>NC_060208.1:119261071-120518214 GCF_021130785.1 Homalodisca vitripennis
CGTCTACTAGGGACGAAATATGAAACTTTATAAATTTGCTAGATCGGTCAATACAAAGGAGGGTACCTCACTAATAGTGCTTTGAATATCATGAAAAAGTGTGAGAGTGAGTACTAAGGAAGACAAAGAGAAGATGGCTACTGAGAAAGACGTGAATTAGAATGCTGTAGTTTTCTTTTGTATCGGAAGGAAAAATGCTAATGCGCGTCAGCGTCTACAGCAGAGTGGAGTTCTTACCCGCCAAGAAGCCATCGGCTTCGGCATCGCTTCTTCTCAGGACCGTTACTTTTAGATGGTTAAGAATATTGTAGAAATATTATATTGTAATATGATGATAATATATAAGGAATGGTACAGTTAACTAAGCGTTATCGTCTCATTATTTTAGAACTTTCCGGTTACTCTCATTGTACTAGGTAAGCCAGCGAAAGAGAAATGTGGACCACCAATTTTAGAGTTCTCGAACATGTTTGGAGAGGTTTTACACATAATTTTGTATGTAAAGTGTCTATATTAAATCTTGCAACCTTTCTCTGAATATGATACAAAATGAATTTCTTTGACAGTTAAATCCGACAGTGAGAGAGGAAATGTTTTAAAAGAAAACATTAAAAAACTATTTGGTTTTTTTGAATTTTGAAAGTTTTTGTAGTTACTAAAAGCTCTAAAATTTTTAAGCTCTTATAAAAATGATCAGATACAAATGATAGCTCAAATAATAATCTCTTACTAACTTTGTCAAGCCGCCACTAAAATGTTCAGAGTACATAACATTTAACTAATAAACGAAATACTATTAAATATGAGATCGATATATCCAGATATAATTACGTAATATCCACCAGCTGTATACATTTAAGCTTTTAGTATTTCAAGAAACACATTAAGAAAATCTCCTGTTTGAGGGTTATTATAATTTCTCTTTTAAGTTATATAAGTTTCTCCGCAACTGTATTATATTTACTCTTTGATATGACTTAACATGAATGCATTTAATATGCTGCTCCTGTTTATCACTGCAGTAATAATAGATTATACAAAAACACGTGTTAAAGAATTACTCCACTCGCTAAACCGCACACATAAAAATCTATTGCTAATAAATATTTTAAAACAGGTGAGCATTTTAGTGTGGTCGAAGTTGTAGCTTCTAAAGTTATTCGAAACTGAAGTACTATATACTACCTCAATAACTTGCAAATACAATGACAATCTGTCCAATTATGGTATGATGGGGGCTTCGAAACCAATTATCACGGTGGATAATGTTCTTTTGGATGGAGCATAGACCAAAAAATGTATAGGGATGTATCTGGATAGATTGTTGACCTGGGAGGAACCAGTGGAGAAAGCTATTCTTAAATTACAGTGACTGATGGTTAAGTCCTCTATAATTTAACACCGTTTTTATTATTGGAATACATGTGGGCAACTTATTCTGGTCTATATAACTATGGTCCCGTATAACTTGGGAGGAGTTGTATCTGGAACATATTTGTAGACCTTAAAAGAAATCTGTTAGTAATTTCAAACAAAAAATCTCAAGTTTGGTTAGTTTGGGTGTTGTATTTATGTTGTTCAGATTTAGTTTTTGAGTTTTTGAGAGGCAATAATTTTTTTACGCCGTATATTAAATAATATTACCATACGAACTGCTGGTTTTCAGGTCTTAAATCCAAGAGTCTGGTGAAGTATAAGATAAAATGTGTTGTTGCTATATTCTTCTTGCAATCCCTGCCTATATATTTACTTCACAATTCTGATTAGCAGTCTCTTAAAAGCTATAATAGAACTGTTATTGTTATCATTATTATTATTTCTACAGGAACTCGGCATAGAACCGGTAATTATTTTATTTGACAAACATATTGTTTGTAAAAGTGTGCTTAAAATAATTCAAGAAATCGAAAATTCTGAGATGTTTGAGAGTACAAAACGTTTTCTTATTATGAAAGTATGAATGATGGAAAAGACTCACAAAAAGTGCATTGATTTTCCTAAAAGCTATATCATTCTTTACAGAACTGAATCCATCTATACAGAACACTTTTAATCCTCTGTAACTTAATATTGTTTTACTACTACACTAAATAACACAATCCATTATGCAAAGGAATTTCCAATAAAAGTATTTGATTTGCTCAGAACAAATACGAAATTGTTATTTTGACCAAAATCAAAAGATAATGTTTGTATCTGAGGGATTCAGAAGAAAATCAGATGTTAATTGTTTAGAAAAAATTTAATTTTTTATAAAATATAACTCTTTTTTGTATTTCCGATTTTATGTTTACGAATTCAACGGTAATGGTTTTTATAAGTTATAGATACAATCTAAATTACTATTATACTTGAGAACGTTGACCTGCACTGCATAACATATGCACTATAAATGTCTATTCAAAAGTTTACTCCAAAATTATTTTGTGATTATAAGAACATATAAGATGTAAAATGAAAGCCACAATTAGAATGAATTGTGCCAAATAATACTAGTCATATAATACATGAGAAACAACATACAAGTTTTGAGACTGTTGACCGGCTTTATCCGACGTGTTGTTACTACTTATATTGTACGTCACGTAGAAAAAACGTCAAATAATTGACTTTTGTGGGCTATTGGATCAACCAAGTAAAGATGTGAGATCTGAATGTTCCGGTTTACCTCATCAATCACTGTTAATACGATTAGAGTTTTGGAATATTTCAGGCTCGCCGTTAAGAGCCAGTTTTAGCCAACATATTTAAAACCGAAACTGCTGTATTACACATCCACTCATACGCGTGATTTGACGGGGACAGCAATCGTGATTGTTTGAAACCTAAGTAATCATCCAACCTATTTATCTCAGGATATGATAAAAGCTGCAACTGAAGAAAATGTAACATTTCGGCAACGTTTCCACGTAAATCGAAACTAATTTTTGACACATTCGAAAATTATAGGTATGTTCCCCAGAGGGCTTTACCAACTCAACAAATAAACATCTAACCTTGAGTTTTGGAGTACTAAGAGTTGAAAATTCGTAATGAAGGTTACTTTCATTTCGCAACATTGTGTATGTTTTTTTAACGTTTAAATAAGACATTTTTGTTATTAAGGTTTAAGATTATTGCCACACAAAGAGCAGATTTTTATTTTAAGTGTTTGATTCAGAGTGCCCCGTAATGGTACGAATGCTTGATACTTTTAACATGAATAATATCAGTAATTATTACAACTTGTTTAAAATTACAATTTATTATTTAAAAGCAGTCGGGTGTTAAATATACGTTATTTCCTTAACACAAAAATTAATCCTATTTTATTTACGGATAATTTAGATCAGTAAGATTAACATCTCTGTAGTGCAAGAATATAAGAAATATTGTTTTATTATAACTACTAATTTGGTTTTGAAAGCTTGAAGTTTCTATATGCCACATATAAAAGAAAAAAATTAAATAACTTAGTTAATTCTTGTTGTTGAAACGTGTTCATTTTCTAGTCAACTTTATCTCGGGCTAGTCACGTAGTTAATAACTTGATGAATACAATAATGTGATTCAATTGCATTTTGTAACAAGAGCCCGGAGGCAGCTAATAAGAATATTGGCCACTCTCCAGAATTGTTCCTTCTGGATTTGCTCTCAGAGAATAAAATTATATTAGCGTCCCTAATTAACTAATATACTCTCAACCTAATTTCATTCCGCCTAAGAACGTAACATCTGCATATAAGCATTTAAGAAGATTTTTATTATGTCAGTATTAAACATAAAATGCAGTTACGTGATAACAATTATGAATGAGATAATGAGACACATATTATATACAAGTAATTAGGTTATAATATCGCAATAGGTAATGCATAGACAAAAAGCGGAGATATCTCTCAAAGACCCAATACGTATACCAAGAATGTTCAATGTTTGGAATACCATTTAAAAATGGGTTGCTAATGCTTCCTTACTATATTGTGGAGAAATGCTTTCTAAGTAGCTAATGCAATTGGAGCGCTTGGAGTTAATAGATGTCATATTATTGTTTGAATCTCCATTGAACGAAATTATAATCAGTATGGTAGATAAAAATTACAATTTACATTGAATCTGTTGTGAAAATTATAAAAATTAATGTGTTACTAGTATTGTATTTATTGTTAATTCCTATGGAGAAATTGACGTAATTAGGCCCATACAGGATTGTAAACTAAAATATAAATACATATATATATATATATATATATGGTAATTTGAATGTTGCAATGATGTTTTTCTGTGCATTGCTTGTTGCTATGTAATATTTCGGAATAAATATAAAAAATTCAATGACAATTTCGTCTACCACTAGTCTAATGAAAATCTAGAACATTAAAAGTAAAAAAAACGTAAATACTTCTAAAATAAATGTTTACTGTATGGAAACTTACCATTAGCAGCAGAACGAAGAAGAAGTAGCTGAGAGGCGCTAGGAGAGACATGCTTGGATACGTTTCGAGTCCTTACCGGATCCTTAGTATTACAACATTTCTCACCTTCCTTGTGCTACGGTAGTTATTTTGAATATATTCAAGCAAGAGTTCGGTAAAACCTTGGCAAGTTCCTATCAACAATCAGTACTTATGTAATAACAACATTATATTGGTACGGTCATGTATGGATTTCTACAATGCCGATATTCAAGTAGTATTTCTAGTAAATGTGTAGTTTCAGTATTTTCAGTATTAAATTTATAAAAATGTAAAATTTAAAAATCGTCATTTTGAAATTAAATTTTTTCCAAAAAGCCATTGCATATAAAGTAAATGAGAGTGTTTCATATTTTAAGATATGTAAATTTATAGTTACTTAACTTAAATGCCATAGATAAAATGAAATACCTAATATAATAGATTATAAATAATTATTTTGTTGCATTTTTTAACATCATAGTTAAGTACTTTTTCGTAATATTGAGTACATAAATGAAAACAACGCCACCATTTAGGCTACATTTCACATTTACAGGTATACAGTATTATTGATATAATGCGTTTCTGTCATTTGTAAGGTCGGACAGAAACACACCCCAATTCTTGAAAACAATTATATTCTGCCAAAAGCTTCACGGGAGAGTTTAACGGATATGTTCTAATAACAAGATTGTTATAAAGCTGTTAATTAACATTTTCTAGATCTAAAGTAATAACATTGATTTACTATTTGCTTTGAATATTTGCATCACACGAAGTTTACAAAAGAATTTAATTTAATCCATAATACCTTTATTTTTGTAATAAGTCATTATATTTTAGAAAAAAAGTAAAATATATCAGATTTGGGCAAAAGAGCACTTAAATACCACTAAAAGTAATGAAAAGAGTACTGGATAATTCTATAGGAACTCGTATAGGAAATTATTTAAGTTGAGTTATACTGGGAGTGAACATCATCATATTCAGCAGCGAAGATCTGAGCAATAAAAAGAATGGATTTTAACGTCTTCACAGAAAACGGCTCTGATGAATAATCTTTTAACGTTCAATGAACTGTATGAATTTGATTTGTGAAAGTAATGAGGACTGCAATTGATTATCATGTTTGCATATTGAAATGAAATAGTTCATATTACATTTCTTTCAGTATTCAAAAGTAATTGAAAGATTTGATTATAAAGAAATAAAATTGTGTTTTGTCCCATAAGATCATCAAAAACATATTTTATCCAATCTTTTTTATGGGCATGGAGATTCAAATATATGTAGTTTCAAAGTAATACTTATTAAACTAATGCAAATGTTTCGATTTACGCAAAATATCTATAATTTGGGAGTGTTTAATATATTTAGAGATGGTTCCCAAAGCTGAAGGAGTTATTTATTCAGGTAAATCAACCGACTCTCACGTGACACGTAAGTTACTTTTGTCAATAACTTTAACTTTTTTTACTAGTTATTCAATTTATTATGGCGTTTTAACCATTTATGTCACAAGAAATATAAACAATAATTATTCCTACTATTTATTAATTAGTGTTATTATTGTTTATTTCTACGATTGAGCCTGTTTTAGATCATACAGTAAAAACCTACATATTCATTATATGTTCACGTTCATGACGTACAACTTTAAAACGATAAATTCTCTGAGCAGAAATTCAGTTCTGTTGAGTCTGGATCATAACCAGGAGAGTGCCTTGGTAATTGGAAATCTGAGATGGTGAGATGATTTTGTTTAAATTAAATTTGAAGTAAATTCTATTTAAGCTGTAGATTTATTATGTATTAAAATTAATAATTGTTTGGCTTAGCTTGTGAAAGTGTTAGCCCTTTCCACCAGCTTCATATCCCAAGGAGATTTGTCTCAGTCCCAAGATGTTAGTTGAAGTCAGTGTGTCAAACATGCTTTCTAAAAAATTCCAATTCTAATTTTTAAATATATTTGCTACCTAACTTGGGCTCAACGTTCACACAATGGCAATAACCATCATCACGTTTGTCTGGTTGGCCGAAATTTTCAAAAAGACTTTTAAAACATATATAAAACTTTAAATTGTCCAATTTAAATATTTTCTGTGTATCTGAATTTATTGTAAAGTATATATATGGAAGTGAGTAGTCAGTGATTCAAAAAATGATATTTTAAAGTCTTCATTTGAGATGGTGATTTATTTTTGCAGATTGAACCTTTATGATTTATTTGGACAGGTACAGTAATCAATTTACAATAAAAATTTGTAGTTTGCACGAAAAACACAAATACGGTCGTTAAAACTTTGGAGGCCACTCTTTTTTTGAAATTAGTACGTAAATTTTAAATTTTTTGAGTTACATTTAATTTGAACAACAATACCAATAAAGAAAAACGATTTAACACAAACCAATACGAAATGGCTATACCACAGTTTTGTTCAATTTCCAAATTGTGTTGCATCGCCATTTGTTGACAAACATCATACCCGGAGCGATGTAGGCCACAGTTGACCTATCCAATCTAACAGACCGGTGAAAACAATGAGGCAAATCATCAGACTGTGTTATCATATGATGTTTCGATTTGTGAGGATATTGTCGACCATTGTAGGTTGCCAAGGGTGGTAACGAGGTCCACACCACCCCATTGCAAACTGCAAACACCCCAACTGAGTTAGCTTGATTTAACAGAGCCCTTGATTTCCCGCACAATTGTTCTTCGGCTGACTTGAATTCTGTGTGGTGTTTCGGTTCCGCATTGTCATTACAACATATAGGCTAATGTTACATCGTACATAAATCAAATATAAGTGCGTTCGTTATGTATTAACCGTAATATTATGATTAATAAAATAAGCTGAGAAAGTGACAAATAAACTACTGAAATTTGTTGATTGTATTCTAAAATCTTCCACAGTTAAAACCATGAGCTTTTCTTGAGGAACCATAATCTGGTTTTAGTTACAGAGTGCCAAACGGTAGATTACTCTCTCTGAATTTAGGAAACGCAGAAGTTCAGAAAACTTTATGCCCAGGGATCACCCCACTGCTTCATTTTCAGGTAACTAAGAACCGAAATAGTGGTTTTATTCAGTCCATAGTGTGCATATTAAATTCACTTTTCAACTCATTGTTAACAATACATAGAAAGTTTTGGAGATTATCAAACCAATATTTGAATTCAAATACTTATTTAAAAACTAATATGATATTACAAATTAATTATTTATGAATTAATCTATATAAACACAATTTTAAGTATATATGTCAATAATCATCATAGAATATTTGTATTATGCAATGATTGAACATCGCCTTAAACGTGTCTAAAATATAACATTACGGCAGAAATCATATGATTCAACATTTTAGAACTTTTCTAAAAGTCCAAGTAACCTTTTTTGTTTTGTGTCTGATGTAAATAATCCATTTGTTAATGACTCAATTTTATCCAGATGCTGAAGGTTAGTGCTATTTGCTATGATGAATTCCAAAAATATAAAACGAAGACGTAATTAACATTATTACAACAAAACGGAATTGTGCTCAAATAACCTTCCACTTTATGGGTGAAAAGCATTTCATCAGTGGATTGATGAAACATTCATTGCCAATACAGCTTCGGGAAACATTAAACAAATAACAACTTTCAAGAGTAAAAGCTCCAGTTAATTGGGGTTGTCAGTAATTAAAAACATTTTCGCTCTTTCAAGAGTCATAAAGTATTCACGATGATTGAGCGTATTTTATAACAAGTATCTAAGGTCGAATATAGAGTAACCTTTTATTATTGCCTAGCGAGTTTTGTACGCCTAACAATTTCCACGTTTCGGCGGTTCAATGTATTTTAGTGAAGCCCGGTATGAATGATGGTTGGAAGGAGGATGTTGACATAAGGGAAGCTAAATAAGATGTGTAAACAGCGCGTACTGTTTGGACAAGCGCGCAGAATAATGCGAGAAGATTATAAGAGTCTATTATTCTCTCGCTCATGACTAGCGGATGTTACCAGTAGTGCAAAGAGCATTGAGAAATAATCTTATAACAACATTTAAAGTTAAATTTTCTTTCAACAGTAAAATTCTTTCCCCATTTTAACCCTACTATGTTGCTTAATTAAGGTAGTCTATTTTTAATATTTTATTATTAAATGGAAGAAGCCAGGAATTTTAATATTACACAGAACAATATTGATTCTGTATGTTTATTCTCTATTTACATTAGAAACTCAAGCGAATTCCTTTCTCTTTGGACCAATTTTAATATTACATATCTTTAATGTGTCATTAAAACTGACGTATATAACAATTCTAGTCTAAACTATACATTCACACAAAAACAATGCCGTAATTTAAAAACATTAAGGTATCAAAAGTATATTTTCATAATACTTCAAAAGCTTCATGATAGATATGATATAGTTAATAACATGTGGAAAAGTACTTAAAATATTTGTTTTAACAAATGACATACTGTAAGCGTAGGTTGGCATCTTCACAATAGGTACGTGGGAGAGTATTAATGTAACTGTTTTATTGAATAACGTTTAATTTAATTGTGTACTCCACGAGTTGAGACTGGGCGAGAATAAAGAAAGTACTTTTGGCAGCTTCATGATAAGTACGTGAAACAGTAACAATGTAACTGTTTTATCGAATAACGTTTAATGTAATTGTGTACTCCACGAGTTGAGAGTGGGCGAGAATAAAGAAAGTACTTTTGGCAGCTTCACGATAAATACGTGAAACAGTATTAATGTAACTGTTTTTATTGCCGGATAACGTTTAATGTAATTGTGTACTCCACGAGTTGAGAGACTGGGCGAGAATAAAGAAAGTACTTTTGGCAGCTTCATGATAAGTAAGTGAAACAGTAACTTAATGTGAATGGTATGTGTTTTTATCGGAATAACGTTTAATGTAATCGTGTACTCCACGAGACAAGACTGGGCGAGAATAAAGAAAGTACTTTTGGCAGCTTCACGATAAGTAAGTGAAACAGTATTAATGTAACTGTTTTATCGAATAACGTTTAATGTAATTGTGTACTCCACGAGTTGAGACTGGGCGAGAATAAAGAAAGTACTTTTGGCAGCTTCACGATAAGTATGTGAAACAGTAACAATGTAACTGTTTTTATAGAATAACGTTTAATGTAATTGTGTACTCCACGAGTCGAGACTGGGCGAGGATAAGGAAAGTACTTTTGGCAGCTTCACGATAAGTATGTGAAACAGTAACAATGCAACTGTTTTATAGAATAACGTTTAATGTAATTGTGTACTCCACGAGTCGAGACTGGGCGAGGATAAGGAAAGTAATTTTGGCAGCTTCACGATAGGTATGTGGAACAGTAACAATGTAACTGTTTTATAGAATAACGTTTAATGTAATTGTGTACTCCACGAGTCGAGACTGGGCGAGGATAAGGAAAGTAATTTTGGCAGCTTCACGATAGGTATGTGGAACAGTACTTAATGTGAATGGTATGTGTTTGTTTTACCGAACAACGGGTACTGTAAGCTGTGTACTCTGCGAGACAAGACTGGGCGAGGATAAGGAAAGTAATTTTGGCAGCTTCACGATAGGTATGTGGAACAGTACTTAATGTGAATGGTATGTGTTTGTTTTACCGAACAACGGGTACTGTAAGCTGTGTACTCTGCGAGACAAGACTGAGCGTGGCAAGGAGCCAATAGCGTGATGGACAAGCCCTGTCCAGTTCCACAGTTCCGTATACAAAGTGTTCTACTATGGTATTTTGGAAACTACCTTGTTAATGGTACATTACAATTAAACCACAGTGTGTAGTTAATTAATGTTAATAAAATTATGTTAATCTTAATTAATTTATAGAGAAACGCGGTATACTGTGATAATGTTAAGATTTATAACTTTCAAAGCACCCTGTGCTGTTGCTAAAACTGAAGCGATACTAGAGAACATCAAAATAAAATAAAAGTTTTCTGGTAACAGTATTTATGTCACTCTATTTTCCCTATGTAAACATTTTGTCATTTAATTTTTCAACTAGAAAGTATTTAAAGTTGTGATTTATAAACACTTGTTATTGTTAAACACTTGAAAACAATGTTATTTTTAGATTTGCCATATTGAAACTTACACATTAAAGGGATTAACAGTTTTATCTCTTATCGCAGTGACCCTTTAGAGAGTAGGATTTTAAAACTGATGACACATATTTGTGACCGTGTAACTATACCAGTACCTTTACACTCTTTTCTAGAACTCCAACCGACTGTCTTTAAATATGACAAAACACTTTCTCTACGACGGATTATTATACTAACATTCCAGGTTTGATAACGGAAGGAAGGTATTTTCGATTGTACGTGTATCGTTTTGAGAAATTTGTTTATTACGTAAAAGAAAAACATTATAAACCTTAACGAAATGTAGCGCATTTATAAGAATAAGTATTCCTCGACAAAACTGAAGCTTGAATTTTAAAAAAGTTTAAAGGTAGGTGTAGACTCCCGTGGGACATTTGTCTTCTTGGGCCAGATTTGCAGCCATTCTCACCCAGAAACTCACTCCCAGCATGATATCACTTAGGAATGTATTAATACACCGGACCCGTAGAGTAACATCACAAACTGACTTTCGTCTTTATGAAAACAAAACCATTGACCGAAAAAACCAATCTAATGTCATTATGTTAATAAATGGATAATGTTTGACAAAGGTAATATTCTAACTTCAGTTTGAAGATTTAGTGGATGGAGTGACAAAAAATATATTTAAAGATCACTGTTATTCTTCTCTTATCTACCTTTAAAACAAGGTGTACACAATGAAGAACAAATTTTTGCCAAAAACCAACCTAGGTGGAATTACGAGTTAACAGTAACGCCATCACGTGAAACCAGTTTTGTACGACTCTTTATCAAAAGTTGTAAAAATTAGAGGTTCCTGATGTTTCATCAAATGCAGTGTTGAGTTGAGTGCAAGTTCAGCATCAAAGCAAGTTAGAATTGTTCAAATGGTATTAATTCTGAATAAAATAGTTAAAAATATATTTTTAAAAGGTACTTTACGTAGATATCCACAAAGGAGATTTAAAAAATCTAAATTTTTCAAATATTAAGGTGGAGCTTGGTACTTTTGGTATTCCCGGTAGAGAGAAGAAGGATACTTGGTGTCGTACATTGCCCCAGGTCAGTGCAATGTACTAGCGCCATTAGTCTGCTTACGTAGTAGCAACAGGAGGCTACAGAGGGTAAGTGAGATAAATCACTATAGCTTGGCAACAATTGGAGATTGAGGGGAGAGAGGTCGGCCGCCGGCAATTGTCCGACGTATGATGACGTCAGAAATGTGTCTGCACTTTCTCATCTGCACTCGTCTCCACTTAGCACTAGAAAAGTGCATCAATTTAATAAATTCAATACACAATTAAAGACATCATTTGAAACTGATAGTATATTCTCTGATAAAAGTTATTATTTTGGCACATTTAATGTAATTGAAGTGGTGGTATTCAATAGCTATGTGGCCCTTGCATTCTAATTTGTTGGTTAATTTTGACATCAATATCATATTTCTGATTTCATATAGGCGATTTAATACGAGGTTTCTATAGATTTTACAGTGGAGTGAATAAGATACCCCCCCTTACGTAAAAAATTGTGGTGTAGTACTACAATCAATCATTACAATTGGAGACCAAGTATACAACATTTAGTATCTCGTACAAGAAACTGACGGTGGCCGAACATCTACGTATTGGTTGGTGCAGGACTAGAACAATAAGGCTTGTTTAGGTTGGTTATGACGTCATTTGTGCCTCAGTATGTGTGAGAATTAAGAATTGACAACGAAAGTTTTGTTCAGTAACACCAGGATGACAGCAAGGGGGGTAATATTGAATTCACTGAACTTAGGATA
This sequence comes from Homalodisca vitripennis, assembly GCF_021130785.1. Lineage (NCBI taxonomy): Eukaryota > Metazoa > Arthropoda > Insecta > Hemiptera > Cicadellidae > Homalodisca > Homalodisca vitripennis. The sequence goes on from NC_060208.1 coordinate 119,273,415, forward strand.
ATGTATCTTAATTTATACACATGAATAAAGGGTTAAAAGAGCCCTCAGGGATCTTATTGTTTTAACAAATGTTATAAGTTTAAATTTGAAAATGTTCCACACTTCCACAAAATAGAGGTTTGGAAACTAACAATTATTAATAAGTTACCGATTAATAAAAATAAAATTAATGTTATTGATTAGACAAACAATATTTGACCTATCGTAAATAACATTTGGCAAGAAAAATCCTGCAATCTTTCTACAGACTTGATTATTATATAAAAAAATGAAATGAATGGAACACAGGTAACGATGACAAGTAAACTATGCCAATGTTGAACTCAACACAAATTTAAAACACCACTTTTCGGAAAGAATGAGATTCTTTTGGTGGTATGCATTTTATCCCGACAATTAATTCAGTTATGTTTATTCCCAGGGAAGGATATGTATATTACATTACAACATCTACATCATCTACACCCTATCATCTACGTTTGTATGTACGCAAATATATTCTTATAAATAAATATCATCTTAGTCTGGTACACAAATAAAATTTAAAAATCTTTAAAATTCCGGTAGTCTTTATCAAATAAGATAGATAAGTCAAAAATAAAACAATATTAAAATATTTCATACTAAATATACCATGTAAGACGGTTAGTACACAGTTTGTTTCTCCAAGTACTTAGCCATCAACTCTCAGAGAATAAAAGGCACTGATCGCTAAGAGACGATTGAAGCAAGTTTTGAAACTAAATCAATTAAACACTTTACCGCCAGAAAGCCCATTCATAAACTTGACAGTTATTTTAGACGTTTTTTTCTGTATTGTAGAACTAAACAAATTGTTGTTGGTTGTGTATTATATCGTTGGATAATCTTGGTTAGAGTACATGTAAGAATATATTATTATATGAAGAACATCTCTGTAGCTAATCTACAATACACGAAGAACATCTGCTTTACGCGGAGAGGACGTGAAAATTGCACGGAGGAAATCTGAACTGCATAAGGAGCATCTAAAATACATAGAGATCACTTGCAGTACATAGAAAGAATATGCAGTAGACGGAGAAAATGTGCAGCCCGTAGAGAATATCAGCAATACATATTGACAATCTGCAGTACACAGAGAGGGTTTATGGTACATGTAGAGAATCTAGAGTAAACAGAGAAATGTGCGGTACATTGAGATAATATGCGATCACAGTGACCATTTGCAAGCAGGTATATGTTGAAAGTGCTCTCGGGAGATGGAGAGTATCTTCAATACACGAAGTACAGAGATAAACTGCAGTATACGGGGAAAATCAACGAAACGAAGATATCATTTGCAATTCACATAGAGTATATGCAATAAGCGAAATGCATCTGTAGCACATGGGAGAATTCTGCATTAGATTGAGGAAATGTAGTAAAAAGGAGAAATTTTCAGCACATACAGAGCATTTGCAGTACTCAGAGAGAATCTGCAGTTTATTTCAACAATCTGTGGTACTTTTAAATAATATGCAAACACTATCACGTATTTGATAGTGACACGTTGTTTAGTTCCATTAACATGTTTTAAGTATTTTATATTTATGTTTGGTGTAGAGAATAGGATATGTGGTAAAACTATCTTTTAATATGAGAAACAAAACAAAATGGTAATTGTGTTTTAAAAAGAGCTTTGAAGTTTTTATGAGTTGCCTTTGAAGAACTTCCCCATTTCGCTGAGAGGTGTATAAGTTGACAATGCACGGAAAAAAAACTTTAGGCGGTTTATCTAAAATTCCTGAAATGCGTATATAAATTTTATTCCATAAAATCTACGGGGAAAAATAAATTTATTATTAAAATTTTATTAAAATATCTATTAAGTACGAGTAGTTTAAATATTAAAAATCCCTTTAATAATAAATTATAAAGTAGTTATTTTAGTTTAAAAGTAATTTGCCCAGTGTGTAGTAAAACCTAAAAGAAAATGAAGGTTAGTTGAGTTTAGATAAAACACAATTGTTATTATTCCCCACCAATAAAATTTTGAATTCTAACCTTTAATATTGATTAGACACTAAACATTGACTATTCTGAAGATTTTTAATAAAATCAATTTAAGCGAAACATTAAACTAAATTTTAGTTGATATAAATCCGGTTAATAACTAAATGGTACAAAGCCAAAAGTACGCAGTATATTAGTTATTTAATTAATGGTACACGAATATACCACATTTTAATATTCACCCGTTCTGCTAAGTGCGTTTTATTGATTAAAAAAGTGTTCTTTGGCGAACAATGAGGAAAAAAATGAGAGATAATTGTTAACTCTTTGAAGATATATTTAAATACAAAAATTTGAAGCACAGGTCTGAAAAAGGACATCTTAAATAATGAAAATTGCAATTTAAATTATTCAGCGTCTGTATATGGATTGAAACAAATCATAATTGTTATTACAATTTTATTGTACATTTGTACTAATCTTTCTCGTTTCATATTCTACTTGTAGCTTTAAACCATACGTCAACCATATCACTATAAAACATAGAGATATGTGGCGCTAGATTTACATTTGAATGTAAATGTAGCTGAAAGTTTGGTAGAGATCAAACGAATGGACTGGTTTAAATACGATAGTTAGTATGAATGTTATGTAATCCACGAACAAGATGCTCTTTAATTAATTTTAAAACGTTAGTTAAAATTGTTTTGTATATAATGCGTTTTTAGTAATGTTATAAGGGTTTACATAAATTGCATGGTGAAACAATTTATTAAGCGTTAACTGAATTGACGTTCATGCTACAAATTAGCCTTCTTGTTCTGTAAAAGTTTTAGTAAAACAAAATATTACGTCAACAGCAGATCAAAAATTTTAGAATTCTCCAGTAGGCCTATTGTGGTAATAGTGAACTACAAACCCTGGTAGAGTATAATAAAAAACAATGCCGCGGGAGTCTAAACTAGGTCGTCCGTTAGCGAGGTTCTACAGAAATGGCAGAGAGACTATTCGATAAAACTGCAGGCGTTTTGATATTTCTGCCGTCACAGTTCATGATTATGTGGCTCGAATCCCGTATCGCAGTTTTTCTCAACAAAGAGTAACGGAGAGTCCAATAATCAGTCGAGTGATAATAACTAGACGAAAAAGCCCCCCCCCCCGAAATTTACAGTGAGCTTCATTTATTCGTATGCAGGTTAATAAAATATTCAGCAAAATAAAAGAGAAGAAAGCTCTTTGATGAATTATGACTGGTAATGACTAACGATATTCCATTCTGTCCCTTTTAATAACTTAATAAAATAATAAAAACATTGATAAACTTTTGCTAAAAACATTTTATTTCATAAACTGGATATGGGGGTTTAGTAATTAAGTTTTGTGTAAATTGTTTAAATCCCAATCGAGATCGTGTGTGTCTTTTTTTTGGAAACAATTGTTTCTGGACCGACATGTTTGTAAAAACCCTCACGTCCATCATTGAAGCGCTTCGGCACTGTGTTCTTATGTTGTATGTTTAATTAATTGTCAAATTACTGCTCTTTATAGAGTGCGAAGTGTGTATTAATATTTTTAAAAACAAATTAAGCAAACATATTGATTTAAAAATAAATAATTTAAATTTATTGTTAATTCCTACAGTAGACCTTGTTATCAACAGCAAGACGCCTGAGTGGCTGAGATATAAGTAACAGTACATTATTCTCAAGGGGGTGCAAGGAAAGGCAACATTTATTAAGTAACCATTAACATTTTGAAGTGAAAAACTATTTTAATCTATCTAATTAAATGACAAAAATTAGTCACTTTAAATTGTCTTGACTAATATATTTAATATTACCATATATTATATGTTAATTATATAGTAAAATCGTAATCATCGACTTATAACGATGAGGTTTATAACTTATATAATGTTATTTCATATTCGGTTTATTTAGGTTATAACAGTATAGCCAAATATTGTGCCAGTCAGTTTAATTTTTAATTTTGTTTTGCTCAAAGTATCTAATAATAAGTACCTATTAAATAAAACCCACTTTATTTATTTTATCGTGATTAGAAACAACAATACCATCAGTACAGAAAATGAATTTGGTGGCTAAATGTTATTAATAGTACAGAAATTACACAGTTAATCTAGTTCAAACGCAATATTACATATTAAGTGAGTTTTAAAAGTTAAGACCTGCAATATTCCTAATTCAGTCATAGACAAAAATACACAGTTGGCTTTAGGATCATGAGCGTTAACAGTATGTACTGAAACAGCACAGCAACTCCTACTGTAATTAGAAATTGTTCTAAAGCAATAAGTTCCATATATGTTGTTGGCATAACTTTACAAAATGTAATACAAAAACTGAAAAAGTTTAAAATTGTTTGACACGTATCAAAACTAAAAACCTGAGTGACCACATTGATTTTAGGTACGGATAGTATTTCGGAAATTATAATATTGAAGTGAAATTGATTAAGTGTTTGCAAAAGTACAAGGAAGGCAGAAGCTACCTAGCGGTTCGTTGTGGAGACGATGTCGCACCGACGGTCGCACACGCACTGCCGTATCTCCCGGTCCTGCCGACATCCACGCGCCTCCTCCCCCACCTGCTTTTGGCGCGGCGCGATGCGGGCCATGCTTGCGGCTGCCAGGCGATTTCTGATAACTGTTATCAGTCATTGATTGTAGGTATCGTCACTTCATTGTAGAGGAGTTGCAGTGATTGCAGTTTGAGAGCCTACAGTCTGTTAGCATTGTGCAAGCACAGAATACGTTTCCTCATATTCATGGAAAAAATACTCCCGAGATAGAAATTAATCGTCAATCACACAAATTACGGTAGGCGTCAAAAATTCAGATATTTAAATGTTAGTAGGGTTTTACCTGACAATCTTTTACGATCGAAATCGTATAAAAACAAATTAAATCAGCATCTGCCAACAAGATAATGGACTGAGTATGTTGCTAAAAGGCAATTTACAATTTCTTTTTCACGCTGTCTGAGGCTGATAGAAAACTATAATTTAGGTTGATCGTAAGTTTGTAAAAATAAAAAAAAAAAATAGTATTATGTTTTGAATCCTTTTTTATATTCTCATCTTTCTTACCCAGGAAAAACAATTCGGCTGATCTTTTACAGATATTTCCTCTATAGATTTCACGAAACAAAAGGTTGTTTGCTTATACAATGCGGTTGGACGCTTATTTTCTTGGACTATTGATTTCTTACCTGCCAAAACTGGGAGTAGGCTAGTTATTACATTTGGAAAAAGCGGTTCTCGTACGATTTAATATGCCACATGTGGCCGTTGGTGGTTTTCTAGATAACCAAAATTATTTTTTTTTATTTAAATTTAATTTTTCCAAATTAAAAAAACTTGCCGATATTAATTATTTTACGAAACAATAGTTTATTAATTGAGTAAATTGATCCTATTCTTCTCACATATATGTGTCAAGAAATCATCAAAAGCAATTTTATATATATTAAGTATTTTATTATATTGCGTTTAGTACAATGTCACGTATCGATAACAGACTTCGCTATGCATACAATGAGAACAAGAGGTTTCCTTTAATAATAAGTTAGGAGTACACCACACCACGTGTCGTAACAGGTTTCGCTGAGGTTGTATGCAAAATTTCAAATCAGTAACTTATTTTATTCATGAGATATCCTGCGGGCAGATAGACACCCAAACGATCATGCAAAAAAGAACCACACAAAAAAATGACGCGTTAAGAACTTATTCTTGTAAAAATTAAGTTGCATGTAAAATCTTAAGTCTACAAATGAAATATTTCTCGATATATCTTGCTACATTATTCATTCAAATTTTTGTTAGTTAAATAGGTACTCATTTGTGTTTAAATACTAAAAGTATATAAACCAAATCACTATAAAATAATGTTGTATGTGTTGGAATAGTTAGGGAACATGTGCTATATGTCACATATTTGAATCTCTGGGTTTACTGAGTTTGCTTACTAATTTAATATTTCTGCGATTTTTTAGTTGCCATCATGATTAGCCATAAGACCAATATTTGCTAACACTCAGCCAAATTCTATGCATTGACATGTACCATCACGAAATCCCATATAGAAATGAAGCCTCGTGTACAATTCCAATGTCTGTACGTAAGTTCGTGGACAGACAGACAGACAGACAGAAACAAACATTTTCCAGCCCCACGAGTGATCACCTTAGCCAATTAAATTAATGAAAGTTACATTATTTCGATGGCCTGTGTATAAACAATTGCTAATGGAATATCTTTTACAATGAACAAAAAGCACCAATTTTGTCCATTAACAATTAATAATTTTCCATCTTCACAGATTAAGCATATATAATTATTCTTTAAGCCAGATATTATAAAAATGTATAAGAATTACTTTACTAAGGTGAACGTAGCATTTACAAAATGATTTTAAAAATAAGACATGCTTGGAAAATAAAAAGCAATAATTTGCTTTAAAAAAAAAATCAAATAAAATGAAAAAGTTTATATAGGTATATTTTTCCAACTGTTTAAGAGTATTCTACTGAAAAGTTTAAGAACTAAGTTGTGTTGTATGTAAGGTTTCGAAAGAAGTCGGTCTGAAAATAGCAATGGGAGTCGTAAACCTCTCTGTGAGACACTTAGCCCGCGCACAGGTAAATACAAGCTCTCAAAACGATTGGGAACTGATCACGGCGGACATTTTATGTATTAACGGACCATAACTTTACCGTATTTTTAAGTGTTGCCTTAATGTCCTCGAAAAGTAGAAGTCCCAAACTAGGGGAAACCCTAGCTTACTGTACCGCATTTCCGCTTTTATCTCTGGAACATTGATTCGGAATAGTGATTGAAAATTATCCCTAACTTAAAACCCGATACTAATTTTAAACATTTAAATACATAGATACAAGATTATTTAAGGTAAAGAATAATTTTAAATTATAGATTTTACACTTAACAACTAGAATATGAGCTGATGGGTTCGTCATTTTTTGAGTAAGTAAACATTAAATTGCCTATTTGTAAATATGTTTGATTAATTCAAGGAGTGAATAATGGTGAGAGTAGAATGACTTTTGACTCAGGATAAGATTGAATAAAATATTATACATGAGGGTAAATTATGTATTTATTATACAAGATTAAGCAATCTTTGACGTTAAATGTCCATTGCAGCTTATTATTGACTCACTGAGTAATGTAGTCTCATAACATTAAGGTCAAGACGAAAACTGCGATCATTCCGTAAATTATAACTACAATTTTAAAACCTTGTACTCAAATAAAAAATAACTGAAGTTTCTTTCAAAGTAATCTCTAACCACAGTGAGTTTCTTCATATCATTCAATTTCATTACTATTATCATTATATCACTAGCGACGGAATTAGCATCCAGTGAAAACTCAAATTTTTTTTATTATTGGTCGTATAATTTTTTGTTTTATTTGCGTTATGTTTAATTAATGATGCTTTCAAAATAAATGATGTACTTCATGGAGTTAAACATTTTTGTATTTAATGACATGGAGATGACGTATAGTTTTATAACCTAGTATAATGTCATCAAAGGTCCAAAAGCCATGATTGTGAAATTATGTTTATTAAACACCACAAAGTTCATTCAATGAATGTCCCATTTGATTAGATTTATCCTTGCACATCTTTTAGTGAGTATATTGTTACAAACTTAGAAGGTAATGGTTTTTTAATCAAAGCAATTTTAGGGTGTATTCATGCACACAGACTAGCAAAGCAAACAGAAGCTGTATGTCACAACAATGCAGTTAACTGTAATGTGATAAACGGGCATTATTAACAACACAGTATTGGAAGTGTGTTGTAAATCTTGAAAGGCGCAACGACCTGGGAATCTAAATGTTTGCTCAACTGCGTGCAAAACACGCGGCCTTGCAAATAACTGTCAGCTGGTGAAAATAGCTGCATGTGCACTCACACAACTCTTAGCCCGACATTAAACAGTTGTTGTTCATGATCTGTTCGTATTTCGGTAGCCCTCAACCGCTGCTAATATTAGCTGATGCCATTACCGCACAGGCCGAGGCTGGCACATCACTCTTGGAATCCACAAAAATTTGTTATGTACTTGACCCTCACTTTGGAAATACGAGTGATCGATGGCCTTAAATAACAGATACTAGTGACATCTGTAACTAGTTCAAGTAATTAATGATCCGAAAGAATATGAATAATTGAATCCACCCACAAACAAAATACTAACAATCCTCTTTAATCATAACAAAAAGTGTTGAATCTTCTTGAAGAGAAGAAAATTAATATTGAAAAAAGTACTATGCAATTTATTACACCACACTCTTATACGTAGTTGACATACACAAAAGAACCACGGGGCAGCTCCTGTAGGTTTGATGAAATCTTGTTACACATACTAAAATTCACATCGGTTTTTTGGAAATTAAGACGCACGTTCGTCGTCATAGTGGTGATAAAACTGGTGTTAGTTGATGATACTGGTGTCTAGAAAGTGTACTCCTTATAGGAGGAACCACTGTACTGGATTACACTTGCTAGTAGAACCTAAACTGAGTATAGCAAAAACCGACGTGGTACGTACGTATGACAATAATGGGGTAAACGGATAATTTAATCGATAAGTCTAGTTTGTCTGTGGAGGGTTGTAGTAATACGTGGGTAAGTAACAGTTCAAATTACCAATACATCAAATGTATAGTGGCATTAAATAAATCTTTGAGAGGTAAATGTTAAAAAATACCAACAAGATTACCGTATGGTATATGGTAAAACGATACCATATTCTTGTTTTCTAAAGTATATGTAATAGATAACAGTTTCAAAATAGCTCGTAAAAAATTATTTACGTAGCTATAAAAAAACTAGAGAACTATCTACAACACTAGAGAATATTGGTATACATATCAAATTGAATAACCTTTTTGTAATAAACAATGTTGAGTATCTTGTATGGCTTTCCGATTAAATGTAAAAGCATTAAGGATTTTACAATCACCAATGACTGTCAAAACAAATGTTGAATCAAGTTCCAACTTTGAACAAAAATTGAATATATATAATTGAATATATATAATATATATATATATAATATATAATATATATATATATATATATATATATATTAATACATCGTGTATTTCACCAGATTGGTATTAAATACGTTCCAATATGGTGGCCATTCAAACTTATCCTGAATGATCTTTTCCCCAAGAAAAGAATTTTAGTACCCATAACTGTACGGCCTAACTATTTAACTTCCTAAATAGAAATATTACGCGTTTGCGCGTACAAGCAAAGTTTTCAAACGATTATTTTCGTACATTCCTGGTCGCAGGCGACTATGTTTGACAAAATGTTTGTTGTTTGCCAGAAAAAGTTCAAAGCGTATCAGTTTGCTTACCGAAGACTCGATTAATCTCTCTATTCCTACATAAATGAACGGACTACCACGACTGCTTTATGGCCGGCTACATTTAGAACCGTAGAACTCTAGGCGTGTCTCTTAAAATCCTGCTTTAATTTTGGAATTTAAAATCGCATACATAGGCTCGATAATTAGCAATCTATTAATTATCTGTTAAAATACGATAATCTGTGATGTCATATTGAGCAAATTTTAGGAAAATAATTGAGTTAGCGTCAGTACCTGACTCTAACTTTGCTTGGAAGTCACCTTAAGCCGTTTCTATTTAGATTTACACTAAAAATTCGAAGAGAACCATGTCAGAAGTCCACATTCCTAATTTTCTAAGCGCTTGTGTAAAATTACAGAAAGAGGGGCTGACAAACCTAAATTTGTTTTAAACTAGGAATTAACTTACGGGATACCATGTTATGTTTATTAACTATTCATTATGTGATTAAGCCATAGTATCAAAATAGTCAAATCTAAATCTTTGGTTCCAGGATTATTATATGAAACTGCACTATTACTTCAATTAAGAGGCAGTATAAAAATTCAACTATTTATAAATGTTTTATATATATATATATATATATATATATATATATATATTAACAATTTATAACACTTCCATACTTAAGTTGATAATAGAAACCGTTACATTTTTTGTCTGACGGTGAAATGTAAAGGAAAAATAAACAACTTATTAGAAACAGAGGGCAAAAAATACAAGAGCACAAAAGGAGTTTCATTGAGATTTTAAAACGTGGGAAATGGAAAATCATTTGAAAAGCTAAAATGTGTTCTTTTTGTGGAGTTCGGAAGCTAAAAGCAACCCTGGAACCAAATAACTCTCCCTCGTTGTTGTAATTTAAGAGGAACAGAGAAAGGTTCACGCTGTTGACAATTTTATTACTATTAACCTAAAGCGTTGAGATACATTCTCTTCATGTTTTATAAAACAAGCTTAGGTTCTTATGCTTAAGTTTAAAATAGTTAAAATATTTGATAAAATATAAACTTTAGATTGCTTTAAGAAACTGTGTGAAGTTATATACATAGCCATCAATAGTATTAAAACTACTGTGGTTTCAAAAATAATTCCTAATATAATAAATATATATTATTTTGAGTTATTTGTAGATAGAATGTCAGATTAGTAGATAGAATAAAATGTAATTAGTTATTGCTATATAGAAAGCAAATCGGTAGTAAATGACATGAACAAGATCAAAGAATGTGTAAAATAAGGAATTCAAAATTGTAGAGTCACCAGTAACCCATCAACAAATTTGATAGATTAACATTAGAAACCTCTAGTTTGTACTATGTTTTATACTAATTTTAGAATGAGGTGTCACTTGTTAGAGGTTGATTTTAAAAAACCTCATTTGGGAGCGAGGTCAAAAGTTTCATACATCAAAACATTTATCAGTTGGTCATGTAAAGAACACCCGTAGTAAATCTCTTATCTTTACTCATAAGAATATTAATAGGGGGGGAGGGGGTGACTTTTAAGACACCCGGTATTATTAAAAGCAAAGAGTACGCTTAACAGTAACAAAACTTCTTATTCAAAACCTTTTCTGGATTAATTGATGAGCACAGAGGTTATCCAGATGAAATAGAATGTTTTAATAAAAATATATGTATAACTGTAAATTTTATGAAGTACTAAGTATGCAGTGCTTGACCAATTAGTATAATTCAGATATAAAAGAAAACATTACTATGTAACTTTTGTTACAGATTTAAATACTCTTATAAAACACATTTTAGTTGGTTTTTGGCTGAAGTAGGCCTTTTAGACAAACTCGCACCAGAAATACCTCAAACCTGAATAAATTAAATAGCTTGTCAAACTTGCATATGTGGATCGGGTCGTCCTTAATCGGGAAATCAACGCAAAAACAACTTTCGTTTCAAAATGGCTAGAGTCCCATTATTTATTACATCACGAGTGTGTTAAGTAAAACGCTATGTGAACTCCATGGCCCTAAAACACTGTACTTTAAACTCAAATATGAATGGCTCTGGAGATTTGAAAATTTTCCAGTTACTATCACTTAATTTGGGAGTGTTTAAAATGTCATTTGAAAGGAATGTGCTTACAATATTCCTGTTTAGAGGTAAGAAATGTGATTGAAGCCGCGGGCTAGAATTGCAATACATGGTAACAATACGTAATAAACATCAATAATTTTCAATAAATAATGAATTCCAAACAAAGAGCGATCTTAATATTACCTTACTCAAGTATTTTTTGTTAATCATCAAGCAATTCACAGGTCTCGATTTCATCAAATTTGTCATATTCTCCAATTTTGTAATATAAAACATGTAGCCTACAAATACAAAGTAATCAAATTTATAATCAACTACTTTCCTTGATACACCCCAAATCCACGCACACTAACCATTTAAGTGCAGGTACGTGTATACGTTTTTAGTATTCTATCCGAGTACCAAGAATGAAGCAAGATGTGATGAAATACTGTGACGTTTGAAGGTAAAAGCTCCGAGTAATCATCAACTGGGAGCCTCAGGTAGGTGACAAATATGGTTATACACGTGTCATATGTTAACTAGATTGAGCACCTCCCCGCTCTCAGAAACATATCTTCACAGTCTTGTACATTATTCACACTCTGCAATTTACTTCAAGAATCAAGGGGAAGGGTATGATTACTTCAAACCGTGACATATCGCTTTTGAGAGACTAAAATTGTGTTTTATTCCAATTTCCACAATAAAAACAGAATATATTCACATTTAAATTTAAATTTCCTTATTTAATTTTGAAAATGCATTTAATTTATATGTATATATATATATATACAGGTATGTAGTGCAGAAGTACAGCACCTAATATGTACAGCATGAATATCCATGCTTTAATTAATATTACACTGATATCTTAATGGATTTATACTGGAAACATAGTTTTTTACTATCTCATCTGTTGAGTTGAAGCAACTTTATATTAAGGGCATTTAAATTATTAATACCGCACACTCTGGTAGCTGCGTGCCTGTATAACGTACGAAATTTACGGCTCTTTGTCGACTTGTTTTCGACAGTGGATACCGTCTTAATACATCCCAGTACCAATTTTATTATTTGAAAGTATAGATATATACAGAAACATTGAAAAAGTTTTTTTTAGAGACAAAAAAATTTGTTTCAGTTCGTAATAAGTCTTATGATAGTAAAATAAGTTTAGTTAACTAACTAATCCTGCAGACAAAAAATTAGTTTTTGAATAGCCAGCGCCACTGTATTAACCTTGACGTCAAAAACTATACTGACGCGTACCTGCAATGTGAATGTTGAATTTAGCTCCAGTTCACCTTCCTCTTACGTGGAGAATCTAAAATCCGGAAATCTGGAGTCATGTTCGTCTGTTGTTACCGACTATTTATGGACCAGATTTCAGGAATCAAGTCTGCAACAGCATCAGATTTCAGATGCTGCACGTAAAATGAAGGTGAACTGGAGCTACATTCAACATTCACGTCGAATCAACCCTTCCCACTATAGCTGCTTTGTGTACAAGTACTATCCAGTCTGCATCATGCCTAGACCAATTAACATTTCTTTTAACAGTAGAATTGGAAGTATATTATTGAGAAATCTCAAGGCTGGTTAGGTCACCGGAAGAAAAAAAATTTTTTAAAGTCAAGTTTTAAAAGAAGTCCAAGTTTTAATTGGGCCAGAGGCTAGTTATGTCGAAAACCTTAATTTGTTTCGTAAACTTGTGATAACACATGCCAAATTTCATCATGATATCGAATCGAGCCACAAAATGATCTAAATGTGATGAAGTTGTAATAGTAGTATTACTGATTCACATTAATGATGACAGCAGTTTGTACTATCAAAATCTCTTTGTAAGTGCAGGGTTAAAGTAAGCACAAATATAATAAAATAATATCTAATTCTAAAATTTAACCCAAAAGTAATTTAAAATATTTAAAGTAATTTAAAAAGTTTAATTTCGTTGCGTTAGTGAACGAATATTTTCCTGCAGAACGAATTTAGAGAGCAAAAATATAGCGGTAAAAGCCGAGTTTACATACATGTTGATGCCTCCCCGGCTAATTAGTCGCAATCCGCTTAGTCCCTCCGTCAACATAGAGGGAATGATTTGCTAAAACAGTGCTTTCATGCTATGATATTTCGATCATTGTGCAGCACCCCAATTTACTTAGCTTAATCCGTTTAATAAATTCCACTGAGATCTGTGTTTTCAATTTTGTGCGATAGAACCAACCCCTCAAACAAAATACAATTAATAATATTTAGTTATTTAAATCTATGAATTACAGAGGAAAAGGCTCTTCCATATCAAACTTATAGAGCACAAACGATTAATCATTGGTTCGAAAATATTATGGAATATGTAATTAAGTTGAACAAAGAGTGATTACAAACTTATCTAAAACTCATCTAAATAATCAGGATCATGGGTGTAAACAATGTAGCTTGTTTCTTCCATACAAACAAATGAAGTTTACACATATATTTTTATCCTAATAAATGTATAATTTAACGTTCAGTGTTCTAACAGAAACGGTGGGATGTTTTTAATGAATCAATATGTACAAGAGATCACTTTCCGTACACTTTCCTCAAAATTCCACCAATGTTTGTAAATTATGTGGTTTATATGAGAGTTTTAAAATTATTGGATACTAAAGAGTTGTTTTGGAGAAAATTAATTTTCTGTCTCCCACATAGTGACAAAAAAGCCCTAGAGGGTAAAAGGTAGATTTTAGTATCCTTTTCTGAAAGTTTTTATTGCAAAACTACCTATAAGCTGTTATAAAGGGTGAGTTACAAAGAGGAGACTATATTTCTCTGCTACTCTATTAACTAATATACATTTTATCAATGTGGAAATAACTTAATGCCTACTAACAAGCAATTTTATAAACAAGAGCAAGAGTTTAATTTATTTGCAGTACTGATTGAACATGTTAAAATTAAAACAGTAATATTTTTGAGTAATTACAATTTAGTTTAAACAGTTCTTTGATGCTTTTCCTAGATGGGTGCGTTATAAATGATGAACGAATACTGATTCTTAAGAACTGTCCCGTTGAAGTAATTTCTTTTAGTTTCTTTAATTTTCTTCTAGTTAGCTAGGGAAACAACGATCGATTTAAAAAGCGACTTTAGAAACACAAGTGCTTCAGAAATGTATCGAGTTCTCATTCAACAATCTGTTGTAACTAATTTATTTGAAAGAGGTAGTCCAAAAAGCTCTCATAGTCTGAATAAAGTTTTGTATAAAAGAGGTAAGCTCTTAGATTAAATAATGAGTAATGTAAGTGAGTTTACATCGAATAACGAGTCGCAACGTTGAAAAGCACTTTACCCAAGCACTCAGTCAGTTTATTGAATGTTCTTGATTTGTCCAATATCAGTGAACATGAAACTTCAACTGCCATCGCACACTTTCATATTACTGGTGATTGTTTTCGTTCAACTTTTTGTAGAGGTACAATAGTCTTCTTCATTACTAAATCCCAGAATAGAGGATTTACACTTAAGTTATTCATGGGTCTTCTCACATTTGATCGTTTAATTTTCAGCCGCATTCTGTCGCTCTCAATGTCACTGCCACGATGTTATCTAATGGAATAAGGGGGATGGACATTACAGTACAAAATCGGCAGTATTGATAAAAACTGCTCCTGTTCATACAGGACGTGATCGCTATCGTGTTATAACTCAGACCCAAAATACTTACGCCGTAGACCCTGTGGCAACCGGTTCTCCCTAAAAAATGAATCAATTAAAGTACAAATTTTCTATTCCTTAGTGGATTGAAATATACGAAAACCCTCGAATTCCTTAAATTAGGTTAGCATTAGTCAAAATTTAATTAGCGAAATATATGTGTATAGCAAAATCCTTGTACATGATATGTAACATGAAATATCTTCAAAAAAATTAAACCACAACTAATGATCATGTTAAAATATCAGATGATCTTATATAATTTCATAACAGAACTAAAAGAGATGGAAGAGTATATTCAGATGCTTTCATGTTTACCGACAGAGCTGTCGCATCAAAGTGAAGAAAGTCCACAACAGTAAAGCAACGATTCAAAACCATGTGGTAGCTATTCCGGAGTTCTGCTAAATGTCACACTGGCGGAATCTTGGAATTTCTGCGCTATTCTAGCACAAGCTTGCACACGAGCCAATTTTTTAAATATTAAATATGATATTATTCTTTTTCTAGATCTTATCACCTGGTTATATCATCCTATTATTTAAAAACTTTTATAAACATGTTGCACAAATAAACGTTACTTTTAGGCTTAATAGCTGTTTAAGCAAGCCAGCTTATCCAGAGGCTCCTGAATCAGGGACAGAGGATGCACCGAAATTCAGGTTTTACAGGGACTGTGAGGCGATCGCGTGATCTGATCACAACTCTGATATTTTATCACAAAAATATTTGTTATAATGATTTAGCTTTGTATTGGTTACAAATGTATGTTTTGATTTTATACGAACAAATATTAATCTGCAGTGATCTAACGTAATGCAATACGAGTTTAAGTATAACACAGGTTTTCCAGTTCAAACCACGTCGAAAATCTTTATCAAATATCAAAATATTAGTCTGTAGAACAAGTTGACCTGAAGAATCGAAATTTGGGAAGAAACTATGCCTTTACTTTTTTATATCGGTGTTGAAAATGGTATTCATCAGTTCACATGGAGTCCCAAATTTTATCTATCAAAACATGGCTCAGCTTACTTTGATCTTATGTTGGCAACGACAAATAATAAAAAATTATAGAATAAAAAAATTATAAACTTAAAATTGTTATGGTCAATCAGATGAAACTCAGATGAACTTTCCCAGTAACTTATCAAAACAGGTAATAAAGTCATTTCGCATGATTGGTTGGTTTCAACACAGATTGAACACTTGAGCTGAAGCTGATATTTAATTACTATAGAAAATATACGGTGAAGGGCACTTTTATTGTGTCATGTAGACTATTGAGAATAATATCTTTCAAACGGCACTGGGGTCCTCTGGAACCAACATACATTTGTTTTTCATATTTCTAAGTTTCAGTTTACGTCGTGAATGTTTGCTATCAATATAAATTTAGTTCGCAGCAATAGATATCAACTCCCACCACCGGACAATATCTGTGCCCGCTGTCAGCTGTACTCAGCTGTAAAAATATTTTTATCTTGTAGTCCAGAGTACCCATGTGTGCCGTACGAGTGTGTGTTTTTCCTCATCTTCCGTATTGTGTAGATTTGGTATTGTTATTTTTGGGGTTATTTGTAAAATAAATAAATAATTATATAAGTATATTATTTAATTATTGTATATATTTATTGTTAGTTACAAAACTACCAAATGGCTAAACATACAACACAATTGTAAGACTATTGTAGGATAACAGTAGTGATGACAGTGACAACAACTTTGGTGATAGTGACAACTCTGACGCCTAGCACATCATATATTAAGTGGAATTAATAGTTTTTTTAAACAATATTTAACCACATCGAGTATAATTAAAATGCAACGGATTGAAACGGACTATTGAACCTTTAAAATCTAATAAATGGTAAATGGATACACATGTGACTGCGTATGTCTGGGATAGTGCTCTTAAAACAGAGGAGAATCTTCTGCCACGTAAAACATTATTAAATGTTTATCGCTCGATAATGCATTTTATTTATTTATATGCTTGATTTGCAGACGCAAATGAACTCGATTTGTGGCGTCCAAACTTATGTAAATGTAGTTGTTTTCTAATTGTATTAATTCGCTGTTATACAAGTGTTTCAAGCAGGTTTTGCGCATTTTTACAGATTTTGAAATTTTATATAAAATATGTACGGTATATAAAAATTTAGATGAAGGATAATATGAGAAGGATGATCTCTCGATTATAAAGCTTGATTGTATAGATCAAATATAGAACAAATATTGTCAGATTAAAGTATAAATATAAATAGATTCAAACTCACCGAACTGAATTATATTATGCGATAGAACCTGGGTGTGTTAGGCGTTAGCATCTTCTATAGCGGTGCTTGCCGGTGCGAGCACGCTACTCGGGCGTTATATTTGGCACTGCCCGCGGCCCACAGGCACGGCGGTCTGCTGGTTGTTATATTAACATAGTAGGAGAGCGAGTGTTATGTTGAAAACACAAGGAGTGTGTCGCTCCAGGGCTAAAATAATGGCCACGTCACTATAATCTAACAGGCAGGGGCGTAGCTATACTAGGCCCTCTTGCGCACTGCGGGGAGGGGGGGGGGGTCTAATTAAAAACGTTCATACTGGAAGATAACTCAACAATTAGTGATGTTTTAAATGGGGCATTTTATGAAAGCTATTGTGGCCCGGGGTGCTGAATATGCTATATACGGCACTGCCAATAAGCTCCGTGATGTAATCAGATATCGTCCTACACAACGTTGTAATCGAATTACTTGTAGTTCTCGCCCCACCTTACAATGAAATGGGTGAGCCGGCCTATGAATTTTAAAATAGGATTAACAGTTAACAGTTTATTATCAAGGACATGACCTTCTGGAGACCAACTGACGACATGGACTGTTACAAATAGAACTTATCTGACTACATTAAATCGTTAGTGCTCTTATAAGGGTTAAAGAAGGAGAGAATAATCTACTAAACTTTGCACGATTCCAGTAGCCAAAGTAATTCAAGCTTTTAAAACAAGCTTTGAAAGCTTTTAAAACACGTTTTGAACGCTTTTTAAAATTTCTGTTGTTTTTTGTGTTAACTATCTACTGGCCGAGATTTCATTGGATTTTCCAACAATCTTGATCTCTTAATTATCTGGGATAGATCGTTAACCAGCTATAATCGTCTAATGTGAAGGTTATTTTAAAGCCATAATTACCGGTTTGGAGTTATTTCTTTCTAAATATCATTTTATCATTTTTTTTACAATCAAAAGATAATTTTATTCATTCTTAAACGTGAGGTTTATCACCTGGTTTGGTCTCAATAACGGTTTACGACAAATAATCGCTCTGTAAGAGCTAGATACCTGAATCTCTCACTTACCAAGTGAACCAGCTGACTAAATACACCTCAGAACTCTTAAACTTTGTTCATAAATTACTGTATGTTTGATTTTTTACTCATATTATTAAATAATTAATATAACATATCACCGGCAAATCATCTATAAAATTACTTAATATCCATACAATTTGTTTAAATGACACTACCATTAGCTTCACGGTAGCAAAGGAGTAAGGCCGCAGGCCTTTAAACGAGAGGTCAGTTTTCGATACAGGGGGGGGGGGGGTTAATATATGGTAACTGCCTTTAAAGGTGCAAGAAAACATATTGGCGTTGCCTTTCCTTTGGAAAATAATTATTTTCTAGGAACTGACAAAGTTTTTCATGTTGCATAAATAAGTAGGCTACAAGAAACTGATCTTCAAACTCATTTACTCATTAATAAAAAGGCGGAATGTGTTGCGTAGCGTAACAAGCTTCGCTGAGGTTCCATGTAACACTTCAAGTCTATAGTTCATTTAATTCTTCTGCGGATAGATAGACAGACAGTTATACAGAAAAGAAACTTTTACCTTCATTTGAATCAGGATAGAGAAATCGTATCAGCCTATTGAGTGATCTACTAGACTTTAAAGACACTCAGCGAAATTTCATGGTTTAAAGTGTACCATCATATAACTCATTCTTGTCTATGTATAAGTGAAGTTTCAGGCAAACTCTAAAGTCTATAGATGTTTCTCGAGATATCTTCTAGATAGTTAGGCTACATGTGTTCCTATATCTCACGTTAAAACACCGATTATGATTGTATTGAGTTTAAAAAAACTCAATAACAATAAACTAAACTATCTAAATAAACTTTTAGATTTTAAAAAAATCTAAAAGTTTATTTATTCTGCGATGTTCTTGTTGCTATAATGATTATAATTAGACCAATATAAACATACTCTCTGACGCCGACAAAAGTCCAATGAGATGAACGATCATCGAACTTGATGCTGCCTATATATAGAAGTGAACCTTCATGACAAATTTTAAGTATTCGCAAACGCTCAGCCAATAAAAAACATTATAAATAACCAAAGTATCAATTAAACAAAGTTATGTTAATATAAATACAACATTTAACATTCAACTATGAGAAATTTACTAATTTAATTCTAGTAGGTATTCAAAAATTGCTTACTTCAGGGCGTTTAACTGTCATTATTTTGTACCCCGATGGAGCTTGTACAATAATCTGAGAAAAAAAGAATTACGAGGTACAAACTTTAATGGGAGCCAAATAATACGTAATTACATGTCATTGCGTGTACTACATTGTGAATGAAAGGTACTATTTTTGTTATTATTTTTAAGATTTTAGACAAATCAAGTTAAGAAATGTTTGAAAACCGACTTAAAATTAGTATTAATACATAGTCTGCTGTGGCTGGTGCCATAGTTTTGTTATGCAACCAGATACAGTTAAGATTTTGAAGAAGATTAAGAATTAGGGTGTGTTAGAATTGGTTATTCTCATAGAAAATTAAACCCAGACGTCTCACTGAGATTGGTTTTACGAGCAGTAACCAGAATTAGCTAGTGATGTTCCACCAGTGGTAGTTTATAAGTCCTTAATGTCTGAGATAATCTGTGCCTCAGACATTATTAAATTATGAGATAAAATTGATCTATTATCCATTTAATAATATCTTATAAATTTTGTTTTGCTAAGCACGAGACATGAGTGTCCAACCCTTTTTGTAAATGTGTGTATATAAGAAAGCAAGGTCTTTGTTTTAACAAAGATTCCGAATCAGCGCTGTGATATGTCTTATCGGTCCGTTGAGTGTCTGTCTGTCCATACGTGTATTTTACTTTAAAAAAATCGTAACTCTAAATCTGTTGTGGAAATGGTATGAAACTTGGCATTTATGGTGAGCTAACTAACGAGAAAATAAAATAATTAAATCCCTATTATAATTTACATTTCTAAATGGCGGCATTTTCAAGTTTTCAAACTTTGATATTACAAAAACTGTTAATGCAACGTAAAAAGTACTAGAATAATTAATTATTGCAAATTTAATTTCAAAGCTAAAAATACCAAGTTTCATGTTATTTGCTCCAACGGTTTGATATATGATTAAAGTCATACACTAAACGAAACGAGACAGGACATATGTTCATATGAACATTTTTGCTTGTTTTTGTTTCTACTATCATACCCTAAAGTTGTGCCAACCTCTCGCAAAAAACCCTGCATATAAAGTGAATGTTTGAAAACATCAGTAAAATAAATACCATTCACATTGTATCCAATATTAACGTTTCTTATTAATTACCCACTTTCAATTTGGTTAATTATGGCTTCAAGTATAGAGAACTCTTTTCAGTTGTTTTGAACATTTAAAATTAAATTATGAATCAAATATTTAAACGCGGCAATGGGCCTATATGGTGGACGTGATGTGTTATAATAACGGAGATATCACTAAATCTCTTAATCCCTACAATTATTAAAAGAAACATTTTGTAATTTACAATTATTTTATATTTCTCACAAACTCTATAAAACGCAACAAAAAGTCATTATATATTTATATTATTAGATAACCTAGTCTCACATCTATCTATTACGTATTATGAATACACAAACGCTTTCCGTATTGATATATTAAAACTGCATTACCGTCATTGTAAGTAATGCAGCAGCTGCTGCTATCTGTGGAGAGTTCCTCGAACTGCTACTAGTTCAGCTCTTACCCGCTTGGTTGCAGCACTTGTATTTTATCCCAAGTGACCAAAATATGAAAAAACCTTTCTACACCAAATAACTTAAGAAATGTAATTTTATATTTATCAATTGTATGATATGATGCAGTTAAATTCAGTGTTACATTCCTAGTTAATTCGAAACAGATTTGGAATACCTTTCTTTTTATACTTTATTAACTAGTCTTTTAATTTTATTAGGATTATACAATTGTTTTTATTGGGTCTTGGTATTAAAATACAGTAACATAGTTATCAGTTTGTGTTAGCCTTCTACGTGAAAACGTAATGTTAATACAAAAAAAAAAAAACAAACAAAAACTATAAAAAACACTATGATTATTAAGAATGTAGTAATTCATAGGGTATATGCTTGAAATGTTTTATTTACGTACTTTTACGTGACTTAGCTATTGAATTATGAAATATATTATACGAGTACATGTAATTGTAAAATGCCAAAGAATTGTCAGTCAAAAAGATACTTGAAAAACGGCATTAACTCTGATAAATGACTATACATTTAGTGGTTTGAAATATGAGAGAACTTGTTAATAAAGATGAGGTCTTTTGGATATTACTCTATCCATCACCACAGGTGACATGAATGTGCAACGCTCAAACATAACTGAAACTCAAGAATTACTGGCGCTACTTGTTCTTTGTACTAGTAAAATTTAATAATTTTTAAATCCTATACAATGAACGATGAGGTAATGTAAAGGGAAATTTTTCTTTATTAAATTTTTATTAGATAAAGCAAGAATTCTTAATTGCTAAAACCATCTTCAACACAGTTCCTCCAAACTACAATCAAGAATCTAAGTAGTCCTCCTAATTGAGCGTTCTAATTCCCCCGACTCAAGAAAGATAGAACCTGTATATGTAGACTACTAATTAAATGTGTATTTACATGTGTAAGAAATAATTAAAAACCATAGTCTAACATTATACTTAGCCCCTAAGTGCTTAACGTTTCTGGTGAAGTAGTTTTATTTTATAAAATAAAATAAACGTTTATACTTAATGCTTAAAACACTTTTGCGCCCTTATTTTTGATCAAAGCGTTATGAAAGGTGCCTCTTTAAAACAAATTATTATTAATAAATAAATGTCCAGCATTTTTTAATTTCTCTTCTAGAGTGTATAATGTTTGAGAAGTTTAACTGTAAAGTTAAAATGTTTTGAGATTTTTATTAATAAGCTTCAAAAATATCGCAAAAACTAAAATGTGATTGGATGCGTACCATTATATCTACAAAATGAGATCTTTAAAATCTCTCACAATTCTACGACTAAAAATTGTTCTAACGGTTTTTGTTTCAATGAAGTGTGTTATAGTGATCATTTGTTAGAATACGAATACAGCTATACATTTCTGTATCCGTATGTGTACTTTATCCATCAACTTATTGTAAAAACCTCATGAGAATTATCACTTCGAAATTACGTCCCGATACAAAAAATCGTAGGAGGGGTTTTTTCAAATTGTTAGTGCGTCAAGAAAATTTAAGTGAAGTTTAGAATATTTATAAAAAAAAACAAGGGCAATTTATTGGAATACTTGCGTTCAGGAAAACTGTGTTTATGCGTGTTTGTAAGTTAGGATTGATCTGGTCAGTCAGGTCTGTCAGACAAAAATATCGCTACAAAATTTAACATTTTGGTCCAATAGAATACTGTTTGTTAGTTTTAAAATGGTTAATACAATCTACTGTACTCTTTAAAAAGTATACGGATCTAATACTCAGCGAGATTTTTAGATTACCTAGATTTAATTTATGTCTGGTGAATGGTTCAAGATAGTGAATAGAAGGCTAGGGCTTGTAATTCGACATAATAATAGTGTTAAACGGTTCACTGTGTAAAGACTATTGTTGTGATAGCCAATTTCAGAGCGAGTAATTTATAAGCAAGTAATGAATCACTATAATCGCCTTATCATTTCAGAACCCGTTAAGAATATTACAGGGCCCGTCAAGCACTTGTCTCGGGGCTCGGTTTGCCGTCTATGCCCGGCTTAACGATCCGATATTCCATTTCCCTTTACATTTTCTATACTATACAAGCTTCAAAACAATCCTACTGCAATATCGTATAACAAAGACTAATAAAACGTCTGGCACTTGCAGCTATTGTTCTTCAGCGCTCAATCGTCTAATGCACATTTACCAACGGATCTACCCTTTATCCTTCAACTAATATTTACTCTGGGATTGTGGTGAGCATTGTGTTTGCTTAGTTTAAGTTCTTTTATGATGTTTTAATATATTCATATCCTGAGAAGTAGTCTGAGTTTGTTTTTATAACTATGTAGTTTATAAGATTTCAGTAAAAGATCTAAAATTAAAAAAAAAAATTAAAAAATCTAAAAATAAAAAGATAAGAACAAAATTAATTGAAAATTTTACGAACATAAGCAAAAAAAATGTTATGAATACAAGATCTGGTACGACGACGGCCAGGTGGTAAACGATGCTATACTTTTAAGGCTAGGTACAGCGCTGATATATACTTTGTATATATTTTGTATTAGCTATTCAGAGTTATCTACTTCGTACCAAAACGGTCCTTACCGTGCTTGATAAATTCCCCTTACAGATTAGTGACACTTCGTATAGATTAAGGCAAGGGAGAACGATCTATCAATTCAAAAATATACATTTAAATCTTACATTAAACTCCATAAAACATACAGATTTTTTACTTTTATACTGTCTTTCCTTCGAAACCAGTTATGTTGTTTTATGAGTGGTGTTATAAAGCAGTTTAAACACTTTACAATTTAATCAGCTCTTTACTATGATCATAACTAAATTTTTACCTAATTTGTCACTGTCTCACTTCTATCCTCGGCGAAGGTACCCGAAAGACCCAAAGGACTATTACTATTAGCATATTAAATAATTGTGGGTTAAAAATAGATTATTCTACTAACTCATATTTAGGCACAATATATTTAACGTGTATTATATCAGTGAAAATGCACGTATGTGTTTAATTGTTAAGTCTTATTCGTTGGTATATTGGTATAATTTAGTAAATGAATAGTTTGCATTTCCCTATTCTAACGACTCCAACCGACGGTTCCTTGGTCCTCTTCCATGACTTATTAATGTACAATCATTGCGTTAACAATGGTTTTTAAACACAAATACGCCTTATAAATTATACACACACAAAATTAAATAATGAACAACATATGTTTTGTCCATTCACGGGTGGAGTGAGTGCACATTGTTGCCAACTGTTGCAATAATAACGATCACGCTCCAGTTTGGCAACCTTGTAACTGACAGAGCTAATAACGGAACCTTGTACATGCTCTGTGTATTAACAGTTGTTGTTCAATCATACGAGAGAAAACTGGCTGTAGAATATATTTTACCATTTAACAATAATTAAATCGAGGGATCTAGTTGCCACTATATTGAGTTTTAACACTTTTATTATTTTAAGCTTTTCAGTGCCATAACTAAAACTATTATAATAATTGTAAAGGATAAAGGTTAACTGTTTGTTGTTCGAGGCATAAAATTACGATAGTTACCTAGAAGGAGTTCTTAGAGGAAATGTCCAAGGGAGAGAATATAAGGAAAAGACTAAGAAGGAAAGAACCTGTTTCTTAGGAGGTCATCTTTCTACCTCTATGAGCAGTCTGTCTGGGATGCTCGTAGTATGAGATTGAGAAAAGAAAGAGGATTGAACCTACGAAGAAACGTTCATAGTCAAAGAATAAAATGTCGAGTACCGATGATAAACTGGATTTGTAAGAGGGAGAAAAATTAGATCGGAACATCTTGGAACATAGTAAATTTTCTTTCCAATTCGATGAAGTAGATTACAATGATGCAATACAAAATAACACAAAAAGGAGCCTTAAACACACTTACATGGGAGAGATACTGACTAGGAATAAGAAGAAGACAATTAGAGTGCTAAAGATGGCACTTATGTGAGGTTTGTTTCTCCCGGCCTCGAAATTAGTCATGATGAAGGAAGAGAGAAAAGAAAATAAGAAGGCGAAGAAACATCTAGAGCTTTGTGAGACCATCAGGAATTGGTGTAAAGTTTAATTGAAGAAATAATACAACGTATGGAATGTTATCACGTAGAAAACGGATTATTTCTATGGAGGTGCATAGAGTAAAGTACAGATAGATTACTAAGAATGGCACTCCTTAATTAGGCTGGATTGATAGGGAAGAAACCTGTAACTTTGGTATGCGACATGACATCATAATAGAAAGGAGGCACAGAAAGAAGTGTAGAAAATGATTGTTTGGACTTTAAACAAGGCTGAACAAGAATTATGTTACGTTCTAAAATAGGATAGGATGTACTAATTGGAAAACTAACATAAAACTGCATTTCAATCCTTCAGTAAAACGAATAAAGTGTACCAAGGAAATGCAATTAACTATATTCACTCTGTATAAATAGGATTTGGTACTATGGAATGAATTTTATCGTCAACCAATTAAATTCTCTACCTATAGAGATTTTATTAACACCTTCGCTTTGAGGCTTTAGCTCAATAGATTATCTATAATGTACTCTATGTGATACAGTAAATTACCTCTGGATCTATGATGCACACTCTTAACTAACCTGTGACCATTGTAAGGTTACATTTTCTTCCTAAGGTTTTACCTTATTTTAAGAACAGCATTGGTTTGTCTCTAAATCTGTTTGAAGTTATTTAAAATATAAATACGTAGAGTGTCATAAAACAATCCAGAGATGTAAATCCGGAGATGTTTTATAAGGAAATGTGGATTTAACGAAGTTAGCGAGAGAGGGAGATTTACTAATTGCGAGTTAATATTCGGTAAGAAGATACTTGTTCTCTTGAATATAAGTAATCTGTTTTATCAAGTAATTACAACAGTAAAATATAACAACTCTCGTGCTGGAAACTCTCTGTATTTATGATTTGCTTTCTTAGGAATTGAGTGAGCCGTCAAGGACTCCAAACAGATTGTCTACATTTGAACACGTCTTTTTAAGTAAATTTTTATTTACTTATATAACTTAATTTATAAACGGTTTTTTTAATTTGTACGCACCTCCCGTAATTATGGCTATTGAGGATTATTGTTATGTACTATTCAACGACTATTGAAATAACTACTAAACAATTATCAGGACACGATGAATTTACAATAAACAAAAAATTGGGTGCTAGTAAATTTTACATCATATGATAACTGCCACAAAAATTCCAGTCACGAGTTTTCTATTTGATCAAATGCATTTCAGAACAGTTTACGACGAATTATTCTTTATAAATGAACTGAGCTGCCAAGAAAATATAAAAAGGTTAAAATAAAAGCCTTTGTGTGAAAATAATTAGATGAAAACATTACAGGGATTACGTGGATGAACCGTACGGCCAGGGGCTGCTTGTTTTGTTTAAATAAAAGCTGGATGAGAAAAGAGCAGAGTTTTAACAAAAGTGAGTGACTGCCTGAAGGCTCGTGTGCATTGTGGAACAGTGGAAGAGTGAACAGTGGAATGGAACGCTCGGAGGAACTGAGAGAAAGGAGCGGCAATTGTGACAAGCAGCTGGCAAATGCCTGCAAGAATATGAAAAGCTTGCTTTCGATGATTTTATAGAGCACTTCATTATGAGAACCAAAGTTATTATATAATTAATAAACGGTTTTAAAACTATTAATTTCATATGCATGATCGTATCTGTTAATTGACTGTATGTAAATGAATTTGAAATGAAAATTATTGTAAGCAGAGGGAAAATATTATAAAAAAATATATAGTGATGTGGATGATAGAGCACTTCATTATGAGAACCAAAGTTATTATATAATTAATAAACGGTTTTAAAACTATTAATTTCATATGCATGATCGTATCTGTTAATTGACTGTATGTAAATGAATTTGAAATGAAAATTATTGTAAGCAGAGGGAAAATATTATAAAAAAATATATAGTTGTGCGGATGTGTGTTGTGAACTTTACATAGTCTATTAGTGTTGAATGTACTAATTATTTATTTCATTTTCAAAATCATTTATCAATAACACAAAAACTGAAAAGTACATGTTTGCTCTTATTGAATGATTCAATTCACTGCAGATTTGTCATGCCGTTAGAGTTAATATTTATTTGGCAACAATATCAGCTTTAAAACCTTTATACTAATAACATTAAAAGTAAACACCAGCTTAAAAATGTTTCACTTAATCATTTTTCCAATCCCTAATTAAAAATATCCCTTTCATAACTGTAATCTTTCATAGGTATTCATGTAGGTTTTCATTAGCCAAATAATAATATGAATCAATAAAAACTTTCAAACTAATTTTTAAACAAGAAGAATTATAATTTTGCACACGATTATAGATCCACGGTATAAAAATATATTTAAAATATGTGTAAAAAGTAAATAATATAAAACACTAACTAATAAAACATCTTACACAAATGATTTTATTCACATAACATTCACCAAGTTTCTTATCTAATCCGTTTTATCTGAGTTTAATTTTTAAATTTGTATATTTTTTTAAAATTTGGGGCCTGTTTTAAATTGGCATTTTAAAAGTTAGTTAGCAATAAAATTCCATGTTTTGTAAAAAAATAAGCATTACGGTGGAATAAGTATGATATGAAATTATAAATTTATGATATGAAAAATATGATTAACATTTACATTTACCGATTTTGACTTTTAGTCGTCTTTAATTACCGATTTGGTCATTAAAACATTGACACTTTGACAATCGTACTTAACCTATAAACCACAAGTCCTATGAAATTGTATATACAATTTATTATTGGTTTACTACTAAGTATTTCAATCTTCCTTATACGAATGATTTTAATTCCACCATAAATGGTAACAGTAATTAGGTAGACTTAAGTGTTTGGCAACACATACAAGACCCTGGACGCGTTGCTACCTTCTCATTGTTGTTATGCTAAAACGTAAGAACACTACATGAACTATTAAGATTAAAAAACTTATTATACAGATATTGATTATCCGGATTTCCCATGACCAGACTGGGAACTCGGAAGAAGTTAAATCGGTGAATATTGCATAGGATACGAAGGTATTGCACGCATTCAGGTATCTCGTAAATGAAAAAACACACATAGTGTAAAGTGAAATATTCAAAATGCGGGTAAAACCAATATTCAGCCATGTTTTCTTTTAACACGTTTTATATTTTCAACTCATCCAGCATAGAATATTTCCAATTATGTGTGGGAAGCAACATAACATGTGACTTTTACTGCATTCAAACTAATGACGTAAAGGTTGTTTACACAAAAATTCTTTTACCGAAAGCACCAAGTCTCCGAGTGTCCTGAAACGGAATGCAGATATTAATGGAGATTCCTCATTGTATCCCATTACAACATTCAAAGTTAATTATAGAAATTCGTCTTAGAAGTAAAAAAAACCCAAAGACTCTTTGATTATCGAACGAAATTGGATATCTTAATGCACGAATATGGACAGAAAATATATATTAAATTATTTCTGCAACAACAATAAATGGATTGAGGAATATTATTGAATACGAATCATCCACTAAGTTATTTCATGGAATCACAAAATGTGTTATCCTTACAAAATAAGGCACACAGCCTGATTATATATCATCCTGAAGAAATTGGTCAGACTGTTGTTGCCTCATCCACTTACGAATCATAAATCTCTGTATTTCTCAAGAAGCAGAAACACTGTTAAGCCGAAGTCTTACTAGTTTCAGTTGCTTTGTTTCATCAAACCACATTCAATTGCAATGGCAGTAATGAGAATAAACACAATGAAGGAATGCTGGAATCCTTTTCGGCTCTCTATTGTCTCTCTTTGCCAAGATAATGCCGAGTTGGGATAAAACCAAACCGAGCTTTCCGGATTTATTTCTACCTTAGAGCCTCATTAATTCTAAAATACTCATAAAACAAGAACTGTTCTTTCAAATACAGTGAGAGCTATAGTTTTTCAACCTGAATGCTATTTAAGAGCGCAAAGATAGTTAAACTTTCAGAAATTGTATAAATTTCAATTAAATAAAAATTTCATACTTGACAAGTGGTAAACACTTCTTAGGTTTGCTCGCAAGTTAATAACTAATTTTGACTTTATCATTTATAACGCACTAATAGCTAAGGATCTTAAAAGTTGAAAACTACTAATAATAAAAATTAAAATTAAATCAAACTTGATCGTAACAACATTGAAAAGTTATCTGAAGTAAATAGTTTAGTACGATCGCTGTGATAAGTAATACAAGCATATTACATGATTTCAGTTACATCCTTACCGATGCAAAATATCGACTCACAATTTGTACAGTGTTTTCTTTGACCACGATGGTCCTAAAAGGGGGCGTTGGCTAACAATACCGAGCTAAGCGACACACCGGATTTCTTTTGGTTTCATTTAATAAAAAATAAGATGTCAATGCGCAATATCCCAGCGAAGACGAAAGGATTATCACAGGCCTTACTCTTGTACTGTCATGGTTACCATCTCATCTTCCAAGTTTATGCTGCTTCGACTCTTTGTTCATTCCACAATACACAATTTTTAAAATTACGTGATGCGCGTGGAGTGAGCCGGAATACACTTGATATGGTTTTCTAATGTTACGATATGTAAGATATACCACATAATGTTTGATAGTTGCCCACCCAACAATTGCTATTGGTCTAATTAAATTAATGACTCTACATATGAGAAGAGGGCGCTGAAAACCCAAAAGCGATATCGGCATTTCCTAACTTAATAGAACAAATAGCAGCTCTCTCGGGTTCTTGTAGATATCCTCTTGAAATAATTCGGTAAGCGCTCTCAAGAGGAACCTTTGTTTATAACGACTAAGCATAATCCTGTAACACTCAGTTTTGCACAGTTACAATCTGAGAGCTTTCTATAAGCAAATGTAAATACCAACATCGGAATTCCCAAAATTTACTTTATAAATATTAATATATATATATATATATATATATATATATATATATATTTCCCAAAATAAATATTATTAAATGTAAATAATACATATCATTTCCAATAAAATTTTATTTGTGGAGTCGCCTGATTAGGAAACCTTTGGGTTTGAAAGTCCTCGCACGAAAAATAAAAAAAATTGGAAATGATATGTATTATTTACATTTATTAATAGTTAATCTTTTCTTTAGTTTATGCAGAGTGCATGGATATAAATCGTTTTACCACAATTAAAAGTGTATTAGTGAATACAAGATTTACCACTATTATTTGATTTTTTTTGAAGAAACAAACGAATTGAAACAGCTTTTATATTAATATACATTTTAAATTTATCTTATGGTTTAATATGATGGTTGTTACCGATTAAGACTCATAATAGGTCAGAGTCGTACAATATTTACTATCAAAGCCACCAATACATCTGAAATTTAAGTCAAGATGACTGCAACATCTTCAAACTATCCTTATTCAAAATATTTCGGATTAAATTGTGATAAAGTTCTTGGCTGTCATTAGTTTCCATGTAAGACAATTTGTATTATTGTTACCTAGAAGTTAAGTTAGTGATGTACAGTATTACGTTAGAGTACAAGTGGTATAGTTGTTACACTGTACATTATTTCTACTTGGCTGTCATTAGTTTCCATGTAAGACAATTTGTATTATTGTAATCTAGAAGTTAGTGATGTACAGTATTACGTTAGAGTACAAGTGGTATAGTTGTTACACTGTACATTATTTCTACTTGGCTGTCATTAGTTTCCATGTAAGACAATTTGTATTATTGTAACCTAGAAGTTAAGTTAGTGATGTACAGTATTACGTTAGAGTACAAGTGGTATAGTTGTTACACTGTACATTATTTCTACTTGGCTGTCATTAGTTTCCATGTAAGACAATTTGTATTACTGTATTGTAATCTAGAAGTTAAGTTAGTGATGTACAGTATTACTTTAGAGTACAAGTGGTATAGTTGTTACACTGTACATTATTTCTACTTGGCTGTCATTAGTTTCCATGTAAGACAATTTGTATTATTGTAACCTAGAAGTTAAGTTAGTGATGTACAGCATTACGTTAGAGTACAAGTGGTATAGTTGTTACACTGTACATTATTTCTACTTGGCTGTCATTAGTTCCCATGTAAGACAATTTGTATTATTGTAACCTAGAAGTTAAGTTAGTGATGCACAGCATTACGTTAGAGTACAAGTGGTATAGTTGTTACACTGTACATTATTTCTACTTGGCTGTCATTAGTTCCCATGTAAGACAATTTGTATTATTGTAACCTAGAAGTTAAGTTAGTGATGCACAGCATTACGTTAGAGTACAAGTGGTATAGTTGTTACACTGTACATTATTTCTACTTGGCTGTCATTAGTTCCCATGTAAGACAATTTGTATTATTGTAACCTAGAAGTTAAGTTAGTGATGCACAGCATTACGTTAGAGTACAAGTGGTATAGTTGTTACACTGTACATTATTTCTACTTGGCTGTCATTAGTTCCCATGTAAGACAATTTGTATTATTGTAACCTAGAAGTTAAGTTAGTGATGCACAGCATTACGCTAGAGTACAAGTGGTATAGTTGTTACACTGTACATTATTTCTACTTGGCTGTCATTAGTTCCCATGTAAGACAATTTGTATTATTGTAACCTAGAAGTTAAGTTAGTGATGCACAGCATTACGTTAGAGTACAAGTGGTATAGTTGTTACACTGTACATTATTTCTACTTGGCTGTCATTAGTTTCCATGTAAGACAATTTGTATTATTGTAACCTAGAAGTTAAGTTAGTGATGTACAGTATTACGTTAGAGTACAAGTGGTATAGTTGTTACACTGTACATTATTTCTACGTGTAATGAACTTGTCTAGAGTTAAATTGGACTCGAACAGTTTAATAAGCTGCCGGTTTAGACCGAAGCCTTTATATATTTTGTACACAGTACCACTGATAACATCAATTTTGAACATGTCTTGGCAATTCGTTACATTTTGTGAATTGTTTATAAACAATTGTTCTAATGGCAAGCACATATCTAAATAATAGCAGTTTGCATGTGAACAATATGTAACGTGCAAACACATGCTTGTATGTGTTACACTTTCTACTTCTAAGAATGCATATTACTATCGTAGCTCACGCTTCATAATTAAAATTTAAACCACAACAGATTATGGTATTATACAATAATACACTATCACCACTCCTGCCATAAATTGTTATGAAAGTTCATTTTACTTTTTTAATATTTGAAAACTTTTGTTATAGATATTACTTTACAAGATATCTATCGAAATATTTTTAAACCACATTTAACCTGTACGCCCTCTCATATCATAGGTAAGTATTGGGAAATATGTTTTAACTAGGTTATATTTATGTTTAGCTTTATATTACAAGGGAAATGCCCAATGCTCTTGTTCCAACCACAAAGAAATATCACAATACCACAAATCATAATATTCATGATATATTTTAATTGCTATTATCCGTTTTATATTTTTATGTGTATTTGTAATTTTTATTTTGTAACAGAAACCAACAAAAAGGAGTTCGAACAAAACTTGTTAAAGTATATACAAACTATAATAATATTATAAATGCGAAAGTGCCTTTCTTGTTTATTTTTCCTTCACGCGTAAATTATTCAATTGATTGTATTTATATTTTACATAGTCATTGTTAAGGTCCTTGGAATAAATATTGGCCTATTATTATTTCGAGTACCTTTCCAGGCTACGCCTAATTGGTCTCTAAACCAATGAAAATCCCTTCTTTGTCTCCAAAGTTATGAAATATTAGTTGAAAGAGCCTGTTAAATGTATTCTACTGTTCTGTTGACATGCGACATTGGCTATGGAACAAAAATAACTAGACCAGAGTAAATTACAATGACCATAAATATATACATGTTTTAAAAATATTTTCTTGACTACAGTATTTTAGTTTGCTACAGCAAGAAAGCAAACTCAACATTGGCGTCGGAAATATAATTCACTCGAACCAGAAGCCCTTATACAGGTTTAAATCCTTCGAAATTGCATGTGAAGCCGCGGGATAACTTCTAGTATAATATAAAATACTTTTGTTTCAACTCAGAATTTAATGCAGAGACCATTCATTCAAAACGGGATTAACATTTATCCCGCATATTAAAAGTACTTTATTTGTTTATATTTATTGTTCATTTGTATATCTTTATCTATTATACTCGTAATTCGATAGGAACTAAAAAATTCTATTTTACCATATCATCATCGACTTGGATTCAACTAGGTTATGCTTAAATATGCAGTTACATATTTGTATTTGTGCACTCTTGAAACCTAGTATCTTTAGTAAACCTGAAGAATATAAAACTGTAAAAAAGCCTGAATACAAAAAATAAATTCATGGTATTATTAAAAACAGTATTTAAAGATAATGTTTAAGTTCAGCTCTATTAAATTATTACTTATATATATTTTGTTGAATTACTTAATTAAAAACGTAATGAATTTAATTTGTGATGTAATAAAATTATTTACGCATGAATCCACTTCAGTCGGTTAACGTACAGGACAATATGAATGTGCAAATCTCATTGGATTATATCACTTATGACAATTGCTCCGTTGAAAGACCCATCATCGGCAGATAACGGAGTCGATTTGCTACTATTCAGGCTTTGTCATTGCTCTACTGTTGGGTGACAAGGTAGATGGATCCTTTCTTCTCGTACTCATTCATGTTGAGAAATAATCATAAATGGAGCAGCCTGGTAGCGTCTGCACTGAGGAGAATAATTTCTATAGCGTTCTACTTGGGAGGAGATATTCTCTTACATAGCGGCCTTTCTTTGTAGACACGTCAGAAAACGAGGATTCTGCTATCTACTCCGTCTATTCCCGCGGTTAACAAAGGTAGTTGTACTAAATTGTTATAAGTAGAAACTGTTTAGCGCTACAGACAGCAAAGACTTTGTTACAATTATGAACTAAATGTTAAGCACTGTTGGTGGCTTATTGATGAAATTGAATATTACATAGACGTGACCGGTGTTATGAATATCATATAAATTCTCCAATACATACAGTATCGTAACATTGTTCGATATTTGGTCACATTAGTCATTGATTGTTTAATCATCATTACAGATTCGCCATCTTATATTCACTTGTATAAGCTGACACGTATTACATGAAGTTTATATTATTATTACTTGTTCAATAAAGATGGCTCTCCACAGCAAGACGAAAATATTACAAGAATATAAATGTCTTACAATGTTTTGGTCCAGAAAACCTATCTGGAAGATGGTGTACCCCTCTCCTTTCACCCTGTGGTTGGTGATAGATAATCTTATTCGTTCGTATCCCTGTAAAAATCCGAACTCACTGAAACTTGTGTTATTAGTGATCTTCAATAGCAGCTACGTTAGTTTGGGAATCGGGAATTCCTTCACCTTTTTGAGATTAATACATTAATAAAGAGGATATAATACGTCTATACGAGGATATAAAGCCTGATCTTGCGATCCTCAATAGTTGGATCATCGGAATCCAATCTTAATGGTGGGGTTCCCTGAAGCAACCATGAAAAAAATGAACGTGCTCATACAGTACTGTTTTGAAAATATACATACACACGTATGGTAAAAAATACGAAAGGTCTGTAATGAAAGCGATCCTTTTGTATTCTATATTATCGTGCCTTACATATAGAAAACATAACATTGCAATTGGAAAATTATATCTATAACCACCTGAGAGGAATGAAGATTAAAATGCAATACAAACAAACAAAATTAATATAATTTCATAGTTTTTGGGTGGATTTACAATCTACATATTACAATACGTAAAATTAACATTCTATGTCTATGTATCTATGTATATCAGCACCCCACTAGTTCTTAATGCATCTACAGGACATTCTACAAGAAAAATTCAACGGGAAAATTAACTAAATTAATGAGTTCAATAGGACCGAAGGAGGTAGAGGTCCGGATCAACATGAATAAAATACATGTTTTGTGATTGGAGGATTTAAATCATAAATGTTATGAGTAATTTATAAAAAAAGGAGATAAAACTGTGTAAGTGGTTTTTGAAACATTATGATGGAGCTCCAGGATTAAAAGAGTTTTCTATTCAACAATTAATATACTGAGATAGGATTGATTTAAACTGAAATTGGAATTTACGTTATTTTAGACAGTTATTAACCTAGGATGGATATGCATAACCCTTTGAGTAAAGGGACGAAGCTCTAGGATAAAATAGAGGTCGGGATATAAAAAAAAACAGTTGCATACTTGAAGCTGAGATCAGCCTGAGTCCGAGAGCTACCAGAACCTAGAATCTGCCTAATGTCGGCAGGGTCTAGAGGTTGAGAGCTCCCAGATCTGCAACTCCACAGTCCGCAAAATCTAGAGGTTTGTAAGCTACCGGGAACTTAAGGGATAAACCACAGCCTGGCAGATGTTGGGAGATAGAAGTGGCGACACTTAGGTGACAAAAACCGCGACCTACCAGAGGCTGAGTGTAACTATTATAAAAGCCGGGAATTGCCAAAGGTCGGGTGATGGTAGAAGCCGAGGCTATTCAGAGATCGTGAGCTGTCAGAGTCCACAAGCTCCTAGAGACCAAAATCTCTTAGGGAAAAGCCTTTCAGGGTAAAAATATATAAAAAAGTTTACGATTTGGCAGGATCACATAAAAACAGCCGTTTTAGTACAGTTGAGTAGAAACTAATTTTTACAACCCTTCTCATATTGTTTTGATATTAAATGCCGGTTACACTCGGTTATGTATCGTTATCAATGTGACTCATCAATTGTCTGTGTGCTCACCGTTGTCATTACCATCCAGTCGGGATCGAAATAAATTCTATAACTCTTTAATAATCTCAAAAATTACAAAACTACTGTTTTTTTTTTCTTTTACCTACAATAACATTTGGCCTATTATAAATTTAGAGTCCCAATATTCACGACCAGAGCCTACGCACAGGCTCTCGGCCCATGTAGGCTCTTCCCAATTATATAACTTTTTTCGAATTTTAGTGGCATAAAATACAATAACTACAAGTTTAATATAGTAAAAAATAACTATGTATTAGTACCGTATTTGTGCGCTCTAATACATGGTTTCAGACATTGTATGTATGTGCATACGTTTGTTGCAATACGTGTTTAGGTATATATGTATATCTATCTTTATTGTACTATCTTTGGGGAAATAAACCATTTTAATTCATTCATTCATTCAATTTAAAATTAAACAATTATTTTAAATAGAATATTGCACTATGTAGATTACTACAAGCTTATTGCTTGTTACAGTTGGCTGCACTGTAACTTGTACGGACAGTTGGCTCCCTTGTTATGGCCGGTCATACGGAGTGAGACTGCATTATGTGGAAACACTCGTAAAGTTAGTAAACTAGTTAGTTTATCTTCATCATAAATTAAAATACGTATTCAGTAGCTTCTTATTTCTCTTCTTGGTTTTCAGGTTATATTAATACTAGAGTATTAGCTGAAAAAAATCTTTGAAAAAATTCTAACATTCAAATTAGATCGAAGAATCCAATGATAAAATAGCAAACACATCTTGGATTTTTGTTTAGGATACTATCTCGGCAAGGGAGAATGTTAAAAAACATAATTTTAGTATACATGTTTAATTCAATAGTTCATAATGGACGATGTCATGCAACGTTAATATTTTGAAAAAGACAAAATGAACAGATTAATTGAAACTGATGTTCAAAATATAACGTTTATAATGTATTAATAGAACAAGAAGAACCAACATTTTAAGAATGTGGGTTTTTAATACAACAAAGCCCTGATACTGATTTGAAAACCAAATAAATACATTTCGTATCAATTCAAGTACTAAGCGTTAAGAGCAAGCGCAAACAGTTTATGTTAGATAGAGATACTTGAGTTCTCTGAATTATAACGGGAAATCGATTACATTGTGTTTATTTGAGAATACATACAATATGTCTGCTCAGATTTCGGAATTTCTCAACGGAATAGTGAGTGTTAAAGTCATGTATATAATGATTCTTAGCTAAAACTTCCATCTTAATTTTTTAATTCTTTTAAAATAAATAATTATAAAATAAAAAATAGTTAAGTAACTAAAATATGTCATAACAAACATAAATAAAAATTATTTTACTTTATCGTATGTTTTATTTTCTTACTAACACATTATATGTTCATATTATAATATATAAAATCTAAATTCCAATAACTGCTTGGGCTTGGTTTCATAATTGAATTATAGACACTAAGCCTAATTTTCTGTTACCTCTTTGTAGAGAAAAACAATATACTTATATTTTTACTAGCACAAAAAACATCACATCATTTAAAATTCATTAGAAAGCCCTAAAACAAGCCTATAATAACTCGTAAGACGTGACTAATATTTTGCGAATAAGGTTGTAAAATATTTTTTTTTAATTCAAAAGAAGAATTTTCCTTAGTACTCATAATGGTTTCTATTGTAATTTTTGGTGATCTACATGATTTATTTTCAGTAAGTTCTCGGTTTCATCTGGTGACGTACTGTAAAATTATATTGTCTTAATAAAAATGATGTCTAAACCAATGGCGGATTAAATTATTAAAACTTTAAGTTAGCAACGGCACTGCTGAAGAATCCTTATTGCAACTACTTTGCATTACTATTTATGATGAAAGATATGCTCAGTTTGAAATTGTAAGATAACATCATCAAAGGAAGGCTTGTTTTCCAGCTGTAATATAAATGATATTTTAAAATAACGGTTTTTATATTTGTTAATTTATAATGAGACCTCCCATTATTTGTTTACTTGAGTACACACATTAATAAAGGAGCACTGTGGGTTGTACATCTAACGTTAACGAGAAGTTAAATTAGTCAAAGAGGTGGTAACTCAGTTAGACACACCACTTCACGAACTACACAACAATGTAGCTGTTTATTACGCTAAGTTCCAACTCAAGTTGTGAAAATGCCCTGTTATAAATTTACTCCTTGCCAAGTTCACAGTTTACATTGAACTATGTTAGTGTAATACAACGTTATTGAATCTAATGGCTAAAGAAATTATAGCAGTTAATTTGTACTATACTAGTAAATAAGTCTCAATTTCTGGTTACTAGTTACAATATACTAGTTAAGAGATATATGGTTTTTTTCAAATGGAAAGTTAGTGAATTTTATGGATGCAAAATTTTATTCAATATTGATATTGTACAGGAACAAGTAAATGGGGATGATTATACCAATATCATGTTTAAGCTCTGGTTGAAGAAAAATGTACAGCAATTATTAATACTATTCTAGTTTTATATCGAATAAAACTGTTTATACAGAAGTAAATATTACTTTCCCAAAACTATGATAGTTAAAATTCGTATAAATTACTAAGTTTTAACGTTTTAAGACTTGTTTACAGTTAGAACAATTTTTAAAGCCGCGATGGTTCATAGATAAAATTTGAATATTTAAACGCTGTATGTACAACGCATACATGTTGTAAGACTGTTGTTAAGATGTATAAAATTGAAATGATTAGATAATCTTGATTGGGGATGAGATACAATATGTACCGGACGAAATCATAGGTTGATATCTTCTACTACTAATACACTGACATATATCCAGGTGTAAGTGCAATGGATAAGGAAGCCATATTTTTCGCTGACTATCACTGACAGAGTTATAAAGTTTTATTTCGCTCTTCTACAAAAAGGGGATGATGTGAAACTTTACACAAGGGATTGGTTGATATAAACTGTGAGAGACGGGGTTCATAAAACTTGTATTCATTAGTTCTCTAAGTCAAACACATAATTTGTTTAGTTCACGAAACAGAATTATGAAATAATAAAAATAAATTATATTTAAATACGTACATAAATATACGGTACCAGAAACGGGTTTCGTGAGGGCTAAATCTACTTTGCGACGACAATAGGAAAGGAGAGGAAGATTAGCTCTCCCGAGGGGAAGTGGGCAATAAATAACAATTAGTGTGGGATAATTATCATTTGTATTTCATAAATGAGTTGTTAAAGACTTAGTCTAGTTTCTTATTAAAGTTTTCTTTACAAGAAAGTCAATTTAGTTGTATTTAAGTAAATGTTATAGCTAACAGAAAGGATAACATTGTTTTGAAAGATTCTATCAAGATCATATTTTGTGTGTGACCTTTCAGCATTTTCTAAATTACGCTTAACATATAAATGAGCAATAGTAAACGGATTTAACATTAATTGAGTTCTTAAAAGTATATGTATAGTTAAAAACTATACAAAACCTAATGCCAATATTTTGAATGTTAAATTTAATTTGAATTAATTTTGTTAAAATGGTTTACTATAGTTAGTTAGTAAAATTGAAGATTTAAAAATTACATGTTAAAATTTAATTGAATTTAACATGAAAATAACATTATTGTGCTTTAATTCAATTTTAACTCACAACTATCTGAAGCATTACAACAAATCTAAAGAGAGCTAATTAATATGGCATGTGCACAATGCTCAGTGGGAATTGATATTCTTTAGAAATTAACTATGGAAAGTATAATCTCTTAATAAAACTTAATATTATTAATATCAATTAACGAAATAATTAATTATAATTATCAATTGACATAACTGATTGTAAACCTTCAGATTTTCTCTTGGCTAGAGTTAAGAGTGCAGCAGAATAGTAAATAATATTTGATCCATAAATGTTACAAGATGACTTGTCATTTCGAAATAAATAAAAAAGTCAAATGAATTTGTGCTCTATATTGGTTACTTTATGGACTGTCCATTTGTGTTTTCTGTGGTGAAAGTAATGTTTTTAAGTCGCCTAAGGGTAATTGGAGAAATCCATGATTTACCAAATTGATTTCGAAACAACTTAATAAACAAAACATTTCCAGTAACCAATTGACTATACAACATTTTCAAATAAACTTTATTAACTCATTTACGGTAGACTTTGTTTGTAAGATTGTAGCAATATTACAACGTGGTAAATAATGATCATTTGAGACTAAGTGTATTGAACTACAATAGATAGCAGCTGAAGGTTTCCTGAGCTTCTCCCTCAAAATAAAAACACACTGATCAGGCATTATTTTTGTTTTTTGTGCTTTTTCGTAATCCGCTGCTCATCTCCGATAGTAACTTAAATAGTGTATTATCTGTTTGAATGACATTTTATGTCTTTTTATCTAACAATGCATCTGATTAAATTTGGTAATTGACTGAGCTTGGTGAAGCCTAGCACTTGAATTATTACAGTAAAGAGTTTCGAAGTTTATCTCTCTGTTGGCACTACGTCAAAATATTGTCATTATGGTTACCGCTAAAAGCAGGGCAACGTTTTTTTAATACCTAAACTTATATTTAATATATCAAAATTTATTCCAAAGAGGCAGAGCATATGGTATCCACTATTGCAGATCTCTAGTATCATCTATAAGACTATGGTCCACAATGAATAAAGTTTTCAAAAAGGTTGATTTAGTGGATATCTGTATGAAATTTATCATATTGGAACTTGACTTAGCCTTTTTATAGGTCGATGATAAGATTTAGGATTAACTTTAATAAAACATGATCTAACTCACGAAGCCCAAGGATGGAAACAATGAATAAGTGATTGGTCTGAATATTTTATTGGACGGATATTATTGAAATGTGGGATGGCTCATTCCTTCACCCAGAATTGAAAACAAATATGCGTTGAGCTGATTGATAACACCCGGGATGAATTGATTTGCGGCAACGCGCCGACAGAAAATTGCCCCTCAGCGCTTTGGACTGGATTGTGAACAATGCTTGCCTACTCTTGATTCATTACTGCTTTAATATTACAGACTAACAACGAGCAACAAAATGTTAAACCTATTGTTTTTCTAGAGTCTTGGCTCACTGGTTCGTTTTTAAGTGATTATTGTGTTGTGGTCTTATACAATGAAAACAAATTACGAACAGAACCACACAGGAACTGATGTTTACACAGCAAACTAATTTACAAAGCCGTAACTACCTGCTTTTATAAAGGTAGTTAAATATAATCTAAATATAGTATTACAGTTAGTTAGTATAATCTTTTATCAAGAGATTATACTTTCCATAGAACTTCTAAAGAATATCACTCTCCAATGAGCATTGTGCACATGCCATATTAATTAGCTTCTCTTTAGATTTGTAGTAATGCTTCAGATAGTTGTGAGTTAAATTAAATAAAAGCTAATTGACTTTAATAGTTTGAACAATGTTATTGATTATGTTATTATACCTGGTTTTATACAATATTTGATTATGGTATTGTTCTGAAATTTGAATGATAAGAAACCAAAAATAATACATGGTAAATTATCCATTACGTTGATATAAATTTAACTTTACGTAAAATGTATGTATGGGTATAGGAATGCAATGAAGTAAATGGCTGTATTAGTAATAAATATTAGTTTAATTAACTATTAATCAAATTAGTCATCAATTAAATTAATATACATTTCTTGATTTAATGTACTTTATAAAACATTCACTGCAGACGTGGCAAAAGCCGACTAAATCTTAAAACAATAGATTATCTAGGGCGGTATCTGTCGCGCTCATCAAGTCACATGAACTGTATATAATGTATATTCTCAATTAATCTGAGGCCATTATCGTACAAAGGGAGTGGAAAATCCCTTTAAGAACAACCGAAGTGCGAAAATTCTCATAATATCATTGTTTGTTTTATATACTTTTAATGGTTGCTCCTAAATTGGGTTTTTAAAATTCGTATCGTATCTTGAAGATTCTTATATTCAAGGGCATGTGTACTGGAATGTTGTCTAAGATTATACAGGAGTAATCAAGAGATGAAGGTTCATGAACTCCTTGACGAAAATAAAAATAATTTTTTAAAGTAATTAACATCTAGAATATAGCAATTATTGTGTTGGGATCGCATAGTTGTATTTACTTGTATACTCTTTTGTATACGTTTTATTTCTCCATAAATAACAAATATCCACAGCTAGATGATCGTAACCACAACTTTTGATTGTTTATAATAAAATAATATCATATTACTATACTGAAATACAGTACTTTATATCTATATACATAACAAATCCAGATATATTAATTTAACAAAACAAATCATACCTCTCATTATTATTTGAATTTACTTCCATGGATGTGAGGTTTCGTTAGACAAAGATACTCAAAGTTTTC
The DNA here is from genome assembly GCF_021130785.1 of Homalodisca vitripennis. Lineage (NCBI taxonomy): Eukaryota > Metazoa > Arthropoda > Insecta > Hemiptera > Cicadellidae > Homalodisca > Homalodisca vitripennis. Next base: position 119,315,867 of record NC_060208.1, read on the forward strand.
TAACAGGCGGTTTCTAGACCTACATAGAGCAATATCTGTGTAAGTGTAGTAACTAGTAGATATTCTTTGTTTGAAGGTTATTTTTGACGATGGAAGGATTGTGAAGGAAACAGGATTTTTCCGGACATTTGCCATCGTTCAGTGAAACAAAAAATCAGTAACACTACGTTTCGAGATCTGCAATCTGATCTCTTCTTCAGGTAAAGAACTAACCTAATAAATAATTACAAACTAGGTTAAAATAAACAAATCTTACCAAAGCGTTGTGGCACGCCTAAGTCAGGAATCACAACCTACATGTTGTTTGTCAACTTCAATAACTCTATAAACATGCACTTAGTAAAAAACTATACCAAACACTAATCATTAAAACTTAACTACGGAATACAGGTCACAATACGTCTTCATTCGTCTACTAACCACCTACGACTGACCAGAGGGACTAGCCAATGGTAATCGTCACGGCTGGCTAAAACAAGATGGCGGAAATAAAAAGGAAGGGGGACAGGAATGGGCCCTTTCGTTATTATTGGTTCATACGAGATGAACTTATTAAAACCATATTGTGACTCCGCATTGGTTTATTACAAATATCTGATCCGTTTGATACTTTTGGTTTTCTCTTTTGTTCATTTTTTAGAATTGGCAGCCAAAGCGGCCTAATCTCGACTGATGGTTGACTGATTGGTTGGTCTGCCAATTTAATGTATGTTGCCTCAATTAATTTCCTTTTGAAGAAATGTGGTTCCCGATGTATTATGTTGGCTTCATCCCAATTCATATGATGGTCTTCGGACCAACAGTGGTGTGCAATTTTTGACTTTTCTTTGAGACCCTTTCTCGTGTTTTCTTTGTGCTCTTTTATCCTTACGTTTAGTGGCCTTTTTGTAGATATTGTAGTAGATATTATAGGAAGCTATCTTTGAAGGGAGAGCTTGTTCCAAAGGTTATACTATTATTCTATTATACTATTAGAAAGAAAAGTTTCAGGAGCAGAGGAGTAAGTTGTTTTGAAGTTTCAAAATGCTAGGTCGTATGAATAAAATCGGATAGGTGTAATATTCTAGCTGTTAAGCCAATCTTTTTAAATTTAACTCGTGAGGTAACAAAAGAATGACTAAGTGATGTTTATGACATGTCGAGCTTACAACTATCATAATATAACGTGGTAGTAAAATTTATAATTAACAATCTCAAAATTACTTTTATTGGTCGTAATTTAATTACATGAGTTTCAGAGCTAATTTCATAAAATTTAAAATAAAATAAATGAGATACAATCCTTTTTAACAATACGTTATATGGTATGTTACAACAAGACTTATGACTGACCTGAGTTACGTATAAAATAAACAATCTTTTAAGGTTAAAGGGCTTTGTGTGAAAATAATTAAATGAAAAATTTACTGGAATTACATGGATAAATAGGATGGCTAGAGGCTGCTTGTTTTGTTTTAATAAAAGCTGGATGAGAAAAGAGCAGAGTTTTAACAAAAGTGAATGACTGCCTGAAGGCTCGTGTGCATTGTGGAACAGTGGAATGGAACGCTCGGAGGAACTGAGAGAAAGGAACGGCAATTGTGACAAGCAGCTGGCAAGTGCCTGCAGAACAGTATGAAAAGCTCGCTTACGATGATTTTACAGAGCACTCCATTATGAGAATAATAACCGTTTTAGAACTAACTAAAGAATTTAACACGCAATGATAGAATATAAAAATAGAATAGTTAATGCTAACTGACAAGTAAGCTTGTAAATTAATATTTTTCACATAAGGCACCACAATTCATAATCGAATTACCACTCATTTTTGAAACTAATAATATTTTTAAGATATATAAAACCTTTGTTAAAGTGTTATTAAGTTTTTAAATCGATATTTTCATATATATATATATATATATATATATATATATATTATATATCAAATATTTATATATGTATATAATATATATATATCGAATCACAAACAAGTACTTTCTACATCTGGACTGGAACCCGAATCTCTCATTTGCCAGCCGGGTATGCAATTTTGTATTTGACCGTTTGTCACATTTGTGTTTAAATAACCTAATTTTGTTGAAATTAAATTGGGCTATTATGAATAATTATTAAAACCAATGGGCCAGATAAGGATGGAATATAGAAAACATAAATATGAACAAAATTACGATTAAGATTGCATTTTAACAGTTTTGATTTTTTACCCAGGAATAATATTTTGCTATGTCAAGAATTATAAAATACGTACCATCAATGTTAATTAAATTAATTGAGAATGAAATCCAACATCATAGTCTTGTTGTTATATACCAAATACGTACCAATACTGGATGAATTTTTGGAACTATTATTATTAAGTTATTTAAATCAAATTTGAAATGCACAGTGGGTTTTCTTTGGTATCCAGGCTCGACACAGCGATTCATGCATTTATTTTTAAGCTTTATTAGGTAAATATTTTAAAGATTTTACGTAAACGGGGTGCGTAGATAAGGAAAATATCGAAGATAGGTAGAGAAAGTTGTGATCGAGATAAGATTGCCTAAAGACAGCTGCGAGATGGGCTCCAGGGTGCGGAAGGTTATGATGGTAATGCTGTTAAAAGCCATAAGTCGCTGTTCTGATGCAATGAGGCGGAATGTCCTACAAAGATGAGTTCTATAATTCAGGTTCATCTAGATGTTTGAGGGACATCTATTCTTCCGGGAGAGGTTGCTTAGCATCATTATGTGCTTCACTATAAAGTCAAACAAATGCCAAATAAAAATACAAGCTATAGATATGAACATGATTTTATGCAAAACAATGCAAAACTGTGTGCAAAAAGATTTTAATAGGGTGAAACCAGCCTATTTCGTATTGTCAGTACTACTCTGGTTGAGAATATGTTTGATCGTACTAAAGTATTAGTGTAAGTTATACAATGTTAGAAATACACAATTTATTTTATTTATCTGAAGAAATCTTTCAGATGATTGAGGCAATCCTTAACGAATCTCTGTATTTAGTAAGAAACAAACGTGCTCTTAAGCCGCAGTTTTACTGCTATCAGTTGCTTTGTTTCATCAAACCGCATTCAATTGCAATTGCAGTGATGAACAAAAACACAATGAGGGAATCCTGGAATCCTTTTCGGCTCTCTATTGTCTTCTCTTGCCAAGATAATGCCGAGTTGGAGTAAAACCAAACCGAGCTTTCCGGATTTATTTCTACCTTAGAGCCTCATTAATTCTGAAATACTCATAAAGGAAGAACTTTTATTTCAACTACAGTGACCGCTATCATTTTTCAACTTGAATACTATTTAAGAGCGTAAAGATTGTTTTAATATTTTTCAGAAAGTCTATTAATTTCAATAAAATCATAAATTTTATACTTTACTTGCAAGGTAATAACTTATTTTGTCTTTGCAATTTTTAAATACACTAATAGCTAAAACTCTGTAAAGTTGAAAATATACTATTAATAATAATGGCGAAAATAAAATAAAAACCTTATGTTTATTTTTAATAAATATTTTAGTACGATCCCTATAATAAATAATAAAAACACACTACATGATTTCAGTTACCCTCAGTTAACCTCATGGTTACCATCTCATCTTCCACGTTCATGCTGCATTGACTCCTTGTTCATACAAAAAAACACTATTATTTTTTAATTATGTGTGCGAGTGGAGTGAGCCAGAATACACCCCAATCTTACTAGGTGCATTCTCGTCAAACTTTATATGGTTTTCTAATGTCACGATATATGAGATATGCCATGTAATGTTTGACAATTGTTCTCCAAAAATTGGCTTTGCTCTGGAAGGGCTGATAACGGGTCACGTAGGGATATAGAAAGGTGAATTTTCATTCAAGATTGAACTGTTCAATTAAAATCATGGGTAATTTTAAAGCTGCTGATGGTTCTTAAGGTGTTTCGGAGGACGGTGGCGCCAACAGCATCTTCTTATCCTGCATAACGTGGGAATACGGGAAGTTGAGATAGCATTGGAAAATTCTTGCCGAAATTGTTTGGTCAGAGAGTAAATAGTCTATGTTAAATGGAGAAATAGCGGAACTTTAAAAGTAAGAAGGAGGCATTTAAGGGGATTTCGGTGTTTTCTACATCGACGGAACAAATCTCAGTAGAATGCCTCTAATGTTAGTAGGACCATTTAGAACTAGTTTGAAAATACTGATTATAAAAAAATTTTGAAAGGAACCGATGATAATACTTCTTAAAGTTTTAAGTTCAAAGTTTCGTAAAGCAATTTGTATTATTGTAAGTTATACGATAAGACAGTGGAGTCTTAAGTTCCACTAAAAGGTGTTGAACTGTTCACGAGTCGAACGTGTAATGAACTTACTACGAGTTAAATTGAGCTCGAACACTTTAATCTACCAGTTTAGATTAAAGCTTATTGGAATATTTTATTATATAAAATAAAAAGGCCCATTGTAAAAGTAAATTTTCAATATTCGTAGCCAATTTCCTGGAGTTTATAAATTAATTAATTATATATGGTAGAAAATCACTCTTTATTCATATTTCGGATATAGAAATTAAAGAAAGAATGGTATATTGAATACTAGCTCTGTCTAGTCTTACCAATTAAATTATCTACTTCTAAGCATCAACATGTTAACCACTTTTGCCATTAGCGTCTGGAAAATGTTATTGTACTTTGTTTGTAATCAACTTTGTAATTAATTTGCAGTAAATGCTGGAATATTTAAGATTGTTTGTAATCGATAGTTTTGTTATATAAAGCAGAAATTGTTGATTTGGTTATTAAAAAAAGACATTTTTCAGGATGCGATAGTGTTAAGCGAGGAGAAACCATTAATTTCAGATGAAATAATTTTAATTATTGTTTTCATGGATCGACTGTTAAAGTTTAAGTTGCTTGACTGTCGTTATTACATATGTTGGGTCTCAAACCTCTACTCTCAGAGCTTTTAAGGAAACAGTTGGATTATAAAAAAGATTTAACGGTACAAAACAGTAGATATAATTATCAGGTATCCATCGACTGTTTTTATTAAATTGTCTGTTACGTTCCAAATTCATAAATAGTAAATAGATTATTGTACTATGTAACTTACGGGCAGCTATTACTTGTTACAGTAGGCTGCCCTGTTTGTAACCTGTACGGACAGTTGGATCCCTTGTTATGGTCAAACATATGGAGTGAGACTGCATTATGTCTGACGAAAACACCCATACAGTTGGAAAACTACTTAGATTATCTTCAACGTGAATTCAAATACGTAATAAATGGCTATTTTTTACATCTGTTTTTTTCAGGGAGCATTATAACACCCATTATCTACAAAGAAATTAGACTTACGCATTAGAATATCGATTACCATTAATTATCTAACAATAAAAAACTGTTCAAATGTATGCAACAAGTTCACAATTTCCATAAAATATTGATACAATTTATTAAATAAAAATAAAATGAGAAGAGTTACAATAAAGCCGTGTATATTACTAAAATCGTGATATTAAACAGATGTTTGCTCTACAGACATCCAGAAGATGGCCTATTTCAGCCCACACGTACACAATTTTCGGCGTGGCCCCAGAAATAAAAATCACTTGGGGGTCATGTCTGGAGTACTTGCTCTAGAGGGCCACCCACTTCTGCCAATCTACATTTAAAGTATTGAATCTTCATTATATGTTCTTCTAAATGCACGCTGCAATAAGGTAACTGACTTTAGATCACTTAATAACTTTATACAATTAGAAGAAATCACAACTTTGAAATTTCTTTCAAGGAAAGAGGTTAGTAGTTAGCATAGCAGTACAGACAGCTGGATGCAGGGATACCAATATGAAATATTATATTTGCCTCATGAAAGTTTTATAAACTTTTAAAACTGCAACATTATTTTATGAAAAACTTGTATTTAAACACTTCACTTATTTGTGTTTTCAGATACTATATAATGCAAATTCAGTAAACAATGATGTTGACTAATAGATCAAATAGGTACGTTGCTTTCAATGCAAATACAAACCATTGAAAACAAGTGCAAACTGTTGACGCTTGATAGAAATACTCGAGTTCTCTGAATCACAAATACATACAATTCATTGGTATTGATTTGCATTTGGTACAAGGTTTCGATACGGAGCTGTTAAAAGAGATAATTGCAATGACTTTGTATGAATTACCATTAAAAATATCGGCAACATATTATTCTGGATAACATTGACACATCAACAACTCTTGTCTCATGACTGTGGTTTAAATAATATTTTTATTATTGCAGTTTTAAATTTTATTATCATGAAAAATGCTATAAGTGCTGTATTATTTTACTGGGATACTCATATCAAGCACTAATAAAGGAGGGCTGTGGGTTCTACATCTGGAGTTAACGAGAAGTTAAGAAGTGGTAACTCAGTTAGACACACCACTTCACGAACTACACAACAATGTAGCTGTTTATAACGCTAAGTTCCAACTCAAGTTGGGAAAATACTGAGTTATACATTCACCCAGCCAAGTTCGTCAGTATATTTATTTAACGTTGTTAGTGAAATGGAACGTTAATACATCTTATGGTTGTTAATCACTAAAGATGCCATTAATTCGTACTATACCGGTATACTGAGCTTGTTTTACATATTCTATGATTTGACAGTATTATTTAATACTATTTCAATATTTATACGAAATATAACTGTGAGCACATAATTAAATATTAGTTTTCGGTAGCTAAAACACTTCAATACAATCATAAATGTTATGTATATAAATTAAAGAATTATTATGATTTTTGAAAAAAAAAAAAAAAATCTATTGAAGACTTCACTATAATTACTCAAAACATAGATAAGTCATGGATATATAAGTGAAATCAAGGGTATGTCAATTATCAATAGAAATGGTAGTTTTGTCAAAGAATCTGATGCCATCAAGATTCTGTCGCAACGTTCATTATTACGTTACTTTATAATAGAAAATGAAAGAGCTCTTACAGTTATTCGTCATTATGTAAGACATAACATTATATTCAGAAAAGAGCATTAATATATAAAATCTGTAGAAAAATATTTAAAATATGATCTTTTTTGTTCTATTAATAAAATAATAGTAAAATCGGTAAGTATTCTTCAGTGGTGTACATACAGTAATTAATTATTGAATACTGTGGGAAAGAGTTTAATCAAACTCGTATAGTTAGTAGATCTTCAATTTATTATATGAAACATGTGTACATTGACGAAGTAAAACGATAAAGTAATGTGTAATCTCTCTTATAAAAAATTAAATCAAAATTCAATCACACAAAATTACTGTATCATTGTGAGACAGGGTTAAATCCGCTTTATGACGGCAATCGGAGGAAACGACTCAAAAATTAGTTCTCTTCTTGGAAAGCGAACAATGAATAATAATTAGTGTCGAATAAATAACGTTTGTATTTCATAATTGTGTTTATAAAGACTTAAATTAGCTGTTTATTACGTTTATAATCTAAAAACGATCATTAAATTTTAATAGGAAGTTGGGCGTATCGCTGTGCTCGATTTGAGGTACACATAAAACCAGACCTCTCTAAAAATAGTGTTTTGTTTCTACTAGAAACTTTCTTCAACAAATCAGAAACTACAGAGGTATGTAATACTAGTTTATCTCTCCCATATTTTCAAATGTTCATGGCGAAGGCCAACCGGGCGGTTAATTTGTTTTGATGTGTATCATAACCAAACACGGATGATCATCTGATCATCTTGAGGTTATTATTACAACCCTCAAGACTTTCATTAAAAAATATGACGCTGATTATTTAGTATTTTTAAAATAACGTTAAAATACATTAACTAAATAAAATGTAAATCTTACCTTAATCGTATGTAAACTAAAAAAGTATAGATTCTTAGAGTATTTTGAAATTATACATTTTTACAGGTTGTTATTTGTACTAGACTGAGATAGATTGAGACATAGTTTTTATTTTACAATTAGGTGTATTCGATGGAGTTTACCTTTAAATGTTTTAACTTACTCCCCAGGCCTCCTCTAAGGGTTGGGGGTTGAAGTCCTATACCCCAAAAACCATAATTTATTGGCTTTAATGATGGTGTCATGGATATTGATTGATATATTTCTGTTCAACAGTTAATAGGGAAGAAGTAGCTTGTGGAAGAGCTGGTACCTTGATTATCATAGTACGAGTATTAAACACGAGATAAAAGTTTCAATAGTATGTATAATTAGAAATATACTGACAACTTAGTGCCTTCGTTATGCACTAAAATTGTTTAATTCATTAGTTTTTGTGGTAAAATGTTTACTGTAATTATGTATTACTAACATTAACAATTATTTTCCTATAATTATATGTACGAGTATTTACACTCCATCCATGTATTCTGGCCCAAATGTCAAAGTTAAATAGCTTCCATATGAGCAGAGTTCATAATTATCTCATTAGTATCTACATAAAGAAAAAACCCATTTGTAAATAAGGCTTAATGCTTTATAAATGCAAATTTCAATTATTCTCAACCACGGAGAAAGGCAGTGCGGTTAATTATGGTCAGTCTTACACACTATCTTTACGAAAAGTTTCATGTGATGTTTTAACTGAAATAGGAAACCAAGTAATACATTCTTTAAATAAGATGACACTAATGCCTCGGACGATCAGTGTATAGGCTTCGACAACATCGGGAGAGGGTGCCGATGAACGAAAAACATACCTCTAGGTAGTAGCTATCACGTAACAGGTCAACATTCTAGAGGGTCTGATCATAGATAATAAACTCCACTAACTTCATAAAAAGTAAAAACTGATAAGTTCTGAGGGATAATAATGGAAGTTACCCCTGGTTATCATATGTCTTATACACAGATACATGATTTTACCAAATAAAGTAGATTTCCTTAACTTAAAAAATTAGCTTTACAGTTGATAATAAATGAAGCAGAATGCTATTTTTAACTGCAGTTGTAGACAGTATAGGCCTTGATGCCAAAATTATGGAGGCGGTGCTCTAATTTACTAATGTAGTACATTAGTAATGTGACGTAACACACTAATTTACCGATATGCAATACAGATTTTACATGTATTACAGGTATTTACAGGTATTTAAATATATGCAATCATTAAATTTGCGACCCGTCTAGCTTTTTTTAAGGAAACAATATCGTCAGATTGAATTTTTGCTATCAAATTATTTATTTGGATAAGTTACATGTTGTATCGAGAAAACTCTTGTTTGAATTTTTGTATTATTGTTCGATCGATTTACTGTAAAATAAAACTAGTTGGTATAAATAACTTGATTGTGATATTTTTTATCATAACATAATTGATTGAATATATTAAATATAAAATTATTAATTAACTCGTGTCTTTAGTGTGACTGCTAATGGCGCAATGTAAGGGGTAAGGAGTTTATAGCGAGATAGCCAAATCAAGTAACGTCGAGTGTGACTGCTGCTTGGATGGGTGACCGCTGAGCGGTCCTATCCTTGCAAAGCAGTTCGACTGCCCGGGCATTGGTAGTGAATCAAAAGTCACCTTTAATACGATGGTCCCCATTTTAGAGAAGGCTTCTTAGCCCTAACTTCGCCTGTTAAAATAAGACATTACTTTTATTTTATTTTTTCAATAATAACAAAGTTTATTTATTAATTACCAAGAAATCACAACAATACTAACTTGATTGGAGTATTTGTAAGTAAGAGCTAGTGATAAATACTCAAAAATACGTTCATCAAGCATTTTTTATATCTCTTCCAATAAACGCAATTTTAAAATGTTCAATTCAACTCTAAACATGCCTTACAATTTATGTTAATTCTTTTACTCCATAAAAACCCATAAGTTTTCAAGTTATTAAGGGTGAGAATTTATGTAGTCTCAATTTTTAAAAATGAACAAAATATTTTATGCTAATTAAAATTAAAATAAATATGTTTGTTATTTAATTTGATACTTGTTATTAAAAAAAATAATGTTCATGTACAAATATAAAAGAAATGATTATAAACTAAGAAATAAATATACGTCTAATATCTGAACAGAAATGTGTATATAGTAAGACATATTTATTTCGATATAACGAATCTTTGGTTAAAGTTTAATAGAGAATATTATTTGTACCAGTGGAGATGTGTATACTTATTGAGATTGGTATCCTAGGAACAACACGTGAATTAACCAAGAAGATAGTATCTAAGCTGTGTTATTTAGTAGCTTAGTTATAGCCTTCTTTAGTTACAGTTGAATCCCGCTCGTACTTTGGGCATTGTACGTGAGGAAGAGCCAGATGTGTTTGTTGTGAACAATCTAACCCGCTGTGTGTTTTGTGCGCCACATACGAGTAGGCTATACTAGATACTAGACCCTACTACGGAAGAGTAATTTATAATGAATTAGTACGTTTCCGCATCGTTCATAAAGTTAATTTTTCCATGTGTAAACAATTCCTGTGCATTTCTAGGATGAGAACCTGAAAACATAATACTGAATGGATTCCTGTCCAATTTACAATTCAGTATGTTCCAGAGAAATAAACTCAACAGTTTAATTTATATTTATAATAATAATTAAATACACGACAGTGGCTTCTTACATCACTTTATACTGCCTCTTACTTTTTAACACCCCGTTTCGCACATCTTACTCGCTACAAGTTATTCACCCTCCATATTCCACTCTCCGCTAAATCCCGCCATTTCAGTCAATTACCGCCATTGTAACGCTACAAAAGTTGATTGATGCGGACAATTTGCTATTCATTAAACAAATATTTACATTCTACCCGCCTTGAAATTCCAGGAAATAGTGTTATTTTAAACTTATATATTTTGTTTTTTTAAATTGTTTTTAAGTTTCAAGTTGTTAAGTAAGGATATAAGTAAAATATCCTGACCGTACCTGTAATTTTCTAGGAAATTATCTTTTGGGTAGTTAGATAAATTTTGTTGTTAAAACATATATTCCTTCTTTGGTTTCCAAAATATCCTTACTTTCGTTTCAAAATTATCATAGAGCTTTCTTGCATACTACGTTGCAATAACATTTAAGTGCTTTTACTAAGCAAGTTAATAAACTTCAATTTTAGGATTCCTTCCCTAGGTGAAAAACAGTTTAAGTGTTATTGGAACTTTTTGAGCTAGTTTGGTAAAAAAATCATTAAATGCTGCATATTAATTCAAATTGAAATATTTTTCCGAAGGGCACAACTTATATCATGAGTGCTATATTATTTAGAAAAGACTTGATATGACCAAAACGCACCTTTTATTAAGCAGGAAAATTCATGCGGAGCAGCGGGTTACAGCTAGTATAAGTTGTGAAAAGAAACACTTATTTAAATTTCTCTCAGTGAAAAATATAGTATACTATGTAGTATCGATAATTAAAATTATGACTATACATTATAATGTTTTTGTTCATTAAGGAGGAAACGTACCTTATTCTGAGTTCGTGGATGTAAATTTATTAAATTAATATTATTATTGCTGAAATTTTATCAATGGATTGTTGCCAGATGAAAACATAAAAATTTCCCTCTCATAAATAGTAAAGAGAGGGAGTTGAAACTTACATATCTGAGTTGAAACGTTAGCTCATAATGTTTGTATTACGTACCGCAATAAAAGCACTCAACAAGTTATAACAGTTGTAAACTACAACCCTTATTGTGCATTATGGGTTGTACGTGTATAATGAGCTTGTTAGGGTTATATTTTCACACTTGCTGCAAGCAAGGGACTCATTACTTTAATCAAGCTTTCAGCGTACTTTATTATTGTTGATAAATAATATTTAATACTACTAAAATTCCCCAAAACGGTCATGGTTAATTTTCTATAATTTATAGTAATAATTGGTATAGGAATTATTATTAATTTGCATTAGATTTAAAATACGTCTAGTGAAACAAAATAATATTTTTTATATATTAAAATTATGTACTAATTATTGTAAATTAAAACATTAAGAATAGTATGAGATAAGAGTAAATAAAAATAACGATACATTAGGCAACATTGAATTTAAATGTTTAATATGCAAATTATACAACCAATTCAAAAGTAAAGACACTTTTGTGGCTCAGCTCTCATGATAAAAATATTAGTTTGAGTTTTATTCATAGGAATTTGCGTTGTGAATCTTCTGGAACCTAAACACGAGAAACTTTTACCTCTATGCAAAATTCTAGCCGTTAGACGCCATCGGCAGATTTTGGGCCGTGGAAGGTTATTGTCTATGAAAACGTCCTGTGGAAGCTCCCAACTTTATGATATTTTTGGTCTCTGGAAGATTCTGGCCTCCGAAATATTCTAACATGTAGTGGCTTTCTGGAAGGTTTGGCTTTTTGGAAAATCTTGTTATCTGTTATGACAATTACAACCTTCCAGGCTTTTGAAAGTCTCAGTAGGGAATTCATGACCAGTGCAAGATTCTTGAATAGAAGGTTTAGGGTTTAGGACGGTCATTTTTTCTGAGAGATTTCCGTTGTAAGAACCACAAGTATTCTTAGGACTTCTCGGCCAATGGGAAACTCCACATATATCGAAAATTTAGGTTCTGGAAGGTCTTCCCCTTATTCTACGACTTCCCAGATTACCAATGAAAGCCTTAAGGGGTTACCAGGCCTTGGCTCATACCCTCTAGTAGCTCTCATATGCAAGATTGCCAGTTTCCATAGAAATGCCCGGCTATTGGAGGCATAATAAAAGGTTTCAATGTCTTGGAGTTTCCGCCTCTGAGTGTTTGAAAGCCTGATGACTATTCTGAGAATTCCCGCCTCTATGATGTCTCCAAAATTACAGATGGTTTTAAGAACAATTCAGACTCCCTGGCAAACTAAACCCTGGTAAATCTCACTAGTATAAAGGCGGCATTAACAACTGAGAATAAACTACATTCGCCAGTATTCATGTGTATTCGTAAACTGGTGTCTTTGGGAACACTATCTCAACAGTTTCAAGGTAGCTTTCTGAATAAAACCAATTTTACAGCAACAAAACATATGCCCTTGAGAATAAGCTAGCTTTGGTAGCAAACCTATCTCTGTAGCCTAAAGGTGGCTTTGTGAATAACCAGCTTTACTGGCAAACTTATCTCAACTGCCTCAAGGTGGCCTTTAGAATAATCCGGATACTCTGGGTACCCTATCTCACTAGCCCCTAGGTGGCATTGAGAGTACAGTGGATTTGCTTGCCGTTTGGATTAACACCATTCAATATGATTTCTGTTTCTTTTTAAGAATAAATAGTTGCAGCTTTTTATTTTAAATTTATTTTTAAGCCTTACATTTGAAAATATTGATTCATTATATTGATCTAAGTAAAATACCTTTAGTTGAATCTTAAGCCAAAGTATAAAAGAATTATGCAAAAAGTGTATAATTAACTGTATAAAATATATAATGGTCTAATACAATCATATACTGCAATTGGTACGCATATTATTGCTTAGTAAGCTACGATAAAGTAATTGCATTTCTAGTGCCATTATTTTGAAAAAGGACACGTTTATGGAGTAAAATTGTTTATAGGATTGAAAGAAGTAGTTTGAGGTGAATAAAATTTAGGCCTAAGCATCAAATGTTACAAAAACCAGATTATTCTGGTATGTTGACGCTTTAAATGAAATTTTTATGTAAAGTTTGTACTAAAGGCCAGAACTTCTATCGTAATGTGAGAATTATTTTCCCTACTATAAGTGTATGGGCTAAATAAATTGTGATTTATTTACTTTACTCGTTGTATAAACTTCTCTTTTACTAATAAAACAAAAATAATATTTCAAATTTTGTTGTTATTAGACTTTTTATTGTCATATAAAGAATCTTCTTGTGGGAGAAAATAAAAATGAAAGCAAACTGAACAGCAATATAATATTAATGCTGTGACGTCATACTACTTTCACTGTCGTTTACGAGATATTATTATTCCTTAAGTGAAACCGAAATAGACATTTTTATAATCAATATAAAAACCAATATAACAGACCTGTTCATTCCATCAGTATTGTAAAAGATTAAGAATATCATCTTTGAATTTAAATCAAATTATAATCTTAATTGTATTTCAGACTATTTAATCAGCCAAAATATTTTAAATAAGATATAAGGAAACAATGAAAAATATGTGAAAAGTATTCAAGGAAACTAATCTCTCTCTTTAGAAGAAAGAAAGTAAAAGAAAACTTAAAGAAATCAAGGTAAAATCAAAGAAAGTTGTTCTTGAAGTGTATGTGCGAGTAATTCGTCTCATTGAGAAAGTGTGTTGGCCAAAATAGGGATTACGAGAGAAACATTCGCGCCTCGTACATAGATTGTCTCACGTATTACGCGAAACGTGTTTTGACGGAAAAGTTAAAATGAACTCGTGAATACCTCACCCCTCCTCCCCTTAAATAACATGCGGGAAGCAACAACAATATTTTCACGTGTCTGAGATGCCAGTTCTTCCTTAAACGAAAGCCACAGATTTGAATCACTAGTATTTGTAATAACGAATATTAAAGCAGTTGTCATTTTATATTATCATCTATATATCAGTTAATTAACCCATTGGCCTACATCTACGAGTTATCTCGTAGTATGGAAAAAGGACCCGTATGTACAACTACGAGTTATCTCGTAGTTGTGTAATACGTCAATAAAAAAATCCAATACATATTATTAATACAAACAAAAACATAAAAATTAATGTTTGTTTGTTAATCTAGATTACTTTATCTATTAAAAAAAGGTTTTGTAAACTAAATAAATTACGTCATTGATGAGAACAATAAAGTATAAGCAATGCAACAGCCTAGGTCAGCTGAGAGCAGCGGACAGCTGTGTTGTCGTCTACGTCGCAATTCAGTAGCTCTAGTTGCCGGTTCGCGCTAACAAGGTTATGTTATTGTTTACGTTTATTTTATTTTGAGTTTCAAAATGAGTCAAAAACGTATAAGAAGTGATTTTGAGATTAATAATGTTTTGTTTGGAAGTGAATTAGAAGATAGTGAATTTGAGGAAAGTGTTATTGAAAGGCGTAAACGTGACATCGATTGTGAATCAGATTCTAGTGATGAAGATATTTGTGATGGTGATATTCATCCAGAAAATAGTTTTAAAATAATTGATTTGGATCTTGATAACAATGTGGAGGTAAGTTTTGGTTTTTCTTAAATTTTTTTAAGAATTTTTTAAAAATCGCAAACATTTTTATTTCATGTTTAACAAATATTTTATATAGCAAAATTAACATTTGTGCCCTATTTTCGCATAAAAGTATGTTTAATTTATAAAATAAATTAGTTTTTAAAGGGCATAAATAATGTTCAATGTTGAAAAAAATATTTGCTTTAAAAATTTATGTTTCAAAATATATAATTGTAAAATTTTTTATTAAAAATGAAAAAATTTTTCTTAAATAATTTAAATAATGGTGTCTATATAAAAGTAAGTGTAAATATGAACAATTTAGTAACAGTTTTATGTAAATATGTTAATATTTACTATTTGTACGGTTATTTATCTAAAACAGTACAATTTGTGTAATATTTGCTGGCCTAACAGGGCCCAGCACCGACAGATATGGGAGGTATGGCAATGGGTTAAAAACTTAAAGGTTCACTGTCTTGTAACTGATTAAGGCCAGTAAAAGATTTAAAAACCGGTGCAGAATTATACAAATCGCTGATTGAACCTCTTCCCTTTAACACGTGTTTGTTATCTGCCATGCATCGCTGGCTTACCCAGTTTCAGTTTGTTTTCTCTTGACTGTAAATGGACAAAATACGGCCAAAATATATACAAATTATAAATGCGCCTAAAAATATTCAGTGAATTTAAAATGTATATATAACCGTGGAGAACACTTTATTTCTTAAAATCCTTTGTAAATTTTAACACATAACATAGGTATAGTGGGAAAGGCTGATTCAATGTGAATCTTGAGTTCATATTCCTTTTATTGCAGCGAATGGGATCTGATGCTGTCACAGACATGTAAAACACCCTGCGTGGGGTGAAGAAATTAACATCGGTTAATGTATAATTTATCGAATAGTGACAGCTAATTGGCCATCGCCCGTCTCCCCCGAACCGGCAATATTCTCTTTGATCTCTTGGTTTTAATTAGTCACTCATTATATACATTATGGGCGCTTGGTCACGAAAATTAATATTTTATCGTGCAACTTTTATTTACAGCAAAAAGTTGAAAATTTTTTATAAAATAACATTTATTGAAAAGTTTAAAAAAAAACTAAAGCGTAATTTGAGTGAAAACTGAATTTTGCTTCTTAACGACTAATAATTAAAGATCGGAATCCAATTGACTTAGTTATGTAATCATAACTATTCAAATATATAAGCATCCTTAGAAAGGACAAACCGGCTGCATTTTCATTAAAATGCTTATAAGGATTAACGGTTCAATAATAATACAATAATATTCCAGGTTAAATTACATACACCTTTAAATTTAGTTTTATTATGTAATCGTTGTTGTTGTAATCGCTGTAATACATTATAAAACGTGCAAAGTATTCTAAGTAATGCACTTGAGTCTATAGTTAGAGCTTGGAGATAGGAGTCACGAAGTCGTCAGAGATATTCAATTATCATTAGGCAACATTACTGTTTCCATTTTGTACGTGCACCGAAGTGGAACTGTACGTGCGTTGTAGGTTTGCGATACATTCATTGCGTATAATAAGATAAGTTAGATAAGGTAACTTTATCCCAAAAATAACTATGCTAATTTATCATTAGTTTACGTTTATGTTTAAATTTGCAGGTAAAACTAAGAGAGATTATTTGCTTATTAGTTATGTCATGATGTGTGTACTCTAATCGTATATTTCTGTTTATCATTACTTAACGTACATTTTTATATTTGCAGGTGTAATTAAGAGGGACTGTTTGCTTTTTTAGATATGCAATAATGTGTATACTGTAGTTTGTTTATGCTTATCATTAGTTTACGTTAGTGTTTAAATTTGCAGGAACAACTAAGAGGGACTAAAGCAAATCATGCTTTCTAAGTTGTGCTATACCGTGTGTACTCTTGTCGTAGATGTTTGTTTATCATTAGTTAACGTTCATGTTTACATTTGCAGGTACTACTAAGAGGGATTGTATTTTCTTCTTAAGTAATGCTATGATGTGGTCACTTTAGTCGTATATTTTTTATGATTAGGTAACTCTCCTTTTTTGTACTCACATAATTTTATTATCAATATTGTTTAAGTAGAGAAGCCTTTCTAATACAATCAAGCTTACAATAATAACACAGAAATTGTTATATCTGCCGTCCAGGATGTTATTTTTCTGTAACATTATAAATAAAACTGGGTATTTTTCTAAGCGATTACTATATTACACCCCATATTATTCTACTGATACGTGTATAATAGAACAGTTGTGGTGAATGGACTATCTTTAGTCATAGAACAGTTGTGGTGAATGGACTATCTTTAGTCATAGAACAGTTGTGGTGAATGGACTATCTTTAGTCATAGAACAGTTGTGGAGTCATCATGGATACTAATATACAGACATATGAGAGTTTATACAGTTTTTATTTATTTAAAATATTGTCATTATTAATTGCCGCTTCAAAATTGTTACGTCTCTATAATGTCCTGAGATGTAAAGTTTTTTTTCTCAAATTATAATAAATTCCAAAATATTAAAAAATAACTGTTGTGTATTTATTAATATTGAGGAGTAATACGTAAAATAATATATCTCTACGTGTTTATATGGCACGTTAGACTTAATAAATATACAAATATGCATATGTAAATATATGTATTAGTTACATTTAAAAATGTAGACTTACATTATGTTCGATAAAATAAATAATAATCAAATGTTATAACTTTTGGTAAGGGTTAACGAATGGATGACAAACCGACACGTATTCAGAGGCACTCTACCTACCAAATAAGAAAGCTAATATTTACCTCTGAAGAAAGTTGCGAGAGAAACATTGTAAAATATCTGAGCAAGCGTTGCCCGAACTTCTGTGATGTAAAGTTGGATTTGGAACAAGTTTACAAACATTCGACTTCTGCTCCACTTATTCCATGTGTTGTTTGAGCCGAATCTCTGCCTGAAACGTCATTTGGTCTTCACAGGAAAATGCAGGAATAAATATTTAGTCTCAGTATCCACCAATATTTGCAATAAAACTACAAACCGTAGACATGTATTGAAGTAGCATTAAAAATGCAACTCTTACAAAATCCGACCCAAATACATACAATATGATTTTGTAAACTGTAATTTAACATACTCTATTGTCCTCAAATGAGTTGTTTATTTACCAAAAATACATTTTAGTTATAATAATAATTATATATGTTGTCCACCAAATAATGTAAACGCAAATTATAATATATTGAGCAATGCATTGGAAACTGTTGTCAGTAAATAAGATCTACGAAAAAAACAATAATACATTTTTATCAAATAAAAAGCTCAAGTAAGTAAAACGGTTTCAAAGATTAAACTGTAAGTTTCCCTTAGTGATAATCTGCCCAGATGCGCTCAATCCTTCCCTTCTCTGTTTTCATTAGAGAGATAATTGTGTTTTTGGTTGAGAGTAACTTTTCAAGACAAATTATTTCAAAAACAACACATAACAATAAAAGTTCTATGTTCAGTAATTTCAAATTTAAAGGGAAATATAGTCAATTAAGAAATAAATATCACTTATACTTAAAGATTATTTGTTATTAAACTGAAATTGTTCTAAAAAAGCATACTCTTTTCAGACAAAATTTTATGCCAAATAGATCATAAAAAAGCTATTGATTGTTTTACCGCAAACGAGACTCCTGCTGACACAAGTGTATTTGTCTTAGCAAACCAGTTACTTCCCAGTAACTGTTTGTAATGCCTGATTGGGAATTCTGAAAGTGAAGATTGTGTGTATTGGGGTTGCTGTAGTTGCAGTTACCAAAACCCAGAAAGATGAAATAAGTCCTAACCAGGACTTCAGAGTAATTTTCTAACTCTCACCATGATATACGTAGTTTTGAAACGATATTTCCGTTTTTACCTAAACACTAATGCAAATTTTGAGCCTACAAAATTGTATTAAAACATGCGATCTCAAGGAATTTTTTTACATAAACTGCAGACAAAATAATTTCAAATTTTAAAGTTTTCCTTGGAGAAGTTGTAATGGGGCAAAGTATACCTCCATTTAATAATTCTCGCAAAAATAGAAATTACATTAAGACTGTACAGAATCGTACATTACTAAAGAGAAGATGTATCGTTGAAAATTAAGCAATATTTTATACAAACCAGTGCTAAATCAGTTGGTAAATTGCACGATTTGTAATCAATAGATTAAGGATTAATAAAATTGTTAATACAACATTTTAATTGAGTAATATTTACTATACAATATTATAAGGTATCAGTTTTTATTACTCAAGACTGCCTAATTTAATTTTCGAAACGTACTTTATGTTGATGAAAGGAAAATATAATTACAAATCTTCATTCAGACACAAGCCGAGTTGCACGTAACTCTTGATAAGGTATGTACAACCGTGAATGATCTCACTTAATTATACTCAGCAGAATACGTTATTTATAAATACAGTGATTCCTCGCTTTGATTTCATCATGATCTTGGTTTTAGGCCAACCTATTATAATCTAGTTTAGCCTCTACACTTTGTTTGCATTTAATTTTATGAAATATTTATTTTGGCTCTGTTATTGTATTTTAATTTCCTCCTTTAAAGGACTGTAAGGACATAATTGTAGACAGATTCTGACGTTAGTCACATAAACGTAAAACTGTGCAGAAGGGAGGAGAATATTAATAAACTGAAAAAGTAGAGACGATGGGAAGCTTTAACGCGTTCAAAAGGGGAGCATGTGGTGCAAAACATGGAGCGATTCGTCACAAAAAGCACCTCATTACTCAAAAGACGCGGGTTAGCCCTGAGGCTCACAGGAGACACGTAGGATTTATAGGCCTTGTTTGTCAACTAGAGAATTTTATATAGTTACTTTACGTCCTGACGGTACCATCGATGTCAATATTGGTATGGAAATGTAAAATATTTCACTAGTAGACTAATTGTTTTATTTTTCACTGGATATTTTATTTGTAAACACGGCATGGAGTCGACATTCATCATCAATCTATGACTAATTGACTAAAGAACACGAATTATTGGCCGCTGAGCTGAAAACACGAAATCTATGAACACGTGGAGCTATGAACACTCGGAGCATAGTCTTTGGCAACTTTATGACTTTGAAGGGTGGGGAAGGAAAATCGATTCCATAATGATATATTTTTAATGAAAATAATGGGAAATAATTTTGAACGATTCGGTAAGGCGTGACAATTTTGAAATTTGGAGAAGATTACATGCGGTAATGGATTGTTTCTGGGCTTCCCATCTGAAATTTGTGATGTATTGGGGATCATTTAAATTAAATGTGTATTATTTTCCTATAAATATTGGAGAATATTGGTCCACCTCTCAGATTATATACATTTGTACACCCGCACTAATTTTCGTCTCACCTCCTATACTTAATAGGTTGCACTATCTTAAACATCTTAGTTCTACAATCGAAGCCATTCTGAGCACTGATCACAAACCCTAAGTCCACTTGAGCACCAGTTTGTGTGATGCGACGTTCACTGACGGATCTGCAGCCACACTATGTCTGTGATCGAAGTGAGTTTCCTACTCGGTAGTTACCTAGTGGTTTCAATATTTATTCGATATAATTTTAATGTTAGACATGAATCGGTTTAGCAGCAAATTGCATGTCATAATTTATTTGCTTTGTCTGTTACTATGCACAAGAATTTTATATTTCACATCTACTTTAACTTTAATTTTTAAAGTTTTGTACTGGTATATCAGATTTTATAAAAACTGGTACTAATAAAGTCGTACTAAAGACCATTTAAGATTTAATTTTAACCCCTACAAATAGATACATGTGCTTTATACATATAAACATATCAAAACTAATCATGTAAATGCTCATTTATAAAACAGTGCCATTACTATTATAAAACTATTATAATTTGCCCTTTTGGAGCAATCATACCGAACCACTTTCAGCATTATAACATGGTAGCAGGACCTAAAACTGGGTTACAAATTATTTTCGTATGGTTCTGCTAAAAATATTAAGTCTTTATAAGAAGTTACGGTTATTTTATATTTATAATTGAAATATATATAATTAAATTATAAACAAAAAACCTTGTAAAAGCCAAGTAAGAGTTTTCATTTGCGAATAAAGGCTTAATTTAGTATGAAAGTGTGACTTATAAAAATAAAACAATCCAAAGCTTAACAGTCTTAAGTCCACATAAATCAGTGAAGATTTTTCCGAGTAAAAATACCCCCTGTTATCGTAGAGTACATAGAGTACGTAGAGTAAATCATATAATCACAACGTGATTCATCATTATTTCTTTCCTACATTGGATGGGATTATTCACCTCGTAATAGCAAGTTTGGCTTTTTACTGCATATTAGCATTGTATGAGAATGACTTATAAAAGTTTTGTCTTATAGTTCCTCTGTAATTTTTCTCAAATATAGATGAAGTACAGTAGTGAATTCATCTACTCTGAACTATGTCAGAATAAACGTACTGATTCATACGTTTGGTCAATAAGGCAATACATTCTCTATTCTTATCTGGCCTCTCTAATGTAAAATGCAGCTAACAAATCATAATGTGCATGGATGTGTTAAAAATAAGTGCAAAATATGATATTCCTAACGATTCAATAGTAGTTTATTTCTTTCCACTAATTTGGTTAATTACCAATAAGAAGACTCTTGAAAGTAGCATTATCTTCATAATAGTATCAGCAATGGTGTTTAAAGTCACATCCTCCATTTGGAAATTGATTTGAAAATTTAAATTAATGCCTTTAACATTTTACTGCGTCATAATTGTGCTTGTGAGGTACAATTAAATGTTACAGAAGGTTCTATCCGTACAATTACACGGAACATGTATGGCAGATAACAAAATAATTAACATAGCTCTGCGTGTATATTGCTTTGGCGAGTACTATAGACTTCATGAGCTAAATTACCTTACAAGCCTTACATGCAAAGGCGTGACTCAGCTCTCGCTTCGTTTACAAACCTTTTACAGATTACATTAATCTGTCTCGATGTCGTTGTTGTGAAATAAATGCAGAAATACAATTCTGACTCCCGTAGGCTTCAGAGTGCTGATTTGTAATGTTTTCCAGTATATTATAACAATGTATGACTACGCTTAAGACTTTTTCTGATTTTAATACAATTTAGATTAGTAAATAAAGATGAGTTCAGTATCTAGTTGTGTTTAGTTCCTGATTTTAACAGGTAATGTTTTTATTATTATTAATTAGCCGGAATGAACACACACACACACACACACACACACACACACACACACACACACACACACACACACACACACACACACACACACACCTTTATTTATTTTCGCAAGTATATATATATATATATATATATATATATATATATATATATTGCGAATAAATATACGTAAAGAAATTAATCGTAACAATATCCTTCTACCAACAGCGCGACGAACCACTATTCGACGACACCAAGGCCCAATGGTGAGAGTAATGAGCTATGTAAGTTCGATTTCAGCATGTTTACACAATGTTGGTTAGCACATACTCCTAATTGAGAACGGTTTATTATTTTTTGCTATATATTTGAAACATGTTTATCGAAGAGTTTCATTTTAGAGCAATAGTATTATTTTACAAACAGTTTTATACAGGGTGACTGCCGGGAACCGGACGTATTTTAAATGAATAGTACAACCTTATTTTATATAGTAAAATAATTTAATTATTGTGGAATATATATTGGTGAAAACATACCATTTCAAAAAACATATGTTTTATGGAACCTTTTATCCTAGTTTGGGTTTATTTCTTAAAGATGATATCATGCATGTGATGGCCGTTAACCTGGATACAGGTTTCCAACCTCTGGAGAAAATCATTACGCACTCTCATCAACATGTCTTGTCCAATCAAATTCACCTCTTCGGTGATTGCATCTTTTAGCTGCAATAATGTTCGTGGTTTGTGAACATAGACACGAGCTTTCAAATACCCCCATAAGAAATAGTCACAGGGCGACAAATCTGGTGACCTCGGCGGCCACGGCACGTCACCAAAACGTGAAATCAACTTGCCAGGGAACATCTTCTTTCACAACTCGCATCGATGCAGCGGCAGTATGCGCTGTAGCCCCATCTTGTTGGAAGTAAACATTTTTCACGTTTATTCCTCGCCTCCGAAGTTGTAGCTTGAGATATGTTTTCCAACATATGAACATAGCGTGCAGAATTCACTGTCACTGTGACTCCATTTTCCTCAAAAAAATACGGACCAATTATCCCAAAGTGGCCTACAGCACACCAAACCGTTACTTTTGGAGAGTGGAGTGGTTTTTCATGAAAGTTACATGGATTTTCAGGAGCCCAATATCGTAAGTTTTGTTTGTTCACTGAACCGTTTAAGTGGAAGTGAGTTTTCGTCGCTCATTAACATCATTACATCAGGATTATCAGTAAACAACACCTGCATACGTACTGCGAAATCTTCTCTTTGTCCATAGTCCCTCTCTTTCAGTTGCTGTACCACCTGTATTTTATAGGGATGAAATTTCAAATCTGATTTTAAAATTATTCTGACAGAATCGCGCTTCATGCGTAGCTCTTGTGCGTGTCTTCGTGCAGAGCGACCCGGGCTCCTCATCAAAGCAGTTCTCACTCTAGCGATGTTGTCTGGTGTTCTCACTGTTCTTGCTGGACCGGGTGGCTTTTTCTTTGATACTGTTCCTGTTGTTCTGAACTTGTGCACCCATCTTAGCAATGTATTCCGGCTTGGAACCGTGTCATTTCGCGCAATATTAAAGTGGCGTCGGAAGATACGCTGTGTTTTGATAACGGATTCGCCATTTTTAATAAATGTGTCATATGCAAAAACACGATGCTGAACTGACCACTGATCCATCGTGACTAAAATGGTAAAGCTCACTCAAAACAATGACATAACCTCAATCTCCCTAGAACGTGTAACAACAATGTAACAGCTGTTGCATATTCGTCCGGTTCCCGGCAGTCACCCTGTACGTTGTCTGCTGATTGAGTATAGTTCTTAAGCATTTTGTTTTTAATATTTCGGATCCCAAACGTCTAAATATATCAAGAGATGAGTTGGAGCAGTAGGCCAGTATTTTCACACAGTTGTAATTAATTCGTGAGCCGAGATTCTTAATCTATATGTTTTCTTTCAACCTAAGTCGTGAAGTATATTTATAATTATTTTGTTTTTTCTTTATAATTAAACATTTTGTTATTTGAGAATTGTATCCACACATTATGTTTAACCTCACACCTTTCATTCGGCAATTAATTAAAAATTGTAATGAATGACTGAAAAATTCAAATTTGTAAACTGCATGTAAAGTTTAATTTAACACTACAATGAGTCCTTTTTTGTAAATCTGAACCGTTAAAGGGTTCACGTATGAGATATAACAAAGGAATTAACACGGCTCTAGTGTGTATGCTGCTTTGGTGAGGAGACGTCATGAGCTAAATTAATCACAAGCCTTGCATGCGAAGGCATTTCGTTGCGCTCTGCTCGTTTTCAAACCCTTTACAAGATTTCATTAATGTATCTCGCTGTCATTGTTATGAAAATTGTACAAAACAAATGTTTGAATCCAGTGCGCTGTAAGAATTCATTAACACTTTTGTTTTAATACGTAAGTATTACGATTTAGGTGTTACCACATTACAGTTATCAAATATTGTGCAAGAATTGATAGAAATATCTATTGCAAACGCCCTTATGACGGATTTTGTGTGATACTTTTGGTTTTTTCTCCAATCTTGACCCTCAGAATGCTATACTACCATAATCTAAATAAATATAAACTTATACGTATGCATTCGTATATACTTATGCAATATAGTGCAAGCTTGTGAAAGTGATAGTTGCCGTAATTTTTACAATACCCAGACTTAACTTGGTACAAAGGCAGTGCTTAAACATACCTTGGATAATTTCTTTCAGTGTTAAAAAATTAAAAGTTTCAAGATGCCGGACATTCACATTCGATCAATAATTTTACCAATTCGCAACATAAAGCCAAGAAGATACATGTTTAAAGTATATAATTATAAACAAATGAAATTGTTTCACTCTTTTAACATATATTTTAAGATTTTAAGATGGCGCTCCTAAAATTTTGGAAAACAAATGGTTATGTTCAGGTCAATACGCATCATAGAGAGAAACGTAAAAGTCTTTGATAATTTTCAGGTCACATACAATAACATTTGTTTTTAAATTTTTCTTATAACATATATCTCGAGAGATTTCCAGATCACGTGTGTACAAAATATAAACCGCCAGATTGAAAAATATTAAAACCCCGGATTAGATACAGCTTGAAATTTCGGCAATCACACATAATACTACAATTCGTAATACATGCATTGGCTTAATCCCATCTTATAAAATGCAGACTGAATGTTATTAAAACCAGCACCAAATACAGATGGTGCTGATTTTGTGTACAAACGTATGCAACAATGAGTGGTGTTAAAATTATTATCGCACACATCCTGAGGTTTCGTTAAATAAGTACGCAGTTCTCGGATTCTTCAATTACTTCAAATCACTTATCCAGGAACACAAAATATGTTATTAACTCACTTTAACTAACGTATTATATATTAAAGTGTGATCTCTAAATTACAGACAAATGAAAAAAACAACTTATTTTGAAAGTTTTCTATAACAGAAAAAAGTTTATTTGTAATAAATGTAAAACAAAAAAAGTTATTAATCAATTAAAGTATTAAGATTGGACAATTGATTATGTTGGATTACCAACAAACCGTTGCACATATTTATAATCAATAACCGTTTATCTTCTTAAACAAGGATGAATAATTGGTTACCAATAACAAATTAGGCATCATAAAAATAAAAAAGCCTTGTTTACTTATAAGTATTGATTTGTAAAGTACCTAAAGATTTGAACAGATTATATATGTTTATACTTTGAACGTTTAGAACAAGCATATCAACATTTAAAGTACCCCTTGGTTTTATAATAAAATAAAATGAATTCATCACATTAAATTTCAAAAATATTTTATTTATAAATTACTGATCTGCTTGAAACATTCTATACAGGCTACATATCTATACAAATCTGTCCTACTTTTATTTCCATACGAATATATTTCAAAATTCAATGTTTAGCACACAATTAGTCAAGTTTGTATTAGATTAAAAATAAATAAAATATATATATATATATATATTATATATATATATATATATATATATATATATATATATAAAACTATATATATATAAATAAACAGCTCTTAACTGCAAGTTTAGTTAAATTATTAATCCAATATAACTCACGAGACCTAATAGCGTGATGAATAAAGCAATTTTTACACAATCTTAGAGAAAAACCCAAATTGGTCGCCTCTATTTCCGGTTCTATTAATTATCCGGCGCGCGTTCTAAGTTTGATGGGCTTCCGCTTTGTGGATTAATTTGAATCCTCTCCTTAATTGGGGCGGATTTGAGAAACTTGGATGGAATAACAAACAGACCACGATATTTGGCGTCTTCCGCTCGTATCTTAACTTGACGCCAGATGCATAATGGAATTGTGAAAGAATTAACTAATCAAAAGGTTTAACTAAAACTATGAACTATTTTTCATCTTTGAATGAAATTGCTGCTTTCTGTGAGAGATGCCTCATTAAGGCAAGGCAGTACCAAAAACACAACACTGTTAAGCAGTAGGTTGTTATTTTAAAAACAGTTCCATTCATATGAATATTTTAAGTGCATTAAACCTTAATTTAACTATTTCTGGAATTAGTGTATTTATTTATTAGTTTGAAAGAGAATGCTTTTAAGATGTAAAAAGGGATTTAAATAAAATCTCAAGAAATCATAATAATATATTTAAAAAATTTCTGAATCATATTCATAAACAGTTTCATTTTAACGGACACTTTAATGTTGGAAATTAAAAATTCATGAATGTTTGGAGAAAATATCTGTGAGAGAAAAGAGATAATATACCTCCCGGCACTGTTGGAGGAAAGGTGGATTTCATGTGCGGCTTTCTCAAAGTGTCAGATTGAAGATACAGATTGAATACATGTGGTTTCTTTGACACTAATTTAATAGCTGATATTTTACAATAGTATATTTAACATTTTAAAACAAAACTATCTTAAAATGTTTAAAAACTATCCAACTCGTTATACACATATAGCTGCTTTAAAAAGTTATAGTCTAGTAAACATATATATTTTATTTCTCTATGACATTAAAAGCTAAGTAAAAAAGCGCACATTTGTAATGATTGAACTTAACTGTCCAAAGTATGTAATATGAATGGAAAATAGATGGTGCAGAAGTACACAATTTAAAGAAGTAGGCTTATCATTGGTATTGTTTTTTATTCGCTTTAGATGCATAATAATATTAAAGTTGACCGAATTACACATATTTACAGTAGTATGTCAAAAACGTTCTGTAGGAAATCCCATTTGTGACATTCTTATACTAAATAATATTTGGTTAATAAGTAATTTACGTACACCAATTGTTGGCGATATTGCTACAATGAAGGTAATTGGAAACCGTATAGCACAATGATTAGTTGACACAGAAAGCATCGAATGTGAGGATTCCCTCTATCAACATGATCATATTTTACTTGCAACTGTGTGTTATAATGCATTGAATAACATTGATTATACCTTATAAGATATTTTTGCTATAGTTTTTACACGCATTTTACCTTCTTTATACACTCAGTAGGCCTAATATGTGCCGTAGTCATTTATAAAAAGCAGTTTATAATAGAAACTAAAAATGACAAAATGATATTTAAATGTAACATTATGGATGATTAACACCGTCTGAATAAATTACGATCGCTGTAATAAGCGTTGTAATTGACAATGATGTTACAATGTTCAATGTAGGTAATGGGTGACCCCTAGATACTGTGTAAGACCCTACATAAAAATGTATCTAGACCTACAAATAAACTGAATTAAATCTAATTTGGGCTATAATTCAGTCTACCACAATTGGATTCTTAAAGCTGTATGTTTAATTTAATGTAAATATATAACATTTTGACTGTATTTACATTAAAAATTATAATTCTTTTTTGACCATAGCTTAACAAAGTTATAGCGATGATACCGTAACAGGGATAGCTCAAATCATGTATAGTAACTAACTATGAAACTACGTAAAATATTTGTAATTAATTTGTTGCAATATTCAGTAACTTTGGAAAAATATCGGAAAACTATAAATTCATAAAACTGTTTTATGGAGATGATAGGTAAAATGTATATTGAAGCAAACCATTGCGTTCGTTTCAATCCTAAGTGTCCCCAAAACAACTTTACTTTATAATTTTAATGAATTAAATATATAACTGTATCATATATAAATACAAACTTAGATGTTCATGTTTAAATTAATGAATAAAAACAACTATTACACTTTTATACATTAAATATTTGTGATTTTATGACAAAAATAGGAGTAAGGTTTAGGCAGGAGTGAAGAAAAATTACTAGCGTTACTATGTTTGTTGTTATTAGTATTTAAGCCAATGTGTATTAACGCTTATAATTGTATATGCATGTGTTACGAAAATTTAAACTTAATCGTTGCTACATAACCATATAAAAAGTTCATTCACTTATTTACACCATGAATATATTTAATAAATCAATAAATAACAATACTGTAAAAACATGCTAGTGAAATAATTAAAACATAATATACTGAATGGTGAAAAGTGTTCAAGATCGTGTACGACACTCAGCGGAAACTTCATTAATTCATGAGTCGTATGTGGAACGGCTAAGTAAGCAAGTGGAAGTAACGACCTGAGTGCACAATGCCAGCTGCAGGGTTGGTAGCAGTGGCCCAGCTGCCATCTCGGACGAGACCTTCATTAGGCAGGTGAGTTAATGAGTCCAACCCGAGACTCGGACTGCCATTACTCCTACTAGTGCTACTCTACTTCAAGTACGTAGATATTATACTCAATGGTGAGGAGTGTTCAAGATCGTGTACGACTCTCAGCGGAAACTTCATTAATTCATGAGTCGTATGTGGAACGGCTAAGTAAGTAAGCAAGTGGAAGTAACGACCTGAGTGCACAATGCCAGCTGCAGGGTTGGTAGCAGTGGCCCAGCTGCCATCTCGGACGAGACCTTCATTAGGCAGGTGAGTTAATGAGTCCTACCCGAGACTTGGACTACCATTACTCCGATTAGTGCTACTCTATTAATTCAAGTACATAGATAATATATGTTAAATTGCAAATTGACATCAATGTCAAGATAACACATTCACCTTGGAACATTGCTGTCTAGATAAACATATATTTCAATTAGTTTATAACGGGAATTTAAAGATAACAAATAAAATCTGTGTGCCTTGGAGCAGGAATGTCAAGATAACACATTCAGCTTGTGTTGGTATTAGCATGTATAAAAAACATATCTGCAAGTATATAATAGCACAATAACTTTGCATCAGGAATTAAAAATTCTTGCTTGGAGCAAGGAAATTATTTAAGCAGGACTGTGAAGAAAGGTATGTTTGAGGATAGGTAACACACTAGTATCCCAAATACGACAGCTGTCAATACTTTTTACAACAAAAATTCCAAAGAGCACAAAGTGATTGAAATTACTCAAGTTAGAACATTATATACGTATCGTAAACAGCAGGGCCATTAAGGTTTAATATTCGACAGGTATCGTATATTGGACATATCTGCAGCAAGGGTATTCGTTCATAATATTCGGTGTCGTGAATAGAAAGAATATCAAGATAGAATATTCGTCTGGTATCGTAAATACCAGCTTTGTCAAAGCATTACATTTGTCTGGTGTCGTAAATACCAGCTTTGTCAAAGCAGTACATTTGTCTGGTGTCGTAAATACCAGCTTTGTCAAAGCAGTACATTTGTCTGGTGTCGTAAATACCAGCTTTGTCAAAGCAGTACATTTGTCTGGTGTCGTAAATACCAGCTTTGTCAAAGCAGTACATTTGTCTGGTGTCGTAAATACCAGCTTTGTCAAAGCAGTACATTTGTCTGGTGTCGTAAATAGCCAGAATGTCAAGACAGAATATTCGTCTTAAGTAAACAGCAGGGCTGTCAAACTTTCCTTATCCCTTCTTCCACTTGTTAAACCTGCTGAGAATGACTTGTCAAATATTTTCTTTACTGGATAACTACTTGCGTTACGGTGTATTACAAAGAAGGTGTATTATTATACTGCAACATCAAACCTATGTTTTAGCAGTCAATCACCATCACTCTGCCCAGTAAAAGTATAAAACGTTATTGTGAAAAAATCTTATTCAAATAAATTAAAATAATTAAAAATAATAATAAATAATTTTTTCCCTATCTATGTTGCCGTACCTCATCAACAAACATAAATTCTAGAATGGATGTTGTTACTAATTGTAGTCCTGGTACTATTTAAAGTAGATGATCGAATGAATGGATTACAGTAGTCCAGTGACCAAGGATTAAGTTTCTGTATCCGTTTATCTCTAATAGCCGTGTGCTTTACAACTGCACCGATTGACTAACATATTGTCATATTAGATGGGGTCCAATGACGTTGATTATTAATTTTAGTAGAGTAATAGGCTATGTGTGTTCCACCTTTCATTATTCCATAAGACGGTGATATTTTAATATACAAATCATTAAACGGTTCAATAAGGTCCGGAACCTCTTCGCAGTTTAAATGATGTATAGAGAATATTCGCAGTTCAATAGTTGTATGGGAAATATTCGCAGATCAAAAGTTGCATGGGGAATATTCGCAGTTCAAATGTTGTATAGGGAATGTTTTGGGGTGCACTGATTTGTCTAAGAATTTTACTACTCTTAATAGCGTAGTTTGTACTCATCAGAAGTATTTCTACAAATCAATTATGTGTAATATTGCGTTCGTGTTGTGAGTCAGTTGCCATTCTATTACAACTTATATACGATAACTCGTGTTATGGATTTGTTCGTTTAGACAGGTTTAGGATCGAATTAATAAAAACCAATATCGTTGTACCTTACGCACGAACACGAGCATCAAGTCAAGTGAAATTTAGGATAATTTTAGAAAGATCTATATTTTTTATTTGTTACGTATTACGTATATCTATTACATGATCAGACTTTTGGCCCTAAATGGGTAAGGAGATTTATTTTGATTTTCAACATAAATGTTTGGATTATTTATCCGTGTAGGTTATAGTACCAACAAAATTCAATGAGATGCATAAGAATATATGCGAAAGACCACAAATCATATCCGAATAACTCATCGCGTCAAAACTTGCATGCTCTATAAAACTTTAAAAGATGTTTCTTTGTAGTATAAAATATAATTTCATGGATGGATTAATTTGTTCTACATTTGTATGTTTTATATAAAATACTCAATGGGCTGCCTGCACTGGATAGATAGACGTCGAAGATGACGTATAATCAAGAGACTACTCTTTTGATTGGCCAAAGTATTTGACGTACCCCTGTAGCCGTGTAATCATATCACGTGACATCATGTGAGCAGGGACAGCGTCGCTTCGCCCTCGGCCGGCAACCGGCGTTCCATAATGTAAATTAAGGTGAGGTGTATCTCGATCTCGTTGCTAGTTTTATGCCGGGAACATGTCGCTTAAAACTCTCTTTAATTTACTCACTTTTAAATGTATTTCAAAGATGTAATTCTAGAGTGCGTGGATAGTTCTCGTGTCTATCGTTTGACGTTACTTGTTTTGGGCCAATCACATTTCGTTTATACTCTATGTAATGCTCGTCTTTCGCTAACATGGACAGGTGTGGAATCCGTGTAATATAATATTCTTACTTTTGGTGCCGGAAGACAAAAATATGTGCGAAATGTACTCTTATGTGTGCAGAGTATGTACTCTGATTTCATTTGTAAATGTGCTTATAGAAAGTGTGAAGATCCTGTGACAATCATTTGGGAGGATGAGATATCCCTCGGCCATACCGTCTTGCGTGTTTCAGATGTTGTATACCTTAATGAGTGGCTTCATTCCTTTATTTAACCCCTATCTTTCTATGTACACCTTCCCAATTCCTATACGCACTTTTCTTAAATAAAAAATATTATAATTTTTGTTCTTAAATTGTTCTTGGAATCATATAATCTTAACTCTTTAATTCGTTCAATTTACAAAAATCGTGAGGAAGGAATTACTTGAAATATTGTGATAGACTTTAAATTGCTCAAATAAATCAGAATCAATAATGTAATATATGTCTCATTGTTCAATATTTTTTATTTTATTGGTAAATTTGCTACAGTGTATTATGTCTTGTTAATGGCACTTGAGCAAAATAATTATGTCTAGGTTTTTGTATTTCTTAAATACAGCAAATAACCAATGGAGTTCGATATTCGAGAACGGTGTCTATAATGAGAATTTTGTTCGCACTTGAGAAAATAGTGGGATATTCGAGAAAGATCTAGTTGTCAATTAATCGATAGCCACATATTGTGTAAAACATTCAGATTCACGCAAATCACGTTCCTCTATCTTCCACCATCAGTTATAGTAAGTTTTGATAAATTA
The DNA here is from genome assembly GCF_021130785.1 of Homalodisca vitripennis. Classification (NCBI taxonomy): domain Eukaryota; kingdom Metazoa; phylum Arthropoda; class Insecta; order Hemiptera; family Cicadellidae; genus Homalodisca; species Homalodisca vitripennis. Next base: position 119,348,615 of record NC_060208.1, read on the forward strand.
GAATTAATTTCGTTGGAGCACAGCATAACCCTAAGATAAATTTTAAATATTATAAATAAGAGTAAGTATTATAAGTATAACACTTGTTAAGAAGTTGAAAAATACTTGTTTCACCTCAGATAATATTGCTGGGACTTACCTTGCACTGTCCTGCCACGCAGATCCAGCGGTCAGTGTCATGTCCGATGATGTACCCTCGACAAGGCGTGCCATCCTCAACAGTAGCGTTCAGAGTAGCATAAAACCGGAACCCGCGAGCTCGGCAGTTCAACGCGCACTGATTCGGCGCTGCAACAAAAAATAGGTTTATGAACTTCACACATTATCCTTAGTGCAAAGAATTCATTAACTGGCTGAGCATTAGCGAAGCTTATAACTTGAGGGACTGTCTGTCCTATGTTGATATTTAAATAATAACAAGATATATTAGCAGTTACCCGCGTCTTCACACGCAATTTTCAAAATCGAAGGGCGTAGGCTTCTTTGCGTAAGCATTTATGATGTAATATGATGGACCACAATGATATTTCAAACTGAATTAGACATATCATGTAAACATTATTTCACTATCTATGGTTAAGAGAATTAATTAAAGTATCAACTTCCACCTGTAACTTTACTTTGTCATCTAAAGTATTTGGAGTAAATATAGTTAAGTTTGCTTTGTGCCTCGCTCAAGAAATTATTTACCTACATAAACTAACTTCGATTAAAAACTACTTTCGGCTCTTTCAATGTACTTTTTGTTAAAGATTTTTGAAGTTCTCTAGTTACAGTTTGCCTTTTTGCTCTGGTGAAGAAAATATATAACTTACTCCCGACTGAAACGTTACTGCTGTCAAAAAGAGTCAGCTACGGTGAACGATGTTTCTGGTACTACAAGTGATTTTTATTTTTTACAACGAACAAGAAATTAGGTGCAAACGTAAGCTTAAGAAGGCTGACTACTTTGGTAAAAGAAGTTCTATATCCGTCACTTGTGTTTTGCTTCTGCTATTAGGGTAAGAATGTGCCATCCCTTTACTTTTCCTTTACCTACAGTAACTATTCAGTTCATAATGTTAAGGGAGCCAACCAGTTTCGATTACCTTATGTTTCACAGCTTTGATAAACGAGGTGGGTTTTGTAACAGCGTTTAAATAATGTTTCCTATGCATTAGATGGTTTATTCGTCACTGGTGCAATCTAAAGTAAAAATCAGATAGCAACTTTGTCTTTGTAATCTGAACTACATGAATGATCAACCACAACAGAGTTATTTAATATTGCGTGAAATTTAAATCTAAACAAATGTATCTGCTTCCTTGGTGAACTTCATCGAAACATGTCAACAGGTGTTTAGTATGAGTTAAATTTGGATTAGGTGTCGTAAATATAATGATTATTTTCCCAAATTCATGAATATTCCGGGAATCTTTTCCTATTTTTATCTTCATCAAAACCTTCAACGGATATGTTAAATAAAGCATTATTCGAATTGGTCCAGCGGATCTGGAGATAAGCACTTAGCAACACATAGTTTCCTCACTTCGAGAAAAGTGGTTAATTGACGATTCGAAAAAAATCATTGATCTTTATCTCTTACTTATAATGCTATAGTAAATACAAATTAGTTCACTTAGACCTGTAATTATTACATATTTTATTTACGTGTTATTTGAAATAATAAATCAACACGATGCTATCATTCGCACTTGTACATTGATTTCAGAAGTAAGTGTAATGCATACCAGGCTTTATTGATATCAAACACATTTTTCATTAACCTAAACACATAAGCAAAATACGTTTACCATATTTTTAACAAGCTACGTTGCAGGTTGCATGATTACTAAATGCGTAATATTTAGCACAATTATTACGAAAAGGATCACAAATTTTGTAACATTTAAGAGGTCTTCTGAAAAACCTCAGAATCTACATTTTCCATTTGGAAAATGAATTATTTATTTTCTATCCATCTAATTGTCTCATTCAGTGAAAGTTGAGCCACTTTATATGTGATAATTGTCTTATCTAAAGTTCGGTCCCTTATCCGTAGATATATTTCTTTAAAATGATAAACATTGTTGAGGCCTGATAAAATAAGAAAATATATTAGGATTTCCCACGCGTTTTTAAGATCACTGACGTAAAATTAATAAGATCTATTTGGAAATTTAATATATAATAATATAATATATTGTCTCTAAACGGTTACGTCTTCTAAACGATTCATAAACTTGTGACGTAAAACAGTTAGCTTCTCGGGAGAATAATGAGTGCCAAACTTGTTTATAACCACATTGGAACTTTTACTGTTTTCATCAGAAAGATTGAAAATGTTGAAAACTTTCTTACCCTTTCTCCAAGATCATGTAGTAATAAAGAAATTCCCTTCAATCAATCCCGTTGTTAAGGTTAGTTGCAACTAAATAAGCTTCATTCAATAAATAAATAATAAAACAGTGTTAAATAGCTAAACTTATTTTTCATTACAACAATTACAATTGATAAAATAAACACTGAGCATATCAAAATGTGAGATTTAAACATAAACATAGGATATAATATCAACATATTTGTGATACTTCCCTCTATAACGGAAGTCTTGTTTGTACCTTATTTTTGATCAGTTGGTCAATCATTGAAAAGTCAAATAAAGTTACATATTGGTTTTAAGGATATGAAACGCTGGAAACATCAAAATTAGGCAATTACTGTAAACATGGTTTTTATATAAATATAGATTGCACTGAATGAAGTGTATTTTTGTGAGCTTAATTGAACAGATTAGTTTAAAAATGATTTTAGTACGGGAAGAGCTGACGAAAGTGTATCAAAACGTATTTAAACGCCCATAAAATTAAGTAGAAGTCGATGATACAAAAGTAAAACAATACTTTGTAAAAAAACTTGTATTAAGAAAATGTTAATATACACTAAATTAATTCTTTGTTTTTTAAATCTAATTATTACTCCTTTGTATATAAATATCATATTAATAAAATATATATTCCATTTTGAAGGAATTTCCCAAATTAAAAATTTACAAATACATCATAAAGACCTTTAAAATTATAATATTGGAAGATGTTATTTATGAAGTGAAACATCAGAAACGGTTCGTCCGGCTTTATTTTTCCAGTTTAGGTGTATGTACTGGACCAAGGTGCAAACAGAAAAGAACTGCAGGATGTAACTATAATACAGTTGGGAATTAACTCTATAAACAGTCTTACTTGAATGTCTGAGAGCGGCAGGTAAACAAGATGGGACCTGTAAGTGGCTTATAGCGTAATACCCTGTCTACACCAGTGTACCGAACATACCCACACACTGGAGTCTCTGGGCTGGCAACACTAATACCCTCTGAATATCTGTGAGTCAAGTGTCGTGGTTTTGTTCACAGCAAATAACGTCACTCTAGTAAATAACGTACTCTCAATTTTTGAAAATCTTTGAGCAACTAAAATGTCTTAGTTGAAATGTATGCATATTTTATATTCTTTTATATCATATATGTAACACGGGTAGCTCCATAGCAAAGAACAACTAAACTTGACTTTCTATCTACATAAAATATTAGTTCGAAGGTAATGAAATCTGATTGAAAATTTGGAATAATTTACGTTAAGTGAAGGCTTTAAAACCTTAAGTCCCTTAGTTAAAGATTCAGCTCATAATAAATTTAATGAAAACATTGTTTGAAAGGAAAGAGGTTTTATTAAGACAAAATATTTGATTCAAAATAAAATTTACCACTTAGTGATATCAATAATATAGCATATTACCTCGTTCATTGTTTTAGAATTGAGTACACCAGGATCTATCACTGTGGAGAAACTCTTTATCCAGGACTGTGAAACATGCACATACATCATTCTGTATTTTGTTGTTTAATGTATATTGTTAATGGACTTCCTTTTTTAGCTATCAAAAGATTTAAGTCAGCGGGATTTAAGTCAGGGAAGTTTCCGGTCACCTCTAAACCATTTTGTGTGAAGAATTTATTCACTTTTTTTGGATGAGTGGCAGAGTGCTGAACCTGTTTAAAAATGCCCGAACGCTCTGGATGCATTTCTGAAGCAACGATGTGATTCTGGACCGCACTACTTCAATATATTTATGTATATTCAACATTCCATTTACTGGTACCAGTGTTCCAATTTTATTTTGAGGTATTTCACAAATTGGGCAACGCTTAGGAGAGACATTTTCATCGACAACTCTGCGCACGTGTTACACTCTCATTTCTTGCAAAAAAAATTAATCTTTTACATAATCTTCCTTTGTCCAATATTTGTATTTTCTTGCCCAGTTGAGACGTTTTTCATCACGACTTCAGTCAGTAGTTGGTAGCGAGCTGGTTGACCCTCTTCCAATAAGCAATGACGGATTGCAGAACCACGAATTTGAGTTCCTATGGCTGCAAAATCTTTTTGAAAGTCAATAAAACTCTTGGTTTAATTAAGTTTGCTAAAAAAATCGTACCTGGCTATAGATGATCTCATCCTAGCACATTTTATAACCCTGTGGTGAAAATGAGCCTGAAATTTTCTTCAACTTCTCAATTTTGATTAGAAGTACTTTGACTCGCAACATACTACCAGCAATCTTCCTAATTTAGGATAGTGTTTTCATGCAATCTAACAATAATGTGTATATTTATTAGCATGACATCCAAGGGTAACACAAAGATAAAACTCTTACCAGATTGACTCTAATGAGCAAAAACAATAAAAACTACGATAGTGAACACAGAAATAAGATGGCATTGTGGAAGATCTACGATAAAACAACAATAAGAAATATAACAGTTCTGCCAACCATGAAAGCATTGAAAATAAAAACTTTGCAGCTTGACTCCACTAATTTACACTAGAGTGGACTTATAAAAGTATATTATTGTAAAGTAAAACTTTAAAAGAACATTCTAGTGAATAGTAATTTTATAGGAACTATTAAGAGGCATATTCTAATTCATATTCTAATTCTGATTCATTCGATATGAAGACATTATTTAGGCTCATGAGTTAATGACTTTAGCGTAATGACTGTGTAAAACTGCTGGGAAATTGAGGGGGCTTCATGAATACATTTCCTCGTGATTCCTTTGTCCACAGAGACACCATCAACAGAGTGGCTCAGTTGTTAACATTTAGAAGTTTGTAATAACCTGTTAGTTTAGTACAGGTGGTGGAATACATTACGAGTTGATAATTAAAATGAAAGATTATGCTGCCACATACTCAGCGAATAAAACCTGCCGTGACAGTAAGAACATTTACAAGTTCATATTACTGTATTATCTTATTGAAAGCTGTAAAAAAATTGATTTATAAATATAAATAAATACCTCCCAACGGCTCGATGTTCTGTAAACGCTTTAAATATAACGCAACCTAAATCGGTTTAGTCTGTTTTAATTAAGAGAAAACAGTTGTGAACGTCACAAAGCAATTAGTTTCTGTAGCCTTTGAACAAAGTAAACGAATACTCCAAAGTCTAGCCAATTGGATTGCGTGCAATCATTCTAACTGAATGTTCTTTAGTACTGAGCTGCGCTAGGCGGGGTGGCGCCATATTGGGGAGCACGGCGCGCTCTGGCCAGCTGTCGGTGAGACGTAATTAAATTGAAACATCTCGCTCTAAACCATTTTCAAATGCTATTGCAATAGAAAGGTTAAATACTGAAACAATTTTAGCTGTGCCCTTAAACATGATCGCAGTGTTCCTATTATTTATATCAATATTTACTATTTATTTAATAATAGTATAATAATATGTAATAGAAAGAAATTTTTATTTTATTTTAAGATACGTATTTAAAGTTTATTAGTAAGAAAAACAATAAATAATTCAGCAAAGTTTCAGTAGAAAAATAACTACTTTGATTCGACAAGGATAAAACACTCAAAACATAAACAAACAAATTTAAATAATTTTAATTGGGATTTTATTGCTGTGTAATAAATAGCATAGGATTTTTAATATATAAAGCAAACACTTTTTTGCAAGTAACCCCTATTCTTCCTCTAAAATAGGAGTCACGAAATCAACGTTTTCCTAATTAAACCGCATTCCTATATGGTTGACCTGAAAATGTTGGTGATAACTTTCAGGCGCTCTATTTTCATTCGGTTTTATATATATTCAGTGGCTTTCATTGCTTTAATATACTGGAGTTTTGAAATTCCTCTGTAAAGATATCCTGTACGGTTTACGAATTGATTTTGCACCAAAATTAATAGAAGTTCCATTTTAAAGAACAATTGTTTTACTGAGAATAAGTCCGTGTTGAGTCAATGACAAGAACACGCATTCATTACAATTATGGCCGTATTCTAGTGAATCGTATTATTTATTTAAAGAGAGGTTGATTAAGGATGATTAAGTATATTATACGGAATAAATGGTAATCAAGGTTAGTTTTGTAGTGTAAGGTGACAGGGCTAAGAGCCATAGAGTTATTTTCCAAAAGTACCCTACACATTGGTTTGAGCCAAAACGTCATTTAGACATCGCATAGGCGGGGTCACAAGCTCGAAGAGGGAAGAAATACCTAGTGGTCGGATGACTTCGGAGTTATATATGTTGGCATCTCCTAGAAGCTAAGACTTCCAAGTGACTAAAATGACCAATAAGCACTCTCAACGTATCGTTTTTATTTATAGTCAAACACTAACAGGCGAGAGTCTATTATGACTTAACAGTGCACAGTGAAAAACATCAGAAATATATTGAACCTTGCCGATTAAAATATTGCGTATTATAGTAGTTCTCAGAAAAGTTGATGTTAAGCCCATGAGGAAGTAAACTGAACTGTTTTCCCAGAATACGTTTTGAACTTTTCCTTGTTAATACACTCTTTAATTTCCTGCAAATCGCATGCAACATTTAAATGGTTTACTGAGAAACTACAAAGTCTGTATATATTTTAAGAAATAATTAATGAATTTTGCTTATTTAAACCAAACACAAAAAGTACTTTTTTATAGTAAAAGTTAGATACCTAACTAACTATTACTATTTTCTTAAAGTCTGTCAAAACCATCTTAGTTGTCTTTTAACAGAAGTAGACTTCTGTGTACTAATATACATATACATATATATACATACACACACACACATATATATATATATATATATATATATATATATATATATATATATATATAATATACATGTGTATATATATCCTTGATCGGGAAACCAGGCCAAATTAACTATAAAACAATCAGAAAATGCAAAGACTAGGGTCAGTTACAATGGCCATAAATTTACACTTTTGACAGATTGTCTTAATCGTAGCAACAAGGTAAACTCAACATTGGCGACTTAAATATAATTAACTAGTACCAGAAGTACTCATACACGTGCAAAGCCTTAGAAATTGAGAAGGTGGAGATAACTGCTAGCGATACCATTCAAAAGGCTTCAATTCCCATTTTGATTAGAATTCGCAATTTGAATTAACAAATCCCAAGGCCAGATAATGTTTATTTTTTCCTTAGATTCAGAAAATCTATATTTGCATGATCACGTCTTGAAAAACGGTATAATTTTATTATTTTAGAATAAGACAGATTAAATACAAAAATATTTTTTGCACAAATAACGCTTAATTGTAGTTGAATGAATAGTTATGCAGTTTTGGAGTAAGAATTAACCTTTCTAAAAATGTAATTCATAAATATGTAAGAAAAAATGAAATTTTATATTAGTTACTGATTATTTATTCTACTTGCATTTAATTCAATACTTAGTAATGTATAATTTTTACATAATATTAATCGCATAATAACCAGGTCTCAGCGAGGCGTGACCGGGTCAATTAGTCATCTGTAAGTTGCAATTCATCAAAGTTGCTACAAGTTTGCATCAAGTGGTTAGTTGCATTATAAAACTTATAAAAAGTATTCATTATTCTACAGGTTTGAATCACGAAAATTTAATGTTTATAAATAGTTAAGTTGTAATTAAAAAAGTTAAAATGTGTTTTTATAAAAGTTGTTAGAAGGCATAAATTCATTTGAATAAAAACAAAATACGGATGCAGAAAATTAAAAAAGATAAAACAATTATTTCTGACTTTTAATTAAAGTTAATTACTACCAAGGACTTTGGTCCGTTTGTTTATTCATGGCCAATGCACGGAAGTGTGGACTCACGGACACGCAAACATGAGTGTATTGACGACGCACATACATATTCGTGCTTTTTCTGCTCAGATGGTCCCAAAATCGATTTCACATAAAATGAAAATTAAATTTTCAACATACTATAATAATTTATTCTATAAAGTACTGAGCGTGGATGAAGAAGTTAAATGCGGTAAAAATCAGAATACTAACCGTCCATGAAAGGCTCCCAGTCGTACGCTCGGCCCAGGAACTCTTTGCCGCTGTACCGCGAACACTGTTCCTGTCGGAAGTCCGTGGTTCCCGGGCATTCCTGAAAAAGAGTGATTAGTGATGTAGCAAAGTATTGATATAAATGTCTATAAGAAAAAGAGACTTTTTGGACCGAAATAAGAGATCAGATTACGTGAAATGTATAACAACAGGTGAGAGACTCTCTAACTACTCGTACTACATAGTTTTATTCAGTGACTGGCTGAATTGAGGTTATTATCAATACATTTATAAATCATGAATATTAATATTTTTATTTATGTTTTCTAATATGTTAGGAACGAGGAGATATTAGAAGTGCTAGAACTAACCTAAAACAATACAACTGTTAACATTGTCAAATTTACCAGAATTTGATAATCTAGTAAAATTTAAAATGAATTAAAATTGTAAAAACACTGTAGATGAAGCCCCTTTTATTGAGAAATACAAAAGTAGTTGAAAGACAAGTGTAAATATTTTGTTACATTTACTGATACGCAGCAACTTATATAATTAAAGAACCCTATATAGTTATACAGTAATAATATTAGTATACTATAAATACGCTATGAAAAACGACATTATTGTTATTATTATTATACTATTATTATATATTATTATATTACCGAAATACGCAGCTCGAATAAGCCGTAAATACGTTCGTGGTGAATATAGTTGTCCAAATTTGTACAAACATGAGAAAAGGCGTTAGAAATAAAAGACCACTGTCTTACTCCAACTGCCCAATAGTATCTGTATTGTAAAAACAGAAGTACTTTATACTATGTATTTAACATAAGTTTTTTAAAGGAAAGAGTTCTTAAAAATGTAATCACAATAAATTATGAAATTAATAATATTAACTTTCAGCTGCGCAATTAGTTTCTATTAAAATACTAACAATGATAATGGTTTAGCGTATTTAATGGTTTGAGTGCCGTCTATTTATATCTATGGAAGAAAATATATTTTTATTATATTTTACTAATTAAAGTATGGTTACAACATTACAATTTTTCCCTCCCAAGGTTTGAATTGTAAATTACTAACAAATAAATTAAGAACTAATTACTAGGAACCGTAATTTATATGTTTTAATTTTATTTAATAACCTAACAGACTTATTATGGTTTAAATATTTGTCTATTTAATCTACGGTGTGATTTACACGCATTTGCCACCGATTTGGAAGTTTCAGTCATAGAAAGTTGTAAGGCAAGTGCTATTCGATTTCTTCATTGCTCTCAAATCGTTTTCCTCCCAGTGATTCCTTTATAGGCCTTGCCAAAAATTGTTCACAGGAGAAAATTCAGGGCAATAAGGAGAATGGGTTTTCCAGCCCATTTCTTCCAGTGTATCCGCTGTCACAGGCGCGGTGTGAGGCCTGCAGAATGATAACTCTGATGGGCATCTTTTATTTCGATAAGCGGATTTCGTCAACCGTAACAACTGATAGTAAGTCACATTCATTGAACTTTAGCTATGTAGAAAATCGACCAATAAAATTCCCAAATACTCCAAAAACTCGTTGCAAGGAATTTTCCAGTAGAGAGACGAGTTTTGGCTTTCACAGGTCTTCAATCCTTTTTCCACCACCCCTTACTTGCAATTTTTGACTCGGGGGTGTAATGATGTTCTCATGTCTCATCACATATAACGATGGGCCTTAAAACGCCTCCCCTTATTTCTGATCCAGAAGCCTTCCAGTGATCTCCGACCTTAACTGTTTTTGCTTTTCAGTCAACAACCTCGGAACCCCTCGATCAGTGATTATGGATTGAACACTTCCATGATGAAATTTCTTCCACGGTTAATCTTTCAAAAAGCGCCTGGAATATAATTAAACCAAACACAAAGCAACAAAATACTTCAACATTTTCAATACCGAAACTTAAAATTAATAATAAAATTATTGATGATCCATTAAAAGTGGCAATTGCGTTTAATGATTTCTTTTCAACTGTTGCTGGAACAGACAGTTCTTTGAATCAGAATATACACTGCGGGGGGTTATTGACTAGATCGGCCTCGTCCATGTTCCTTCGTCCTGTGAGTGAGGTAGAGGTGGCCCGTATCATGCAGGATCTCAAACCTAAGAGGTCTTGTGACATTAATGGAATGTCTATGTGGTTAATCAAAAAGTGCTTTAAGCATATTTTGACACCACTCACAAAATTAATCAATCTCTCGTTTGCACAGGGTGTCTTTCCGTCCGTACTGAAGATATCCACTGTGATTCCAGTTTACAAAAAAGATGATCCTTGCACCTCAAGCAACTATCGTCCAATTTCTATCCTCCCAGTTCTTAGCAAAGTTTTTGAAAAAGCTTTCCTCAATCAGCTTGAAAAAATTCCATGACCGCTTCGAAATTCTCTGTCCGGAACAGTTCGGGTTTAGGAAAGACAAATCGACCATCGATGCCGTAACTGAACTTATTCATAATGTTGTCGATGGCCTGGAGAGAAGAGAACGTGTTATGAGCATATTTCTCGACCTCTCCAAAGCCTTTGACTGTGTGCATCATGCGACACTGCTGCACCAGTTATGGACTAGTGGTATTAGGGGTTTGCCGTACGATTGGCTCTCGTCGTATCTTAAAGATAGAGAACAATGCGTACGGATTGCGAATGCTCTGTCTAATAGGGTCAAAATGCCCTATGGTGTCCCTCAGGGATCAATATTAGGGCCAATTCTCTTCCTTATTTATGTCAACAAGTTGAATACATCAATCCAGAATGGAAAGGTGATTCAATGTGCTGATGACACGACTCTCTGTATTAAATCGAAATATAAAACTGATCTTGAAGTGAAATCATTTATCGATTTAAATTCATGCATCGAAAATTTCTCAAGACTCAATCTGAAAACAAACAGATCAAAATCAAACTCAATAAATTTTTGCCTTCGGCATCGACAAGAACAGGAGTATCGTCCCGCGGTAATGATGGACGATGTTCTCTTGGAAGAGGCCGAATCCGTTAAGTTCCTTGGAATGTACCTTGATCGAGGACTGACATGGGACTTTCACATTGACAGCATCTGCTCCAAGGTTGCTTCTGGCATTTATGTTTTGCGTAACCTTGCAAAATTCTGTTCTATTGATGTATTAAAAACTGCCTACTTTGGCCTGATACATCCATATTTGTCTTACGGTTTGAGACTGTCGGGCAGCTGTTCTAAATACAAATTCGAAAGAGTATTTAGAGCTCAAAAGAAAGCTATAAGAATTATTTACAAATTGAATTTCAGAGAGTCGTGCAAAAATTCCTTCAGAGAGCTTGGATATTTAACTTTACCCTGTCTCTATATTCTCGACGTCGTTCTATACTGTCGACTTAAATGCGAGTTGATCCAAGGCAGTGACGTCCACCAATACGAGACAAGAGGCAGGGACAACTTTCGGATTGTACAACATAGAACGAGTGCATTTGAACACTTGCCGTCCCAAGTTGGTGTGAAACTGATAAACAAGCTGCCTGAGGGAATAAAACATCTCATTTATTCTAAACTATTCAAATCTCGATTAAAACACCTCCTGGTGTCAAAGGCGTTTTTACTCCGTTGAAGAGTTCATGTTGAGTTGCTGGGATGAAAATTATTGAAAACTATTGAAATCAAGAATAAAATTAAACTCCCAGTTCTGTTATACAATTAAATAGCAATAACTGCAATGGAACTGTATATATTATTATGAATGTACTTGACGCATGCATGCAATGTAATATTTGTTGACGCAATAAAGATTATTATTATTATTATTAACCAGCGATCACGTTCAATAAACTTTAGTAAGCACGCATATTGTCATATCTAATGCTTGTTCTTGGACATCGATCATGACTTTCGTTTTCAACACGTTCTCGTTCACGCTTTAATTCTCTCGTCCACGTAAACACACGATTCTGAGACCGCTTAATGCCCTAAACTGTGTCCGCAAACGAGTTACAATTTTAGGCGGTTTAACATATTAATTGGTGGTTAAAAACCTTTTGGTAATCCGTTCCACAACAGACATGGTTCTTGCTCGGTCTTAGCTGTACTGACGGCAATGCCGAACTGAACACTAACGAGAACGGTTTTCCGACTCCTCAAAAACGAAACATCTACTTCACCCAACGTTATCTTGGTAGGACGGGTATGTCCTGCATTATAGCAAGAAGCAAAATTACAGTTTATATTTGATTTACCCACTTATCAATAAATATTAACCGTATTGTAATCATAAACATTATATTGTATTAAAACTCTAAACATAAATACAAGATAAAGAGCTTTGCGACGGAATAACTTAGCACACTTGTGGGGTTCATAAACAATTATAATTTATTAATTTCTAATAAAAACTAATTGTTCCATACCCTGCTTGAGCATAAATAATATTTGTAAAATTTTTTATGGTCAAGGTCGCTGCAGTGTTAATGCTAATTTGATATTCAGCTTCTTGAAAAGTGTTACCAACTTTATTTTCCTTACCACTTTTTGGAGATTTTCATTATTCGCCCATACAGAAATTTGCACAAAATCGCAGTAACGTTGAAATAAGTGATGGACTTAAATTCTTTATTGCGTCCAAAAGGGCGGAGTGTCAATATTGGGAATATTTTATTCACAATTACTCTGAACGCAGTCGAATGGCTAAACAGAATTGACTTTAACAGTCTATAGAACAAAAGCCGACATATAGTAGTTCAAGAGTACCCTTGGAGACTAAAGAATTTTGTAATCAACAATTTGGACGTCATAGTGTAATCAAATTGGGCTTAGAAATTCGGTGGAAGAGGTCCTGAGCCAAAAGCTGTTCCTGCACAACGAAGTGTATGGAACAAAATATGATATTTTATATAATCTACATGATATATGACTGTACACATATTTAAAAAAATAAAGAATAATAAATACATGGAATTATAATGTTAAATATTCTATTTATAAGCCAACGGCTTTAGCAAAGCTATGTAAAGTTTAATTTGGAATAACGTGCTTTTGTAATCGGGAATACTTTAGGGAATTTTGTAAAGGAAAAATAGGGAATTTTACAGTTATGATGCTTGAGTTAGTCTTATCTACTTATGCTTTGTTGGTTCTATGGTTATTCTTTTCGTATTACTTCATGTTTCTGAATATGGGAATATATAAATTACAGATATTGTGATTGTTATAGTAAGTACACAGTTCTTTGTTTCACTTGATACATTCAAACAAATGAAAATATGGAATTCAAATAAAAACCCATAGCCATTGTTTATTTTCTTTTTGTAACGTTCTTCATTCTTGTTTACCATGTGATATTTCAAGTAACACGAACAAATACTATAAATCCTAGTTCAAAACTCATTTTGCATAACTTTACATTATATTATAGACAAAAGAAACTTGTAATACATATTCCTTTAGTTGTTTTGTTTCTAGTGTTGTGAGACAAACATAAGAGTATAGTTTATTTGTCTTTTATATTCTTACTGGTTCTTTTTTATCATCTGGTCTCTATTTACAAAATGAATTTTTACCACGATTTTCAGTTTTATATAATTGTCTATGGTTTTTTGTTTGATGCGAACAACGGGCAAACACTCATACTCGATTACTATTAAAAGCTTACTAGTTTTTTTATGAGACAAGGGCATATGGAAACGTGCACTAAATCTTATTAAATGACAATATAGAAGAAATATTCTTGTGTGTTACATACGAGGTATGTATTATTTTAAAATTGCTTGTAGCTACAGTAGTATGATGCCATACGTGTGGCAAATACAGTTTTAAAAATAAAGTATGAATTATCATGGTCACTCAGCAATGCTACGAGCTATTCACTTAAATATACTCCCAGTTTACGTTATACAAACAACGCTAAAAGTTTACTAAATCCCAGAGGAGTAGTATTCGGACAACCATTACTACCCCAAACCTCGAACTGAACTTTGATTTTCGGCAAATGATCGAAACTCTCAATTGCTGCGAGCACTTCTGTCCACCACACCCCGCAACAGATAAGTGGCATGATTCAGTCTCCCTGTCTAGAGCCTTGGGCTTATTGTGAAGTTCCGCATATACTTGTTTTGAAAGAATGTTTAGCCCAAAATTAACTTACGCGGTGTATCAACGAGGCATAAAATGCAGTATCAAATACAACTTACGATTACTTTATAGTAACTTGGTTCTATTGCAATACAACTCTATTAATAGAAATCCTTGATTCTAATTATTCTAAGATTTTTATACATAGAATCCCGTTTTTACTGTGGACAAATTCTGTAAAATAATCTTGAAAATATCGTCACATTTTAAAGTGTTCATAATCGTTTTTGATTTCAAAATATTGTATCACAATGTTCTATTTTAGAAAGAATGCTAATGGTAGAATTTTTAAGAATTGCTAAATCAATCTCCTACATTTAGATGGTTTACTGTGATATTGGTAATGATTTATATTTATTCAAGAATTATATCGTGAATACAAGTATTGTACGATAAATATGATAAAAAAACTATAAAATTTGAGACTTTGGTATAACATATTTTAATTTTTCTGTTATTTAGAAAAATAGTAAATTCTGAAACAAGTGAGAGAAAGAGATACAAAATAAAGGGCGGCAGTGATAAGATTGATCCTTGCGCCTACAATTTCGGTTCATGCTTAATTCACGAGTATGGGCAGGTCAAACGGGATTAGGTTGCTGAACGAAATATACACACATACTCACATTTCTGGTAATTAAACTATCCCACATACTGAACGTCGGACTATTTCTTAGAAGTACCCTGCTATTTCCTCCACGCAACACTAGTAGCATGTACAGTGATATAACCTATTCCAACATTAAACTTCGTAGATAGAACCAGCATCAATGACTAATTATCTCGATACTCGATCATGTTCCTGGAATACAGTTTAATCAAGAGATACTTTTCTCTACCTGGGGTTAAAACATATAGGTCGTCCCCTCTTGTATAGACTGGACAGTCTGACATAGCACAAGCAGCATCTGATATGGTGCAGTAATTGTTAGCTTACAGAATCACGACGTAGATACTTGGAAACTGGTTTAGCACTAGACAAGCAAATTTTGTCTTCCTTTCACTGAAAGTTCTCTTATTTCGAGGTAGTTAATTCGAACGTAAACACGAATTGATTATGTGGATTATGTGAAGCTATTGTTCCTGTACCCTAGGTGGTTGGACATATCCCTTAGTCCTAAACAATAACTGAACATTAATAATTTAAACACGTACCAAGAGAATATCGACTTATTTGTAGCCCAGTCTGGAGGGTGACATTCATTTGTACTTAAAAAAAATAACAATGGTTGCTCTGAAATCTTAGCGATTTTGTTTTATTTCTGTTTCTTTCTGATTTCTCATCTGATTCGTGAAGTGATGTTAGGGAAATTGTGACATTGGATAGCCACGTTCGCACTTCTGATAGCCGATGGCAGACTAGGTGGTTTTCTACACACGTTACTTTTGGTGATGACGAACAGGTAATTAAAAAAAAAATAAATAAAAATATATAATATTTCAGTTTTAAACACATGTTTAGAATTTGTTTCTTTTAATTAAAGTAAAAATTTAGTTTATGTTCATCCAAGCTGGAATTAATTATTTCCCAACAGGAATAAGAATTACAAGAGTAAGTCGGAATTAGTATGGTGCATTGTATCGGAAATTGAATAAATACAAAACTTTGATAGGAGACACGGTGGTTACTGAGAGTTTGGATGCCGCATACAAATAGTTGATGGCGTCTATACGAGTATACCTTCCTGTTAGTATTGTGTATGTTACAAGGAAGTAGTTGTATGTTACTTGTGATAAACCCTGCAAATCCGGTATGATATACAAAAAAGAATCAATGACCTTTGTTATTGGTTCTAAGGTGGTCAACGTTACGTAAATTGGACTCCAAAATATGGCCGAATAAGAAATAAACCAGTTGTTCAGGTTGTGTCTGTGCTCAAAGTACAACGTTGATGTTAATAACGATGTCTATTCGATGCATACGATCACTGGGCACGGAATATGGTCTTGTCGGATATAGCGAAGATTTCTTACAGGTAGTTTGAGTATTCAGTATCAGTTGATTAGGAGATCACCCTTAGAGTCTCAGATGATTGTGTATACATATTTATAAATATAATAACACGACTAACCAAATTTTAGAAGTTGCTTGAGTCGCTCTAGGTGTTATGAGTAAAAACTAGCCAGTATTGATTATATGCCGATCAGTGCACTAAATTAGGTAGTTTACCAGTACTCATTATGTGTACATTCCGCTGCAAAATAGGTCATACATTCAAATATCTATAACGGCCTTATCTCACTATGACCTTCTTCAGTCAACCTATGCTGTACCGAAATTACCAATACCAGTAATTCATATCTGATAGTGAGGAAGGAAACATTATCGTGATAGGGTAGAGGTTCACTGACCAATATATAATTAACTTGACAAATTTAGATCATTACGGTTTCTTTATCACATACAGGTTTTCAACAATTTGACTCTGTCTTCTTCGGTGCAGTTATTTTCCTCTTTGATTATTTCTAGGGAATTTTGTATCATTCGTGGACAGTGGAGGTTTTGTAAGTACTTTTATGTCAGAATTATATTTCATGTTTCGTTTTAAAGCTATGGATATTTCTACAATTGCTGCACTGTGTCCATTGTTATTGTATTCGTATTGTAAGTATGTTACTTTTATTCCTATATGACGTATTTATTCTATGGTATATTAGATTACTGTTATTACGATGTATATACTTATATGCACTGTTAATGTGCTCATGGAATTTATCTATAGTTTGGTACACTCTTTATACAGTACTCTTATTTTGAAAAGTAAATGGTTGAAACCGTTAAACCAAATAAATAACTAATAGTAAAATTTCGATATAACCCATATAATAAATTAATCATATCTAAACTAAGCGCGTACGATTTAATTATTTAAATCTCACGTTAAGTGAAAAACTTATATATATGAATACAAGTTTAAGGATGTTTAAATAGCTAAGTATTATAACGTCGTATTTTCAAACTAACTACCTGAATAGTTGTGTTTAAAGTAAAATTTAGCCGTTCTAGTAGGATATATTTTGTCTTTCTTCAATATTGTTTATACCGGTGATCAAATATTACTTTAATGAATAGTTATTGCATTATCTATTGTTGGAGTGCTCAAAACGTCAATAATGAACTATAATAACCAAAGATGTTTAACTTATCTTTTCCATAAACAATTAAAAGTCAATAAGGAATTAATTTTAATGTATCCGCCAGATCACGTTCAAGATAACAAACTGTAATGACAAACCTAAAACATATTTAATAAAGATTATTTAATGAAAACTTACAAAGTAAGAAGCTTAAAAGTAGGATGTAGTAGTATCAATTAAATGAATAAATGCAATTGAATACTTAAATGACTTACAAAGAAACTATGCAAATGACGATTCTTCTACGGATGAATTTAAATTATGTTTCGTTGAAGTACTCTTTAAATAATTGAAGTACTTGAAGCATTTACATTACATTGAAGCTGACCCAGTCTTCTCTTATTACCATTTTATTCACTGACTCGCTACACGGTACTTAGCATTTTTAATCAGAAAGCATCCCGTCTTAAGCTCGAACTGAAATTCCTTTATGGAAATTAATTCAAAATATCACCCGTTACTTTGTATATCTCAAATATCGTAACTAATTTACAGACTTATATGTATCTCCAAAAAAAACCTGGAACATGAGATGAGTGAAAATTGTCAAGCAACGACTGAAGGTTCCTTAGATTAAAATAAAAGTTGTTAAGACTATTGTATTTATTTGTACATCAAACGAATATACAATCACATAATACAACATTTAGAATGTTTTGCAATTACATACAAATCGCAAATTTAATTGGCGAAGTGATGCCCAACATACATATCTGGATAAATATTAAAACATAAATTATATTGCTTATATATAAAATTTAATGTTTTTATTAAAGGAAAATAATAAAAATATACTCAAATATAAAGCTTTTAAACTAACAGAAGAATTCTTTAATTCTTTATTTTTATAGCGATAGCTAAGGCTTGAGTGAACTATAATACTTTAAATATTATTTTAGAAATACTGATGGAAACTGATCTCACACAGGTATTTTATTAGAAAATTCTAGCTAAATTTTAAATTAAAACCAGTTTATTAACACCTTCAGTGTGGTGTACTGTACACTGAGTGAATCTGGCGTCTCTTAATTAACGTGTAGGCGAATATTTACCATTAACTTCCGCTTCATTGTTTTAACTAAACATAATTGCTAAGTATGTTTCTATATATTTGTAAAAACTTTAATAATAACTATGTTTACCATGACTTAATTATTTGTTTTTAGGAGGGTGTAATAAAGATAAAAACCTCAATAAACTTTGAAAAATGTTACGACAAAAACACTCCACAGTTACAGACAAATTTTACACATTTTTTATTTTTACACAATATCTCAGAAAATATACTAGAAAATATATTAATTTGCCTAAATTAATACAATCATTAATATATACACATAATGATTTTTATTCCTTGGTTCCTAGAGTTGTCCTTATCTGTCATAAAAGTATTTAAATAAGAAATACTTTAAAAATTGCTTCTTGCACAAAGAAAGACGTTCACTGTACACTTCAAAACATTCGCGACAAAGGCGCATAACTGATCAACGACAAGCCGCGAAGTGAACAGGATCCCCAATACCTGAAAATTGAAATGGAAGTGATAGCTTCTCTATTCATCGCCCGGAAATGACTACCGTGAAAGATTCAATCTCCATTCACCTCAATGTTTTCCTAACGACATGGCAGACGTATACGATGAGATTTCACTGTTGCACCAACACTTGTTTATAGCTCGTTAAAACGTAATGGACAAAGTAGAGTACCACCGCTGTACATCTTTTATTTTCATCAACTTCTAATCTGCCTGTAATTTTTTCCGTCTATTTAATCTAAAATATCTCATCAACCACGATCCATATATTTAATATGGATTCATGTGATCTTATATAATATCATTCCCAGGATCCGTTGTTGAAGGGATTGACTGAATGTAAGAAATTACTCTCGTGATTCCAAGCAGAAAACGTATTTATTATTTGATACATTTAAAAATTTAGACATTTAAAGAATAATTATTATATAAATAGTGACTTGCAAGAAACTTTGGTATATATATTTTGTATATACATAATTTCAATAAACATTGAATCGCAAAAAGTACTTGCTCCGCCGGGAGTCGAACCCGGATCTCTCACTTGCCGGGTGAATGTGCTACCATTACACCACAGAGCGCTCACTTTTTCCGATTCAATTATTTTGTATTTGGCCGCATCTGTCACATATGCGTTTAAATAAGCAAACTAACATATGATCGTTAGATATGATATATATATATATATATATATATATATATATATATATATATAATATATATATGAGTTATATAAGTTATATCTTCCTCATAAACGTTCATGAGGGAATTTAATGGGCCAGTTCTTAAAAAACAAAACAATACTTTTGATTTTTAAGTACCTCTATGTTTTGCGCAGAGAAGAAATTAATTTACCAAGATTCACCTGTTACCTACGTATTTAATCTGTCAATAAAGAAGTCATCTATTCATAAAAAAATGTAGGAAATATAATATCCATCATTAACTCAAACTTAATGAACTCAAACTTTACTCAAACTTAACCCTTTTTTTATTTATGAATGGTTTCGACTGCTGTAGATTCTGCGAGGGTAAGCATACGTATAAGAAAGAGAACAGGATTTTTCACTGAACGATGGCAAATGTCCGGAAAAATCCTGTTTCCTTCACAATCCTTCCATCGTCAAAAATAACCTTCAAACAAAGAGAACAGGGTCTTACCTATCAAAATAAACAATAATAGCAATATATTTTATTAATTAAATTACTCAAATATGCTGTTTAAACAAAATTCTTACAGAAAATGATAGTCATAGGAGAGCAGTTCGCAAGAGTAATGTACATAACGTTCTATTTGATGCATACGGCCCCTGCAGGTCTACTAAAATCTAGTAATACAAATCACTTGAGATATACATTTCAAATCCACCCCAAACTGCTTACTCTGAGACGTCCAGATCACGGTCACTTTCATAATGGCCAACCTAAATGTCAATAAAATCACACATAAAGACGTAAGGGTGTATTATGGAACATTCATTTACCTCTAAGTGAACTTTTCTAAGAATTGCTTCGTACTCAGACCAGTTCAAACATAAACGATTCGTGTAACAGAATTTTAAGCTGTATCCTGCAGGAATTTTGTAAAAAAATATAGAAATTAAAGAATAAAGTGTTACTATAGCACGACAAGAATATAAAACATATAGTAAGCCAATTTCTAAAACTACTGTTCATATAATGTTTAAAAAGTTATGTAATGGTTTCGTATATTTACGACAGCGAGATGATGTAAAGTAGCAGACACTTATGGTTCATACAGATAATACGTAACGTGTTACGTACCATGACCATAATATTTTATGTAGCTCCATTTTAAGGATGGGCCGCTCGTTTACTCAACGAATCGCTGTCACTACGACACGGTTGCTATTCAAAGTCTTCCCAAATCTATGACATTAGTCCTAGTAAAAGTAGATTAATTTTATCCAAAATTGTTTAGAGGCATTTAAACTAAATATTATCTTTTTTCTCTTCTGAACACTGACTAAATGTATTATAATAATATGAGTAAGTGTTCAGCTTCAATGCTATCAAGACAGATTTGATTAGCGTCTAAATTGAAATCAGGTTTTAAATACTGAATATGCTTCTTGTTTCAAGTTTACCTAAATTTCTTTGACTAAGTATTCTTTGGAAGGTTGCGTAATCGTTATTCTTGGGCGTGATTATTATTTATTACTTCACTGAATCGGATATTTTGATATTTGTAGTTATATCAAATTATTTGCACAATAAATAGTTATGCTGATTTTAAAATATCAGCTGCTGTAATTAATTTTTATTACTGATATAACTTAGTATTATATATTATTGATAAACCATTTCTGCTTGATTACTAAATAAAATGTAAATAGTAATAGCAAACTTAAAACCAGATGTAATTTTTACAAATACACGAACATGTTTTAGGTATTTAAAAACTATAAAACTTACTGTGAAAAATTTAACAGAGTTATTTGTAAATTTAAACATATCCGAAAATACTTGTTTTATAAATTAAGTAAGTTTAAAATCCCAGTGAGATTTAAGGTAATGGTTTTATTTGAATCATGTAGGTTAACAAGAAAGAATGCATCTTGTAATTTAGTTGCTAATCATTAAATAATCCCATGAATGTTTAAATCTTAATCTTTAGAGTGTAAATCAGTATTCTATATCATGCTTCGATATTTGTTTTTAAGCAGAGGTGTTTAAAATATGTAGCGTAAAATTTTATGTAATAAACTGGTACTGATATTATTTTATGTTTAATATTTGAAGAAAAGTTTGTCAAAAATTCCAAATTTGTCAAAAATTAAAAATTTGTAAAAATTCATCATATGTAAAAAGTCCCGCGATTGGATAAATAAGGTCTAATCAGAAAACATTTTGCTTTTCACATAAATTTATCTAAAAGACGATTTGATCAAACAATTAACAATTAACAATTAACATTTAACGATTAACAATTTTAAAAATTATTGAGACCACGAAACATATTTCTTATCGGTTTAATTTTATAGTTTATGAAAATTAATTTATTAATGTTAAAACTACCCTAAATCCATTTCCTTACATTACAAATTTTCAACTTCCCTTCTTTTCCACTAAGAAAACAGTAAAACTTACATACTTGAAGACTGATGTTCCTTAATTAAACAGATACAGTATACTTTGTTTCACAACAAGTTAGGACTCACGACAAGCGGAGACGACATTCATATCTTATCATAACTTTTGATCGGTTAAATTCTTCAAAGTCGAATGGTCATGATGGGACATGATTATCTCGTTCTACATTACTGCCCTCCAACACTATACATTATGATTGGGATTACGGAAGTTTATTAAAGACTTAACAGCATAGTAACTACGTAAAGGCGGTGGATGAAGATATACTTATGTTTATGACTAATCAAAAGAATTGAACCAAATCATATAGCACGCATAGAAAATAAAAAAAATAAAAACAGATCTCTGAAGTAATCCACAAAATTGAGACCATCCATGAGGTTACTCTGTACACATGAGGTTTCAATTGGATTTGACCAAAATTAATATTTAATCCTTAATACATTTTATATGATAATTGTTTATGAACCTAAGTTTCAGATATATGGTTTTCATATAACAAGTTATAAATAGTAATATATTTTTAAAATTAGATAAAAAAGTTTTATTTTTTGTCTAACAATCTGCTTTCTTAGAGATACAAAACATAGATTTGCACAAGATACAGTTATCCATTTATTTATTATAAGGAGGCCTTTCCAACAGTTTTGAACAGGAATCAACAGTAATTTCTTCAAATTGTAAATTCAAGATACTGTGATTATATAATTACAATTAGTGTTAAAATTAAAAATATCATTGATTTATGGTGCATTGTGTTGTTATAAAGCTTCTATAGAGTTATGGTTTTCTAAAGATTAGATGCGGCGATGTTTTAATTTATAATTCTAACGTTGGATGTACAGTATAAGTCAAATACATCATCCATTCTGGTTAAAACGTGTATTGCAAAAAGTTTGATACGTCCTGAAGGCGTCAATGTGATAAGA
The DNA here is from genome assembly GCF_021130785.1 of Homalodisca vitripennis. NCBI lineage: Eukaryota > Metazoa > Arthropoda > Insecta > Hemiptera > Cicadellidae > Homalodisca > Homalodisca vitripennis. The sequence goes on from NC_060208.1 coordinate 119,371,786, forward strand.
GGAACGATGTCTTATAATTATATATTCATTAAAGTACAAACATTATTTTTACTAACATAAAAACCTTAAAAAAACATTAAAATATTACTCCAATAATTCATTATTACTTCTAAGGTCCGGACATCGTTGCATAGCAACAAGTTACCCACTCCTATTCTGTCATATTATCGTAAATTAATTCCATCTATGTTTGGAGTATAGAGTCTTAAAAAATAAAAATATAGGGTTTGAGCCCGTTTATTATAACGACAGAGTATAAACCTAACTTCTTTGGACACTTATTAGAATTGCCTCGCCGAGAACTTAAAGTTGATTGTTTCACCTCGGGTGATCAGCGTAATGCGAAATATAATCATAGAAGGAGACGTTCTCCCGCGCAGGGACGACAGGAAAGTATTATAGTTGATTGTTATAATTAAATTACGCAACTTGGAAATGAAACTGTGTTTTACGACGAGAACAAATAATCTCATTTTACAGCTTCCTCCAGCTCTTGTAACCTACTCTGCTTGACTGAGCTCGTAAAGTTATCTCTTAGTGATTCTTGTATCGGTAACAATTTTGTTATTATAATTAAACGTTTTATATTATTTATGAGCAGCTATTAAAGTGTTTTGTAATAAAATAGTCATCCCGTGAGAATACTTAAATATTTATATAACTACCATTTAAGTTTACGAGTGAGGTTTACATCGCGTCAACATATTTAACATCTTGAAATATTTCGGCTTCGTTGTACAGAACCAACTCAGGAGGTGTGCTACCGATAATACATATCAGCTATTATAGGTGAGTTAAGAGAGCGGGAGCTTTATCCCGATTGGATGAAGTTCAGTCACCAATCAAAGACCAATATGACCTATCTGATATAAATCAACAATAATTATTTGTGGGAGTTTCTTTGGATTTTTAAGCTATGATAAATACGTTCTTACATACTTTTATACGTTGGTCGATTTGAACAGACAATAACTGGCAGAAGATTGATTATACTTTTAAAATAAAAAAAAACCATAACCTACTTTTTATTATACCGAAGCCTAAAATAAATGTTTACTAATTTCATAATCAAAAAGTAAATTTTTCAAATTGAGACATTCCTTTTAAAAAAGTAATCGATTGTCAATTTTGGTGGATGTAGAAAAGAGAAGATATTGACACTATTAAAGATACAAAATGATACATTATATTTATTTAGTTTATTAGTGTCAAGTGATAAGGTCTAGTTTTTAATCTTTATACAGTTTTAACCAACCGTCAGCCATATAAATTATAAGTATAGCAATGTCAACCAGCGGTATAAAGAGATATAAACAGCTAAATAGTTTGCCTTTTTCTCATTCACTGGCACTGATTTGACCTCTATTTGCGTGTCTTACGGTTACTTTTAAGTGGACATATTACTACAAACTTGGCTGTTTGTAGTTATTATTTATTAACATTGCAAAGAGATCCCAATCAATGATGTTAATTAATGTAATTGTTTTGTGTAATTAATGTAGGACTAGTGACAAAGTAATCAGCTGAATAATACCTCCAACAGTTAAAATGATTTTAATATTACTATTATATTAATATTGTAATTAATTATAGTTAGTTATTGCATGTATGGTGATTGTATAGTCATTTCTTGAGGTAACTTTAATATAAAAACCACTATTTAAATAGATTCCCAAAAGTTGTAAGACTTGGAGTAAGTGCTGAATAAGTATAAATAACAACACACACACACACACACACACACACACACACACACACACACACACACACACACACACACACACACACACACACACACACACACACACACACACACACACACACACACACACACACACACACACACACACACATTTATTAAGTTTGTATAAATGGCAATAGTCGAATTTAATTTCAATAAACATTGAATCACAAAAAGTACTTGCTCCGCCAGGACTCCAACCCGGATCTCTCACTTGCCCGGTGAATGTATATATATATATACTCGCCTTCGGCTTGCCCCAGGCCCCCATGATGTACGCTTGCAAATTCGGGGATGAGCGGTTAAATTCACGCTTGCAAATTCGGGGATAAGAAAAGATTTGGTGATTGTTAAAATTCGGACATGAGGTCATGCCAGGACATTCCCTGGGGGGGTTTAATGTTACTGGGGGTTAAGACATCAGGGGGTTATCTGGTTATACCAGGAACTTCCCAAGGGGGTTTAAGAGATTTGGTGATTGTTAGAATTCGGACATGAGGTCATGCCAGGAAATTCCCTAGGGGGGGGGGTTAATGTTACCATGGTGGTTAACACATCGGGGGGGTTTAATTTACTCAGGAGATTATATGGTCATACAAGGAAATTCCAGGGTGTGTTTAATGTAACCTTCGCTAACGCTCAGCCAATTCACGATGTGCTCCAGTAGACGTATACTAGTCAGTCGTTTTACTAATTTTAACCAAAGTTTTGATTTTAAAGAGCATTTTACGGCTTAACCGTTAGATACGAGAAAAAGTGACTGGACCTTTCTTGTCGAAAATTTAATTTTCTCTTTCGATTATGCCATCAGATTTAAGCTACGACCTATAATTTAGGCAGTACAGAGTATAGGACAAAAGACTGCACTGGGCAGTTTAAAAATATCACGTAAAACATAAAAATCAATACTTTTAAAACGCTGAACATTTTTTTGTAGATCATGCAATTTCATAATCCTGTTAAAAAATTTTGTTTTGAGAGCTACGACCAACACGTTTAGACGCTATCAAGCCCAGAATGTAAATTTTTAGGCGAAAATGTCCAAATATTTTAACTTAATCGCGTTTTGCGGTCAAACTAATGAAAATAGAGTAATAAATTACTTAACCTTTTTTTTGTAGATCACATTATTTGCTAAATCTAATCTTTGTTTTATTTTGACCTCCGACCAATGGTTACGCCGCTATCGACCCCATAATCAAAATTTTCACGTAAAATTTACAAAAAAATTGCACATAATCACGTTTTTTCGGCCAAACCAATGGAGATAGGGAAAAAAAGTCACTGGACCTTTTCTGTAGATAACGTAATTTGCTAATTTGATGGGTCAATCAGATTTGAGCTACAACCTACCGTTCGGCCACTATCGGGCTCGAAACTTTATTTTAAGCGAAAAAAAATCTCTGGAATGTCAAAAAATTTCCGTGTTTTGTGGCTTAACCACACGAGATAGGACAAAAAGTCACTAGACCTTTCTTGTAGTTCACTTCATTCCTGACTAACGATTTTTCGTCAGATCGAAGCTAGCTCCAACGGTTCACCCGCTATCAGGCTTACAGAAATGCAGCGCGATTTTTGAGGAATTTTTTTGAGTAAAAAAGTCCGGTTTTCAGACTTTTCCTCCGGGTCATATTGTGAAAGGTACCTGCGTGCCAAATTTCAAGTTTCCAGCACTTCTAGAACTATGTTAGAATTTGTATCTATATATTCAGTGAGTCAGTCAGTCAGTTTCACATGCAGCTGTATAAGTATTTAGACTCGCCTTCGGCTCGGCTGGGGGCTACGCCCCAGGCCCCCAAAGTAAGTGCCTTAAATTCTGGGATAAGAGGGATTTTGGTGATTAGTAAAATTCGGACGTGAGGTCATGCCAGGACATTTCCTGGGGGAGGTTTAATGTTACCAAGGGTTAAGACATCAGGGGGTATCTGGTCATACCAGGAAACTTCCCAAGGGGGGTTAAGAGATTTGGTGATTAGTAAAAATTCGGACATGAAGTCATGCCAGGAAATTCCTGAGGGGGTTTAATGTTACCGGGGAGGTTAACACATCAGGGGGGTTTAATGTACTCAGGAGGTTATCAGGTCCATACCAGGAAATCCCCGGGGAGGGGGTTAATGTTACCGGGGGTTAATGACACACCCCAGGCCCCCTTTCGGGTGTTGGCCAAATTCGGGGATAAGCGGAATTCGGAATTAAATTGGACCTATTTTATTGAATTTTTCAGTTGTAATCAAAGTTTTGACTTTAATGGCATTTCACGGGTTAACCGTTAGAGATACAAGAAAAAGTGACTGACCTTTCTTGTCGGAAAATTTAATTTTGTCTTTCGATTTTATTCCTCGGATTTGAGCTACGATCTCTCGTTTTAGTCGGTACAACGCATGGGATAAAAGTCTGCACTGGTCAGCTGTTGTGTAAACAGATTTAGTGTACTACTTTATCAGATTATTAAGTTGATCAGGGGTTTAATTTAATCAGGAGTTCATCACAAGAAATTCCCGGGAAAGGGGGTTTATGTTCTCGGGGGTTAAAGAACGCGTGGTACTTTTCTAGTAAATTTGTGTCTGGGCACGAGGAATTTTTATCAAAATAAAACGTTGATCAGGGGGTTTTTAATTAATTTCGGAAATTATCATTCCACGCCAGAGTTTTGACAATGAACTAATATTTCATAAAATAAAAAAGACACTCTGTCCCTATCTACTATTGAAGCTTCACTAACGCTCAGCCAACTCCCGATGTGGAGGGGAGTTTTAGTCACTCGTTAACGTAGTAATACAAGGTCAATATGGAACCAGCATGAATCGCACTAATTATAGTTGCAAAATTTAAAACGCCTAAAAGTGACGACAAAGAATTAGCCATTTAGAGCATTTACCAGGCTTACGGAAAGATAAACGATAGAAAGCTGCTGGACATTTTTTGTGTAGATCCTATCAATAGCTACTTACAAAAAGTTTTACATTTAAGCTAGGGCCAACGGTTCGGCCACTATCGAGCACGAAACGTAAGTTTTTAAGTGGAATTTTCAATATAATCACGTTTTTACGGCTAAATCATGGAAGATAGAGCAAAAGGTCAGTAGACCTTTGTGTAGATCGCATTATTTTGTATTAAAAATCAAATTTTTAATCTGGGCTAGAACTAAGATTTTGTCTGAAATAGAGCCCAGAAAACAAAATCTCACGTTAAAACACAAAAATCAAAAACTTTAAAACGCATTATGCGGCCAAAAACCGTTGATGATAGGGCAAAAATGTTACTGAACTTTTTTTGTAGATCACGTGATTTCCTAAATCCCGTTGAAAACTTTTTTTTGAGCTACGACCAACCGTCTAGCCGTTATCAAGCCCGGAATGTAAATTTGTTGGCGAAATTTTCCAAATATTTTCATTTAATCGCGTTTTTCGGTCAAACTAATGGAGATATTGTAAAAGGTCACTGAACCTTTTTTTGTAGATCATATCATTTCCTAAATCTACCCTTTGTTTTATTTTGACCTCCGACCAGTTGTTTTCGCCGCTATCGGACCCCAAAAACAAAGTTTTCACGTGAAAATTACACAAAATTCTGCACATAATCGCGTATTGCAGTCATACCGATGGAGATAGAGCAAAAAATTACTGAACCTTTTCTGTAGATCACGTAATTTGCTAATTTGATGGGTCAATCAGATTTGAGCTACGACCTACCGTTCGGCCGCTATCGGGCTCGAAACTTTATTTTAAGCGAAAAAATCTCTGGAATGTCAAACATTTCCGCGTTTAGTGGCTTAACCATTGAGAAGATAGAGCAAAAGGTCACTTGACCTTTTTTGTAGTTCACTTCATTCCTGACTAACGATTTTTTCGTCAGATCGAAGCTAGCTCCAACGGGTTCACCCGCTATCAGGCTTACAAGAAATGCCTGCTGCAGGGGTAAAGAATGCGCGATTTTTGAGGAATTTTTTTGAGGGGTTTTAAAAGTAAAAAAGTCCGGTTTGGGTCATATTGTGAAGGTACCTGCGTGCCAAAATTTCAAGTTTCCAGCACTTCTAGAAACTATGTTAGAATTTGTATCTATATATCAGTGAGTCAGTCAGTCAGTCAGTTTCACATGCGGCTGTATAATATATTAGATATATAAAGGGTGTAACTGAAATACACCGACAAACTTCAGGAGGTTGTTCCTGAGGTCAAAACGAACCAAAAAGTTCCTATAAAATGTATGTCCTAAAATGCATCGTTTTTCCGTCTGTCCGTCTGTTTGTGTTTATTACATTAAATTTTTTTTCTAAACAACCATTAAAGGTACAAAGTTAAACTTTTCAACATATGCTAATCTAGTAAAGATTGTCAATTAAAAAAAAATTGAAAATTTTTACTCACAAAATTCAAAATGGCGGCTAGTTAAAATCTTTGATGGTGAATTTCTCAAAAACTACTTCCTGTTATAAAAATAGTTACTAGAATATAAAAAAAATAAATTTATTTATAAAACGAACGGTACCTCATTTTTTTGAAAATCGCTCAAGAAATAAAAAAAGTTATGGCATTTTTTCTTAACCTAGTAACATATCACATTTACAAGTTTTTTTCTTGTTCCAAAAAACTACAGAAGCCTACAATTGTTTAGGAAACATTCAACAAAAATATCTCACATTAAACAAAAGAGTTTTAAGCTGTCATTATTAAGAAATACGGAAATAACTTAACAGAGCAACATTTATTTCAAAATATTAGGGATCACTTTACAACAAATGTTCAATATGACTTTCCATTTGATGCGATGCATGCATTAAACACGTCTGGTCATTGATTGCCGAGTTCTTTCAAGTATTCTGGTGTATTCCTTACAGTGTTGCAGGCTTGCAGTGATACGCTGTAAAAGGTCATCCCTGGTATTAACTGGTCTTTCATAAACTAGAGTTTTCAAATGGCCCCAAAGGAAGAAATCGATTGGATTTAGATCTGGCGACCGAGGCGGCCATGATACAGGTCCCCCTCTGCCTATCATCTTTCCCCATAAGTTTGGTCCAGAAATTGCCTGACATCTAGTCTGAAATGCGCGGGAGCTCCATCATGCATGAACCAACAGTGCTCTCTCACACCAAGGGAACATCATCTAAAATTTCAGGCAATTCGTGTTGTAAGAAATGTCTGTAGTTTTCACCATTTAGTATGTCAGGTAATACAAAAGGACCTAATAAACAGTCTCCAATGATGCCTGCCCAAACATTTATTTTAAACTGCTGTTGATGTCTCCCTTCATGAATGGCTTGTGGGTTTTCATCAGCCCATTGATGCATATTGTGGTAGTTGGTTATTCCATCTCGATTTAAAACAAGCTTCATCTGTATACACAACTAATGATGTAAAACCAGGGTTGTTAGCTTGCTGATAAAACCATTGGCAAAACTGTAAAACGTAATGGAAAGTCAGCTGGACCAAGGGCTTGTACACGCTGATAATGGTACGGATATAACATCTGCTCATGTAGAACTCGCCATACTGTCATGTGGTCTACGGTTGAGTATTGCTCCCTAACTGCCTAGTACTTACGCCTGGATCTTCCTCTACTCGCTGTAAGATGTTTTCTTCCAAATCAGGAGTTCTACGCTGTCTCTGTACACCTCGGTCTGCAGTAGAAGGTAACAAAGTGCCAGTCTCATGAAGTCGGTTGAAAACAGCAGCAAATGTTGAATGAGTAGGTTGTTGTCGATTTGGAAATGATTCGTAATACAGGCGGGATGCTAGGCGACTATTACCGTTAGCTTTTCCATACATAAATATCATGTCAGCTTGATGGCTAAATGGGTAACCTGCCATCTTCAATAGAATAAGTGCACTATCGACTAATAATGTTTCTACAAGTGAAAGTAATAGATCATATCTTGTCAAAAATAAACAAGGAAATGACTTACTTATCTGAATTCATTGTTGTTCTAATCAGCTGTGTCTCAACATGAAAACATATTCAGCTGTTTTAAACCATGAAAGTTGAGTCATGTAGATTGCTTGTTACAATGTCGTTTTTAAAAATTTAATACTAATATCATGTTTAAAGGTTTTTAACCCAAAATATCGTTTTATTTTTATATTGCCTAAATACTTACATTAACTTTTGAAACAAAAAAAAAACTTGTAAATGTGATATGTTACTAGGTTAAGAAAAATGCCATAACTTTTTTATTTCTTGAGCGATTTCAAAAAATGAGGTACCGTTTGTTTTATAAATAAATTTATATTTTTTAAATATTCTGGTAAATTTTTTTATACAGGAAGTAGTTTTTGAGAAATTCACCATCAAAGATTTTAACTAGCCGCCATTTTGAATTTTGTTGAGTAAAACTTTTCAATTTTTTTTAAAATTGACAATCTTTATTAGATTAGCATATGTTGAAAAGTTTAACTTTGTACCTTTAATGGTTGTTTAGAAAAAAAATTTTATGTAATAAACACAAACAGACGGACAGACGGAAAACGATGCATTTTAGGACATACATTTATAGGAACTTTTTGGTTCGTTTTGACCTTAGGAACAACCTCCTGAAGTTTGTCGTTGTATTTCAGTTACACCCTGTATATATACAGGGTGAGTTTTTTAAAGTGATCCAATAGCTAACTTTTTAATTACACGACTTAGCACCACACTTTAAATTTGGAACTTGCTCAATTTTAAGTTTCACTCAGGGATACACTTTCAAATTTTTTGAAGATGGCCGCCATTTTTCCAATATGGCGGTCAACTTTAAAATCTCTTATGGAACACCCTGTATTTTATGTTGTTTTTAGATTCTACTCAACAAAATAATACATTTTTGCTTTTGAGAGTTTTTTCAATATCTCTAATGGTTCAGGAGCTACGTGGACTGGAAGTTTTCATAATTTTTGCCAATATGGCGACCAACTTTAAAATATTTTATGGAACACCCTGTATTTTATGTTGTTTTTATATTCTACACTACAAAATAAGACATTTTTGCAATTTTAGAGTTTTTCTATATCTCTAATGGTTCAGGAGCTACGTGGACTGCAATTTTTTATAATCATTCCGAAAAAATCCGAAAAAAACTTGCAGTATTTTATATATATATATTTTTATATATATATATATATATATATATATATATATATATATATATATATATATATATATATATATACAGGGTGATTCAAAACTAAACGGCAATCTCTCGGGAGCTTATTCTATAGCTAAAAACAAGTAAAAAAGTTCATATAACATATGCCCGGAAAACGCTTCGTTAGCGAGTTACGCTAGCGAAAGATTTCGCCCGGATTTCAGAACCCTTGGTGAAGTCAGGCCGTATAAAAATGGTAAAGGTAGTTACAAAGATACAAATACGATTGTTTTTTATGTTTTATATCTGACAAATTTATTAAAATTCGTCCCAGAGCTATAAATGCAATACTTTCAGAGATATCTTACGTAAAACACAAGAATTGGTGCAAAGAAATAACACATTTTTGTGTTTAACGTAAGATTACTTCCATAAATGTTAAATAAAGGTCATTTTTTACTTAAAACAGATTTGTAGAACATTTAATTCTGAAAAGATTCATGTGAATTACTTAGGAAAAAAATTAATAATAGGTATTGAAATTTAGCTTTATCTATATATATAAAAATGAAACTGTTCGTGTGTAACAGCATCACTCACAAACGGCTGGACGGATTCGCCTAATTTTTTTTTTAATTTGTTCGTCTTGATCTGTAGAAGGTTATAGGATACTTTTTATCCCTTTCCCGATTCAGGATTCCGCCCACTGGTTACAGAAATACCCGTAAGAAATGCATTGCAGCAAACATATGTTATTAAGTGAAAGAGTCTTTTCAAATTTTTAATCAGCTGTTCTTTGTAAACATATATAATGCGACAAAAAATATATTTATATATAAATTTCTTTTACACTTATAGTTTTAAAGCATAGAGTAAGCTTAGAGAAACGACAAATTTTTGTTTAAACTGTTTCTGCAATCATAATATATAAAAAATGAATGTTTGTGTGTTTGTCCTTTATAGACTCAGAAACTATTGGACCGATCACTATGAAAACTTGTATTTTTCTTATGTAGAAGGTTTATACGCAATGCCCATTGATGTAAACTAACCACCAGGCTGTACTGCAAGATATAAAAGTTATCAAAGCGCCTGCACATTATAAACTGCAATTACAACACAGTAGTTACGTATATTAAAATATCCAAACACTATTTGAAGGCAAAGAAATATACGGGCAAAGCTTAAGAGACGCGTGCGAAGCCGCGGGAAACAGCTAGTTTAAAAATAAAACAGACGCACAAAAATGCATATTCTTATCTGCATAAAATATTAACTAATGTTTAGGTTGTGAGTAACAGCTGATCATTTATTCTAGACTGAACATTAACATAAAATGTATTTACCTTTATAAAACTGTAATAATCACCTATAATAGTTGCTCAAAAGTGTCCCTCTGTTGTTAGCAATGCACGTTTTCGCACGGACGAATCCACTCTTTTCTAGCGCGTTTCATAACGTTTGGAGCATTCTTGATAGTTTCTGCCGACTCTGTAATGCGATTACGTAACTCCTCTATGGTGTTAATCCGTTTTGAATAAACGATTGACTTCATCCAACCCCATAAGAAAAAGTCTGCTGGCGTGAGGTCAGGAGAACGTGGTGGCCATTTTACTGGTCCATTTCGACCAATCCATTGTCTACCGTATGTATAATTTAAATAGTTTTTCACACTCCATTAGAAAAATGTGGAGGTGCTCCGTCGTGCATAAAACCATGCATTTATTCTGTTTTGAACAGGAATATCTTCCAAGAGGGTAGGCAGGTTTGTTCTTAAAAAAATTTAAGTACGCTACTCCATTAAGTCGATTAGGAGGAAAAATGGACCAATCAAATTATCACCCAGAACACCAAGCCATACATTGACTGAAAAATGTATGTTGAAAATGCCTCGTCGCAGTTTCATGTGGGTTGTCGTACGCCCAAGTATGGGTATTACGAAAATTTACAATTCCATTTCTAGTAAAACAGGATTTCATCAGTAACGAGAATACGCCGAAGAAAATACTGATGTCGTAAACAATTTCTTCTTAACCAGCGGCAGAACATCTTCCGTTTATTAAGATCTTGCGGTAATAAGTCTTGAACACGTGTTATATGGAATGGGTACAACTGTGCTTCATGAAGTGTCCGCCATACGCTTGACTGGCAAATATTTAACTGACGTGATAATCGTCTGGTGCTTGTGGTTGGTGATAATTCTACAGCATTTATTATTGCTTGTTCATTATTATAGTTCCTTGCGCTACGTTGACGACCAGTATCTATTCGCTTCGGTTTAAAGCTACCAGTTTCTCTAAGTCGTCTCTCCACAGCTTCAAATGTTTTACGATCAGGTGTTCTTCGATGTGGAAAAGTATCACGATATTCCTGAACTGCAGCTAAACCATTCTTGTTAACTTTGCCGTAAATCAGTATCATGTCCGTATACTCTTCAAACGAATACATACCATTTACATTATCTGCCATTGTTTACTAAGATAATTACATACACTTTTATAAAAATATATTTAATACAATATTTTAAAAATAAATATTTAATAAAATATTTTATACACTTGTATAAAATATTTCCAAATAATCACAGGATCTCACAAAATACAAATCTTCACACGCCACAATACAAAAATCTCCATAAAGGTTATTCAAATATTACTTCATGAACTTAATTGTTGATCAGCTGATATTGCCAACCTTTGCAAAGAAAATATGACGATAAAAAGTGTTGGAAGATATTCCTGTTCAAAACAGAATAAATGCATGGTTTATGCACGACGGAGCACCTCCACATTTTTCTAATGATGTAAAAAAACTATTTAAATGATACATACGGTAGACAATGGATTGGTCGAAATGGACCAGTAAAATGGCCACCACGTTCTCCTGACCTCACGCCAGCAGACTTTTTCTATGGGGTTGGATGAAGTCAATTGTTTATTCAAAACGGATTAACACCATAGAGGAGTTACGTAATCGCATTACAGAGTCGGCAGAAACTATCAAGAATGCTCCAAATGTTATGAAACGCGCTAGAAAAGAGTGGATTCGTCGTGCGAAAACGTGCATTGCTAACAACAGAGGACACTTTGAGCAACTATTATAGGTGATTATTACAGTTTTATAAAGGTAAATACATTTTATGTTAATGTTCAGTCTAGAATAAATGATCAGCTGTTACTCACAACCTAAACATAGTTAATATTTTATGCAGATAAGAATATGCATTTTTGTGCGTCTGTTTTATTTTTAAATAAAGCTAAATTTCAATACCTATTATTAAAATTTTTTTCCTAAGTAATTCACATGAATCTTTTCAGAATTAAATGTTCTACAAATCTGTTTAAGTAAAAAATGACCCTTTATTTAACATTTATGGAAGTTAATCTTACGTTAAAACACAAAAAATGTGTTATTTCTTTGCACCAATTCTTGTGTTTTACGTAAGATATCTCTGAAAGTATTGCATTTATAGCTCTGGGACGAATTTTAATAAATTTGTCAGATATAAAAACATAAAAAACAATCGTATTTGTATCTTTGTAACTACCTTTACCATTTTTATACGGCCTGACTTCACCAAGGGTTCTGAAATCCGGGCGAAATCTTTCGCTAGGCGTAACTCGCTAACGAAGTGTTTCCGGGCATATGGTTATATGAACTTTTTTACTTGTTTTTAGCTATAGAATAAGCTCTCGAGAGATTGCCGTTTAGTTTTGAATCAACCTGTATATAATGTGTGTGTGTGCGTGTGTATGTGTATGTGTATGTGTGCGTGCGTGTGTGTGTGTGTGTGTGTGTGTGTGTGTGTGGTGCGTGTGTGTGTGTGTGTGTGTGTGTGTCCTGATTACCTTTATATTGATTACCATAATTATGTAGTCCTCAGCAACAAGCTGTGCACGACTATGCTGTATGGTCTATGCTGTCATGGTGACTATGCTGTATATGGCTATGTATACAAAATGAATAAATGAACGAATGAATACAAATTTAATCACAAGAAACTGAAGCAAAAGTTTATGCCACAACCCAGGTTTGAAATGACATTTATAGTACTATATAAATTATAATCGTCTATACTCATACGGAGTTTCAACTATATATCTCACGAAAAAATTCATTGAACAACAGTTTATGCTATAACCCTTTTTCAAAAACGATATTTCTAGTACCGTATAAATTAATCTTCTGTACTCAGGCAAAGTTTAAACAATATATCTCGCAAGTAAATGGACTAAACAATAAGGTATACTACTACCCGGGATTTAAATAATATTTCTCGTATTATGACGCTGTTTATGATGGTATGTTTGCTTATTATTTTCTTACTTTTACGATCAATGGAAATTTGCTATCGGCTCCCTTAACAGTAATAGTTCTGATATTTCACATTTAACTCTTACATTTACATCCCAAACAATGGTTTGTTAACATTTCTTTCAGGTGAAATTACAAAAAAGAAAGTAAATTTTGTATGAAAAAAAGTTTGAATAACTATTTTAAATTAAAATAATTAATATTAATACAGATTCAAACTGAATATTAAATTGAAGTAGTTTGAAACTAATGTATTAAATGGTTGATTTTATGATTACATTACAAAATAATTAAAGCTTATATAAAAATTTTACTGCGTAATTTTTAAAGGCATGTACAATTTAAATTTATTAAGAAAGGGAAAGTATTTGTTCGCTAAGTTTGTAAGAGCTAAAAACATTTTAATTGATAGCATTATTTAATCTTTAATTTATAATTGTAGTAAATAATACTGGATAGTTTCCATCAAAGCCTATATATTTAAATGTACCAAAGAAACCTTCTCAATGTATTTTGGCAATAGGCTGAGTTTTGTATAAAATATTACTGTTTAAGGGTAAAGATAAAGAGCAGTCCTTTCTTCTTTGGCTCTTCTTTCATTCATGATGTCCGAGCTGAGCACCCACTCATCAAAGAACGCTAAAAGCTTTTTCACCTAATATTTAATACAATCTTCAATCTTAAGTACACCAATTCAGTCTTAAAAAGCATAGCGACTTTTAAACCTGACTTATTTATCGAAATGAGCGCCGGAAATAAGGCTTTCATAAGTAAACTAAAACATAAATGAAAGATCTTAAAAATAAAATACAGTTTTAGTCGTGTGCACTTTTAGCAGCATTTAACCCATACATAATTAGTTAAAAACTTGACTAATATGTCTGTATTATGTATTAACTACTTCAAAATTAGATGAATCTTCTTTTCAGCTTCTTATTTAAGATTAGTATATTGGTTTGTGTGTGTGTGTGTGTGTGTGTGTTGGAGCGCGCGCACGTGTGTCCTTCTACCTGGAAAGATCTGATAAAAGAAAACAATTTTTAGCGTATAAAAAAAACATCGTTAATACTTAAACTAGTTAAGTATGATTTCAAACTGCATTAGTTTACAGCATTAATATGCTTACAGCACTTAGAGATAAATGTTATACTTTCGGACCTTGTAATATTCTTCCTGTTTACGTTATGCTCGGTGCCTCATTAGCGTTTCCATTGATACCCGGACAAAAATCTACTTAAAAATGGAGAACTTTCGCGAATTTTATTCTACTTCCTGTCTAAGGTAGACCTCTTGCTGCAGTACCGTTTTTTGTTGTTGTCCTGACTAATTATACAAATATTTTGGTCTAAAAAGTTTAAAGTCCAAAAACTGCTGCTTCCTCTCATACAAATCAACTTCTGGTACTGGTAGCCCTAATCTAACAGCAAGTGCATAATAAATATGCGTGTCGGTTTTGACCTTTATAGGTCAGCCAGAAGTTGATAAAAAATATAGACCTCCAAGGTTCTAAGTTATAGTTGTTCGATTATAATTATTTTCTACATTTTGTCACCATTTTTATAACTTTATGGGTAGTTTATCTTCATGAAAATGTTTTTTATAAATTATGAGGCATGTTTGTGTCAAACTTCATCTTTATAGATATTCTAGAATTTTAAAACAAACTGCATCTCCATTTCTCAACCACTATGAAGGTTTAATTTTTAGAAAAATATTTTAGTTTTTCCATTTCAGTCACAAGGCATACTTGTGATAACATTTCAACTGTTTGAGATAATTGAAATTCGAAAAATTGATGAGTGAGTAAATGTTCTCTTTTGTATATAGGTATAAATAATGGAAAATGATGCAAACGAATTTAATAAAAATACAGTATATATGAAAGCTTCATTCATTAATATTTAGTTTTGTTCATACTTTCGAATAAGGAGTATACAAGTGGAATTTACAACAAATGCCTTTAGCCTAAAACAAAATCTACTGTTTTCCAGTTTTATAAAATACCGCCACTTCAAGAATAAACTAAATTTTTTACATTGACACAGTTAATTGTGTCAGAGGCAGAAGCTTTATAACTTGAAGAACTGAGATGTTGAGTGGAAAACGGTAAGGAGCAAGTTTATCCTCAAAGGATACAGAAATAGTTAACAGTCCACAGACAGGGCAAGTGTCTCAGATAACTCGACAGTTGAAGCTGTTGTGGCTAGCCACTGGACAAGTTGGGTATATCACATTGTGACGGTTACTAGACAATTTACTTCAGTTACAAGATCGGTTTCAACATCTCGTTCTATTGTGGCTAGCCACTGGACAAGTTGGGTATATCACATTGTGACGGTTACTAGACTATTTACTTCAGTTACAAGATCGGTTTCAACATCTCGTTCTATTGTGGCTAGCCACTGGACAAGTTGGGTATATCACATTGTGACGGTTACTAGACTATTTACTTCAGTTACAAGATCGGTTTCAACATCTCGTTCTATTGTGGCTAGCCACTGGACAAGTTGGGTATATCACATTGTGACGGTTACTAGACTATTTACTTCAGTTACAAGATCGGTTTCAACATCTCGTTCTATTGTGGCTAGCCACTGGACAAGTTGGGTATATCACATTGTGACGGTTACTAGACTATTTACTTCAGTTACAAGATCGGTTTCAACATCTCGTTCTATTGTGGCTAGCCACTGGACAAGTTGGGTATATCACATTGTGACGGTTACTAGACTATTTACTTCAGTTACAAGATCGGTTTCAACATCTCGTTCTATTGTGGCTAGCCACTGGACAAGTTGGGTATATCACATTGTGACGGTTACTAAACTATTTACTTCAGTTACAAGATCGGTTTCAACATCTCGTTCTATTGTGGCTAGCCACTGGACAAGTTGGGTATATCACATTGTGACGGTTACTAGACTATTTACTTCAGTTACAAGATCGGTTTCAACATCTCGTTCTATTGTGGCTAGCCACTGGACAAGTTGGGTATATCACATTGTGACGGTTACTAGACTATTTACTTCAGTTACAAGATCGGTTTCAACATCTCGTTCTATTGTGGCTAGCCACTGGACAAGTTGGGTATATCACATTGTGACGGTTACTAGACTATTTACTTCAGTTACAAGATCATTTTCAACATCTCGTTCTATTGTGGCTAGCCACTGGACAAGTTGGGTATATCACATTGTGACGGTTACTAGACTATTTACTTCAGTTACAAGATCGGTTTCAACATCTCGTTCTATTGTGACTAGCCACTGGACAAGTTGGGTATATCACATTGTGAAGGTTACTAGACTATTTACTTCAGTTACAAGATCGGTTTCAACATCTCGTTCTATTGTGCCTAGCCACTGGACAAGTTGGGTATATCACATTGTGACGGTTACTAGACTATTTACTTCAGTTACAAGATCAGTTTCAACATCTCGTTCTATTGTGGCTAGCCACTGGACAAGTTGGGTATATTAGATTGTGACGGTTACTAAACTATTTACTTCAGTTACAAGATCGGTTTCAACATCTCGTTCTATTGTGGCTAGCGACTGGACAAGTTGGGTATATCACATTGTGACGGTTACTAGACTATTTACTTCAGTTACAAGATCGGTTTCAACATCTCGTTCTATTGTGGCTAGGCACTGGACAAGTTGGGTATATTACATTGTGACGGTTACTAAACTATTTACTTCAGTTGCAAGATCGGTTTCAACATCTCGTTCTATTGTGGCTAGCGACTGGACAAGTTGGGTATATCACATTGTGACGGTTACTAGACTATTTACTTCAGTTACAAGATCGGTTTCAACATCTCGTTCTGTTGTGGCTAGCCACTGGGCAATTTGGGTATATTACATTGCGACGGTTACTAAACTATGTACTTCAGTTGCAAGATCGGTTTCAACATCTCGTTCTATTGTGGCTAGCGACTGGAAAAGTTGGGTATATCACATTGTGACGGTTACTAAACTATTTACTTCAGTTGCAAGATCGGTTTCAACATCTCGTTCTATTGTGGCTAGCCACTGGACAAGTTGGGTATATACATTGTGACGGTTACTAAACTATTTACTTCAGTTGCAAGATCGGTTTCAACATCTTGTTCTATTGTGGCTAGCCACTGGACAAGTTGGGAGTATTACATTGTGAGGGTTGCTAGACTCTTTACTAGTTGGCTTTGTTAGCAGTATTTTCACTGTAGAATTTTTGTTTAGCTGTATATTTTGTGTTGTGGGTGGTAGAGTATGTGCTCCTGTTACAATTTTAACATCTCATTCTATGATATATCTGCAATCCAGACTTGAAATAATTGTGCTAGGTAACTGATAAATATTTATTTCCATTCCATATTCAATGTTTTATGGATTTAACGCCTCTATAGTATGTTGTAGCACTTATATTTTTATTCATAAGAAATAACCATTCTTCTTTGTCGTTTTGTATATATATATATATATATATATATATATATATATATATATATATATATATATATATACATATATGCTTATCTGACAAGTTTAGGTTTATGCTGATCACGATAAGGTCTGTCTCATCATTATACTGAGGGTAAGTTGAATATAATTCCGACCTGAGTTATCAAGATACATAGTTTATACAGGCAGTTGACTAATTTGATATTTGGACGTTTCCTGAGATAAAAACCATCCAAAAAATGTTAAACAAAATACTTCCTTAAAGTAACACTCCTTTTAATACTCCTAATCATAATTGACAGAAGTACTTGGAAGAAGGAGGTCTTTTCTTATGAAATAATCGTTTGCTGTGAATCACAAACACTACTTAAATGTTTTCTATAACGAATTTCAAAAGTATTTATATAAAGTTAAACTTTCTTTTAGCTATAAATAATTAATTGATTATAACGCCTCGTAATATTTTAAGTGATTTATGTTTTTCAATCAGTGTTCATTTTTAGACAGTTGCATTCCTTGTTAGTTGGACTGACCTCATTTATCCACTAGTGGAAGACTCGGCGAGGGTACAGGGTGTTGACGCCACTTTATACTAATAAAAAATTGAAAATAATTTGAACTTAAATTTTAAATTAATTGGTAAATAAAAAATGTTACATTTCAAATTTCGGATGGCACTTTGCTAAAATAGTATACATTTCAAAAAGGCCGAAAATGTTATATTTACAATTAACTTGGGTGTGAAATATATTAAAAAAGTCTTACTAGATATTCTAAAAGGATCATTAAATGGAAGTAACTGTTTTAAATGTATAGATTTATAACGATGGATGATTTTAATGAATAGCTCGTCCAGGGCTGCAACACAATATGTGCGAGGTACATATAAACAAGTTGTCACTTTTATTCTATCCATGTTGTTTATTCATTACTTCAACTCTTTTGTGGAATAAAACCATTACAATTTTATGTTCACATCAAAACAATACTTCAGGGATTTCTGCCTGGTAAACAATGCATAGTAAATCAGCATGTGGTTCGTCACTTTTAACTTGAATTATCGATTTTCACATCAGAGTACGATACCCGTACACCGTATTGTTACTACCCAATCAATGAGTTTAGCTGTGAATTTGGAATAGTGAAGAGAATAAAGTGGATAAAATGACATCCCGTTGCAAAACATAGGAAGTAAAAATTACAGTAATAAAAGATAATTCTCATGAAATGTGGACACCTAACTTAAGAGCGTTTGAAGACTTCATATAGATAAGGTTGTCTTCTAAGACGTCTTAACAATCGGATGGATTTTCAACAAACTAGTGCTTAACCCTAGGTAAGGATGAATTTCAATTGGTACTCTGTAAATTTCCAGGCCAGGAGATGATGGGCTGAACATACTGGAAATTGATCAACTACCAATGGCCTCGGGGATGCTTATGAACATGTCACCGTCCTTATGTGCATTCCTAAAGTGGGAACTTTTGAGCGTCCCAAATAGTCCCAGAACATGCAGGGATGTCTAAGTACCTGTCACTCATGTAAAGTATTTTTAATCATCAGGGAATTCATTTGTAAAATCAGTCAAAAAATTCATTACCTTCATTTTCTATAAAAAAGGTATGAACTACAATCATTAAAAAAATACTAAAAAGGTAAGACACCATAAGTCTTTGCAGTACATCTCTGATTTCTTTCCTAAAGCATTTACTACTAGCAGTTTTCTGCGGCTTCGTACGCAATTTCGTATGTTTTGCACATGCATGAGCACTTCTTTTTCGAGTTAATTATTTCCGACGGCAATGTTGAATTTGACTTCTTTCACGATCAAGAAAATATGTTAAAAAGTATATATTTTTAGTCATTTTAATTTACCAGGTAATTATTGTTTCAAAGCTGATTTTGCCCCTCTCCCCATCAAGAAAATGTGTATCTCTGAGAAGCATATTTTTGTCAGAAGTAAACTTAGATAGGTTACATAACAGTCTTTAAATTTATAGTAAGATTTAGGCTACATTGTCTCACGTATCTGCACTGCTAGCAGTTACCCGCCACTTTGCACGCAATCTAGTGCACGTTTATGACCACTGTTCGAGTGAATTATATTTCCGACGCTAATATTGACTTTACAATGTTACTTCCCACGTATGTTTTGTTCCATAGTTGATTTTGCATTATTTCCCGATAAAAAATATCATAGATTAGAGAAGCCTACACTTTTACTTTTAATTTATAGTAAAATATTTTTTTAATTTCAGAAAATTTAGAGCTGGATTTGGTATTTTAGTTCAAAAGAACAGTCGAGCGAAATTTCATCTAGCATAGTTCTAGCCGATTGCTTCAACGGCAGTCTTTGGAGTAAAATTCGGACCTTCTTATGTTTCATGACATCTTATTAGTTAGATAATTAATTACGCTGTAAATCTAAAACCGAAAATTATGGCTTTTCTTTAGACATTTGAATAATACTCACTATAAATGTACCTGAAACCCAGAGCATTACTAGACGACCTACTCTAGGCTCTTCACTTATATCTAGACTTGCCGTCTATCCTCAAACTCCGCCGACCACATGCATCTTCATTGTTCATCTACTTGTTATCGACTTAACTCCATTAATTTCACTGCAGCAAACGTACCATTCTCCCCCAGCACTAAAGTGTATGCAAAAATACAGTAATACTTCTGGTCTCTAGTAGTCATTGAGACATTTCTTTCAGGAGCTGCTTTGATGGGAATCACCCAGTATTCCATATATAAATTGAAAATAATAAACAATGTTTACACAGAACAGTTGATTACATTTGACAGGCTCATTAAAATTATATTACACGACTTTAGAAATCAAGATGGCATTTTTGGCTACTTTAAAGACCAGCGGGGCGTAGCCCGGAGGATTTTTGAAATAAGAATACGCCTATAGTAATACCAGGGCGCGTGAGATAAGAGTGGTTTACGCGTGAAATAAACAACAAAGAAAGGCACTTTCGCGTTTATACTATTATTAGGATTGTATTAAAGTGTTAAATATTTTGTAAATATAACGTACCCGCTTGCTGATTACTATATATGGATGAATAGAAGAATTTCCTGTGTTACCTTCGTGTTGCATATATGTATCCTCTTGTACAGGCCTATACAATGGTGTTGTGTGATGATAGAATGCGTTCTTCGCCGGTGCCTTCCCATGGGTCTGAAACAAAAATTATTATTAATTAAACTTATTAATATGCATTACGTTTTATATTAATTTAACAAATTTCAAGATAAAACTGGTCACTCCACATTGGTTTAAAATGCAAACGTTCTGGTATTATTTTTATAGATTTAAATATAACGAAATATTATGTTATGTAAGTAATAAAAATGTAAAAAAATGTCGCATGGATTCGTTCAGATCATCCTTTCAAACGTGATCCTTTTAAATAGATATATACATTTTGTAACTTTAGATACCATATTACACACGGTGAAAATAATCTTTGTTAATTGTTTAAAAACTATCTTAAAAGGCTGGTGTGTGAAACTCCTTAGTGTTTTATACGTTTTGTAAATCAAGTAAACATGCCTCTTTCTTATCATAACTGTTAAAATATGAAGATGGAATAAAACTAATACTGGTTTTTTCATGAAGCAAATAAAAAAAATGAATTTTAAACCTTAGTACCAATTAAACGTTAAAATTAAAAAAAAAAATTAAACAAAACTACGTTAAGGATGTTATTATATTTCTATCAAACATAGTAACAGTTTTAGTTACATATACATCAAGAGTTAAAAACTAAACTTTTAAGGCTCGGAGTAAAATGTTTTAAGACCGAATTATAAAACTGTTAACAGCTGTTATTTTTAGAAGAATAATATACAGTTTATTTTATCCCTATAAAATAAAAAACTTTGGATATTATGTTTCTTTTATGATCTCTCTAGTATAATTTATATTGGATGAATATGAGTTACTCTCACCTCCTGTTTAAAACAAAATTTACAGTCATAATTACCCAAAACAAACTGTAGGTTACCTATTAAGTAAAATCAAAGACTGGCTACTTTACTCTTGTTATTGAATTATTCAGATACGGTTATAATGCAATTGATTACCAATGACAAGATCTAGCTGTGATGTAAGTCTGACAGGATTACTACCGATCACAGCTGGATACCCTCTGACGTCATTGTTACTGCTGCCTTACACAACTGACGACTAACTTCTCTCACTGAAACTTCTGATATTAGATCGGCTTAAAGTTAACTCCACTTACATTTGACATCCCATATCGACGTCTGTCAGAATACCCTGGGGATTCTGTCTTCATCGTTCTGTTATCGTAAGAACATTACTCAAAATTAGAAAGCTACCGGTCTCAACCTGCGTGTTTGGTTTTAGACAAACATGTATAAATTCATGAATCACGACCATGGCTAAACTTGTGCTGCAATTGACATGACTTTTAATAAGAGTGTCTACTATAAAAATGTTCAGCGATGTATTTCCCTGATGTCTAGCTAATAAAACGGTTATGAATAATAAATAAACTGATACTGAGCGTCGAAGGCCTGTACAGAATGTAAAGAGAGAAGACAGACGGATAAAGGAACAGACAGACGAACAGACCCTTTCCCTAAAACCAATACGGTTCTTATTTGGACCTTGAGAAACTTATGTCTAAAATTTAAAGTCTTTTAGAATTTTCTATGAACGGTTATCTCACAGACGGTTGGACAAGCCACTATTTTAATAAAGTCCTGGGGCATTTTAGGAATATCTTTTTACAATTCTAAAGATGATGATAGGTGGAGGGATTTGAGAATTTTATAATTAACACATTTTATGTTCTATATATTTTAAATTTTAAAAATACTTGCGTAACAAAATTTTAATTCTAACTATTCTTTTTAGAATAGTTGGAATTGAAAAGTTATTTTAAAACTAAAGCGTGAGCAAACCGTAACTGTAAGCCATTTAGTCAATAAAGCTACTATAAAAGCCTCGTTTTTTAAAAATTGAATTGTATTAAATAAATAGATTGGGTCAATGTCTCACAATAATCAAGGTTACATAAGTTTTGGCTGAAAAGAGAAATCTTACAGCAGACCTGGAGCGATCACTTTCTAGACCATATACGTCCATAAGTTCAAGAAATCCTGATTATAATACCCCCTGCTTAAAAGTTTCAGAGAGATTACCAAAAAATGTTTTACGATGTTCACTCACTACCCATCTACTTGTGTGTCCTTATGTGTGTGCTATGAGTACTTCTATTCGTGCACGGTAAACCTTACAGAAAAGGAACCAGAATTAACCCTATCAGTCTTTTATTAATGAATGCACAGACTCAGTAAATAATTTACCTCAACACAATAGCACAAACATTAAACGTATAATATTTGCCAAGTTCCCAAGGAGTATTCTCTCGTGTTTAGTAAATGTGGCAACAATTGGCAAATTTACATCCATTATCTATAAATAAAATACCAATGATATGCCTTCTAACTATCTTCATTAGTATTAAAATTTCATATTTTATAATGTAAATAGTCGTGTTTTCATCAAATGTTTTATATTTATTTGCCAAGTAAGCAAGGCGAAAGTTTCTTCATTAAGAGACAGTTCTTTCGTCCTTTGTGAGCAAACAATTTTACAAATTGAAACAATAGTAATTATACCATATTTCTTCGCAATATTGTTCTTTGTACTACACCATTGGTTGTAACTATTTCGATTGTAAATATGTTACTAGCCAGAAAACAAGTGCTTGAACCAATCGAAATTAACAGCATATTAGTTTTCCCGTTAAGAATAGCTAGTAAAGGCCTACTTTATTTACATCAATTTGTAATATTAGCAGTTACAAACTGCAAACGTGCTATTTCATACTGTAAAATCGACATCGTGGGCATATTCCTTTTAAATGAAATTTTAACACTTTGGAGTTAAGTGATGACAATCAATGAAAGATACTCCAATCTTCTAATCTAATTTAGATTTAAACAGTGTTTTGGGGCCCTCTAGTTGGAGAGTAAAATAGTTTTTATAAGTACCGTAAAATAACTCGAATTTGTCTCCAATATTTCATGATAGAATAATTCAGTAACAATTATACTATTTTAGACCAGCGAGGGTGAATTCTAAAGTCAAATTTCTTAAATTTGAAGTCACTGATGATGTGATCAGTAATGAGGCTATATGACATTTCAAAATGGAATACGTACCGAAATCTAAGAAGGCTATATCGGTAAAAAAGTTTATAGCTCAGGCCATTGTAGTTTATTCCTGTCTGAGGTGTCATAGTTAAGTTTGTCTGAAAGGCCTGCTTCAGTCAAAAAACATAACAGTCTTTAAATCTGTAGCTTAGATAGGTAAGTCTTTCATATCTGCATTATAGTACACCAAGCACTGCATACTTAATATTTGCTTAAATCGTACACTTTAAAATTATATTTTGAGTAAACATTTTAATTCTATTATCTCAATATTTGTTCAACAGATATTGCTGTAAATTTAGGAATAATAAATGATTTTACTATCAAGCTTACTTATCATTCTTGATATACATAGATATAAGAATGTAAAGAAATTAACAATAGAACTTAAATTAAGTAAACACTTGTCATGCACCTTTATTTTGTTAAATAATAATATAGTGAAATAAGTATGAATATTATTGATTTATTGCTAATATATATGAAGGTATTAACATACTGTATACTACAATATTTTCAGAAATTTCCTTGAAACAGCATAATAATTAATTATAAGTGGAAAATATTAAAATCTGTAAATTATTGCTGGGATATTTTCGACACAGACCTGTGAGTATTGTTCAATCTGATCCTGGCTCTATCTGATAAAATGATTTGTGAGGTCAAACCGCCACTTTTGGCGGGAAAGTAATGAAATATTGCCCCCAGCTCTTAGCCCTCTTGCCACTAAGATAGAAATCCAAAGTCATCTTGATTGAATGAATTCATACATCTCCCAATTCTGCGATTGCCTTTTTACTTTATTAAGAAAACATGCCAAAAGTAATATACGACAAATTGATGTAATAATAATTTGTCTTGATAAAAGAATGCTATGATTACCGAACTACTGGCTTGATTTATGACCTCTTACGTATGGAATTAAAGTGGTTTTATTAAAAATTAAAACAATTGCCACATATTTCACATTTACAAATTGTTATGTCAAATGATAAAATAAACAATTTTTCGATACAAGATTTTTTGTTATTATTAATTTCCAGATGATATCAAAATAGTTACAAATTATTATGTCATTGATAATTTTAAAGGCAGATCGAGCCTGTGAATGAGGAATTCTGAGTACGGAAAGGTTTAAGAAATATAAACTAAACTAACATAAGGACCGAACGCCTGGAAAACGGGGCACCCAGGATACATGCAGGTAAATGTAGTGATTCACCACATAGGAGTCTAGGGGCCAAGACAAAAAAAAATCACCAGCTTTTTCACATTTAATAAGATGAGAGGAATGGTTTACATGCCCATGAACAGTTTTAATCTACGTGAAGGGATATTAAAAAAAAGTGATAGATAACGCAAAATAGAAACGGTGCTTTGCAGCTAAGTACAGGTTTTCATAAAAGACAGGGCTATAAAATATTTTAAAATGCCTCAACATGTCAAAAAGCGTTGCGTGAGTATGTAAATGTTTGGTTTTTAAGGTGATTATCCTTATCAAACCTATTTAGTTTTATTATTCTGCTACATTAGTTATGCGGGTTTTCATAGCTAAACAATACAAGTCTAATAAACGTCTTATATAGAATAGCAAAATATAAAATTATTTATTTTCTTAACACTCTCAAGCTCATTTTAAATATTTAGTTCTACATTCTTCATCACTCCATTGAAAATAGAAACCTTTGCCTCATCTTTCAGTGACAATTTGAGTATTCCTTTGAAATTTAATAGTACAATATATTGTTATTCACGATGAATCGGAGGAAATACTGTGAATAATAGGCATTATTCACAGTCTTTCGTCCGATTCATCGTACCTTTATATTATAAAACAAAGTATTCCACTTGTTCTTTATCAAAACTAGTTTATGTAAGTAAAAATAAAAGATACTGTGTTTTACGTACATAAAGAAGTTTACGCATAAAGCATTTTAAAGTAAATACTGGTTAAAGTGCTTTGAACTGCAAAAACTGTAGTTGAATCGCACGGCTTAGCGAAAAACTAATGAAATACTGGCTGGGTGGCTCTGTGCTCTGATATATTGAATCAAGAGCAGTGATGGAGTTTGGGGCGGGAAAAGTCACTTCGTTCATTGAAACTTTCTCCAAGGGAAGGATTTCGTAAAAAGGGTATTTTTCGGGAAACTCACAAGTCTAGTTTCCGTATAATACACATAGTATGTATTGTTATATTGTATATCTAATTGTATGCGTTGTTTAATGTGTATATTAACGTGTATTTGAATTTAAATGTTGTTGATTTAAAATAATATATTACCGAAGCTTCGGTCAATACGATACTTGTACTTCTACAATTTCTAGAAAATGTATAGCTACAGTTTATTATACTTAAACTTATGATACATCTCTAGCTACAGAATACGTGGTAACACCCACAGCACGACTGGAATGACAGCAGAAAAATAGTAAGTTGAGTCATTCTCAATATTTATAATATTTGATGTTATAGAACAAAATTATATTCAATTTTCTTTACCGTAAATTCTTACCTACGTTAAGATATCCATCATGTAATATTTTATAAACCACTAGTATAAAATGATTATACTAGTAGTTTTATAATTATAACATATTCTGGTATACTGTAATCATACACATTTCAAGTTACTAATTTGGACTTACTTTAAAACAATTAGTAGTACTATAAACAATGATTATAGATTATTTTAGAAACAACTAAAATTTACCAGCAACTTCGCACGCATTTTCGCAGACTATAAACGTGTATGAGCACTTTTGTTTTGAGTAAATTATTTTTCCGGCGTCAATGAAGAATTTGCCGTATTTGAAATCTATAAAATGTGTAAACAAGCCATTTATAGCCATTGTAATTTATTCCGGTCTTCGTATATTTTATGGGCAACTTTATTTTGTTTTTTTTCCTTAATCATGGAAATATACACAGGTCTGGGTAGCCTGCTTCTGTAAAAGACAACGAAGATGGGTTTTATAACCGTCTATGAACGTGTCGTAAATGTTAGATACTAACTTTATCTGTGATATAAGCTTACGGTGCTGACCTCGCTGCATACTTAATAGTTGCTGAAATGTATAGTTTAAAGTATACATTTACTAACTTTCTAATTTTCTTGTTTAGGTGTTTTCTGACTCTGTGCTCAACAGTCGTTGCAGTAAAGGCTGAAATAAGAATTGTTTTTACAATCAAACCTACTATTTCAAGATTATAAATGAAACAAAGTGAAAATAGTAGTTAAATTAAATAAACCTATGGTTGTGCTCTCATAAAGCAATGGTTTCACAGAACAGTTGATTAAATTTAGCAGGGTATTTTAATCGTTAGTATTAATATAAATTGTTCTTTTTCTATTCCTCTGAAAATTTTGTGAACTTTAACGATCTTTTAACAGTTATTCTGCTTTTCGGGACGGAAATTTTAACAAATCAGAGGTTGTTATAAATGCATATGTCCCGAAGTTGTTGTATGTATACAGATATTATGTTTCTATAAATTCGATAAACACATACAAACTTGGGAAATTGAAAACAAAAATCCAACGAACAAGTCTGTGGTTGTTTATTTGATTAAAGCAAATAATCAAGAGACTAAGTCTAACTAAGTGATAACGTAATGAAAAATCAACACCGTATGACTTTTGACATTTTTCAGTTGTAACAGTGATAGAAGCTGATAAACGATGATTGACTGCCACCCTTTTCTGTACTCCATATTCTCTACTCGTAAATAACAATTTTTTAAGAGTTTTGAATAATACCTGAACTGTTGTTACCGTACTTGTATTATACTACTAAAATTATGTTACGTGTAAAAATCTGAATGTAATAAAACGTGCTTTGATTACTTAGAAATATCTTTCAGTAATGTGTTAATTGAAAGAATTTGCAGTTTTACACAAAATTATCTTTTATAATAATAGATAATTCCGGCTCAGTCGGAAGAAGTAGGTAAATTTTGTGATAACTGAAATATTATTAATTGATTCTCATGGGATTGACATATACCCAATATCTAAAAACCCATTCAATATATAACAAATGTTTATAGAAAAGCTTACGAAATGTTATACGCATCGCAGAACAGTTTTAGATTTTTTTCTAGGTTCATAAATAACGGAATTATGAAATTTTGTAAAGTTTAAACAGCCGCTATATTGGAATGAAATGACCAATGAACTTAATCTACAAACTTATAAGATACCTTTGTACCAGGTGTAAAATCACTTAGAATTTTTTACGGACACTTATCTTTTTCTCAAGCCGTGTTATATAGCATATATTGAAATTTTGAACGGTTGATTTTGGACTCTGGGAGTAATTTCCGGTGGTCATGAAGACTATTACAGTAGGGTAATTTTTATTGAAAATGTACCTAAAACTTAGGGATAGATAATATTTTTGCTATTTTACATTCCCATTTGGACACAAATATTACGCATGAAGTAAATTAATTCAGCGAGGTAAAATTGTGATTGGTTGACTAAATTTAAATCTAAATATAGTTCCAGTTGGTTAAAAATCTCACGTGAACACCGGTCTGGTTTTAAAGGTAATTAAATCGTTTTAATTGAAAACCGTATTTCATATCCATACATATCAACTTGCCAACAAAAACAACTATTTCAAATTAAATGTCTATTAATGTTTTGAAGTGCTTTGAACTATCAATAAGTCCCACTTACGGTGTTAGTTTTATTCCAAATATCTATAAAAAAATTTTATTTTAATATAAATTTGGATAAGATAATCAGACGTGAATACATTACATGTTGGCAGGTCTCTGTTATCACAGAGCAACATTTTGAGTGTGTAAATATTGGCAGTGAATATGTATAGGAGAGTAAACTTTAGCGGTAGTGTACAAGATAAATATTTCAATAACCCAAAGGAGATTTTTGTGATTTTGGTGTTCCATTTTGTGCTCAGAAGTTTGTATACAGATTAACTCCAAAGCTCGAAAATGTGAGCCGAAAATGTTATTTGTGTCACATAAAAGGTTTTGAATACATAAATATAATTGTTGCAGGTTCAGAAATTTCAGAGGCGATATTGGAAAAAACTTAACAGAACAAGTAATGAGGAGGCCTAAAACACACACGCACGCGCGCGCGCACGCACACACACACACACACACACACACACACACACACTCTTATTTTCATAGTACAGTAGTACAATATTATTTCTCAACTAGACACGATATTTTCGTATTAATGAAAATATCTAAATCTGATTTAAAACCCCAAAATCAGTGGATAATACTATCTTTATTAAATTGAAGTGATAGGTTACTTTCTTGTCCAAAATAATAATAAATAATAAATAATTTATTCCCCAGAATAACAAACTGAATATTACAAACAAATAATATTGCCAGTGCTTAAAAATAAATAATACTATGACATAACATATTTACAATTACAGTAAGTAACAAATAAAAAAAAATGTTTTCTACTTATTTTATTTCTAATTTATGTACTTAGAGGAATAAAATATAAAAAATAGGTTACACCCTTTTAGGGTTTTCTTTATTTTTATTAAACTAATAATTAGGCCAATACATTTACACAATAAGGGAAATGTAGGTACCCCATAAGGCTGTGTCTGTGTTGGGGAGACTGTATACAAAAAGAGTAAACATAAAAAAGCGGAAACGAGCAAGAATGAAATGATAAAAATGAGTTATTGTAGCTTATGTAGTAAATAATGTACTATTACATTTTAAAGATTAAATTTAGTATAAGTATTGTGCTGTATTAAATAAAAAGGATTTATGCATGATTTAAAATATAAAATATTAGGCTTTATACATGTAACATTAAATATTATATTATAAATAATTATTTTATAATGCTCTAACGTGTCTATTTAAATATTATTATAACTTAGCAGACAAGACTAACCATACACTACTTTATTATCTTAAACATATACTCAATATCATTTTGACCGATCAATTTTTTTAGAAAATATATTTATGTTCCTACTATTTTTGACTAATTCTGGCAATAAATTATATGCCCTCGGAGCTATAAAAGAAAACAAATTTGTACAATGTGCTTTTTGAGGCTTTGGTACACAAAAATTATTTGCACTTCTTAATCTCATTTATGCTTTATTTACATCTTTCAGAGTATTATTACTTCTAATATAAAACCATTTTAATACTTTATAAATGTACATATAACGAAGGGATAATATGTTAATTCTTACAAATAAGGGATAAGAATGTTCCCTAAATTAGCTTTAGTCATTAGTCTTATAAAAATCTTGTTATTAATGTTCCTAAATTCGTGATATACGTTCCGCCCCAGCAGGAGAGAGCATAATCAAGCCTACTATGAATTAAAGAAAAGTAAACCGTGCGAAGTACGTCTGATGGGTATAATTGTCTAAGGAAATTATAAATACGAAGTAGATTCATCAATTTTCCCTTCAAAATTTCTATATGTGGTTTCCAATTTAGTTCTCTATCTAATACGATTCTCAGATAGGCTACTTAATAGTATCCACCCCCCTAATTTTGAAACAAAAATCATCACAAAACGTTGGAACCTCTAAGCAGTTTAAACATCTGTACACTAACGGATTTTGAGTGGTTTTTTCTTTCCTAAGGCTACAATGTATATAATTTGTTTTCTCTGGATTGAGCACCATTTTATTAACTTGAAACCACCACCTCAACAATATCAGATCGAAATTGATATGCCGCTCTACATCAACACGACTATTTTCAATACATTCAATTCATAAAGCAGTGTCGTCAGCAAATGATGTAACATAAAATGAAAAACAAAATCGGGCCCAAAACCGATCCATGTAGGACTCCGTGCTCAATTTCCCCAAAATAACTCTAAAGTCCATTTATTTTAACCATCTGCTTTGTCGATTTTAAATAGCTGCAAACTACATCATACACGACACCTTTAATTCCACAATTATACATTTTACTTAATAATATTTCATGATTTACTGTATCGAATGCTTTCTTTATATCCAAAAGTATCCCACTTACTTTTTTATTATCATTCACCCCATGCTCTACCTTGCTCATAAAATGTAACAAAGCAGATTCCGTACTATACCCATTTCTGAACCCAAATGGATTTTTACTTAAAAACTCAGTTTTTGAAAGATATTTAACCAGTCTCTGCTTAACGTATTCAGTCTCTGATCGTCGTATTCTGATGCGGTAGGCGGCGTTTCACTCTACTAACCAATAGTTTCACTAATTAGTATTTATAAAAAATAACAGAAAAATTTATTTAAAAAATTAAGTGGTAAGTTAACTATTTCACCAACAAAGAACAATGGTAGAACTTAATTAATTCATAAACATAAAGACGACGAATTCATTTTACTTTTATTTATTGTTTTATAAATTTATGACATAATTTGCTAATTAAAAAAAGTCAGCGAAAACACTTCGGTTAGTAGTTTGAAACGCCACCTACCGCATCAGAATACGACGATCCAGTCAGAAATGGCAGCGCATAATGTACTTCACAATGTGTACCTAAAACAACCCGCCATTTCTGATTGGATAAACCTTTTGAGATGCGGTTTGCGGCATTCAACTCTACTAAGTGAGCTCTTTCAAATGAGGTATCACTCGACCCATGCTTTAATTTAAGATTTCCATGTTTTCCTCTGTGGGCCGTCCCCCCATGGTTGGCATGTCATGGTAATAGCAAGGAAAAATAGTTTACATAGCCATATGAAACTGTGCAAAGTTTATAGATGTTATCTGCTATGGTTTGTAAAATATTAAGCCGTACCTAGACTTTTCAAACACCTCGTATATATATATATATATATATATATATATATATATATATATATATATATATATATATATATGCATGTATATGTAAAGTATAAGTATAACAAACTCTACCAATGTTTTTGTTTTATCTGACAACAGTTTTTTTTGTGAAGAGCGCGTTAACGGTCCGGTGCAACAGGAAGTTGCCGTCAGCTGCTGTGTATCACCTGCCTTGTGATTTGTGGTTATTCATCGGATTTTTGGCGGGAAGTTTCTGCCATATATTTTACGCTATATTCCACAATTTTTTTACTCCACTCCTCCTAAAAATAGTCTGCATTTCATATTTTAAATAACATATTTGAGTTTAACAATTCAAATTATAGTTACGAAAATGTCCAACATTTTTATAGTTTATTTTTCAATTTTTGTATTCTATAGAGTAATTCTACAGTACAGTACTTCCGTGAATAAATGTTTGCCAAAACAGGGTATAGCTATAACGTATCGTCTTAATGAATGAAGAGAGTTTAAAGGGTTTGCGTAAATCTTTATAAAATATTATATTATTTGTTTCGTTTTACTTTCAACATATTATTTTCAAAATAATTGCATATTTATTGAATGAATATTAAATGAGTTTTAATGTTTATTCGCTCTTAAGACTTACATGAAATTGTTGTTAGAAACTCTAATATTCTAATAGTAATCAGCAGGGATTTTGGGAAACTGACAAGAACAAAGCCAATCTGCACCGTCGCAGTGAGCCACTACTGTGTCTACTACAGAGAAACGGCTATAAATAGTTCAGTTTCTTAAGGAAACCACGTTACGACGAAACAGCAACAATCCGGACTACATTGATTTCCCGCCAGAGAGCAGAAGTGTCAGTGTTTACCATGGAGAATGAAATATTCTTTCTTCTCCGTGGTTATACGATGCGTTTAAAGGATTTATGGATTAGTTAGTGTTCAATCCAGCCTTCACCGGGACCCGTTTCATAAATGATATCGAAGTATTGCAACGACCTCCCCCTTATTCAAAAATTAAATTTTCTAATACATAGTCTTTGTGGAATAAGCAGATCGAACATAACCTTGATCTTTAAAAAAAAAAAAAATTATTATGATGTCAAAGGTATTTGTTTAAATCATTTGGAAATACTTCTCGAGTTTTAACAGAAATATCCCATCACGTCTCTTTATTTTCCAATAAAAGTGGTTTTTAATAATACCAATAATCATGTAAAAAAATATCCGTGCTATTTTAAAAATATTAGTAGTCACTTAAGTTTAAATTTAAGCAACACGAACGTAATTGTTGTGAAACAAAAGTTGAAGCTTTAGTCATACTGTATCAGAATGCAAACATAGCTACGGGTAACATTAGTTTTAATATGAAAGATACTATACTTGTAAAAGGGAATGACTGATTAAAAAAACAAATAATAATTCGAATACAATACAATTTTATTCACACGTTTTGTTTAGTTAACTTTAAAATTTTTAATTATTGTTATGAAAACATTT
This sequence comes from Homalodisca vitripennis, assembly GCF_021130785.1. NCBI lineage: Eukaryota > Metazoa > Arthropoda > Insecta > Hemiptera > Cicadellidae > Homalodisca > Homalodisca vitripennis. Next base: position 119,404,844 of record NC_060208.1, read on the forward strand.
TGAATTTTCAATTCCTCCACAAATAAGCTAAATGTAATGATTTTACAATTTGAATGCATGTTCCAAGCCTCAATGCATGTACAAGTTGTCTGGTGAACATTGATTTTTTATAATTTTTAAACATTTCCTATCTATTTCTTGTATCATATTGAGGATATTTTTAATATTAAAATATCCCAAAATTAAAAAAGCTAAATCTTATTATTCAATGTAAAATACAAAACAAACCAGTGTACCAAATTTGAAGACAGTATAAATAGATATTTTTCAAGTATTTGAGTGAATTAGAGAAACAAGAACTCATCACGTGGGCCAAGAACCAATTTGCAGTGTATAAGCAAATAAGCTAGTTTTTTTTTGTTTAAAAGGACAAAAACATTTTTTTCTGAAAAAAATCGGTCATCAGCTTCGGTAGTATTGGTGGAGATTGAAACGCGATGTATTGAAAGAGTTATCAATTTTAAAGGTAATTTATTTATTATATTAACGTTTTCTTGCTTGATACAATTAAAACCGACCACCAGAAACATAAATAATAGCAAAATAGCAATATTACCACCATCTAACTACATAAAGAGACTGAAAGTCACCACTTTAAGGCTATATACTTGGTTGTGTAATACTGATTTAACATTTATACACCTGTTTGGCGGTTGGTTATATGTGTATCAAGCTAAGAAAAATATGATGTGAGGAAAAATTATAATTTCGAATTTTTAACCTCTTTGATAGGTACCCTACCATCTAAACAAAAACAGCTGGCTAGCGATCATTTTTTGTATTGGGGAACATTTCCATAACGATGTAAAGAAAGCGCATGTTGTGTGCTTGTACAATGCAAATTGCTCTCGGCTCGAGGACTAAAGTAGAAGAATATAAATTCAAAACACTATAAAAACTTATAGTATTTCATTCAGTGACACCACCAGAAAGTAATATAGGCTATGCATAAACATACTTGTATGTTTTTACATATGCAATTGCAGTTGTAGAATTCATCTTATTATTTTATCTTTACTTGAAGTCAAATAAGATTAAGTAACAGTGCCCTGAGTAAACTGAATAAAGATGACTTGGATTGCTAGTATGTAAATTTGAGTAATTTGAGAAAATTTACAATTCCATTAATGATTCCAGTGAAATAGTGATATATGTGGTAAACATTTCAGAAAGTGAGAGAAAAGACTGGGTATTGTCAGATTTTACAATATTAAGCCTCTACGCGTCGCGTCGGTCTCTATGACGACTACTCTGTGCGACGCTTCTTTCGATAACGAGAAAATCGTCTTGAGAGAATAATTTTAGGAATACAGTACATCCATTTTGTAGGAATTTAAATACATTAATTTTGTATTTTTTGTTTCAGGTTGATTAAAAATAAAATATAACACCAAGTAAAATTTTACTCAGTTGATTAGGTGTAAATGCAGATAACATAAGTCTCTTGGGATAAAGATTTCTATATTTGTTTACCCACATGGTCGGAAAGCCAAAATTGAACCATATAAATATTGTAATTAATATAACTTGAATATTCTCCTTTTTATATTTATTACTTAAGTACGGACTTATAATTTCACTGTTTTGGACATGTGCTGATGTAATTATATATATATATATATATATATATATATATATATATATATATATATATATATATATATATATATATATATATATACACAACCACATGTGTATATAAAATTATATAAATACATGTGTTATGGTAGCACATTCACCCGGCAAGTGAGAGATCCGGGTTCGAGTCCCGGCGGAGCAAGTACTTTTTGTGATTCAATGTTTATTGAAATTAAATTAGGCTATTGCCACTTATACAAAATTAATAAATGTAAACAAAAGCCATTTGACAGGTATCTGGTCTTCCGATCATATGTTAGTTTGGTTATTTAAACGCATATGTGACAGATACGGCCAAATACAATATAATTGAATCGTAAAAAGTAAGGGCTCTGTGGTGTATTGGTAGCACATTCACCCGGCAAGTGAGAGATCCGGGTTCGAGTCCCGGCGGAGCAAGTACTTTTTGTGATTCAATTTTTATTACAGTTATATATATATATATATATATACACATTAATAAAATTTTTATAAATGGCAATAGCCGATCTTGATTTCAATAAACATTGAACCACAAAAAGTACTTGATTCGCCGGGACTCGAACCCGGATCTCTCACTTCCCGGGTGAATGTGCTACCATTACACCACAGAGCCCTTACTTTTTACGATTCAATTATTTTGTATTTGGCTGTATCTGACACATATTAGTTTAAATAATATAAATATGTATATACATATATATAATTTCATCAGCACATGTATAAAACAGTGGAATGATATATCCGTACTTATACGTATATATAATTACAGAACGCAGCGAGAGATAACCGGTATTAATGCTAGCTATATCTTTCCAGAACTAATTATCGCAGAACGCTCAACCAAGTACAGGAAGAATAATGCGATACGCCAAAAGGGATGAATGTAATAGGATTTTTCGAACATGTGCAATTTAATCTAATACATAACTACTATTTAGGTAAAAATGTAAAAATCATCCAACACGTTGTGAAACTACATTAAAAATATATGTCAACTACATACACCTAAACTAAACATATGGACACAGAGGAAAAATAAGTACACGCGATATCTACCACTAACAACTAAATGGAAATCGTTACGAACGAAGCCATATGACGTCACGGTGTGGTTTTTTTTATTTAGTATTTACAATGTGGTAATAGCCTAGCAAATAGCCTCAATAAAGGTTGATTAACAATGTTAAATGGAGATTTCTATGCATAACGACGGCTTCTCAACCAATGTAATAACAAGCATTTAATTTTGGAAAACACACAAACTTTCACAAAACGTCGCTATTTTAAACAAAATTGACATTTACTTTGCAATGGTTTTTTTCACTTGTGTAACATCAAAGGTCTTAAAGTATGGTCATTCTACTACATTGTATTACAAATAATAACATTTTTACAAATAAGCCGTACCTTTATTCTGCTAAAATTGCTGTAGGCTTACAAACTAATCTGTTAAACAAACATTCATGTACACATAAATAAATAGTGTGACAAACTTGTCTTTGTAAAGATCAGAGATTTTAAATCGGACCAGCTTGTTAAAGCATAGCTCCCAGCTACAACACAAACTTTTTACATGCCTGCAGATCACACAGATTTTTACATGCCTGCAGAACACACAGATTTTTAAAATACGTATGAGTTTCACCATAATTAGGAATAACATAAAAAAAAATATTTACTGGTAATTTAACCTTCTATATTACTTTCGTTACCTTAAATTTATATTATTATTGGTGTTTCTATATAAAAATGAAAACTAATCCATTTTAAGATACGTACCTTAAATCTATAAAATGAATATTCTCTATACAAAGAATCTTCGTGAATTTGAGAGTGAGAGAAGAAATAATGAGCTCAAGTCGAGGCACAGTGTAGTCAACTGAAAAATAATCGGACGATTTTCAAGTTTTTGCCTTAAGCGGCTAATATTTTATCGTAATAGTTTTCCCTGCAGGTGGCAACACTGAGCGTATGCTGAATTTCGAGTTCAAGCGTCCTGTTTGTGTAGGAATACATGCGGTTTTATAGTTTGATGTTATATTTTGCTATTGCAGCGTTGTGTTATCTGTTTTATTGAATTATAATGAACATTGTTATCAAGGTTAAGTGCCTGGTGGTGTTTCAACAAAAAAAATTTGTGAAAACACCAAATTTGTGTAATAAAATCAGATTACATAAGTATGCCAAAAACTAAATAGGTTATAAGGAATTTTAAAATTATTCTTACTTTTTGGACAATGATATATTCCACTGACTTACATAAACATTTTCAAACGTATTTTCAATCCTTTTGTTGAAATATATTAAATAACATTTAGTTTTAAAACTTGGCTGCATACGTATTTGATAGCTTGACAGTAACTCTCATATATTTAACACTATAAAGGAATGTAGTTGAATGTAGTGAGTAGTAGAAGTTTTATTCATTCTTACAGTATATTTTAAGAAAGTATTTTCGCACATCTTCTAGACCGCAACGTGTACTCGTCCGTATCTTCAGGGTTGAAAAAAGTATGCATCTTAACAAATAATAATGTATGTTATTATGTTACAGTACAGTACTATTTAAACCAGGCATTGCTACTTGAATAAATATTATACAAATTATGAAATATACGATACACATTGACCTAAATTGCAACTCCAGTCACTCTTCAAAGCCAGATTACAAATCAATGTAACGCACTACTTGAGCACAGTTTTTAAAGTATGTAAAGTCTATATTACGTGTATTAATTTAATATTAATTCATCAGACAATTCATCAATATTGCGAACGGAAATAATATTCATTCCAGTTAGTTACACCATTTATTGTTTAAATATTTCCGGGAAAATTATAAATCACTGTGCAGGAAATAACGGACAAAAAACCTATCGTATTCAGGGAAATGTACGTAGTTTCTGACAAAGTGCTTGTTATCGGGTTTACTCAATATTGTTTACTGAAAACAGTAAGCGTACATCCATCTTCTTAACGCCAATTATACGTTTTCAATACATATTTAGTTTCTATTTTTTTTAGTCTTTGTTATACGAGCAAATTATTTACAAGATATAGTTGCACGAGAATTTATGGTGATGTGAAATATTTAGATGTATATAAAATTGGTTTTTACTAAACGCAACTAAGTAAGGTTCACGAAGTTTGAAAAATATAATATGTGATACGGATACTTAAGAAGGAGGAAGTAACATATATTGCCACAAATATTTTCGTTAATTAAGTATACATGAGCCACTTTACAAAAAATAGTTGATACATAAATATGGCTAGAAAATTGTCTTGCAGGACAAAAAAATCCTTTTTGTAGACATCAAGATATACTTAGTATAGAGGAAATAAAACAATGCCAAGGATTAAGGACTATTTATATTATGAAGTACTTAATTGTCTAAAAACAGTGTCTTATAAAATCAGAAAATACCTAAACATCCATTAAAATATATAGATTAAAATTGTATTGTTGCAGTATTTTTGAATTCTCGAGAATTCCAACCCTACGACTAACTTTACAGAAACCATATTTCCGAGTATTTCCAAAAACAATATTTAATGGCTTTTAATAAGTTTATACCATCAATATTTTATATACAATTAGAAAAGTCCATCCGGCTCAGTAGGAATATGTAGGTGGAATTTGTAACATGTAAAATATTAATTTAGTTTATTTTAGAAATGTAGGATTCCAACTACATTTTTGAAACAAAAAGAAATTCTCTAGGCTCATAAATAATAGAGTTGACCATTTGGTATTTAAATTACAGTCATACTGGAACGAAATGGTATACGAAGCTGGCCAATAAACTTTCCTGAGAAAAATTATAAGATCAATGTTTGTACTAAGTTTGAACTCGTTTGACCATTTATTTTACGAATTCATGGCAATAAAATGTGATTGAATTGTAATCAATATCTCAAAAACCGTTTGAGATACAACAATAAAACATGCTCGATAAAATGTTTGGAAATGTTACATGTATTGTAAAATACAGACTTCTCACAGGTCTATAATTAAATAGTTGTGATTAATGTGAAACTGATACGGACACCATATTGAAACCAAAATGCTGTACTAGCTGGCCATCAAACTGAGCCGAGATATTCTTAAGATAAGGTTTCGGACCAGGTTTCGACTTCTCTGATAAAAAAAAATACATACCACAAATGCTATCATGAGGATATATACAAATGTATACAAAATGTATCTGTTTTAAAACTGTGTTATCTCCTAACCTATGTTATACCTTTGTACAATATTATGAAGCTAAGAAAAACGGATTGACATGTAATGAACGGCTAAAGTTAAACACATGATTTCATTTTTAATTAATAACAATACCAAAGCCATAAACCATTCATCTGTCACAAGGATTCAAATTTTTGCATTCATTTCAATAGTAATAGAAATTTAGACACCTCAAATATTTTCTTTATAAATTGTATAAAATAAGTTGCCATAGTGATAACAAGTTTTTAGATTTTTAAAAGTTAGGCAAACACGTAAACTGGTAACAAAATTCACTCATAAATGAGTGTAGTTTTGTTTTACAAAGTAAAGCTGTTTAAATTATTCCAAGCTCGTAAAACCTACCTGGAACTTATTCATTTTCATCGAAGTCTTAAATGCCTGACTAATAATTGTGACTATTAAATTGTGTTATAGAGAATCATAAAAAAACGTGTAATCACCTATATAGTTATTTGATGTTACTTACAACATGGTACGTTACGGCAATAAATGTTTCTAAACAGGTTTCACATTCAATGTTAGCTAGGTTTTCACCAAATATTCCAAAAGTTCATTATCAATCTGGATTTAAGGCAATGCAAATTGTCTATTACTAAGCTCACAAATAGTTGGAATTGCGAACTAAGTATTTAATTACGTCGATATGATAGGATCTAGTTATTATGTAAATATCAGATTCCACTGTTACTAGGATTATAAAATATTTAGTGTCCATTAACTTTGACACGCAAACTGATAATGCGGAAGTAGCAACTGTTACAGGAAGGAAAGGGACTTTAAACACTACAATATTTGTATTCAGCGTAGGCTGTCTTGATAATACTAATAAAAAAGTATTGCACACAATTAGTTAAAAAAAGTATTAATATATATATTTCACCAAATAAATATTGGATTGAAACAGTTTGACGTTATAAGATTATTTATACTGCTTTTATTAATCTATTTTCAATATTAGTCATCTTAAAAACTTCTGAATCCCCACTTAATTCAACATAAAAACTTTGTTGCAACTATGTTCATGAATAAATTATTTCAAAATTCACTTAGAAAATGTGGATTGCCCTTAGATTAGTTACTCTCTCACCGGTAAGACAGTTGAGATGGAAAGCAGAATCACCACAGACTATTGATACAAGTTCTGAGCGCGACACATCGTTAGCTCTCTTGTTCCTGTAACCGACTACACGGTAACTTAGCTTCAATTGAACAGAAACCAGGAACTCTGCTACATTACTGACTAATATAGAACATATCGTTAGCTCTCTTGTTCCTGTAACCGACTACACGGTAACTTAGCTTCAATTGAACAGAAACCAGGAACTCTACTACATAACTGACTAATGGGACATATCGTCAGCTCTATTGTTCCTGTAACCGATACACATTAACTGAGCTTTAATTGATCAAAAGTCAGGTACTCTGCTTCATAATTGACTAATATTAGGCATATCGTTAGCTCCATTGTTCCTGTAACCGATACACATTAACTGAGCTTTAATTGATCAAAAGTCAGGTACTCTGCTTCATAATTTACTAATATTAGGCATATCGTTAGCTCCATTGTTCCTGTAACCGATACACATTAACTGAGCTTTAATTGATCAAAAGTCAGGAACTCTGCTTCATAATTGACTAATATTGGACATAACATTAGCTCCATTGTTCCTGTAACCGATACACATTAACTGAGCTTTAATTGATCAAAAGTCAGGAACTCTGCTTCATAATTGACTAATATTGGACATAACATTAGCTCCATTGTTCCTGTAACCGATCCACACTAACTGAGCTTCAATTGATCAAAAGTCAGGAACTATGCTACATTATTGACTAATATTGGACATATCGTTAGCTCCATTGTTCCTGTAACCGATACACATTAACTGAGCTTTAATTGATCAAAAGTCAGGAACTATGCTACATTATTGACTAATATTGGACATATCGTTAGCTCTTTTCTTCTTGTACCCGATACAAATTAACTGAGCTTCAATTTAATGATATTAATTTCAACTCACCTTAAGTTCAACTCACGATCAACTATTGTTAGTTCCAACAGCTTTGAGAGGAAAATATTTCAAGCTTGCGTTGTTTTCTGTAATACGTATAAGTACAGGCACATTGAAATAAAATTACTTAATCATTTAAAACCCTAAATTCTGATTTATTATGTGTTAACCAAGATCCAAAGATAAGCAGCCTACTTTAGGAAATAGTTAACGTGTTTCAGTTAGGCCACAGTAGTAATGTTTCATGCGGTAAAAATTACAATATGATTGGGTAAGGATATGACTAGAAACATATGAATATTGTAACCATTTTTAAGTTCGTTTATACCAAATGGAGATTGCAGTTCAGTCCAACTAGAAGGGATAAAAATTAGGCAAAAAATAATTCCTAGGTCTTATTTTACTATCATCCTTTTATCATGACCTAGTCGTATCAGGCTATCATAAATCTTTCATGTACGAAAGTTAATTCTAAATTGTAGTTCGATCATGGCATAAACAATAAATACAATAGTATAGATCTGGTAAAGCATAGTTCTCTTTTACATTTTGATTTAATGAAAAGGTAGAAAAAAGAGCATTCATTCGCTCGAGTCGGAGTATAACAGATTCTAGTTTACACTCTTGGGAAGCTAATTAACGATGTGTAAAACAGCCTTTGACCGAGCCGAGCTGCAGGAGGCTCATTAGGTTTGGATTGCACGGTTTTGTTCCTTACTCGGCTTAAAATGGTAAAACTAATTAGACAAAGTCTTCTAACATTAAATTATGGCTGCGCAGACACCGCAATTATAATTTATTCGTTTAAAAAAGGCTTGAAAAAGCGCAGCAAATTTACAGCGCACAAAACGATTTCTTATAAAAAGCAAATAACAAGTATGATATGGATTATGCTGCAATTTTGTATTTTATTAGTTGAAGAGTTTCACGGATTTTATGACTTCATATATTCTTTTATATAAACCTACTTTATACATTTCATTGCATTAACTAAACTTTCTGCCACTCGTAGCCTAATTTAACTTCATAAAATCGGTAAAGAGGCTCATCTAATAAGGAATCCTTAAAATATCATTGTAATTTAGAACTATATATTGTAAATAATAAATTATTCCAATAAACTTTTAAGAACATTACAAGTTATTTTAAAATTTATCAAACTAACTGTTTATTTAACTTTAGTGTATGCAAATTGTCATAGTTAAATCTATAATACTATTAAAGATTTATTACATAGAGCACAATTATTACATATTGCAATATAATAGTGAAAATAAAAAAATACACAAACGAGCATACATACACATTATATTCGTCCTGATTAAGAAAGAATTTCTTAATAGAAATGAGGCAATCTATAACAGAAAGTAACCGGCTCACTATTAGATCCCCCTAGGTTGAGAAAGACACGGGATACTTGAAAATAAACACATCACGACCCAGGATTTTAAGAAATTATATTCAATCCGTCAAGGAAAGCAGTGTCATTCGGATTTACAAGCTGAACTCCGTCCGTAAAATATCCACCATTATTACCGTAGTTTGTTTATAAATAGCTCCTCCGTCAAGAATAGGGAAATTGCGAACTTAATCAACTCTCTTTCGAAATTGGTCTATTACTTTTCCGAGGAAAGATATTGTGAAACAAATCTTTTTCTATGAGATCACGTGATGTCTGGCATATACCTGTTATCAAATTATTTAAAGTGCATTCTATATAGGAAATGTAAATGTAAAAGTATTATTAATACGTGAGATATACACTCCTTATTCCCTTGCATTGCTGATGAACGAAATAAATGAATAACTTAACTGTAATTAATGTACGTTTCTAAAACGGAAAAATTACGAGTTACTATTTATCGATTTTGGTATTAGTTCATTTAATTTCACCCTCCTTAATTAAACTTAATTACCAGGCCATAAATTTTACAAACGTAAACTATTAATATCCAACTGATTTAGGCTGTGAGAAATAGATGTTGAAAACCAACATACGCATCTATTCTCTTGATGAACACAACAAGGTAAACAAAACTGTAGAACCACAATTAAATCATCCTGGAAGTGAATTTAAACGACCGAAATAGAAACAGTTTTGAACTCAGTTACCTTTTTGTAGTAAGATAATATATTTGATTTATTCGGACATAAGGCAAACTCTAAATATGGCACTTGTAAAATCTTAGACCGGAGGTAGACAACAAGTGCTGGTAGTAATCTCTTTTTGGCCCAAGTAGATCTTGAAAATCTAAATTTATCGGTGGAGGGGGTATACGCTTGCTCAGTAAGTCGACCAGCGGTCTGTCCGGCACAAAACCGGAGTAGAACGTGATACAATAAGCACGGCGTCAGCTCACAGACTAACCTCGCGGCTTCCCCCTCCACTCTTCATGAACAGTAAAACTCCACACTGCTACACATAGTCGGGCCGAGGACCACATGGAACCTCTAGGCCTAAACGTAGGTTATATATTTTCTTCAATTGGATAAAAAGTCTAACTCTAACTATGACACTTAAAATGTCTTGGACAAAAAGTAACTTAAAAGAGCCGAAAGTAGGTTTTTGACAGAAGTAGGTTTATGACACCTTCATATGTATGTACTATCTTGATCGGGACACTAAGGCAAACTCAAATTTATGTCCTAACACATTAGGCTGCAACTGAATTTAGACGGCCTGAAGTAGATGCTTTTTAACTTTAGTAGGCTTCTCAGCCCTACGTATACACATACATACATATTTTTTTATTTATCTAGACAACATGATAAACTATACTTTGATACAGGAGATATTTTAGACCGAAAGAAGAAGACCGGACGTAGATTGTTTTACTGATGTAGATTTCAGAGACCTGTACTCTATGTAATAGTATAAATGCGAAAGTGATTTTGTATTTTTGTTAATCTTTCACGCGTTAACTATTAAGCAACCTGATTTGACAATGGTAGTACATTCACCCGGCAAGTGAGAGATCCGGGTTCGAGTTCCGGCGGAGCAATTACTTTTTGTGATTAAATGTTTATTGAAATTAAATTAGGCTATTGCCACTTATACAAATTTAATGCATGTAAACAAGTCATTTGACAGGTATTTGGTTTTTCTGATCATATGTTAGTTTGGTTATTTAAAAAAATATGTGAAAGAAACGGCCAAATGTTATGATAATTCTGTATACTAAAGTTCTGCCAGTCTCGCCTAAAGCTACTGAGCTATGTGTGGTATTCATACGGTGGCAGAGGTGAAACAACAGGGTGTTTTTTTATGTCAGTAAAACAATACAATTCCATTACCAGTAGTACCAACCCCCCCCCAGCCACCACACATCTCAGCCATTTGAAATTTTCTTCTATGCATACAAGAGGGGATATATAATGTTAAGCTTTAGGTAAGAGTTGAATTTTAAATGTAATAAATAATTAAGTATCAACATCGGAAAAAAGTTGTTACATAAATTAAAACTAAATTTGTGCAGTTGGTAATCTTCTGGTAGCTGGTACTTATAACATAATGATATTAGAGGTAGATAAGTGTAATATACTAGTGTTAGGAGACGTTTGAAGATGAAGTACTAGGAATTTCATCCTAACCCTTTCGAAGTGGGAAGCTGGTTTATTATAATCATCATCATATTAGCGTTCGTATCGGAAACATACACTCTGAATCGAAGGTACAAACATGTGTCAGGAACTTAGAATTCTTGGTCTTTAGCTTGAGATATAACGATAGACCCGTTTTCATATAGGACTTTATACTTGTATGTGTCAGTTTTTGGGGAAACTGGTCTGTCTACTTCTTCCGCCCATACTCTCCTTTGTGTGGGTACGACGCGATGCTATTTTCCAGAGTTAACATTTTTCGATGAAGATGTTAAAGTACCCAACTTGTAAAGTGATATGTCGGGTTACAGAGATAATTCGAAGACTTCTTCAATAGCTTGATTGATCGTGTACCAATTACTGCAAGTAAACAAAACTGTAATAAATCATTTATAAAAATAAAGACGAATTATCTGTATTAATCGCATGATCCTATTTAAAAGTTTATACAAGAATAAATACTCGGATAACTTATAATTTTCGGTCATATTGCCAGAGAGAAATTTCGTATTTATAAAGCTTTCATGAGTGTTCAAGTAGTATTTGAGAGTTAAAACAGCGAAAGTTCTTACTAATTGAATTATACGCCAAGCGTTCAGAGTGGCATCTCCTCAGCGCGTTTGTATCTCAATACATTTTACATTGCGATTTGGGGGGTCCAATCATTAAATTTAACTAATCGGCAAAGACCTAAGGCTAACATTTAAACTACTGAGTAGAATGATGTAATTAAAATGAGTTATAAGAACATCTACAATTGTATACTTTTAAAAATGTCAATACAATTCCAAGTTCATATATACTAAGTCCTAGGAACATAAAAAATAAATTATAGCACTGAGCCACGGGAGTTAGCAGGATCATGCCAAATAAATGTCAAAATTATAAAAACACTTTTAGCTAGTAAATGAAAACAAAAATATCGAAGGATTTAAAAACGTTTCTTGTTTATATTTGAAAACTGGATAATTTAAAAATTATCAAAACCATTTTAAGTTATACACAATAAAGTTATTAAAAACAGTTCATTTATTGAACTACTAAAATATAGTGTAAATGTTGCTCATATCGTACAATGAAATCGTCTTCATAAACATATCAACGAAAATGATTGAACTTTTATTTTTTTACCAATTGGATTCAAGATGATATCAATGTCAACGTCTAAGTTAGATTCTAAAAAATTATTGTGGTACTGTGAAAACAACGAAAAAATTTTTCGAAGGTAACAACTTTTTTTCACATATTGGGGCAATTTATTTCATAAATGCTTTTTTCAAAGTCCCTACAAAGCCTATGTAATTCTCAGTTAACAATAACCGGTGTATCTATGGAGGCAGGCAGTCAGGAATCGGAATTTTCTAGACAGCTCAGCGATTGTTTACGTAACAAATTTATCTGTAACGTCACTTTACAAAAGCAGTTAAAACTTCAACAAGAAATCAATTGGAACTTTTATCTTTTTAATGATACATAGCCGTCATATAACTATACACTATAGTACATCTATAATGTATAAATACCAAATACTGCTAAAAAAAAAAACTAAATGCAGTGTTCAGTTTTTTAATCACCATGGATACATGCACATTGTTTTACTAAGGAATGTTATAGCCACTGTCGAAGGGTGCAGTGTAATAGTATTAGGAGACTCTATTTGACGTAACCACGCCTGGAATTCAGCTACCGACCACAGAAATGTGAACGATCCAGTCTACAATAGGCAGTGCGACTGAATTACCACAGAAGGTAAATTTGTATTAACAATAATGTCATCTCCCTTTTCAGCAGAAAACTGACTTGTTTCAAATTTTATTTAATATTTAATTAGGGGAGACAGGCAATCAGGAATCGGAATTTTCTAGACAGCTCAGCGATTGTTTACGTAACAAATTTATCTGTAACATCACTTTACAAAAGCAGTTAAAACTTCAACAAGAAAATCAATTGGAACTTTTATCTTTTTAATGATACATAGCCGTCATATAACTATACACTATAGTACATCTATAATGTATAAATACCAAATACTGCTAAAAGAAAAAAAACAATGCAGTGTTCAGTTTTTTAATCACCATGGATACATGCACATTGTTTTACTAAGGAATGTTATAGCCACTGTCGAAGGATGCAGTGTAATAGTATTGGAGACTCTATTTGACGTAACCACGCCTGGAATTCAGCTACCGACCACAGAGCTGTGAAAGATCCAGTCTACAATAGGCAGTGCGACTGAATTACCACAGAAGGTAAATTTGTATTAACAATAATGTCATCTCCCTTTTCAGCAGAAAACTGAATTGTTTCAAATTTTATTTAATATTTAATTAGGAATTTAAATATAAGCTTGTTTATTGAGGACTCAACAGGGCCTTCGTGACACCGTTCTATTGCCGTCCTTCTGTCCATCCGTCTGTACGCTCCCTCTTTCGTGCCCTGCCGGGTCATTCGGTATTGCATTGCATATACTGTATAGAACACGTTTTCATAATGTCAAATATTTTTAATAACACGATTTAAGAAATAATTTTAATACTAACCATGTAAGAATGACAAAGATGTATCTATTAACCTTCATTTATTATTTTAATATTAAACAAGTGTATGTATACTGAGCATTTTTATTTTCATTTAAGTTTTATTAAGTGCATTTTTAAAACATATGGACTAATGAAATATATGGAACTTGATAGTTCTACTTAAAGTTTCATATTGAAAATATTTTTAACCTATATTTGTGGTTCAGTTTAATAATTACTTATTTAAAATTAGAGAGAGTGTTTATATTTCGAGTGTTCTGTAAGCCACCCATTTGTTGTAAAGTGATATTTACATTTGAATAAAAAATTAACTTTGCTATTATTAATTCATGAACAGTATTAGAAAAATAAATGTCGAATTTTTTACATGCAAAAATATCTCTAAACATCATCGTTAAATTAACTCAGATATGTTAATTTCATATTCATGATAAATAAGGTAAATTTCGAAGAAAAATAGAGCAGAAGCGAATTTAACAATGAGAAAAAAAGTTCAAAATACCAATACCTTAACATTAAGATAAAAACTCATAAACTTTGTTTTTTAAGATTTAAATCGGTACACAATTTAGTAGTGGTATATTTAGGTTTTATTAGTACATTTTAAAAGATTTTTTAGAGTAAAATTGGAATTGTATATATCAATCTGTTCATGTTGTAAAGTTGTGATTCATTTTTATCACCTGGAACAATCTTTGGATATCAAGAAATCTAGGACGGCTGATGAGCATGTTCTAAAAACTTCAATCAATAAATGAATCACTATTTTTAAAGTAGCTTAAAATTTTTTGAAGCCTCCAGTTTTTTGAAATTGTATACGTTGGCACATGTAATACGCAGCTTTATGCAATGATTACAAACTAGTTTCACACAAGTTTCATTACAAAACTTGCTACTGTGCTTAGGTCTCATGATGATTGTTCATTTTAACAAATAGGTCATAAATATTCAAAAATGTACGCATAAAATTTAGTAATACATGGAAACGCGATAAATAGTTTGTATTTACTCATGAGGTAAGTTATGATATTTTTTATGTTCAAATCATACGATCGGACTACGATGTATAATTTTTTGCATGATATGTTAAACTTTACAAACTGTATTTTGCATTGCTACTTGACATGGTTGAGGATCGATTAATATTTTAGGGAAATAAGAAATAGGGAATGGGTAGAATTTTTATATTTATTTAATATTACTACAGTACAAAAAGGAAGAAGAAAATTAAAGGTCATCCACTAGCAGTGATGCCCATAATATTATAACAAAAATTAATTAACCGTATAATTTAACGTATTTTCTTTAAATTAATTTTTTTAATTATTTTAAATAAATAAAGTAAATTTTTTACCAATAGAAAAAAGTAGAAATAATATAAGACAGAAAAATAATTAGTAAAACATCTAGCACACATGTAACAATATAACAAATATTGAGCATGTAATATTTTGTTAATCAGTCAAGTTTGAACGCGTTGTTAACTATAAAGGGATCGAACGGAAACTAAAGTTACACACAAACTCAAGGAACGTCAATGTTCGGCTACAGATTAGAATTGAGTGAATGGGCTGGAAGTTTGTACATAAAGCCCCCACCGGTTGTAACTCTACCTGTCTTATCACACAGATCAATACGTCGCCTGTGAGACTACAGGTACTTCGTCGGGAAATTGTAGACTTTTCTCATTAAGTTTTGTTAACTAACAAAAACTCGTTTCAGCCGGCAAGCATCGGTGTTAGGTAAGGTGGAGAAACGGGCTCTATAATAGTATTAAATAATAGCTAGAATGATCATATAATATTTATTAAAATATGAACTGGAAAGGTTATTTAGATAGAAATAATCATTAACGTAACTTCAATCTATAAAATGCTGGTAACTTATGACAATTGTATGGTTCTAGACAAAGAGAGCGAACAATAGGCGGAGAAATAGAGCCTTGACTGTATTTCCTCCAACTCCCCCAAGCAATGCTATCCTGTCCTTTGTCTCATTACATGTATGCCTCAAGGCGCGCGCTGTGGGTTCATTAAATGTAATTTTATTCATCATTCTTTCCATGTGATACATTTTTAGCGATTTTTGCGATATGTTAGGTTGAAAGGTACAGGATTCAGGTGTCTCTGTCATTTTATTGTTATCTTTGAATTTGATGCGTGTATCGCCATGAGTTGATTTGCTTACTAGTATTCATGTTTAATACTTCAATACTTCATACCTAAAAACTAATCAATTTCAGTGTTAGAAATGTCTTGTTTCTTTCAGGGCTCTCAACTTTCGTAAATTCTAGGACTCATACTAACCTTTCTAGTCAGCCATTGTCAATAAAGAACTTGTATATATAATAAAATGTATATATATATATATATATATATATATATATATATATATATATATATGCACCCCCAAATTAATATTAATAACCAAATACCTGTCAAATGACTTATATTTACATTCATTAAATTTCTATAAGTGGTAACAGCTTAATTTAATTTCAATAAACATTGAAACGAACATTGAATATGGGTCTGGTATAATGTGAACATTGAACAGAGTTGATATCTTGGGAAAATTGGGTTCGAATCAGCTAAATAAAGGCGCTCCATTGTGTGAATAAAACTACTAATGAGTCTAGAATTCGAGCAGATATAAAACTACTTAGAAAAATTCAACTATTGGGGGTATTAGTATAAAGTTGAAATGTATTCTGTAATAATTTCTGTAATAATTCGAGCAGATATAAAACTACTTAGAAAAATTCAACTATTGGGTGTATTAGTATAAAGCTGAAAACGTATTCTGTAATAATTTCTGTAATAATTCGAGCAGATATAAAAACTACTTAGAAAAAATTCAACTATTGGGTGTATTAGTATAAAGCTGAAACGTATTCTGTAATAATTTCTGTAATAATTCGAGCAGATATAAAACTACTTAGAAAAATTCAACTATTGGGTGTATTAGTATAAAGCTGAAACGTATTCTGTAATAATTTCTGTAATAATTCGAGCAGATATAAAACTACTTAGAAAAATTCAACTATTGGGGGTATTAGTATAAAGTTGAAATGTATTCTGTAATAATTTCTGTAATAATTCGAGCAGATATAAAACTACTTAGAAAAATTCAACTATTGGGTGTATTAGTATAAAGCTGAAACGTATTCTGTAATAATTTCTTTAAGTTACAAGCCGTCATAAAATTATAAATAAATCAGTGAAAAATAAAAAATGGCTATCGGATAGTTATTGAGTTTCCGATGGTTTGAATATGAGATTTATATTTATATTTGGGCCACGAATAAATAGTAGAGAGTCTGGGAAACCCTGTATACAGTTCTTGCTCCTTTGGAACCCGAACCTGGACCTTTCATTTGCCAGGCGAGCATGCTACCAGTACATTTGTCCTTAATTTTTACGAGTAAACTATATTTTTATTGACTGTTTATGTTGTATGTGTGTTTAAACATCCAAACTAATATATGATTGGAAGACCAAATCCAAATACCTATAGAAATGCTTTAAACATTCATTATATTTGTATGAATGGCAATATCTTGATTTAATTAGTATAAAGATTGAATCACGTATTTGCTCTACCAAGACTTGAACCTGGATCTTTTAGACACACATATAAAATTTCGTTTTGATTTCGTTTTGATATTCTAAAACTGAATTATGTTCAACATTTTTAGCTGCATCGTCGATCTTAAAATCTTTATAGAAGTTTCGAGATACCAACACTCCATACCGGGGAATGAATTGGGCATATCAATCTGTGACTTTAACGGGAAGCCATTCTTCTTCTAGCTGCCTGATACAAACACTGATTAATTGTTTGTGTTTGCACAAGTTACTAGTAAGCTTCTCTTAACATGCAGATATACATTTGTAATAAAGATGCATGATGAAGACATAAATCATATACATTTTAGATAAGCAGGTAAGAAATTGTAGTTATTCCAATAAGATTTCTTCACAGTCTAATTTTATTCAGTGAGTGGAAAACAAAAGTGATGCTATATTGGCATTCCACAGAAACAGCACGGCTTGACAAGGGTACACGGATATACCTATTGCCTTCTCAAGGTAGGCAACCTGGAATGTTGGTTCTTCCGCTTTTTTCTACATTCCTATGATGTTTTTTCAAACAGTAAGACCTTCCGAGTAGTAGCAAAGCTGCTTGTGTATTTATAGTTGTATGTTTTAATTTCGTAAGAAGCATAGTTGGGATTTTTTAAGTCATATATGAAGATTAATTTTAATATGATGATTAAGCATTATTAAATGATAGCGAACACATCATAAGAGTTAATCCCTACATTTAAATTTACTGCCAGTTTTTAACCATTTCCTGGATAAATAAATTGCAAAAGAATTTATTTTATGTAATTTACAAATAACATAATCCAAAAAATACAATACAGCAGACCAATTTTCCTTTATATATAGATATTTTTTTATAAATAATAAAATAGTAGTTTATATAAAGATGCATGATGAAGACAATAATATATTTATATGGATACATTTAACTGTTAAGTATAAGTATATACAAACTCTCAATATTTCAGTTTTTTTCATGATCTAATGTAATATCAAATGTCATGCCAAAAGAGCACATATAACTTTGTTCTATTGTAAATGCTTGTTTACAATTATACCCTGTTTAATAAGTTTAAATCTTTTACAACTATTGAACTTACCAAAGCTACAGAAAAAATTACAAAATAATATAAATTTGTTTCAGGTTTTATTTTGAAAATAAAGATATTAGTAAAACTATCAAAACATCTATATTTTAAAATTGAAATTATAAGTTTACAAAATGTATTATAATTTTTTCAAGACGGTAATACGTTTTTTATTACATTGCCTTTAGCTCTCATATGGAAAGTACCCGTATAATGATTTCATAACTTTACTAATTGTAACAAGCATTAACGTTGGAGAAGTTAGGAACCGAAGTACACGAACTGCTTGCAGCCAAGTTTCTCTATGTTCTAAAACTACTTCACCCTATACTAATACACTCCATAGTACCAGTTTAACGTTGGAGAAGTTAGGAACCGAAGTACACGAACTGCTTGTAGCCAAGTTTCTCTATGTTCTAAAACTACTTCACCCTATACTAATACACTTCATAGTACCAGTTTAACGTTGGAGAAGTTAGGAACCGAAGTACACGAACTGCTTGCAGCCAAGTTTCTCTATGTTCTAAAACTACTTCACCCTATACTAATACACTTCATAGTACCAGTTTAACGTTGGAGAAGTTAGGAACCGAAGTACACGAACTGCTTGCAGCCAAGTTTCTCTATGTTCTAAAACTACTTCACCCTATACTAATACACTTCATAGTACCAGTTTAACGTTGGAGAAGTTAGGAACCGAAGTACACGAACTGCTTGCAGCCAAGTTTCTCTATGTTCTAAAACTACTTCACCCTATACTAATACACTTCATAGTACCAGTTTAACGTTGGAGAAGTTAGGAACCGAAGTACACGAACTGCTTGCAGCCAAGTTTCTCTATGTTCTAAAACTACTTCACCCTATACTAATACACTTCATAGTACCAGTTTAACGTTGGAGAAGTTAGGAACCGAAGTACACGAACTGCTTGCAGCCAAGTTTCTCTATGTTCTAAAACTACTTCACCCTATACTAATACACTTCATAGTACCAGTTTAACGTTGGAGAAGTTAGGAACCGAAGTACACGAACTGCTTGCAGCCAAGTTTCTCTATGTTCTAAAACTACTTCACCCTATACTAATACACTTCATAGTACCAGTTTAACGTTGGAGAAGTTAGGAACCGAAGTACACGAACTGCTTGCAGCCAAGTTTCTCTATGTTCTAAAACTACTTCACCCTATACTAATACACTTCATAGTACCAGTTTAACGTTGGAGAAGTTAGGAACCGAAGTACACGAACTGCTTGCAGCCAAGTTTCTCTATGTTCTAAAACTACTTCACCCTATACTAATACACTTCATAGTACCAGTTTAACGTTGGAGAAGTTAGGAACCGAAGTACACGAACTGCTTGCAGCCAAGTTTCTCTATGTTCTAAAACTACTTCACCCTATACTAATACACTTCATAGTACCAGTTTAACGTTGGAGAAGTTAGGAACCGAAGTACACGAACTGCTTGCAGCCAAGTTTCTCTATGTTCTAAAACTACTTCACCCTATACTAATACACTTCATAGTACCAGTTTAACGTTGGAGAAGTTAGGAACCGAAGTACACGAACTGCTTGCAGCCAAGTTTCTCTATGTTCTAAAACTACTTCACCCTATACTAATACACTTCATAGTACCAGTTTAACGTTGGAGAAGTTAGGAACCGAAGTACACGAACTGCTTGCAGCCAAGTTTCTCTATGTTCTAAAACTACTTCACCCTATACTAATACACTTCATAGTACCAGTTTAACGTTGGAGAAGTTAGGAACCGAAGTACACGAACTGCTTGCAGCCAAGTTTCTCTATGTTCTAAAACTACTTCACCCTATACTAATACACTTCATAGTACCAGTTTAACGTTGGAGAAGTTAGGAACCGAAGTACACGAACTGCTTGCAGCCAAGTTTCTCTATGTTCTAAAACTACTTCACCCTATACTAATACACTTCATAGTACCAGTTTAACGTTGGAGAAGTTAGGAACCGAAGTACACGAACTGCTTGCAGCCAAGTTTCTCTATGTTCTAAAACTACTTCACCCTATACTAATACACTTCATAGTACCAGTTTAACGTTGGAGAAGTTAGGAACCGAAGTACACGAACTGCTTGCAGCCAAGTTTCTCTATGTTCTAAAACTACTTCACCCTATACTAATACACTTCATAGTACCAGTTTAACGTTGGAGAAGTTAGGAACCGAAGTACACGAACTGCTTGCAGCCAAGTTTCTCTATGTTCTAAAACTACTTCACCCTATACTAATACACTTCATAGTACCAGTTTAACGTTGGAGAAGTTAGGAACCGAAGTACACGAACTGCTTGTAGCCAAGTTTCTCTATGTTCTAAAACTACTTCACCCTATACTAATACACTCCATAGTACCAGTTAACGTTGGAGAAGTTAGGAACCGAAGTACACGAACTGCTTGCAGCCAAGTTTCTCTATGTTCTAAAACTACTTCACCCTATACTAATACACTTCATAGTACCAGTTTAACGTTGGAGAAGTTAGGAACCGAAGTACACGAACTGCTTGCAGCCAAGTTTCTCTATGTTCTAAAACTACTTCACCCTATACTAATACACTTCATAGTACCAGTTTAACGTTGGAGAAGTTAGGAACCGAAGTACACGAACTGCTTGCAGCCAAGTTTCTCTATGTTCTAAAACTACTTCACCCTATACTAATACACTTCATAGTACCAGTTTAACGTTGGAGAAGTTAGGAACCGAAGTACACGAACTGCTTGTAGCCAAGTTTCTCTATGTTCTAAAACTACTTCACCCTATACTAATACACTTCATAGTACCAGTTTAACGTTGGAGAAGTTAGGAACCGAAGTACACGAACTGCTTGTAGCCAAGTTTCTCTATGTTCTAAAACTACTTCACCCTATACTAATACACTTCATAGTACCAGTTTAACGTTGGAGAAGTTAGGAACCGAAGTACACGAACTGCTTGCAGCCAAGTTTCTCTATGTTCTAAAACTACTTCACCCTATACTAATACACTTCATAGTACCAGTTTAACGTTGGAGAAGTTAGGAACCGAAGTACACGAACTGCTTGCAGCCAAGTTTCTCTATGTTCTAAAACTACTTCACCCTATACTAATACACTCCATAGTACCAGTTTAACGTTGGAGAAGTTAGGAACCGAAGTACACGAACTGCTTGCAGCCAAGTTTCTCTATGTTCTAAAACTACTTCACCCTATACTAATACACTTCATAGTACCAGTTTAACGTTGGAGAAGTTAGGAACCGAAGTACACGAACTGCTTGCAGCCAAGTTTCTCTATGTTCTAAAACTACTTCACCCTATACTAATACACTTCATAGTACCAGTTTAACGTTGGAGAAGTTAGGAACCGAAGTACACGAACTGCTTGCAGCCAAGTTTCTCTATGTTCTAAAACTACTTCACCCTATACTAATACACTTCATAGTACCAGTTTAACGTTGGAGAAGTTAGGAACCGAAGTACACGAACTGCTTGTAGCCAAGTTTCTCTATGTTCTAAAACTACTTCACCCTATACTAATACACTTCATAGTACCAGTTTAACGTTGGAGAAGTTAGGAACCGAAGTACACGAACTGCTTGTAGCCAAGTTTCTCTATGTTCTAAAACTACTTCACCCTATACTAATACACTTCATAGTACCAGTTTAACGTTGGAGAAGTTAGGAACCGAAGTACACGAACTGCTTGCAGCCAAGTTTCTCTATGTTCTAAAACTACTTCACCCTATACTAATACACTTCATAGTACCAGTTTAACGTTGGAGAAGTTAGGAACCGAAGTACACGAACTGCTTGCAGCCAAGTTTCTCTATGTTCTAAAACTACTTCACCCTATACTAATACACTTCATAGTACCAGTTTAACGTTGGAGAAGTTAGGAACCGAAGTACACGAACTGCTTGCAGCCAAGTTTCTCTATGTTCTAAAACTACTTCACCCTATACTAATACACTTCATAGTACCAGTTTAACGTTGGAGAAGTTAGGAACCGAAGTACACGAACTGCTTGCAGCCAAGTTTCTCTATGTTCTAAAACTACTTCACCCTATACTAATACACTTCATAGTACCAGTTTAACGTTGGAGAAGTTAGGAACCGAAGTACACGAACTGCTTGCAGCCAAGTTTCTCTATGTTCTAAAACTACTTCACCCTATACTAATACACTTCATAGTACCAGTTTAACGTTGGAGAAGTTAGGAACCGAAGTACACGAACTGCTTGTAGCCAAGTTTCTCTATGTTCTAAAACTACTTCACCCTATACTAATACACTTCATAGTACCAGTTTAACGTTGGAGAAGTTAGGAACCGAAGTACACGAACTGCTTGCAGCCAAGTTTCTCTATGTTCTAAAACTACTTCACCCTATACTAATACACTTCATAGTACCAGTTTAACGTTGGAGAAGTTAGGAACCGAAGTACACGAACTGCTTGCAGCCAAGTTTCTCTATGTTCTAAAACTACTTCACCCTATACTAATACACTTCATAGTACCAGTTTAACGTTGGAGAAGTTAGGAACCGAAGTACACGAACTGCTTGCAGCCAAGTTTCTCTATGTTCTAAAACTACTTCACCCTATACTAATACACTTCATAGTACCAGTTTAACGTTGGAGAAGTTAGGAACCGAAGTACACGAACTGCTTGTAGCCAAGTTTCTCTATGTTCTAAAACTACTTCACCCTATACTAATACACTTCATAGTACCAGTTTAACGTTGGAGAAGTTAGGAACCGAAGTACACGAACTGCTTGTAGCCAAGTTTCTCTATGTTCTAAAACTACTTCACCCTATACTAATACACTTCATAGTACCAGTTTAACGTTGGAGAAGTTAGGAACCGAAGTACACGAACTGCTTGCAGCCAAGTTTCTCTATGTTCTAAAACTACTTCACCCTATACTAATACACTTCATAGTACCAGTTTAACGTTGGAGAAGTTAGGAACCGAAGTACACGAACTGCTTGCAGCCAAGTTTCTCTATGTTCTAAAACTACTTCACCCTATACTAATACACTTCATAGTACCAGTTTAACGTTGGAGAAGTTAGGAACCGAAGTACACGAACTGCTTGCAGCCAAGTTTCTCTATGTTCTAAAACTACTTCACCCTATACTAATACACTTCATAGTACCAGTTTAACGTTGGAGAAGTTAGGAACCGAAGTACACGAACTGCTTGTAGCCAAGTTTCTCTATGTTCTAAAACTACTTCACCCTATACTAATACACTTCATAGTACCAGTTTAACGTTGGAGAAGTTAGGAACCGAAGTACACGAACTGCTTGCAGCCAAGTTTCTCTATGTTCTAAAACTACTTCACCCTATACTAATACACTTCATAGTACCAGTTTAACGTTGGAGAAGTTAGGAACCGAAGTACACGAACTGCTTGCAGCCAAGTTTCTCTATGTTCTAAAACTACTTCACCCTATACTAATACACTTCATAGTACCAGTTTAACGTTGGAGAAGTTAGGAACCGAAGTACACGAACTGCTTGCAGCCAAGTTTCTCTATGTTCTAAAACTACTTCACCCTATACTAATACACTTCATAGTACCAGTTTAACGTTGGAGAAGTTAGGAACCGAAGTACACGAACTGCTTGCAGCCAAGTTTCTCTATGTTCTAAAACTACTTCACCCTATACTAATACACTTCATAGTACCAGTTTAACGTTGGAGAAGTTAGGAACCGAAGTACACGAACTGCTTGCAGCCAAGTTTCTCTATGTTCTAAAACTACTTCACCCTATACTAATACACTTCATAGTACCAGTTTAACGTTGGAGAAGTTAGGAACCGAAGTACACGAACTGCTTGCAGCCAAGTTTCTCTATGTTCTAAAACTACTTCACCCTATACTAATACACTTCATAGTACCAGTTTAACGTTGGAGAAGTTAGGAACCGAAGTACACGAACTGCTTGCAGCCAAGTTTCTCTATGTTCTAAAACTACTTCACCCTATACTAATACACTTCATAGTACCAGTTTAACGTTGGAGAAGTTAGGAACCGAAGTACACGAACTGCTTGCAGCCAAGTTTCTCTATGTTCTAAAACTACTTCACCCTATACTAATACACTTCATAGTACCAGTTTAACGTTGGAGAAGTTAGGAACCGAAGTACACGAACTGCTTGCAGCCAAGTTTCTCTATGTTCTAAAACTACTTCACCCTATACTAATACACTTCATAGTACCAGTTTAACGTTGGAGAAGTTAGGAACCGAAGTACACGAACTGCTTGTAGCCAAGTTTCTCTATGTTCTAAAACTACTTCACCCTATACTAATACACTTCATAGTACCAGTTTAACGTTGGAGAAGTTAGGAACCGAAGTACACGAACTGCTTGCAGCCAAGTTTCTCTATGTTCTAAAACTACTTCACCCTATACTAATACACTTCATAGTACCAGTTTAACGTTGGAGAAGTTAGGAACCGAAGTACACGAACTGCTTGCAGCCAAGTTTCTCTATGTTCTAAAACTACTTCACCCTATACTAATACACTTCATAGTACCAGTTTAACGTTGGAGAAGTTAGGAACCGAAGTACACGAACTGCTTGCAGCCAAGTTTCTCTATGTTCTAAAACTACTTCACCCTATACTAATACACTTCATAGTACCCAGTTTAACGTTGGAGAAGTTAGGAACCGAAGTACACGAACTGCTTGCAGCCAAGTTTCTCTATGTTCTAAAACTACTTCACCCTATACTAATACACTTCATAGTACCAGTTTAACGTTGGAGAAGTTAGGAACCGAAGTACACGAACTGCTTGCAGCCAATATGTTCTAAAACTACTTCACCCTATACTAATACACTTCATAGTACCAGTTTAACGTTGGAGAAGTTAGGAACCGAAGTACACGAACTGCTTGCAGCCAAGTTTCTCTATGTTCTAAAACTACTTCACCCTATACTAATACACTTCATAGTACCAGTTTAACGTTGGAGAAGTTAGGAACCGAAGTACACGAACTGCTTGCAGCCAAGTTTCTCTATGTTCTAAAACTACTTCACCCTATACTAATACACTTCATAGTACCAGTTTAACGTTGGAGAAGTTAGGAACCGAAGTACACGAACTGCTTGCAGCCAAGTTTCTCTATGTTCTAAAACTACTTCACCCTATACTAATACACTTCATAGTACCAGTTTAACGTTGGAGAAGTTAGGAACCGAAGTACACGAACTGCTTGCAGCCAAGTTTCTCTATGTTCTAAAACTACTTCACCCTATACTAATACACTTCATAGTACCAGTTTAACGTTGGAGAAGTTAGGAACCGAAGTACACGAACTGCTTGCAGCCAAGTTTCTCTATGTTCTAAAACTACTTCACCCTATACTAATACACTTCATAGTACCAGTTTAACGTTGGAGAAGTTAGGAACCGAAGTACACGAACTGCTTGCAGCCAAGTTTCTCTATGTTCTAAAACTACTTCACCCTATACTAATACACTTCATAGTACCAGTTTAACGTTGGAGAAGTTAGGAACCGAAGTACACGAACTGCTTGCAGCCAAGTTTCTCTATGTTCTAAAACTACTTCACCCTATACTAATACACTTCATAGTACCAGTTTAACGTTGGAGAAGTTAGGAACCGAAGTACACGAACTGCTTGTAGCCAAGTTTCTCTATGTTCTAAAACTACTTCACCCTATACTAATACACTTCATAGTACCAGTTTAACGTTGGAGAAGTTAGGAACCGAAGTACACGAACTGCTTGTAGCCAAGTTTCTCTATGTTCTAAAACTACTTCACCCTATACTAATACACTTCATAGTACCAGTTTAACGTTGGAGAAGTTAGGAACCGAAGTACACGAACTGCTTGTAGCCAAGTTTCTCTATGTTCTAAAACTACTTCACCCTATACTAATACACTTCATAGTACCAGTTTAACGTTGGAGAAGTTAGGAACCGAAGTACACGAACTGCTTGCAGCCAAGTTTCTCTATGTTCTAAAACTACTTCACCCTATACTAATACACTTCATAGTACCAGTTTAACGTTGGAGAAGTTAGGAACCGAAGTACACGAACTGCTTGCAGCCAAGTTTCTCTATGTTCTAAAACTACTTCACCCTATACTAATACACTTCATAGTACCAGTTTAACGTTGGAGAAGTTAGGAACCGAAGTACACGAACTGCTTGTAGCCAAGTTTCTCTATGTTCTAAAACTACTTCACCCTATACTAATACACTTCATAGTACCAGTTTAACGTTGGAGAAGTTAGGAACCGAAGTACACGAACTGCTTGCAGCCAAGTTTCTCTATGTTCTAAAACTACTTCACCCTATACTAATACACTTCATAGTACCAGTTTAACGTTGGAGAAGTTAGGAACCGAAGTACACGAACTGCTTGCAGCCAAGTTTCTCTATGTTCTAAAACTACTTCACCCTATACTAATACACTTCATAGTACCAGTTTAACGTTGGAGAAGTTAGGAACCGAAGTACACGAACTGCTTGCAGCCAAGTTTCTCTATGTTCTAAAACTACTTCACCCTATACTAATACACTTCATAGTACCAGTTTAACGTTGGAGAAGTTAGGAACCGAAGTACACGAACTGCTTGCAGCCAAGTTTCTCTATGTTCTAAAACTACTTCACCCTATACTAATACACTTCATAGTACCAGTTTAACGTTGGAGAAGTTAGGAACCGAAGTACACGAACTGCTTGCAGCCAAGTTTCTCTATGTTCTAAAACTACTTCACCGTATACTAATACACTTCATAGTACCAGTTTAACGTTGGAGAAGTTAGGAACCGAAGTACACGAACTGCTTGCAGCCAAGTTTCTCTATGTTCTAAAACTACTTCACCCTATACTAATACACTTCATAGTACCAGTTTAACGTTGGAGAAGTTAGGAACCGAAGTACACGAACTGCTTGCAGCCAAGTTTCTCTATGTTCTAAAACTACTTCACCCTATACTAATACACTTCATAGTACCAGTTTAACGTTGGAGAAGTTAGGAACCGAAGTACACGAACTGCTTGCAGCCAAGTTTCTCTATGTTCTAAAACTACTTCACCCTATACTAATACACTTCATAGTACCAGTTTAACGTTGGAGAAGTTAGGAACCGAAGTACACGAACTGCTTGCAGCCAAGTTTCTCTATGTTCTAAAACTACTTCACCCTATACTAATACACTTCATAGTACCAGTTTAACGTTGGAGAAGTTAGGAACCGAAGTACACGAACTGCTTGCAGCCAAGTTTCTCTATGTTCTAAAACTACTTCACCCTATACTAATACACTTCATAGTACCAGTTTAACGTTGGAGAAGTTAGAAACCGAAGTACACGAACTGCTTGTAGCCAAGTTTCTCTATGTTCTAAAACTACTTCACCCTATACTAATACACTTCATAGTACCAGTTTAACGTTGGAGAAGTTAGGAACCGAAGTACACGAACTGCTTGCAGCCAAGTTTCTCTATGTTATAAAACTACTTCACCCTATACTAATACACTTCATAGTACCAGTTTAACGTTGGAGAAACTAGGAACTGAAGTACACGAACTGCTTGCAACCAAGTTTCTCTATGTTCTAAAACTTCTTCAACCTGTACCAATGCACTTCATAGTACCAGTTAAAGTTGGAGAAACTAGGAACAGAAGTGCATGAACTACTTGATTGTGAGCAAAAAAAGCCTAAATATAAGATACTACCCATCTGACGTTAAATAGGCTCTGTTTGAGAATTATTTCATAATGTCCATTCGCTAACGTTAGTACAATATGGGAACTGAATTTCCAAAAGCAATATGAATTACCACGTGTTTAATATAAATTTGGTTATATTATATAACTACTTTTGGTTGTACTAATACAAACTAATAGCCTTCCGCGAACATCATTAAAGTGTGCGAACTGAATTTACAAATGAATATGAATTGCCACTTGTCTCATGTCAATTTGGTTGTATTATACAATTACTTTAGGTTACACTAATACAAAGCAATATCCACAAACTTGGAGAAGTGTGGGAACCTCTGCAATATAATGAGAACAATAAGAGTTACTAAACATCGCACAGCCTACAGATATTTTCACCCCGGAACAGCTTAGGCGCTTATTTATTATTTACCGGTCAGTTCGGCGTGTGCTTGTTCGGCCTTCCTGCAATTCTTTAGTACATAAAGATATCTAAGAGAATATAACTTGCTTTTTGCGTGCTTTTTAAGAACCTAAACTCCCACCTTATTACTTTTACATTTATAGTGCATTGTACTGTTCCTACGGGAATCGTTTAATGATGTTGCGATTACTGGATAATTATTGATTTAACATTGCAACTTTGGTTAATAGTTATTAATATAATACATTCCATTGATACACAAACACATACAAACTGAAACGTGTCTACATTATTGTTTATCAATTTAAAATAACACCTTATGAATGTTATGTGGTATTATTAAATATTATGATAGTTTGACGAAGTTCTGACTGCAAATTTTTAGAACTTTTAACAGTACGACTTATTTCATTGTATAGATTGCTCAATTCTAGAAAAGGCAGCTCTTGATTCTTCGTTCTTAACTTTTTGTTGCTCATTTGGTATCCATACAATATTTTTTATTGGTTGAAGATGCTTTTTGATTACCAAAATGTTATGATTACTTTTATAAATTAACTTATCTATGCTAAAAAGCAGATAACAACTTATTTAATGGCTGAGATTTGTGTTTCTTGTAATTAAGAAATTGATATAACAGCTTATAAACATTTGCTACAAATCTTCAAAGTTATTTGCTAGAGAAACCTATCACTGGGCTTAAAAATTTCATTTCTATATGTATACATTTTTTCCGTCCCCATGACATGTCGAAAACGAACCGACCTATAGACTTTGCAGATTTTCATAAAGTTTCATTTTTATATAGAAAAACGTTTACATTGGTAAACAAATTGTATTGTAAACAAATATGTTTACATTGGTCTTACGGGTAGCCACTATGGCAACGAGAAAATAACAGAATAAATAAATTTGTAAACAAGTTGAGGACACTATATTAGATTTTAGAAAGTGATACATTTAACTTATTCATATAATAAAAAGAAAAAAGGATGTACCAGAAATTTTGTATGAGGCTTCATTTCTATATAGAGATTGATGATGATGATGATCGCGCATGTCATTCCATGGGGTATGAATAAGCGTTAGTGAACATTTTTATACTTTGTATACAGTCTCAGCGAAGCATTTTATGCGACGCATGATGTGGTTTATACCTTATATTTTGTAGATATAAGGCATCAAATTGTATTTAAATAGTTTTTAGAACATTTGGCAGTGGACAATTTTTTGAAGTTGGGAGTTGTCTTGGATACATATAAGCCTGTTTAAATTCGCAACCGAATAAAACTTTAAGCTTCGACAACATCAACTATCGTTAGTTACAGTAAGACAACAGTAAGTTATATATCAAGCAATATATCTGGCATTAGGAATACAAATCCTTTCAAGGTTATCTATATTATCTATATCTATAAAAATACAAATATTTTTACTTTATATAACATCACTATGTTAGAATCAATACACTAAAAGAAGGACTTTCAAAGGATATTGATAGAGATGGTATTATTAACTATTAATACTGATATTAAATTAATAACTTATTAATTTGTTTACTTTTAATAACGATAAAAAGGTGTTACAGACGAAAAAATTCTTTTAATTATTGATTACTCAGTCACATCAGTGGACGTTTAGTGAATATTTTGAAGAATACAGAGCGATTCCCGTTGGTGTAATATGAAATCTTATTATAAATATTAACACGCCTTAATACATTTGCATTTTTAACCAACATTGACTTTAAGATACTCGATATTACAGGTGGAGACAACACAACGGAGGCTGTGCCCTTTCGGTAACCTTGTTTCATTTCCCTCTCTAGTGGTGGCACTAGATATCTAAGTCCACATCAAGACTCAAAATTATACCATATACAGTAACACCACCACTGGAACTATAACTGGTAACAAAACACCGATGTTACTACCTTGTAGTGTTGACAATCCTTACTACTCGAGAGCTCTGATAGTTCCAAGCAACTCCACGAAGGCTATAACTTGTAACCTACTAAGAAGTTCCTTCCCTAGTGGTTGTTACTCAGCAGATAAACTACTAACTTCTCGATCTTGACGTTGAAATTGTTGGAAACAACTCCACGGAGATTAGCGCAACATCACATCTCAAACAGTTCAACATTAGTAACTATTTTAAGATCTACTGGAGAAGCACGAAAAAACGTATATACTATTCCTGAAATAATAATAAAGGTGTTCCTACAACAATATATTCACCATAAAATATTTAAAGATTCCAAGTATCAGGCAGAAAAAAGAAGGATTAAATTTACTTTACAATTTGAAACGTTTCGAGGAAATTTAAAGTGTTTTATTCAGCAAATTATATAATTATACACCACAGTAAAAAACATTAAATCATTTGATATTCCACACAAAAGAAATATTTTCGTGATATATGTTTGTTATTTGAAATTTTTTAACGGTTATATAGTTGAAGAATATACAATGAAACACTAGTGTAAATAGCAGCAAACAATTATAGTTTTCTCTGTTAAAACTGTGATGGTGCTCAAATCTCTCAGTAGTTGCTGTTTCGTCTACTTCTACGAATGGCGTAACTTACTTTACTCAAGTGTATGTAGACAGTACAGTTTATTTAGCATTTTAGTTCCTTTACGTTTACCACTTTACTGCGTTTCCGACGATTGTATAGAGGTTTACGTGGTTTTGTATGGTATACAAATCCACAGACCCATAATTAAAAAAAAAATATTTTCTTAAGGTTACATGTTGTAACACCAGGTGTAACAGGACTATCCTCTCTCTCTTCTATGGTTCTGTCTCTTAGATATGGCTGAGATATAGTACCTGCTATCCCTCTTCATAGAATCTCGACAATCGCTACCTCCAACTTATCGTTCTAGAAGCAAGGGCAAAGTTTATTTTAAGTCTAATAATAGTCAGGGGGTTCTTACCTGATTTTTCTCTGAGAAAAAAACTAAATTAATCAGTTAATTGCTCAGAAAATATAATATTGAACTCATTGTAGAATTTGTTTCAAAATACATAGAATTTATTAGGAAATAAATTGGATATGAATCTATGCCTTATTTAATCGTGATTGCAACAAATCCACATCATTAATACTATAATTCGGATTATTGGTTCAAAGAAAAATAGTTATGAAAATTGCATACATGTAAATATAAGAAGATAAAGCATGAAGTTTGGGCTTATTAAAGTGATATTAATTTGATAGACGTATTTAAGTAGATAGTATTGAATGATATTAGACAGTATTGATAAGCACTTGATGAAAATTGTCAACAAAATGAGTTTCAGATGGATAACAGGACGGAAACTACCCATTGTTGTGCAACAATAGCAATGGTTTGTAACAAATTGACAAGGATAACAATGTCCCTATATATCCTTTAACGCATTCAAACCACCCATTTTTATTAATGGACTTCCACAAAAACGAGACATTTATTTTTAAACCTCACTATAAAAGTAACATTCAATATTTCTTTTTCAAGGAACGGTGTGTTTCCAGTAGCTATGAGCAGCACATGGTGCCGACATATTGACTTTTGCGTACAGCTGTGAACGTGGAATC
Organism: Homalodisca vitripennis; assembly: GCF_021130785.1. Classification (NCBI taxonomy): domain Eukaryota; kingdom Metazoa; phylum Arthropoda; class Insecta; order Hemiptera; family Cicadellidae; genus Homalodisca; species Homalodisca vitripennis. The sequence goes on from NC_060208.1 coordinate 119,437,288, forward strand.
GGTCACGTTGTTTTTGTATTGCCGATCCTTATACGTATCTTGAGATAAAAATTACTATAACTTGTGGACTTGTTTGTATATAAGTGCATAGTGAATAAGAAATGTAATGATTATTTTTGTTGTTGTAAACTTTTAGTACATATCATTTTATTCTGAAGGCAGATGAGAAGTAGTAATATGTCTGAAGGGAATTTATAACCATAAAATCATATTTATAATCATAAAATAATAATTAAAATCATAAAATTAGAACCATAAGATTTTTTGTTTTGATAAGACGAGCACCACACGTTAGTAAGAGCGTAAAGGCTGTTAAACATCTCGTTTTAAAATCATTACGGATAAATTTGACTAAATAATTTAGCACGAACAAAATACAAATGTTTGTTGTAAAAGAGAAATCCGTACCCAACTCTCTTTTGAATGCTACATATAGCCGGTAACGATGTCGCCTACGAAGGCCATTTCTGGAGTTGAGTAAAAGCGATTAAAATTGACGAAAGTAAATTATTCAGCATTAAATTTGGTGGTAGGGTTTTTTTAAGTCTCAGAAAAACTATTAAATATTACTTTTCCTTGGGCTGAATTGCTATTCTTCTGAAAGTTAAACTTTTCGTAGTGAAAATGCTTTAAACATAAAATTTCTCTTAAAAATTACTTTTTTTTCATGTACCCTATAAATCCACGTTATTTATAAGACTTTATATTATTAATTTAATATTATTTGTCATTTTTAAATGTTTAAAACAAATTAAACGAATATGTATGTCCGTAGTTAAAAATTAGTCACAACTACAGTACTTATTCACTACGATAGAGTTTGATTATTACTGTATATATCCATTTTATTGCACTAACTCCTGAAAGGGCTGGAAAACTTTAATTTATATCGGTATGTATGTCTGTCTGTTTTTCTGCCATACGATATCTAGAAAACTGTCCCTTAAACTTAGAATTTTGCATGAGACTTCATTTATATATAAGCAACGCCGAGTTCGCTGAGGGTCCATGCCACTGATTAGGCTGAGCGTTAGCAAATATTTTTGTGTTGGTATTAAAGGTAACCATAATTGAAAAACAAGAAAAGAACAGAATACGAGTAAATAAATTTGTAAACATGCTGAGAACAACAATCTAATAAGATTTAAATAGGACACAAAAACTCATGTAGCCTGATTTCATTAACACATTCATAATTTTTCGATGGCAGTGAATATAATTTTATGATTCCCACTATAACACTATAACACTATAACGAAACCCAAATTAATAAAAATGATGTAAATGTATCATGTGGCAAGATATCTTTAAAAAATCTCATCTGTAGACTTTTAATATTGCATGAAACTTTATTTATACATAGGGAACCTTGAGATGGTGGTATATGTTCAAACATTAAATTTGGCTGAGCGTCACTGTAACCATCACTTATTAGGTTGAAACTATGCTTTCGCCGGAGGGATGTAAAAAAAGTGTATTTTATGTATAATTGCCATCTGTTCGTTAGAAATCTCAAAAATTAAACAAACTTTATACTTAAATTTTGCATACAACCACCCCATAGCCTGTAACGCGATGCATGGTGTGGTGCACTTTCTCATCGTTATCATCGTTAAAAATGATTGACGTTAACTTTTAAAATATGCGAATTATACTTACAAAATCTACTTGAAAGTAATTGGTTCCATGGTATCGACGCTCTCAACTTAAGTACTACAACAATCTGTGGAACTATTAAAAACGGTGAGTACAATGCCTAAACAGAAAAAATGTTGACAGTGGTCATTATACTACAGAAATAGATGGTATACTACAATGCACCAATCTACTAATAGGACTCCTGAAAGGTTTACAGTAACATCGGTGTATTTATGAAGCAAACAGTCAATCAGCAACTCGGAATTCCCTAGACATGACAGCGATTGTTGATCTTACTGAGTTACCTGTAACCTAACAGTGCAATGGCTGAAAATCCCTTACCAGATCCATTTATGCAAAAAATCAGAGTGAAATCTGTTATTATATGCATTTTCAATTATGTATGTAATGTTAAGTTTTGTTCTCTACCATAGGAAAATGTACATGCTTTTATCAAGGGAATGTTATAGCCACTGTCAAAGGATGCAGTGTAATAGTATTTGGAGACTCTATTTGACGTAACCTCGCCTGGAATTCAGCTACCGACCACAGAAATGTGAACGATCCAGTACACATTCGGCAGCGCAACTGAATGACCACACACGGTAAATTTTTATTCGCAATCATTTCGCATTCTTTTTAGCGGTACACTGCCCAATTTTTAATGTTATTTTCCATTATTATATGAGTATTAAATGTAATTATATTGCAAAAGTGTGAACAATGCAAAACTTGTATTATGTATTATTGCGATTCAAGCAATAATTTGAATATTAAAAGTATAAGGATAACAATAAAGATTGATCTTTAACCAGTAGAATTAAAATTTGAAACAGGTAGATTTAGCGTATGAGATAGTAATGGCTTATTAGTAAATTATTAAACTATTACTAATATGGTGTCATATGTCTTTCCAGGTAGAATCCTTTGTGTCTCATCAAATACAGCAACTTATGTTTTGCCAGTTTTCTTAAAAGTATTGCTTTTAAAACTTTTTAGTATAAATTATGCACATTATTTACATTTTGATTTTTGTTCAATAAAATATAAGAAATGTATTGCAATGAATAAAATATATTAAATGAAATACTGATTTATTATTTATTAGCATGAAGGTAAAATTAGAAATTACTATGCTTACGATATCCATGCAAATGATATATTTATTTTCATATTTTAAAACAAGTGCTTGAACTTATAACTGCATTAGTTACAAATATATTTTAGCATCTCTAAAAATATTGTAGAAATGAAGTTTTATCGTAAAAAATATAAATTCTGAAAATACCCCTCAAAAACTACACTGACTTAAAACTGAGATCAAATTATATAGATTTATTTAAAAATATTTATATTTTTGAAGGGAAACTCTGTTTCTTTTAAAATAATAATACCTGCATTGGATAATTATGGCTCCTTTGTATATTATAAGATAAAATATAGTAATTCAGAAAAACTATCAAATGATGATCAAGCAATACTAAAATATTATTGGGTTCATTAAAATAAGCTTTGATAACATTGCTAACCAAGCTTAAAAAATTTAAAAAATGTTTTTTGACAAAAAGTCTTCAAAACGAGTGTATTACGAACGTACTAAGTATTAAAACACAGCTCTAGACTATTGGTATGCTTATTTTTAGGGAGATTTAATTAACGAAAGATGAATTAATGCTCAAAAATAATATTCTATTGTATATATAAATATGCAACAAAGAATTACCAACGGAGATAAAACAATAGTAAGTACTCATTGACAAATGTTTTTAAATACGTTTCTCTCACTTTTCATGGTGGCCTTCGTTCATAGTGTAGATTTACCAGTGGATAGATACAGAAATGTTATAAACCATATAAATAGTGAATGTAAAAATGGAAATCATTATTATTTTCTTAAAACCAATTTAAACATTAATATTACTCATTTTCATGACATCAGATTAATTTGATATCCACTGTTTGACAGGGTGAGCTAAGTGGTGCATTCTCACACAATTCTTGATCATTAACGACTGCTAATACGATAATGAACTAATTAGGTTTTAATTAGGTAATTAAAAATGTTATTTAAAGATTTTTAAATAGTTAAAAATGCATTTTATATTTAGTTTAGCATACAATTTTACATGGTACATTTACTCTACATATTAACATAGTTATATTGATTATAAGCGCAACCTATGAATATGAATAAAATAGATTAAATTGTTGGGAATATAACTTGAAATTATTTTGTGCTTAACTAAAAATACTATATAGCGTAAAAAGGTTAGAGGTTTTATATAATAGCAGTATAATCAATGAATGTCTGGCATGATATAGCACTATTCCAACACAGTGTATGTATACACTTTGTTAATCAGTCAAGTTTGAACACGTTGTTAACTATAAAGGGATCGAACGGAAACTAAAGTTACACACAAACTCAAGGAACGTCAATGTTCGGCTACAGATTAGAATTGAGTGAATGGGCTGGAAGTTTGTACATAAAGCCCCCACCGGTTGTAACTCTACCTGTCTTATCACACAGATCAATACGTCGCCTGTGAGACTACAGGTACTTCGTCGGGAAATTGTAGATTTTCTAATTAAGGTTTGATTATGAACGGAAAACCGTTTCAGCCGCAAATTATTAGTGTTAGGAAAAGCGGAGAAACAAGCTCCATAATATTATCAGTTAATAGCTTTATAGCCATTTTAAAGGTATCTTTAAACTGCAGTGAAGCTGTTTTATAAGTATATATTTAAAAATTAACTAGAAAACTTAAATTTTTATTAGTGAAAAACATCTAAATCAATCAATACCGAGTACCTAAAATCTATGATAATTTTTTGCTCATAGAGAGAGATCAAACAATAGGCGAGGGAATATAGAGGTTACTCATCCAAACAATGCTATCCTGTCCTTAGTCTGCTTGCAGATATATATCACCAGCCCCATGCCATCATTACAAGAGACTCCAGTCATTATTACCCTGACTGCTATCGTGTCGTATATCTGCACTGTCAAGTAGTTTTTTGTTTGCGCTTGTCCAGACGTGATGTTGCATACAGGTACCTTTTTGTTTATTCTTTCTTTTGTTTCTCGACGTACATTTTGGTTGCCGTTATGTTTGTCTTTGGTATGTTATTTGCCATTTGTTCATACGTTTACTGCTTTGAATGCTAAAATTTTGTCGTTGTATTATGTACCTCAGGTTTTACTATATTTTTGTCCTCATAGTGCAATGTTGCCATTAATTGATATCTAAACTATGACAAATGCTCATAATCATGCCGGCAACAGTAACGAACGTAATTTAGAAATATTTGGGGGGGGGGGGGTGGAAGGAAAGTGATAGCGGAATGTTTTGAAGTGATGCGTACAATGTACGTAGCACGCTCGAGTAGAAGAGGAAACACGTACTGGTGAGAGTAAATGTAAAATAGTTGCAAGTAAGATCGCAATAAAACCAGTAACGGCCGGCGCTGTCAGACGAGTTCATGTAATTGTGGTGGGGGGGGGGGGGGTGGAAGGAAAGTGATAGCGGAATGTTTTGAAGTGATGCGTACAATGTACGTAGCACGCTCGAGTAGAAGAGGAAACACGTACTGGTGAGAGTAAATGTAAAATAGTTGCAAGTAAGATCTCAATAAAACCAGTAACGGCCGGCGCTGTCAGACCAGTTGTTTACTAAATTTCATGTAATTTTAAATAATAAATTTTATCAGAATCCAAGTTGTTTTCCTTCATGTTCTGAATGAGTTTGTTTATAAATTTATACATATTAAAATTTATTGCTATATATTATGATATTAGAGCAATCACATCTGCCTTAAAAATCTAAAATAACAAATGCTTAACTTAATCAGTATTTTTAGGCATAATGTGTATTTTTATAGGACAGAGGATGGTTGAAGAATAGCAAAACTCAGTGTCGAAGGCTAAAAAAAGAACAAAAGTATATCGGCTACATCGAACTTAAATGTGTTCTATACGTTTTGAGATACTGAGGCTAATACAGAGTAAATACTAATAGACAATTAGCACTCTCGAGTAGTACGTCTGAGGAGCACAGTTGCTTCTTTTAAGGTAGGCTATATTACATTGAAAATGTGTGGTTTCTAAAGTGTACCAGGCTTCGCTCAAGACTATTATGTCATGCGGACAGATAGACCATTAGTTTTTTTACAGCTTCCAGGCAGATAAAAGAGAAAATCTGGCAGTATACTGATTTATAGATTACAATGAAAGTCTGTTAAATCCTGAGATAAAGAAAATATAAAGCAATATTCCAAACACAGTATACACCGTGTTATTCATTTAAGTTTGAACATGTTGATAACGCACCTCGAAATCTATCTTGTCTATAGAAAAATAAACCCGTATATAGGGAGTTCTAATGAATGTAACGAAATTCTTACTTAAATATATCATATTTAAAAATACTATGAATTTGTCAGTTTACAAATTTGTTTATTCTATAATTTTATTGTTGCCATCTCGTTTACCCGTAAGAATAATTTAATCATATTTTATAAAGCTCAGCAAAATCCCGTGGATTGACATGTGCCATCATTTAAATCGATGATAATTATATAAAAATGAATGTATAAGCATTTAAGGAAGATATCGTGAGAACTGATAGACAACAATTGAATTTTACAAGCCACTAGCTGCTAACGATCAGGCAATAATCATGAGCTCACTTTAAACACACATATAAACAAAAAATAAAGATTTATGATAAAATCTCAAAGTAACAGATAATTATATCTAAGGGGATAAGCATTTGTGGAGACTTAGGTACGAAAGTATCTAATTTTATTCAGAAAGTAGAAAAGTAAAAGTGACACTATATTGCCATTCCGCAGAAACAGCATGGCTTGACAAGGGTGCACGTATTGCTTTCTTTAGGTAGACAACCTGGAATGTTGGTTCTTCTACTGATGTTTTCCCTGATGTTAGTAAAGTGGTTAGATTTTATACTAACCTTATTTCTGATCTCCTCTTTCAAACTCGAACAATCAATTTGTAAAAGGTACACACGAAATTTTCAAAAACTTAAAAAGATATAATGGTGAAAACAAAGTATATATATATATGTATATAGTATACATTTACTCAAGTTTAAGCCATTTGTATAAGAAATAAATCAAATAAGGATGTATAAATAAGTTACAAAGTTTAAAAAAATTGACAATTTAATAAAGCAATGTATTACAATTAGATATTTAAATAATAGTTTATTTAGCATAAATTAAATTAATTTACTATATGAGCAATTATAAATATATTAAAGTTTTAATGAATTTTGCTGTAAATGTAAAAAGAGAAATAACAAAATGTAATATAATTTGGAGATTATTTAAATTTCAGGGTAATAAACGAACTTACAAAATAACCTACACATGATTTAGAATTAGATGTAGTGAAATTTGTGTTATTAAGTTTAATTGGCTGATACTAAACTAACACTAATGCTACCACTCGAAGGGCTGGGATTATGTAATTTATGTCTATTTATATAACTGTTCGCTCTATATCTCAAGACCGAACTGACACGTAAAGTTGAAATTTTGCACGAAGCTTAATCTCTATATACAAAATATCAATATCGTTGATGCTGCATATCACTCCTTGGGATGTGGCTGAGCGTTAGTGAACTATATTTATACAGTGGTCTTGTGGGTAACCAAAATGGCAACGAGAAAGTTGCAGAATAAACTGGTAACAAGCTAAACTTTATAATCTGTGCTGAAATGAATAGCTGTGTCATTTTATCATGTGACACAGCTATAGACTTGTCATCATCTTTAACAGTAAAATTTGTAGCTATAGACTTGAACCTTTGCATACGACCTCAGCGGAGTCTGTAACGTTACACGTAATGTCGCTTATGCAAAACCTTTTGCATTAAAACAACAACACACTGTGTGAGTTTTTGTCAAAGATAATATTCAAAATTTATAAGCTTGTAGTATAGGGGAGTGAAATATAAAATACTTAACTTTTGCATAGTATTTATTTAAAAATAAAATGCATAGGATTCTAACAATGGTGGACAAGGTAAGTGATATGTGAGCACCACACACGGTGTTGTGTGCTATGTGCCTACGTGTTATTTTAGTGGTAGCGTGTTTAAATAGACAATTATAATATTCGTATAAAATTATATTAAATTTAATAAAACCTGAATAAGGAAAAAAAATAATTACACGATTATAATAAAGTCATTAGTTGTTAAACGTGCTAATATTAGTGAAACTAAAAACAAGTTTATATGTGTTCTATAACTACAGTCTGTACTAACATATTGTACTACCCACTATAATTGTTGGTGGAATTTGGAAATAATTAAAATAAATACTATGATAAATGCCTCATATACATTCAGCAATATTTAATAACTACTAAAGACGGTACAAATATATTATTAAAGTCACTAAAATTAAGCGAAGGGTGAGAACCAAAACTATCAGAAACTATATTAATTACCACACACCTGATGTCAAGATATCTGTGTTACACAATTACTTCAGGCTGTAATAATGTAACAGCGGACTTGTAATGCTCGCTAACCTTAGTAAAGTGAAGGAACCAAACTATCAGAAACCATATTCACTACCACACATCTGATGTCCAGTTTTCGGTATTATACAATTACTTCAGGCTGTAATAATGTAATAAAGGGCTTGTAATACTCGCTAACCCTAGTGAAGTGAAGCAACTAAAATATCAGATACTACATTAATTATCAACTCATCGTTGATAATCACACACCTGATGTCAAGTTTTCGGTATTACACAATTACTTCAGGCTGTAATAATGTAACATGACTTGTAATGCTCGCTAACCTTAGTAAAGTGAAGGAACCAAACTATCAGAAACCATATTCACTACCACACATCTGATGTCAAGTTTTCGGTATTATACAATTACTTCAGGCTGTAATAATGTAATAAAGGGCTTGTAATACTCGCTAACCCTAGTGAAGTGAAGCAACTAAAATATCAGATACCATATTAATTATCACCTCTGATCACCACACACCTGATGTCAAGTTTTCGGTATTACACAATTACTTCTTCTGACTGTAATAATATAACAGCGGGCTTGTAGTACTCGCTAACATTAGTGAAGTGAAGGAACCAAACTATCAGAAACCATATTCATTACCACACACCCGATGTCAAGTTGGCGGTGTTACACAATTACTTCAGGCTGTAATAACGTAACAGCGAGCTTGTAATACTCGCTAACGTTAGTGATGTGAAGGAAACTATCAGAACTACATAAGCTACCAAGAACCTTAGCAAGAGTTGAAAGGTGTTCTAAAGCTATTTCCAATCATACTGATATCTCTTACTGCTAACGTTAGTAAAGTGTAGGATTATATGCAATATAAAGAATAATACATGTTACAAATAATCGTTGAGTAGTATATCTGTGACGAGTTTACTGTTATTTAAAACTATTTCAGATCTAAGTATTAACTCGTAAGAGTTAATTTTTTGAGATGTGTAAGAATCTATACTCACCTTTGTTTATGGTTTGCATTATTTCTTCCAATGTATAAAACACATAAAACATATTTCTTATTTTTTTATGAACCAACCATTCATAAAAAAAACCATTCATTTATTTTTTTAGGTTAATAAATAGTTTGTATGATAACTACTCATATGTTGTTATGAGTTGTATAATACATGTGTTTCCGAACTTGTTTGGATTAATGTAAATAGTAATATCCATTAGTATATGAGTGTATTTATACATATACGAATTTAAACGTGATAACTTCTTAACATATAACAGAATAGTTATTAAGAGGCATGGATAATTAATATTACCCAATTATTAAAAATTTGTTTTTTACATTAGTTAAATGCGTAAATCGATACTTAAGTAGATTATTGGAAAGAGAGGTAACAGTAAAATAAGTATAGATCTTTTGGAACCATCTAAAAGAAAAGAATCTGGAAATTCTGCATGAAAGATTTAGGTTCGTAAAGCACATTATTTGTACTTTATAAGCATACCGAACAGCTTCACAATAGCTATAACTAGTAACCACCTACCGACTTCCCGCCCTAGAAGCGTTAGTGAATAGCTCAACTCCACAGCATTCAACGTTAAAATTATATACCACGAAGCCTTATATTATGTTCAACCAGCATTCGACTTCCTCCATAAGTGGTTCCTTAGTGATTTTACCGATCAACCAAACTACACCGTACTCCCTGTCTGTAATTATTGTACCAGACAATTCCCCAGGTCTAACTTATAACCAAATACCAACTCTCCTCCTAGCTCAACAGCTCAACTATTAACCTTTCAATTTTACCGTCCAAACTATCCCAGATAACTCCACCGTAAATAGCACAATATTCCGTCAGTAAATATTTGTAGCTACCGTACTTTAGAAGCTACTGGAGTCGCTCGCAGACAAAATATATCTACCGCTCACAGTAAATTTTTGTACATGCCTACAACAAATTAACTTACTATAAAAAATTCATAATATATAACTGTTCTAAAATAATCTCATGCCAATACAAAAATACATTCTAATAAATTTGTGTATAAGTATAAACATTTTGAAGACAGCCTAATGTTTATCACAGAATTGGTAAGTAACCTCCACTTATCAAACTTATTGAAATTATAAATATTCCATTCATAAGAAATATTTTAAAAAATATATGGAACTTTAATATATGTAGGTATGATTCCTACATATATATTATATATCAAGTGAATATATTATATATTTTATTTATAAATTATACATATATGTATATATATCAAGTGGAATTAACAACTTTTTTATGGTATGTAATATTAATATATAATATTGAAAAAAATTATATATATATATATATATATATATATATAAAATTATAGCCTAATGTTTATCACAGAATTGGTAAGTAACCTTCACTTATCAAACTTATTGAAATTATAAATATTCCATTCATAAGAAATATTTACAAAAATATATGGAACTTTAATATATGTAGGTATGATTCCTACATTTATATTATATATCAAGTGAATATATTATATATTTTATTTATAAATTATACATACATATATATCAAGTGGTATTAACCACTTTTTTATGGTAAGTAATATTAATATATAATATTGAAAAAAATTATATATATATAATTATATATTTATATTATATAGTTATATATTTTTTTAAACTATGAGCCCCCTACTAGAGGTTAGTAGGTTTTTTTAGTTGTTCTATAAAATATTGTAAACATCTTCATTCAAGTTAAAGTGTAAAGTACAATAAAATTTACTAGGATTTTTATTATTTTCAACCCTATTACTGTAAATTTTGTTCAAGTGATTATCTGTGATTTATGGTTCTAGACAACCTCCAAATCTGCAATTTCACAACAAATGTTTTATTGAATCGTCTCTACAAAACATCTTCTACAGCTGCAGATATTCTAAATAATCGGTTTTAATAAAATCTAATTTGAAATTTGTGTTAAAAGTCTTTTTGAAATATATTATTATTTAAATGGTTATGATTTCTCCAATGCAATGGTTTTTTAATATATATTTTAGAAATTATTTAGTGATAACCATTACACATATTTCATTTTATTTAGCGGGAACCGAAAAGATGACGGAACGAAAATTTGCCATTAATGTGTAACAATTGACGATGGTTTTGTAACAATGAATAATGTTAAATGTTCGTCATATCCTGTAACACTCGCTGACTATCCTTTGTTATTAATTGACTTCCAGAAAAGTGGGTTTTATTTTTAATCTCCACTATAAAGTAACACTCAATATTTATTTTTCAGGGAACGGCGTGTTTCCAATAGCTATGAGCAACATATGCTGCTCCGACATATTGACTTTTGCAAACGTCTGTGAGCGCGGGGTCGGTCAAATTGTTTAGATTCTGATGTTCACTGTATGTGCTTGAGATAAAGTTCACTATATACATACTTTGTGGACTTATTCATTTACAAGTAATGAAGTAAGACAAAGGTATGTTTTTATGAAAGTATATTTAGTGTATAAATATAGTGGAGCACATTCTGATGGCAAATTAGAAGCTTTAACGTGTATGAGGTGAACTCTTAAATACAAAAAACAAATTATGTTTTTCAATATATTGAATGAGTTCATCGATGATTAAAGAACAGGATTATACATAGAAATATTTACATATGTATTTTAAATCCATACAGTGTTTTAGAAATGAATTATCGCACCAAGAACCTCAAAATACTTCAACAATATCCTTCTTCTGAAGTGATGCAGAGAGAATTTACTTGGATGATGGGGAATGCCTAAATACTGAAATTTGTGCCAAAAAAGGTGGATAACCAACCTTCCTTCTCTAACAAGATTTAGGCATTTATTGTTATCAATTTATTATTATCAATGTTATTACAAATTCTTATTGTTATTTAACTTTTTATAGTTGTGTTCATTAAATAACATTCAAATCTACTGTGTAGAGGAGGAAGAGGTGCTAGATACTTGGGCGTAAATGAAAAGCGAATTGGAAAAGCCACGTGCAGAGTCTAGACATATCATTGTACCACAACGCAATGTAAACTATCCCTCTATTTTATTGTGTTTCGTCTTCGACCAAGGAAACAGTCCTTGGGTATTTTTGTTATATGAAAGTATAAAAATACACCTATAATTTTAAAGATAATATCTAAGAAATCTGCATTTGTCTTCGAATCCAACATTTTAAACTCGGAGACTAAAATGACGTAGATTTATAATTTGGTCACTTTGAATACAGTACAGAAACTGTAGAAATAAAACGAGTCGACGATATCATGTTACTAAAGGCGTAAAGGTATTGGGTGCTTGTAGTAAGGCGATCGTTACAGGTAACAAGCAGCTGTACGGAACGACTGTAACGTCTTACAATATAGTATGCGTTTCAGTTTCCAACCTGTAATAATGCGGTGTATCTCTGAAAGGCGTAAAGGTATTGGGTGCTTGTAGTAAGGCGATCGTTACAGGTAACAAGCAGCTGTACGGAACGACTGTAACGTCTTACAATATAGTATGCGTTTCAGTTTCCAACCTGTAATAATGCGGTGTATCTCTGAAAGGCGTAAAGGTATTGGGTGCTTGTAGTAAGGCGATCGTTACAGGTAACAAGCAGCTGTACGGAACGACTGTAACGTCTTACAATATAGTATGCGTTTCAGTTTCCAACCTGTAATAATGCGGTGTATCTCTGAAAGGCGTAAAGGTATTGGGTGCTTGTAGTAAGGCGATCGTTACAGGTAACAAGCAGCTGTACGGAACGACTGTAACGTCTTACAATATAGTAAGCGTTTCAGTTTCCAACCTGTAATAATGCGGTGTATCTCTGAAAGGCGTAAAGGTATTGGGTGCTTGTAGTAAGGCGATCGTTACAGGTAACAAGCAGCTGTACGGAACGACTGTAACGTCTTACAATATAGTAAGCGTTTCAGTTTCCAACCTGTAATAATGCGGTGTATCTCTGAAAGGCGTAAAGGTATTGGGTGCTTGTAGTAAGGCGATTGTTACAGGTAACAAGCAGCTGTACGGAACGACTGTAACGTCTTACAATATAGTATGCGTTTCAGTTTCCAACCTGTAATAATGCGGTGTATCTCTGAAAGGCGTAAAGGTATTGGGTGCTTGTAGTAAGGCGATCGTTACACTTAACAAGCTGCTGTACGGAACGACTATAACGTCTTACAATATAGTATGCGTTTCAGTTTCCAACCTGTAATAATGCGGTGTATCTCTGAAAGGCGTAAAGGTATTGGGTGCTTGTAGTAAGGCGATCGTTACACTTAACAAGCTGCTGTACGGAACGACTATAACGTCTTACAATATAGTATGCGTTTCAGTTTCCAACCTGTAATAATGCGGTGTATCTCTGAAAGGCGTAAAGGTATTGGGTGCTTGTAGTAAGGCGATCGTTTCACGTAACAAGCTGCTGTACGGGAACGACTATAACGTCTTACAATATAGTATGCGTTTCAGTTTCCAACCTGTAATAATGCGGTGTATCTCTGAAAGGCGTAAAGGTATTGGGTGCTTGTAGTAAGGCGATCGTTTCACGTAACAAGCTGCTGTACGGAACGACTTTAACGTCTTACAATATAGTATGCGTTTCAGTTTCCAACCTGTAATAATGCGGTGTATCTCTGAAAGGCGTAAAGGTATTGGGTGCTTGTAGTAAGGCGATCGTTTCACTTAACAAGCTGCTGTACGGGACGACTATAACGTCTTACAATATAGTATGCGTTTCAATTTTCAAACTGTAATAATGCGGTGTATCTCTGAAAGGCGTAAAGGTATTGGGTGCTTGTAGTAAGGCGATTGTTACACGTAACAAGCTGCTGTATGGGACGACTATAAAGTCTTATAATATAGTATGCGTTTCAGTTTCCAGCCTGTAATAATGCGGTGTCTCTCTGAAAGGCGTAAAGGTATTGGGTACTTGTAGTAAGGCGATTGTTACACGTAACAAGCTGCTGTATGGGACGACTATAAAGTCTTATAATATAGTATGCGTTTCAGTTTCCAGCCTGTAATAATGCGGTGTCTCTCTGAAAGGCGTAAAGGTATTGGTTGCTTGTAGTAATGCGATCGTTTCACGTAATAAGCTGCTGTACGGGACGACTATACCGTCTTACAATATAGTAACCGTTTCAGTTTCCAAACTGTAATAATGCGGTGTATCTCTGAAAGGCTTGAAGGAATTGGGTGCTTGTAGTAAGGCGATCGTTACACTTAACAAGCTGCTGTACCGAACGACTGTAACGTCTTACAATATAGTAACCGTTTCAGTTTCCAAACTGTAATAATGCGGTGTATCTCTGAAAGGCGTAAAACTGTTCATAGACCCACCGTTATAGATAACAAGTAGATGTACTTAAATGAATATAGGCCTAATGTCTTACAGTGTAGTATGAATTTCAGTGTCCTTATTGCATAATACTTTGGTGTCTACATGTAAAGTTGATTTATGTGTAAATCGATTTTTTCATAAAGACACAATTATAATTAACAAACAGTTGTATGTCATGATTATAACGTCTAACAATGTAATACGCATTTCAGTTCAACATTGCATAATACTACTAATCTGTCTAAAAACGTACACATATTAGATTCTTTTAAAAAATAACTACAATTTTAATTCTGAAATATAATTGAGTTTCAGCAGAATATTGCATAATATTCCAATGTTATACGTATAACACATACATTACCAAGAAATAAGACATTTTGAGTAAGCAATATACTATTTCCGTATTAAAACTTATATCTCGGATGTGAATAGATATACCAGTAATATACAGTGATCAGCGCCACTAGATTAGTAACATCTGACATCACTCACAAAGCACCTCAGTACTAGTCGGGATTAGATTTAGACTCTGCACGTGGCTTTTCCAATTCGCTTTTCATCAATCTTCACGCTCAAGTATCTAGCAACTCTTCCTTCTCTGCAGTATATTTGAATGTTATTTAACTGATTTCATAGAAAATACAACTACTTAACGTTTTGGTATGTTCAGATTGAAACAGTTTACATGTTCTTTTTTATAAAGATCTTATTTGCGAAAGCCTCTAACTTATTATTAGTGTCTCACATAATATGATGATTGTTTAGTACGCAAAATAAATATTTTGTAATTGCTAATATTTCTGGGATATCATTTATGTAAAAAGGGAATATAATAGTGTCCAAAGTAATTTATTGTGGTACTCATCTACTACCAGCCCTCGACACACTCTCTCCGTTGGAGAAACACCCGAGAAATATTCTCGGAAATATTTCGAGAAATATTTCAAAACTGATTCTTGTGGACGTTCAGCCTATCAAACAGTATCAAAGGAAGTTCAATGCTCTGCTGAGAATATACAGAATTGAAACTACACGAATTCAGCGATCAATCTGACAGGTAATAAAGTTAATTAAATAATAACTACCTTTACATGCTTGAGTTGAAAGTTACTTGCAAAAACAAAACGGGATTAGAGATCATAATGATCACTAATCTTACAACCTGTATGAGGAGTAATTAGGTAATAACCAATATATGAGCTGATGCATTAAGGCCATATTTGACAACCTCATCCTAACAGATTTTATATTTGTGCAAACCGAGTTTAAACATCCGAACACGGTTTTTGTGGTTTTGCAAATTATTTGTGTATATTAATTACTTTTACTTCATTGCGTAGAAATTTGGCGTATAATATAATTTTAACAATTTGAAACATTTTTAACACTCAAAAAGAGGTACATAATTTTCCTGTATCAAGGATAATTTTTGATATGATCAAAATAGTACTTTCGTAAACAAATTGTAGCATAAGTTTTTTCACTTTGAAGTAAACACTGTTATTATAACCAATAGAATTAGGTATTGTAGGGCTATTTTTTTCTGTAGGTTAACACTTGATGACTAATATGTATACATAGTCACTATGTTTGAAAAGTTACTAGAACCAAATATTATAAGCTGGCTGCATCATAATGTTAAACATACTTAAGTAAATTATAATATATTTTTAGTATTTACAAATGATTTTCCTTTTCTGTAAATATATAATCACTCATACTAAGATTCTAAGTGATGTATTAGATATAAATTTACCAAAGGATTTAGTTACTAAGAAAAAATAGATCATTCTAAACGAATAATTATTCTGATGGATATAATTATATTTGGCACATACTTATAAATTTACAAAAATAAGTGACACAGTTCACATAAAAAAAATATAAAAATGTTATATGATAATTACTCTTTTAGAAGAGCAAGTTAACAATTGAAAATTAAATGAATAAATTACAATAGAAAATAGAACAATTGTAGAGTACTTGTAAAAATATATAAATATAATATATTGTACCGTTAGTTAGTTCCATTTTATATAATGCAACATTTCACAACCTAGTTAGCCAGTACAACTTAATATTATTTTTTATCCAGTGTTCCGGAACTAAAGTATCGACGGACTAACTACCTAATTGGCACGCGTATGAATATTTTATTGTGACCCTTCGTAGCAGCCCAACTACATGACCGATTTCACCTCGCGCGCTATGGTAACCTCCGTAAGTAAAATTTATATTTTCGTATTACTAAATTAGCCCTTTGATGCCAAACATATAAAAATGAATGTAACGTAAAGTAAAGTTGTAAATAGTAAAGTAACTTACCCTTGAAGATCTTTTATTTGCTTGATTGAAATGGATACAAGTTGTGGCGTCGTCCTTCTGACGAGCACGTTGTCGTGATAAGTTTTTTGTCTCATTAAATGGCTAATACCTTCGCGAATTTGTTTTAGGCGAGCTCACGTATTATTTGAGTAGATGGCTACCACTTTCACAACTTCTACTCCTCTTCTAGTAATTACCGACTAGAAAAAACACTTCTTAGACTACAGCTTCAATGTCTCGTGCCAAGACGCCGACGCCCGGGTTGTGAGTCTACATATGGCGAAGGGAAGAAAGATTTTAAAATTTTATAAAGTAAAATATCGTAGGCATACATAATAGAACATTGAATATTTTAGGCCCACCTATCAGATATACATTGTTAGTTCTTGTACTCTAATTGGCAGCAACGTGGCAAGGCATACATTTAATTTACCAACTAAAAGTGGTGCTTGTAAGTATCATTAATTAAATTGAACTTATAAGTGAACTTTGCAATTTGAGTATTTATTACTACGACCTCAGAAGTCACCACCCCCATGTGCTATCGTCATTCGGTACAATATTTCTATTTCATGTTGATTGTTGTTGTAAGATTTAAGTGAATTAATGTCATACTAAGATTGATGAAGTAATTCTAATGTATATTTTTATTTGATGTTCAAGGAAAATTAAATGATTAATTTAGCTTAGGCCATATTAATATAATTAGGTCATACCGACATTGGAAAGTACTGAGCGAATCGGGCAGGAAAGTTGGAGTGATATGAACATATTTTATCATGTCATAATGTAGAGATTGATTAAACTAATTGGAAAAGATTACGTGTGTAAATGGTTTGAATTTATTTTGTGTTGTAACTATACGGAATAGCATTTAAAATATCCGACATAGATTACTACAGATCAATAAGATTGCTTTATATGATTCTTTACACTAAAAGAAGGGAAGTCATATTACTTTCCTTTGTTTGGAGTTTAGTTTTGACGATGTAAGGATTGTGAAGCAAATAGAATTTTTCACATTTGCCATCGTTCAGTCAAAAAAAAAACAGTATTATTTTTCTACATACAAAGTACATACATTAGTATATTACATTCAACATATAAAGAAATGCATTATAGTTGACAGAAGTATTGTGTATTCCGCATTGAGTATTGTACAAGAGTCATTATGAGGATAGAGTTTTATTTAATTAAAAATCATACAGTCTTTTTTCAATCATTACCTTATCACGACCAGACCTCTCAATTGTTAGTTAATGTTGATGAGAACATGTTAATATTCTAATTCTTAGGTTTTGAGGTTTCCTGATCAAACGTGTCAAAAATGGTCTAAAAATTCAAATATTGATATATTCAGGGCTTTCTGTGAAGAATCATCTACAGTCAACAAACTTTAAAACCATACTCCAATGGTTATGATCATCCGAAGCTGAGCAATGGGGATGGTGCTCTTTGTGTAGCAATGTTATATAAATAGTTAAAGTAATTAATTATTTCACTTAATATTATTCAATACTAATAAAAAAATAGAAACAGATTTAAAAATATCAACCATCATTATCATCTATCAAAATATCATTTTTTCATTAAAATAATTGAAAGAACCTGGTCACCTGGTGAATAATCTCAAAATAAATTCTGCTATCGCCCTTAGTCAATGACATATGACAGCGCCAAGCATGGTCACTGCTACCTATATACCATCACCATGTTGTACAATAACCGATAAAAATATACACCTCATGGAAAGATATACCAGTATGACAGCCTGACATGGACCGATAAATAATCTAACACAAACGTATGTTATCGCAGTTATTCAATGAAATATATCAACGTCCAGCATATTCTCCACTGCTGATCTGTATGTACCATCAACAATACTGGTTTAACAATAACCAGTCAAAAAATATACAGCTTCCAGACAGCGCGACATGGACCGGTGAATAATCACACACTAGACGTCCGTTATCGCAGTTATTCACTGATATATATCAGCGCCGAGCATATTCTCCGCTGCTGATCTGTATGTACCATCAACAGATTTAACAATAAAAAGTCAAACAAATATACAGCTCCCAGACAGCGCTACATGGACCGGTGAATAATCACACACTAGACGTCCGTTATCGCAGTTATTCACTGATATATATATATATATATATATATATATATATATATATATATATCACGTCGTTTATATATATATATATATATATATATATATATATATATAAACGACAATGTAGTCGAAATATTAAAGAATTTATATGAAGTCTTTTTCTTCTATTGTTTAAAGAAGCCTCTGAGCATTTATTTTCTGCTAATAATCACACACTACACGTCTGTTAACACTAATTCAATTATATATAACAGGTTCCAGCGTATTCTCTGCTGCTGATCGGTATGTTTCGCTATATATCTTACAGTCTATACCGGTCAGACTAACATACACCTTCCTTACAGATAAACAAACATAGCAGCGGGACGTGGACAAGTAATATTCTGACACTAGACGTTCGTCATCGCCGGTATTCATTGATATATACCAGCGCCCAGCACATTCTTTGCCGTTAATTATTTTATAATCGGTCAGACAAACATACAACTCTCTGACAGATACACAAGTATGGCAGGGCGACATGGATGTGTGAATAATCCCATATTTCATGTAATTTATCTCGATTATTCAATGATACATGACAGCACCCAGCATGTTCTCTGCAGTTGATCTGTATTCTGCATGTACCATTACCATGGTTTACAATAATCGGTCAGACAAACATACACCTCTGTGACAGATATACAAGTATGGCAGGGCGACATGGATGTGTGAATAATCCCATATTTCATGTCATTTATCTCGATTATTCAATGATACATGACAGCACCCAGCATGTTCTCTGCAGTTGATCTGTATTCTGCATGTACCATTACCATGGTTTACAATAATCGGTCAGAAAAACATACACCTCTCTGACAGATATACAAGTATGGCAGGGCGACATGGACCTGTGAATAATCCCATATTTCATGTCATTTATCTCGATTATTCAATGATACATGACAGCACCCAGCATGTTCTCTGCAGTTGATCTGTATTCTGCATGTACCATTACCATGGTTTACAATAATCGGTCAGAAAAACATACACCTCTGTGACAGATATACAAGTATGGCAGGGCGACATGGATCTGTGAATAATCCCATATTTCATGTCATTTATCTCGATTATTCTGTATGTACCATTACCATGGTTTACAATAATCGGTCAGACAAACATACACCTCTCTGACAGATATACAAGTATGGCAGGGCGACATGGATCTGTGAATAATCCCATATTTCATGTCATTTATCTCGATTATTCTGTATGTACCATTACCATGGTTTACAATAATCGGTCAGACAAACATACACCTCTCTGACAGATATACAAGTATGGCAGGGCGACATGGATCTGTGAATAATCCCATATTTCATGTCATTTATCTCGATTATTCTGTATGTACCATTACCATGGTTTACAATAATCGGTCAGACAAACATACACCTCTCTGACAGATATACAAGTATGGCAGGGCGACATGGATCTGTGAATAATCCCATATTTCATGTAATTTATCTCGATTATTCAATGATACATGACAGCACCCAGCATGTTCTCTGCAGTTGATCTGTATTCTGCATGTACCATTACCATGGTTTACAATAATCGGTCAGAAAAACATACACCTCTGTGACAGATATACAAGTATGGCAGGGCGACATGGATCTGTGAATAATCCCATATTTCATGTCATTTATCTCGATTATTCTGTATGTACCATTACCATGGTTTACAATAATCGGTCAGACAAACATACACCTCTCTGACAGATATACAAGTATGGCAGGGCGACATGGATCTGTGAATAATCCCATATTTCATGTCATTTATCTCGATTATTCTGTATGTACCATTACCATGGTTTACAATAATCGGTCAGACAAACATACACCTCTCTGACAGATATACAAGTATGGCAGGGCGACATGGATGTGTGAATAATCCCATATTTCATGTAATTTATCTCGATTATTCAATGATACATGACAGCACCCAGCATGTTCTCTGCAGTTGATCTGTATTCTGCATGTACCATTACCATGGTTTACAATAATCGGTCAGAAAAACATACACCTCTGTGACAGATATACAAGTATGGCAGGGCGACATGGATCTGTGAATAATCCCATATTTCATGTCATTTATCTCGATTATTCTGTATGTACCATTACCATGGTTTACAATAATCGGTCAGAAAAACATACACCTCTGTGACAGATATACAAGTATGGCAGGGCGACATGGATCTGTGAATAATCCCATATTTCATGTAATTTATCTCGATTATTCTGTATGTACCATTACCATGGTTTACAATAATCGGTCAGACAAACATACACCTCTCTGACAGATATACAAGTATGGCAGGGTGACATGGATCTGTGAATAATCCCATATTTCATGTCATTTATCTCGATTATTCTGTATGTACCATTACCATGGTTTACAATAATCGGTCAGACAAACATACACCTCTCTGACAGATATACAAGTATGGCAGGGCGACATGAACCTGTGAATAATCCCATATTTCATGTAATTTATCTCGATTATTCTGTATGTACCATTACCATGGTTTACAATAATCGGTCAGACAAACATACACCTCTCTGACAGATATACAAGTATGGCAGGGCGACATGGATGTGTGAATAATCCCATATTTCATGTAATTTATCTCGATTATTCTGTATGTACCATTACCATGGTTTACAATAATCGGTCAGACAAACATACACCTCTCTGACAGATATACAAGTATGGCAGGGCGACATGGATCTGTGAATAATCCCATATTTCATGTAATTTATCTCGATTATTCTGTATGTACCATTACCATGGTTTACAATAATCGGTCAGACAAACATTACACCTCTCTGACAGATATACAAGTATGGCAGGGCGACATGGATCTGTGAATAATCCCATATTTCATGTAATTTATCTCGATTATTCTGCATGTACCATTACCATGGTTTACAATAATCGGTCAGACAAACATACACCTCTCTGACAGATATACAAGTATGGCAGGGCGACATGGATGTGTGAATAATCCCATATTTCATGTCATTTATCTCGATTATTCTGTATGTACCATTACCATGGTTTACAATAATCGGTCAGACAAACATACACCTCTCTGACAGATATACAAGTATGGCAGGGCGACATGGATCTGTGAATAATCCCATATTTCATGTCATTTATCTCGATTATTCTGTATGTACCATTACCATGGTTTACAATAATCGGTCAGACAAACATACACCTCTCTGACAGATATACAAGTATGGCAGGGCGACATGAACCTGTGAATAATCCCATATTTCATGTCATTTATCTCGATTATTCTGTATGTACCATTACCATGGTTTACAATAATCGGTCAGACAAACATACACCTCTCTGACAGATATACAAGTATGGCAGGGCGACATGGATCTGTGAATAATCCCATATTTCATGTCATTTATCTCGATTATTCAATGATACACGACAGTACCCAGAGTATTCCCTGCTGCTGATCTCTATGTACCATTACCATGTTACCAGTATCTATCTGATTAGATCAAATATGAAGTGGAGTGTATGATCAATTTATTATTATATCATCCACGGCGATGAATTGTAAAACATAATAATATAGAATATAATTCTTCTGTATACCTATGTAAATAATATTTAGTAAACATTTATGATTTATTTAAACATAAAAAGACAATCCTTATTATCAGTTTATAGTGTTTGTAAGTTGTAACTATAATGGTGTCATCTTTAAAGTAAATGTATAATATTTTAAAGTAGGTATGCGTGTTTACAATACTTTACATTTCTATTTTTATTGCAAGAAGATTTACGTAGTCGCAAGGCTGTATTCTCTTTATGTTTTCGTGCATATTTCTTCTCCATTGCATATTTCGTGAAATATTTAGTTTGGGTGTTACAAATACAATTAAATTTACGTTAGCAGATATCATATTCCAAATAATTCAAGCGAATGATGTTGTTTAGTCTATTTATTTAAAATTAACTCTTAATGTAGGTTAATTATCCTACTT
This sequence comes from Homalodisca vitripennis, assembly GCF_021130785.1. NCBI lineage: Eukaryota > Metazoa > Arthropoda > Insecta > Hemiptera > Cicadellidae > Homalodisca > Homalodisca vitripennis. The sequence continues at coordinate 119,460,304 of NC_060208.1, forward strand.
AAAATAAAGCATTTCACTTAAATAAAGTTTTGTAAAAATTTGTAACATTAACAAAGGAGTATCAAACTTTTTACGGAAAAGAAATTATTTCATTTTTTTCAAATTATAGCTTAATATGTTCCTTTACTATGTATTAAAAAACCATGCATAAAATAATTTGTGTTATATGGTACATATTATATAACATACTATACAGGAACACTTAACATACAGTATATAACTCCAATTCACGTAAATACACTTGTTCAATGGACATTTAATTTGGTTTTGTAAATATACCTACAGCTGTATCGATTATTGTGACAAAGTAAAACCATCGTAAAGTCGCTATAGTTAAGTTAACAATATTAATAGATTGCAAGCAATAAGCAGAATTTAAAAGGTATGAAATCGCAAGAAGAAAGACGAATATCTTAAAGAAACTCTTAAAACACAATGACATTATAGTTGTTCAATACGTAATGGTATGATATTATAAAACTTCGCTTACTGAGAATGAGTTATTTATAGACGATTATAGTTAAAGTTAGATTATTTATATTTAATATTTATAAATAATATCTGTTTTGTTTTTGTTAATTGATGTAATCTACTTTATTTCAAGCATGTAAATTTAACGAGGGACTGACTGACGTCATGTCTGGCTGTTTTAGAGGATGGCTCCTTTCGCTCAGTACACAAATATAGTAGTTCCTTCTTTCTATTAAATGTAAAATGCCGAATCTTAATATCCTGCTCTGAAAAATGTAAATTTAATAATATTTTTTTCCTAGTAAGATTTGTGAATAAATCGCCTTGAATAGTATGGGTACACAAAGAAGGAGTATATGAGGGAATGTCCAGGGAAAATGTCCTGTCTTATTTAAGTTATGTACATATAGGACACGACCACTCATTTTATACAGCTCTAAATGGACCTTTACCCTGAATTAATATGATACAGTTGATTTCTTGAGCATAATATACTGAAAGACTCACTTTAAACTAATATTTGAAATATAACGAATAAGTGATATAATGAATTGATCCTTAAGAGTTGTAATAGAAACCACAGATCTAGTGCTACTTGCCTCTATTCCTCAATTAGTTTTTGCGAGCTCAGCTCTTTACATGTTTCGCCTGAAACTTCTCAATTAAAAGAAATATTTAAACAATGAGGTAGCTGTCTGGGCTTAAAATTGTTCCCAGATTTTGGTCGCAACAATGTTTTCCTGTGTCTGTGTGCTTAATATCAGCCGAATAGATTACTGTGGAATTTTGAGATGCGCTGAAATATTACTTTTTATAAAATGAAGATACAATTTTGTCGATGCTAACTCCATTAGAGTTATTTATCCAGATCGTTATAATGTTAGACTAGGTTGAAATTAAATAATTCAGTATTTTTAGAAATAAACCTACAATTCATTTGTATACTTTCACTATCTCTTTTCTTAGGTAATTGTCAATTGGCTCTGCAGACATGTTTAATTATATAAGATTCGATAAATCTTAAATATATAACGGAGTTTGACAAGAACTGTTTTGATGTTTTTGATGGGCTGAGAAGGGTGGTATGCAATCTTCTTATGGCATTTATTTAAATTTATTGGATAACAAGTTAAAAAAGTATAAGAAATAATGCACTCTTTTACATTATTGTATTGTCACGGAAGTAGAAAATGGTATAGGATGGGCAGGGATGAGAAGATACTTTCACATATGGAGTTGATGTACCTTCTCTCTCCAGGCAGCTTTGGCGATCGTCTTGTTTCGCGTTGTAAAGTTTATATACAAACTTTGTAGTGCTTGTATTGAGTCCTCTAAGCAGCAGATACATGATATATAAAGTCTTTGCAAAAATATCCTGGCCATAAAAAAGGTCATATAATTATAGTGTTATTAGCACATTCAAATAAAAATTTCTGTCCTAATACTATGTAAAAGAAATTGCAGCCAAAGTAGAGTGCCGTCTTAAGCAAATTTTCATACGGAAATGTGTTGTTAACTGCAGTGTTAGCGTAATAATATGCAATCCCTAAAGAGTAAAACGTAGGACATGTATTAAAGCCACATTTTGAGCGAGGTTTCATGCTCTATAATCATTATTAATAACATATCAAGCCTAAGTATATAGATAATCTAGAAGTTATTCCTTGGCTGATATTTTGAATATTGTTAGAACGTTAGCGAAAGTTATCGATCCAGGGAATATCGCAAAAATGAATTGATTTGATAATTTAAAATTGATTCTCTTCTAAAGGAATTATATGGAGATTGTTAGATGGTGTAAATCTGGCAAATGGAATTTGCTAAACGTTGGTGAATCCTATTACTCAATGACATGATACGATATCCAATAGGCTTTAAATTTAGATTAAATTAGTTACCTACACAGTTAAAACTGATTCCACAATAGTGTATATATGTCCATGATACTGACCGAGGTATTTCAGTGAGGGGTATATATTGAGAATGCATTAAGCTATTGGCTTGAATTCTAAGTCAAATTTCATTTCTTCACAGGAAAGATGAATATACCTACGGTTTTTTTCATTACGGTATCCGTCAAAGATACGTCCATTGCCTTCAACCAGTGATGGGAGTCGGTTCTTAAGAACAGTAATCCTCCTATATTTATTGCAGGTAAAGTTTAGTACTTCTGGTAGTATTTAGCTAAATAAAGCTTTTCAGGCAATGGAAAGAACTCTCTCATAAGGATGATATGAAAATAATGCCCGCAAATTCGAAAGTAAGCAAGGCCTGTTACGCGAAACGTAGTCTTACAACTTTTGTTTTTTGACAAATTAAATTACACAAACAAAATTTGTGAGTTATTTTTTTTAATCGAAATTCTAACCAGGAAAAGACGACGTTTGAGATTTTTAAAGTAATCGAAAACTAATGCAGAGCTTTCGTATTTTTCTGGAAATCACTTAGGAAAGATATTTGTTAACACTTACATGAATTACAGCTTCAATAGTCTGTGCTTGCGTTCTTTAGGCATATACATGAAGTAATGGAAGATGCAGGTTGATGGACTTTAATCAGCCCCAAATAGTTTTATAGAGTCTCTTCTCGTCCCACAAAAATAACTGCAGAGTGAAGCTCAGTCATCTATATTACCAGGAAAATGACCTCTTGGGCTGCGTGGACTTGTTAATTTATCCTCCTAAAGAGTTGGATTTAACTTAATTGAAAGATAAATTGTGGTGCTTTATTAATTATTTTCTTGTATATCCTTCTAGACCTCGAAATATAAGAGAAATGTCGCAGCTAAAGAGTCCTTACTCTATCTCTGTACGTGAGTTGTGATAGCAAGGATAATCGGCGATCACCTCGGCTGACTGATTGATATAATGTCATATCCTGACAATATCGTTAGATCTCTTGTTCCTGTAACAGACTGCGTGGTCCCTCATTGTATGACGGTCACGATAGCAACGATAATCACCTTGACCGACTGACTGATAGAATTTCAAATCAAGACAACATCGTTATATCCATTGTTCCTGTAACAGACTGCGTGGTCCCTCAGTGTATGACAGTCACGATAGAAACGATAATCACCTTGACCGACTGACTGATAGAATTTCAAATCAAGACAACATCGTTATATCCATTGTTCCTGTAACAGACTGCGTGGTCCCTCACTGTATGACAGTCACGGTAAGAACGATAATCACCTTGACCGACTGACTGATAGAATTTCAAATCAAGACAACATCGTTATATCCATTGTTCCTGTAACAGACTGCGTGGTCCCTCACTGTATGACAGTCACGATAGGAGCGATAATCACCTTGACCGACTGACTGATAGAATTTCAAATCAAGACAACATCGTTATATCCATTGTTCCTGTAACAGACTGCGTGGTCCCTCACTGTATGACAGTCACGATAGAAACGATAATCACCTCGAACGACTGACTGATAGAACTTCAAAGCAAGGCATCGTTAGTTCTCTTGTTCCTATATCCGACTGCGTGGTAGTTTATTTTCAGTCGAACCTTAAATCAGAAACGTTACTAATATATTGGATCATAAGCATATTTTTAATATCACATCACGAAAACTAAGAGACTAAGAATGTACAAAATTGAAATGAAAATGAAAACCTTTTTGTTAATATTTATCAAAATAACACTTATATATGTGATAAAATATATTTTAATACGTATTTTAACATTGCTTACTCATAATTAGTTTAAAAGGAAACCGTAATAAATTAAGCTCAAGTGCGAAATCTCCAACTAGTTATTAAGATTATTACTTATTAACTAATTATAAGAAAAAAAGCTTTGTGCCACATTTTAAGAAACCAGGTTGATCTAAATAGTCATTCTAAACATTGAGATGTACAATATAAAGATCAGCCTGCATTTTAGTCTTGGGCTTAAACGTTTCAACGTGTACGAAAAAAATGAAATGTTTTTGAAGTATTTAAAAATATGAAATCATTTTTAAAATAACGTATTGTAAATGGCTATATGATTGGCGAATGTGGATATTGAGTTAATATTAGGTATAACACGTTTGGGATTATTTTTTACTTTATAGCTTATGATTTAATTTAATTAAATGATTACTTTATTAATTCAACTTTTTTTTGGTTTGAAAAGCTGTTTGACAAATCAGCCCCGACAAATTTTTTCAGTCATATATTTCATTATTACTGTCACTTATTTGTTCGCAAAGCATTATGATTTCAACGATTTAGATCGTATTTTACAAAGGGTAAATGAGTAACAGCGAACCTACACAGCGCCCGTGACAACAGACAAATGTGGAACATGTCAGGAATGGCAAGCGTGAAATTAAAATCGGCTCTAGATGCTGTTTTGCTGGATGTGCTCTTATATTGTCCTCAGGGCTTGTAATTAAATTATTTTAGCTACAAATTGTGTTTGTTCTTATGAGAATAATAACATTAAATTTATCAATATATTTTTACTTTTATTTACACAGTGCGGATTTAAACGAAGATACCTAAACATTACGTTTAGTAATTAAATTAAAGCTTTTAATAACTACCAAACAAAAGGTAGATTATTAAGAAATAATCATTGAACTGGTACTAAAATTATTATTTCTTGTTTTGACGTTGCAACTTTAGATACAATCACTTATTTTACAACACTTTTTATCATTAACTGATTAAATAAACGTGTTACATCAAGTTAGTCTCTATGTGCCTAAAATATTGCTGTCCACCTAGCAAACTCGTAGTCCTTGAGAAGGATATTATTGAGAAAGGACTGTCTGGACAAATGTGCCATGAGAGCCTCTAGCGTCCACCAGCTTTACGTCCACTGCCTTCCACAGTCCACTGGGGTTTCAAAAAGCATGTCACGGCTTGGTGAATCGTACGGATAATAAATGTTAAATACATTTCATTCTCATACACATTTCTTTTTGACTTCGAATTCTTGTATCGTATTTTCCTATCGTATTCTCTTCTTAACAAGTTTGATGTACACAATGTTGGTATTATATAATAATTGTTAAACTGACTAATGTATAAAAACACTTAAATAGAGAAATCATTTTCTAAATTAATTAAAATACTTTTTTTAGTAAAGCAAGTAAATAGATCTTTTGTTTTTTTAGTGTGAAATGCTTTTTTTTAAAGAAATATTTTTAATTTCGGTTGGAGCTATCGTATATCATATGAATCAAAAGCTATTTCTACCTAGGGATAAAAATATGACATTTTCTTCTAATGACTATAAGTCAAGTAAATAATGTTTTTGATAAAAAAATGTCAAAACCAGACGACTTATAAGAGAAAGGTTTATACACATGTCAGATTAAAATACATCGGCTTAAAATTTCAAGTAACACATATTTCAATTCCATATTATAATAGAATGAGAATGATAAATTAACTGAATAAATTGAAGAAACAAATTGTGATTTTTCAAAGGACACATATTTTTATGACTTAAGCTGTATATATGTACACGTGTATAAAAAACATTAATATTAAATTAAATTCTAGTGTTATAATTTATAAACGTTTTTAATAAAATCCGACACTGACAGTAAAGATGTTGCAATATATATATATATATATATATATATATATATATATATATGTAATAATAATTATTATATATATACATATATATATATATATATATATATATATATATATATATATATATATATATATATGTGTACTGTAATTATCAAGAAGTAATTTCTTAGTTTATGAATATTTAATTAAATGTAGTTCATTTGACGCATATAATTGTTTCCGAGATATGCAGCATTTTAAGAACACCTTTTAGAGTCAAGAAATATGTCTCTTCAGAAAAAGTTACTCTCTGTAGGGTTAGACTAAGTGATCGTTGCAGGAAACATTTCCATGTCAGAGAGTCACGTGACCCAGAATACCTTACATGACAGCTGACAGCCTCGGTATATGTCTCTCTTAACATTTTACTTGTTTTAAGTGATGTTACAGATTCATATTGGTTCTCAGTTATTTTCTACAAAATTGTATAAATCAATGCAGAAAACAGTGCTACCATTTAGTTTTTGAATTAATTATGTTTATTGATTATTTAAATACAAATTTTTAAACCGTACTAACATTATTTATGCTTATCTAATACCAAAAATATTGCGAAAAAATAAGAAATGTGTTGTTATAGTTCCAATATGAAAACAAAAGATATTGAACAGAGTTGATTATGCAAATCGCTGATCGTATTGCACGTTGATTTAGCCAGTCAAATATTCTTTGAAAGAATATTCTTTTACGGATCCTATCTTTAAAATAATTAATTTTTAACAGATTTTAGTTTCAAACATTTCAAAACTGAGGGAAATTTTAACTTTTTTTTTTAAATGGCGTAGTGACTGCAAGTTACTTCGAAAAGACAAAACAATTAATTGCCAAGTAACAGATAATCTAAGGACTATCTAAAATATCTGTCTGGTTTAATGGTTTCCATACAACACGTTTGTTCTTTATTTTCAAAATTTAAAGCGTATGGATATTTAAAAAGCCACCATACAAAAATTTTGTAGCTTAAACTTTCTTAAAAAAAAGTAAAATGTGAATTATATATATACAATATAAAAACATAAGAGAACTCAATACACCGATTATAAATAATGGTTTTTAGCAAATTAAATAATTTCAAGTAAAAGATTAATTTCAGATATTCACATTGTTGAATATCTGAAGTCTTGAAGTCGTACTGTGTTGAAGAGGCACAAATGACCATAGCTACTATCCCTTTCGAAATTTAAAATGACAAGAGTAAAAATATACGCCACAAGTCTAATTAGGTTATGAACTGGCAGATAGTAATAACCAAATACCTATTTAGAGTCTTAAAATTAAAAAATAAATCTCTCTGTTTTTATGTATTTATAAAATAATTCAGATTTTGTGATTAGAAATCTCAGCAATTAATCTCATGATAACTAAACTTTTCTAGGAATAAACTATAAAAAATGAAAATTTATCTTGAAACCGATACCGTTCTTCAAAATGTCCCGCGTTACGTCTCTTTCTTGTTTGCATATTTTAAAATCAATTCGCCATCATTAATTATAGTTTCAATATATGTGATTTGAATCATAATACTTACTAATTGTCATGGAATTAAAATTGCAATTCGTCATGTGCGAAAATGGATATATCATTAAAGTGGGCAAGTTCATCTCGATGCCCTCAAGAATTAATCAACCATTACCACCTTACGATTGGTTCCGTCTCACTTCTCTTGGTAATGATCGTTTTCCTCGCTCACCTGTAGAACTGGCTGTCAAGTGGGACTAGTTGGACTCTCAACACCTCATACCACTCTCACTAACTTGGGCAATCCTATTTTTAAATGAAGCTGATTCTTAACACCATTAGATTTTATTATTAATTTATTAGTTACTATATTACGTGGTGGAGATATCTTCTCCCCTACTCTTCTACTCTAAAATAATGGAAATAAACTCTTAAATTTTATACGTTAGATAAAGAATAGTTGAGTTTATTTATTTCTTCTTAGTCTAATCTGAAATAGAGAGTTTGAAAATTTATATGTGAAAAGGGTAAAAGTTTTGATAATACAGCCCCGTATTATTCTCCCAAAAATAGTTGAAACTTTCTGAATTTTGCTAGTGCGTTAACTAACTTTTATCGTATCAGTTATGTTAAAATATTATTATAAATACTTTTTTATGTGGAAAGTTATGTGTTTTAAAAATAAAATTAACGTATTATATTTGTTTATTGATTTATATATAAGAAAAAACAAAGTATCAATCTTATAGGGATATCTGTTTAAGAATTTTAAGAAAATCAGATAATATTTAGCTATAAATGTTTCTAGTTATTTGAATAGAAATATCAGTTAAAAAATTGATATAATAATATGCACCTTGTATATTATTACACATTACACCAAAGTGCATTGAGACAATGATGTATAGCTCCTTTTAAAACCAATAAATCTTGCCTCAGTCAACAATAGCGCTTAAGTGTATTCGGTACTTTGTGTTTAAGAAATTTTCATACATGAAAGGGTGGTTAAAACCAATAAATCTTGCCTCAGTCAACAATAGCGCTTAAGTGTATTCAGTGCTTTGTGTTTAAGAATTTTCATACATGAAAGGGTGGTTAAACACCAATAAATCTTGCCTCAGTCAACAATAGCGCTTAAGTGTATTCGGTGCTTTGTGTTTAAGAAATTTTCATACATGAAAGGGTGGTTAAACACCAATAAAATCTTGCCTCAGTCAACAATAGCGCTTAAGTGTATTCAGTGCTTTGTGTTTAAGAATTTTCATACATGAAAGGGTGGTTAAACACCAATAAATCTTGCCTCAGTCAACAATAGCGCTTAAGTGTATTCGGTGCTTTGTGTTTAAGAAATTTTCATACATGAAAGGGTGGTTAAACACCAATAAATCTTGCCTCAGTCAACAATAGCGCTTAAGTGTATTCGGTACTTTGTGTTTAAGAAATTTTCATACATGAAAGGGTGGTTAAAACCAATAAATCTTGCCTCAGTCAACAATAGCGCTTAAGTGTATTCGGTACTTTGTGTTTAAGAAATTTTCATACATGAAAGGGTGGTTAAACACCAATATAATATTTATATACAATTGATTTAGGGACCGTTTTATATGAAGCTTTAATTAAAATATCTATTGTTAAAAGAGGCTGTATATATCCTGAACCAAAATATGAAATCCAAATGGCCATCATTTTTGGGTAGTTACTAATTACAAGTGAAGGACGTTAAATTGTATTTAGATAATTCCTTTGATTGGTCACAACTTTCCAGTTGCTTGTTAAACATTTCTGACTATCCCCCATTTGCATAGTCTAAGTAAAGAGAAAAATAGTTGAAAACAAATGTCAATGATTGTAAATACTTTTAATATTCCTACTTTATTATTAACTATCTAATTTGTTACGTATTGCAAAAACGTTTATTTATATTTATCCTGTATCTTGTTTATAATTCACGTTCAGATATCTAACAGGGTTGGGAATGAAATAAAGCGGATGGCCAGCCGTCCTCCTGCAACTTCTGCAAGTACTGTTTGTTTCATACTGGAGAGTTATTTTACAATCCAGGGATGTCAGATTTGTAATTTATTTTTACACAAAAGGGACTATCTTTTGCCATTTATTATTATATAAGAATATACAACACTAAGTCATATATTTATATATATTGGTTTTATTTTTTAATGTTGATTTTACTCTATCATGGCATTTTCAGATCTACCTCAGATTCTATAAGTCTTATTAAAACCTCTTATTAAGCTACACCCAGAAAAGTACAATACTTAATCAAGTACAACCAAAAATACTGAAAAGTAAGAAATGTTTCAGACAAGTTGTATAAAACCTTTACTGTTTGCGTGATCAACTAAATGTCACAGACAACACTGTCTAATAATTTAAATTAAAAACTATTAAATCCATTTATTTTTATTTTGAGTCGCAGGACCAATTTCAAGAGAAATTAAATTTCCACAAATAGCTTTGTATAGGGTTTAATAACCACGCCTTTAAAAAATATTAGTATTCCAATTCTTTGAAAACAATAATAACAACACATGTTTTTTGTAAGGCAATATTTCAACAGAAACAACGTTTTGATAAGTGCTCACCACTTAGAGTACATAAAGTATTAAGTGGTGGCATAAAAACCGATTCTATAAAAATTCTTGTATATTAAAATATATAGTTATTACTTTGTAATATAAGGAGGCTGAAACATCGTGGGAGTCTAGGAAGCCTAGGACTTTCCAAAAATCTCTGTTAGCAACATAAAAAGCAAAATATTCTGCCTATTACGAAGCATAAGATTTCCTGATGTGTTAAAAAAAATATGGGCAATATAACCGTAAAATATAAATACTGTATATTTATATTTTATACTGTATATTTATATTTTATAGTACGATGCAACAAAATCTATCAATTTCACACGTTTCATGTGTGATCACAATACCCATTTTTATTCGTATGAACCACATGGGCCAGTAGCCAAATCATTAAATTAAATTAATTATTGAATTGGAAAATAATATAAAAGATATGATTCACACAATTTTAAAATTTTTGATCTTTTAGTACTAATGATTACCAAATTAAATTTCATTAATAACTTTGATTAGCGCTTTCTTGTGCACTAAACAGTGACTGAACCTTTACATGTGATCTCCTCGGGTCAAGCAGATATGCAGGTCACCGGCGGTAGCGATCAGCATCTCGAGAGTCCCATATTGTTAAAAAACTGTAATGTTTTATTTCAGTCAATAAGATGGAAAAAGTTACTAAGGACATGATAGGACCTTCTTGAAATCATGTAGTCCATCCCTTTGTCTGCTGTATAGCTTTATAAAATATGTCCTAGAACCTGAATGCCTTGTTTTCTCTTGGTCTAAGGAATTTTTATTTTCAGATAAAAGGGCGATCATTCTGTTCGTCTTATAGTAGGTCTGCCCGTTTACGTTGAAGTCAGTAAGAGAAAAATAGCGTCCATACTGATTCTCAGCTTTCAATGAAGGTGTAACTTTGCAGCTGATGATTACAAACCAATGGAATTTTTCGATAGGGCATCATAGTGTTTTGGAATTTCTCTAAAATTGGATTAAAATCTGTAGATACAGCTTTGAAGCGACTTTTGAAGCATTGTATTGAACGTTCGGATATGATAATCATTACAGAATGATTTGGTGAAATGATTTTTTATAACACCTTTAGCCTCACATAAAGCACGAAATGTTACTCTGTAACATTGTTGCAATGTTAGATAGAAGTACTTATGACTGCCCATTATGTACAAATATACTTTAGAGAGGAAGGTTTTTAACCTTAATGTAACGTCTTTTATGGCCTTCTCCTCGCTTTCACCTCGATCCATTTGGATCGGTTGTCGATGCATGAAAAAATTGAAGCTTTGAAAAGTCCAGGACAATCTATGTGTATTTGGTTAAAGTTTTTTTTAGAAGTGTGCTACGTGTAAACTATACCTTTTTTGGTTTTGGGTTAAAACGAGTTAATGCACAATTTTTACAACTTTTCTCAAGATTTTCGATATCCCCCAATGTTTGCCTCAGCACACGTAACAATGAGCTGGCAGTTTTTTTTGTTATGTAGATTTTTTCGTGTAGTTCATCTAGAACTCTGAAATGGAAACACACACTCAATATCTAACCAGACATTAAAAGATTATGCACGATCTTTGAGAGCTCTGAATCGTTTTTTGTTTCCAGTCTTGATGGTTACAGCTAAAATAAGAATAAATTGAAATTTAAAAACAAGTTTAAGATTTGAAAATTGCTTGATTATATATTTGCTGACATTTTTGGCAATAATTCCTTCAAGGGGAGAGGTGATATCTTGAACTTAGAGACAGCGTGTTTCTATTCTCTCGGACTCTCTTGAATTTTATTTTGCAGTTTAACTCTGAAAGATAGAGAGCACCACGAAGCCGATGTGTGAACGTCATTTGCGGTCGAGTCATTTTTAACTAAAAATACGAGAAATTGATTGGTTGACTGCCAAAAGTTGGAATTACTTTACAAACATATAATATTAGAAATGAGAGATGCCAATAGTAATCTGAAGTGGTTCTTGCTCTATTTCACTGCAATTACGCTCAGCGTCTGTGATCGAGCATGACGTGTAAGTGATTGGTATTTCTATTTCCTGAATGTTGTTGCTGAGGACGTCAGCTGAGAAGTTATGGTGAGAAGCAATGATAATGGGGTTTAAATGGTACAAGTATCTAGTCACTAAAACTTTGGTCTTCATCTGAAGAAATTACTCTACTAATCGATATCCAAGTCCATTTGATTCTCTTCCGCAACAAGGTGATAGAAAATTTAAGAGTTGGTGTATCTATAAAGAAACTAGAAAGAGAAAAGACCCAAGAAGCGTGCTAATTTTTCAACATTTAATGAGTAAGGCATTCTCTTAGGTTTCTTAGATTGAAGATTTGCTTATTATGTTGAATCCTATTAGTCGTCACAGGTATTAAATGATTTTCGAAAGAATAAGCACTTGCAATTGTTTAAGGCGCAGGTCAAATTCGAATAGTCTTTGAAGGTATTTCTGACATTCCTCTAATACGACATTTCCAAGGATGTCATATTTTGTCGTGAGCAACTTTTTCACTTTTTGGGAGATCCTTCAATACTTGATAAAGCATTCCATTCTATTAAATCGTGCCACCTTGATTCCGAAACTAAGTTAATTTACACGACATCATCCTCTTTGAGTTAAGATCGTTCTTGCTGGCATCACTTTGACAGACGTCAAATTTAGAGAAATAGCAAAATCAAAGTATTTTCATAATTGGATTACATATATCATCTATTCATTAACGCCTCATGTATAGGCGACACATAGACGGAATATGTCTGCATTTAGAACCAAAACTATATGTGAACCGCAATCGCCGGTTGAAATAGGTAGGGCAGTTCAAATGGCGTCGAGTCTGTCCAATTTGTTGTTGACCTCCTCGAGAAAATGGGATGACATGATAGAATTCAGTACACATCCAATACTCTTTTTGAAAACTTGTACAAATTGTTTTAAAATACTGTCCTTAATGGCTGTTGAATTTGGAGCGCAGTTGTTCGACGATTTAACTCAATATTCACCGAGATCAATTTGTTAATCTCCCAATCCATTGTCGTGAAAGCGGCGCATCGTGGCTTTAGAGTATAACGTAAAGTGCACCTTTAATTTTTTTATCCTTTCAAGAAACTAGAATTTAAATCTTTTCACCGCATATAATTATATCCCCAGAGTATGAAAGAAAAGCTATGGTAGATGTTTCTGCGGGTATACCTAGATTAAGTGGTCGAAATAATTCTATATAAGTAAACTTTTCAACAAGGTTTACTTCAAGTCATTGGGATTTCTCATTTATATTGAAGGAAACAATATATTTGTCAGACTCCCGGCCCTTTTTTTAACAAATCGATTCTGGTTTCATAAGATTCTGGTTGAGTATTTTAGCCACTAACTGAAGAATGGGTGTCATGCATGCATTGAGAATGCCGATAGACAATGCTCTAAGACGACGTACTTCAGTTCTCAGTTAGAGATTGCGGTTTTAATCCTTTCTGTAATAAGCGCTTTGAATCATCATCGACCTTGTAGATTATCAACGCCATATTCTATAATACTCACACAGGTAAATAGCCCATGAGGAAGGAAAAATGTTTTAAATGAGATCGGCCCCTTATTATTTAAAAATCTGTTGTCAGATTTCCTGATGAAATTAGAGGTAAAGTTCAGATCCAGAAAACTTACCACTTTGTCACATTTAAGTTTTGATTTTCCTATACGGCACTCAGAAGCGGTATGGGTATGTTTTCCACATAATAGGCAGTGATTTTCATACCCTAGTTATTGTATGTTCTTGTGAACTCGATATCCTGGGGGACTCATGAAAAGTGCTTGCACGATGTTAGTCCATGAATTGGAACATCTGGACGAATTTGAAACATTATTATTGTTACTGCCATGGAAGTTTATGTACTGGAACCTGGTAGTATATTGAAAACTCTGTTCTCAATTATTGAAGTTTCAAGAATTATAGGATTCTCTAGAATATTATTTAATTTAATTGTATTTAACTGTAGTACTTTGATACTTTAATTAACCTTAAAATAAATTAAGCATGTTCAGAAAACATCAATAACTGGCACTGTATATTTGCAATTGAAATTTTGACTGTGGCCAACTACATGTGGGCAAATGTAACTAACTGTTCGTGGAGTAAAAGTAGAAGATAACAGTCTACTAACTATTGTTGAAATTACTGTTTCACTCGTAACAAGACTTCACTGAAACTTGATAAACCCATAAATACGTGAGGAACGGTGGCCAGTCTGTGTAAACCTGTTAAGCGCTAGGCACGATCCTGGCTGTCAGTAGAAAAACAAAAGGATAAAGACGTCTTGAACTTTAACCGAACTGTTTTCTGAGGTAAAAAACTACTGCACACACACTTTGGTGAGGTATAAAACTATAGCAATTTAACAAGCTTAAGAACGTAATTTACAACTGCGATAAAAACCCCAAGTAATGTTTTGACGTATATACATTTACTGCTTCTACGATATGAAAGCTAAGATCCATTCATATGCTGAAATAAGAGACTATTTTTATTCCACGTATTTTGGCGAAATGTGATTTTAAACAGATTACATACCTGACGAAATCAAATGAACAAAAAACTTAAAATTAAATTTATTACAGTAAAAAATAAATGTAATGGAACGCGTTCAAAATTACTACATTTCTCACTTCAGTTTGTAAAATAAAAGGCATTTTTGAAAGCAATACAAATTTTTAATATGTATGCATTAAACCTTTTAGGAAATATGAAACTGTACTAATACATATTCCAGTTAATAGTTGATAATTATGTACACATAATGTACAGAAAAGTTTACGTCACCCGGCATTTTAATTTGGAATAATATTGCTCATGTCCTTAAACTACTGCAGATGCATTTTAGTCTTTTTCCCTGTAGTGACAATTTTTAAAAGAACTCCAAACGTTTTTGAAAATACCTCCTAAAGTGTATTTATTTACATCAATCTGTCAACAGAAGTGAATAACGCTAATTGATAATAACGTATTATAGATGCAACTATTAACCTAGAATGCGAATTTTATAACATAGGAGGGGTCACTTCTGGCTGGTTATACTTTCCAGATGAGTCAACACTGAGTGAAAAAAACAATCGATATGTCACTTGTATACCTGACCAACCCTATAGATGTCTAGGAGCGTCCACATCACTGACCGCAGGTGTAGGAATTTCGGGGTAACAGGGTTGGTCGGTAGGTAAGTTTTACTACAGAGTATGACTGATCGAGAATGACAGCTCCCTATGTGTTGAAAGCTGTTGTTAGCCTTAACATGAGGGAGTAGTCCCCCATCCGAATTTACTGGACAATGTTGGAGTAGAGGTAGCTTCCTCTGCTTCCAAGGTGACTTGACTGAGATATTGAACCCATTACCCTTCTCATGGATCTCAACAGAAGGTCGTCCTTTTCCCTAACCTAATCAGCAAAGTAATTTTATTGTCCTGAATGAAAAATTGATATTAAAAATGGTTAAAAATGAGATTAAAATAAATATACAGTTAAAATAAAATTGAATAATTTAACTGCTGGTTAGGTAAAATCATCTAAAAACATTATTGCTCCCTAATTTTGTTTGAGGTGAAAACTGTAATAGGCGAAAAAGAGATAAAACCTAATGTTCCTGTTGAAGCCACACTACTGTTTTTGGTACGTATAATAGTTGTAACGTGTAAATTATAATGGTATTGTAATATTAGGCTTATTATTGGGCTGTATTAAAATTGTTAAAGAGTCATAAATTGCGCTGAATAAATTAGTTATGAGTTGCCTGAGTAAATACTGTTAAATTACTTATTCGTTATTAAAAGTTGCTGTAATCCTGCGAGCAAAAATATTTCAATTTGGAGAGCTAATGAAAATATCACAAAATTGGTTTGTTGATTTAAAACTTATAAAATAGTAAAATATTAAAAGTTAGTTTCATTATTCCTATGGTTTAATAAGGTCTATTTCATAATAAACCAATTTTATTTTTTAATAAAACTCTTCCGACTTCAAGTTATTGCAGCTGAAATGTCCGTGCATTGGCAATAAGTGTGGATAGTTATGAATAATTCAGGTCATTATGGACGCGTTCTAAGTTATGAATAAACGTCCGAGTTTACTTTAGAAAACTGAAATTTTTGTTTTTACCAAAGAAACGTTTCGAAGACTAAATTATATTATTTTCATGTATCAGGAAATAATAAACACTTAAGTAAATAAAACCGTTCTCAATGTCGATAGGCCAGGAAGCCATAATGATTGGACGGCTTCAAACACACGAGTTGGAATTACACAGCAATATTGTTCGCGTTATCTCAGCAGACAGAATATTAATTGTTATATGATGGTTAGTATCCAATAGGGTAATTGAATATAGAAAGTAAACTTTGTAATACAAACATTCGCAACTCGTATTTAAAAATTATAATTTCCTGGTTTTATCGTAATTCTGCAACAAACGCTTACAATGATTTTTATTTCAAGTAGAATGAACGGTATGTTATTAAATACTTTATGTAAAATTACTTGTTGGATTGTATTTTATAAAATTTTCCGCTCCTTTACGCAGTGTTTAATTTAGGTGAAATATTATCTATATGTAGTGTTTTTAACCTCTCTAAAGCGATATTGACTTGTTACGTTTATTGAAGGAATCATTTTACATTGTTATAATCATCCGTTGAAAAGGCTTTAAACCATTAGTAATTCATTGCATGTTAGTCATTACTAATAATGTATATAAAAATGCATTAAATAATTCCTGTTCTGGTTAAACACAAGGGTGCAGAAATGACAGAGTTATACAAACTGCTGAGAGAAAAATAAAAATACCTACAACTTTTTAGAGACCACTTAGTAATTATTAATTAGGTGTAAGTTCTTATTATATTGGACGGACCGCTCGCTTTCGGCCACCCAAAAATTAATGATCAAATTAATCACCTATTTTCTGTTATATTAATGTACAAAGGATATACATTCAATACGCACCTGCCTAAAGATTGGCAGCCAATGGACTATTTGAAATTTTGGTTTAAACAGAGGAAATTAAGAAGTAACATAACAGTCCTAATGTATACGTCAGGACCGTACAGGAATAAGTTATAAGATTGTAATACAAAAACGTGGAATTTAGGATATGTCCCATCTTTAAATATTATGAAAAAATTTTAGGAGTCTGATTATCCTTTCTGATAATTCTGACCTGATTATATCTGAATAATCCATAGACGAATTTACAAATTTTAAACAAAGAAATAAAAACGCCGCGATTAACAGTTTTAAGCTGGCGGTAGTTGTAATACAGTAAGTCACTTGAGTGATGAGATATTATCATAATATACAGATTCCGTTTGTTCTCTATAGAAAAATACTGAATATTAAATTATAAATTATTTAAAAACAAAACTCTTGGAAATATCACATAATTTCTAGAAATCTAGTGAAATGCTAGTGACTCGTTTCATGTTTTTTTCTATTCGCCATCCATTGCTTGTTAGTATTTTAAAATTATTCAAATATTTAAAATAGTATTCATATATCTAATATAGAACTATGTATATAATCGTGCATACAATAATACTAGAGTACCTGTTTTATGTAAATAATCTGAACAAGAACAGAACAAGCTTATTTATCAAGTGTGATTATTCGTCATGTATTAAGTACTTTGATATGGTAATTAAATTAATGCATTAAAAAAAATAGATAAACAGGTACAAGTTTTATTTGAACTTTTTTTAAATTTTGTAGCTTGGTTTAATGTTTTTACCTATGCAAACATTAGTAGCAATGTTCAAGATTGGTTGGCTGTTAAATATAACGTTAAATAATGGAATGTTAAATCCATGTTTCAAAACTATTATTTCCGCAATTTTGATACCTTTTCTATAAACACAAAAATACTGCGATCGCATTGAATCAATCCAACCCAAAATACCTATGTTATCTGGACTAAAACAAAAAAAACAAAAATGAGTGAAAATTCTTACGATCATTTAATATACAAACTTCACAATTTATCTGATTCTTGTGTAAACATTTAGAGAGTACAGAGTGTTTTCAAATGAATTTTATTGTAACAACACTCAACATTGTTACATGTTGCATAATGTAATGTCCTTCAGTTCTTCGCTTTCGTTATTCATGGTCATAGTGAATGAAATAAAAGTATATTAAAACAACATGGTCACAGGAATATCATCAATATTTCACACCATAAGTTAACTGACAATCGTATTTTTACTACTCATTTAAAATATATCTATAGAAAATGTAAGAAATATCTCACGCTGCCTACACGTATGACCAGCAGTTTTATCTAACACAAGAGACTAGTCTTGGTAGATGTGTTTTTTGAAGGCGTTGGATAATGAAGGCTTTTAATCCCTTTTTAAATTTATTACTACAAATAATACATGTATCAGACAGTATTATGTGCATGGAATCTTTAACAACCTATGAGCGATATGAGTACATCCTATCAATAATTATATTTAGTGCGATTCCTGCAATCGTCTTGAAATCTACAACATAGACTTTTTTTTTCTGAAACATTTAAAAATTTAATACTTAAGCCTTACCGGGCGTATTAACGGAAAACTCGCGCAGTGGAAATGACTCTTCACACGTAATTACGGGAAATCTCGCAATCGAAGTTTTTTATTTTTTGTCGTGAACTATAGTTCGTAAAACCTGCCGATAGAATGTTAACCGAACCTCTCAGACGACGACGACGCGCTCCATTCATTGTTCTCGGCCACACCCGTTACAGATCCGAAACTGGTTGTCATAGCAACTGAATGGCCATTCTGACCTGCAGACTGGCGCGTCTTTCAGAATTTCCTGCGTGGTGAGGGCGACAGTGCTGTTCACGAGACCTGCGCGTAAGCTTACGTTATTTCTGAACATTTCTTACAGTTATATTATTTCAACGATTGTGACTTCAATTTGAAACACTTCATGCTTCGAAATGTTTCATTCACAAAAACATTTTTGAAATTGGTAAAATTCCATGTTTTATTTTTTTTATACATTTTAATCTGTAAAAAATACGTAATAAGTATTAAAAAAAATTCCGTTTTTTAAGTTTTTTTCCTTTAAACTTCAAAAATATTAAATCAAATAGAACTTTAAACAAATTAAAAATTTATTTTTTATGCTAATAGCACGCTAGGGGGAAAATAAGTAGGAATTCGTATTTCTGCACTCTAAGAGTTAAGTCACGTAAAATTGTGTAAACCAATTATATAAAAAAAATATTATGTAAATATTTGTTTAATGCCTTAACAATTCCCTGGCTTAAGTGTAAAGACATATTTCATTTATTGCAATTGAAATTTTTGTTGAAAATCATATTATTATACTATATGTGATTCAGCTAAGTATCGGTCAGAGAGACTCAGCTCAACTGATATTTGTTGAAGAGTTTCCGGTGCACAAGTCACGTGATCACCAGTTCCGGTGGCTCGGCCATCAAGTGAGGTCTGAGCATAGTTCGAACACAATTTGGTTCCCGTTGATATAATTTAGAGCGAGTTCATCAAGTGAACGATCCAACTCGAAAACAATGTTCATATAATAGGTATCAAACAAACAATTTATTGCACACAATTTTTTTATCGGTACAATATTTTTCGTAATTTGTCGTGACGAGAGGTAAAGGTATTCGTAATAATTCCATTGAAACTATTTACCTAGCGCAGTTTGCTGTAAGTGTAGACTCCACATTAGTTTAACAAACTATTAATGCACGCTCTCAAATATGAATTTTAGTTATATTGCTTTATACTGAAAATAAAAAAAACATACTTAAGACTTAAACAGTTGTACTTAAGAACGGGACTATCAGTTGTTCAAACGCTCTTAATAAAGTAAAACTCGCACTAGAGATATTTGAACAGAACTTATCATTACTGTAACGTAGGTATAAATTAGAGTAAATATGTACAGTAAAACGGGTTTGTGGTCCTCAGTTCCCTGTAAAACTATTCTTTTAGTTTTACTATGTTTATGCCAATGAAGAGATTTACCGATTGGCTCATATGTTCATCTAAAACTTCTGAACCAGCGATGACGATTTTGTACAAAAAAAGGTTTTTCAGTAACATCTATGTTGATGACCAGGAAGTTTTGCAGATCTACGGAATTTAAACACGACAGAGTGTGTAGCGGCTTGCTATTCCAATAACCTTTACATAGGATAGAATGCCTAGGGTATTTCGTAAGAAGATCAGTTGATTATTTGTGTCCACTGACTCCCTATATCACTTTCTAATGAACTAACTGAAGGCTACTTCCTTCCTTCTAGTTGCAGTGTGGTGAGAAAATGGTATGGACGTAGAGGTTTATTCTTACTTCCTTTCTCTAATTGGCTGAGCTTAGCGAAGCCTATCACTCAAAAGGCTGGAAAGGTTTTTATTTCTGTCTGCTGTTTTGTCTGCCTGATCTGTAATTTTTTTAGACCCAATCATCATTTTAAAAGGTTGTCAAGCGCTACAAAGATTTGCCGGAGGACATTAAGTTTAAAAATAACAAGTTCTTTTGGAAGAAAGTTAAAAAGTTTTTGATGAAGTACCATTTTAAGATCCTCTTAAAATTTGAATGTTTTGAATCGTATATGGGCCTACGAACGGGAAAACAAAATTCAATCTCTGAAGAATACCACCTATGTAAGGAAAAGATCCAACCACACAAAGCGGACAATTTACTTGCAATCGCAGTATTAGATTACTTTAAATTGTTGCAATCGTATAACGTACTGAACTGAGTTACTTTGTTACTTAGATATACGGTTACATAAATGCTTTACGCTATCAGTATTCTCTACCTAACCTGAATAATATTCATATAATCTGGATAAGTTATTACAATATGACTCAACTAGAGTATTAAAATCTGCGACTTCTAGTTGATAAGGACCTCCAACAAATATTAGGATTTTTTATAATTTTTTCAATTATAATTCATGCTTTTTTCTCAATGGGGAAATATTTTTTTACTAATATTATGAACTCGCTAATCAAAATGTAACGAAAATTCCAACATGGTTTTACGGATCTCAACTTCAGAGCAGTTTCCGGCTTTTCTTTAATCAAATTAATTTCTTGTTTTGGTGGCCTGAATAAATTTCCAAAATTATTTATTCCATATTCCATTTTGTATCTTGTCATTAGAGATCCTGCTTTTGACGTCTTCAATTTTCCAATATTTATAAATAAAACGCAATGCCCCCTACTCACACTTAACTAATTCTTCAACTTCTCGATAATCCCAGAAAGTAAAAATTTGGCACATCCGTGCCTCATCACTTGAGTAGAAAAAATAAACCTTTTTGATAATGATGATACGTTTTTAGGGGTTTGCCTAGAACCCCTAGAAGAGCTATATTTTTGTATTTCATATTTTAGCATATTTATGTAGATTTTTTCGTGTAGTTCATCTAGAACTCTGAAAATGGAAACACACACTCAATATATAACCAGACATTAAAAGATTATGCACGATCTTTGAGAGCTCTGAAATCGTTTTTTGTTTCCAGTCTTGATGGTTACAGATAAAATAAGAATAAATTGAAATTTAAAAACAAGTTAAGATTTGAAAATTGCTTGATTAAATATATTTGCTGACATTTTTGGCAATAATTCCTTCAAGGGGAGAGGTGATATCTTGAACATAGAGACAGCGTGTTTCTATTCTCTAGGACTCTCTCTTGAATTTTATTTTGCAGTTTAACTCTGAAAAGATAGAGAGCACCACGAAGCCGATGTGTGAACGTCATTTGCGGTCGAGTCATTTTTAACTAAAAATACGAGAAATTGATTGGTTTGACTGCCAAAAGTTTGGAATTACTTTACAAACATATAATATTAGAAATGAGAGATGCCAATAGTAATCTGAAGTGGTTTCTTGCTCTATTTCACTGCAATTACGCCTCAGCGTCTGTGATCGAGCATGACGTGTAAGTGATTGGTATTTCTATTTCCTGAATGTTGTTGCTGAGGACGTCCAGCTGAGAAGTTATGGTGAGAAGCAATGATAATGGGGTTTAAATGGTACACAAGTATCTAGTCACTAAAACTTTGGTCTTCATCTGAAGAAATTACTCTACTAATCGATATCCAAGTCCATTTGATTCTCTTCCGCAACAAGGTGATAGAAAATTTAAGAGTTGGTGTATCTATAAAGAAACTAGAAAGAGAAAAAACCCAAGAAGCGTGCTAATTTTTCAACATTTAATGAGTAAGGCATTCTCTTAGGTTTCTTAGATTGAAGATTTGCTTATTATGTTGAATCCTATTAGTCGTCACAGGTATTAATATGATTTTCGAAAGAATAAGCACTTGCAATTGTTTAAGGCGCAGGTCAAATTCGAATAGTCTTTGAAGGTATTTCTGACATTCCTCTAATACGACATTTCCAAGGATGTCATATTTTGTCGTGAGCAACTTTTTCACTTTTTGGGAGATCCTTCAATACTTGATAAAGCATTCCATTCTATTAAATCGTGCCACCTTGATTCCGAAACTAAGTTAATTTACACGACATCATCCTCTTTGAGTTAAGATCGTTCTTGCTGGCATCACTTTGACAGACGTCAAATTTAGAGAAATAGCAAAATCAAAGTATTTTCATAATTGGATTACATATATCATCTATTCATTAACGCCTCATGTATAGGCGACACATAGACGGAATATGTCTGCATTTAGAACCAAAACTATATGTGAACCGCAATCGCCGGTTGAAATAGGTAGGGCAGTTCAAATGGCGTCGAGTCTGTCCAATTTGTTGTTGACCTCCTCGAGAAAATGGGATGACATGATAGAATTCAGTACACATCCAATACTCTTTTTGAAAACTTGTACAAATTGTTTTAAAATACTGTCCTTAATGGCTGTTGAATTTGGAGCGCAGTTGTTCGACGATTTAACTCAATATTCACCGAGATCAATTTGTTAATCTCCCAATCCATTGTCGTGAAAGCGGCGCATCGTGGCTTTAGAGTATAACGTAAAGTGCACCTTTAATTTTTTATCCTTTCAAGAAACTAGAATTTAAATCTTTTCACCGCATATAATTATATCCCCAGAGTATGAAAGAAAAGCTATGGTAGATGTTTCTGCGGGTATACCTAGATTAAGTGGTCGAAATAATTCTATATAAGTAAACTTTTCAACAAGGTTTACTTCAAGTCATTGGGATTTCTCATTTATATTGAAGGAAACAATATATTTGTCAGACTCCCGGCCCTTTTTTTAACAAATCGATTCTGGTTTCATAAGATTCTGGTTGAGTATTTTAGCCACTAACTGAAGAATGGGTGTCATGCATGCATTGAGAATGCCGATAGACAATGCTCTAAGACGACGTACTTCAGTTCTCAGTTAGAGATTGCGGTTTTAATCCTTTCTGTAATAAGCGCTTTGAATCATCATCGACCTTGTAGATTATCAACGCCATATTCTATAATACTCACACAGGTAAATAGCCCATGAGGAAGGAAAAATGTTTTAAATGAGATCGGCCCCTTATTATTTAAAAATCTGTTGTCAGATTTCCTGATGAAATTAGAGGTAAAGTTCAGATCCAGAAAACTTACCACTTTGTCACATTTAAGTTTTGATTTTCCTATACGGCACTCAGAAGCGGTATGGGTATGTTTTCCACATAATAGGCAGTGATTTTCATACCCTAGTTATTGTATGTTCTTGTGAACTCGATATCCTGGGGGACTCATGAAAAGTGCTTGCACGATGTTAGTCATGAATTGGAACATCTGGACGAATTTGAAACATTATTATTGTTACTGCCATGGAAGTTTATGTACTGGAACCTGGTAGTATATTGAAAACTCTGTTCTCAATTATTGAAGTTTCAAGAATTATAGGATTCTCTAGAATATTATTTAATTTAATTGTATTTAACTGTAGTACTTTGATACTTTAATTAACCTTGAAATAAATTAAGCATGTTCAGAAAACATCAATAACTGGCACTGTATATTTGCAATGAAATTTGACTGTGAGTTCACATTATGTTGTATTGATCCTAAAATCGCCTAAGAAATTAAACAATAACTGAGGACCTTATTGAAATACACTTAAAAATAATGTTGTAAGACCAAAACAAACTTAACTTTCATAATCAAGCAATGGAAGTGGCGTATCTGGACCTAAGAATGCAGTAAGGGTGTTTTAGTGATTGCTAACTAATGAAGCACATAGAAGTTTGAGATGTCTGTTTTATTTATCAAGCGTTTCAGTGGGTGATAATTTACGAAACGATCTATATCTCGTATTTTTCTCTTCAGGTATTTATTTCCTAAATGAGTAATGTATATTGATTGACACGTTAAAATTTGAAAAAATTGATTTTAAACAGTTTATACTGTAATAGCTTTAAATTGAACATGAACTGAGTTTAAATTTCAGTGATGAATGAACCCTTTTTGTTGTAAGATGGTTGATAAAGTAAATGTTTTAGAAACCATATTAAGTGCAACATCGATATAAATACAAAATAAGTACGTTTTTACTTTTTCTAGAAGTATAATTAGAAGTCTATTAGAATGTATGAATTATTAAAAAAAGGATGATACAGTTTCATCTCCATAATATACATCAAACTAAACTGTATTTTTATAAACTGGAAATAATCAGAACAATGTTGGATATATAAGTATAATTTATTGAACATAGACACTTATTAATAGAATACCAACAATACAAATTTACATTGTGTTTGTTTACAAACTGGAATAAATCATCTGATCTCATATCTGAAAATAAAAACAGTTACAAGGATCTCAAAAATTATTCTTAATTTATAACACGTTATTATATATCAAATGTAATAACATTTAAAATGTTTAAAAAAGTTAAGTGAATAAATACAATTATTTTAGAAGTTTTTCGTTAATTTAATATCAACAAAGTTAGCAGTATAGATGTGATAACATATATTTTAAAATAAATTCGTATTGATGCAATCCACTATGTTTTAGTAAGCTATGATATGGTAAACTCGCTCTGTTCCAGACAAATATCAAACTGTTCTGCAATATGGAATGAATCAGCATCCATCGGATTGCTGATCCAATATGAATCCCTCACAAAGCTTATAGCAGTTTATCGATACCAGCAGATATTTTTGGGTGCGGGTGCAAACAACACCTACTATACAATTCTACTTTCTAAATTGTCTACTTCTAAATTGATAATGAACAGAACTCGTAGGTATTGTACTCGTAATTGTAATATTGTCAAAGTTACCATGTTTAATATAAAAAAATATATAAATATTGCTCAATAATCGTATTTCACGTGTTAAATTTAAACATAAACAAAATAATAAATATTTTATAACCATTTTGTAACACATAATGTGAGCCGATATGTTTACTACAAAAAACAGAAAATTAATGAGGTTGTTTTAAAATGTAAATTGAAATTCTAATAAATCGGTTAAGTACCGTATCTAAAAAATCGTGAGCAAACTTCTGCGAAGGATTGAGTTGTACATTATACAATACAATACTTTGCTTACGAGCTTTTTTTTAAAGTTTAGTCCACTATTAGGTAATATAATTTATAATATCATTTTTTTACCATCCATATCCTGTACTAATGCGTAAGTGTTGCATCAGAGATCTACTGATTCCACACGTTCTTAGCTGAAGAATTCCTACAACCCCATGCTGATGAGTTCCGAATAGAACGATAACAACATCACGTGCAAACTGGGCCTAAATTCTTTTCCCCCGCAACAGATTACCGTTGCAAAACACACACACACACACACACACACACACACACACACACACACACACACACACACATCTTAGGACAAGATGTGGATGATGGTAAGAAAATAGCATTACCTTTGCTTTTATACCGCATTTTGCCAAATCTCAGACTTTGCCTTTCGATGGCCTTTTGGGATATTCATTGACATATTAGGTTTTATTATTTGAAGATTATTGTTTGAAAACTAACACCAATTACGTATTTAATTTTATTTAAAACAGTAATTCCCAGGCCGATTATCAACACCACCACTTTCGGACGAAGACATGAGTTAAACTACGCTAAAGATAGGGCAAAGGTTGTTGCCTTAGTCGCCTCTCAGTCATAGTTGAGGAACGCCTCTCTTAACCGTTATACCAATAAACTAAGGTTAACTAACCCAAAGGCTGCCTTCATAAAAAAAGAAAAGCCCAACCTCCGTCTTGCATAAAATCATTGGCTGTGGAAATAACTGAATAGCTATCAATTTTGGTTGTAGGTTTGGGTTTCGAAAACCAAATTTTCTGCAAAAGAGAATAACTGTACCTTTAAATTATATAAGTTTATTTGATATAAAAATATTCTACTTGATATATTGGAAACTGTGGCGATAAGATAAATGATACTGTAAATGAATCATTTATCTTTTCTATTACATAAAAAAGCTTTTTGAAAGCAATTTAATTGTTGATACTTTTATATTATTTAATGAGTAGAAGCTAGAAAGTAATATCATACAAAAATTTAAAACTTTCAACAATTTGTTTATGTGATGATTTTCCCTTTACTAGTTATAAAGGATAAATGAAAATTACACCATATTTGGAATATATTTAAGGAGCTGGTTCAGTATGAACCTAACCTTAATATTGTGATTGTGGCACATAATCGCTGATCAGTCAATATAAATGCTATGACTATACTGTATATGCTACAGCTATATGGAATATTACAGCCGAACGCAGGTTCACAGAGATTGATTAGTTTGTTGATTGGAGCATGTCACAACACAGCAGTAGTGTCACGGTATCAGTTGTGACGTCACACTTAAACATACTGACGTCGACCATGTACTTACATAGCAGCTGATGTGTAAATGCTATGACTATACTGTATATGCTAGAGCTATATGGAATATTAAAGCCGAAGGCAGGTTCACAGAGAATGATTAGTTTGTTGATTGGAGCATGTCACAATACAGCAGTAGTGTCACGGTATCAGTTGTGACGTCACACTTAAACATACTGACGTCGACCATGTACTTACATAGCAGCTGATGTGTAAATGCTATGACTATACTGTATATGCTAGAGCTATATGGAATATTAAAGCCGAAGGCAGGTTCACAGAGAATGATTAG
Organism: Homalodisca vitripennis; assembly: GCF_021130785.1. Taxonomy (NCBI): domain Eukaryota; kingdom Metazoa; phylum Arthropoda; class Insecta; order Hemiptera; family Cicadellidae; genus Homalodisca; species Homalodisca vitripennis. The sequence goes on from NC_060208.1 coordinate 119,487,565, forward strand.
TTTGTTGATTGGAGCATGTCACAATACAGCAGTAGTGTCACGGTATCAGTTGTGACGTCACACTTAAACATACTGACGTCGACCATGTACTTACATAGCAGCTGATGTGTAAATGCTATGACTATACTGTATATGCTAGAGCTAAATGGAATATTAAAGCCGAAGGCAGGTTCACAGAGGATGATTAGTTTGTTGATTGGAGCATATCACAGCACAGCAGTAGTGTCACGGTATCATTTGTGACGTCACTTCAACTTACGTCGACCATTTACATACATACCAGCTGTTGTGTACATGCTATGAGTATACTGTATATGATAGAGCTATATGGAATATTACAGCCGAAGGCAGGTTCACAGAGAATGATTAGTTTGTTGATTGGAGCATGTCACAGCACAGCAGTAGTGTCACGGTATCAGTTGTGACGTCACACTTCAACTGACGTTGGCCATGTACATACATACCAGCTGTTGTGTAAATGGATGACCGGACATATCCGATGTTCCTGATAACGTAGAAATTAGTGGCTCAGCTTGAATACTACAGTAGTTTTTTGTAGTTTACACAAATCTTCGTCCAGTAAAATGATATTTTGTTACTTATTTTTTTAGCACTAAAAAATTCATTCCGTTTAAACAGTGCTAAAACTCCTCTCGGTGACTTATATTTTAATTTTGTTGTTTCCATAGCATTATTATTGCTTTCCATCAATACGTCCTTTATTCGCTGTGAATCTTCATTGAACTAATTACCTATTTATGAACTTATTAGATATTACATACAGAATGTATGCAATAATATACTGAAAAACATCGCACACGATCTCTAACTATTTCGAATTCTTACACGTGATGAGTATCCGAAAATCGGGGACAAAGACCGGCCTAACTTTTAATCTGAATAACAGTTGCTTACACAGAAGTAAATAATACTCATGACAAATTCATACTGTTTCTTTAGAGAGGCTTGTACTCATCTAAAGACCTTACTGATTCTCCCACTTACCAATAGATCTTATAAAATTAAAGTTGTATAACAAAAAACCCTGGGAAAATGGACTTGAAACATGTACCTAATCATAACAATCTGAGTGCAAGAACATGTCATTCAGCCACAGTTTAAATGTTACTCCACACTCAATAACACTTGTTGAGAAGTGGTTTTAAAAATCAAAGTTATAAAAAGCGTTAGCTATTCAAAAAATAATGGATCATATTTTTCTAAATAAGGACTAACAAAGATAACTCTCATACCTTGTACCTATAATTTATTCAAATTGGTTGTGACCATGCAGTACTTTAGCAAAAAATAAGTCTACTATAGCAAGAATTCATTAGCAGAAATTTGAAGCTCATTTGTCTACACTAGCAAGCCTAAGAAATTTCAGGTCTATTGAATAGAGAAGAAAATTAATTTCTTTTCCAAAGCCGGTTGCTTCGTGTGTGTAATATACTTGTATGCTCCAATTTAAGAAAATATTGGGTTACTTTGGAATATATGTCTATAACGAACTATAGAATTTTGTTGTTTAAAGATTGAGTAATTCCAATTATAAGATACAAATATGTATCCAAATTTTAAAACACCAGTTAACTTCTCGTAATAAAAGTTTTAGACACCTTACGTATTCAAAACTTCAAAATATTTATACTCGTAATGAGTGGAGAGAAAAGTAAATTAATTTGGAATGTATGAGAAAACTGGGAGCCTGTACAATGTCCTTTTTTAAATTAATACTTTTACCCTTTATCAAATAAAAAAAGCGCTATTTTTAAGGGTTAAGTAAACTAATACCATTTTATTGAAGTCCAGAGACACGTTTCTAGTTTTTCCTTATTTTTTAAGGCAGAATATTTTCTTTTTCTAGCCTTATTTACTAGTTTGTATGGTTACTGGGCCGTGCGAGGATCTTATTAAACAGCATGATGAGACGAGTCCATATAATACAAGATCGAAGATACTGATAAAACCGATCCAAAGTTAGAGGTTTTGCTTGCACTCTGAGGTCACCGGACCCTGAGGCTTACGTGGTCGAGTTCAGTCGATTCTGTGCTAGGAACAGTGCGTGAGTGCAGAATGGTCTTTAATATCCTATTATAGGTAAAGTAATAGTAATATCATCAGTATACAACGTATCTTCACATTATGCCATCGTATACGTTATTAGCTTATATATTATCATTAAAGAAAAAAACAGAGATAAAAAATTCGAACCTTCAGGTATTCAAGAATGGTAAACTTCATAGAAGCGTTGTACCAAATGGCGACCAATAAGCGGTAAACATAAATAAAGCGATAAAATCAGGAGAATAAGGTTAAGGTGCACAGTATCAACTAGATATCGTTCGATCAAGGAAGCGGCCGCTCCTAAAACGTTGACCTTGTTACAGTCGAATGACTGTGCCTCGAGGTTGTGCTGTATAGAGAGATCAAATGAAAACTCTATTGTAAATAACCTTGGAAACTCTATTGTAAATAACCTTGTTTATAACCTAATCTTAAATGTTTTTCAACATATACTACAATATTATGTCTATATCAAAACAATGATAAAAGCATACGAGCTGTGTATCAGATCTTTGACAAATAAAAATAATTGTAAATTTCACTTCCTACACTAAAACACAAAGAATCACTCAATAACAAAACCATGATATTGAACGTTTTTATAAGAATAAAGCGCAGTAATATTATAGTTAATCCTACGTGCTAAGTACATCTTTAGATTAGTAATGGCAAAATTACCTTTTAATGTAATCTTTCCTTAAAGTTAAAAGTTTTTCAAAAAATATTTTATCAGTTGATTGTAAGCGGTTATTTGTAGGGTTGAAATAAAGGGAACGCTAAACGCTGAAATACATAACTATACATAAGAAAGAATTTGTTTCTAAATTCACTCTACCGAGCGATTATACAAATTAAGATCTGAATTGCATATAGATTGGGCACCTTTGTGGGTATAAATTTTTTACTAGCATATGTTTTAGTGTTTCTAAGAGAGTGAGTTTTCCTATTTACTTACCTAAGCAAAACTCGTTTGGATTTTTCCAAAATGTTAATAGCATTAAAACTGACGAAAACCACTCAATTATTGAAACGATTCAAATTATAAATACTAACTGAAATATTACGTTTTTATTGAAAGCAATTTATTTTTTAGGGTAACATAAATTTAATTAAATGAAATATATCCATCTATTCTTACAATAATTCATTGTTTTCAACAAATGCAGTTTCCCTTGTGACCATTTGGCAAATATAATAAATTAAAAATCAAATTTACTTCTAATAAATAGTAAAAATAATACTCAAATAGTATAATTCTTAGGATCCTAATCATCTTGTATTAAAACTCTTTTCAAAATACGTATTTTGGGGTATCTTAATTTCAATATTAATATTTTATAATCACACAGCATTGCTTAATGTGTTAACAAATCTACGATGGCTCATCCTGAAGTAAAATTACTTACTTATGTTTGAGGAAATGTCCTTTATAAGTCATAGGTTGGTTAAAAATGAACCAACAAAACATTGAGTTTATTTGTGAAAATAAGGACTTATTATCAAATAATTTAGTCTGTGGTAAATGACAGGAGCATATACGATGATATAGTCTATAAGCTGTATATTGGTTATTAGATTGGGGTTGATACAATGAGGTTGAGCCCTCTTCACTCTATGCAGGATTATAACACGTTATATAGAATATCCTTAAAATAAATAACGTTTATTAGAAGTTTATTGAACATTTAACGTGGTCTAGGAAGTTGTAAAAGCAAACCCCACACTTTCCTTTCAAAATTCTCATACTATAATAAATTGTTATTTAAACAATCACCAACACTCTTAAGAATATAAATAACATTTGGGATATTGATTATGAAACAGTAAGAGTAGCAAATTTATCGAATTCTTTGGTTGGATTCATTTCCTTTTTTCAGTATTGAGTGACGATATAAAGTCACTCAGTAGAAATTAGAGGTTGGCGATGGTAAATTATAAATAAATAATAACACTGATTATGTACACTTACAAAGTATTCAGCAATACTTGTTCACAAATCTTATGAAAGTCAATAAATTGTTCCTATTGTATTGGAACCCAAAAATATAAATGATTTATTTGATCTGCTTTATTCATGAAATTTATATAAAAATCATAGCGACTTTGCAAACATTCAAACATTATGAAGTGTTTGTATATTCTTTCACGAATGTAAATGTACTTCCCTTCACTTCAATCCGTTGGTGTGTTTCTTCGGGAAAGGGAGCAAAGTTTTGGTTTTCTAATGTAAACACAGCCGTTTACCATAACTTTGAATGCTGTCGTAACAACATAAATTATTCATAACTATTCACACTCATTGCCACCAACATAGTCTCTTCCACAGCGATAACACGGGATTTGGGCTAGACTGTGTTTGTTTTAGAAATAAGTTAAATTTCAAGCTGGTGAAGAAACTACAGGCCTTTGAAAATTTCATACTATAAAAAACACTCTTAACACTATTTATTGATGGTATCAACAAATATTTACATTTTTTACGGGAAGTTTTATCCCCATTTAAGAACTTATGTATTCAGTCCTGATCAGACACTGGCCTGTACATATCGATCATGTTTGAATTTTCTCCTGAAAACTTGGTATTTAGAACTAGACTTGCATGATTATTTTAATCTAAAATTTTCAAGGTTTGGTTAAATACAGCTAACTAACTAAGTGCCTTCATTACCTAGTTTATGAATTGCTGAGAAATTACATAGGATTACATGTCAGAACTGACTAATTTGCTTATTTTGTATTTTTCTTTTATCCACCGTGGTTTTTCATGAGACCAATTTATCCTAAATGAGGTTTTACTTACAGAAATCAAGACTTCCAGTCAACCGATTTTCACAATCTTAATAGTGATATAGTGGTATAATCTATTCACAATTCCAACTCTTTAGGTTAATTCTTTCCACACTAACGTGTGTGCAGAATTATATTATAGTATATAATATTAGTAATAATATTAAATGTGAAATTGGTAGGATACTATAAAAATATCAATATTAGACAAGAATAAACAAAATATAGATACTTACTTATGAGTACTTAAAAAGCGACTTCGTTAATAATTAAATATTTTAAAATTGTTTAATTTATAAGATGAAATAAATGTGGGCCAACTACATGTGGGCAAATGTAACTAACTGTTCGTGGAGTAAAAGTAGAAGATAACAGTCTACTAACTATTGTTGAAATTACTGTTCACTTCGTAACAAGACTTCACTGAAACTTGATAACCCATAAATACGTGAGGAACGGTGCCAGTCTGTGTAAACCTGTTAAGCGCTAGGCACGATCCTGGCTGTCAGTAGAAAAACAAAAGGATAAAGACGTCTTGAACTTTAACCGAACTGTTTTCTGAGGTAAAAACTACTGCACACACACTTTGGTGAGGTATAAAACTATAGCAATTTAACAAGCTTAAGAACATAATTTACAACTGCGATAAAAACCCCAAGTAATGTTTGACGTATATACATTTACTGCTTCTACGATATGAAAGCTAAGATCCATTCATATGCTGAAATAAGAGACTATTTTTATTCCACGTATTTTGGCGAAATGTGATTTTAAACAGATTACATACCTGACGAAATCAAATGAACAAAAAACTTAAAATTAAATTTATTACAGTAAAAATAAATGTAATGGAACGCGTTCAAAATTACTACATTTCTCACTTCAGTTTATAAAATAAAAGGCATTTTGAAAGCAATACAAATTTTAATATGTATGCATTAAACCTTTTAGGAAATATGAACTGTACTAATACATATTCCAGTTAATAGTTGATAATTATGTACACATAATGTACAGAAAAGTTTACGTCACCCGGCATTTTAATTTGGAATAATATTGCTCATGTCCTTAAACTACTGCAGATGCGTTTTAGTCTTTTTCCTGTAGTGACAATTTTTAAAAGAACTCCAAACGTTTTTGAAAATACCTCCTAAAGTGTATTTATTTACATCAATCTGTCAACAGAAGTGAATAACACTTTTATTTGATTGAGTATAATTATAATAATAAACTTTATTATTGAATGTAATATAAACAAGTTGATATTAACGTATTATAGATGCAACTATTAACCTAGAATGCGAATTTTATAACCTAGGAGGGGTCACTTCTGGCTGGTTTATACTTTCCAGATGAGTCAACACTGAGTGAAAAAAACATCGATATGTCACTTGTATACCTGACCAACCCTATAGATGTCTAGGAGCGTCACATCACTGACCGCAGGTGTAGGAATTTCGGGGTAACAGGGTTGGTCGGTAGGTAAGTTTACTACAGAGTATGACTGATCGAGAATGACAGCTCCCTATGTGTTGAAAGCTGTTGTTAGCCTTAACATGAGGGAGTAGTCCCCCATCCGAATTTACTGGACAATGTTGGAGTAGAGGTAGCTTCCTCTGCTTCCAAGGTGACTTGACTGAGATATTGAACCCATTACCCTTCTCATCGGATCTCAACAGAAGGTCGTCCTTTTCCCTAACCTAATCAGCAAAGTAATTTTATTGTCCTGAATGAAAAATTGATATTAAAAATGGTTAAAAATGAGATTAAAATATAATATACAGTTAAAATAAAATTGAATAATTTACTGCTGGTTAGGTAAAATCATCTAAAAACATTATTGCTCCCTAATTTGTTTGAGGTGAAAACTGTAATAGGCGAAAAAGAGATAAAACCTAATGTTCCTGTTGAAGCCACACTACTGGTTTTTGTACGTATAATAGTTGTAACGTGTAAATTATAATGGTATTGTAATATTAGGCTTATTATTGGGCTGTATTAAAATTGTTAAAGAGTCATAAATTGCGCTGAATAAATTAGTTATGAGTTGCCTGAGTAAATACTGTTAAATTACTTATTCGTTATTAAAAGTTGCTGTAATCCTGCGAGCAAAAATATTTCAATTTGGAGAGCTAATGAAAATATCAAGCAAATTTGGAGTTTTCACAAAATTGGTTTGTTGATTTAAAACTTTATAAAATAGTAAATATTAAAGTTAGTTTCATTATTCCTATGGTTTAATAAGGTCTATTTCATAATAAACCAATTTTATTTTTAATAAAACTCTTCCGACTTCAAGTTATTGCAGCTGAAATGCCGTGCATTGGCAATAAGTGTGGATAGTTATGAATAATTCAGGTCATTATGGACGCGTTCTAAGTTATGATAAACGTCCGAGTTTACTTTAGAAAACTGAAATTTTGTTTTTACCAAAGAAACGTTTCGAAGACTAAATTATATTATTTTCATGTATCAGGAAATAATAAACACTTAAGTAAATAAAACCGTTCTCAATGTCGATAGGCCAGGAAGCCATAATGATTGGACGGCTTCAAACACACGAGTTGGAATTACACAGCAATATTGTTCGCGTTATCCCAGCAGACAGAATATTAATTGTTATATGATGGTTAGTATCCAATAGGGTAATTGAATATAGAAAGTAAACTTTGTAATACAAACATTCGCAACTCGTATTTAAAATTATAATTTCCTGGTTTTATCGTATTCTGCAACAAACGCTTACAATGATTTTTATTTCAAGTAGAATGAACGGTATGTTATTAAATACTTTATGTAAAATTACTTGTTGGATTGTATTTTATAAAATTTTCCGCTCCTTTACGCAGTGTGTAATTTAGTGAAATATTATCTATATGTAGTGTTTTAACCTCTCTAAGCGATATTGACTTGTTACGTGGTTATTGAAGGAATCATTTTACATTGTTATAATCATCCGTTGAAAGGCTTTAAACCATTAGTAATTCATTGCATGTTAGTCATTACTAATAATGTATATAAAATGCATTAAATAATTCCTGTTCTGGTTAAACACAAGGGTGCAGAAATGACAGAGTTATACAAACTGCTGAGAGAAAAATAAAAATACCTACAACTTTTAGAGACCACTTAGTAATTATTAATTAGGTGTAGTTCTTATTATATTGGACGGACCGCTCGCTTTCGGCCACCCAAAAATTAATGATCAAATTAATCACCTATTTTCTGTTATATTATGTACAAAGGATATACATTCAATACGCACCTGCCTAAAGATTGGCAGCCAATGGACTATTTGAATTTTGGTTAAACAGAGGAAATTAAGAAGTAACACAACAGTCTAATGTATACGTCAGGACCGTTACAGGATGAGTTATAAGATTGTAATACAAAAACGTGGAATTTAGAATATGTCCCATCTTTAAATATTATGAAAAAATTTTAGGAGTCTGATTATCCTTTCTGATAATTCTGACCTGATTATTCTGAATAATCCATAGACGAATTTACAAATTTTAAACAAAGAAATAAAAACGCGATTAACAGTTTTAAGCTGGCGGTAGTTGTAATACAGTAAGTCACTTGAGTGATGAGATATTATCATAATATACAGATTCCGTTTGTTCTCTATAGAAAAATAGCTGAATATTAAATTATAAATTATTTAAAACAAAACTCTTGGAAATATCACATAATTTCTAGAAATCTAGTGAACTGCTAGTGACTCGTTTCATGTTTTTTTCTATTCGTCATCCATTGCTTGTTAGTATTTAAAATTATTCAAATATTTAAAATAGTATTCATATATCTAATATAGAACTATGTATATAATCGTGCATACAATAATACTAGAGTACCTGTTTTATGTAAATAATCTGAACAAGAACAGAACAAGCTTATTTATCAAGTGTGATTATTCGTCATGTATTAAGTACTTTGATATGGTAATAAATTAATGCATTAAAAAAAATAGATAAACAGGTACAAGTTTTATTTGAACTTTTTAAATTTTGTAGCTTGGTTTAATGTTTTTACCTATGCAAACATTAGTAGCAATGTTCAAGAGTGGTTGGCTGTTAAATATAACGTTAAATAATGGAATGTTAAATCCATGTTTCAAAACTATTATTTCCGCAAATTTTGTTACCTTTTCTATAAACACAAAAATACTGCGATCGCATTGAATCAATCCAACCCAAAATACCTATGTTATCTGGACTAAAACAAAAACAAAAATGAGTGAAAATTCTTACGATCATTTAATATACAAACTTCACAATTTATCTGATTCTTGTGTAAACATTTAGAGTGTACAGAGTGTTTCAAATGAATTTTATTGTAACAACACTCAACATTGTTACATTGTTGCATAATGTAATGTCCTTCAGTTCTTCGCTTTCGTTATTCATGGTCATAGTGAATGAAATAAAAGTATATTAAAACAACATGGTCACAGGAATATCATCAATATTTCACACCATAAGTTAACTGACAATCGTATTTTACTACTCATTTAAAATATATCTATAGAAAATGTAAGAAATATCTCACGCTGCCTACACGTATGACCAGGCAGTTTATCTAACACAAGAGACTAGTCTTGGTAGATGTGTTTTTGAAGGCGTTGGATAATGAAGGCTTTTAATCCCTTTTTAAATTTATTACTACAAATAATACATGTATCAGACAGTATTATGTGCATGGAATCTTTAACAACTATGAGCGATATGAGTACATCCTATCAATAATTATATTTAGTACGATTCCTGCAATCGTCTTGAAATCTACAACATAATATAGACTTTTTTTTCTGAACATTTAAAAATTTAATACTTAAGCCTTACCGGGCGTATTACGGGAAAACTCGCGCAGTGGAAATGACTCTTCACACGTATTACGGGAAATCTCGCAATCGAAGTTTTTATTTTTTGTCGTGAACTATAGTTCGTAAAACTGCCGATAGAATGGGGTAGAATGTTAACCGAACCTCAGACGACGACTGCGCTCCATTCATTGTTCTCGGCCACCCGTTACAGATCCGAAACTGGTTGTCATAGCAACTGAATGCCATTCTGACCTGCAGACTGGCGCGTCTTTCAGAATTTCCTGCGTGGTGAGGGCGACAGTGCTGTTCACGAGACCTGCGCGTAAGCTTACGTTATTTCTGAACATTTCTTACAGTTATATTATTTCAACGATTGTGACTTCAATTTGAAACACTTCATGCTTCGAAATGTTTCATTCACAAAAACATTTTTGAAATTGGTAAAATTCCATGTTTTATTTTTTTATACATTTTAATCTGTAAAAAATACGTAATAAGTATTAAAAAAATTCCGTTTTTAAGTTTTTTTCCTTTAAACTTCAAAAATATTAAATCAAATAGAACTTTAAACAAATTAAAAATTTATTTTTTATGCTAATAGCACGCTAGGGGGAAATATAGGAATTCGTATTCTGCACTCTAAGAGTTAAGTCACGTAAAATTGTGTAAACCAATTATATAAAAAAAATATTATGTAAATATTTGTTTAATGCCTTAACAATTCCCTGGCTTAAGTGTAAAGACATATTTCATTTATTGCAATTTGAAATTTTTGTTGAAAATCATATTATTATACTATATGTGATTCAGCTAAGTATCGGTCAGAGAGACTCAGCTCAACTGATATTTGTTGAAGAGTTTCCGGTGCACAAGTCACGTGATCACCAGTTCCGGTGGCTCGGCCATCAAGTGAGGTCTGAGCTTAGTTCGAACACAATTTGGTTCCCGTTGATATAATTTAGAGCGAGTTCATCAAGTGAACGATCCAACTCGAAAACAATGTTCATATAATAGGGTATCAAACAAACAATTTATTGCACACAATTTTTTATCGCTTTAGGTACAATATTTTTCGTAATTTGTCGTGACGAGAGGTAAAGGTATTCGTAATAATTCCATTGAACTATTTACCTAGCGCAGTTTGCTGTAAGTGTAGACTCCACATTCGTTTAACAAACTATTAATGCACGCTCTCAAATATGAATTTTAGGTTATATGCTTTATACTGAAAATAAAAAAAAACATACTTAAGACTTAAACAGTTGTACTTAAGAACGGGACTATCAGTTGTTCAAACGCTCTTAATAAAGTAAAACTCGCACTAAGATATTTGAACAGAACTTATCGTTACTGTACGTAGGTATAAATTAGAGTAAATATGTACAGTAAAACGGGTTTGTGGTCTCAGTTCCCTGTAAAACTATTCTTTTAGTTTACTATGTTTATGCCAATGAAGAGATTTACCGATTGGCTCATATGTTCATCTAAAACTTCTGAACCAGCGATGACGATTTTGTACAAAAAAGGTTTTCAGTAACATCTATGTTGATGACCAGGAGTTTTGCAGATCTACGGAATTTAAACACGACAGAGTGTGTAGCGGCTTGCTATTCCAATAACCTTTACATAGGATAGAATGCCTAGGGGTATTTCGTAAGAAGATCAGTTGATTATTTGTGTCACTGACTCCCTATATCACTTTCTAATGAACTAACTGAAGGCTACTTCCTTCCTTCTAGTTGCAGTGAGGTGAGAAATGGTATGGACGTAGAGGTTATTCTTACTTCCTTTCTCTAATTGGCTGAGCTTAGCGAAGCCTATCACTCAAAAGGCTGGAAAGGTTTTATTTCTGTCTGCTGTTTTGTCTGCCTGATCTGTAATTTTTTTAGACCCAATCATCATTTAAAGGTGTCAAGCGCTACAAAGATTTGCCGGAGGACATTAAGTTTAAAAATAACAAGTTCTTTTGGGAAGAAAGTTAAAAAGTTTTTGATGAAGTACCATTTTAAGATCCTCTTAAAATTTGAATGTTTTGAATCGTATATGGGCCTACGAACGGGAAACAAATTCAATCTCTGAAGAATACCACCTATGTAAGGAAAAGATCCAACCACACAAAGCGGACAATTTACTTGCAATCGCAGTTAGATTACTTTAAATTGTGCAATCGTATAACGTACTGAACTGAGTTACTTTGTTACTTAGATATACGGTTACATAAATGCTTTACGCTATCAGTATTCTCTACCTAACCTGAATAATATTCATATATCTGGATAAGTTATTACAATATGACTCAACTAGAGTATTAAAATCTGCGACTTCTAGTTGATAAGGACCTCCAACAAATATTAGGATTTTTTATAATTTTTTCAATTATAATTCATGCTTTTTTCTCAATGGGAAATATTTTTTTACTAATATTATGAACTCGCTAATCAAAATGTAACGAAAATTCCAACATGGTTTTACGGATCTCAACTTCAGAGCAGTTTCCGGCTTTTCTTTAATCAAATTAATTTCTTGTTTTGGTGGCCTGAATAAATTTCCAAAATTATTTATTCCATATTCCATTTGTATCTTGTCATTAGAGGTCCTGCTTTTGACGTCTTCAATTTTCCAATATTTATAAATAAAACGCAATGCCCCTACTCACACTTAACTAATTCTTCAACTTCTCGATAATCCAGAAAGTAAAAATTTGGCACATCCGTGCCTCATCACTTGAGTAGAAAAAATAAACCTTTTTGATAATGATGATACGTTTTTAGGGGTTGCCTAGAACCCCTAGAAGAGCTATATTTTGTATTTCATATTTTCGATGTCCTAGAGAGATGAAGTTTGACAAACATATGGCATGCTCTCAATAAACAAAAAAAAGAATTTTTATGAATAGCCACCTGTAGTAGCTGAAGTAGCATTGCAACCTCTAGAAGAACTACATTTTGTTTTTTAACATCCCGCTTTACTAGAAAGGTGAAATTTTAATCAAATGTGTATTATGCTCTTAATAGACTACCGGCACCGGAAATGCCTTAGACCACAAGTAGATTACAGTAGCCGAATAAAGTAACTTTTTGGTCAAAGAAGATCTTTTAAACCAACATATGTAAATATTTTCTTGATCGAGGCAAATGCTATTATGGTGCCAGAACACCTTGACTATAACTAGATTACCGTGAATGGAATTATACGTTTTTTATCAAAGAAGACACTTTTCGTCTATACATTTATCATCTATCTTTTCTTAATCAGGAAAACAATACAAACAATACTATGGCACCAAAATTGACTTAAATTGAAAATAGATTACAGCAGCCTGAAGTAGTAGCTGAAGTAGATTTTTCAAGCCAACATATGTATATATTTTGTTGATCGAGGCAACAAGGCAACGCTATTACGGCAACGGAAATAACGCAAGTTCCAATTATTCTGAGATGGCTCAGGAAATTGGAATATATTTAAGTAACCGTAACTGATGTTTAGGAATGTTTATTAGGCCATTGAAAAAGGATACGTATTTGACATACCTGTTGTTTAATAGTAAAATGACTGCAAAACCGCAAGTAACTGCTAATACGTATATATTTTGTTAATTTTAATTTTGTTTAATTAAGGTAAAATCATATGATCACATGAAAGGGGTAGTATAATAGTAATAATACAAATGTTCTTCCCGGACAAGTTAAAGTATATTTTTCAGATGTTTCTCAGATATTTCTTTTTATGTTTAGATTGACAATACGCTTGTTAACAGTATTAAACATATATATCATACGACAACAGTGAATGTTTTATGGCGAATGAAACTGTGTAAAATGCAGCTTAGTCTAGTTTTGTTCCAAATGTTCTCAATTAGAGATTCCATAACTAATACAGACGAAATCTTACATTTACAAGGAGTAACTACTGGTATTTTGTTACTAACGATACTGCTAGGTTCCCATTATATAGTAGCCAATGTCTAAATGGCCAGCATTCCTATTCACGATTGTTTTCATGGACATCTGCATCCTATAGGATACTCAATTCAAACACATTTTAACAGTGTACTATCATATATACAGTATATCCAGTACAATTTCTTATTTGCTTGAATCATGCTTTATTTGGAGTTTATATGTTAAGAAAACCGTCGTTTAACTTGAAAACTAAGTTGGGCACGCCAATTCCAAAGAAAAGTCCCAAAAATCGTGTTTATTACAAGATTGCGTCAATTGGTTTTAATTGTGAATATTCTTTTTAAAGGGATTAGTATGCGAGATAAATGCGCATTGAAAATCATAAAGATCGGACACGATTATATTGTTGACTTAATTTCAAGACAGAGCACGTAAGCAGTGCTATTTATAAATAGAAAAATCGAATCACTACTCACGGAATAGGTTTTTTATCATGATTTACAGACCCTTCGTTCGGTCTCCTTGATTATACAGCGTCGTCTGGAATAGGGTCTGAAGCTACACAGGTGTTGTTACGTAGAAGTGACTTCTTTCGTAAATAGTTTAGAAATCTCCAGAGCTGGTTAAATCTATTGACATTGCAAATGTATCTAAACAGTTGTATAACTTTACTATTAACTTCAAACTTAACACTGAGTTGTAACTTAATTTATTTAGACTTTGTTTTGTTAAACAGTCTAGAGTTTTGGCAAGATAATTTTTCTAGAGTTTTTGTGATTGGTCGGATCTCAACTGTCACTTTGAGGCTTTGTGAGATACTGGGGTGAGTAGAACCACCAGTAAAAAGTTACTTTGTTATTTAATTTATAATGTACATTAAGTAAAAGAGAATATCCAATCATAATGCTTTTCATGAATATTAGTGAGTTATTAGGAGACACAAACAGGTGATATCTCTTAAACCATTTGTAACAAATTACAGTAGTGTTTGAGAAATTCAGGCAGCAGAGAATTTAAATAACCAATAGTCTCTGTCAAGAAACACATAACACGAATTAGCGTTTCACTTTAGGAAACTTAAGAGACGGATGGTAAGAGGTACACGGTATTCATCCTTAAATAAACATCTCTTTGTATGTATACTATATTATACTCTCTGAAATTTAACAAGAGCCAAGAGGGATTGGCTGCTAACGGGTTGAAGCTTATAATGTACGTGAGCTCCTATTCAACGTGGATATCGAACTGTTTTATAGTTCAGAATATGTTAAGCTTGTTTAGTTTGCTGATTTGCCAACGCTCATTAAATTTAGTTTTGACTTCTTTCCACAAGTTACATATAACTTTTTAGGTTTTGTAATTTTATTTCTAAGACACATAACTTAAGTGCAGAATGAGTGAAATGAGTGTAGACTGTTTTATCCACTGTTGACTGATCCTTAGAAAATTATAAGCTAATGCTCGATCAGAAATACAAAACATGAAAAACGTCTAAATGACTCAGTGGAGCCTGTTCACGTGATGAAGCATACTCATAACCTGTTATTTTACATACCAAACAAGAAAGATTCTAAGAAATTCTTTTTAGATATATTTTACATTTAAAATTGCATACCAAAACACAGAATATAAATAAATATATTACTACAGTACCAGTACCAGTAAAGTAACGTTGATTATTAAAATCGTGAAATTAAATCTATGTAAATGAATTCAGTGTTAGTTTTCCTTATGAAGAAACCGAGAAAACAAGGTAGTAGTTATTTCAATTTCAGTTGAGAAAGCTTTATCAAACCTTTATTAAAAATATGACTTCCTAATTTGAGTAACTCCCTGTTACTCAAACCCAGTAACCTACCACAATATAAAGTCTAAAATACGGCTTGTTGGGATAATACGAGCAGTATTACTGTCGAATAAGCCCTTAATTCCAACTCATGTTTGTTTGAAGTCAATCATTTTGGCTTCCTGTTCTATTGACATTGAGAACGGTTTGATTAATTTAATTGCTTTCTATTCCTGACATATGAAACAATTGTTCTAGCTTTTAAAATATTTTTAAGAGAAAGTACAATTTCATGTTTCCATAGTAAATTCGACCGTTCATAATAAATTACAACATTTCCGTAACTATGAATAATTATTGAAACAGTAGTGAGTAATTGTTTTATTTTCAAATATTTTTAAGTAGAGTTGCCTGGAGATGAAACCTTTGGTTTTGGAAGGAAAATATTTGCTATTACAGATCACTAGTTTTAAGTTTTAAACACTCGTAAAATAACACACTTATTGGCAACGATACTGCATTTTAAGTTACAACAACTTGTAGGTGTAAGATATGAATTTAATATAAAATAAATGTATTTGTCATAAAATACTTAAAAAGTGCATAATAAGATTAACGCAACAAATTGTAATATTTACTACCTTATTGTTGTCTATATAAATAATAAAAATGTTAATTAATCAAGCTATTTACTATAAATTACTTATAAATGAGCATTTAATACAATTATTGTGATAAAATTGAGTTTATGTTAGAAAAATATTTTTGCTAATTTCACTGCTCTTGATATCTTCACTGAATACATATCAAATTAATCATTCAATATGAAATTATAGGCATTTAAAGTAGGCATATTCGGCCATTTTGTAATCAAGACTAAACAAGAAAGGATAAAACTAAAATGTGAACTTTTTGTAGCGTTTAAATGAATGATTTTAGGAAATGTGGGGCATGGTTTTATATACACAAAATAATTGAGTGTGCAAAAATATTAAAACACAAGTAATAGGCTATTCTTGAACAATAAGTGAATAAAATATACTTTCAAAAACAATTATTTTACAAAATTGAATGCACCACCTTAACAGGTTGGACAAGCTAATTGCGTGCAAGTAAAAAAAAAACTGGATCATGAGATGGAGACGGAGGAATGTCACAACAGTAGAAAGCAGTGCCATCATAAAACCAATCAAGAATAATAATCTAAGCCGTAAATTTTATGTATTTTGTTCATAAAAGTAGAAAACATTGCATCCTCAAGGTAGATTCCGAATCTAGAATACGAAAAATATAAAAGTTAACAATAAACATACAATTACGTGAATCCCATTTCTAAAGGAAAATATTCTATCACCTAATTCTATTGATTAATTCGACCACGCAAACCTGATGTTGGAAATTTAGATCATGGGAAAGTGGAAGGTTGTATCGAACAATTTCAAACATGTCTACACGCCAATGGGACAACAATACTAACCACGTGTCTCGGTTATCGTATTACATTTAGTCAGAGCTGGTATCTCAAAACAAGTTTCAAATTTATGTGAATAGTTACAGTGCCACTGCTGATTTACATTGTGCATTATGTTGTCACGTGACACATTCCGGTTGTCTGATAAGAGCTAGGATGGCTTCATAATGATAATATAGCACCCGTCAGTGCATGGCTTTGAGATCATCATCATCATCATCGTAATCGCTATCATCATCACCATCATCGTCATGACAATGACATCTTTGACAATGTTTCAGTCCCTGCATAATGGATATACCAAGTATTGTATTTAAACTTTTACACTACTGATAATATATAAAGTTAAATCTGTGATGGTTTAAACAATTTTGAGGTGGTTTAGTAGCTTGTTAATAATATAAGTAAATTTAAATCAAATCGTTTTTTAAAGGAATATCTGAGTCCAGTTTTACAAAAAATGTTTTCATATATTCCTCTTCCATAAAAAAATTAAAGTAACAAACATTTTTTACTCCAGTTCCTTATCTATTTCATTTAAATTACCTGACAATTCTTTGTCCATTCAAAAAATGTTGCATAATTTGATATTGAGGCCTTTCTTGAAAATAGGGAACTCTATATACTCTTTTAATGGAAAGAAATTAGGTAGCATTAAAATATACATCCATGACAAATGAATCTATAGCTTAAATTGAACATATAAATAAAATAGACTTACAGACAGTCTCTGAATAAATTACGATAGATATGTGACGGCATACAATTTGTATTTCATTTTATTCATTCAATAATTCTTACAAAGGCAAAAAAGTATATTGTTAACTTTTATGGGAGTTATATACCCTAAGATTCATTATTTTATAGATTATGTGGATTACTACCAATTCAAAGTTATAAATAAAAATAACGTTGAGAAGGAAGTTAATAACGACGCAAACGCTATTAAATTCTGGGATTACGACCATCGTTGGAAACTCATTAAAACTAAAACAGAGTATACTAATTGGGAGTTCTAGATGTGTTAATGATATTGAACTCAGTTTAGTTGTAAAAATCAAGTCAACTATTAATTTAATTTTCCAGACAAATTAAAAGACCGGTGGTTTAATACAAGTAAATACATTTTTAGGAAGTTTAACAGCGAGTAAAATATTTTTCCTTGCTAGGCAAGATAAATATATTTGCGACAGAGTTCATTCTGAGATTCTCAGCCTCAACATATTTGCATAATCTTTCCTCTTGAAGTTGTTAGATATTGTTATGTGGTGTTTGCCAACACACTTATTTTCCTTTCCTTTATAACTACTGTGACGTTGTAACCAGTGACATAATATTTCCTCTCGAAGTCGTTAAAAATTTTATATGGTTTTTTTAACATACTTATTTCCTTGATAACTAATGTGAAGTAACCAGTAACATAATCCTTTCTCTCGAAGTCGTTAAACAATTTATCTAGTTTTAGTTAACACTTATTTTTCTTTCCTATGTAAATAATGTGACGTTTTAACCGGTGACATAATCTTTCCTCTCTTAAGCTGTTAGATGTTTTTATGTAGTATTTGTTACACTTATATGTAACCATATCGCAAGGAAATTACTGCATTACATGCATATTGCATTTATGATCGTACTAATTTGATTCTACTTTGCAAATACAAGTACATACATTATATTCTTTCAGTTATCAAATTAAATTAAATGAGATATTCTCCCTTATTTAATCTATTATATACAGGTGAGATATAGTAGATATATACCTGTAGAGTGAGTCCACTAAGGTGTCCAAGCACATATTCAGAGAGGTTCAATACAGTAGTATACAGTATACATACTTTTCAAGGTAACATACAGGCATATATTTGTTTTAAAGTACATCGTTTTAAAACTCTAGGTGACATAAACATTTTAGCAAAGTTTGCTTTTAAAGGATTTTCTATTTCAATTTGGTGTATAAAACAAAACACATTTAGAGTATTATATATAAAACACGGTATTTTCTACATATTTAAAATAAAATAATTTAAACAGTAAATTTCTTAATCAGCAGTAATTTCTCTATAAAATTATGTCTCATAGACACAATTATTAACATTTTTCAATCCCAAAAAGATTTTATAACGGAATGGGTATAGCTTAAAATTTTGATGTATAGGGATACATAATATTTTACATACAATTAATATACCCTTGAAAAATAAATGGTTTTCACTTTCAAATCATGTGTTTGAGTGAGAAGTAAAAACTGTTTTAGTGTCTTAAAATTAAACCACATCTATTATTTTATTGTACATTATAAATACCATATTTTCAAACATAACAATGTCAGCTTTACACTCAAGTAAAAAATCGTGTTGATGAAAATATTTCATTCAGTATTTAACTGTTTAAAATCGTGGACCAAAAGGTAATGAGTTATAATTTTTTGTAATATCCTTTATCTTATTATGTTTGTACTATAAAAATACAATATTAAACTTTTCAAATACTTAATTTGAAATTAATTTACCTTAAGATGTCAGTAAATACTTTTGAAAAAAGTTCAAATAGCCGTAACTCAAAAAATAATTTTTAGTTTCATAGTATTTTTGTAAATAGACCATAACTATTTAGGTTAATTCTGAAGGTAATAAGTAATAAAGATATATTCTAAGCACCTAGTTAAAGTGAACAATCCATATTTATCTTGTAAAATTAATATTATATATTATATTCTTTACTCTACCATTACAATAACTAGGGACGGTTCAGCTGATAATACTATTTTTAGTCCAACACTGATCTAATGCTAATAAATAAAATGTAGCACGAACGGTTTGTTGCTTAAATTATAGCTATGACGATAAATCTAAACAATGTACTGTGCATTGATAAATGCTGTAACCTTGTTGTGGGTTTATAGGAACCGCTTTGCCGGGAACACATAATGGCTAAATGGATACATTTCGATATACATGAATTTAAACTACTATACACTATTAGCATACTCGTATCGGTGTTGTATTGTTTATGTGTTCCACTTCTATAACATTGGAATGGTAAGTCTGTAACAAGTACATTCTATACACGTTCTAAAATACATTTAAAGTTGAGATGAGTAATATTTATTTTTATTTCTGATTACACGTGAATACTAACACACAGTGAAGACTATGTGCAGCAGGAAAAGTATTTATAAAAAAGTCTTATTCTCTGTATAAAACAATGTGTGCTATGCAATAGCGTAAGTTAGCTTTAACATTAAGTTTCAGTAACGATTGGATAAAACAGATGTTATCTTGAAGTAATTAGAAGGAGGTCACTATAAATCTCGTTCGAGTTCGTTTATTCAGGGGATCATGTAAATATTTGAGTATTTTATAGTATATGCAATAAATATAAAATATACAAAGTTGCCATTTAATTTTAGTAAACATTTTTCGTCTACAGAAATATTACATCATGTTACTACCCAAAGATGATGATTCTCAAACAAGTACAGTTTTTATATAATATCAATTATAAATAGGATATTTAATAAATTTAGGAACTAATATATAATTACACATGGATATTTACAAGAATGCAGTTAATTTCTATTACACATTATCCTCAAGGCTCTGTTTTGAAATATCAACTCTTTAAATGCACAATTGGATATTTTACGTTTGTATATATATATATATATATAAATTCTTGTAGGTTAAAAGTCAAGGTCTTTCATCGACCACTAATGACAGCCGTCTTCGTACAATTATTGTATAAAAAGATGTTCTTAATTTGTCAAACGTAGTGTAACATAAGAAAGTTTGCATCCAGTATCGGCAGCAGTTTTGGGCTCACGGTAATAACGAAGACGGAGATTCAGCATCACGAAATTGAATGGCTTGAGTTTTCTCTAGAGTGAGAAGTAATATTCCTGGACGACTGAAGTAGGACCTTTTCTCTTTATAGAGTTTAATTTGCAGGTAAGCGAAGAAAGTGATGGCCAGTAATTAGCATATATTTATATGTTATATGGTATATATTACGCAAGACATAAGAGAACAGAATGGAAAGTATGAAAAAGAGCATGTAATTATAATTCGCATACAATATCAAACTAATTGATGAAGAAATAATAAATATTGGATAAGAAAGAATGAATTGATGGATTGTATACCATCGGTTTATACCCATTTTAAATTCATGCAATGAATGAACATGTGGATAAGTATTTAATCCATTATAAATCCCCCATTTTTGTGATCATATGATACTGAATTCTAAGTTCAGTTGACCTCCTATCACTGATTTTGGACTATTAAATCCAACCCATTCTGCATGAAACGAGTAAGATGTTACCGGTATGAAAACACGCCTTTGAGGCAGATTCAGTCTCAATTACTTAAATGTCTGACCCTCTTCACAGAACGTAAACTACTCAACAAGAACTCAATAAACTAAGCAAGAATCAATGTTACGCAGGCTGTTCCTCATTTAAAGTACGTTCGGGATTGTGACGTTTCTTGCCGGTATTGAGAATCTGTTGCTCTACTATATTCTGACCAGCATGAAGTAAGATGTTTCATCCATACATGTTTAATGTATACTAGTTCAGAAATTGTATTACAATATTAAGTAAAGGTAGTTTGAGTTCATGCAGTCCATCTCGAAGTAATAATATCTCATCACACTATACCATGTGGCATAATATATGGCCTCTTTGTTGCTCCAGCTGAAGAATAGTTCATCATGGCTTTGTTTTTTATTTCAATATGGCCAATAAAGCCTATTACTCAAAATCTATAATCATAGAATTACAATTAAAATAAACCATATTTACACAACATTCAAGAGAAAGAGCCAAAGCTGTAGTTCCCTCTTTGCAATTTAGTCGTGTATGATATAATACCAGTTAACGCTGTAGTGTCACTAATGACTTTGCACAATAGCTAATTGCACCCGTTAGCAGTCTTTGGGGCTAACAGCTGTTTGTAGAAATGTACAGTAAACCGTATGATTTGTAAATTCATATTTTATTTGAAAATTCAATAAGCAGTTCTCTCCTAGTTATTATTAAAACAGCATATTTTATAAACAAGTTATTTCACTAAATTATATTACTTTTATTTAATTTTGTTAAAAAACAAAATTATGATTCAAATAAATATTGAATAACTTTATTTTCACTTGATGTTGTATCACTTCAGTTATTATCGAAAAACTGAGGGATGGTTTTTCTACACGTATATTCGCGTGACTGAAATATCCCTTAACGTAATATTTCATTACTCCGTTTAAGATATTATGAGAAGATTAGGGGGCAGTTCCTTTAAAAGTAGAAAGTTATATTACATCTAAATAATCTAACCTTTGTTTATCTTTGTTTATGAATGAATCCCTTATTGTTGTAACAGAATAATCAGGCAAGTTCAGAACAAGTATAAATGACCTATCAGGATCAAGAATACATATGTTTTATTCATGTTCTTTCTGATGGAAAACCTATTGCTGTGGGTTCAATCATATTTATATTATTTATAAACCCTTGCTGATTCAGAATACCGAATACTACGTGTTCAGGGCATGAGATTAACATCGGGTATGTATAGAGGCACTCATTGTTAGTAACAGAAGAGTCAGGCAAGTTCTCTACTTAAGTCCTCGCTGATTTAGAATACAGGAAACGTGTCGTATATGGCGTCAGAGTTTCATTGAAATTGACATTGGGTATGTATAGAGGCACTCATTTTTAGTAACAGAAGAGTCAGGAAAGTTCTATACATAAGTCCTTGCTAATTAAGAATACAGGATACGTGCTATATATGGCGGCAGATTTTAATATTACGTGTATAGGGCTTGAGATTAACACTATGTATATAAATATAAATTCAATTATATACAAATACACACACACACACACACATAATTACAACATATATAAAATTTCAATTACCATTGAAACACAAAAAGTACTTGCTCCGCCGCGCCGGATCGCTCACTTGCCGGATGAATGTGCTACCATTCACCACAGAGGCCTTAATTTTTACAATTCAATTATTTTGTATTTGGCCGTATCGGTCACATATGCGTTTAAATAACCAAACTAAAATTTGATCGGAAAAACCAAATACCTGCCAAACGACTTATATACTATGTATATATATATGTGTGTGTTTTTTTTATTATTATTTTTGTTGTGTTTCTTGTTTGTTTTCCTTCATATTTATATTATGCTTCCCTGAAGATGTGGATATCAAATCAGACGAAATATATAGAAGCCTTATAATCGTTGGTGTATATATATATATATATATATATATATATATATATATGGCATATATTGTTATAACAAAAAAGTAAGAAAAGTTCCCTATGTAAGCCCTTCAGCATTCAGCATGAGGATACATAATGTAGACGCTGTCAGAGTTTCATATGACGTGTTTTTAAGGCTTGAGATTTATACTACAACCCGATTTAGATTTTATTGGGTATGTTTGGTCAGTAATGATTTGTTAATATTTCCATTATATTTGCTATAACTTGATGATGTAGGTATAGGTGTCTCGAGAAATATGACTTTCAGCCTATGTGATAAGCTGAAAGTATTTTAAAGCTCAGACAATAGTAGTACGAGTATTTGAATATATATAATTCATAAATATATTCTTGAATACTGTAATAAAAATAAGTTTTATGATTTAATTTACCAGTTCACACCTCATTAAACATTGTTAATAAAGTTACCATTTGAGATATTTTGACCTCGCTCTATAAAGCGCAGTCTTTTTCAGACGATAGAGCACTATTAGGCATGTATTCCGATTTTTATATTTGGAGAAGCGTATTTTGTTGTATTTGCTGTGGGTTGACGATTATATCCTATATGTATGTAAAGGCAATGGAAACAATATTAAAGGACATGATCAATGTTTTCAACTTAATGTTATTGTATTTTGTGGAAGGTGAAGTACAGTTATTTTCTATTTAAAAATTAATATTCACGATCTATATTCATATTTAAGAATCATCACGAGGTAATCATGATTTAAATGAGAGGTTGAACTTTCTGAGTAGAAAATAAAAGTGCAACTGGTTTTTTTTATATGGTTACCTTCATTGTGACAGAAAACTGTAAATACCTGAGAAAATTTTGTGATAATGTTGGAATGGTGGAAAAAATACGTCAGTCTATTTAAGTGCCCAAAGGTCTGTTAGAGCTAGTTCGGAACATGCACGAGACATAAACATGTCGAGTACATAAAAGGCGATGTATAAGTTAACACCATGTGACAACATTTTAACAAAGTTATCAGCTTAATTTTATTGTATCTCATGGAAGGAAAAGTACATTATCTTTTCTTTAAAAAATGACTGTTACAAAATACAACCTATCAGGATCATTTTCGTTTAAACGAATGATTGCATTCTCTGAGTGGAAGAAAGGGTGAAACTGGTTTTCGGATATGGGTACTTTCATTGCAACAGAAAAACTAAGAATGGCTGAGAAAATGTTGATTAGTTGTAATAGCGGAAATAAAATGTATCATATTAATAATTACCCAAGGTATTAGACGGTGTTAAGAACGTATAGTTCAAAACGTCTCGAAAGTGGAAGGATATGGTCATTGATAAGTTTTTATGCGAGCTACGAAGGCAATAGAAATCGCTTCTTCTTATTGTAAAATAAAAATCTTTTATGGCAAATTTCTGAAATTAAACTTTGCTCACTTTTTCTTCAAGCAGATAAATATTTAAACATAAATGTATGCCAATTTTTCATACGGTAAGTGGCATACAACAGGAACAATATTATAGAAGTGCTTGTTCCGATTTCCAAACCACGGCTAAATCCTGGCACCTTGGAATTAAAACTGTCAATGAAACAATAATTTACATAATACGACGAATAACACTATATATGAGTCAATTTTGTGAGTCTCTTAGTAATAGAAATTTTATATTGAAAAATTACACTTTTGTGTTTCGATAAGGATTTTAAACAGAAAAGTAATAACTAAAATACGTGTACTAAATACCGTTTGATTGCAAGAGAACTCTCACCATGATCTGTAAACATTTATTGTTTTGATAATGTTTTATCAGTATAAAATGTGTAGAAATATCCTTATTTAAAATATTAAAATCTTAGCAATAAAGAGACAATATATCATAGTATACGATCTACTACTATGAGGTATTATTACTACCAGAAGAGCTCTTCCACATTGTACTGAACTACTAGCTCTAATACTTTGGGTTTTTTTTTAATAGTCCAACATGTTTTATTTCCACCATACCAACTTTATCAAATCATTTACTCAGCTATTTACAGTTTTTCTGTCGCAATACAGGTAACCATATCCGAAACCCAGTTGAACTTCTATTTTTATAGTCAGGAATGCAACCTGACATTTAAATCATAATTACCGTGATAAGGGATTAAGTTTTATTTCATAATGGTAATTTTTAAATGGAAAGAGAAGTGTACTTCCCCTTCCATAAAATGAAATAGAACTAAAATTGAAACTCTGCTAATGTATTTTTATATGATGTCTCACTTATCCATTGCCTTAACATTTATTCAGGGATATAATGGGTGGCTCTCAGTAAGCACGAAAACTATGAACCAAAGAATATTTTTAATCAACATTCACTGTAAACAAGGTAGGATATCACGTAGCATGCTTCGCTGCAGATGCATAGTCTACAGTTCAATTCTTTCTTGGGATATACAGCGGAAATCAGATAAGCAAGCAGATACAGAGAGTGAAAAAAGAACTTTCGCTAGAACCCTTTTTGATACTAAAATATACAACATTTAAAGTTTATAACTCAATTCATTCTCGAGATATTACCCTAAATTGAAAACATTGGTAATAATCAGCTAACTCTCATGAAGGAACACGCACCATTATCGCGTTCTATTTAGTTTATATACAAATGACCCGCGGTGCATACGAGTATTGTGGGAGCCGACAAATCGTCCCAAACGATCGAAAAAAGTAACCTCTTTATATTTTTACTGCGTCACATGTTGCAATGTCAAATAAATTAATTGTATAAATTTTGTTTATTATGATTAATCTAAGATCGAATACAACATGGTTATCCAAAAGACCTATACAATTAAATATGATTGTTAACGCTAAAAAAATTCCACGGAGTGACTTGATGCTGCCTATATTTAAGAAAATAATAGACTAGCAACTAAGCCTGGCTTTAGCATGTGAAGTGTAAAAGTATAAAATTTCCCTGGTAATCACTACAAAGAAACATTCAGCATTGTAGCTAACTTTGAACAATTTTGTCTATAAATTAATTTTTAAGTCATAGCTGTAATTGAATACCCACACATGTAGTAGTAATAATAATACTTAGTAGCAAATTAAAGGATTATTACTTGTATTGTGTATATTACGATGTTTTTATATTACGTTTCATACTTTTCTTATTAAGTCGCTTTCATTACAATTCCTTAAAAAACTAAAAAAAACACACCCACTGATTACGAATTTAATGTATTGTACATGTTATATTTATCATAGTGCTTTAAAAAATATATTCAGAATTAGTTTTTGTAGTAAAAACCATTTGTGAAAACATTTTATGAGGCTAGAAATAAATGGGATTGTATTTAATTTTTTTTTACAATTTTATCGAATTTCAGACATTTATAATATACGTTATGCTTTACTGTATAATAAAGATAACTTAGAGGAATTCTTTAGAATAAAAGGTGTTTATGTTACATTCAAGTTTTTCATCAAATTTGATAACATAAAACGTTTAATTTTTGTGTTAGTAAGTGTTCTTACAACAGGCCCACTATAAAGAAATCGTATTTCACAGTGTTTGTCGTATAAGTCATTTAGTGGTTAAGTTTCAGTCCATCACGATACTGCTCCGTCCCTTCAACTCACCTGCACAGGCGGATGTATATTATATGCCGTTTCGTTTTAACCATGTTAACTGGTTTGTTATAGCTGTTCACAGTGAAGCAGGAATATTTCAGAATTAAATTTAGAAGCGCTATGAACAGGATTAGATGACAGTTATTATAATAGCCGCATAGGACTAAGAACCAAAACCATATGCAGTTTTATCATACTTATAGATATACCGCGTAGTATAGATGTCTTAACTGTTAAATGTAAACTTGGTAAAAGAATAACTGTAAAAACTCTACATAAGCTATAAGTTCACATTCATATAATACAGAATACGTGGGCCTTAATAACAAGTATTCTCATAGAATTCTACCTTTATAAGATTCTACTATGAAATGGGTTGTAAAAAAAATATATTTTAAAATTTAACAGTCACTGAATTCGTTTAGAACAATAAATATATAAATAAAATAACCTATAATATAACATAAAAAACAAATACTAGTGGACACGTTTTATGTAACTTTATTAAGTAATATCAAACAGGGAAGCAGCAACGTAGCGTTAAATAAATGCAGAGGACAGGTTGGAAATGGCAAGCGTGAAATTAACATTGACTCCAGAGACTGGTGTTATTGAAAAACTCGGACTTCAAGATTTTTTATTGTAGAAATCTACTTTTTTCTCCCGCCATGTTCAAATAATTTAGAATTATGATTTAGTTTATAAAGGCTAGATTAAAATGAACGTAGATATAAAACTCTCTGGAAAGCATGTTTATACTTTTATATTCAACATTAAATAAAAAATAAACACCTAGTTTAAGAGTATTATTAAAAAAAATCATATTCGGAAAAACAGCATCACGAAATTTGTATAAATAAATATAATAAAAATAGATTAGATACTTAACTTATTCCAATTTTATAACTTATCCAATTTTATTACAATTATATATATGTGTGTGTGTGTGTGTGTGTGTGTGTGTGTGTGTGTGTGTGTGTGTGTGTGTGTGTGTGTGTGTGTGTGTGTGTGTGTGTGTGTGTGTGTGTGTGTGTGTGTGTGTGTGTGTGTGTGTGTGTGTGTGTGTGTGTGTGTGTGTGTGTGTGTGTGATTACTGGAAAAGTTTTCTGAATTTTAATAATAAGCCACCAAACGCAGTAAACTCGAGGGGAATATCAACACGCCATCATTAACTAAACATAAATACTTATCGTAAAATACCGGAGTGGTTTATAGCTCAAAGCAATTTTCGCTCTTGGGTATAATTAAGTTTGATATTCAGAAATGAGTGCCTCTGTACATACCCGTTGTTAATCTCAACCCTTGAACACGTCATATGAAACTCTGCCGGCATCAACATCACGTATCCTGCATACTGAATCAGCAAGGGTTAATATAGAGAATTTGCCTGTCTCTGCTGTTACAAACAATGAGTCATGCAAGGCTTCTTAGATAAACAATTGGTGAATTATTTACATGTCATATAAATACATTGTTCATTTTAAAGCCAGTTATTCTTATGTTAATACTGTATATTATACTTATAGTGATCATATTATATTTGATTTTATAATAAATGGTTGTAAGGAACTTGAAAACATTAATTGCTAAGCTTACGCGTTTGGGGTTATGGCTAACACAAAGATGGACCCAGAATATGTTCATAGCGTGAAAAAATAATTAAAGTAATTAATTTCATAAAATATTTATCTGTAGGAAACAAAGATTAAACCAAAACTGCCCTATACAGGTTAGATTACATATTCTGGAATCCTTAATTAATTTTCTTTTTTATAGGTTCCATTGCCTCTCTTATTAAATTTCAAAACTAGAATGGGATTTCGGTAAATACTTTTGTTTTGACGAATAAAATACTTGATTAGTTTTTATATAGGTTTTTCTATGGCTGATTTTCAATAATTTTTTGGCTTACTGTTTTTGTTACAGGCTGGCAAATTGATAATTTCATGGTATCTACTTTGTTGAAGTTATTTTCTTTATTTTCATAGTCTCTCTTATTATCTAAGGATAGAGGTATGAAAATTTTGCAAGCATTTAATGGGAAGTTTATTTATAAAAAACCCCCTATGACTACGTAGTTCCTTGAGATTATATTATGTTTAGATACACGTATAAATATTTTTTCATCGGGCACGTTTTATTTATAGCCTTCGAGCTTGAACAATGATATCAAGCTGGAAAAATCTATAAAAATGTGGAACATCTAAATATATATAATACAACGATAGCTCGTTGTATTATACATGAAAATAAAAATAAAAGTGAAAACTGTCTTCATTAAATAGCTTAAGTTTTGTAATTTATGACCAGATTAGGGCAGCTATACAAGTACAATTCCACAACAGCTGTTAGCTACAAAGACAGATTACGGGTGCAATTAGCTATTGTATGACGTCATAAGTGATACTGCAGCAGACTGCTGTATTATATCATTTAATAATACACTGCAAGCCGTGCAATTCATGATTTGCTGATTTTATTGTTGTAGAATTCTCAGTGTTTTGTGAATATATATTAATTAACTAATACTGTAGTAGTGTACATTTATAGAAATGGTACACATTAGATATATTACAATATAAACTCCGAGATGCTATTATGATAAAATATTCTATAGCTTGGAGCACTACATATATAGAGGCAATATATTATAGTATAACATCTACTTCCATGAGGTATTATTACTTCGAGAAGAGCACCACCATATCTTACAAGTACTGAGGCAGCTTTAATACCTTAAGTGCTATAATAATCTGATATGTTTCATTCCATTATAAAAACTTTATTACAAGATTTACTTATTATTTGCAGCTTATATTTAGAATATTCGGATGCTTCTGTTTTAAACTCTTGAAGTTCGTTCATGTACATAAATTAAAAACGAGCAATTAAGTTGTATTTTACACTACCTGTCTACTTAGATATACTTTATATTTATTAATGATATGATATAGCTTAATTTAAAATAAAATAAGGGATGGATTAGTAGTAAATATAATTAGCATGTAAAAATCTAACTTAAAAAATCGCAGCATAGAATAAAAATAAGCTGTTATAGTAAAATAATATTACTACGAAATTGTTCAGTTTGTTTAGAAGAGTACATGGAAAAGTAGAACTAAAATTACTTAAATGATATATGTTTTAATAGAGGAATGATTTTTGATACTGCAGTTTTCTTGATTAAAACCAAACAGTAAACAATAGTATGAAATAAATGCAGACGGTTGCAAATAGCAAGCGTGAAATTAAGATTTACTCCAGAGACTGGTGTGATTGAGAGAACTAAGTCTTCAAGATGTTTATTGCATAAATATGATTGTCTTTCTTTTTATATTAACATTATTATTTGATTAGCTAAGTGCTAGTGAATCCTATTAATCGAGAGGCTGGAAAAAATTTATGTATATTTTGTCTTGTATATATGTATGTCCGCACGATGTCTCGAAAATGAATTAA
The DNA here is from genome assembly GCF_021130785.1 of Homalodisca vitripennis. Lineage (NCBI taxonomy): Eukaryota > Metazoa > Arthropoda > Insecta > Hemiptera > Cicadellidae > Homalodisca > Homalodisca vitripennis. The sequence goes on from NC_060208.1 coordinate 119,517,737, forward strand.
ACTATAATCTTGAAATAGAGTAGGAAGCTTCACTTATATATAGGAAACACTGAGTTCACTGACGGTGTATGCCCAACCATGGAATTCAGCTAATTTTTATTGTACCTATCACTCAGAAAGCTGAATAATTCCAATTTTGTATGCCGGGTGCATATAAGTATTTAATTTCTGTACGACTATTTGTCCATCTGTCTGTAAGACACCTCGAGAATAAAATGAGCTGTTAATTTGAAATACTCTTATCATGTTAAGAAAGGCAAGGGACGCTGTGTACAAGAGGTGATGAAGTTTTGGAAAACTGGAGCTTGAAAATTAGCTGATGATAAATTTAAAGAATGAAAAAAACTTATCATATTTTATTTTGGTTCTTTATGCCAATAAATATATCCCAGCTATGTTATTGTATTATTTAATTGGATCAATCTACACTTAACTACTTTGTGCGGGTCACATTAAACACAACGTCTATAAATCCGAGAGCATTAATGATCTTAGGGACTGATAAGTAGTAGTAATTAAAATAAACCCCGCGTGAATCCATACAGCATGCCGTTTCAAGTTTCTACAACAGGCTATGACATTGACAAACTGTCTTGGGACAGCAGTTGCAACCTCTGATATAATAAAAATACAGATTAGTAAGTTTTAGACGTTTTATTGCTTAACTTAATTGTAATTACTGGTGCTACTGTAACTCTACATTAAACAAATTTTAAACTGTCCCCTAAAAAGCCCCCTTTGGGGAGATGGTTCACTTTTGTTTCCTAGACGAGTGCCCTGAGTTTATTTTTTCTATCTTTGTTCATTGAAGATTGAGCAGGATCAATCCATGCTTTTAACTTAATTAATTTCAATGAGCTGCCATTTGCACCGGGTTGAGATTAAACTCTCTAGTTTCCACTACTTTTCTTCTTTTATCAAGACCTTTCAAATGATATGTCACATAATAGGTCTTTACAACTTAAAACCTTGAGCCTCCCCTTTAAAATACCATTTTGAGGTATTTTAAATGTGACTAAAAAGTATTTTATTTTTTCTAGAAAGGTGTCCCGAGTTCCATCCCTCCATCTTTATCCATCAAACACTAAACAGAGTGTATCCATACTTTTAACTCCCACTGTATAATACCCTAATATTATGCAAAATGTTATGTCTAGTGTAGACTATATCCTCATGTATATTCACTAAATTGGAAAGCACTTAAACATAGACAGAATAACATTTAAACCTTTTCGATGTACACTATTCCTGTAGTGAATTAGAAACCTATTACATAAAACACTCTGTTTTCACTAATGTATAATGCATATTGTAAGTTTGTGCACGCTCTAGTCTCCTTCGGCTACATTTCAATACAAATTTCGTAAATTGTAGCATTAATCTTTTAATATATTTTGATAACATAGCTAACTAGAAAACTCTAATATGGGAAAAACAGATTTACAAAGTTTACTGGTCTAGAAATGTCGTCATAAAGCCTAATACCCTTTGATGTTTCTTTACGAATAACAATTACAAATTCTGTAGGCCTTGTGCTTTTGTGACTATAAGTTCACAACAATTGTAAAGGTACAGCATTAATTGGATGAGATATCAAACAGCGGTCCCTATTTGACAGTCAAATTAAAGTTGCGAGCTTTTTGATTGATACGTTTTTCAACTTACTTCAATCAAATCGGTTCTTCTGTGAAACTAGAGCAACTATTTAAATCCATTCAGCTAACTTATTTAACCATTGATAACAAAATGAAAACATTTGATCCAGTTGTAATAAATTTAATCCTACTGCTTGTAAACTAACGCAGTACGGTTTATAATGAATACATATTCATAGAGCGTTTATTTATCTAGAATAAAATTTGCATTCATTACCTTGGCTTTGTATATTTTCCATTTATAATACTTTAACATCCCGCTGGAGAGGTAATAATATTGATTTGTTTTATTTTTAAACATTATTGTGCCGCTTTATAAGTTATATATGGAACTATAAGAAAATTAATATGAAAATAATTACAAACCAATTTTCTATCTTTAGTTGTATGGTGATGAAATATGACCCGCATTGAACCATTCTGTAATAAACGAATACTCTTACATTAAGAATTTACTGTTAAAATATTTATCAATTAGTATGCTACGCTAGCTTTCCAAAACCTATTCTGAAAGTAAATGTAAGTGACCAAATGTTTATAGTATTGGAGAATTTCGTCAAAAAAAAGTAAAAAAAAATATATCGGAAAATATCAGATTTACTCTTTATGTGGTCATATCTATATGGGAAGAGTAAAACAAGTGATTTTTGTGGAAAGTTCCATTAGCATGCATTACCATATGAACAAGCAGCTTCTTTAATATATTGATTACTCTCTGTATTACATGTCGGTATAATTCTTAAAAAAACTTATTTTCTAAAATTTGAAATACATATAGGTACTTATTTATTATAATATATATTTTTAAATTTACGATTTCGATTAAACTTTTACGATTTGTAATACGTAATTCAGTTAAAATTAACGAACAGGTCAGGTATCAGTTAACATTGGTTACTTACGTTTATATATTCAAGTTCAAGATTTATACACAGTTCAGTTCTAACTTACGTTTTTTTATGTTAAAGAATAAAATTTCAAGTTGTGATGCAAATAATGTTTGAAATGAGCAAAAGCATTTAAATTTATTTTTACCTCTATAACTTATTCTCCCATTGTTGTACGTAATCTGATTATTAATTAAAAATTATACCATAAAAATTAATAAGAATTTTACAATCTAAAAATCTTAGACAATGGGAACAAAACATCGTAACTGAGTTCCTGTCGGAAATCTCAATTTATTTTGATAATATGTGATATTCAATAATAAATAAACGCATTATTTAATAAATTATGGCAAAAGTATTCTATTAGTAAATATATTACTATTCAATCTAAATACAAAGCTGAAACGACGAAGATACGAACCATATTGACTTAGTATATGGAAAAGCCTGAAAGACATACATTCTGAGCTTTGATCCCGTAACCCTACCAAACTGAAATAGCTTTCTTCAGCAGAAACATTTTACTTGTCTAGTCTATCTACTAAGAATAACATTACATTTAAATTAAATCCAAAATAATATACTTCGTAGGATGTAATAGTAATATATGACGATAGCATATCTTAAACCAGATTATATAAATAATTAAAGGTATAAACTAAGAAAGCAAAAACTATATAGTAGAAGGCAACGGCTAAATACGTATTGAGTGCTAAATTAATATTCAATTCATTTCATAAAATTTGTATTTCATGGTATATGTTTGAGACTATGAATTCTTAAAATATATTTTGCAGTATCTCGCTATGTTTAAAGCAACACAATTGATTTTCAGTCAGTAATGTATTAAACGTATACATAATACATTGTAATAATGTATTACAATCAGAGCGAAACTGGACTTATTGAATACTACTTATATCTCAATAGAGTACGAGAACATTTGAAATATTTTTTAATTCCACGTGTATTTGTAAAGTATTTTAAGTAGTAGAGCTATAATTAAATCAGCCCGAAAGAAACACAGCTTTCAAACGTACATTTTTTACAATACGTCCTAAAATGGCTGATACATGTTTACTATACTAGTAAACGGATAGTTTCTTTAAACAGTATTTTATTTCGATTCGTGTAATTTTCTTAACATATGCTTAATTTTAAATGTAGGCTACAGTTTCCTAATTTATAATTAATTTAAGTACAGTATATGCAGAAATCAAAATCCATTGCTTACTTTAAACAGTTTCTTATATTAATATTTTTTTCTTTATTGAGCCTGATTATAAAAGAGCCCAAAATGACGTTTTAAACATCCACAATTTCTCATTATCATGTTTTCGGAGTAAGTACTATGACTTAAATAAAAACTTACAAACCAAAATTACAGTACTTATGTTTCTTTTAGACTAATGCAGTAACATTAAAACAATAAAAAGAAATAAAACCCTGTAATGAAAGTACCCAAATTTAAAAAACGCATATGATTTATTTTCCAGACTATAGCAGGTGCGTGTAGAAAAATTTAGTAAAAATTAAACGTAAAATTCTTAACTTCAACAGCCAACCTATATACCACTTATACTTAATCTGTACATTATAACATATGTTGAGAGCCAATTTGTAACATATAAACAGTTATTGCATATTAGCTTTTATGTTTGGCAAAAGTTTGACGCAATAGCACGTATTTCAATTGTACTAAAGTTAATTATTTACATATATCATATTGGTTTGTGTTCTAAACTGGGACCAGAGCTACCAAGACCACTTTCACACTGGCTTAAATACTATTCCTGGGTTATCGTAAAATGTAGTTTTGATAGAGACTAAAAATTCTATTTGCACAGGTAAAAGGTTTTGTAATAACACATCATAATATAGAGTTATATAACATGAATTTATTACACATAGCAGCTTAAAACAAAAATTAATTATAACAATACTGAGGGATATAATGTGGCAGCAATATCTGTCAATATATGTCATCTATATCAGATGACAATAAAACCAATTAGAACGATACGAATAATAATCCAAGGCAAAAACTAATCTAGTTAATGTGTCTATATTTAAAATCATAGATGTTCCATAATTCTAGAGAATAGAATATTAGAATCAAAAGAATTTGAACAAAAATTAAGTAAAAATAGTAAAGAATGGCATGTGAAATAGCAATGACAACGTAACAATACTATTATTAATAATAATGGCAATATCACCAATCATATACAACGTTAATAACTAATAATAATATACTTAGAATTTATTTGCTATTTATTTATTTTATTAACGTAGGCCTATTAATCCATTTTGCAATAAATGTAGTAATTTAAATAACAAGTTGCCGTTATAAATACAATGAAAATTTGTAGAGTTTAATTACTATCACTACAATAAGACACTCAAAGAATCTGCCCTTATATTTTTTCTTAAACAAATTAAACTAGTATATGTCTCAGCAATAAAAAATTTCAAACATGAAGCTTTTGAGAATAAATTCTTAAAAAATTCTCTCCTCGCTCAAAATTTTGAATAAAGTCTGTAAAAATATTAAATAGTCTGGTTTAATTACCAGGCCGATAGCAACAAGAGAGATATACCTATATAATACGTCATTAGACGATATAGTGATGAGCGTCATGTAGGGTTAATATCTGTAATCAACCACCAAATCAATCACTCACCTTCCATCTCTGTATCCCTCCAGATTAGGCGTGTTTCTCCAGGTATATTACTTTTGAGTCTTCGACGTGAATAAGTTTCGTAGTTTTGTAGGTTTTTCAGACATTTAAAAAGATCACACCTCAGTCTTTCTTGCACTCTTTGATAGTAGAAAAACCCACACAGGATTTATGTACAAACGATGTTTATCCCAGGAGTAATTTTTATTTTTTAATAATTTGAAGGATGTAATTTAAAATCTATTTTTTTAAATATGTTTCAAGTAAAACACTTACGCACCAATAACTACTAAAACATTCAAAACTAAACCTCTCGTATGATATTAAATACGCGAGTGTTTCAAACAGTCCCTTTTAATTGACGGTTAGTACATATTTAAGGGTTTTATTTAGAAAAATGAATTCCTGGTGTTAAAGTGGGACCAAAAATATTACTATTCTTGGCCACAGTAGCTCTGTTATTGCAATCTGAGGATATCGTAAGTTATAGTATATTAACTAACATAAATTGCAAACAGATAGCTTGAAGGTCAGGAATTAAACGTTTCCACGCCCTTGAGTGATATAGACTTTGGTAAAGCTCATCCAATAACGATTTTATATTTTCTGAGCCCCTTCTGGTAATTTCGACTAATATTAAATATATCTATATCAACAATAAACTACTTATGTTTGCCTTTTATTCGTTTGTGTGCCAGCTAGTTTCAAGTAGCCCACAGACAACTCACGTTCTGTCGCCCGCAACACCAGCTAGTCATGTTTGGTCACGTGGTTATCTTATCAGTGCCGTCTGTGGGCTAGGTAGTAGCTCGGCTCGCTCACCCGAAGGAACGCGAGTTCGAATCCAACTTTTTGTACCACAGAAACACATTTGAATTATTTACTGAGTTCATTCAATGTGCTTTTACGCTTTTTTATAATTTTTACACTATTTGAAAAATTTGTATTAGTTCATGTTATTTATATTATTGTTGTTACCACCTAAATACTGTCACAAAAATAAATAAAGTGACTCATACAATCGAGCAAGCTAATAAAGGGAACTATGTCTGGCTATAGGCAAATATAAATACCAAGAGTCATATACAACAAAGAGTGGTGGTGTGACTTGGCGATATATTGCCCGTGCTCGTAATGCTTCTGTGAAGACTAACGCCGAACGAAATTCATTTACGGAGACAGATCCTTTGATTTTGGAATCCAAGGACGACCTGATCCATAAAGTCCAGGGCTTGAGATCTTCACAGTCCGCCCTTGTAGACAAACTTTAGAGTCTGATTCTTGAGTTGAAAAAGGCTCAGGACATGACCGCTTGTCTTACGGCCTCACAATGCAGCCTAGTTCATTCCGAAAGTTACCAGTATCCTCTGCCATGACTTGAAGTTCTACTGCGATGGAGACTGAGTTGCTTTTTCATCCGCTGTCGGTGATGTCTGTCAAGCTGCAGTGTCGTGTACCACCGTCATCCTCTAACCCCAATGTGGATAGTGCCCAAAACTCTAGTTTGAGTAATCAAAACTTCCCAAAGACTTAAAACTCGAGAGTAAAACGTACCAATTGGTTGGTTGATTAAGAGATTTTTGATGGTATGAACTCTTACGAGGAATTAGTGCTGTCTCAAGCTAAATGGCTTCAAATTAGGGTGCTTTACTCTTAGTCTCAGCCCTCTTTTATTGCACGTTCTAACTTCAAACTCTTACTAGCCCCTATAAGTTATTCCACTTTGCCTCATATGCATAGGTACACACAAACCTAAAATCACACTTTGACAGTGAGGGTAATCACTAGAGTTTGATTGTTTTTATAGGGTCGAGGGCAGATACGTTCACTTGTATTTCCTGCGAGTCAACAGAACTTATGCTATCGATCTTTCCAACAGCCTTGACAATGTCCTAAGTAAAAAAGCATTTTTTTCAAAAAATAGTTTTAATTAATTTTTAGAGTTAATACAATATACAAAATCATATGTCTCTAAACTACAATCAGTCAAGTTTACAGAAACTCAAATGTAGTAAAAATAACAAGAAAATCACCAGCCAGTAATACTAACGGAACCCCATATAGTAAAGCTGTTTTGTCTAATGAGCCCAAATTAAAACAGCAATGTAAAGTATATATCTATGGTGATAGTCAAGCAAGAGATAAAAAAAATTACAGCCTCTCATAAAAAACGCAGAAGTTTCAGAGTATTGTTGCCTAGGTGCCCCCCAGGGCATTTGTTCTTTCGAAGTTAAGTAGTTGTAAGCAAGATATTAATGAAAATGACATTGTGATAATTGTTGGAGGTACTATCATTACAACAAATGTTGTTCCATATAATGAATACTTTCTTATTTAGATCAGTTATTATTGAAGTACTACAGCTGCTGAGACAGTGTCCTGCAAAAACCTTTGAAGTAGACTGTTTCAATAATATTGACATTTTTCTGTTACTAACAGCTAAAACCCCTCTGGTTCTTTTAAATCTATTTAGACCAAAAAGCTCCTTGCAAAGAGTGGCAAGCAGCTAAGGAAAACGGGCAAGAATCCTTTTAGTGTTAAACTATCTAAAGTGGCTGGATGCATTGTATCCTGAGCAGCGGTTGAGGGGAAACTCTGATACAATTTTTCCATATCCGATTCAAAAAATTTCAAACTTCCCACAGTTCTTTCCCGGCTATTCACTTGACACATCATATTCTTAATATACACTGTGCTCTTCTGTCTCCCTTAAATCAGGTCCCAGCTTCCCCAAAATCACAGCCATTGCCTGTGTTGACTTGAAGCAAGCTGAACCCATGATTCTTCCGTCGGCTTTTGTGATGGTTTCAGATACTAACTATTCGTTTTTGCAGATTCAGTCCATCAAACTCCGCCTATTAAGATTTTGTTCCAAAACATACAGTGGATTTTCAACAAAACTGGTCCTTCAGAAGCCTATCACATTGCTTGTGTGATCTAACACTCGCTTTCTCAAAACATTTCTGCGCTTAGTGTTCAGGGTTATTGGCTGGCGGGTATCTTATGCAAGTCCAAAAGAGTCAGGGGCGCAGTATGTGCTTTGGTTAGTGATTCCTTTTCTTTTACCGTTATAAAGACAAGTTGTCTCTTATCTTAACTCAGAACTCAATTTTGAGTTCATCGTCATTAATATAGTTGAACTAAACACCACCATCGTCACCATTTTATAGATCACGTCAGGGTGACTGTGTTTTTAAAGGTTTGTGGAATCGTTTAAAATTCTTCATAAACCTGAGACCAGTCCCAGACGAAATGTTCGTGTTTGGGGAATTTCAACGTTCATTTACATAGGCAATATGGTAAGGAGTTCTTACTGTTCTTCGACATTTGCAATGGTTTTTGTATTAGAGCTTTCATTTCATCAGTGATCCGTCCATCAGCAACAGGAAGTTTGTGTATCGACAATATTTTGACTAACATCAAGCCTCACCATGTGTTAGCTGAGGTGGTTCCTTCCTGTTTTTTTGATCACAAAGCACGGCTTGTTACAGTCGTGATTCAGCGAGTTACACCTAGTAAGGATTGTAACTATACCCCTTTCGGAATGTTTTCATAATAAAATTTTAACATTTACTCTGAACTTCTAGATTTCCACCGATTTAGGAAAATATCTTCTTACCTGATGACGTAAAAGATCTTATATTCTGTATTCCTCAGTAAAGTGTCATCGTGTTTTGGCTTTGCTTATTCTTCAGTTCTTATAATGAGCGTAAGAAATATCACAAACCTGTATGGTTGACAGTGGAAGTTCTGTTGGCTAGAGAACGGCTCAAAGACCTGTACATATTACAGCGTGACTTTCCATCCAAACAAGATAGGATATTATATTTAATCTAATTTCATCTCTGAAAAATCTTATATCGAAAGCTGACTGAGTAAATGTAGGAATGTTGCGAAAACAGTTTGGAACATTGGGTCTGAAAACTGTGGAAAACAGATCTCTAAAAACATATATTCAAGAGCTACTGGTTATCAGGAAATTGGGTCAGCCCATTTTAGATTGTAAAATACTCGGGGCAATTGATAATAATAAAACTACATAGTATGACTTAATTATTCCACCTCATTTATTCTACTCTTCTCAAACTTGGTCAATGATGACGTGCGGCTCATTAATTAAGCCATAAATAATCGTTTAAAAATAAATTTACTTCTACCAAAACAGGACAAAAATGTCACCACCAGATAAAGTTACACGAATTTAAATTAACGATCAGCAATATTTTATATCCCCAATTAAAGTATCAATGCAATGAGTAAAAGTGCAAAAAACATGCAAGAAGAAAATTCTTAACGAATTGTTTAATAAAAGATTCCCTTAGGCGACAAGATAATTTATTTAAAAATGTTCAGGGAGGACACCAGCATCAATTCGAAATAGTTTCGCAGTGTTTGCCAGCATTTTCTGTTGTCCGTCGACAGCTCGGGGCAGCAACAGTTTAATCACACGGAGCTCGTTTATCGTTCTATATTCGTTTAATAACCTCTATTGCGGACCACCACAGAGTTAGGCTTCTTTACACACGCTCCATAACACCATTATCTTTCCTGATCGTCAATTTTTGGACAAACGTTCAGCTAGTGAGCTTTCAAATTAGGTTGATGTTTCATTAAACGATTATTACATACTATCTATCAAATTTCTACTAATTTAAGACCACCCGCAAGGTTTTAGTAGACTTCCTCATATAATCTCAAGTCACTTATTTGGCAATAACATAAATTTACAATGATTAAAATATAATTTTATAATTTACCAATTATATTTACTTGAAAATAGATTAATGCATTTTCGTTTTAACGATAAGTCTGGAATGTAATTAGTGTAGATTAGTTGACGGGTATATTTAATGATATCACGTTTTACATTTCAAAATAGCAACGACGTAATTGAACGAATTCCCTAATATCAGTGAAGCTACCTGATGGAAAAATTATGCAAATATCATCATTATAGTTGAAACAGCTGGTATATTTTAAGTACAGTTCATAAGTATAAATTCAATGCGAGTATACGGCAATGACACTAGTTACAAGATTTTCAAATAATTTTATATCCTTGCCTGCTATATAGAAACCGCAATAGAGATTATACAAATGCATTGTGTACTGACTTGTATCGACACTCCCGGGTCTGCGTAGTGATGCCTCCGCCGCAAGTTCGCGTACAGGCCGACCATTCTGACCACGCCGACCAGGAGCCGGGCTGCCCTTTGATTAGTCTCTGTTGCGCCATCTCGTGTAACTGCAACACAATACACAACAATGTTAGCAATCTTAACAAATTAAGTTTATCTGCCTGTGAAGTACCGTTTTGGGTGTTCCCAAGGAAAGCTTTTTTCTTTGTGGTTTATATCAGCCAGTAGAACCTGTACGAAGTAAAAAAATTAAATATTGTCACTTGCTTCTGGTCAACCCTGTATATATCCAGGATTTGTTGCATATTGAAAACCCAAATGTTCAGGTAGGTATTGGGACAAAGTCATAAAGTAATTGATAATTTTATTCGGAGTGGATGTGGCGCTCCTATTTGTTCTACAGTTACATTCTATATTTCTTTTACTCAGACTGTACCCACTGCCCGAAAAAAAGTACATATAAGTTGTATTTACCAATTAAATCAAGAAAAACGTTTTGAAACCTTTTATCAACTGGTCACATGCCTCTACATCCAGCAAAAAAGTGTGTGAGACTATGAAGAAAGTTGGAGAGTCGTTGTTTCAAATCGCCAGGTGTGGCAAATGGTGTACAAACGGTGGGCAAAAGTCTGAAAGGACTTAGGACCAGTTCAGACGGTCAGCAAACTTAATCACCGTTCTCTGAAGTAAAGTTCCACCTCGCTAAGTACATTGCGGAGTTGAGGCAAATCCAAAACTTGATTCAGGTTAGTTGTAAGCCGTGAAACATCAAGTTATACAAAAGGTGAAACTTTTAATTACATTCCATTCGGGCGGAAGAGATTAAACCATTTTGTTTTACTCTTTATATAGTAATGTTGTCTGTTAAAATTTTTGTGCTTAACGGAATGTACAACATAGGGGGAATATGGTTTCATTATTTCTATTAACTTTTACTGATTTGAGATGATTTTACAATTAAATAAAAAATTATTACTATCTTTCAATGAAAGGTTTTCCTAAATGAGAAGTAAGAAAATAAATAACTATAAAAAGTAAGAAATGCAAAATATGAGGTAGGTAACATTGGTTCTTTAGTGAATGTTATAAACTATTATACTTTACTCGTCTTAAAAGAATATTGAGCGGTTTGCATCAATACAATGTATGTAATTAAAACCGTATATCAGTAATGATTTAATAATGTACATGCTTGGAGAATATAAATTTGAAATTTATTACAAACTGTATCAATCAGTGGAAATCGTTTTACCCAGACGAAAATTAGTTTTCTCAAATGAAACCCTATGATTTTAAATCTGCGTAACCAACTAAACTTTTTATTTATAATGTAGTATACACAAGCTAGATTAAGCTTTGAGCTTTGCCACTTATTTTAATGGCATCTGTATATTTTCATGCGTTCGTTTTCTTCAGCGTAGTCTGAAAGTGTATAGTATATATGTTTAAATTTCAAAATTAAATTCCACAATATATATTTTCGGTAAAGTTTTCTAAATATATTTCTAAGAAACCTACTTTTTTAGTGTACAGTCACAAAAATGTGTAAGGTTTGCTGTGTTTCAGTATTGAACTAATTATGATCCTAATATTTGCAAGATACGTCATTTTAACCACGTAGACCTTTACACAAAACGTATTTTTCTACTGGCTCTGATATGGATTATCATATTAAAGTTTTGAAACCCCATTTCAGAAATATACATTTTTCAATAAAAAAATACTGTTTATGTGATGATGCTATTACCATAATGTAGCAAAACAATTTAAAACTAACTACCATGAAAAATCTATGTGCCTAATTTTAAAAGGCAAAGAATTAAACAAACTCAGTTTTAATATGGCACAGTTAAATCTGAAATGTAGCCCACTGAGGCTTTAAGAAAATTAGATACATGCTGTAAATACATGGTGTTGAAATATTGGAGGACTAAAGATTTTATTTATTTCAACATAAAGATGAAACTTTGTACATAGCATTAGGGCCTGACTCCCAAAATATCTCCCTTCTCCTCAGAATGATGGTTCGTAAAGTTTCAGTGAAACCTTAAAATGCTACAGAAATACAAATAATGTTCATAATTTTAATGTTTTAAATCTTTTAAATGCCATAAGTTCTTAAGCGATCTGATATTCAAGCTCCAGCGAAAGTTGCTATCTAGCGCCCTCCAACGCCGAGTGTATTTTCCATTTAGGGATATTCTTTAATCCGCGAACACGTTCTTTGAAGCTACATGTTTGTGGGAAAGACAATGATAAGTAATATTTCATTATTTAATGATATTTAAGGGTTGTTAGTATAAGGTTTTTTTATTCAATAAGATCATTATTACAGTTTTAAATAAAGCGTAGAGAGTTTTACGGGAGGCAAAAACAATATATTTTTTGAACTCGCATACTTACGAAGCAGGGGGCATGCAAGTAGCTTAATTACTATAAAAGACTACAGCAACCGGACTGCAATGGCGCTTTCATAGAAAACTGGAACTGCAAGGTATAAATCGAGCGTGGTGGTTAAGGGGGAACCCCACTTGCAACAAATCATTGAAAAGATATCGTTGACCTAAATTAAATTTTAAAAAGATTGACATTCTATTTTATTTATGGTTAAACTAAAGATGTGTCAAGAAATTGAGAGTTTAAATTATTGCTCTCTGTAGAGAAACTACTCACTATATGTTTTTGCTTCGCAAGTTAAATCGTTTTATACTATTTGACAATTTTTTAGATTACTATTTTAAAACCGTTTTAATTGCATCCAAGTACGCTTGCATTATGAGCGGCTGGCAGAAACAATGACAGCTACACACGAACGGAAGCATGTTTGAGTAATAAAGCTATTAAGCTACCACGGACGCGGAGTAGGCATGACGTAGTGACGAGGAGCGCAGCCTTATTACCTGCAGCTGCAGGCCGGTCAAAGATTAACTACTTAATTAGTCTCAGTGCATGATTTACTTCTCAGCCTCTCTGTGATTTATGGGCTGCATCGGGACGGAAATAGAGCGGAAACGATTCTAATTTTAAAATAAACTCTTGTTATAATTCTCTTCTTGGTATGTTTATTATGTCCTACAGAATCAGAAAATATTGAGGATAAATAATGATAATAGTCTCTCCTCTATTCAGTGTTTTATCATTATTTTTAATGAAAAGTATTTTGTTTTAAGGAAATAATATCCATGTATTGTTGCAGCACCTACAATATTATTGAACAAGTATGGCGATACAAGGGTTGTTCTTTATTACTCTGGTGCTGTTTCCAGAGTTTAATTTTTAGACTTCAGTTATATTTTAAAATTAATATACAGTAAACTGGCATGCCTTTCAAACATACTGTAAATCCTAGATGCCGATAGGCATATATACTTACAGTGGATGCTATTGGCTACAATGTTAAAGGTAAAAACTTTGTTTTAAATAAACGTATTGGTATTAAAACTAATTTAACACTAATCTGACTGGTGTTTTTACTATTATATTTTAAGATTTATTTTTATGTAAAAAGTGAATGTCTATTCCCCTTATAGCAGTTATAAATTCTTGTTACATCCTGCAAGAAACATTAAGTGTTTTAGCATCGTTGACCCCTAATTTATCACAATAATTTTACGTTCATGTTTTCTAAAAATAATTGCTCATGGGAAAGTATTTTATTCGAAAAACATTGTATCAAAGAGAGCTTCTTTGTTAAAAAAAATCAAATTTAGTTTATTAAATTTGTTTCAAAGATATTGGCAAAAGATTTATTTTAATGTAAAACGTTAATGTCTATTTCCCTTCAATAGTTTATTACAAAAAACTTCATTGAAGTTTAAATCAAAAGCTATTGGAAATAGAGAGCAAATATTGGACTGAAAGACTTAAAACTTTTCTGTGAACCAGATTCTGCATTTTATATTAAATCCAGGAAGTTAGTAAAATCGGTGCACCACAGTTGCAGTGGCTGTGCTTATTGTATCGGATACACTTTACGATTGTACTTTGAGAGCTACTTTAAATCCCTTTCTGACTTTTAAAAGTAATCTTGAATGTCTGCAGTGGAATTTAACCTAAACCAACCCGTATATGCGTTAGAGAGCGCTTCTTAGCCTTAAATTGACCTGGTAAAAACACACTTTCATTATTTTACAATATTAATATAGCATAAATCGGTTAACGAAAAGATATGTTCGTTGATTTTATATTTGTCCGTAGTATTTTTGACTGCTGGGTATTATATGACTTCTACACGAATTATGAAGCAGATACGGGTAATCCACTTAATAGACTAATGTGAAGATGTTAACGGAAATCTCAATTACTACTGTGCAATATTGCTCGATCTGGAATCCTGAGGAGGTTGCTTTTAGAGAGATTTCCAAAAACAGTACTGAATGTCATTAGTCCTCCACGATACATAGCAGTTTATTTTGAGATTTTATAAGAAAGGTTTTATTACAATAACAGTTTAATACCCTTTCACAAATTGTATAAATTAATTCAATGGTAATCGGGCATTTTCATATATTGATAAACTCGTTATATTTTGAATAATATAGAGATTTCTTCGTTTCTCAAACAGTGAAGCATGAATTGATGTATCCACAGTTAATTGATTATTTTATTGGAGTCTAAAACTATTATTTTGTATACATATTTGATATTGTATGAAACGTCTTACAGCATTTGAAATTCACCTGATTATGCTGTTGCCCACGAGCTTCCAAGGCCTTACGAGACTCCAAACGTTATTTAGTTTAAAGCAGCTGACTAATAAAACATACAAGTGTTGCTCAGAAGGTTAGTTACAGAGAATAACTACTAAACAACATAATACCAGCTGACACGTTATAAAATTAATGTAATTTCAAACTAAGTTTGCCCAGAACACGTCCACAATCACAACTAACACTAGCATACTAAGTCTCTCGGAAGTCGTGATGTCACGTTGTGGAAATACTGAAGTATGTACGAATGCTGAAGTTGAAATTATCTTACCTCGTTTGATAAAAAAAGTATTACTGTGATTAACTTAAGTATAATATGACTCGTTCTAGAATGATTATTAGTTAAATTACTATTATTTTATGGTACAGTACATAACAATATTTCACACAGCTCAGAATTACTGACGTGATAAGACCGCATACCAAAACATACAGATCTGTTTTGGCTTGGTTGTGTGGACAAAAATCTGTTAGCACGACCTTTCATCTTTCACCGGTGCACCAATAACCCAATTATTGCCCGAACTCCACAACACCTGGTTTACCACAGCAACCGGAAACAATCATCAAATGTCTCGTACTATGGGGTAATCTTTTCAGTTTTTACCATTAGTTCAAATATAATTTTGCAATAATACTTAAGAGACTGGAGTAGAGTTTACATCACTTATAAGTGTATTCTCGTTTTAGAAAACACACTTAATTAGACACAAAGTCTTACAATCAAAAACGATTTAATTTCAATCTGAAAATCCTCTTAATTTGATCAGCTTTTTATTTCCTATCTTTTCAAAGGTATTCAGATAAGAGTACGTTTGTGTCAGTTATGATGAAATAAGATTAAATGTTACATTTGACGTAGCTCCACATACAAATAAAACACATACAATTTATATTTATATATTCTAAAGCCTATGATAGACTGACTCTTTAATATCGACCTGAATTTTAATAGGAGGCTGATATTAATAACAAGATAGTTCCGTGTTTTTTGTGTTTTACAGTGTAATATTATCAATTCCTTCACGAAAACATTGAAATGGATTCATTTGCGATATTAATGCAAATTTCAAACCTGTATAAGTTTTTAAGTTTCATAATAAATACAAAAATAACTCGCAATGGAACAAGTGTTTTAAGAAATCCGTTAGGATGTAAAAGCATTGTTATTTTCTCGTCTTGTGTTACAGAAACGTATCTTATGTGGGAGTTCGAAAGCCCGGGCTACACACTGAGCGCAATATCGCTATCCGATGTTGCTGTCACAGCTGGCCCATGCCCGACCAGTTTTATTGGCCACGTTTGTTTCGAAGCACAACATTATGTTATTGGTACTTCCTTCCGTCCGCCTTGTCTCGGCGAGTCGATTACCTCCCCTGACACTTGTTCTTCAAGTTACAGTAGGGCAGAATACTCTGGTCTGCTGTTTCTGGGAAGTCACAAGTTATGCTGTGTGTATACAGACCAAGTGTTTTAAAGGTATTTAACGATCGTGAATACAAAGAAATAATAGAATATTGAGCAATACAACAGAGTTTATATTATATTATACAGTTATTATTATATTATAAGTATTATACAAGAAGGTTAATTTGGTAATAACAATGTATTTGATCCACTGCACACGTGTTGAACAAATTGTTCTTTTAAAGAGATAAGTAGTAACTCTAATTATAGTATAGTACTCTAATTATTAACACGTAGAGTATTCGGAAATTTGTTGGGAAACTGTTTTTTATTTACTAACATATTTCTGTTCAATGGTGATAATATTAAAAAAAAAATATACATTATTAAGAAGAGAATTAAGATTAAGATTCATATAAATTAAACACTTTATATAACTAAGCTCAGAATGTATATTTCACTTTCCCTCTATTAGTTTATATTTGATTTAAAGTAGTAAAATATTATGAATACAATTCGTTTTGCGTGTTCACATTTGAAAGTATGGGCAATTTTATTACTTTAGCGCCAAAATTCATTAAATCTATAAACAGCAAAACGTTGAAAACACAATTAGTTAATTTAATTTTACTGCGGGTGTAATAATTCTCATTAAAACCAATAGTGGTTATAAATATAAAACACGAAACATTATTCCAACATAAATTATGAAAAATTAGCTTCACCTTTTTATCCTTAAATTTATATTAGTCTATTCTCTTATTTAGGCCTATGTTAATATATGGGAAAATATAAAGTCATTGGCTTAATTCATGTTGAGATATTTACATCCATACGAAAGTACGCCCAACGAGCTGACAAATACTCCCTACCTCTAACAATAGATTGTCCGCGCCAGGCATCGTAGATCTTCTTGTGGCTTTAGCTCTAATAATGACCGACCCATTAAATATATAGTGAGGAAACGAGGTACTTACTTCTTCGATCTAGAATTCATATATTATTAGAAAAGTTATATTTTTGTATACTGTCATTTCAATCCTCGGTAATAATGGGACCCATGGTTTAACGTACAATATTTGACAGTTCACCGTTTATTAAAAAGTATATCAACTACAGATTGGATTAAGCATAACCTGATTAATGGGATTTTCGGGTTAACCAAATTAATTCTAAATAAACAAAACTTTTAGTTATTAGTAATATTCACAGTCACAGTTTAGGTCCAGTTTAGTTATAGTTAGCTATTGTTAGTATGAACAGCAACTACTCATGCTTTGTTTTGAAAATTGTATTAAATTGATGATGTTCAAGTGTTTTAGTACCAAGCAATTTCCACTGTGCATAAATAATCTCTTTAAAATACTTAAATTTTAAAAGTGTATTAAATGTGTAATATTTATACACAGTTATAATTTTAATAACATTTTCTATTTAATGATTGAATTTAAAAGTTTTTGTCCCTAAATGGTATTTGTATTTGCATCTGTTAAAATATCATGCATACAATCTTATTGTTAACCATGAAAGCAACGCGAAAATAACAGAATACATATTATGTTTGTAGTACAAAAATCTGAGAACAATTATATAACATTTTTTAATGTAAAAAATTAACTTGTTATGAATCAGTTTAATGTGAATTATGAAAATAGTATTAATTATAAAATACGAATTTCATTGATTAGGCTTGTGATATCACTAACTAACTACTGACACATTGTTTGTCTTTATTCTAATAATTCAAAGCTAATTCTTGAATGAAACGTTAGGAATCTATATACTATTAGTGAGACTGTATTAGACTCGAAATATCTCAATTCAGCACTTTAAGAAAATGTGATCTTTTATTCATTTAGGAAGACTCTTTTCAAGGATTTAAATTTCAAATTTTGGGATATAATGCAAGGGTTTGTACATTTAATTTTGTTATTTCAAATTGATAAATGCATGCCAAAAATTTCACGATGTACGTTAAGTATTTAATGTGTTAATAGTCCCTCCATTGATTGAATAAGTTAAGTAGCACCCATTTGAATTTATGAATGTTTACTATTCACATTTAATTTTAATTACATAACAATAAATTTATAAATGAAATAAAACTGCTCAGGATTGTGAAAAACAAGTTAGGCCTGGATATAGATATTAGTAATAATATTGAAATGTAATATCAACATCAAATTATGGAGGTTAATATTTGTAATAAATATAAATCTCACTCAAAATTTCGTTCAGATACTTTGCCTACAAGTAAAATAGGATAAACCATTAAACTAGTAAAGCCTATAAAGTGAAATAAGATCCACAGGCAGCAGTGGAACCAAACATAAATACGATGAACCACTAACTACAAAAAGAAGATAATGGGAGCACACTACATGCACTAAAAACTACAGCATGGGTTATTGGGTCATTATGGCTCTAAGCCAATGTGGATCAAACCCATAAAGTGTTTTTATACCATCAATTATTTGCAGCAACATTAGTTTTTGTACAAATATTTGGATATGACTAGTTTAAAATAAGTTGTCAATACAAGTTTAGAAAATGTTGATTATATATCTGGTATAAAGTCTTGTAGATGGAAGTATATTAGAATAAATTTTTATGTTGTCTTATATAAAGCAACACTATTACTGTGCATGTATGTAGTATCTCATATGATTTATGGAGGTTGAGAATGTGCATCATTGAACCATGGCCTATTCGTGAATACCTTATAATAAGAATGAACTTGAGAGTTATAGTAAATATAAATAATGTATCCAAATATCTATTCCAATGCAGTCGAAGAAAAAGTAGATTTCATGTATAGCTGTCATTTCACAAAATCAAACTGAAGATACATTATTGTTTTTAAAAGGTACTTTATAAAACACAAATGATACGACGACTTTCTATAGTTGCCAAGTTGATGTGTTAAATACTTTTAAACACTGGTTTTTAAACTTTGAAAAACTTATATAGTTTTTTTTCAGCGTATAAAAGAAATAAGCAGTTTCTTATTTGCAATACGATATGTGCAAAGTTTGTAATCTATAGGTGTAATAGCTTTAGAGATAATAATTTATAAATAAAACAAACAGGATATGGCGGATAGCGGGTAAATGACGTATTTCTCGAGCAACGTTTATAACATTCGTTGTTGAAAATAATTAGTACTGTCAGCTACGAAAATTTGTGACACTCTTTTCTGAACACCCTCCATGATGTGGTGGTAGTTTAAATATGTCAAATGTTTATTTAAGATGTGTCCTTATAATAAATCCCCGAAACCGTGCTAAATATGGGACTAAATAACATGAAGTAACTAACTGTGATTGTTATACATATTGTTTTATAAGTGTCTCAATCACATATAAACAGGCATGTATACAAACATACATATAAGCATAAGACACAAAGTCAACCTATAGTTCGTAGTAAATTATGAAAAATATCCAATAGTCTTTAAAACACGTTTTATGATTTAGGAAGGAAAGGAGTTACTGGGAATGACGGAGGCAACCCCAGTTTATCGTAATGTCATGAGTTAACATAAATGATGAGGCTGGAAAAAATCTAGAAGTTAGGCATTATTAATATTGTTGGTTTTACCCACTGCTACTGTCAGTTGACATACAGTACGGCGACGCGGCGCTTGAGTTTCGGGGAACTTCGTTTTCTGTCAACGAAATCGGCATATAATTGTGTCAGATACCCATAAGAGGTGTGTTTCGACGTAGTGTGTTCTCTTTTGATTAGGTACTTCAATCGTGTCATTCATGGAAAACGAAATGTGGATAACGACTGAAACTTCAAACCGAATTAAATAAATTACTCCACTGCAATGCGAGGTATTTTGTTACTGTAGAGGCTAAATTTTATGCTAGCGAGTATAACGTTGCTTCACATGGAATTTCTAATCACATGCTTCAACATAATAGCCGCGCTTGGAATTTATTTTCATTGATTCTGCATAAAATGCATCCATAAAATGTATTAAACTCTTTAATAATATTAAAATTAATTTACTATTCATGTTTATATATTTTATTGCTGTGTGCTAAGCTTTACTGCTAATCAGAGGTTATGTGAGAACAAGAATTGGTTCAAGGTATGAAGGTATCAAAGGTGACCCAATTGCACGAAATTACACTGTATTGCACGAGTACATTACGGGAATAAACGGTATTGTAATATATCCAGGTATTTGGTAACTTTAATTACAATTAATGTTGATTAAATCTGTACTAAAGTAACCGTACCGCTGGATTTAGTCTAGAGGTGTAATGCTGTATTAGTTCTAACATAATCTACCCTTTTCATGCGCTTCTGCAGTGTTAATTGTATTCTGTAATCATCGTGTTATGAAATAAAGTTTAATTAGTTCCCAAATAAGTCTTCTTAGTAATTTATTGGCTGTACTTATTTATATGAAAAAATTATTTTAATCAATTCCAACTTCCAACATTCAGTGCAATCAGTTTTGATGGAATAAATTATTTGTAATGATTAAAAAAATACATTGAGAGTTATTAGTAAAAAGATCTTAAAAGACATTATATAATTTAAAAACTCAATATGGACTCTACTTTCATAGCTATGCTATGGTTATGATATGTATGGGCTATACTTTGGATAGCTTTTTAATCTTTCCAAACGCAACTAACGTTTCAGGATAATGTTTTTCCAAATCAATTAGAAATGCACAATCAGGTGGCAGTTGAGAAAGAAATGCAAATAAAATTACCAGGCTCTTTTCCCAGAACGCAACTTATTTTGGTAAACTTGTGTTGTTTACATACAGTATTGGAAAGAAATGAAATTGGAATCTTTAATTGTAATTCAATTAATGAAATTCCAGTTTACAATGCTTGTATTAGATGTACAATTGTACCTTTCCCTCAAGTAGATCTTTGCAATATTTTTGAAGAGGGCAGAATCATTGAAGGATGGCATCATAATTATTATAATGCATTACAAGTGGTTTAATTTGCCCTATACCGTAAAGTATAAGAATCCATTTTTACATAAATAAAGTACAAGTCGAATAAAAAATTCAAAGTGTCAACATATTATTATTAGTATAAGTTAAATATGTTTTCCCGGACTACTTACCAATCCAATAACAATGAATATAGTATACAGCTTAAAAAATAGTATATTATTATTTATATTGCCTTAGAAAGATATTAGATAGGCTTTCATCAAATAATCCTGCTTAATGAAGATCTTTTATCGATAAATGCACAATTTTATTCAGACTCCAAACTGCAGTTTAATTCCGATCGGTACGAGTGACACCAAAGCGCTTGTTACACACGATTTGACACAGTGGAACATTTAGATTTACATTTACATATGCAAATACACTTCATTTACATCCACACTAGGCTTATTGATCAACGAATTGGTATAAATTGGAATATTTGAAACTCTCCAGTTTTTATTACACAACGAAAATGTTTAGTTCTCACATTGATTAGGCTAAGTTCGATCTTAAACATGTTTATGCAGGCTCAAGCTGAATAATAAAATAAACAAGGTTACATTTTAAGTATAGAATATAATATACTTTATTCCAGAAAATATAATTAACAAAAATTTAAATCAGTACTGGTAGGAATTACTAGCCAAAGTATCCAGTAAGCGTGGCTAGCTCAACTGAAAGTTGTACTTAATCGTATAGTGTTCAGTCGAATCTTAACAAGTAAATCATGCGGTCAATCCGCAGTGTGCACACTCCACAATTAACAGTTATTTTAAAAACTCAATTAACAATTTTTTCAATTTTGCCTAGTATATAAAGCTACTTACTATGTAAGTAAATGAATTGATCTGTCCCTGTATTGTTGTAAAAGTGTCTATTTAAATTCATTCTTTACATACAAGAGAATTCAAAAAAACAATATGTATAATAAGCTTTGAAGTTTGCCTTTAAAATGCACTGTTTGAAGTTTAGAATCTCTAAAACTAAGGTATTGCGATACCAATAAGTAGAACTGAAGGGAATTGAGTTCTATTGACCTTTATACAGAGTTTAAACGTATTCTTTATCATGTTTATTTTAGTTATTCTGGTTTTTGCTATTAAACTAATGATGTGATTTAGTGATTTATATAGTCGTTAAAAATACCTCTAGTCTTAAGTTCTAGATTATTATAAAAAATACAACCACATTTCGATACTGGGTTGCGTTGTGTTGGTCACGTAGTAGTCAATGATTAGATACATTTGTTATGTGTGGTTTGTGTGTTATTTTAAATACATAACAATGTCTTCTCGTCCGAGAAGTACGGCTGTTTCACTTACTAAAAAGGTAATCTTAAATAATATCCTGTTTATGCTATATTCTCATCTTAACTAGTCTTATCTCATACTATTTTGTAAAGGTAACTTTTGAAGGTATTTTATAAAAATTAGTACCTATTATAAAAATTAGTTACACATATTAATTTTTAAACGTTAACCAAGCTGTTGTCTGAAATCACTAAAAACAACATTAAAAAATACGCAAAGCAAACGCTACAAAAGCAAAGCAACGCAAAGCTACGCGTGGGGTGGTTTATGTGTGATACACATAATAATTTAACCACCCCACAATAAAAAAAAATTAACATTAAATTTTAAAATTTGATATTAATTGATTTTATTAATTCCATTTTGCATATAATTACGAAAAAAACATTAACGTAGCTTTCTTCCAATGACCATTGGCTTTTATTCCGATCCTCTCGATAAATTATCAGTTTAGGTTTACATCTGGGCATGAGGATTCAACTAGAACCTTATAGGAGGTATGTATAAAATATAAAGGCATACAAAATTTACTGAATGGATTTCATAAAAGTAAATTGCAACTAACATGTGCTACAACAGTAAAACAATATTATTGTTTCAGGATACATCTACCAATAAATAAATTTCTAAAATAAGTCTTGAAATCAGTTTCATACTTACTTGTCATGTCATATTACAAATCATATGTCTTTTTCGTGTTATAAAACTTGACCAAATCAAGCCTTAACTGTATATTAAGCTTCTGTAAAATTATCTATATTTGGTATCATTGTATCAAATTCTTATGGGATACACATAATTAGTAGAATTATAGGAAAGTTGAAAAACATATATACGATTAAATACTTCGTATGGAGTACAAGTCCAATGCCTTAAAAGTCTTTTTAAATCAATTTCAAAGGATACTTCAGAGAAGAGTGTCATTGAAGTGCTGTGGAGATTTAATTACCCTCACTAATTCTCAAAGGGATCCTTATTTTCCTGTTAATGAATTAAAATGTGTAGTACTCCGTTCATCATTAAGTTAAATTTTAAATTTAGAAACATCGTACTCTCTTGATATGATTAGGAGTTACCAAAAAAGGCATAAGATGCACTAATTTTATATAGTTAATTGATAAGCTCATTTTGACCGTGCCAGTTTGTGCCCGACTTTAAAGAACCTATGCACCTTCTTTTGTTCAGATAGGATGCAAAACAAGCTGGGAAAACAACTTGAACCGAACAAAAAATGTGTCGGGAATAATGGAAAAATCTCTAAAATTGTGTTGACTGTAATACTGATGGCCGTGTTTTGAAGCTGCAAATGGAGATACGCTAGCTAATAAGTCCCCACATTTTGAGTGAAGAGTTATTAAAGGAAGAAGAAATTACGTACGGTGAAGCTAACTACTCTAACTGTTGTAAAAACCCATTAGTCAGGCTTAATTCTTCAGCGTGCTTTCCGTACTAGGTTACCACATATACAGGATTATGGGATGACAACCAGTATACTCTGAGATCTTATAATATTGTATACAATTAGTATGGACAAAAATTGTAAAAATATTTATTTAAAATTTTCAAGTCGACGCTGGATAGTTAAAGCAGTTAGGGAATAATTTCCATTTAAAAATGCAGCAAGGGATGTTTAAAGGGTTTATTTACACAATTCAGAGTCTATTACGCAACTGTAGCGTGTACTTCAGGTTCTGAGATCAATGTTGGGAGGTAACTAACTGTGAACAGTGTGAACTGCGAAATATAAACTGCGCGTGTCTTGGCTTATAATGGCAAATCTGGTCCTACAGTTACATAAGGATAGTTTTATAGTTTCTGGTTAGTTAATCATTTCTTCTTTGATCACATTTGATTATTATCGTGAATTATTAGTTTTCCTATAGATTTTATACTGAACTGAAAATATAAGAGTTGTTTTATGATTTGATACTTATAGTAAAGTGCATTGTAGTTTTTATAATATCATTAATTATGTTTTTATTAGAATATTTTTAAGTGTGTTTGCATATTGGCCTTGGCTGTACTTTCACTCTCTTGTGATGAACAAGGGAGCATAGTCATTAGTTCTATGAGATTTTACATCAAATTTTTAAAACGCTGTATCAACGTACCTTTGTTTTTTTATTAGGTTATGGTAATTTACTACTAAAGTTACGGTAACAGTTGTAATAAATAAGTACTATTTATCATTATTTATTTTAATTACAGTTTTCATTATTAAACTGTTGGAAAAATTACTTATTAAAATTGTTATAACTATTGTGTATTTAACGAATGTATTGTTGTTAACCAAGTGGACGTGTTAATGTTTATATTTGCACTTAAATTATTTTTATACTATGGTAACGAATGAATATTTAATATTAAACAATTGATTATACTGAGAAAACAAATTCAACGTAAAAACGTGTAAATGTTTAGTCGATAAAGCAGTATAATGAATCAGGATTTGGCCCCAAGCAAGGAAGAGTACCAAAAAGCAACAGCGTGTGATAATAACGTTTTGTCGCTGTATACATTTTATTCCATGCTTTATAGTAGGTAGAAGATACGGTGGAAGCCTAGATATTTCGATTTAAGCCCCCTAGATTTTTTTATAAGATTATTTACTCTTGAAACAAACACCTCCTTAAATGTTACACAACGGTGTTAATTTACTGCTACTTTTACTGCCATACAATCCAGATAAACTATGACAGCATGTATAAAAATTCTTGTAATTATAATTACAATATTTAATTACAGCGTTCGATATTATCTGTTACTGATAATAGTAATTCTTTGTCTAAAAAGAGATTAAAGGTTGAACATTGGGAGGTCTGTATCACTAAATATTGAGTTTTAAATGTTTAGTACTTTATTGTTATAATTATTCATATTTAATTAATGTATTATGATATCAATTCGTGATATACACTCATTACAGAGCATAAGTTAATTGTAACATATTTTAGTTCAACTAGAAAATTTAGTGAGGAGATATGCGATATACCCTCAAGAATCCAAAATCTGGTGAATATAGATGGAAAGCAAAGGTTACATGAAAGATTTATCTTTGAGTTTTATACGTAGAAAGTGACACGGAAATCTTCTCTGTATAAAGTTTGAGATGTGTTCCCCTCTTGTACGGCATTCCTGACAGAAGCTTTACCTCGTCTCTGTATAAGTTTCCGTTTACTTATAGCAACAATTCAAGGTAAACAGTACTCCTGAATCACGAAATATGTTAACAGTTTGCTAATCAGCAACACCAAAACAATTATATGATAATATTTTATGGAAATTTGGTAACTAAATTATTTTAAATTTTTTAGACAAACGCAAATTAGGTTCTGAAAAGTAATTTTGAATTTTTAGATGTTAATGAAATCTCGGTAACAAAGTGCAAAGAAGTGTGTTTAGTATTTTACGCGCTAAAAATTGGTTTGTTTCTAATTATTATTAAATACAATTCTTATGAATAAATGTATTTTCAAAAGCTTTGGTAAACATGATAGTAAAACTAGCTGAAATGTAAGCTGCTTATTCTGGAGTTGCCTAAACGGTGATACTTAAGTCATTTGAAGGCATTATTAATTTTGAGAAAAAGCATCTTAAAGAACACGGTAAAATAATCCCTCAGATTTTGTACTCGTTTAAGTTTGGGTAAAGCCGATCACGTTTCAACGTGATTTACTTTGTGGCTTTCTTTATTAAAGTGCCTGAGTGCCTCAGCGCCCGAGCCAGCGCTGTAGAATCGATCAGCAATAAACTCCCTGCTCCTGCAACCAAACCCTGATACAATACATTGAAAGAACGAAGAAAGCAACTCGTTTACTTGCTAATTCCACTGAGTAAACCTTTGGTCCTATAAACTGTATGCTCTTAACATTTCCAACGCATTATATTCTAAATTAATTAGTTGTAATTTATGATAGGAAGAGATAGAAAATACATATAATGTTATAATATTTAAATGTACAAAAGTAAGGTAACAAAATTTATTCTCTAGAATTTTCATATAAAAAATTGTCAATGTGGTGTATCCCTGGTTAAAAACACAAAAAAGTAGTCGGTAATAGGATATATACAATATATGTGTGTGTGTGTGTATCAGTATTATCCTACTAATATTAGTACATATGGCGTTAGAGATTTTTGTTTGAAGTGCATTAAAATATTTTTTCTGTAAACTTTTTTACTTATAATATATTTTGAAATTTGTATAAAAATCGTAATGATACTTTTTCAACGAAATTCGTAAATGCATAAGCGCGCAGGACCTCATAAGCGTGTCACAGTTGCAAGATATTTGTTGATCCCGGCTTGTGGAGACATTAATTGTTTATGACCAATGAAAAATAGCTTAACTTTCAGCTTACATAACCTTTGTTGCTTCCGGCATGTGCAAGCATACATCTAATGTGATCGTGCTCACTTAAGTTATTTAAGTTCTTATCGAGTTGGGATTGTCAAAATTTGCTACCACCATCAATATGTTGGAGACTACATTCTCTAATATTACTACAATTCGAAGTAGAGATATACTGCAACCATCTGCAATACGAGAGGCCGGGCCTACTGTTTAGCGGGGCTACAACAAAAAATCAGTGGAGGAAAGTCATTCCTTACAAGAGAAGGTATTTATCAGTCAGTAACGTTCCCGATGAGATAAAAGGCGATCATCATCCTCTGGTGCTAAAGTGGTCGATAAAACATTCTATTAGATTACAGGGCCTTATATCTCACAACTGCAGAATACCTGGATTGAGCCCAGGGACGCTGTACCAAGGAGTGATAGTCTGAATTTTGACTGAATCGTACGAGAATTATGATCTTATTACAAGACGTATGCAATATTTAAATAAACAACTATCATATTATTTTCATTATTGTACATTTAGAGTAAAAGCCTGGTTTACTTACTATTTTGTCATCTTTATCTCCATTTTTATTTAACACATGTAAAAATAGAACACTTGCTGCGATAAATAAAAAGGAGTTTACAAAAATTAATAATCTACGCTCAAATCGTACAAATTAAAGAGCCTGTATAACCTGATATTTGTCTGCGTTAAAGTGATTAGCATCCAATTATCGACTAATAAGGGTTTTAATATAAGCAGACTCATTTATGAACATTTCAAAACAAACAAAGCTAAAAATATTTGTGTGTGTAAATTGGGGTTATGTAACACATCCTATTAAACTATCCACCTAAGATAAAAAAAAATTGCTACGAAATGAGTATGAATAAAGAATTCAGGATTTGAAGAACATACAACGTTCATAACCCCATGCCTATTAAGATTAATATAAATAAATAAGTAAAGTTACACAAGAGATTTAGAAACTAATTTTCAAGCACTAGTCACCAAACACTAACCAATAACCTGAAATGTTTTTAAACGAATAGTTAACGCATTATGTAAGACCACTATTACATCAATAATTGTAAGGGATATCATCAAGCATATAAAATTTAATGTAAGTTTTCCTGTAGTAAATATGTGCTTGACAAATATAAAACTGCACCCTCAAATTTGTCCAAAAATACGGTGCCAATACCAATTTGATATATTAATGAAACGTTTAGCCCTATTACTTTAAAACAACTTAAGAAACTACAATGATGCTACAAATGTAATTATCTGAACCAGATATTCAATGTACAACATAGCTGAGGGAGAGACTCTCACCGAACTATTTCCCCACAACAATGAGGGAAGACCGCAGAGGCTATGCCGTGAAGACCGCCTAGCCGCAGGATCGTGATGGGCCTGCAGATATCTGCCATCCTACTGCACTAACTTTCCCTCTTCAACCTCGTACAACTGTCTTGCTAACTCTAAAGATGAAACCAGGATAATTAACCAGCTAGTTCGTAGTCCTGCTTGTATGCATCTACTCCAAGTGTAATAGTAAAAGTATGCTGTAATGATTACTGATGAGGAATAATATTGAAATGATATAAAGATTTGAAGTTTTCAATATACCATTTTATAAAAAAACAAAATCAGAAAATATTTAGCTATGGTATAAGAGCTTAATTTAATACTAATATTGAGTTAAGCTCCATTCAACCACCGCTTAGTGCAGTGCAGTGACTGAAATCTAGATAGACTGCTGGAATCTAGAATTCACGTCTGTCTGAAGAGATCCATAAAACGTCGACGACTAAGACGTTCAAAACGAACTCCATATGGTACATCTAGGTCATAAAGAGCTTAGACTGGTTTCCAGCGACTACCCAGTTCAGTCTAAATGAAATGGAAGGTGAAATAGAGCTTAACTCAATAATCGCATCGAATCAAGCCTTATCCCCGTAGCTATGTTATGTGTAAAACGTCCTCGTCTGAAACGTCGTAGTGCACTTGATTACGCACTGAAAATACCTCCCCATCTGGTCTAAACTGATAGTTGCAGGGTAACCACAACCACATGGCCTGGGTGTCTCTGATGTTCAAAATATGGAAGGAGTTCGTTTTGAAAATCTTTGTCACCGACCTTTTATGAATATTTTCAGATAGACATAGACTCCAGATTCCAGGAGTCAATCTGTACCAGTGTCAGATTTAAGATCCTGCACTAACCGGAAAGTAAATGGAGCTTGACTCAAAATTTGCGTCTAAATTTATTCAGGGTATATTTTTACATTTAAAGTTCAAACAGGTATTTCTTCTGTCAAAAAAACTAACAGCAGAAGAAGTCTCTTAGTAAATTAAATGAGCGTTCATACTATTGTGCACTTAAAGAAGTATCTTCCTTGGTTATTAAGTGCTGGCCCGGTTTAGAAGTTACCCGTTTCAATTACAAGAACATAATTGCGTACTTAACGTGAACGCAAAATTTCCTGTTTCGTAGATTCCAATTCTACATGAAGCTACGATGTTCATCGGTGAACTGCTTAGGTCTGTTGCTCCAAGACTGTTGCTCCATTCCTGTAGTCTCTGAAAAGTGTGGGTGGGAAGCGTACCTTTCAGTGTGGGTTTATCATTTAAATACATTTAATCATTACAATCTGTCAACTTTTCATGACTTTTGTTGGAAGGTTAACATACATATTTTAATAAAACATGTAAATATTAAATACATGAGATTAGCATAAGAGATTATATTGTTTTAGAATATTACGCCTATTTTGTGTATTTTACGAATGGATTTAGATAAGTAAAAAAATTTATTACAATTTATTAAAGTTACTATTATTTAAAATAGTTAAATAGTAATCCTTCAAAGATATAGTAAAATTCTAGCATAAAACTATACGTTTTATCATTTGAATTGAGTAAATACTCATATGAAACACATGTTACACAACATGTTTCAAACGTTTGGAGTTGTAATAATAAAGGAAAATTGTTAAATTAATTTGCACAAATATCTGTTTTATAGACATTTAAACATTTACATTTTATTCATTCGTTATTAGTGTTTTTCATTGGATTTTAAACCAGAAAAAAATTAATAAAAATTCCTGAGGATAATAATTATATACTGCAATAATTACCGATACGTTTGATATGTTTATTTTCAAACAAAGCTTTTGAAACTTCTTTTGTAACTATTTACATTTTTGCCCATTTGTATTTATTTATGCATGCAATAATTTATTGTAAGGTTATTTCAGGGTATTTATATATTTTAAGGTACCAAACAGCAATAAAAAGAATTATTAAGGAATTATGTAATGACCATGTTGGATATTGTAGCCCCAAAACCTGTCTTGGTAGTTGTGATAAAACTGCTATGAACAGCAATTTTCATCATATAGAAGAGTTAATTCGTTCTACCATCTTCCATCGCCACCAAAGGAACAAGAACTCAGGTAAATTCATAAACATTTTTACTTCTGAAGTTATTTGGTTATTATATTCCTTAGAAAAATAATTATTGAATAACAACTATCCAAGACTTATTCAATGCATTATTACAGAGTTCATCCAATTAGGAGAACTGCAGTCCGGATGGCGGATCATTACCATCAATGAATGTATTGACAAATACCCAAATGTAGTCTCTACATCCATTGAGCCACACTAATTTTAAACCTTTTCAATAAGCCGATCTAGTCGGAAATTTCATTACTCACTGGACGTATTATAATCACTAACGTTTATTTATATTTTTACATTTTATAATATAGTACAACACGTTAATTCTGCTAAAATGTATACTTAAAAGTGAATATAGAAATGAATATAAAGATTTAGACAACACTCTTAGAGGTGGTTATTGAAACACAGATCAATAAACCTAATACTTGATAGATAAATTAAGTCCCAAAATGAACTACTGTTTAATCATTAAAATGTAGAAATTGTTCCCTTATGAAGCTGCAGCGAAGAAAAATTGCAAATAATAAATTTCTACTTTCAAAGTGTATTTATATAACAAAATCAGACTATTGCAAATGCCTTCATGATAGATAGCCCCCAAGTGAGAGACCCGGGTTCGAGTCCTGGTGGATCAAGTACTTTTTGCGATTAAGTTTTATCGAAAATGATATAAGTACAAGGTGTTCAGAAAGGGGTGTCACAAACTTCTGTGGGTGATAGTATTCATAATTTCATAATTTCAAGCAAAAAATGTCATATAAATATGAGTCGAGAAATGTCTCTCTTAGCAGCTAGCTGCAGTTTTATATTTTTATTAAAAATTTATTACCTCCAAAAAATTTAAGCTAAAGAACCCAAATTTAGCACATAAATTGGAATAGATTAGATGAAAGTAAAACAAAAATAATTAGGTTATTTTCTTTTATAATAACAAAACGGCGTCTGTTGGATAAGTAAAATAAAAAACCAGTATAGTTATAAAAATGTACACTAACGATCTATTATAAACTTTTTTAGTATCTCAAACTGTTTTTGAGACATTAAGTACAGGTAATTTCCACAAGAATACATGAATAGTATTTCAAGTATCACAAAACCTACCTACTTCATCTGACTGATCCGGAAGGACTATTTCTTTTCAAATAAAGTGTAACTCGCACAATCTAAACCTTAAATTCTGCAAAATCAAGTAAAATGACATGAGATCACTGGAAGGTAAATTACTGCGAAGTCGGGAGATAAAAGTGATTTACGAGTAATTACAAACGCAGACTCTTCGAAGTGTCACTTGCAGAAACATTTGTTTAGCCCTCGTGCTGTTATTGGTTGTCGTAATGCTCAGAAGAATTCTTTACCACGTAATTTTTAATTATGTTATTACATTAGGTTTTCTCGTACTATCTGGTATTACGCTATCGTTTTGACAGTAAATAAGATTAAATTATAAGTTCCTTTTAATGTCTCAAACAAATAAAAGGAAAAAGAAGGTAAAAGGTTAGGAGGGTAGAGAGCTGGAGGGATTTACGGTAACCACATTTTGAGCCTTTTTCACAGAATTTTCTCCTACATTATTGGATAGTGCTCTAATGACCTTTTCCATTAGATCCTTATGCACATCAGATTCCACTGACTATAAATATTTATTGACTCAAAGATCTTTGCTTTAGATATATCTAAACAGATGAGATTAGAGGCTTTAGTCAGTTAAAATGAACTAGTTAATATATGCAATCTTCATATTTATTAACTAACTTCACCAAAAATCAACACTAAATATTTACTACTGGCTAACTTAATATAATAACGTGTGAAATGAACCTTAAATTTTCTTGGTACATAAAATATATTGTTTAGGAGAGAATAAAATTGTAGTTTGAGAGAGTAAAATACGAGTGCTCGTACCTGAATTTCTGTGTACTTCCCACCTACACTAAAACCACATTATGGATGCGTATAATAACCTTAGGTAATTAGGTTTTAAATGAAATTAAAATCTAACTAACTCTAGATAATTTAATAAGTAAATAAATAATGAAAATAAAAAAGTTGTTCTTTATTTTCTTCCTACTTTATATAAAACGTCTTTGCAGATATAACAAATAATTTCATGCAATCCTATACAATGTGAAACATAAGTACTTTACAAAATAAATATCTTAAAAGAACACGTGCAAGAGTAATATTTTGAGTTTCTGGGATCTCAGCAAACACCTATGAAAAGAATGTATCTGTATTTGAACAAAATTATTCAAGGCTTACACTCATCTGTGGGGGTATTTATCGTCTCACCGTGCTCTAAAGAATCCTCATTAGATAAATATTAAATGTCTTTAACAATTAAAAAACGAGGAAAAAGACAGTCGGTAGTGAATTTTGAGGGAATAGAGCACACGTGACTTTTGTAGGTTATACTTATCTTATGGCCGAATAATTGTTGCTAATGGTAGTGCTCTGCTAATAGTCTAATACACCTGAGACCAATGCATGACCCTCACTAATAAGCAATGGATTCACACTACACCCAAAGGATGGTAAAATAAATTATTTGTGGTTCAGCCAAATTATCTTTTTTGAGTGCTAACCTTAGTTACAGTCAATAATATGATGAATATTTTTAAAAGAAAGGTCTTCAAACCAATGGTATGAATTATGCATATTGCAAATTTAATTGAAGAAGTTTTAGGTTTGGACTCAATTGTTATGAACATGACTGTGTTTTATTGTCATCTGCCCTTTAACGTTTATTGTGTTGAGAGGTTATTCACTGTATTATAATATAGTCTTATTTAAGATCTTAGTCCAGAAATTACTTCAATAAATATATAAAAACAAAGCTCTAACTAGGCGGTTCGTTTGAGAATAGGTTTGGAGATGGTCCAAAAGTCAAAGTATTATTTGAAGAAGACAGGAACACTAAATTAAATTTTAGTAAACTTTAATTTATTGTATCTATGTATCTATTAGCAGACATAAACCATGATATAAATGAATATTTGTGTGCTGAATGGAATACTTGTAAAAATAATTTTAATATAAATTGTCATCTTCTCATTAGAAAAGTAATTTCTTATAAAGCCAAGAAGCAGGAAAACCTGAACTTAATCTCAAGGCACGAAACAAATTTATTTATAAAGTAATCTGTTAACAAGCCAAGAAGCAGGAAAACGTGGATCTAATCTAAAGTAAAATCTTTAAAACGTATTCATTGCTAAGAATATTCTTGTTGATACTATACTCAATGAGAAGCGGGACATTTATCACTGGGCATAGCAGAGTGTCAGCTCTCCTAGCTGATAATGTGTTGATTCTACCGTTAGTGTCACAACCAATAACATAATTGTATTTTCTTTAATTGTTTCTTTTATTAAAGTTTATGATGACAATTTCCTGGCATTTATTCAAATTTAGTGCATTAAAAATAATTACTGTTACTTAAAGTAATGGCCTAGCCTACCATATAAAATTAATTTAATTATAATATTATGATATCTATCTAACCATCCCATGATATGTATTGCGCTATTAATGAGTAATTTGAATGTTTAAAAAGTCATTTTAAGAACATAACACTCATAGTTTTCTAGTGAACCTAAATTGAGTCTTAGGGAGTTACGTGTTTTTGTCAAACTTATACAACTATCAAGACATGTTGAACGAATATCACCGTAGAAAACACTGGTATAAACAAGCTGTAACTACTGATAGGCCAAAGAATTGAAGAATCAAACCAGAATAACCAACTTTAAAAAAATTACATAGCCCAGATCGAGTCGTTACACATTAAAATCGTTTCATCATTGAACTCTTAGGAGCCTGAGGTTAGTAAAATATGTTTCCCTTATTTAAAACTTTTGTTCATATTATATATTGCTTATAGAATTGGGAAAGAGAGATTTCAAACCAAAATAATGAACTATAAACTAAAAAATTCTAAACTACTTTTAAGTTTAGACTATTCTCGAATGATTTATAATTAAAGAAAAATTGAATTCTTTCCTAAGCCTAAACTGAACGTTAATTAAAATACCTAAGTCAAATATATATTTTGTAAATAAAAAAAAATGATTTCAATTTTAATTTTCAGCACAATATATTAAAGGAATAAACATTGAAATTATACTTAAATCTAACAATTCAGAGAGTCATTTAATTAAGTGGTTAATGCTTTGTGCGGTTGATTTAGTGTCGCTTAAGTTCGTAGTATATCTATTATTGCAGAAGGAAATATAGTTATAAAGATTTAAAAGTAATCACCTAACCCAATTTATACAGAACTACATATAAGTTATGAACGTATAGTAGAATTGTATGGAGACGGATCTTATAATGAATAAAGTAGCATTGACTGTTCATTGCAATATTAGAGGAATATTTTAAAGAAAAAAGTCATTGTACATTTATAATGACGTAAAACATACTAATCAGCTAAAACGTACACGTCTATCACACCCATTGGGAATAATCGATATCCATTCTAATGTTTCGCAAACATTTTTTGGTGCACTAAGACAGAAGCAAAGTTCCGGGAGTTCACGGTTAGTTAGGCTGAATTATTCTCTTAGTGGCAAACCTCCGCTGCAGTGTTGCTGGTGTTGGAGAATATAAAAATAGTCGTTCCAGCTTAGTTGCTAGAAGTACATATATTTTGAGATAACTGAAATATTCACAATTTATTTTTAATGGGATTTGTATACATAGATGCAGATGCACGCACACACCTTATATCTAACATATTCTTAACCAAAATGCCTGCCATTAATCAATGAATAATTTATTATGTTTGTATCTTGTTAGTTTGAACTACATATTAGTATACTATCAAAACAAAATATTATTTAAGTTTATTGTATACCAGTTTCCTGTTAGATGTTGATTAATTTTATGATTAAAATAATTGCGTGTATATGTACGCAGACTACGTATAAAGGCAGGAAAAGATACCAAATCATCCAATTCATATGGCAGAGTAGTAGGGTGTTGATTGATTGTTCGAATTATAGAGTTGGACTATTAAGGTGGAATCCGTGAGCCAATCTTCTGCAGAAGATCTAGACCCAGATTGACCAGCCGGAGGAGGAAGAGTAACGCCTCTACTTAAGAGTTGGTATAAATGCAGAACTTCTATTCACATCTTTAGTAGAAGCCTCGAAGTACTCGTAAGCCCTTATGTACCTTCAGAAGCCTAATAAAACGCATTTTGATCTTCTAAATTTCCTCAATCAAGTGCAGCTGCTGTGGAGATCATATAATGCAACAGTATTAGGTATGTGGTTAGACCAAAGTAGAACACAATAATCCACTCAATAATCCGCATCACAGACAATAATACACTACGATCGGAGAAATATTATGATGAAAAGTAATGGATTCGCGCATGTCGAAATTAATTGAAAGGTTATTTAAATGGCACCAGATTATAACCTTTTCAGACCTTTCAGGTAACGGATATAAGACAATGATTTAAGAAGGTAATATGGTGCACACCTTCATTAAATCTACAGTTTGTTACATCATAGTCCTTCCAGTTGCAGTTTCATCATTTATAAATAATTTGAAAATGATGGGCTAACGTTAAGCCCTGGGTAACACGATAATTCACAATGAACTCGATCGAAAGACCAGAGTGGAAACGATCATAAAGCCTGCTACTATAAAGATAACTCTCAACATATTTTAGTAGTATACTTGACAATCTAGTGTACCTCAATTTGCGTAGTAGGAGGCTGTGGTCAACTCAAGCTTAGCATAGTCCAGGTCAACAGCGTTAACCTGTGACCTTTCTGCTAGTGTACACATTATATGCGTTGAAAACAAGGCTAGTATATGCTGAAGATAGCTAAATGCTGAAGATACGATGAAGAATTCCGAAATGCATGCCTTTCAAAACATTTACCAAAACAGACAAATAGTTATTGGTCTGTAATTGTTAATGTCACAATTATAACCATTGTTATAGATATGCACAACATGAATAACCTTGAGACACTCTAGAAATACAAACTTTCCCGTTGAAGAGTTGAGTGAGAAATAACACAGAAAATACAACAAACGTTTTGGCAGCTACAGGGGCATTAGAATCCAGACCTAGATCCTTAGTTTTGTTGGTATCTGAAGACATCTCACTGAGACAAAAAGAGTTGCCATCTGTAAGAATTAAATCTTTGCTAAATAATAATTTATCATGTAATGTTAAATATAATTTTTTTTTATTTTAGTACTTATCCATTCATTACTAGACCTTGCATAAAAGCTGGGTAAAAATATTTTCCCAGGTTTTCGGAGTATGTTCAAGAATAATATAACAGCCATAGGTACGAAATTTATAATAAATAGTTTTATTTTATATTTTTGGGATAAAATATGAACAAAGATAAAATTATTACTGGTAAACAAAATGCACGTTTATCTAATTTATTCAGTTCAGGATGCAGTGCTTTCAATTTACATTAACACATGTAAATCCACGGTGCATTTATATTTACGCGATTTACATATTATGTTACACGTGCTTCTTTAATTTAAATACTAATAATATACATATAAAGCAATGTACAATATTCATGAAAGTTTTAATATTTATTCTTAATTCATATTAGTGAATTTAATGAAATTAACGATAAATAATCGTCATAACGATTGACTAGACTGCATAGCAAATGCAAGTATGAATCAATCAAATTAAAGAATAATTTATTAAATGCCTTAGTAATAAATAAGTTAAAATAGATCTGTAAGGTACTGAACAATTTTTTATTGTTAATTAAGACGATTTTTTATGAAATATAGAATACTTAAAAGAATCTACATACGTCACTAAACGAATCCCGCTACAAATGTTACAATAACCATTACACTCTACCGTTCGTACAATACGGCAAGTCAAGTCATGTTGTACCAAAAAATTCAATGAAGTGTCAGGATTATTGGTTTGTTGTTAACAGATGGTTTCAATAATAAACTTAGAATTTTACACAACCTATCATTTCACAAACAAGTATTATAAATCAGTTGGAATGAAAAAGACAAACTTCAATAAAGACCATTACTATTTTAGTTGTAAAAGAGTGGGGATGATGCTGAAGGCAAACATTATAACATAGAGTAAATAAGACACATGGATAAAATTACAGTGAATAAATTATGCTATTGTCCAATATCTACTTCTCCCTTCTCAAAAATATCTTAAATTAAACAGAATTTAAAATCAGATACACAAACAGCAAAGAAGTCTAATTAAGCTTACATTCTATTTCACAACTTTGATACGTAACAAATTAGTGTTGATATGTTACATACTTGTGTTGATATATATGTGTTGATGTGTCACATTTTAATGCCTCATATAACTGATCTCAGTATATTGCAAATGTATTTATTCTGCAATTTCCTTGTAGCCATATTGGTTATATAAGATCAATGTAAAATATTGACTGTCGCTGAGCCAAATACAAGGAATGGCATGCAAAATCGTTGATGTGTTGTCTATATAAAAAAAGAAAGCTTAATGCAAAATTTCAAGTCTATAGGTCAGTTTTTGAAATATACTCCGGACTGACAGATATTACATTTTTATGGCCCCATACATGATACGCTCCACTAACGCTCAGAAAAAGGCATATTCTTATTAGAAACATGTAAAATGAATTGTCTCTATTAATTCTTTTGTTAAAATTATTATCTATACGTGATGTGCTGTAATGGATACACATGGTTCCATGTCCGTCATAATTGTCTTACTCATACTATTCGTACGTTATCAGGTATGATACTGGTTGGCCAAATATATAAATGCACTATTTCAAATAATAAATACTACAGAGTATTATCCACATAGTAATATCGAAAACAGTGTCGTCCGGATGGAGGTTCACTTACAAAAATTAATGTACTTGAGAAAAATTAAGTTTAGTCCAATGTCCAATGAGCAACCTAATTATAGCAGCTCCACCGTTCTGTTAACGTTTTTACCAAGTATATCTGATGAGCATTACCACGTATAGGAAAGAATTGAAGACGTACGTGTATTTAAAATATAATTTATTAGCCCTTCATTGGACGGGCTGAAAAATTAAATTTTCTCTGTCCGTACACACCTTATCTCAAAAACGAACTGACCTGTACATTTTGAAATTTTGCATGAAGCTTTGTTTCTATACAATCAATACCAAATCGATGATGGTACATGACCTTCTAATGATATTACTGAGCGTCAGTGAATAATTTTGTATCAGTATTACGGGTAACCATATCTGCAATGAGAAAGTCTGGGAATTCATAAATTTGTAAACTGAGCGAGTACAATAATATGGTATTTTAACATGTAACCTAGTGACTTCGTGTAGACGTTCATTATTTATACACACTTTGCCACTCAACTAAATTGATAGATTTGCAAATGTATCATCTGGCAAGAATTTTGAGATAGATTTAATTTGTAGACTATAATTTTGACTATGATGGTGAAGGTACAAAGGATTTGGGTGTTCGTCATTGAAAAGATTTTAGCACAATTTATCTTTTGTCTAAACATTTAAAAACTCCTCTGTGTATCTGCAGGACATATATTAAAAATGAAATTAGACGTGAAATTATGCATGGAACGTCTGTTACACTACACGTGGTTTTATAATATGGTGTTGCATATTGTTGTTACGGTATTTATATACTTCTTGAAACTAATTAGGCAAAGTGATTCTGAAGATGAGGGAGAAGAGTTTCGCAATGTGAACTACAGGTTTATGATTATAGTCAACCTGTAATTTTCTTTTGATTAATGATCTAAAATTTTGTAAATTTAAAATCTAACAAGAATCTATTCACAAGGATAGAAGAAGTAGAAATTTTCAAATGAAAATATGCTTATTTTCATTCATAGAAATATGGTACAAGTATTTTATAGCATAGGATATGATATTGACGGTTATACTCAATTTCTGAACGATCATTAACCGATGCAAATTAAGACGATAAATTTTGTAAATATGTTACTTTAACCTACGTAAATTAGACATGCAATGTCTAAAGACAAATATAATGACTTAAGCTCACTTAGTGGTAAATAGAGCAATGGAGATTGGAGGAGCGGGAATATTGTCCAAGATAAAGTGAGTTTGTAGTAACTACAGTTGTAGACTCCTCGTTACTTTCAGCAATAGCAGTTTAGTGCTCGTGACGCTATTCGTAGATACTTAACTGTTATCAAACCATACTATTTCGTAATTAGGATTTCTTATTTTATCTTATATTATTGCTCTATACACAACTTCAAACACATTCAAAATAAACTTAGAATTTAAAGTTGTCTTTGTTATTTATTATTTACTTTGTCTATAGAGAAAATAGATAGCAAAATAAGTTTTGAAGGGATAGTATTAGTTGTAACTCAAATTCTAGGCATTTCACCCTACACGACAGACGAACGGAATAAGTATCAGACTCAGAGATAAAGTAGCTCTACAGCTTTTTCCCACCAACTACAATTTATTACTCATTACTGATTCAAGAAATGCGGTATGAACTACTCTGGGCTGCCTCTTGAGATGAAATTTACCTCATGAAATGCCTATTTAATGATTACCTCATGAGTATTACACTATGGATATTTCATGACTACCTAATTTAATAGTATACATTAAATAAACATCTGTATTTTATCTATATATAAAATATGTTGAAATATTATTGAGTGATTTTTTGTCGTCATTGAAGCTTTCGAACTACCTGACCAAACGTTGCTTAGATTATATCCTAATTTATATATACATCAAATATTTAATACAATTTTAATTTGGTTCGTAATAAAAAAATAAATCTCACTATGGTATTATTTAGAATTCCTTAGTTTCACTGATCATGGACACTTTAACCGTTATGGATAACCGACCAAGCCCATTTAACTATCAGCCTCTAGATTCTTGCTATCCATATCTGTAGATCTGTATCATCATATATGCTTCGTAGCCTCTCTGGCTAAGCCTTTAAGCTCTACAGCCGTTCATATTCCCAAGCCTCTATCACTCCCAAAGCGAACAATCCTCTACAAATGTCTAAACCTCTAAACCCATCTAAGCTGTGGTCAGTCCTGATAATATCAACACTATCCTTCTACACATCTGGTTTTCGAGTGACTGAACTACAGCATGACAGCACGAGTGCCTGCTACTGCAGTGTTTGCCAAGTAGGACTTGCTAGTAATAATATCATCATACTGTAGTTTTAGTAACATAGCCGTACCTTAATCACAATGATCCTAGATTTCCTTTAGCTTACGGCTTGATGTGATTAGTTCTTATTATTTATGGTTATGGTTCGAATAATTTTCATTTATTTAATCGTAAAGAAAACTTCCTAATAACATTTTCTATATAGGATTCACATAATTTTATCGTGTTATTAAGGAAGACCAATTCGTCTTATTTTATATTAACATGTATATTATTTGTAATTTTCTAAGACATTATAATGTTATAGGTGCCATGAAAAATTTCTAGAAATGTTTACCAAATCACTTTAACACATTCGCTACCAGAGGTTACATTAACAGTAAGTGGTGACACTCCCAATAAATGAATCTGCGTCATTTGGTATTCAATGTGTCAACCCTAATCTGTCAACGCGTTTCTTGAGTAACATGGCATATTAATAAATACTGCCAGTAAATGTGGAACTACTTAGTGATACATATTTATCGACTTCATCACACTGAAAGAAATTGGTTTATTTTTTACTTAAAAATGTGTTTATAAAATTAATTCCTATGACAAAACAAAACATTCGAAATAACACCTGATATTGGTATAACACAGATTTTCTTCTTACCCCCTGTTCCCTACGGTGACATCCGAGCTCCATGTACGTACACAATAAAATATTATTACTAGTAATGGTATGCTAAATGTAATAATAATAGGTTGTAATATCTTTTATAGTTTAAAATTTATAAAGTCGTCCTAAGACTTAACTGTCACTCTGTATGTTCAAATATAAAACGTAACAGAATGTTCATTGTAGAATAACTATAACAATTAAATGTAACTAAAATAACGAAAATATTATATCTTCAATAGTGTAAGTAAAATGTATATAAAATATATATCTTAAAAACAAACTTTTCATTTGTTAAGTAATATATTTATAACAAATTACTTGAATTGTGTTAATCGGTTATCCGTGTTTTGTAATGTTGTATTACCGTTAACGCTTTACTTGGCAATATATAACTTGTTTGACATATTACTGTGATTATATACAGTCAGAGTTAGGTATCTTGATGGATACATGTCACATAAAGGGTTAAACGTAACAATATAACAATTGACGAAAATTTCACACTTAAGTAATTTTAAGGCTTTATTAGTAAGGCTTTAAATTAAGATGATATACTACTACCAGTGTTATGGAAAGCGATATAGCCACACGTACATACAAGTTAAACTAGTTTGTTATAGCAAATAAATCATACAAATAGTTTTTGAATTCAGTACGTCACTTTTACACTTAATAAACTTCAATAGCTTAATCCTTTTAATGATTAACATATTTCTTTAATTCAAGCCTCCGTATTTGATATAAGGTTGGAAAGTATATTAATTTAAATGGTATTATTAATTAATTACCGAACATGTATGCATATAAAATAAGCTTAAAAGAAGGTATTGTATAGTGTTAGTTTGTAAAATACATAAGGCAGCATTACAGCGTCACGTACGGAGTCTGTGATAAATAATGGTGCACTTATAGCTTGGTTGTTTATTGATACTCTTTGGAACAAATACGTACAAAGATTGCATGTTCAAGTAAATCACTGGTGTTAAACAAAGTGAACATTCTTATGATTTATTCAGTTCAACCTCCTACTGCTTGAATATATGTATTAACACCAACACGCAAATCCTCGGTGCACATATATTTATCTACATACATTGCATACTAATTTATACGAGTTATTTTAATGTTAATATTGGAGGTGTAAAATTGTAAACGGTTTTTAAAATAGTGAAGTTTTTATTCATTTGTTACCATTAGTATATATATGGAAAATTTACTATAAAAAATAACCGCAGTGAGATGTTAATGCAAGAAATGTTTTTTGAGTTTGTTTTAAACTGATTTAAACCGATATTTTCTCGTCGCCTCATATACCGATATTTTATGGTTTACTCATAAGCCCAATTTAAAAATATTCGCTAACGCCCAGCCAAACCTCACGGTGTGATATGCACCATATTCGAGTGCAATATTCCTCATATAGATATGAAGCCTCTTACACAATTTCAATTCTATGTGTCAGTTTGCTTTCAAGATATTGTTTAGACAGACAGACAGATAGACATAGAGAAATGAAATTTTTACTGCCCCTCGAGAGATATCGTTTCAGTCAATGATATATAATAAATTAATGATAATTAAGGGGCAACAGTGAATGAACTAACTCCTATCTTAATTTAGATAAATCTGCATCTATTATAAAATTAGCTTGCAATAATTGGTAGATATTCACGTAAAATCTAGTTATTAACAAGAAAATATAATTAAATCAAGGAATACACTAATTGCGAATTAACTGGGTGTAAACGAGGAATAGTCGCAAGAAAATTGAAATCTTAAAGGAAAACACTATTATAACAAAGTTTGGGAAAATCTGTCTCTGATAACAAATGCAAATATTCTAATGAACAAACAATGTACCGTTAGCTGCTGCCAACATTACATATTCTAAGTTTACCATCGTTGGACAATCGCCAGCATCTTACTGATGTATTTATTCTGCTTTCTTCTTCTGTCATTAGTGGGATTCCACTTTTTACAATTTCCTTTTTGTCTCTTCATTAAAATCTATGTAAATTATCTAAATTGATAAAATGTGTTATGCAATAAATTCTATGATATTATTTTTATCAACCTTAGTACTAAAAAGAATTTTTACGTCTAATGCTAATGTCTAAAATGCAATCTAAACTTTTCTGTTTCGGTGAGTTGGTTTTATACTTTTTTACAACATAACCTTTATTGAATGAGTATTTCCGGCCAGTAATACATAAATGAATATTAATTCCTTCAGAACATTAATGTATATTGAACTGTTTTTATTTGTTGGTGTTTATACAAGAAATATCCACATTATTTACAATAAATATTGCCCACAGGATTCTTGATTTGACAGGTTTAGGTCCTCTTAATTCATATTTTCTATAATTTTATTAGTATTGAAAAAAGATAAATTATAAGATTAGTATATCTGACAACTGGTTATTTATAGACAAACGGAGTAATTTCTTCATTAAATATTGAATAATGATTTCTCTACTTCTAGATATTCTGTAGATTCAGTGTTTATTATTAGTATTTATATTACATTTGTATGTATATTAGTGTGTAAAAACTGTTGCCATGAAAGGGTACAAATTCCTAAGGCTACAAAACAAAATTTAAGTTAATTCAGATATAGAGTATTGAAATTAAACCAATTAATAGGCTTTAGGGTTACTTTGATTTCCAATAAATATACTAATAGTAACGTCATTATGTCTTGGATTTGAAAGGACTATGGTATAATAAGGTAGAACATATGATGCATTATTCCCATACAGTTATTACCATACAGTAGGGAACAGTCGTCTAGGGACAAGGCAATATAAAATGTATAAGATTAGAAT
Organism: Homalodisca vitripennis; assembly: GCF_021130785.1. Taxonomy (NCBI): domain Eukaryota; kingdom Metazoa; phylum Arthropoda; class Insecta; order Hemiptera; family Cicadellidae; genus Homalodisca; species Homalodisca vitripennis. The sequence goes on from NC_060208.1 coordinate 119,561,974, forward strand.
CAACAAAAAACGTGCTAATTAATTTAGACTCTAATAAAAATAGTTACTGAAAGTTAAAGTAAAGAATTTACCGTTAACGTAATTTCAATAAAAAATGAATAATTGTGCTGTACCAAAATAGATACTTCAAAGTTTAAGATGTTTACATTTATACAAACTTAAAACAGTGAGTAAACAAGTGTTTTATGAATGTGATAGACATTCTTTTATAAGCTTTATTTAGAACATTGCCGCTACTTAAAATATTTTAATAGTTTACATTAAACTCCACGAACATTTGTATTATCTAATGTTTTAATCAAAAGAAACCTAAATCCTGCAGTAGTTAAGAATTATTTAATGAAAGTTCAACAATTTAATTTTATAATCAGATTGAAATTGGCAGATTGAAACACCTGATTGTTACAGCTCACAAACTGTGCTGTCACGTAATGCCAGTTGATATAGTTTAGTACTAGGGTTTTAAAACCATATTATCTCCCTTGTTTCTAATAAGATTATCTTATACATGTTATTGTTGGGTTTTAATGAATTTGTCTATTTAAAATGCAATGACCGTGAATTTTTATAATATGCAATTTTAAATATATTAACGCCGGCATATTATTTTCATTTAAATATATTAAGCTTTATTACCCCGTCATTTTAAAAATGAAGCTATTAAAAACATAATTTTTCTATATTTTAGGCCTCCAGGTTTTATATATATTAAATTTTAACTTGTTACAACAAGGCGTTCTCATATTTAAATTATTTAAGTAAAAGATTAGCTTCCATTTAAGTAGGTATCAATTTTAAAAAATTAAAAAAAAAATAATATTTTGGCTTGTCTTTGGTTTAGAAATAATATATGATAGGTTGGTTGAGAATTATGGGACACCCTTTGTAATAGTTATATAAGTAAAAAGTCTATGCCATAAAGTAGTTGAATTTGTAAAGGCCTTATTTACTAATTCACCTTTACTAATTAATTGTAATTTGGAGTGGTTAGTAAATCTCCATGAATGAGCTACTTTCGCTGATTACTTTTCCCAAAATAAGAGTAAAAACTTTAAATTTCAATTTAGTCTGTATAAATATATATGTTTTTAAAAACACCAGCAGTTTAGAGAAACTATTTATAACTTAAGTAAACTCTACTCTCGTCTCTATATCACAGAACAAAATACAGAGTACATTAAATGCTTTTTTTATTTAAATATTATGTAAAATAGAATTACGGAACTAACGCAATGTAAGCATGTTTCCCAAATTCAAATAAAACTGGGTCTGTTGTGGAAGGAAATAGGTATTACATGCGACGACCGTTTCTATCTCATAATGAATAGTTCAATATCAATAAATTAGTATATTCAAATATTAACCTACGATAGAAAAAAGAAATATGAGGATTATTCCTCCCTAAATATTGTCCTAAGAAACGATTTTGTTTCATAAACTCAGGACTATGCCTCTATGGTTTCTGGGACGGGTGAATAAAAGTGCACATGAGATCGATATTTACAAAACTATTTTCAGTAACAGGAATGCAGATCCCAATAATGCAGTTGTGACTGGCTTTATCAAGCTACAGTACATAGTCGTCGGAAATTTGTGCTTTTCTTGTTCCACTCGTAGTAAGTTCATGTGAGTCACGTTTAACTCGTATTGTTCTCTCAGTAATGCAGTACTACTGTGTGTAACTCGTTCGACATCTCTAACTTGTAACATTCAAAGGGAATTACAACTTCGAGTTGTGATTTTACTCTTCAATATGCCTTTAATTTGTAATAAACAAAAAGTATTTGAAATCCTGCACGGAATAAACCTTTTAGTGACAATTGAATTTAAAGATTTTCACCTGTATTTTGCTACTCTTGCCATTAAGCTAAGTGCGCGTTAACACCACCCTGCACCCTGTGCTTGACACTGGGGACGATCGAGTGTCACGGATATTAGATTACCGCCTCTAATTCCTTTGAACGAGGCACTTCACTTGATGACATGGCCTTGATTTTTACCCTGCTGAAGTTTCGATTGAAACGCCAAAGTAGATTGTGACCTGATTGGATTTGTGTTATAAAAGCTAAGTAAGATTGGTAAAGTAGTTTGCTTACTAATTTCTTATTGTTTTTTTAATGGTACTGAATCTTTACGATTATAACTTAAAAAACATAACATACCACTAGAGTACTTTTAGAGTATTTCTAAAAAATTCTTATTGCAGTTCAGAGTAAGCTCCCAAATGTAGAATGAAACTCTCGTGTCCAGAGTAAAGGAGGGAAATATTTTGCAGAAGCTACAAAAAATATCTCAAAGTATGGGTGTGTTAGACACAGCCTGTTTGTAAAATTATGTTAGATTAAGTTATGTTGGGTTAGATAGTGTTAGGTTAGGTTAAGTTATAATAAATTATGATATGGAACGGTACAATACAAATATAATAGTGGACGCTTAATATCACTGTTGCTTGGCTGAATTAGACACCGACTTCCTGTATAAGTGTGGAATTCCTTTACACGCAATTGACCTACCTCAGCAACGAATCCCGTGAGCTCTGTCCGTATTGTATGTATTTGAATTTTCGTATCACAAAAGTCTTGTAATGTAAATAGTAACTGTATTGTTATATACTATCAATGATTCAACTTTTTGTTTTTTGAGTTATTTAAAAACAGTACCTAGTGATATTTGCAATTGTTAAACCCTTTTAGATCCTGATAGTGGATATATAAACGCCAGATTTCAGATGAGCAGCGTTGTTGGCTTCTGAAAGTCTTACAAACATTATAAAACAAAATAAAAGGTTATCAAGACTACGTCACAGCAGACTGAATTGGGTTATCGATACCTTGTCAGATATTCGTCGTACCTATCTAATTTATTGAATGGTTAGTTATTAAGTATAAAATAAATTCTTTGGATCTCAAAACAATGGAGATTTCGCTAAGCACATTGTTTTTTGACAGTTTGCATTCAGGATACAATCATATTACTGTGATGGATATGAAACAATCGATACAACAGTGGTGGCTAACAATGCCATGCTAAACAGAGCCGGTAACTGTTCAATGGCCGTCTGAAAATTTGCTTGTTGTCGTCCGAAAGTAGTTTATCGCTTGCCAATGCTCGAGATGTTCTGACTACATTCAATTTTAAAATAACTCCTTGATTTAATGAAAAATAAATTTGCTCGATTATCGGTTCAACAAGTCAGTTACATATTCTTTGTGATACAGCACAGTAATATAAAAAATATAGTACCACGCCAACCCATGTGTCACGTGTCAGGTTTACTGAGGCTGCAAACACACGTTCTGTGTGGTTGCAACATTAAAATTTCACATGTAATGTAATTGTACTCAGTGTGTTTAAATTAAAAACTAATGGTTTTAGTATTTTCTAGTTGCTATCTTATGCGAATAAGAGCAGTTTCACGAACGTTTACTATGGAATGAAATGCAACATCATGTCAATGTTTCTTATACATAAATGAAGATTTATGCAGAACATCAAACCCAAAGGACAAATAGGTTTTTAAATATCATGAGGACAAACAAATGCTCAAACAAATAATAAATTACGGAAAATTTTAACTTAGATTTATCGTGTATATAAATGCATTTTGTGTTGAACACATATTGCATCGTACATGTGTTACACATTGTATGTTGTGTAAGCGCTTAAAACCTGTGCTGGAAGTTGCGATCACTTCACGTTTAAACAAAGACTCATTTATAGTTATCAAGAGGAAGAGATGCTAATACTAGTACCGTATTACTGTTTTGCGAGTTAATAAATAAAACTATTTCATTATTCATATATTCAGCTGGTATGTATTCTTGAACAAGCAATAATAATATTTTACTAGAATACACTGGTCAGCTTAGTAATTTATTACAAGTAACATCAGAAAAATTCGAAATATTTAATATTTTATCATTTATTTAATTATTTGCACTAATTAGGTAAAAAACCTATATTTTCCATCTATAACTGTTATAACAATGGCTTAACTCCAAAAACTGACCCACTACTATTATAAAACAAAAATTTGAATTCTATAAGTATATTGAATTCTGTAAGCAAATCAACCCCTCTAAAAACTTCTCGAGGTGTGAATAAATAAGGTAGCTTTATTAGATTTATTTTATAGCTGGAATGTCAAGGATGATGGTAAAATACTAGATGTGACAAAAATTACCCGCGCTCGGCTCCACCAGCCTCTAAATTGAAGAAATACTTTAATGAATAAACAGTCTGAATGTTATCACAAGTTCAAAGTAAACTTTACATCACTTCAGGATATTAATAATTTGTTTTAAATATCCCAGCTGGTGTCAACAAAAGCTGATGTAAACATTGGCTATATTATTGTTTATTGTTATTTATTTAAGGATCTGTTTAATTCAAGTACACAGACCTTGAGTTTGTTTACATATAACCCACAAAGTGATTTTAAGAGAGATCTTATATTTAATTAGTACATACGAAAACCACTTATCAAAAACTACGTTTTTACATCTTAAAACATGAATGACTCCAAATCTGGCAATGACGAACCTTTATTAAGGCAATTAATTTTTAGCATCTTTGAAAGGTATATTTTAAATACTTGTAAAAATATAGTTTTTATATCTACCTCATTATTTTCCTTTGTTTTTATTCCAAAATAAAAGGTTACTCATACCGTAATAATATTATAAATGCGAAAGTGCCTTTGTTTTGTTTTCACGCGTAAGCTACTCAACTGACTGTACTGAAATGTTACATGGACATACTTCCTGGGACGAATATAGGTATATTATTACTTCGAAAATATCTCCGAGCTACGCCCCACGGGCTTTTAAAGTACCAAAAAATTCCATCTTTGTCTATAAATTTGTGTAATAATTATTGAATAATCCTGTCAAATATAATCAACTGTTCTGTTTTGCTTATTATTTCAAATATTTTTAAATAAGTTTTCTTTAATAATTATTTATGAAATTTATCTTATTACTCTTATAAAAAAATATAGAGTTTTCCAAATACTATTTTTATGTTTTATTTTAATCAGTTGCATTGTTAAAAAACAAATAATATAATTTTGTAATAACAAATTTATGTTATGGATTTCGCTTAGTTTTATATTACTAGCAATATTTTTATATGTAAAATTTACCGAACAATTAATGAAATTTTTTGTTAGCTTCCTAATAAATTAGCTTCAGTTCTACAATTTTGCATTTTTCTGCTATCAGTGATTTTTAATATTCCTTTTTTATATTATGTTTTGTTTATCTAATGGTATTCGTGGCACATATAATTTACCGGCTGAAAAACACACAGTAAGATAGTATAAACTCTATAATACTTACATAAATAACAAATATTTTGTTACTGAAAGAAATCAACAAGAAAACCGGTCAGCCAAGTTGATCGGAGGCTTGCTCATAGAGTGGGGCATAAGGAGATAAAACTTTATCTGACCCAGGTACCCAGATTTTTTTACAATTGAAATACAGCATTAGAAGTGTTAGCAACGATATGAATATAAAATAGTAAAAAAGCACACTTTGATGTAGAGTTGAGCTAATATATTAAACAAACAACAACCTGTATAAGGAAAACCACTACCTTCCTGCCCTATTTCCTCTAGTCATAAACGTATTGTAATCATTGGTACTTCCTCCTACATAAAACTATCTATGTATACAACCAAGAATCAAGATCGATAATGGCTTATAGTCAAAGGAACAATTCTATGGTCCATTTCGGATTGGTTGTCTTTTCGTTTACCCTATGGACATGATCCTAATGATGTTACTCCACATCGTGGCCTGCGCAATAAAATGCAAAATACCATTCCACATGATCATTCCGGTCAATACTAAATTGGATACTACGTTGGATTATTGTTGAAATTTAAGAAGACTTGTTATTTTTATTGCCATCCACTACACAGTGGCAACACTCACGTACAGTAAGTACAGTAAATTGTGGTAATTAAAATAAAGTAATAGTTAAATTAAATTTCCATATTAATAACAATATAAATAATTAAAATCATTAATGTTCAACTAGACTATATCGTCTATTTCTCAGTTGCTATACTTGGCCTTTCTTGTTTTAGAATTGATGGTAACTTAACACGCCATACTTCCAATACAACTTTTGTTTATTTTCAATTACAACTTTATCACAGCAGAAAACTTTTGACGGATGTCAAGAGAAGAGTAAACTCAAAAAAGTTAAGTAAAGTTATTATACTTTTATTTTTCTAACGTAATCTCTTGATGGAAGAAATTATAAAAGGAATAATCGGTAGATGACACAATTCTAGCACTTTTTCTATAATATATACAATTATATTTTTACATAATTTTTGTCTCTTTGTTCATGTCTGCATGTTACTCAATGACGGACATTCTTAGGATACCTGGTTAACATACTATAGGCTTATTGTTATTTCAAAATTTCCCTCGGGATTTTTTACACTAGTCTCTAATGTTGAGAAAAATCTATCTTTGTCTACCAAATTGCATTGCATCAAGCAAAGTTATTGAGTGAAAGATCCTGTTAAATATAATCAATTGTTTTGTGCAAACATTATTTTATGACAACACACCATATGTTCAATTAATTTAATCACTATTTTCAATCTTTTTGAATTTATAGTCTTGAAAGCATAGAACAAGCTTGATAGTAAAAAAATATACACATAATAAAATTAACAGTTTTAGTTGTAAAGTTTAGTAAAAATTTGAATGCAGTGTTTGTTTAGTAGTGTAATGAAGAAACCATAGAAAAAGTTCATATCTATTCATTTACTATAATTTTTTATAATTTTATAAAACCCATGTTAGATGTCTTTTGATAGAAGTAGACTTTTCAGACCTGTGTACATTTATATATCTGAAAAAGGAAAAATCAATTATAGCGCAAAAGACCGGAGGAAATTACAATGGCCTAAAATATACATTAAAAAAAATATTGTCTTGATGTCGGCAGCAAGGCAAACTCAAAATTAGAATCGGAAATATAATTCACTGGAACCAGAAGTGCAAATAAACTTGCAAAGCCTAAACGATTGCGTGGGAAGTCGTGGGTAACCGTTAGTATGGTATAAATTTCTAGTTACTGGCACTATGTATTGTTGGTAAACAATATGTTTTGTAAAAATTAACTGTATTTGATGTACCTTATCTAAACTGTTTCTATTTAAGACATTTATTTGTGTTGGTTTAAATAGGGATTCACAATATATTCATAAATATTTATTACACACGATCTTAACCTTAAATACTTTACCATTGTTGAAGATTGACCATACGCATTAAATTCACATCCTCTCCAGGCCAGCATACACATTCTATCATAGCAATACTTCGTATTAGATAGTTTGCTATCCATGTTTCCAGTTAGGCAATGTAGTGGGTAAGACGGTTATCGGAATATAATCGAGTCAAGCGACGTTGAGCGTGGCTGCTGATTGTATGAGCGACCGCTGAACGATCATGTCCTTTCCAGTAGTCCGAAATTCCTGCCTGAAAATAGCGGTAGTTCGGAAGTCCCCTTTTCAGGAAGGTTTCCAGGATAAGTGTCAGAGAGGGATTCCTAGTCCTGAATTCGCCTTGAAAAGTAAGATATACTTTACCATTACTTTTTGAACTGCATTTCCCTGAAATATCCTTTCCAATGGTCTATTAACTATTAAGAGTTATACAACGTATTTTAGAATCGTATATATATATATCGTATAAAGTATAACGGTTATTAGCTTAGTGGTATAGATCTTAAAATAACCTATAAAACATAAAATAAAATAACCTATATATTACATAATTTTGCATTATTGTGTATTTAAATACTAATAAGTTTGTTTTATACAAACCCGTTGCTAGTTTTAATCCTAATAAAAAACATTAATAAGTGATAAAACCATACAGACACTGATAGGAACATTTAACTGTTTCAACACGATTACAACTAGATTTAGATGTTAGATTTTACGTCGAGATACTAATGACATCACCACTTTGTGTTGCAGAGACAACATAGCTTTGATCTGTTTGTTCCTTATGCCGTTAAAGATTTAAAAAATTGTCCTCGAATATCGAAGTTCGTATGTGACCTGTCTTGACGGCGGTTTAACAGTAAGACAACTGTGTAGTCTGCTGTAGGTCAAATCCCACGAGTACAGAACTGTTCTGAAAACCTGTCATGTGTTCATTGACTCGGGAAACCTTTCTCTTTTGAACAACTCCAAAATTATCTTGTTACACATAAATGGTATTTTCTATGTAAAGCCAATATAACATTTTTATGCAATTTACATTGTTATTGTTTTTCTTAATCTTCCACTTCCTCTAAACCACGCAATTACATTGTTTAATGTCACAAGCGAGTTGTAGGAGAATCAATTAATTACCCAAACCTATCATGAAACTTACATAACAAGGGTGGGTGGTGATTTAAAGAAACAACGGAAAGAAGTTATAACGAAGTCACTATTAAGATCATTCTTAGAATTGTTTGTTTCTTTACCAGGAGAACTGGTATATGTCTTAATGAAGCGATTTAATAATTTCTAAGGTCCTCTCAAAGATGAATATCAATAATATGTGTAAAATATGTAATAATAACAAAATTGTTATCTTGCAGCCATAAAGTGGCTCAGGAATAACGGAAACAAAAACAATCACTATGTAAAGCAATGTATTAATATGTGCAATTAAATCCTTCTGCAATAAAAGTTACATATGTACGTACCATATTTTAAGGTATTAATAATACAAATTATAATTGTGATTTTCGATAAAAAATTTAAAAATCATACATTGTTATTACAATACTTGTAACTTTTAATACAATACTTAGAATAAATAAAAATTACAAAATATTAAAATCTACATAATACGATATTTAAATATCGTAAAAGTGAAAAAATTGGAGGTAGATATTTAAATTGTTATGATACATTTTATCATACCAGTGAACTAAGTTTCTTATCTTTTCATATTTAACTTTAGTGGTATATATTTTGCTAGAGTAATCCATCTGTTAGTCCTTATTTTAGAGTAAGTATTTCGAAATTTAGATGTTCTGGTATCAAACACAGTTTTAACAACTATTTTTACTTTCATTTGGCAGACATTTTATGAGTAAATATAGTAATAGTACTGTTACTGTGTGACTTGATCTTGCATTTGTCTTGTAGATAGAAAGGCTTCATTTCAAGTGACGCATGCTTAGCCCTAAGGGCTGTTTTATGCATTTTATTTTTAAGAGTTGTCGCGGTAAACTTTTCAGTGGGAGGATCGTTTTGAGTTAATTGGTGCCTATTTACAATATCATTATAATACACATACAAAATAAAATAGAATACGTTATGTAAGGATATAAAATAAGTACTTCTGGTAACTACATATAACTTATTGTGTTTATAAAACCGATAAAATGCAGTGTGGAATTCTCCATCGCGTATCAGTTAAAGTTACAATTACAATTAATAGCAATTCAAATCTATGTCAGTTATTGAATTTTACTAACAAATGTGAAATCTCATTCCCGCATGCCCTGAGTTAACACGGCCTTAACAGATGAAAGAAGGCAAAAAGCTAATGCAGCTTTTCACGTGCAAATATAACCCGCCAAGAGCGGCTTGGAGAGTCCCGCCTAACTAACTGTGAACTGTGTGGATTGGGTGAGGGTGTAGTACTCGCGCCTTTTCAGTAATACTCACGAAGGTACAATGGGAAATGCATGACTAATGGAGTCGTAGTAAACTATTTAATATTAGCTCATTGAACAAATATTAGTTAAGTTTCTATCGAGAAAATATTGAATGAGTTAACATACATTTATCCTTTTAAAAATGTAAAATCTGTCTTTTCTCAAAGTGCACGTTATAATCTACACATTATGAATGTATGATATTCGAGTATGTTTGTTTTTAGGTTTCAGGTTATAAAAAACATATTAGGAGGCTAGGATTACTAAACCTTCTTACCCAGCCTTTTGGTTGTGCCGATGTACTGTCGATTCAAGTGTGAGTAGGTTTACGACAAGAATGTGTAACAGTACGAGACTAGGCGCCAGGAAAAGTTGAGCATGAACAGCGCAGAATGAACAATAACAAGTAGGGATAAACCTAAATAAGCTTCCTGGGAAATTAATACAAATTAATTACACTTAATTAATTCAAATTTTTGAGTATGAATTATCAACTAATTTCAAAAGTGTTTACGAGCTTGTGAAGGGTCTCTGGGAGAGATCATCAATATCGAGACTAGTACTCTAGTTTCCTTTTTGACATTTTAAGCCGTTCGAAATGATTGAAATATAGATAAGGATGGAATTTTACTAACAAATCTAAAATATCATTATTTAGTATAATTATTGCTAAAAAAAATTATTTCAACCGATGCTCTATATTTCAGCTTTTAAATACAATCGTTATTAAATTATATGAAATAAATCATTATCGTTAGTTAAAAAACGAAGGAGTATGGGTGTGCGTGTGTGCAAGTTTTGACCTTCCTAAGTTAGAGTAAAGGAATACGGTATACTGAAGAGAAATAGATGTAATAAATAAATGCATTTTATATACCGTTAAAAAGTTGTGTCTAAATAAACGTTCAGTAGAGAACGTTCATCACATTGAATTGATGAGGCACTTGGGCCAACGGTAGTAACTTGAAATGCTAGACACGTATAGGGATTGAGCTGAAATTCATACCTGCCCCCTTTGTTATTTTACAGGTACTTTACCTTGAGTTTTGTACTTTTTAAAGTAGGTGAGAATTTGTTAACTCATGAGAGTGTCTTCCTCAATTCTACACATTTACTTATCACACGTGAGCAATAAAATAACTGGTAAACAGATTTAATATGAATAGCAATTTTAATGTTTCACTGAATAGTTAATTTCTCATTACAAGGTAAAGTAACCGATCTTTCGATTTCCTTACATTTTTATTATTTACATTATGGATGGCTCACTGCCATAAAAAAATACATCGTTATTTACAAATAACAAATTCTTCTTATGAATTAAATCGGAAAATTATCAATCACTTGTTTGATATATTGATGCTATAAATTATTTAACCAAACCTTATTTTTGTACTGAAGTAGTAACCAGTTATTCGTTTCATGCAGATGATCCTCCGGCTGCCTTGTTATATCTCCTACAAGATGCAATAGTTCATCCACATTAACCTAGATGGCACTACGTCTGCTGCTGACATAATCTGCGTAGATGCAGATGGCAGTGTATTGAGCAACGAGTAAGCGGGTATACTAGTGTAGCAGGGTACTCTTGTTACGCACTAAAATAATATACATCGGTTTATAATAACGGAATGTAATATAAGAAATAAGGCAGCATTCCAACAATAGACATATGTTTAAATCAAAACAATAGTTTCTGTATTTTAGAGAAAAGTCTGTGATGAATCAGTGGCCAAGACCAGAATTAAACTTTTCAAAATAGATCTTGATTTTTCAATACTTTGTTCAAAGACAAAATGAAAAACTTTTCAGTCACTTTATAGGGCCATAATATTTGCATTTGACTCCTCGTATCTTGAGTTACACTTTTTTTATACAATGTTGAATGGTGACGTGGTGTGTCTCTATAAAGAATAGCTGCAATCATGCTACATATTACGACCTAGCGAATAGTTGTATCATTCACATGATACTCTTTATTCCTAGGATTGTAAGTTTGTAACATATTATTAGTGATACTGTTATTAGTGTTACGATCAAAGATTGTATTTAACGTAACGCTGAAAATTTATTGACTTTAGTTTCTGAACTATCAGCTACAAATTAAGTACGCCACTAGAAGAGTTTGTGCCCGGATTGTTATAAAAGCCGGTCACGTTCCTCTGTGATTTACTTTCTGGCTTCCTTAGCTGCAGCTCATTTAACGTTCTTAGAGGATAGATTAATTGTTATACAATATCTTGACTCTTTTAGACTTCTGGAAAAGCCGGTCACGTTCCACGGTGATTTACTTCTGGCTTCCTTAGCTGGAGCTCATTGAACGTTCTTGGAGGATAGATTAATTGTTATACAATATCTTGACTCTTTTAGACTTCTGGAAAAGCCGTTCACGTTCCACGGTGATTTACTTTGTGGCTTCCTTAGCTGGAGCTCGTAGAATGTTTTTTGGACTATGGAATAACCGTTCTCCACTATCCTAAATCTTATACTTCTGGAAAAGCCGGTCTAGATCCTCGGTAATTCACATTATGGCTTCTGTAGCTGGTGTCAGTACTAAATTTGATGGCTTACCACGTTGAATGTGGCAGACGTCTTACTGTTATAGTAAGGAGATTAGATGGTTTCACTCAATAATGAGCTACACTGAAGGTGGTAAGATTTGTAAAATTAAACCCACAACTTCTCTATGATTAAATTTGAACAGTAACTTGTAAATCCTAAATTGGTGAAAGCATCGATTGATAGAGCTGTATTACAAACTTTGCGTCTTATCTCGGTAGAAATCGCTTTCTTTCTTCCGGTCTGTTCAGACTCGCTTCATAAATATTGATTAGTCTGTTCCAGTTTTATTCACCTGTTTAGTAAATTTAAAAGTGGTTATTAAAAGTCCGAAACAAGTTTTAGGATGCCCTAAGAGATTAAATGCTTTTTAAGATTAACAAAGGACAACACAGGCCACTTTCGAAATAAGTATTCAATGCATAAACACGACGGTAGGTTGATACAATTCAGTAGCAAAGTAAAAAATATAATATGAAAATACTAAGAATGTTAAATAATTTATTTGTTTTTAAAAGTAAAAGAAAGTAGAGCAATTTTTAAAATATTTAGTAACGCATGATTCAATAGTATATTAAATTTTTAATGCATTAAACGCAAACATTAAATATTCCTCATAAGTATAGAAAGTAATTTCTTACAATAATATGAAACCATTATAAAAACAGTTGTGTACGCCAAAAATCACTGGGATAGGAAAACATTACTTACATTTCGTTTTAGTATCTTTATTCGAGCCTTAAATATCTCTGATACTTAACAACAATAAATGTTTTGTACATATGTAGTTTTGCTTGCAAACCACATTCAAAAAGTATTAACTTGATGAGAAATATTTATTGACTATGCAGGTAATATGTTCGAAGAGTAAAATTTAATTTTTAGTAGAATACTTGACAAAATCTTTTTCTTCAAATAATTAAAGTATGAAAATTATTGGTTTTGTTGTAAAAAGTATACATAGATGATATTTATTTGTAACATAACTCATTTATACCAACAGAATAGCTGCCCTAAAAAATAGTTTTATTATTGGTTATTATGGTATGACTCAAAAGTTAATTATAGTATGATCCGTTGAATAATCAACATACAACATTTTCTGGCTTGACTTGTATGCAAAACTTCAAAACTGCAATAGAATCTTCAGCTAACAATAAGGTTTAGCGTTTTACGCAAGACGCTATTGTTTCAGTAGTTGAACGAGAAGTTGCGGCAGCATCAATCGGCGCAGAACTGTCGGCCAACTGTAATAAAAGCAGGAAGTATTAAACGAGCGAGGGACGTGATCGGATTGGCCAAGTTACTTACGGCAGGTCTCTACTCGGTACAATGCTTCTTACCCGTCATACCGTAAACTATAGGTGGGAGTCGATTTATACTTTATAAGGCACAAACCTAGTTTTCCCGGGAATTGATAGAGAAAACCCCTGAAAAACAACTGATAGTAAACTGTGGAATGGAAGGGTACCAGGATGTCAATAGCAACAGCCTAAACACTTTTTTTAAAGATCACAATCTTTAGCTCAGCACACTTAAAACAAACACAGGCACATACAAAATTATGAATCTAAGTACCTTTATCTTGTTGGTTGATGCTGGTATAATTGTTATTTAAGTATCCGGAACGTTAATATAGCCAAATTATGATTTGATAAAATAGTTATTATAGTTTATTATTTTTAACGCTTTCGTTAGTTTCAAATTTCGATCATCTATCTGATATTTGTTAATTTTTTAAGAAGAACATGAAATTTAGGCAGTTACTTTATAATTTAAGAATCGGGTTTTGCTTCCCAAACTAGCATTGGAATTTTGCGGTTATATTTATTCTCGCCATGATGAAAATATATCCAAATTGCAAATCTGCGTTCGGAGCAATGTATAAACGTTACACTAAGTAAACTTACGCTGTAAAACATAATCCTCCAAAATAAATTCATACTTTTAATATTATTGAATATTTAGCTAACTAAAGTAGAGCTAACTAGCTACTATTTATTTAGGGAAAGAGGAAAATGAGAAGAGGTTGGGAGTTATTTAGAAAAAAACACTTATAAAGAAAATTCCAAACGCTAGACTAAGCGGAATGTGAAATGGAGCTGAAATCTACATTCCCATGAATAAACCATTCCTAACATTCCTAATACATTATTAAATTTGGTTTACTAGTAGTACGGCATTAATTCGTAATTTTTGAACTTAGCTCACATTTGAAAACTCGAAATCAAGGACAGAAACTTCACGTATAACTATCATTGAGAAAATGCATTTTTGGAATTTGTTTCAACGGATACTTCTTGATTTACTCTATGTATGTTTGCCCGTTCAAAACCTTCTTTATATATAATTGAATGGGAATAAACTCAACTACTAGGCTTGATTAATTGGTTATAATACACGCATTCAAATGATAAAAGAAACTTTTATTTGCTTTACAGAAAAAAGGAAGATGCACAAATAATAGGTTTTTTTTATTAAACAGTATATTTCATAATCGATATAGTTTATTGTTAGTAAGCTATATATTTGTATTTGTTTTTACACAGGTTCATTAATTGGCTAGACCCAGTAACTCACTCCGAACTCACCTCCGACTAGTCATCAATTACGGAAAAAATTTAAATGTGTTACTAAATTAAGTGGAGATTTTTAAATATGTCCTTAATTAACATGAACAATATGGAATTTAGATGAAAATGTAACATTATTGCGAGATTTAAATGGTAGATTAGTCTAAGGAATAACTTAGCTCAGGTGATATTTTATCTTGTTTTAAATGTAAAAGAAATAAAATGACGTAGAGTATATAACAGTGTACATGGGGAAGACATTGCATCTACACAGTAAAACGTGACTCATTTCCTGGCCGTGCAGGTTTGCCTTGAAGGCGCTAGAGGGCAATAATGTCACCAAAAATTTAAATATATGATACAGATTAAGTTATTTTATAAATTACTATGACTTGACGGTGAAAGAGTTGAAACGTAATTTATATAATGTGAGATAAAACTACGTTTTACATATGTGTGCAAAATTGTATTCTCTGATCTAAAATTGCTGTTGGGATTGAAATGTGTTGCAGATTGCTAGTGATTTGACAATAGTAACAATCTGTGAAAATACGGCAACACCAACAAAGTAATATACGAAACAACATAATTTTATCAATTTATCTGAAGGAATTTCAAACATTATTTTCCAAAGCAATCAGGACAGAGTTTGATGTAAAGCCTGGAAAGAAAGTTCAGAACAATATTCATACTATAAACATTAAAATAGATTTTTATTTAATATTTATAGGCTATACAAACTATATTTATTATTCCATAAAGAAAAGGTTCTTATTACGCTTTACAAACGACCATCTCCTAATTTCTTAATACTTTTTATAGTAGTTTGACTTTTCATCACCAGAATTGTTGGAGAGCCAAAAATCCTAACCAAAACAGGACACTGACAAGGTGGATGTTTTGTTTTAATTAAAACTCAGCATCGCCTAACCGTATTGTTTTAACCAAGAATAACCCTTTGTTTAAACGTTATTCCACTGAAGAGACGAATTTATCAATTTACACGATACAAATTATATTACATTTCAATTGAAATGAACTATGATGAAAAATGTACGGTTTATTTCCTGAACGTATAATTCAGTACGCGTTATTAGTCAGTAATCACACGCAGACCGAACGATATTCATGAGTATTGAAGTAATAGAGACGTTTAAATGTATAAAGGTTGATATTATTTTGTGAATATGACGTAACAAAGTATTAGGCCTTGGTAACTCGTTGAAAGTAACGGATACACAAACAAACAAATTTGGTTTCTCCGTTAGAGGCGTTTGATGACGTATAAAATTATACATATATTTTAGATCATTTCATTGATATATATATATATATATATATAAATAACAACTTTTTAACTTAATATATATTTATTACATATATGTGTGTGTTTGTGTGTGTGCGTGTGTGTGCGCGCGCGCGCGCGCGCGCGTGTGTGTGTGTGTGTGTGTGTATGAGTGTGTGGTATACTAAGAAGTGGTAAAAACATTACAGAGCCATTCTATCATTTTAATACACCAGATTATAGAATAAGAAGTTGGCCATTTTCAAAAATCAATATTTTTACTATCACTCTTCCACTAAATGACAAAACATGTCTATCCTCTGGCGTGTACCTATAACTGTTGTTCTACCAATCTGATTCATCTTAGAATCTGTGTATCCGATAAAAAATACATGGTTCATCAGGGATTAGGACAATAAGTATAAATATACTTACAATAGCAGAGGAAATTCTACCAAGCTACATGTAGCATAAACTTGGTACTAAATCAAAGTATAAGCACAAGCTGCACCAGCTTTCATATCGAAATCGTATTCGTATTTATTACTACAGTTTTTACTTATGTTATTCTCCTTCCATCTTTTTATCTACTCTCTATCTGCTTAATATAACTTTAAAACGATAGTTGAATCGGTCATTTCAAAAACGACACATGTGACATTTTTTCAAATTTAACATTTTTATATTTTTTTTATTACCATGTCAAGTGAAAGTGATTGTGAACCGACTATTAAAAGAAGAAAATACAAAAGAAATGAAAGTGAATAAAAGAGAATCATTGTTAAAAATGCTAGAGTACAAAAGGATTTTAACTGTAAATGTGCCGAAAAGCGCTATTCTAATATATCTCAAGAAGATAAAACTGAAATGTGGAACTATTTCTATTCATTAGATAGATGCATATCTACAGAGTTTGAGAGCTTGAGAAATGATAGGCCTATCGGAGAAAATGAGGTTAACCTGGAAGATGATGATTACCCCGAAAAAAAATCTGTTGAAGTAAGAATAAAAGAAAAAGTTAACTTTTTTACTTATAACATTAAGGTTAATGGGAGAATCCAGGAAGTATGTAAAAATACTTTCATTAAATTAAATGGAATAACTGTCAGCCGTGTACGACGTTTATGTAATCTGCTTGTTGCTAGTAAAAGCCCAAGGGACCTACGAGGTCAGTCTCGTAGCGTTAATGCTATAAGTGGAGAAATTTGCCAATTGATTCATGATCACATTACAAATTACGATTTAAAAACAACTCACCACGGTGGTAAACAGAAGCATTATTTAGATGCTAGGTTGAATGTAAAAATCATGCTCCAACTGTTTTTGGAGGAATACCCTGTATACCAAGGTGTAGTGAAATATAAATTCTTCCTACAATATTACAAAGAAAATTTTAATTATAGTTTGGGACAGCCTCAAGTTGATGTCTGCAGTGCTTGTGAAGCTTTTTCCGTGAAAATGAAAGACAAAAATCTTAGCGATAATGCTAAAAGGAATGTAGCTGCGGAGCAAATGTTACATAAAAGGCTTTCCAACAAATTGTATGACGCTATGCGTATAGCAACAGAAAATGAAGATGACACAGCAACGTTATACTTTGATTTTATGGCAACTCAACCACTTCCACGCATTCCTGTGCAAGAAGTATCTTATCTTAGGCAGTTAAATGTAAATATCGTTGCATCCACGATCTAAAAAGTGGTCACGCTGACCTGTATTTATATCATGAAGGTGAAGCTGGAAAATCCCCAAATGAAGTGTATTCGTTTATTTGTCAATACATACAAAAGTTACCAGAAACCGTGATAAAGCTGTATGTTTTTAGTGATGGGACGGGAGGACAAAATAAAAACCATACTTTACTCCGATTCCTATTATTTTTTTGTGACAGTCAAAGGTTTGAGAAAATTATTCATTTTTTCCCTGTGAGAGGACACTCATTCATGCCATGTGATCATGTTTAAAAAGCAGTTTGAGAACTTCAGATCGCATTTACACTCCACAACAATATGGTGAGCTATTTTTGCGCTCTTCTACAAAAGGTAGATTTTCAATTCACTATGTTAAGACTGGAAAAATCTTGGACTTTCATAAATGGTGGCGAACTTTTTACAAAAAGCAAACGTGTTCAGATGAAACATCCGGCCGTGGCATTCCCAAAGAAGAAAAAGCCTTTTTCAAAATATCCAATTATAGACAGTTTATCTTCATCAAAGAATCCAGAGAGAAGGTTGTTGCATAATTTTTCATTGGAGGCCTAATGGAAAGCAAATTTTCCCTTGCCGAAACAAAACATGTCTCAGATCCTCCTACAACACGTGCCTATTTAAACGGTAAAATAGCGATTAAAAATGAAAAAAATCGTGGATATGAAGAAGTTAAAACCCTATTTAACAGGTTACGAAGAGTTTTATGATGAAATCTAACCAGTGGCCAACATCAGCTTATGTCAATGACTCGAATATCGCATCTGATGCGTCTTCGTGCTGAAACTGTGACGAAACTAAAACACTGGAATGTTGTGTTTTTTATCAAGATCAATAAATAAACAAATAAAAAAATAACTTTTTATTTTTGTATACTCATCTGATCTTATTATTACAAATAAATATGGTTTCTCTGTGTGTATAACACTCATTAATAATTTTTTAGCCCATTAAATATTACGAATTCCTGATTCTTTGCAAAAACAACACATGTGACATTTTTTGCCATTTTTTATTTAAGTTTTCTGAAATGACCGATTCAATTTAATTTTAGTATAACAGTACTAAATACCAAGTAGCTATAACATTTATTAAATAAATAATACAGGAACTATTTATTTCTGTAGGCTTTCTAAATTGTATACAATGGTTTTTTCAATTCAGCCTTGCCTTTCTAGAGAGATTGAAGTTACATTCATAATAATAATTAAATAGTAATTTTACATCACACAACATATATAAGGTAAAGTACACAACATATCTTGAATTGATTGGCGTTGAAAGCTTCGCTTTTGTCCCATGGAAACTTACCTTGAAGACCTCAATCGCATTAATAACAGTTAAGTATTATTTCTTATTGATACCAATGCCATAAAAAGGTTTTAACGAAATTTTTCAACGTAGCCTATACAGCTTTTTTGTTATTTACTGCAAATAAGCTGAGACTGTAAAGGAATCAGGCTTGTGTTCCCGAACAAGCAAATACTGTCTAAGAAACCCTAAGGTCAGGATTTGGACAAGTGACATGTTTCACGATATTTAAGGAATTCAGATGGGGTAAGGTGCCTTAAAATTAATACAAAATTGTATCCACGACTCTAACAAAGTAATACCATCTGTTTAATATTATATGCCTATTTACAAATAATGTGTTAATAAATAATAATAATTATAATAAGACTATATCGTTAATTATTGATCGATATCATACGACTGTCCTTTACGATCGTAAACTCTGTTAGTTTCTTTCTTTTTTTAAAATTATTTTGGGCTTTTGGCTTTGCCGCTATCTACACTCATAAGACCAATGTAATAGGAATCACATTTTGTTTAACAATATGCGACTCCAATGGGCTGACGTGTACCATTTTCAATACGAATGTAGAAAATAGTGGAGAGAAAGTTTCATAGTAAATTGCATATCTCATTCGACAGTTATTGTTTCTCAGAATCTCAGGAGAGGCTTTTCAAACGTTTAGTCATAATACGTAAACTTAGTCATTATTTACCAACATGTTTAATTTTGCACAAAGTAGCATCTTTCTTACATTATAAAATCAACAACAGCTTTATCTGTACATAAAAGGTCGAGAGCAGTAAAAACATGAACTATATTTATTCAAACAACACACAGTACTTAACCATCGATAACATAAAATCAATGCATGTATGAAAATCCCGTTTCATTTCGTTTATTTTACTATCACCATTCTTATATACTTCTCTTCGGGTCTTTCCTGACATAAGAGTATAACAGATTTACAAATCTAGCTGTAACATCTCGAGGCAAACAGTACGTTGGTTTTATAATTGGCATTTATTATTTACATGAGAATGGGGAACACTAAGTTATTCACCTTACTTTAACAATCGGATGGGACGATATATCTTAATTTTAAATGAGATTTACATTGACCGAAGTAACGTTAGAAATTGGGCCTTAGAATTGTCCACCATTTAAATACAGCGATAACTTTAGACTACCGCTAATACAGAAATTCCAAAATCATGTCTTAGTGTGCAATAACATAAATTTAAGCAGTTTTTACCAATATTTTAAGTACTTAAAACATTTAAGTATATGCAAAATAAAATATTTGCTATTAATAGTACAGCCGTTTTTATAAATTTAAATGCCCCATTAATTAAATATTTTTTATTTCAATTCTAAAAAGGTATAATAGTTGTGCATAAAGTCTTTTTTCTTAATGAAAATTATATCACCAAAAATATGTTGTGTGTTTATACAATGCAAATTGGCCTACAGCTCCCAGGTAATTCATCTTCTTTTGCAAGACAGATATCATACAATAGGGTACCTACACTTGATTGCTTATGCCAATCGTATTACCATGATACTACTTGCACCAATCGATATCGTGGTGGTATCGAAGCCTCCTACGCCGACTGTAGCGGATGACAATTCCGAGTTAAGCAGATTCGATCGCGGTTGGCTGCCCGGACCAATAGCCGCCGAGAGATTTGCTTGTGGATTGACACTTACCAATGTTCAACACTTATCGACCAGCTTCAAATTTCAATTACCTTTGTAAATAAACATATCCCGTCCATTCGTTTGGTTTATCAATCAAGGTTTAATTTTATAAACATATTTTCTTTGTGAATAAATATTCTTAAAAATATTAAATAATTTTGTTCAACTGAGATTCACGTTGATGGTGTGTTTGAATATTTCTTTAATTTAATTGAGGCGGAAACCAACGGATAGAAATTATATATATATATATATATATATATATATATATATATATATATATTATATATATATATATAAATTATATATATATATATAATTTCTATCCGTTGGTTTCCGCCTCAATTAAATTAAAGAAATATTCAAACACACCATCAACATGTCGATGCGCTGTTTATTAAAGACAGAATGGAAAGACAAAAACCTGTTTGCAGCCTGTAAGAGATATTATAAAGAAACTGCAATATGATACGATTGATGTACAAAATGTCGATACACTGCATATTATAGATACAGTGTTATCAACACAAGAATGGGATGCAGTGACGCTAAATGAAATTCAACATTACGTGTAACGGAATATGTTTATTTTGGTACGCTGATTATATTATTACACATTGATGGAGTTTCATTTATGTTATCTATAGAAATTATAATTTTATACTAGACATTTGTTTTTCTTGACAAACACAAGCATGCCAGAAATGCGTTATAATGTTAATGGTCTTTTAGTCAATATGATACTTTAGGCTCAATCCTCTCAAATTGCATACTTTAAGCACCACCACCATTCCTCTTTAGGTATTAATCATTAAAAACATTACTATGTTTACTGACATTAGTTGTAAAGTCGTATGTAATTGATCAATAATGGAAATAAAACAAGTTTATATCATCTATAAAGCCATTTTGCTATTAGAATAGTGGTGTATAATTGTAGACGTAATAATTAGTATTTACCTAAAGAATATAAAGTTTGGTTGTTTGAGTTATGTTTCAGTTAATAAAGCTGTTTGTTTTAGTTTATTACCGTTTAGATACCGAACTTGGTTGATTATTAAAAGTTAATTTGTAATTTATGCAAAACTTGCATTATTCAAAACTTCCCGCCCAAGCTATAAACTCGACTCTGCTCTTGACAGCGGAAGCCATTAGTATTTTAATTGCGTTTCCAGGTGGCTTAGAAAAATTTATGTTTAGCTTGTATTAACGCATTACAGAAAACTTAATTTTAAACTGAAAAGAAATATTGCGCCATTTGTTGCCTTTGATTATGTGCCGTAAAACCTCTATTTTACAAAACGAAATTAAACAGATTGTAACTAATTGTGTTCGGCTTGTATTTTCCGTTGCCATTAAATAGTTTTGAAAATACTTTTAGATTTTATAGGGCAATATAATTTTTAAATTTAACGTAATAATTTATGAATGTCGTATATATGAGTACGTAAGCTTTTTTCAAAATTTATGAATAGTCTTATCAAGGCATCTCGTAATAATAATTCTTATGCATTAGGAAACTGTCTCAATGATTTTATTATCTGTACCTAAATGAATGGTTTCCAAGGTAATTTTTATTCACCGAATGGAATACATATCACATCAACATTAAAAATAAGGTTGCAATATTGTATTTGGTTGCTTTAGTAAATCTATTGACAAGTTAAAGATTCAAATAGAGAAAAACAAACTAATATGTTTATATCACTCAATCATAGATTAACTTTATTTTCCAAGCCTTTTTTCATATTACACAAGAAAGAGATGGATTACTTAGATATACGTACGAAACATGTCAATTTAGTTCTTATTGTGTTGTGTAATATATATTTTTTTCGACAATACACATTTTTACAATATATGCTAACATATATATTGTTAGGTATTTCGGAATAAAAAATACTGTTTAATATAACTGCATTACTTTTTATAAATCGGGGGAAAAATATAGTAAACTCTGTCAGTTTAATTTAACATGTAAGTAGCTTCATTATTACATAGAATTTTGAAATGGTCGGCCATTGTGATCTTAAAAGTTATAAATCTAACAGCAAACATTAAATTTGGGACGTTTCTCGTTTTTGGAGACATTTAAAATTAAGAATTTAGGTTTGTTGTTTATATATTAATGTATAACGCCTTCAAAACACGTGTTTTCTTAACATTAAACTATACTGAACTGCAAACATACCTTCTATATAATTTAGGAATTTTCAATTCTTAAAGATATTTATAATATGAACTCAAGAATAGTTTTGATACAGTTTTTTTTAGTAGAATGCCATTTCATTTTCTTAAACTATTTAAAGAGTATTAAAACAGAGGTCTATTTAAAAAAAATGATTTCTCAATGCCCAACTCAATAAGGAATCCTAAAACTTTCAGATTTCGTATCTCTGTTATTAAGAGAAATATTAAAAATGTCTTGACAAAAATGGTTTAAATTAACTTTTTATAAAGCTACTGATAATATAAAATATGTTGTATAAGTAAAAAGAATGTTCATTGGAAAATAGTGGTGTTTAAAAGTTTTATACAAATATTTTAAAAAGTCTCTAAAAACAAGCAAAGTTTTTTGTGAGATTTATAGTTTCTAAGATCACAATGATGGCACATTTTACAAAAGTCACCTTATATAGTGGTATAGTTTGAAAGTAGTAGTTGAAAAACGGGTGGACGTAAAACAGAGGAGTTTAGAATTCTAAATGGGTGGAAGTCATTAACTTTACCAAGCAATAAGTGACAGCACTAATTTTTCAAGCAGGGTGTTAAGGAAATGTTTAAACCTATTTCATATAAATCTGAATTTAGATAAACTAAATGCTATTAGATTCAGCCATGAAATAACATATTTCTAACAGTATAAAAGTTTACAAATCTACATAATGGGGTCTTTACAGTCTTGTTATGTACCTAAATTAACATTCGGATGTGTGAAGCTAAGGGAATATTACAGTTAGTAGGGGTGTTTTCAAATTTATTTGTTAAAAGTTTGCTTCAAATTATGATTATAAGTCAATAATCTATAATTAAAAAATTATAAATTCTGATTCATGCGTTTACAAAGGTTCCAATAAAATCTAAATAAGCCAGAGTTTCTAATCTTTGACTTTCTACCCAGTACTCGCACAATTTTTTCATTACTCTTTTAAGCTTTACCGACAAAAGCTTAATTACAACGGCAACACCTCGCGTTTGTTCCGTTGTGAGAGGGAAAAGAGCGGTGGGGAGAGGGGAAGTCATGAAGTGTAACAGCACCATTATCTGTTACCGCCCCTGCCTTTGTCATTAGCAGTCGAGCCGACCCAGCTGACTCCTATAGCCTTGTCTTTAATTAGTTTGGCCTTGTTATCTTTGTCTTCATAATCTGAAGACGCTTTAATCTTGACCTCTTCTTGATAATACCTGTCTGGGATAGAGATGGATCATTATATAACGTGATTTTACCATACAGGTTTTAAGTTTTAGTAGGCAGCAATTTAGAAATAGTTGAAATTACATACAATATAGTTTATACAGTAAGAATATTATATTATAAAAATTGTTAAGATCTTCAGAATGAACTTAAACATGAATAGTACTGCTTGTAGCATCACAAAAAGTAACAATAAAAAGGTTAAGACCTATTAAAGGACTGATAATATCTGGATAAAAAATGGAAAACAAACGGAATTGTTGCATTAACGATGGTTCTGACCATTTAAAATGTCTCCGTTCATGCTTCTGTCTATATATAATAACTGTATAATATGTTCAGATGTTTAAAGTCATTATTTTTTAACAATAATACAATTCTACAATTTGAGCTTTTGAATCTGCCTTCTTCTTCAGGAGTTATACCTATTACATAAGATTTAGCAATGGCAAAAGAAATGTGACAATGAACTAGCCAGTATCTGTAAAGTGTACAACAGAACAAGGTTTATCTAAGAAACATTGGGTTCACTTCAGGTAATAGCCAAGGGTACAAAAGCACAACATATGCTATTCACATCAGAAAGCGAGATAAAGAACTTAAAAATCATCTGAATTGCAATTCGAATTTATTTTAACCCAAAATAAAAGAAATCACATATAAATTTCAAAGAACATCAGCTAAATTAAATTTATTTAGACGAAGTTTGAATGTAATTTGGCTGAAGTAACATACTAAATTTAGTTACTGATTATCACCTGAGATCGTCGTGAGATATTTTAATTGTATCTTATTTCTTCATATTTTACAATCTTATTATTTAATTTTTGATGTTAACTATAAAGAACTATGTCTGTAATCCTAAATATTCCATTTTATTTTCTACCATTGATTGTTCACATGACACGATATGATGAGGAATTTTGAACAAGTTTCAGGATGAGAAGTCATTCGAAGTGTGTGACAGAAGAAGTAGGTTTTCTACATAAGCACACATTTTTACTATTTCACAAAAATACAGTAGATTTTTGTAATCTTACGCTAAAAAATAAATATTTTCTAGCGGTTTGATTAAGTATTTCCGTTGGTGTAAAATTTTGTTTCAAAACATTTAACTTTGGAGATTTTGAATACTGCAAGTCTACAAATTATTATGTGCCAAATACTGTGTTTATTGATCATCATATTAGTTAAGAGTGGTTATGAATAAACACTAAGAATGTTATATTTATCTTTAGTAATTCCTGCTTAATTGAAGTTGTTGGTTTTTACAATAAGAAAAACTAATAATGACTTCTTGTTTCTGAAATGCATTTATTTGATCTTCTTAAAAATTACAATTTATTTCTAATCAAATCTCACAATATGAGACAATGGCTTTTCAGTGCGATCGTTCCTTAACAAATATTAACGAAACAACTCAATATCACATATTAAAGTCTTTCATATTTAAAAATTATACTGTTAAGTTTACTGAGTGATGGTAAGATTGAACTGGCACTGTGACTGAATAAAAATATTTACAGAAGTATCAGAATTTGTACTTTTTAATCAGATATTTCTTGTTATATTTAAGTCTTGGCTTAAGAGAAGTTTTCGAACTTTTCAATATCATCAGTTCAATATTGAAGGCTCAGAATCCGAGTTAAACTTATACTTTGCTTTCATCAAACTTGTAATGCATTTAACCAAGTTAATCTTTGACCAAGAAGTCATATAATTTGAATACTTTCTTATTCAAAAGTATAAATTTACCTATAAAACTTTAATTAACTGAGTGATATGAGACACCGTTAATCGTTATTATCAGATGATTATGGAATAGGTAAATAGTATTATCAATTCAAATATTGTGTTTTTAAATAAAGGGTGATGGGAAGATAAAAAAACCCTTAATAATCCGTTTTAATTGTCTTAACGCATTAAACTCAGATTTAAAATACTTATTAAAAAAAGTCATATATTTGATCTATTATTCAAGTCTTGTGTTTTCGTTAATTTATCTGTAATTTCTTTGTATAATCATGATATTTTTAAACTGTATGTTTTATAAGAAATATTTTTAATGGTTATTGAGAATTATATGAAATTCGTTAAACATAAAAATTAATAAATTCTTGAAGTTATTTCCTTATTGGAAATTATATATTAATTTAAAACAAACTCTCCAATAATATAAGTTTTTTATTTATGTGGGTCCGAAGATATTCTCATTGACTACGAAAGGCCTCACAAAAATGAAAAACTTATATTATTGGAGAGTGTTTTAAATTAATATAAAAATTAATACGTACAATTTCCTACTACTTTTCCAGTAGTTAATTAAGTAAAATTAGACTAAATTTGATGCAACATTTTTTCTCTTTTGAAATGGCAAATTGACCGATAAAGAATAATGTATGGGTAACCTATACAACTGAACAATACCACTAATAAACAGAACCGTACCTGATGTGCATAAATATTTGTTAAACTGCAATTTCTTAAATTCGTATTGTTTTTGTTCGTCCGTTAGTCTGTTTGTCCACCGTATAACAACGCTTGATAAAAAAGTCCTAGAGACTTGAAACATGGTAAATCAATATCTATTTCATGGGATGAAATATACTAATTTTGAGTTGAAAATAAAAGTTAAAACAATTCTGGCATTTTAAAATTGGCTCACATGACAACTGATGGCGCCAAGAAAATTGCAGGATATACAGATTTGTAAATAAATAGTGTAAAATCGCATAAAATTATCATATAAAATAGTAATATGTGTGATAATGTCACTTTGTACGATTGGCTAATCTTGGTAGGATATGAAATTTTGTTACCTTCTGCTGGGCCTTTGATACTTTGTTTTACTAGCGTATTTGTTAGATTTAATAATATTTTGTCAATGGATAAAAACTATCAAATAAATATGATTAGTTGCCGACAGCTTAGATAATGGTAGACACATTTTCAAAAAAGTATTTGAAGATGTCAAATTCTGATTTTAGAGCATTTCATGATTCTAAGGATTTACTTCTGAACTACCTTTGGACTACTTCCATCGTAGACGGTCTATCCTGCAATGAAACCTGGCAGGTCTGTGTAGTGTACTGAATACCATACATTACGCTGTGCGCTGTGCTACTGTCGGCTATTTCATCCTTAGTTTCCCGACCATTGTTTTCAGAAAAAAAAATTGAAATGCTATACCGTAAGGCCAAAGGTATGTGTTCCGGCCAAGCAGAAATTACTACGCTTCAGAAAGCACTGACGGGCACTTGGACCTGACTAAACATTAGTAAATATGTTTATGATTTTGCATTTTCATGGAGAATTACATTAGGCATTTCGTTTTCTTAAATAATGACCATAAAGATTATTAATATTTGATGTGCATCACGTGGATACGTTTTATTAGTAATTCTAGATCTTTTAAATTAATTTAGGTTATCTGTTGCTTTAATACATTTCTAAATGTAATTTAAAAATAGCTCATGGTGTGAAAAATATCATCATAATTTCTTTTCTTTGCCGAATATGAAGGAACAACACAATATTATAATTCAAATTCTTGCATATTTAAAAAGTGTAATACTAAGGAGACTTACTATTATCTTCGTATCATACCATTTGGTTATCAAGGTACTGACTAAAGTGAAAACTGGTATCAAGTGATATTACAAGTAACTAACAGAGAGACGGTATAGCTTTCTGGACAGTGAATTCGAAGAATATCATGGCAATGAGTTATCTATAATCTTTATACTGGCTACAGGGATAGTTCTTTAGACAACCATAAATTAAGTATTTGATAGGTATAGAAACATACAATAGTATGAGTGATCATCTTTTGGTCTTTTTGCCTTCTGATTTAATATATTCAATAGTTTCCTTCACATCTTTCTATATACTCACACTGGAGCCCGCTGTCATATATCTCACAGATAATATATCGCAAAATATTGTACGACATTCATACTATAGATCTATAGGTTATAGTTATAATTTGTACTAAGTAATAAGTTTGTAAACTGTGCTTTTCTTTAGGATAGCGTTTCAAGCCAGAGAGGTTATTGTTTATATTTCTCGCAGGCTTTCAAGGGAAGTGTTTTCTTATAAAGTTTCTCTTGGAGATTGGCTCGTTATAAATATCGAAAGTTGGCAGTTTCCTGACTCAGAGCCTTTTAGTGACAAACAAAGGAGTTTAATTAAATGGTAGACGTAACGGTACTGTTTAGTGTAGAATCAGGATACAAGTGGTTATTGTAAGGTTTCACAAAAACCTACTCACATAAAAATGAAAAATCATAGGTTTGAATACGAAAAAATAAATGGACATTAATTTTAGCCATGAAAGTGTAAAAGGGATAAAGTGGAAATGATTATGGTGATTAATATGTATGGTTGTTAATACATTATATTTGTGTTCATGTATATATATATATATATATATATATATATATATATTTGTAAGTAATTAATTATTGATATAGTTTTAATAAACACTGAATCACAAAAAGTACTTGCTCCGCCGGAACTATAACCCGAATTTTTCATTTGCTTTTTTTTAGTACTTCACTAATAACCTCGTGTTATATATTATGCATATCTCTATGATGCAAACATTTAAATTTATACAAATAGACAGAAGACCTTAAAGAATTGTGTTTATATAACCGAAGATTCTCTAGTGCATAGAATATTCAGAATTTTATTTTTTTATTTGTGAACACAATTTTATGTAGAATACAAACCGTTTAAACATATGCGAATACGTTACATTTTAATACTATTTAGACGAAAGCGCTTTCTTTGTGGACTCATCTAACACATAATTAAGACTGGTAGATGAGTGTGAGTTAAAATGGTGACGATATGATGGTTAATACGCTAAAATAAATCGCTGAAGAGCTGTGAAGTAGATGATATATACCTGAAACAATATTTGTATATTTCGGTCAAGATGTAGTTTTATATTTGTATAAATTATATACATGTAATCCGGTTGTTTTAATTACAAAGGTGTATCAATTACAGGTTATCACATATTTAATTTTTAGTTAATATTTGTTAACATCGAGCTTTGCATTTCCAGAGCCTGATAGGAAGTCAAATTTCAGCATCTACTTTGGATGGTGTCCAAAATTAAATACATATCCACATTTAACGCATTTTCTGTTGTTTACCAAAAACGTTGAAGGTCTACCCATTCCACCTAATAAGGCGGGCTTTGTAAATTATTTCGTATAGAGATTTACATGTGTTTGTAGAATATTTAGAATCATATCAAGACAAGCTCAACATTTAAACATACTGCTGATGCGACAACCTTGTGCTTCTCTGACCGGTGTATTCGTTTGTAAGTTTGTCAAAGAAGAAAGCAAAGAAGACAGGAAAGGTTTTGAAGTATTTGACCACTTGACCGTTTCAAGTCACGACTCTGGGCTTAACACAGTTGTTTACTCCGCCCTCGATATTTCGTTATTATATCGCTAAATCCTGCACCAAAGTTTATATCTGGAGGACTCACAAACTCCTATCACATTATTAGCTAAACCCGATTATAACACTGATGTTACAGTTTACAAACAGTTTTACTATCCAATGGCGATTTTACAAGTAGCACAATGTTTGTTTAAGCCTTTTGTAGGAGAGCTTTTCTTTATTAAATGTTTACGTTTACTCGAGGAAGACGAGCGATGACAAAGCTTTCAAATGTATTTTTACCATCCGATGTTATTTAGGTTTTCTAGTGGGATAATTATTTCAGCCTCACTGCTAATAACTATCGTATTCAATATGTGGCTTAAATAGTGAAACCGTACATGTTTAACGCAAGACCATTTGGAAAGCTTTATATTTCAAGATTGAACTTAAAGTAAACATCAATAAAATGACATTTTATCTGTATACGAAATGTGATAAAACTATAGTTAAAATAAGCTGAGTCATCATAGTTTGTACATTTAGTTCTAAATTCTTTGAAATTGTGTATTTCCTACTTTTTAAAATCATTACAAAGGTTTAAAAAGCAAATACCATAAACAACACACATTAGACCAAGAAGTACACAATTAATTATCGCTTTATTGTGACAAAGCGATAAGCAAGAAAATAATCCACGAGAAAGATACCCGGAGGGGAAAATTAAAATGATTAACCATTCAAAACAAATTCTTGCAAGAGTCTGATATAAAATAGAAGATCAAATAACTCCCAACACATAAAAATTCTTTTTTAGTATATGTTGTTTGTTACATCCTTTTATATGAACCCGTAAAGAAATTGCATGAGTTTTTTGATTGAAATGTGTTTCTGTTTTGGAGATTTAACACGATATAAAAATTAATTTGGTTTCTCATAGTTCTTATATTATCTGCAGCTTGTTAGGTCAATGGTTAGAATCTTGCGGTTGACAAATACTGTTAAGTGTGAGTGGCTAATGATGAAATTATTGTCCAGGAAACGTATTGGTAATGTATAAACACTCTTAGAAAGCTACTTATGAAAATTTATTTGAAGGTACAATCCATAAACTATTGCGTCGCTTCGTATTGACGTGGTTGCAAGTTCGACAGAAATAATTTGCCACTTATGAGTTTTGTGATACTTCTATATTGATAAAAGTTATAAAAAATATTTTTCAAATGCTTCAAAGAGTAATAATCAGGAAAGATATATTTAAGTGAAGTAATAAGTAATGGAAATATCGTTGGATTACCCAAATGTGGTACAGTGATCCACTAAAATGATTTTCAATAATAGTTGTACTATGTAAGTTCTATTCATGTATACGGGAGCTATTTGATTATATAAGTTTACTTCAAGTTTAAAAATTACCTCTTTTCTTGACAGTAGTATATAACAGGTGTGCACAACAATGATAGTGGTAAAGTTAAGGATGATTTATCTAAATGGGGTCATGTTAAGTAAAGGATTAACCGCTGCGTGGTGGTTGTACTAGCTAGTGTAAATGAATTTCTTTTTATTTTGAGCTATGTTAAAACTAACGAATACCTCGGCATTTAATTGACGATTTTTACTGTAAGTAATAGGTTGAATGTAACTGAATCTACCATAACAAAGGGAAGTTCGGCATTATATTTATTTACAGTCGTTTATACGATTGAGCATTTACCTAGAATATTTAATAAAAAAAATGTAAATACGGCTAGTGGTATACTACAACATTGCGTAAGATAGTCATCAAAGAAATCACTAATTTTACATGGGTTACAATAGACCGGCCAATTAAAAACGCTCTTCACTTCAAAAGCAGCCCAAAGGTTGATAATGAGTGTTGGACGATTTGAAGTCGAAACGCCGCGCGTAAGAAAGGTCATAGCTGATAACGATGCCAGCTCTGGAACTGTCCCCAGTGTCGAGTTGGTCCGGACGAGAAATGACTTGGTTTATCTCCGCGTTACCTTGACGCCGACACTTGACTCTAATGTGCTTTCCTTCGTACCTTCGGAGTTTAACGACACATAACTGTATTAAGTTATAATTTGAATTAAGATATAGAGGTAAAAATACAATTTGAACACCTGGTTATTAGTTTAACATTATAGAATTATAGTACAATTATTGAAATGAAGAGAATACGTGCAAGAGAAAAAGATGGCACAACTTTCTTAGACTGCGTACGCCAAAAGTTATTCAGGATCTAGAGCATACTTCTGCCCACTTTTTGTTATATCATTGATCTTTGTTTGCCCTCGTTTCTCTGCCTTTGTTATAACTCTAATAAGACTAGTAGTCAACTTTTATTGGCAAGCACCGTCTAAAACATAATCGGTGATATTACAATAAAATTAATAATTTACTGAATGTATTTGCAAATTACCACTATCTGTACGTATTGTAACGATAATATTTGAAATTTAACCAAATGAATTGTATCATATTTAAAATTTTAAGGGATTTTTTAAATAATAACTCTATCATTAGACTGAACAAAACCAACCAACCCAATGCAATGGAATAAAATTAATCTATTAAAGATTAGACTTAAACTATAAACAATTATAGGTGCGTTTTTATTGTGTTAAAATTAGTTCAAAATAATAAGAAATCAATACTAGTAAGTGAAAAATAATACTCTTGTATCCTTTGACCATTGGCTAATTTAATAATAATATTTATCGTTATTTATACTTTTTTATATTAAAACTGAGTAAAATAATTCAAAATCTTATTTCATAAAGTTGTTTTTTTAATAAAGCAAATGTAAGAAAATCTAAAAAAATATCTGAAAAGTTGCTCTCTGTAATTTACGTCTGATATATTAAGTGTAAACATAATGAAGTTATTATAATATAATAAAGAAAATATTTGAAACAGCTTCACGGCAATGAAATCTATTTATTCACATATACATAACTACTAATTCTCCCTTCACATAATATATTATTCCACAGTATTTCTGATCGTATATACACGCTACTTGTAATTAATATAATTTCGCTGATATAGATTACGTGGCAACCTCCTGATTAAGAATATAAAGAATAGGTAGTTCTTTTTTGTTTTCGTAAAAGCAATAAGAGCCGGTTGTATGGACGGCTATCTTGTTTAAACTTCCAACACTATAACAACCTTTGGACGTTGCATTTTGGAAGATATACCATACAAAAATAAAAGTAATCAAACAGATTTTTAGTATTTTAAATTTTTATTGGTTATCCAGAAAAAAATTTTTCACTTAATGCTTTTAATATTAAGAACATATAGACTATAAACAATTTAAATAAATTAAAAAAAATGTCGTAAGAGAAATTTAAAATTGGCAGCACTTGAATTAGCCATTTACATACAAGTATGCATTTTCCAAGGTAAATTCTGTAAATTTACCTTCAAATTCGAAACTTTATAGCACTACGAAATTGGCAGCAAAACGACAACAATACAGATAAGGGTGTCTTATCCGGTCCAATGATCGCACTCAATAGTAAGGAAAGAACGGCTACAATTATTATTGGCACTAGGGGCGCTGCCATCTGCCGTCCAAAACTTCAACTTGCAATATCCGTCCTGAGATTTCTCCCCAGTTGTTGTCTTATTTCTGCAGACACACTGATACAATTTTTGATGAAATATTTGGATCCTGAGAACACTAGATGTTATTATAAAAAAAGAAACTGGAGTCAGTTAACAAATTTAACATATTAAGACAACAACAATCTAACTATAATATGCCATATTAAAGATTTTATTCACAGTCGCTCTCAAATTTCATTTTAACGTATTCTGACTTGTAACATTTAATGTTTTACTGTAACTATTGACATTTTATAACTTTAGTGCAATGATCATTAGAAGAACATAAGTATTTTTTATTAATATAACGACAATAATGTTTTCATTTTCTTTTATTATTATGAAAACCCTCGGTCTATCTTAAGAATTCTCATTTCTTTTTACCTACCCTTTTCAGGAGACTCTATATACAATTTATGTATTTATTTACCGCTATAACGTATTTACGTAATTAAGTAATAAACAACAATTGATCATACTCCAAGGCCTTATCTATAGCCGTATTATTCCCCTTATCATTAAAAAGGGTGTCAGCACCAATCTATAATTCAATTAGACATTTTAGTGACAAAACCATGCTTTTAACATTTTTGAACATTTAAGTTTCTAATAATTAGATTCATCCTGCTTAGATTTTAAATAAATGTTTTCAGTAATTTATATGTCCCAAGTCTCAGAAGGCAATTTCTTCAATATTTTACTAAGGAGGATAATATTTTCCTTTAAATATGAAATATGTTTTTCGTTCCTGCACCCTTTTTAATCCACATATTTGTACAAATTATTAATCTTATTTTGAACAGCTGTTACAGATAGAAAGTGTTATTTCGATTTTGCACTTCTATAAAAAGGAGCTTGGTAGTTAGTGTAAAACAAGAAATGAGATGTTGAGGTTTCAAAAAAGTGATTAAAAAACATGTCATTGAAAAATTTTTTACATGATATAATTTTAATGAGTAAATTTGGTTTTCCGGAAATAATATCTGTACATGTACTATTAAATTTAGATGTGCGTAAAATACAGCAATAATATATTGTGAGTCTTAATTTTTTTGATTTTAACAATATGTATTACCACTATTTTGTATGTGTTCAATAAAAGGTTTCCCAATATTTGAAACATATATTTAAATAGCTATACATAACAGGATTGTAAACTTATATTCTGAGAAATGTTGCAACTGTGGTATCAACGATTGGCCTTACTGTTAAGAGCATCAAACTTGGAAATACTTATTTAAAACTCTTGGCTTCTGCTATGCTCTCCAAGAAACCACTTCCACTAAAAGCTGCAAGAAACTTTAATAATGCGTTCTGTGCCTCTATATACAGTTCTGACAACAGACATTTGTTAAAGCTTATAAAAGTAGGTCTGGATTGGAGATGAAAAACAATTTTTGGGTAGTTTGCATTTGCTTCTTTTTAATATTTTAATGTGAAAGTTTGAGTGAATGAATGTTTAAACTGGATGACGTCACTGGAGCATAGGCTATGACGTCTAGGACAAGGCTGTGTTGAGGGAGAAACTGTGGAGCCATTTGATGACAAAGGAGGCCATTTGATCATATCGAGAATACGCTCAGAAATAATATCAATAAGACGCTTACGACATTAAACACCTTCCTGAATAGAGGTGCAGTCTCCTGAGTATTAGAGTATTACAAGTCCTTGAAAGTCCATACTAGTTATATTATAACCAAACAGCGAGTGCGGCTGCAGGGTCAGGTTGGGGCTGTCCAGAGCAGAGGGTTGGGGCTCCCCCGGTACCTGTTAATTTCTATCTGAGTATGAATGCCATACAACGTTGTGTTTCTTCTATTCCGAAGAGACTTCAGTGTACTATACTATAAGTTTAACGAACTAGCAGTCAAATTCTAAGTATTCAAATATTTTCAAGCCATTATAATCTATTTTTGGTCTAAAATATTTCAGGTGACTGAGGCCAATTTAGAGCGTAAGGCCCATGTGTTTGACAAAGTTCACCCTTCTAAGTAACTTGAAAACATAATATAGTTCTTGAACACTAACACTATTTTAAACCCAATGGGTAGTTCTTCATTAAATGTTTTTGGTTGTCTATGTAAATTATGAGGTACGTGCGTGCTTAATTCATTTTCTTAAGATACTGGGAAAAGGAAATAATATAGTAGTAATACCTCCAGCGATTAAAGAGGGATTGAAAACTAATTTTAACTCAAGTGGGTTATGGGGGGACCTTTATAAACTAATTTTTATATGTCTTTTTAAAGCATACGACAAGGTGTGTCAAATTTGATCTTTCTAGGACCTCGAGAATTTGAAAAACAAAATAAAGTTGTTGTAGGAGTTGCAAACCTTATAGACATTTTATCTTAAAGAAAATGGTTTAGTTTTTCAGTTAAAATCACAAATCATGTATGTACCAATTTTTAACTTTGTGCAATATTGAGTGAGTGTTTTGCCTTTTTTACATAGATATTACTTATTCTTACTTAGAACTCATGTATAATTTGGTTTTTTTAAAGATTAAGTTTTATTTAACAGCTCAACCTGCATGAGGAAATATCTTATTAAACCCAGAAAATGTAGGCCTGTTGGGATTTATAAAATAAAACTATATATGAGTATTTTACAACTATGAGTATTCATTAAACGACTGATTTATTCAGATAAATTCAAGTATTATTTAATTAAATACATTTCATTCTTGTCAATTTTGCACTGCAAGTTAATAATTGTATGAAGGGTTTCCCCTAGCTTTATTTAATTCAATTATAATCAGCCATGAGAGTGTAACAGATGAATGACATCACTGGTTATTAAAGTTGATAATTTGGCACTAATTTAAACTAATCCTCGGATTAGAGCCTGTACGTCTTCAAGATTCGTACTCAGGATCAATGGGCAGAAGAAATATGACACGGTTGTGTGAAAAGCTTGGCGGTAATTCCGAGTAAAACAATTTACAAAACTTGTGTTGAGTTTCCTGACGGACAGTTAAGCGAATTCGCAGAGGATTTGGTTTGTTTATGAACCGCTGCGCTGGAGTTTAAATTAAAACATAATTTCATATTCCCGCCATCGCAATACCAGTTACGTGACCCAACCCAGAGCCCCATTTGTCTGAGTTTTCATTTCACTGGCGACTATTTCTGGATATTTCATCTAATATCCATTTTATCACGTGACAATCAAATACGAAAATCGAGAAAACTTCCAACGTTTAAACAGTTGCAATTAATAATACACACTGTTCAACCACTCTGGACTATTACCTTGCAGTATCAACTTTACATGAACCATTCATAGACTACCCGCCAGCACACAGTGACGTAATTGTCATACCTGGGGCAGTGAGATGTGAATTGTAATGACGGCCATTATCTTTTACCGCCACGGACTTTGTTAGACTTTGTCATGTAGCCGCCGGTTGCCTTTAACAGCAGTCTGTCATTAGTTTGACCTTCTGTGTTGAACGAGTCTGTAACCTCTTTGGACTTTGGAATGGGTAAAATTTTTTCGAAAACAGAATGTGTTTTAACTACCCTTGTTTCGTTTGTTTTAATAGAAATTGTTTGCGTTTATATTACCTTAGTAAATAATTTTATATATTTACAGTAAGCATACATTATACATTTAATTAGTAATACTAGTGTTATAAATAACATTTTACAGATTATAAATAAAAAATAGTGACTAAAACCCATTGATGGTAAATGTAAATGTTAGAAACTTAGTAAACGATGTATTGATTAGAATTTTTGATTTGATGCAAACATTTAACTAAGGAATACTTATTGATTTTTAAACTAATTTTCAAGTAAACCTAGTAAATTGATGACATTGTATTTTTAGTTAGAAAAAAGGAAATTTTAATTTGGTTTTATGATATAAAACGAGCCACCAATAGTTAAAACTATAAAAATTTGGTCAGTGCAATTTAAATTTAATAAAGTGAGAGACCAGTAGAAAAGAAATAATATGATAATCATATTGTGAAGTATAGGTGAGATATTGTATCATTCCATAAGATCAGTATGTTGCATTACATTATGAAAAAATGAAATGTTACAAAGCATGCAGAATTCTTTTCCTTAATATGTATAATCTACAAGCTAACTCTCTAAAATAATTCATCTCAACGTCCGTGAAAGTATAATTTTGCCACAAATTATAGGAAACAAGAGTCTAGAACATTTATCTGTCGAAAAAAATGTAATTTTTGACAATAATAAATAAAAAAAATAACATTCCATCATTGGGAGTTAACATAGTCGTATTAGCAAACAAACCGATGTGTATATTGTTTATATTTTTAGTATATTCGTCACCGAATATCTTATATACTCGTATTTAATTTTGACTATGATACATTTAAGGGTCTCAGATGTGCCCGAATATTCCTTTATTTCGTACCAAGTTAGTACAGTACAATACCTTATTTGAAACCTTAGTGGCGTAGTCTAACCCCCCAAAAAAAACTGTTATTGTGAAAACATATGCTGATCAACCTGGTATTCTGTATTATAAGACTAGTAATTCTGCAAAATGGATCTCTAAATCCAGGGGAAAGATTTTGGATATAAATTTACAAAACCATTTGTGAAATAAGGCGCTACTAAATGCAGTAGTGTTAAAATAAACATCTGAAACTGTGTTTTACAACGCACAAATTTACTAACTATAGTAACAATTTCGTAAAGACCACAGTAAAAGGCAATCAATTCAAGCAACGCTACGCTTGGATACTTCTAGGATGGGTGACACTGAATTTAATTGTATTAGCTGTAGTAAGGAGATCCCAAGAGACAGAGGGCTCCTCAATCACAATACTAAATATAGATTCTTTTATAAAAAAATGACGCGATATCCTTTTAGTATCACTCTGCCCGTCCTCATGAACCAATGGCCTGTGCGAGGATCTTATCAAACAGGGTAAAGGGGTGGGTTAGTACAGCACAAGGATAACAGTACTGATAAAATGTGCAACGGTGACAAACATGGTTCGAGCCTGCGCTATATCTAGCTCAGACTCTAGACTCAGCCCTCAGTTCTCCCTCCAAGTAGGTGGAGGGGGATTTAAGGACTTAAACAATGCCTCCTTTAAATTTTAAGTTGAAAACATTTTACGAGCACACTGTGTTGCCATATGGTAATGTAACTGATTATTGTTCCTAACCGGTTGGATTTATAAGAATTTATCATTAAAAAGGCCATTAGGACTTAGAAAATGCTGCATCCAAACTAATTTATGTATCCACTTTTTAATATAAGTGCTTCAGAAACGACGGATTGGTTTAGTTTAAACCTATGCGTGAATGTTATTTTATAAACAAGATACAGTTTCCGTAGTAACTGAAGATATATATTTTTAATTTTAAGTCTTTGTTTCCATATATGAACATGAAATGTGTTTTAGGTATGTTTGTCCAGCTATACCCGTAAGCTTGTATTATTTATCGCTCGTGCGTACAGCGAAAATACAAATAGTTATTAACGCAGCCCATGTTCCAACATTTTCCGAGAAAGATCGCTCTCATGGGCTACATTGAGCTAAATAACGAAAGAGGCTACACATATGTAA
Organism: Homalodisca vitripennis; assembly: GCF_021130785.1. Classification (NCBI taxonomy): domain Eukaryota; kingdom Metazoa; phylum Arthropoda; class Insecta; order Hemiptera; family Cicadellidae; genus Homalodisca; species Homalodisca vitripennis. The sequence goes on from NC_060208.1 coordinate 119,600,784, forward strand.
CTCCGCTACAGTAATTGAATACTGTTTCGAAATTGCTCTACACCAGTCTAACGTAGTACTATTACAAGTATATACACAATAACAATATAACGTACAATTTAAAACGTCATATTGACAATACTTAATTTTACTTGAAACGAATATTTTATTGATAGCGTTAATTATTTTAATGGCATTTGCTTGTTTCGATTCATCGTGATGTCTAACAGTGTAACTCTGCTGTGAAATACTTGAGGAGGGATAGACATGTGGATAAATAACAATCAGCAATGTGATAGTGAGCAGAAATCTCAATTACTTTATGAATCTCCTTGGTTTTATATATTTTCCCTGCAGCAGTAATTTAATTACTAGGAATTAATTGTGTTATATATTCTCCCCTAATGATAAGAGTAACTCAATGTTAATAACGACTTTGATTTCTTAGTAAGAATAAGTAGCAAGGTTACAAGGCTAACTACTCATATTGTACTCATTTCTTAAGTGGGGCGTGCGAGCAAATTCAAAATAAATGAGTAATCTATTTTGTCTCTTCATTTACCAAATGAAATATTCTCCCGAGCTGCTCTCTGAGAGATAACCAGAAGCAGATATTACAAAGTTTGTGGTTTCAGTGGAAACTTACCAAAGTTTAACGCAGGAGAAGGATTTTTCCTTAAACAAACGCTGTTATTTTCAGAGGTTGTATTTTAATAGCTTTGCTGCGATCATTACCGAGCGAACGCCTTTCTCTTAACGATTTTAACAATGAAAATAAAATAAAAATATTCGCGGATGCTCATTAGCCTATTTGAAGTTTGTTGAAGTTGAATTGAGCCTCCTATCGAAATATTACAAGGAAAATGAATATAGTAACATAAACAGCCACGCCAATATATGGTCAATTGGAATAATACTAAAAATAAATTCAATATCTTTAATGAAAATAGTTTTATTGCATATATTTTGCATAATTTTAAACTTTATTATCAATCTCAAAGTCTGTAAATTTTATTTATACATAGAACTGCTAAAATGTACTTTTAGCACTTTTTTCTACCTTATTATATTCAAAAGATGTGGTAATATTTTTGATAAATCAACTGGTAAATAAATAGATTTTTTTTAACAACTAAAATATTTTGTGAACCTTTAAACAATAACAATGACTAATATTAAATTAGTCTATAAAACACGTTTTAAAGCTACGTTATTATAATAGGAAAATATAATTATTTTGTATACTTTAAAACTTATATATTCTTAAAGATCGTAGTATTATTGAAAACGTAATAGCATGTATGTAACATTGTAGAAACGTTAAAAAGTTTCTATGTATCCATTTAAGCATTATTTTCAAACCCTGTCTGCATTAACTCAACATGGAAAAAAATCAGAACGCAAGAAAATATTTTGAGTAAAAATGGCATATTTATTGCAAAGAAATCTGTACTTTATTGCGTGGTTAATTTTTATATTATACTCATAAGTACTTATTTGCTCTATACTGGAGGTTTTTGGACCAACATAATATTCAGCGAAATATTTTAAACTACATGTTGCTTAATAGGCTCCTAGGATTTGCATGCAAAAGTTCAAGTCTACAGCTCGTTTCATTCTTGATATGATATAAATAGATTATCAGACATATAATAAGTTTATATCGTAGGGACAGCTAAAGAAATGAATTTTTTCCAGTATCTCCGCTATCGTTCAGCCAATAACTGAAGTTTTCAATGATTAATTTACTCTTTTTTTCCGGAATGGAATTTAGGATATGTGTGTGTGTGTGTGTGTGTGTGTGTGTGTGTGTGTGTGTGTGTGTGTATGTGTGTGTGTGTGTGTGTGTGTGTGTGTGTGTGTGTGTGTGTGTGTGTGTGTGTGTGTGTGTGTGTGTGTGTGTGTGTGTGTGTGTGTGTGTGTGTGTGTGTGTGTGAGTGTGTGTGTGTGCGCGTGTGTGTGTAGTATTTTCTATAGTACCATTACTGGGAAACGTGCAATAAATACAATGGTTAATTCGTCATAATTTCTTAAAATTACATTTATCTGTTATAATCAAAAGGAATTAATCATTTACTATAAACACTCAATACTATTAACGTTTTATTTATTTACACAGTTCACTAACCTCACCATCAAATAACGCTTTTTACTATTAGTTGATAATGATAAAAGCATAAGATCAGTACTATTGTAATCTTGCTACTTTGAAGTTAGGGATGTATTTTACCTAATTCTGTTGAATGTTATTCTGGAAATAACCGCTGTTTTTGACATAAAAGACGGTTTTACTGTCGCTTAAATCATATTCCCTTAAAGCAGTTTCACAGTTATAAATAAGAATAACAGTAACACAGGTTTGTCCTCTACGAAACTTGCGAATAGAGTGTGAAGCCTAATATTTGGTTTTGGCAGATTTTATATATTCAACATATTTTAGAAACTCTAGATGATAATTTTGCTATTGATCGATTGGGCAGCTTTGGGAAAGTGTGGTTAGGCAATAAAAATTTGGAGAGTTAAATACAATTAAGTAGGTTTTGCCCAAATCCTCTAGAGTATCGCCTAAATGCTGTAAGAAATAGTGGCACTGTTGTATTGCTGTATTATTGTATTTACATTGACTATGTGGTAATATTTTTGATAATTCAAAGTGGTAAACAATCTGTTTAACTGCTAGTTTACAAACGACTGCTCTCCCTTTAGAACCAAATAATGGAGTATGACATTTTTACTAATATGGTATGAAATAAACATTCAGTTATCGTATTTATAACATCGTTTTTTTTTCAGAAAATATATGTCGTTATAAATATAAATATACGGCTTATGATCTAGAATGTAGAGGTGGAATTTGTTCAGTATAAGAAAATATGCCATGTATACAAAAAACGTTCCTTCATCGAGCTTTGAACAGCAGAAGCTTTTTCGCGTATGAAAGTTTTTATTACTAATAGGCTTTTGCGTGGGAAAATTCTCCCATATAGTCAGGGCTTATAAACTGTGACGTAAATAAAATCAATACTTCTCCTTTCCACCAACACAAAATCAGTTCATTCTCTGAAAGCCAGGACTAACATACTCGTATAAGGTATAAAGTCTCGTATAAGAAGGAAGCGCCCATCAGCCTTGTAGGGAACAACGTAATATTGAAGGATCAGGATGTGTAAGACAGGAAACGTGAGAGATCCATTCCCTGCTATTCCAACACTATTACCTTATTCACATCCATGAATGAGTTCGACCTCTATCAAAGAAGAAGGAAGCGTGCCAGAATGTCTAGTACAGCCGACGCTATGACGGTAGCGGTATGCCTGTTATCATAACGAGGATGCCGGCGCCAGGATACGGCAGTCCTGAGCACTAGACGGGCAGGACAAGCGCGTGTCCTGACTCACCGAGTGACTAGTTGACACACTGACTGGATTCTAAGGCGATTCCGTCCACGACAACTTTTTTCCATCCTGGAAAGTCTATCGACCAGCTCTCATTGTAGTAGGATGCTTGGATATGTTCATTCAATCAAACACTGACATCTAAGTAATCAATATTACTCGTAATAGAATAATACTTTCTGCTATACTATTAAGCTTGCCAACTTAAATTATAAATATAATATTTTTTTTAACCAACGGATACATTTAAACGTATGTTCTTTGTTTGATACAGTGCAATTTTAACTCCTGTGTAGTTTAATTCCTAGAAATGTGTTATTAGATTTTACGCAGGAGACTTAAATACCTTATTCTACAATAAATTAACTACTTTTAACTTGTTGCTTAGTTTACGTAACTTTGATACACTATTCATTATATAATTGGTTTAATATTAAATAGACAGCAGCTCTATTCAAATGAATTTAATTTTCAGTACTTTAAACAAATGTGTATATAATATAAATTAATTTTTACATGTTTTCGATGCTGAAACACAGGTTTCTATGGCAAAATAAAACACTGCTCCATTCCGGTAAAAATTGTGAGGAGTATGGTTGTGGCAGACTTGTCGGGTTAAAATGGGCTTATATTCAGTAAATTTCGGTTTAGAGCAATTGAAAGTTAAGTTATCGTATTATATTAGTTAAATATTAAGTCATAATTTTCAATGAACATAAACTTCATATATTCAAATACGTGTAAAAAAATCCATTACATATTTCAATATTTAAAAGTTTCAAAGATAATATTGTTATTAAGACTAATAATAATATACAAGTAATATTTTATCCCTGTTAATTTGTAGGTAACAGCAGAATCCTGATGCAAATCATCCAAAACCATCCTTAAAATGATGAGCCAATGCGTAGTGCCAAACACTTTAAAAATGCCAAATGTTTATTTGGAAGCATATTTCTGAGAATAAAACTAAGTAATTCATCCCCAATTTGTATGTGTTTTACGAGATTTTGGTTTCGTTTCATTATTATGATTATCCAGATTTAATAAAATAAAATTATTTTTTAAATATACTGATAAGACTTTATAAATTGACTTATTTCTTACAATTTAAAATAAAATCCTCTTAATAAACGAAAATATCACCTATCTACAAATTTATTATTTTTGTTTATATTTTGATTTAGACTTTCAAGAAATACCAAATATGATTGGATTAGGAATGTATTGGTTGGGTATAACATTTTACAATAAAGAGATTTGTTTCAGCATTCAAACTATTTACTTGTAAGTTTGATGATATTTTAAATTTGATTATAAATATAGTTTTGTCAAAAACCATCTTCTAAGCATCACATAAAATAAATTGTTGAAAGTGTAGTTATGCATTATAACATTATAACACTGATATTTTGAGTTCCTTATGGCTAAAAACAAATTCAACCACTGCCAACATAAATTTACTTTTTAAAGTATACTGGACTTAAAAAAGACAATTAATATCAATTGAGCCGGTTCAATACCTATATCTCCCCGGGCTCATGTGTGTTTTATATAGTGTGTGTGTGGTTTATTGGCTGCAGAGGCGACTGACCTTTTGAAGGCGTTTGGCCTTTCCGGCAGAGTGGCGTAAAGACTCTGAGCTGTAGTGTACTAGTTAGGAGTAGCTCCTGTTTAATATTTTGGTTTATTTTAGTATTTTGTTAGATTTGCTGAGCTGATTCCTTCTAACATGTGCGGCTAGGTTTACGGCCCCTCACTGATGAGGTCCAAGGATGAGCTGTTTATCTCCTGTCATCTCTCCATCATGCGTGGTCGCAGAGAACCTTCACTTTTGCGCTCTGCTGAGGGACGGCCACCATGATGGACATTTCTGCTAGTCAAAATCTGTGATACCCTGCATTCTTTATTTATTTGTTATTGTTATTGTTGCCATTTATATAGTTTATATTTTGTTATTTAATTTTTAGGTTAGTTTTAGATATTATTTAGTTATTTCTTGGATTTCATTAGGAGCCCGCCCTTAGCCGAAGGATACCGGGGTGGAATTGGCATTTCTTGTTTCAAATTATGGCGTGTCTAATTTTTTGTATGCAGGTGCACCTGACAAGAATTGTTCGAGGTATATACTACTGCAGGCAACTTTTTATTTTTTTTTTATTTATAATATATATATATATATATATATATATATATATATATAATATATATATATATACTTATTATATTGACTGGATAGGCCTGTGTTTTCGTAGTAAATGAACCTGAGTATACTGACCACGGTGTTTTTTTTTTTTTACCTAGTTTAATTTTGATCCGGCATCCCGTTCGCCACCATGGGCGCGGCGTTTCCCTGTTGGTTTGCTGTGGGTGTGCGAGCGGCGATGTAAGGTTTCAATGGTAGCAGAGCGTGGTTACCTGCTCTCTCAGCTGTCCCTCAGTTCTGGTTTTGTTTGTTGGTGTAGGTTAGTGTTAGGTAGGGGGAGGTTAGAGTACACATTTTTTTTTTTATTAGGAGCTCGCCCTAGCACAGGATACCGGGTGGAATTGGTTTAGTGTCTTGCTTCCTGCAGACTTACCCTTTGCAGGGAGCAGGGGACTCTAAATTGCTTTAACCGCTAAATTTACCTAACTGTACTCTACTTCTCCCCTATCAATGTGTTTGTTTTGTTATATTTATTGCTTCTGTGTTTTGTAGGTTGTGGTTAGTGTATATTTGCAGGGTATCCTTCTATTAGGTAGCAGGTATTAAGTTCTTCACTTGGACCTCGTCAGTGTAAGCCCTTTGTGAGTTGAGTCCACTTAGTTTACTAAGTAATTGTTGCGTACGCTTTGTTGTATTTATTTGTCTTAATTGTTTGGTATGGCGTTTTCCCTGGTGCCTGAACATCTGCGCAAGCCCGAGTTGGTTTTTGAGGTCCTGGCGAGAGAGACAGAAGCCCGAGGGAGATGTGAGGGCATTAAGAGCTCAATACGGGATTGTATAGCGTTGGACCGCAGCTGGAATGCAGAGTTCCAAATTAATACTGAATTTGAGTTTTGTAAAACCCGAATGGAAGAGTTAGAAGACGATATTAATTTTGAGTCACTTCCCATGTCCGGGTCAGCAAAGGCTAGATTGGCATCTCAACTTTTACATTGGCGTGACAGAATAGTTTTTACTTATGTCAGCTCCTAGTTTAGACTCTGATATTAAAAAGTTGGGCCTTTTCGGCCAGTAACAAATTAAAAACAAGCCTTAGATGGTTTGAGTGAGGTGCGCTCGGTGAAAGAGAAGGGGGGTACTATTTACCGCTGTCACTCCAACGGAGGTTCCCACTACCATTACCTTTGCTAACCGTCCTCCGGCTCTTTCTTTCGAGGCCTCCCAGAGTTTACTATGTCTCCGATGGGTAGTGGCCCTCCTGAAGCGGCTGGTGAGGCATCATCTATAGTTGTGCCTTCCTTTTCTAGCTTTGGCAAATTGCCCCATCCTTTGGGGAGTGTTTTACAACACTTCCCCAGAGTTGATGGGCTTGACACTAATTTACTTATCCATTTCCTTCTGGAAGTTTTTAAGCTGAGAGAATTTCCTGGTATGACAGATGCCATGCTTATGCAGATTTTAGCGCAGTTTTCCTTAAGGCCGCTTTTTGATCGCCTTCTAGACTGCCTTAAGAGAGGTGCCACTTTTGACCAGTTCCACGCCGAGATCTTGGAGTTCTTTGTACCTGCTCGGGTTAGGGAACGCTTGCGGGTGGAACGCGTTTACCGTCCTCAGGCACCAGACGAGACGTTGAGCTATTTTGTCGGGGAGATACGGGATGTAGCACGGGTGTTTGCGCTTGAGCTTGAGCGAAACAGAGTTGGTGAGCCTTATTTTGGAGGGCATTAAACCTGAAGAACGCTCCCCGTTTGATTTTTTGTAGCCGTCCCGCATCTTTTGCGGATTTGGACCGCCTCTCCATCATCATCTCTAGAGGGGTTCAGGATGCGGATGATCAAAGGGAGGCCATGTCGAGGCATCTTCCTCAACTTGCCTCCGGGGCCGGTCCATGCTCCGGTGCGGTCTGAGCCAGCAGCTGCTCCTTCCCGTAGGCAGCCTCCTACCTGTTATGGCTGCAAGCAAGTGGGACATATTAGACCGTTTTGTCCACTTAATAAAAAAAACTAGTAAGCTTGCGGACGAGTAAGCCCCGACTCGTGCCGTAAAGGTAATTTTGAGGGCAAAAAATGTTACATAATTTTGATGGTAAAAGGGTAGCTGGTTTAATACAGAACAGAAAGAAAACAGAAAGAAATAGACTTGGGGACAGTTATCATCGTTGGCCGAGAGGGGAGGTTTGCTGCTCTGGCCGCGCAGGGGAGTAAGGGCTGCCCGCTCAACCTGCCACAACTGGATGTGCTTTGTGGGGGAATGTGGTGCAGAAGGCCCTGGTTGATTCTGGGTCAGCACGCAGCCTGATTTCTTTGTCGTTTTTTTGAAGATCTAAAAATCCTCTGGGCTAATACGGCAGGTTGAGCCTAGTTCACTTATCTGCTGGACTGCTTCACGCACACCTTTACCTATTATCTGTAGTGCCCAGATTCACATCAAAATTAATTATTTCTCTTGGGATTGGAGCATTTTTGGTGGCTAAGGACCCTGACTTTTTCCTTTCATCTTGGGAGCAGATTTTTATCGGAAAAACTGGCATGATTTTGGATTTGGCCTCCAGTCATGTTTTTCTTTGCTTTCACCAGGCGGGTGCTCGTTCCCTTTTCTGATGTCGAGTCTCGTGGGACTGCTGCCTTAGAGATGGAAGATAAGAGCTTGACTCCTCCTGACCAACTAGGACATCTTACGCCGAAAAGAGGCTGAGGACATAAGGCAGATTTGTTCCAGTTTTCCTGAAGTCCTCACTGACAAACTGGGCACGACGAATCTCTTGGAATACGAGAATTCGTCTTACAGACACCCGTCCTGTACGTTCCCATCCATATAAGCTTGCTCCGCCCAAGATGGAAATTCTGAGAAATATGATCGATGATTTACTTAAGAGAGTGGGTAGATCGAGCGCTCAAATTTTTCCAGTCCAGCGTTTTTCCAGGTTAGTTTTAGTGCCGAAACCTAATGGGAAGTCCAGATTGGTCCTGGATTATCGAAAGCTCAATGCTCAGATAGAAATTGACTCCGTGCCTCTCCCCGATTTGCATTCTGCTTTCGACGTGTTTGGTAAGGCCAAGTATTTCTCCATTTTTGATCTTAATCAGGACATACCATCAGATTCCTCTAAAACACGAGTCTCGACCTCTCACTGCCTTTTGTGTGCCTTGGAATTTGTACCAGTTCCCGTACCCTAGTGCCAATGGGCTTGGCTGTGGGGGCCCAAAACACTCACCAGACTCCTGGATTCTATCTTTCATGATGTCAAATTTAAGTTCGTGTTCAACTATCTGGAGGACCTGCTGATTGTGTACAGTGAGAGTTATGAGGAGCACTTGACTCATCTGGAGGAAGTTCTAACTAGGCTGCGAGAGTCTGGCCTTACCGTCAATCCTGAAAAGGTGAGTTTGCTCAGCCTGAAATATCGTTTTCTTTTTTCTCTATTGTCTCTTCGAGTGTTTGTATTGATCCAGAGAGAACCCAGGCAATCAGGGAGTTTCCTCCTCCTAAGGATGCCAAGGGGATTGCCCGTTTTGTGGGAATGATAAATTTTTATCGTCGTTTCATCATCCCCAATGTTGCTGAAGTGGCGGCCCTCTGAACTCTCTTAGGAAAAAAGGGTGTGCCAAGTTTGAGTGGGGTGAAGCGCAACAGACTGCTTTTGAGCAGCTGAAAGAGGCAGTGATGCAGCCTCCAGTCTTGGCTATGCCTGATTTCAGTCGTAGGTTCGTCTTGCAAACTGATGCTCCTCCTTAGCCGTTGCTGCTGTTTTATCCCAAGAAGTAGATGGTATCCGGCAGCCCATAGCTTATGCTTCACGCACGTTAACCCTTGTGAGAAGAAGAGTTGTTCTGTTTATGAGCTGTTTATGCTGGAATGTTTGGCTGTCGTGTTTGGAAACAAGTTCAGGCGCTTACTAGAACATAAAGATAATTTTTGTTGGAAACCGACAACCAGGCACTTTCTTGGCTCCTTGGCCCACCCCCGTCAGCTCGGAAGATTGGTCGCTGGGTATCCAAATTTCTGCCCTTAAGTTCACAGTGCAGCACGTGCGAGGCACCCAAAATATCATAGCGGACACTCTGTCGCATGTATCCCTTACCCAACGACCACCAGAATTTAATCAGAGCCGCCATGTTGTGGCGTGCTCCTAGACTTTCCTCTGGCATTTTCGGACATTGTTTCCACACCAACTTAAGGATCCCGAGCTGACTGCTATCATCAATGAGCTTAAAAACGGAGGTGCCCACCCTCCTTATATTTCTGTACCGAGGTGCTCTATGCTGCCGTGACAAGCAGCGGAGAAAACCTAAGTTAGTGCTGCCAAGCTTTCTTGTACCGATGGTCTTTCAGTATTTTCATTCTTCTCCTGTGGGGTGGACATCTTAGGAATTCATAAGACCATCGCGAAGATTAGGGATCAGTTCATCTGGAAAGGTATGGACCGGGATATTGCAGCTCGAGTACGTTCTTGTGAGCTGTGCTCGCTAAGCAAACCCGCTCAAAATACCAAGTTGGGTCTTTTGTCAATCTGAGGTGGCGGAAAAACCTTTGGGAGAGGTTTTCATTGACTATGTTGGGGCTCTCCCGGTAGCAAAGTCCGGAAATAAGTTCCTACTTGTTTGTGTGGATGCCTTCTCCAAGTTGTTTGGTTTGGTTGTTCCCATTGCGGAGTGCTACCGCGCAGCTCACGGTGCAAGCACTTCGTAACCATTTTTTTCAACACTTTGGAATCCCCGCCACCTTAGTTTCCGATAATGGTTTCACAATTTGTCTCTAATATCTTTAAAAAGAATGTGCTTTGGGCACGGAATCCGCCATGTGACTACTTCCCCTTTCTAATCCTCAGCCCTTCTCACGCCGAACGGTTTAATCGCAATCTTCGATCTGCTCTCATTGCCTTTCATGCGGAAAATCAGACCACCATGGGATCAACAACTACCTTGGATCCAATTTGCCTTTAATACGGCCCAGCATGAAAGTCACAAGGCGGTACCTTTCGAGTTATTATTTGGCTTTCCGCCAAACAACCCTTTTGGCGAACCTTTGAAAAATTAGCGATCTTCTGCCACCTCCTGGTACTCCCGATGTGAAAGCCACTTGGGAGGCAGCCAGGCGGAATCTCATTCGGGCTAGGAGTTAGTAAGGAGGAAGTACAACACCGAGGTCGTATTGCCAATCCCTTCCAGGTGGGGGATCTAGTTTACTGCAAGGCTCACCCAGTCAGTTCGGCTGTGGACAAAGAGCTGCTAAACTTTGCTACAGGTGGACTGGTCCCCACCGCATCTTGAAGTTTCTGACTCCGGTGACTGCCCGACTGGAGATCCTCAGTCCGAGAAGATTTTTTCAGGCGCACATAATCCCATCTGAAGCCTTGCCGGAGTCATCCGTGATCCTCATCTCTTTAGTCTGTGCGGAAGGGTTTTTTTAGGTCCAGAGGCCTGATCACCTTCTGCTCCTTCTTCTGATCAAGTTCTGTTTTCTTCTTTGATACCCACGCTACTCTTGGAGGGATTTCTTGCCTCCAACTGGATTTTCTTGGTTTTCCTTCAGCGTTCAGGGTTTCGGTTTATATTTCTTCAACCTTTGGGGGGAGAGGCATTTCGTTCGGTTCTTCTTTTTGAATGAAATTAACAGAGGGAGTTCCTCCTTTTGGGGGGGGGGGGAGTCTTGAGCCGGTTTCAATATACTCCCCGGCTCATGTGTGTTTTATATATAGTGTGTGTGTGGTTTATTGGCTGCAGAGGGACGGCGACCTTTTGAAGGCGTTTTGGCCTTTCCGGCAGAGTGGCGTAAAGACTCTGAGTCTGTAGTGTACTATTAGGAGTAGCTCCTGTTTAATATTTTGGTTTATTTTTAGTATTTTGTTAGATTTGCTGAGCTGATTCCTTCTAACATGTGCGGCTAGGTTTACGGCCCCTCACTGATGAGGTCCAAGGGATGAGCTGTTTATCTCCTGTCATCTCTCCATCATGCGTGGTCCGCAGAGAACCCTTCACTTTGCGCTCTGCTGAGGACGGCACCATGATGGACATTTCTGCTAGTCAAAATCTGTGATACCCTGCATTCTTCTTTATTTGTTATTTGTTATTGTTGTAGTTTGCCATTTATATAGTTTTAATTTTGTTATTTTAATATTTTTAGTTTATTTATTTTCTTAGATATTATTTAGTTGATTCGATTCCCTTAGCCGAAGGATACCGTGTGGAATGAGGCATTTTTCTTGTTTCAATTATTATGGCGTGTCTAATTTTTGTGTGCAGGTGCACTGCACTGACAAGAATTGTCGTCGATATATACTACTGCACTTTTTATTTTTTTTTATTTATAATATATATATATATATATATATATATATATATATATAAACTTAATTTATATTGACTGGATAGCCTGTGTTTTCCTGTAGTTTTCGTGAACCTGAGTATACTGAGTTACTAACCACGGTGTTTTTTTTTTTTACCTAGTTTAATTTTGATCCGGCATCCCGTTCCGCCACCATGGGCGCGCGTTTTCCCTGTTGGTTTGCTGTGGGTGTGCGAGCGGCGATGTAAGGTTTCACAATTTATCTCTTAAATCTAAGAAACGTTTAATTATTCAAGATATTACATACAATAAAAACCCTGCTTACAGCAAAAACACGATTTAATATGGTTATGGATTTGTAATGTAAATATGGTTATACATTAAAGCTTTAAAAATAACATAACCTGTAAATCAAACGCTAGCCCAAGGAAGTACTAAAGGGTAAGACTAAAATCACCTAGTAGCTTAATGTTTACGAACTTTCCAAACTAGAAACTACTGACAACGCCGTAAAATATAACAGCTCTTCTGTCTGCTCTGGGATTGTGCTATGGTGTGATTGCTTAACGATTATGGTCAAAGTTAACCCTACGAGGTGAACATTTACAACTGTAAATTACAGTAAAATCTTTCATTTAATCTTAGTATCAAATATTTTTATGGCGTAAATATATTATTGTATATTTAAGAGGTGTTCTAAAATAAACTGTTTCTTGAAACGCTTACAATAGAATAATACACTATTACGTCTTTTATTACACCAAAAACTAAATTAATGAGTTATCAACTATGTTAATATATAGTTTTTCTTGTAGATTTAGATTGTCCTCATCGCTTTAAAAAGGTAACATGGTGGCTGAAAAATTTCTATACGAATATTTATTCTCAAATATTATCATCTATGTAATCAGTTTACCTGTTTTATGGGATTGAGGCATTAAAATTCTTTATGATAGGATAGTACGAAAAGCATTAGCTTTGAATATTTGATTTATATTTTAGAGGAACCTCTTTGTGTTACAAAATTGAATAGGGCGGAAGCATGCACTTGGTGGGCTAAAACTAATTTCTGCATTTAATTGAAATTGAAATCATTGGATTCAGTATTTCCAACGGATTTAAATAATTACTCAATATTAAACATTTCTAAGCAATAATTACAGAAGTCACAAAATATTTAACAACTAATATAATAATATTGTTTATTTGTTTTACATTACAATAAATAATAGTGCATTGTTCATGAGAAACTAAAATTTATATTCTGCAATAAAATAATAATGAATCAATTTTAATAAACACGTGGTAAATACGACCAAATTTAAAAAATTCATAGTTTGTATATAAAATATTATTGGCATAACATCTTAGAATTACGTTTATTTGGTGTTTGTATATATGTGTACTGAAATACACATACAGTATATATACGCACATTCTTGTAAATTTATGATTATACATATATATATATATATATATATATATATATATATATATATATATATATACACACAAATATATATATACAAATATATATATATATATATATATATATATATATATATTTACATGTATGTATGTTATATGTTTTAAATAATCTAAAACCACAACCCTCGTGTACAGACTAAGCAGTAGACGTAGTTTCTGAAGTTCAATGTAAAAGATTATGGAAATGCTAATATAATGTGACTAAAGCTGTTTTACTTGCCGTCAGATGCTGTACCTAAATTGCATCTCTTGAAAACCTAATAAACCTACGCAACACCACACACACTCTGTGTTTTTAACATTTTCTTGCTTAAATACAGCAGTGTTTGTCCTGTAAATCCCCAGATAATATTGTTTATCCCTCTCATTTCTCGCACAACTTTATTATTGAGAGTAAAAAATATTCAGCACGCAACATCGTCAGCTCGTGCGCGTATGTGAGACTGCAAGCCCGCCAACAGAATATTAAACTGTACTGTCTGATAATATCGGCCTGCTGTCTGTACAATATTCATACTCAACAGTAAAAATATGTCAACACTAAATGTTAAGTTTATTTTCAAAACAGAATTCTATAGGTATACTGTCTATTGAGCGAAGTCCATATGTAGCTATTCACAATCCGAGTTTCGGTGCAGTTCTAACCCGGAGCGTTTGAAATATAGTAAGTAAAAATTGTGAAATTATTATAATGAAACTAAATATTTTTTGATCGCGCATTCTTTGCTCCTTTGGTTACAGCCTGTACGTTTTTTTTACTTAAAACTATAAATTCAAAAACTGCTTACAATTACAATAAGTTTATGTTATTTATTACAAGTTAAATATTGAATGTACATTCTGAATATTTATAGATATGAGTGTAAAAGACAGGAAAAGAAGTTGGACCAATGTAAAATCTTTTTCGCAAGAAAACCATCGTTAAAATAACCCAATTTAGAGACGAGCATGACAAGTACTAAAAATTTAAGTTAAAATGTTTTGTATATTTAATAAACACAATGTAAAAGATATCACTTGTATTTGTGAGTATAACGTTATTTTTTATATTGCTCATTTCTGAATTAGGCTTCTATTTTTGGGGAAGTAAAATACATCAAGCGAAAGTTCCACAACTACGTCGTACAATTAAATTAATGGACTAAAGTTTTGTATGGAGCTTAAACTTCTAGGCAGATCTGCTTTTAACATATGATGTTGTATAAGCTACAAATTCAGGCCTAACACAATATTGACCCTGCATTCTAAAGTACATAACTAATAACAAGCATCTATTTTAAAACAGATCCAAATATAGCGCTATTAATTATGAACATAAGTCGTTACGTACATGAATATATTTAATATGAGAACAAATTGAAAATATCATGAAAAATCTGACAAATATTTAAAACACTTGTTGAAATCAAAATTTCCATTTTGTTTGAACTTTCTATTATAATTTATTACCTTTACACTTTATCATCTCTGATGGAAGATCAGCTGTAAACTAGTCGTGTATTTCAATATGAATTGTATTTTCTTGTTAGTTTAAAAGATCTCTTCGTTTGTTCAAAATATTATAAAACTATACATAAGATTTTGTATCAACAGGACTCTGTTTATAAAAGAACTACTTGAAGATAGAACTATTTATGTAAAAGAAAAGTAGTTTATTTGGATGTGCATATGCAATAATCTATGTGTATAATGTAGTAGCATAAAACTATAATATGCAGAATATTCTACGATTTCCTATTTTACTTACAAATTAAAATGGTTAGTACCACAAATTCAATTATAAAATTCTTTTCTTTCATTTAATAAATTAATAAAGAAAATCTATGTATCAGTATAATCGATCTTATTATGATACGTACAATAAATTATAGTAAACTGTTTCCCCCCCCAGAAAAACACGCGTATTTTGTTACCCTTGCCAATTCTGAATAGAGGGTTGGATATGAATGACAGTCGAGAGAGGAAATGGGAATTTGTTATTTTTTATTGTATCCACGATTGGTGCGTTATTTCTTACTACGTTTCGAACATAAAGGAAGTTTTCCTGTTTTATTGTCCCGATGGATTGTTGCGGTTATCCTTCTTTTATTTTATATTTTTCCAGCTTTTCTGCGCACATATTTAATTAAATCCCTTTTAAATCTCTAACATTTTGAGTCCTGAGTTATTCGATTATGCCAACATTATTGAAAACGCGTATTATATTGCAGGTTTTATACAATACTTTTTAAGAGCTGGAACGATGAAAAAAGAGAGTCACAAAATGTACAATCCTCTAAATTATATCTGCGTCTCACTGTTACATAGTCGTTACTAAGACGTACGTATTAAGTGGTGGCTACGTTTTTCGGTTTTGATCTATTAATATATTGGAAGCGTCACTTCTATTTGATTGTGATTATCTGATGTAGTTATAGTCCAGCCAGATCTGTTCACAAGTTTAATATTTATTCTTTAATCTATGTCCATCAGTATTGCGATCCACTAAGATTGGATGGGAAGGCAATCCTGAATGTTACATGTTGTGTTATGGAGCTACTGCGGATATAAACCTGCCTGTTACTGCTAAAAATGGGGAAATTGTTTGTGGAAAACTCGAGAGGCTGAAAATTTGTAACAATGACGATAGCCATAAATAGCAGAATATATTAACTTTCAATCAAACTGAGAATTCAACCAACGGAACACTCTTGCGTTGTAGTACCTCCCCTAACTCACCGGAACTTTGATTATTTGAACACTGCTATGACACGTAACTGTGAAGGTATCATGTGGCAAAACATTTTTAGATAGATGTTATCTGTAAACTTTAAGTTGTCCGAAATAAACTAATTTCTACATAGACAAGAGTTAATTGTATGATGGTACATGCCCAAACAAGTCATTCGGCAGATCTTTTATGAAGCCTATCACTCTCCAGGCTGACGCAAATTGTATTTTGTTTACGGGATCGTAATTTCTGTACGATTTTGTGTTTGTCTGTCTGTCCACAGGATAAATCGAAAATAAGTCTGAGTGCACGTGGTGTGGCGTACTCCTTCTATTTAATTTAGGTAACTTAGCAAACATTTATTCTTTTATTAATGTCTCGAGTTAGCACACAGTATATTTTTTGCTCAAGAATTCAACTAAATGAAATTCCATACATTGGCCAAAGTAAGACATATTATATCAGATACTCTTAAAAACTAAATGAAACCATACAATCCCAGAAACAAAGGACTTCAGATTAAAACACTTCCATGCAAATGGGTAGTTTGAACTATTATTTCTTTCATTCAAATCAAGCTTAGCATTATTTTGTCTCATTATTCGTGCACTCGTTATTGGCGGAGCAGTAACGAAGCCTATTTACTAGTAGGTTTTGAATAATTTCATTTCTGTATGTTTCAAGATTAAGTTCAAGTTCAAAACTTTTTAATCAAGTCAAACTATTTTTCCTTTAGAAAGCATTATGTAAACGGATTATTTATTAAATATCGGCTACCTATGGAGATATTAAAATTTTAATTCATATAAAAGTGTGTATTATTGGAATGTCAATTAATTTTATAATTATTAAATGAACCACTTCGTTTTGAAGAAAGATGCGTCCATAAATTAGATTGTTGTGTAGTGTTCCTTTAAAAACATAATAAATTTATTTACACTGTTCATATTGCAGTCACTAAAAATACTTCGATGCCATTTGATAGTTAGATGTTTTTAGAAAGCTCCTGTTTTTCAATAAGGGCATCATAACGCAACCTGAACAATACTATAAAGGTATAGTGATGAATTAAAAAACCGAACCTCCGAAATGTATTATACCGTTTTCCGATTGTGTTCTGTACGGAATATGTCAGGATAGCCACTCTGTATTCTGCTGAGGAGCGCCGGTTGACGGGTTGGCGGGAAGGAAGTGTTTTGGCGGGAAATGAACAGGACAATAACTTTGAAGTGACTCACTGGGCCAATAAATCCTTCTGTCTTCCTTTTCGAGATAGTTCCGTCTGAATCTGATTTCCTACGCTGCTTGGGGTGCAATACTGAGCAGTATATCACCAGTGGGGTTAAGAAAATATTGTCATCACCAATCAAGCTAAACTTCGATTGTTTATCTAAATAGGTTATTGATGTTCGATATATGTTGAGGTGCATAAGCCAAAATAACCATGATACGCTTATATATTTATTATGATAAAATAACTAGAACTAAACCCTTGTGGCACAAACCAATAATCAATAATAATTTTATATTCATGTGTATTTATTGTATATTTATTTTTATATCCTCAACAAGAGATTCCATCATTAATTATATTTTATAATTTTGACATAAATTTAATCCATTCAATGTAGTATTATTGTTTACTCATATATACAAACTATAGCACTTATGTAAAAATAAAAGATTATTTTTATTGGTTTTTATGTTATTTTAAATCGTAACAAAGTGTTTATTGAAGAAATTGCATTATGTTTTAATTGAAGAATATATATGTGGCTGGAACTTAATAGATTTCAGTGCAAAAGTAACAAAGAGTACATTTAATTCAATTAATAAACATTGATTAGGAAATATGATTCAAAACAAATAAATAATATGGCAATAACTACTACATACATATCCATTTCCTTTCACTAAAGTCAATCTATATTTTAGAGTAAACATTTTCATTTTCTCAAATAATCTACGTCACCTGCAGAAGGCAACACAGGTAATTAAATGTTTTGTAGTGATACATTAAAAACATTTCTAATGCAATAAAATGTTATAAAATTATTTGTGTTATGAAAACTGTCCTTAAACAATTTATTATTATTGATTAGTTATAACATTACAACTGTTTACTTACTAATGACAATTTTAAACAAATGATCACATGATAGTGTATTTAATATTTTGACGAATAAATTCCGTGTACGGATCAACCAATATTCAACATAAAATACACATTATGAGAATCATACATTTCATTTATAAATGTACCGAATGTTTATATAACACTTAATTTTAAATTGAGTTAAATATGTAGAACATGTACTTTGTTCGAGTAAAAGCTTCGTCCTTTGTCATCAAAGGCAAATATTATGTTTACCTAACAGTTGAGACAAATATTGAAGTTAATTAATTTCAAAATAATTATATTCCTCCACACACTGCTTATTAAATATAAGTTTTTAAATTAGAAGTATATATATATATATATATATATATATATATATATATATATATATATATATATATATATTATAAATAGCATTCTTTTATCAAACAAAGATAAATAATAATATAACAAAACAGAATATTATGATATAGTAAGAAGTAATATGCAAAATATTTCACAGAGTGGAAATATTTATAGTCCGAGAACAGCTAACTAAGAATGCAACAGTGGCAACCCGAGTTGAAGCTAATGACCCCCCAATCTCTCCCTCGAACCCGCCACCCATCCGGTTATTCTCCACAAACAAAGCTACAAAATCCTTAGTGCTTTATCAAACTTCACTGTACATAGATAATATGTACTCTGGAACAAAGAACACAGCTTGCAGGACTAGAGACAACAGTGGTAAGTCCCGTTAAAGTTAATGTTGAAGTTAATCTGTCCCTCGAACCCGCCACCCATCCGGTTATCCTCCACAAACAAAGCTACAAAATCCTTAGTGCTTTATCAAACTTCACTGTACATAGATAATATGTACTCTGGAACAAAGAATACAGCTTGCAGGACTAGAGACAACAGTGGTAAGCCCCGTTAAAGTTAATGTTGAAGTTAATCTGTCCCTCGATCACGCCAACCATCCGATTATCCTCCACAAACAAAGATACAAAAGCCTTAGTGCTTTAATTAACTACACTGTACATATAATAATGTGCACTCTGGAACACAGAACACTTGCAGGACTAGGCAACAGTGGCTACCCCAGGACTAGTATAACTTGCAGGACTAGAGACGATAATGGTAAAAACAGGGATCTAAGGACAGCTATATTTTTGGATACCTAAAAGAGGAAAGGTAAATTAGTTGATACTTAACCACATCAACTCAAAAAATGATACCAAACATAACTTTTCTCCTACTGGAAGCATGTTGATAAAGGGAAAGATGTAGATAACAATCAGCCAACTTTCGCCGTATCCTTTTGTTCGGAAAATGGTATGTGATATAGTAAGGTGCATAAATTTGTTAATCACTCTGGATTTATCCCACTAATACAATTTTTATAACGGAATTCCATACAAATGGAACACTGGAAGTTATTCTAAAGGCATCTGATGCACGTTTCATTTTTTAATAATAATAGCCCTTTTCGGTGCTTAATCAACTTAGAGGAACGGCTTTCTTGGTGAAAGTCTATTACACGTCCAAAAAGATAATATGTATTCCTTATAACAATATGTGCTATTTTAAATATTTAAGCAACGATATAAATAACAGGTTTACTCTGTTGGTTTTGGGCAGTGGATGCTGAAAGGGTATTGAAGTAGCTCCCGATTCGGTTTGAGTTTAGTTGACATTCGAATCAAAATAACGAGTGTA
The DNA here is from genome assembly GCF_021130785.1 of Homalodisca vitripennis. Taxonomy (NCBI): domain Eukaryota; kingdom Metazoa; phylum Arthropoda; class Insecta; order Hemiptera; family Cicadellidae; genus Homalodisca; species Homalodisca vitripennis. The sequence continues at coordinate 119,620,604 of NC_060208.1, forward strand.
ATAGATTATTGCTCACATAATTATAGATTGATATGTGAATATTACTTTCCTCATAAGTTTACTTTGTTAAAATTAATCACAATTAGGTTAAAGCTCAGCTAAAAACAAACCCAATTAGGGCAGTGAGTCAACTACCGTTCTGTATACAATGATCCATCAAGCGGCGGGAGGTGGCCAAACACCTTTAGTGTCACCGTAGCCACGCGTCACCACCTTGACAGTGATGGAAGTCTACTTCCGTCTCCGGCCTCGCCAGTGACGTCATCGTAATGTACCAAGCTGGCTTTAACAACTTGCAATTAATGTCGGCTGTAGTGAAACTACCGTGACTAATGTTTAGTTTTCTTCTAAATTGTGTTGTTTTATTATTTAAACAATCAAGTATGAGGAAATTTGACATTGTTCTTTACAAAAAATATCGAAAAATTTAAAAACACGTATTATAATTTTAAAACGATAAATCCCCTATAATCTTATGACTAAAAATAAGGACGTGTTTGAGGCTTAAAATTGTTGTTATGGTGCTAACATTAAGATAGTCGCCAGTAACGACGGCTCTTAACATCCTATCATGTATCATGTTGAAGATGGAGCTTATATTGGCTACTATTAACTTAATTACATTTAAAACACACAAATCCAAAACTTAAAAACTTTTATTTTTGTGAGGCTTTCTATAGCAAGGCTATCTTCGTCAGACACATCACAAAAGTAAGTATCATGACATAACATCACATAACATCCTGAGTATCATGTAGAAATTATATATTTGTGTACAACAATAAAACATATGACTAAAGGAATGTAAGGTAAAGTAAGTACTCAAATTGTGAATACCTAGAATTGTGAAAAATCCTATGCAAAATTTGAAATAGAATAAAGCAAAACTAAAATTGACTATCTGATCCAGAGATATAATGAATTAAATGATATTCACGATTTGAAACTTTTACATAACGATGCAATTAATTATGAGACAATTGCTAAACATTCATAGAAGCTTATAGAGTCTCGTTTTAGTAAGTGTTAAAAGTAAGAAGAAATCGTGAAAAGTAATCGACGTATGTTCAAACAAACATTATCATTTTTTTCAATACATTTCCGAAGAGTCGCCTTTACTTACTTTTACAATATTAAATTGGTAATCAACTGTCCTGTCAGGTTTTCAAGATAAAACTGCTGGTAATTCTTTTAAGAACAACACATCTTTAATTTGTTAGAAGGTGTTGATAAAAATAAAAGTCTTTCATAATAGTTTTTATAATTATCGCTTACAAATAAGTTCACATAGGCCCTAATGGTACGCAGTTGATGTACCATGTCTTGTTACAGAAACGCAAATGTTAGATTAATGTTTTAAAAGTAACCTTGAATTTAACCGAAACATCATAAATTGATGGTCCGTGTTAATTTAAATTGATAGCACGTTTTAAAATTAAATGGTCCATTTGCTATAATGATGGATAAATAAAATTGATACGCACTGATAAATAGTATATTAGGAAAAAAGTATCATACAAATATTTATATCTGATAAAACACAATAATAGTATTACGTGAAATGGGTATTAAATTATTGATAGCCTACAAGATCGTAAGATTCAATAGTTAATATAAGATATTTTATGAATTCTTGCTTACTTTATGAAAGATAACGAAAAAAGTTCGCACACAAATTATTGAACATTATTATGTAAATAAATTTAACTGTGGCAGTCTTTCGTACAAAAGTATAATTGAATTAAACAATAAAATGTTAGTGAGTTAATAAACAAGCAATACTTTTCAAAGGCTATGAAACATTACATATATTCATTCCATAAGAATCGCTAGTCCTTGTAAATATTATTTTTCAGTGTCACACTTGTTACAATATTTGTTGGTATGAAATTACATAACATTTGACACATATATTTCTATGGTTATTTGTTACTACTAGTACTAATAAAATCCCAAATGTAGATAGATGCCAGGTGTTATATAAATCCTGTGTATATAATAAATGCTTTAATATCAACATTTGGAGGAAGAAATAAGATTTCTATTTCCTCTGTATGTAGAACAACTCACACAAGCCACAGAGCGTTACTGACACATGAGTAGTAAACCCGACACTCTCCTGATAAAGCGCGATCTCTCCAATATTTTTACAACCCGGCACCAGTAACAGTGAAGTGCGATAAACAGAGTAACTACGAAACCTGAAATAGTGCATTTCTCAATAGGTGATGAATCCAGCCAGGGCTCTGTAGCCTTCCTTTGTAGAGATGGCGCCAAGGCGCGCGCCGCCATGTCTGCCCCACCTACAAATCACTGAGGCGGTGAATCTTGTACTTATCTCCGTCACTCAGAGGCCTTGCGATGTTGATTTTGTAAATGTTATCAGCAAAAACATTTACGACCCAAAACCCATAAAGTCGATTTAAGCCAAGTGTTTGACTATTGATAAAAAATATTTTGTCTATTCCTTGGAATTTTAGACACAACAGTCTGTTTTAAAACCGTCACACCTACTTCGTGAGTTATGGACCAAAATAGCTTTGAAACGACCTCCACATGTGCTTGTTAATTTCCGAATATATTTATTATTCCTATTATTGACTTAATTTATAGCTAACCAATGTAACGGAGCTAGATTTTAAAATTTTAACGTTGTTGGAGCTCACCCAATTTGAAATAAGTGTTCGTAACTTATAGCCTCACCTTATTGTAGGGTTTCATGAGAAAATTACTCACTGCCATAGAAACCTACAACCATCAAATTTTGTAATGGTTTACATATGCAATTCACACTAACAAAAAGGTTTGTCAATAATAATTCTTTAAACTTATACGTTATACCATTTAGGGATTTTAGTTCAAAACATTTGTTTAAATTCTATTTGGCATGCTCTGTTGCATTTTGTTGAGATTTTAAATGAGTAATAAAACAATCTTTCCCAGTTATTGCCCTATCCTTTAAATACTTTAATTACCTGTAAACTAGCTAGAAAAATAAAAATATACGATATCGCCTTTTATGTAAGTTACAAAGAGTTTATTTAATAAGGTGAATAGATTGCACGGATTGTTTTTAAAATACACGGAAGTTAAAAATAATAAGAAGGTAAAAATGTTTGAATCTTGTTGAAATATTTGCTACATAACATAGTATAACTCAAAGCTAGTAGACTGTGGAAGTGACCCTTTCCGGGACGCTGTCGTGTTTAGAGATTTAAACCGAGTCTGGAAATTCGATCTAAAACGTAGGTTGCAGTTATGAACGATAATAGTTATTCACACTACAAACATAATCATAATAAAATCACTATAATTTATCAAAACAATATTGCAACTTTATAGCATTACATAACACATCATATAGTATTACGTAACAATGTATTTACAAACAATTTATTGTGTTTGTTAATGTATAGCCATTACGTAATTGTTTCCATATTTAATATTTAATTTGTTTATTGTCTTCATAATTATTCATGATACATAATAATTTCAGTGGAATGTTGTCAGAAGTCTTATCACACCTACACAGTAATATATTTCCTAAAACAAAAATATACTAGGACCTTACAGAAACTAACAAAAACGGTAATGCACAGATAAACGGACAGACGCCCTTTAACGTTTTGATCCTACACCAAAAAACCACGAGTAAACAAAGCGCAAGATTTCCAGTCCCTATGACCTTTTTATCAAGAGTTATCACAGACGAATGGACGGAGAGACAGACGTCCTGTCATTCGATCTTTTGAAACTAATTTTTAGATTATTCTCGCTTGGACAAGTCGAGCCTATGTTCCAAGTTTCAAACAACTCGGACATCGGATGAACGGACAGGCGGACAACAACATGATTTCAAGAAAGCCTCTTGACTTCTTAATAATGACACCAACCAAATATGTTTTATACTCTTTTTAAATAGTATAAATTAGTAGAAAATTCTGATTCACAACGTCTATCTAATGCATTTGTCTGACTGCCAGCGCACCTAGCGACCGAACGCATAACTACACACAGTACGAAACAATGTCAATATTTTTTCAGTTCTTCATTAATTTAATGAGTACTGAAAGCGTAATTTTTTTGCGAAACAGTGTGATGATAAGTCAGCTAGATCTCCTCTTGAAAACTATAAACTAGAACTGGAAACCTGTGCAACAGCTCCAGAACGGAAATGACACATATTTTGTATTTTTTAGTGAGCCTATTGGCAATAAATTACAATTCTTTAATAATATTGGATATTAGTAATGTTTTGTTTTTTAAACGTGTATAATTCGTGAAATTGTATTAATCTAAGGAAAATATGTTTCTGATATTTGACTTCTAATATTAAAAATAGAACATCATTTTTCAACTGTATTCTCTTCTATTTCGTAATATTTTAACTGACAAAAACTACTTATTTTTGTCGAGCTTTAATATTTTGAATTTTGGAAACTGAAGTTATGCCTATCATCTATTAATTATCATTTGAATTAATACTGTATATGGTATACGTTTACGGAGAAATTTCTTAATTGACTCTACAGTATACAATTCAGAAGAAATTACCTAAAATCAGTGGAACAGGTTAAAGTACTAAGACTTAGGATGCAAGAGATTTACGTAAAGGTAGTGGGTGAGAGGGCAGTGGGTAGGGAGTCGTTAACTTTAACTGTGGTTGTGACTGTTGCACTCTGGGTCAGCAATTCTCAGCACATAAAATATTTATATTCCTTGATCTTGAAATTTGTACACTCTAATCAGAAAGGCTACATCTTTAAATTTCTTTTTAAACATTGCATATGAACATCTTTATTTTATTAATATAAAAGTTGTTTCTCCAACTCACTAATGAAAAATTTCGTAGTTTCACAGATTTCTAGTAGAAGCAATTCCATCTTTAGTGTCATTTATTTACTGAATAATAACTTCATTTAATCTACAGTAAAAATGTGAATGTTTATTGAGTACGTCGGGGGGGGGGGGGGGTGCGGGGGGGGAGACATTTGCTGTGACTGGATATATGAAAAGGACAAAAAATAGTTATTACTTATACACAGGTTTATTTTGAAATCAAAAATGTAAAAAATGGGACTATTCAAGAAATAAAATATCTGGTTAAAAAACTGTATAGTCAAATATTAACTATTCATTTTGTTTATTGTTTAATACTTACTTATAATTTATTTTATTTTCTTACATAAGATAAAGTAACAAATAAATGGTCAGTCACCGAATTCCTGCTATTATAAAAATTTTGAATACTCCAATTAACAAACAGAAAAGAAATGGAAGGTTTCATAAGTATATAAAACACAACTTTTACAGAATATATTCTGGTAGGAGTAATACAAAATAAGCAGACGTTTTTCAAACTTGACCTCATGCAACCCGACATAGTTCAGCTCTTTTCTGTGAGATTCGACTTTAACGTTATTTACACTGCTACGTCCTGCAAGTCCTCGTGGAAGTCGAGAGACTACGTATTGTACGTCGGCGTGAAAGTTGAGAGACAACTACGTCCAGTACGTCCTCGTGGAAGTTGAGAGACAACTACGGTCTGTACGTCATTGAGGAAGTTGAGAGACACTACGTATTGTAGGTCGTCGTGAAAGTTGAGAGACAACTACGTCCAGTACGTCCTTGTGGAAGTTGAGAGACAACCACGTCCAGTACGTCCTCTTGGAAATTTAGAGACACTACGTGTTGTAGGTCGTCGTGAAAGTTGAGAGACAACTACGTCCACTACGTCATCGTGGAAGTTGAGAGACACTACGTATTGTAGGTCGTCGTGAAAGTTGAGAGACAACTACGTCGAGTAAGTTCTCGTAAAAGTTGAAAGTCAATTAAATAAGCATAACTTTTCTATTTTAGAGTCTTATTAGCTTTTTCAACGTATATTTTTTTCTTTAAGTCGCAACAATTATTTTGTTGCATAAATTTTCCCAAACTATGTTACAGGAAATATCCTTGGTGTATTACATTTCATTACTAACATGCCCAACACTCTGAGTTGTATTTTAAATTACCCTAGTCTATGGTTCCAGACCAATAAATTATACATTTTATCACTTTAAAACGCGAATACAACATTGGATTATGGCAGCATACTAACAACACTAATATTGTATCATTTACAATTCGTATTATTTATTATTTATAAGTTCTTAATTGTAATAGTTACAGCTAATTTTGTAACTAATTCAGAGGCAATAGCAGTTTTGTAAGTAGATTAATATGAAGGTCTGGAAATTTACCTACCAGGTAAGTTATAGAATTGAATTTGAATTGTATTTGGGATACGACTATATTGCGATCAGCTTAGAGTGAGGATGGCTATGAAAACAACATGACTGTCAAGGCTAATTTTCATTCATAATAGTTAGGATATGGAATTTGTGGAACTAACTAAGAGTATAATATAGCGTATAGGAGGCCATATCAATGTGCTGTATTTTTTGTAGATCTATATTACTCATATAGGTACTACCTATCTTTGAAGTTTTTTCTAAGTAATCTTAAAGTACTCGTAGATGCCTCCAATGAGTCACTTGATCGGCCAAAACTAAATTTTATTCAGAATCACCAAATGAAAATAGTAGTTAGCAAACTATTTAACTAGAATTAATATTCGATGTTGGTGTATTATATTTTCCGTATTTAGGATGCAAGTGTAAATATAAAATATTTGATGTTCTCTTCAATATCCTGTTGATAGATTCTTTTCTAAGGTACTGGCGACTAGATTTTACAGTATATTTACATCTAAGTTATAAGATACATTATAATAAACACATAATAAATCCTTAAAAATAATAAGAAGCTAAAAATAACAATATTAAAATAGTTCAGTTCACTTCTTTTAATTGTAATTCAACAGAGAAAGCTGTTTGGCTAGTTTTAGTAACCAATTCTTCGAATGGGATCACTCTATTACGGAATCACCAATACATCTCCTTTATCTAGGGGAACATATCAGCTCTATTTCGGTCCCAATCCCTCAACCATTAATCTCTCTCCTCCCAATTATTCACCGCACCCTGGCAGTGACTAGTCGAAGTAGGAATGTTAGTTTATACTTTGCTCTGTAGCCCATTACAGCTCTACACACAGCCTCTTAACATTTATTCCAACTGGATGAATTAATTGGAATGATAACAACAATCCTCATTATGGCTTTGATTAAACCTAGCTATAAATATATGTTTAGCGTAGTTTAAGTGTTTTTAAATTCTTTTATAACATTAAATGTGATATTTCATTTAAATTTATATGTATTACATTGTTCTCGAGATACTCAAAAGATTAGTTAGACTATGCTAGCACTAATTATAATCCCATTGAATGATTTGCACATCATCAAACATATTGTTATTTATGCATATAATTACGGTAATTGAAAAAATTTCAAAACCTTAATTCACTTTGTTCTCTAGTTATTTAGAAACACATAGACACACACTTAGAGTAGAGGAATCGTGTTAGCCAACTCTAGCCATACATAGTTGAAAATTTAAAGACTATAGTTCCATTTTTGCATAAGATATTCTGTGGAAAATTAGGCTCCTCTAAAGCTCAGCCAAGTTCCACTGAAGAAATTGAATCATTACTGAACTCGGTGTTATCTATCTAGAAATAATGATATCACCAAAATTTAAGTCCATAACTTAATTCCTTTTTGAGATATCCCCCTTTAAGTTTCAAGCATCTTTAACGGTCAGCTAAACCACATGGACGATCACGCACAATAATTACGCTTGATCGTTTGCATGTAAAAATTAAGTTTAGTGGAAAATTTAAAATCCATAGGTCAATTCGTTATCCAGATATTTTGCTAGAAAATAGGCTACACTAAGGCTCAGCCCAATCCTAAAAAAAGTGTGCACCATCATCTAACTCGACTGACAAACAGAAGAGATATCTTGAAAGCCTCATGAGTGATATGTTGCCCTAACACTCAGTCAATTAGGTTGAAATGCTTTTATTTACACTATAGGTGTCAAAATTACATAAAAATTACGTGAGTATATCAACGGATATTTATATCATTGCAAGAAACGTGTAAATATTGTTCATTTAATAAATGAACACGGGTTAGTAATATTCTGCTAGATTCATAGTTTAATAAAGTCATGAAAATAAAAACCATTGTTAAATCTCCATTCTAAACACTTGAATAAAATAAAATGAAGGGAGAAATCAATTGTTTTCACTGAGATTTAAAACTGAGTTATATCAATCGACTGAAAAATATAATGAATGCCGTCTTCAAGTAAATGAATATAAATCGATATCGTGCTTTTATATAAACAATGAATATAAACTTGTGATGCATTTGCGTTTATTGTGCAACACTAAGGTAAAGGTAAAGTTGTACTCATGTCGTAGACCAATTAGACAAATTATAAATTACGTCCTACCTAAGTATATGGAGGTTTCTAAAATTGCACTGACTGTAGCGATAATGTTTTGCTCTCTTATTTAGAAAGAATTTAGTGGCGTAACCATAATACAGTGAACGTAATGTCGAAGTCTTCCAGATAATATTTGTAGACAACAATAGTACCCAAATAGTGAGGAAAGGTCCAATCTTCGTCAATGAGGAACTACGTGGAAAGATTTTAACGACCGCTGCATTGTTTATTACTGTTCTAACAGTTCACGGGTCTTTTGTTCCAAGGTCTGGTCAAAGGGTTAAAGTGTGTATTGAAACCACTCTTTGTGATTTAATTGTTCATCTGCAAACAATAAAATGCGACGAATCGCAAAAAGCCCTTACTTTAAAGTCTTAAATAAATAATATTGATTTATTTAAATTCAATTCAATCTTTGTTACCAAAAGAGGACTCATTACTTGTTTCTTTTTACCTATAGCAATGAAAGTTAGAAAAATATTACAAAATATTATGCCCAAAGTATAAAATACATTTAAACTTTTTTACAACTCTTTGTGAGGATCAAGATTCACATCAGTCTCTCACTCCAGTGCCCACCTTAGTCAGCTAATTTAAAACATGTGACTTATAATTGTCGAACTGAACTTCATATTATGATTCGGAGAGCTGAATTGATATTCTAAATTAAAGTCTAAGTTAAATTCACCACACCAAACATAAATACTAATTTATCAACATGCATTAAATAACCGTATCAACGATCCTTTAACTCTTCCATCACAGCCACTTATTAAACGGTTTAGCTGACCACTTCGAGTTCTTTTTAAGTTTGATCAAGTACCTAAGTCTTTTATGGTCACCGAACTTGATAAAATCAACGCCAAAGTCTTGAATTATAATGTATAGAATATTAAATCTGTAAGTGATTTGCAAATATCACTACTAATTTTTGCTATTAAGTTTACAAAGAACATTTTATTTTTAGGAGTAAAGAAATAATGTCGAGCGGATACTCAAAACCTGCATTAAACAATCCACGCTCAAACCGTTCAGCAATAACACTTGATCCTGCCACCTTGGATGCCTGCTGACCACCTATGAAGTTCATAATTCGGACTGCCACTTGCATGTGTTCTGGAAACAAATTTCGGAATATATTTGCGATTCAGATGAGGTCGTATTATGCCAGATGTGATGAACATCAAAAATGTCATGGCTCTGATTGTTATTTAATTATATAACTCTTATAATCAATCTCGATATATTCACAGATTTAATATTTACTCAAGATAAAATATATGCAGAACTGTAAATTAGTGGAAATTATGGAATATACTATCAGGTTGTTTGAATTCTTTACCTAATATAATTCATATAGTATATTCATTTGAGTTTTTTTCGAATATATCCATAAGTGACATTTGAAATTAAACCGCAAGTAATACTAGGTTATCAAAAATTTCTAAATCTTTCCTAATAAAGTGATAGTGTGTCAACCATATCGATTAAACAATATGTAGGTGTATATATATATATATATATATATATATATATATATATATATATATATATATATTTCATGCAATATAAAAATGCCAAGGCAAATAACAAAGACAAGATCTATAAATTTAAGAAGAACTGTTTATTAATGAAACTAATATAGTGTGGTATGTAACATACTTGATTAGTTATTGATTACCATCGTTAGTTATTGAGGATAGCTCGTAGGTAAAGTGTTTTCAGACGTATCACCAGTTAGCTATAGAGTGTTAAGTATAAAAAAAGGTAGTCGCTAAGGCCAGGTAGTCAGAAGTTCATTCATCCAAGTCATGTGCTGAATTGAGTCAGTAACAGGGGTCACACGAAATTCTTACTTATTGCTCCTTTCATATCACTCCTGGTACTATCAATTCTCCCATACTTCAGTTCATGTTGTTTGAAACCAGAAATAGTAACCAATACTAGATCAAGAAAACAATATTAAAACACTGTTTGTAATTTTTAAAGGTTAAAATAGAGTATGTGTGGAGAACCGTAACGCTCGTAGTTTAATGACCACTTAGAGCTCGTCTGAATTACGAAAGTACATTATATTTTTCTATTCCTTTTTTTTTACATTATTTACATTTTATTGAATCATAAAATTAAAATACGAGTATTGTTGTATAAAATAAAGTTTACTCTCATAACAAACATTCTACGAATTAGAGTAATCGTTAATCATAATAACCTTTGCATTTTTTAGCAGAGCATGTTTGGAAAATTGATTAGGATAATACTTTAGATAAGAGAACCTCTTATTTATCAATAGGACTGATATGGTAACTAAATTATTGTAATAATTTATCCTAGAAAGTCTCTTGGTATTAACAAAATAGATATTTAAACTTAATTACTGTAGCGTTACCATTTACCCAAAGTAAACTCATTTATTAGCAAGAAAAATCGATGAACTCGATTATTAGTGTTATACTTTGTTTAATAACATATCTAATATAATAATTTAATGAGAAATTGGCGTGATTGACCTTTTATGAATAGCAAAGCCTATTCTACAGTAGGTTTGATGAGAGCAATTGATTTTAGTAATCAATCACTGAATGAAAATTATTACTTAGTGAAAAAAGTAATGAGTGACACCGATTGGATTAATTTAAAATAACTAGCACATCTTATTTATGAGTACAACTGAAATGGAACATTCTATCGGTTTTAATACTTATTATACCCAAAGTAAACTCATTTATTAGCAAGAAAAATAGATGAACTCGATTATTAGTGTTATACTTTATTTAATAACATATCTAATATAATAATGTAATGAGAAATTGGCGTGATTGACCTTTTATGAATAGCAAAGCCTATTCTACAGTAGGTTTGATGAGAGCAATTGATTTTAGTAATCAATCACTGAATGAAAATTATTTCTTAGTGACAAAAGTAATGAGTGACACCGATTGGATTAATTTAAAATAACTAGCACATCTTATTTATGAGTACAACTGAAATGGAACATTCTATCGGTTTAATACTTATTCCCAAAAATTTATTACCCCTTTATACAAGCATAAGATGGCCCAATGTGGATCGATGCAGGATATCTGAGTAACTTAAAAATTATAATTTTATATAATTACGCCTTTTAGAATGATTACTGTTTTTATACTTTCATACTTCCATTTTTATAAATTAACTAGAAGTTACCCGTGCATTCGAATGCAATTTGTATTGAAAAACAAACGAAATATTCACTATGGGCATATTCTTTTTAAATGGATTTCTAAACGAAGATAAGCGTTAGCCAATGAAATATATTCCAATCCCGTAATGCAATTTAGATTTCACTATAAAAAAGTTTTTAGGACCTGAAGTCAGAGAGTAAATAGTTTTTACAAGTACCCGTGCACTTCTGGTTTGAGTGAATTATATTTCCAACACCAATGTGTTGAGATTGCCTTGTTGATACAGTTAAAAAGTGTACATTATTGTAATTAACTTCCGTCTTAGTATCCGAGAAGCCTATTTCTGTCAAAGTACACCAAAGGCGGGTTTTATAATATTCTTTAAGTTTATAGTAAATGTGACACAGTAACTTTGTCTTTGATATATGCATAATTTTACCATCCAAGCACTGCATACTGGCTAAAATGGACAGTTAAAAGTATATTTTAATAGAACTTTATTGCCTGTATATTTTATTCGTGAATAACTCACACATACAGACACCATTATAGAGTTTTATATAACACTATACATGTCTGTGAATATGTTAAATTTTATTAAATAACTTATGGTTAGTGATATCTTAGGTCATGACGATGAGGGTTTGAAATCATGTATACTATTACTTCGACTACAACCATCTTCCCTAGTTTGTGAAATGAGTTACATTTACAATTTAGGGTAGAAAGTAACAGACAGTAATGGCCTTAGCCAGTCAAAATTCACCTCGCGAAACGTTAGCGTTATGATCTGTTAATAATGAAGGTCTATGGTTGAAACGACGACCCGCTATGTCCAATAAATGTCACACTCTGCTGTAAATAATAGTCTCTGGTAGATTGCTTAAATGATATAGTCCTCGATGAAAATAATTTTAAGGACATTTACTCCATTACTATGTTTGGAAATGAAATAAATAAGATATTTTATACATAAAATATATGTATCCGTTCGTATATGTACATTTCATGTGGATTAAACTTATAATCAATGAATTCTATTAACTTGACATTTAGTATGGTCAAATATTCATGGTTAACCGTATAAAAATGTAGTGGTTATTCGTTAAAATAAATCGTGGTTGCATTCGTTAAAAAACGAAGTTTGAAATATTAAAAATCAAATGAAATATTCAAATGTCAGCTCAGATAAGTTTATAAGTAACAGTAAAATTGTGAATATAGATATTTTGTAAACATCATACCATAGTGACATCATACTAAAAGAACTGTTTTTCTTTTGTGTTTTTTAAATGCTAAATTCCAATTATTTATGCAGTTTCCCGTGTTACTTCATAATTAATCGCAAAATTGTTGGTTTTTTTAAGTGGGACACGTTTTCAACAAGAAACCAAAGGGTTTTCTGTTTATAACCAAATTCGTCAAGTATGATCTATCATACACCACATTAAGTGAAAGGATTAAATGAAAAGTATGAAATTCAAATGGAACCTAAGTTTAACACTAGATGTTTTACTCCAGGAATCTGTGTTCCATTTTCATTAAACCATTTCAAGGAACGGATGACTGAGTTTTGCTTTTATTACAATTTTAGACGAATATTAATTAAAGATTCATAGAATGGGACTTGTTATTAACCAAGTTCGACATTGTCATAGAGCCACAATGAAATTCATCGCAAGTTAAACTAGATTCTCATTTTGTAATGTTAAAAGGAATATTTTAGCTAAGACATTAATTAATATATTCTCACAACGTTTACACCATTTTCACTGGCAATTTTAAGAAATTACGCAGTTTAAATTATCACTTAATATGCATTCTTGCAACAGGTTTACAGTTCCTCCAGAAAGATCTTTAGCAACAAAAATTGAAATGAAAGCAAATCTCCAGTTCGGAACTTGTCTGAATGCTAACGAAGAGAGTGTTATGCTTTCAAACTTAACTTGCGGAGTGAACTTTGAACTTACAGGTGAACGGTAAAAGCGCTTTCTCCGAGTTGGTGGATTGGTTAATGGACGGAAGTGGTGATGGTGTTGGGTGAGTGCTGAAGGGTGAGGGGTGGAAGGCGGTTGGTGGAGGGGGTGTGGTGACTACCCCAATTACCTGCCCTACAATTGAGGGTATAATAGGGTCACGTAGAGACAGCCTAAGGTAGCTCAGCTATCTCCGTAGCTACGTCATGGACCAATAGACGTGCCGTGGTTATCCTGCTCTGTACTCCTAATACCTTACTTTAGCTACCAGGAGAGCAGAGTGGGGAACAAGATAAGAGCTATGAAACGTAGGGTATTCAAGGGAGCTTGCTATATGTTTACTCAGTTATTCCTGTCTCGTAATATACCCCTTTGCTTATGATGAATTTGTGTATGGCGTAATCAGGCTTACTTAACATCGATATAGGGTTATGACTACCTAAAGTACATAATTTGGGTAACATAACAAAGGTTTACGGTAGTACACGAGCTCAGAAATATGAATGCTCTCTCTTAAGTTGTTATGACATCTGTACGACCAGCCGCTAAAACCACAAAACTTGAAATTTAACTTATTTTAAATTTAATATTATAAGCAATAATACGAGACTTTTGACGACCGCCATTCTGAAATATTACGAAACTCTTTAACTCAAATTTTGCTTTAGCAATTTTGTGAGCTAAAGTACAATTTTCATAATATGCTTATAACTGTTAATGTTTTCGGAAACTTCTAAGAAAAAATTTATTTTTAACCTTTATAATGTGTATTTATATAACAAAACAGTTATCTATAATTGTGCAATGGTAGTTCATGTGTATTCATTAGCCACATGTGGGAGAGAAGGTAACATACCTCTCCTAATTCTACAGAATTTCATAGGTTGCCAGAATACGAAGATTGTTGCATCGTTTCCTTCAGTTGGGTTATAAAAGATTTTAATGAATTTTAGCACTTTATCTTTTTAGTATTTTGTTTAAGATGTTGTGACCTACAAGTTTCCTGTTGACTTCAATACGAACAAACCGATGGTTATTATATTTAATAATTTATTGGCTTTTATAACCGCACACTACTAAAATTAAGTAGAAACCAGTTCTTAAAAGGTCGCATCACGAATAATATTGACAAATAATAAATCTACACATCGTGAACAATCTTATAGTTTTAAATTCTGGACAATAAGCAATAAAAAATCAATTGGTCCGTCGTAGTGCCAAAAGTCCTGACTAAATGTATTGAAAAAGCTATATGACAAATGGATGGATTGTACTTTTATTGTTAACCTCAAAATCCATAAGGTCCATCCTTGGACCAAGAGAAACTCACGTTATATATATATATATATATATATATATATATATATATATATATATATATATATATACAGAATGGTAAAAAAGTCCCGGAACGGTTTAATATATGTTTTACCAATTAAGTTTCCTGTCTAAACGCAATCTACCCTCAGAATGATAAGATACACAGTTAATGACCCTGCAGTTGGACTTTCAACAGGAATGTCAAAAACAATTTTCACCGAATAGAAAGGATGTAAACACTAATGAGTTTTCAAGACCAATACACTATCCCGGAAATCCCATTGTTGCAATGAATGTTGCCAACACAGAAGAACTAATTCATCGCATCACAGATAAATTACGAATAACTTTAAAACGCCACCATTTCAGTTAGAGTGAACCTTTTGAGGTCCGGCATTGTGTTCTACTAACTAAGACCTTTAATTTGATATAAAACTCGACCTATGCTGGTATTTAAGAATTTTGTCTGACTCCTCGTGGGCCGTCCCCCATAAGGGATAAAAAAGTTTTAATACCTTAAAAAACTAGACATGTATGGCTATTATTGATATACCAAGTCTCATTACTTTATCTATATTGGTAAAAAATATATTAAACCGTTCCGGGACTTTTTTACCATTCTGTATATATATATATATATATATATATATATATATATATATATATATATATATATAAAATTTCAATAAACATTGAATCAAGAAAAATTTCCCGGCGGAGCAAGTGCTTTTCGTGATTCAATATCAATTGAAATTAAATTGAGCTATTGCCACTTATCAAAATGTAATAAATATGTATATATCATATACATATATATATATATATATATATATATATATATATATATATATGTGTGTCAAAAACTACTATAAACAGTTATCGCACATACTTACGGACCAACAGACAACAATACTACGTTAAGAAGAACATGATAGTGGCATAAATAGCTTCACATAAACTTAGAATCTTATAAATTTGGAGCCAATAAGTTGCTAATATTGGAGTTAATAAGATTTTTTCGTTATAACATAACTACTTGATGAGACCTTGAAATCCATACAGTCATCGATGGACATCATCATTTGTTCGAGCGATGGCTCGTTGTTTTGTCTCAGGAAATATGATTGAAGTAGCGTACTCATATTTGTTCTGAATAGAATATATTCCCATATTACTGGAATTTTACTGTTTGCACAGCTTTAACAGGATTTCTGATCTGAAAAGTGGGCTTTTAGGATCGTCTAGGGCGAGGGCAGGAGAAACAATTGTAGGGAGCTTTTCCGGTCTGATGGCGTCTTAACGTTGTGTTCTCTGCTTAAGTATATCATACACTTATATTTGTATTCCAATATCAAAATATATTTCTCGTTTTATGTAACTGTTGTAACAATTTTCATAGCATTAGAAATAAGAATGAAATGTCTTTTAATAATAAAATATTTACAATGCTATTATATAATAAAATAAAAAGAATACATTTGTTTAATTGTTTAGGAGTTTTAAAACCTATATTTCTGTAAATTCTACACAATACCTGACCATACTGAGTAATACTTTAGCATATTCCCGGGCCCTTGACATCTGGACTGGGGAGCTTACTAAACACTTAGCAAATCAATGTCAATTATAAGATAACATAGATCAGATACAAGCAGTACACCAATGTTTCAATGGGTATTACTTAAAATTATCTACTCTTATAGAAGATTAATTATTTATAAGATTTATTAAGAAATTAATATGCTTAGTCATTATTAAAATTATATGAACCAATAGCTGTTATATATATATATATATATCTATAGACGTTACTCGCTCTTTTCCGCTGAATAAAAAAAGATATGATATGCAAATAATTTTTAAGTTGTAAACAAAACGCATTATAGATAAGTGATGATTGCTGAAAAAATTTCCAATCTAATGAACCATAATCGAAAGGTTGGACTTTAAGTTTGGAAAGCAGTTATATGGGACAATAAATTGAGGAGTGAAACAAATGTTATAAAAGACATCAAGATACTAAATCGCATTTCTCCGCATACCAATTATTTCAGTGAATAGCGACAACAATTTTAATAATAGTTTAACTATTCTCAACCAATGTGGAAAACTCCTAAAGGCGAAAACGGAAGCTTTTGTAGTGTAATAACCTATGATAAAAAAACCTATGAGTCCATGATATTTTGCATAGGCATAACTCCTCTGATCTATGAAACGAAAGTGGCCATATATCAGTTACACACTTTTCAGTCCAGTTAAATTGAATAATAAAATAATAATTTATAAATAAGAAACTAAGTCTAAATACATTTCTTCAATTTGAGCCAAGAGTAAATAAATACATTTGTGGCTGATGAACGCAAAATTTACTACCTTTTTGTTAGTTATAAGAGAGCAAGTTGACACTAGCTGCTGAAGTTATTTTCTTTCTTTGATAAGTCTAAGAATTCTCTTATCATAATTTGAAATCTTAACCAGGAAATATAGATGTTGGTTATGACAACTGCCTTGTAAGCTTAATATTAGATAGTGTTTTGGGTACTAAAAATTAATACCCTAATTAAAAAATGTCTCATTATTGTGCCTGTGTAGAATATACAGGTGGAACAAATATAAAGATAGGTATATTTTTATTGCATGGGCTGAAAATAATATATTAACGATGATTAGGTGACTTTCCATGGAGTTAGCGTATTTAAATTACCTGGAATTACATGAAGAAAATTTAAATTATTAGTTTATAGATCAAAGTTGATTGAAAATAAATAAATCATTGGCACTTTGTTGTTAGGCTAAAGCTAAATAACATCACATCCAGGCTCGCTTTGCAGCTCAAATAGCAAATTAGTTGTGAAACGCAACATGATTGAATATTTGTCCCGCTGTGCCGTCAGTGAAGTTAATCAACGACTCCAATAATCTCATTAAAACACGTCAGGAACATAGTTACTGGGTTAGTAAACGTGATTTCACACGGATTTGTACAATATTTGACATTACATATAAAGCAGGTTTTTATTCTATACTAATAGTTAGATTGATCAACTTTATATTTTTTATTGAGACTTTTTGAACAGTTTCTGATCAGTTAGTTGCACGCTGTGGACGTTTTACAGCATGAGTGTGGGAGTGTGGTAAGGACAATTACTACGAGACTTTCAAGATAAATGTATTTAACATTTTAAGTAAAAGAAACTCATACACTGTTTTAAGATTACTAAATGTTTCGATAAATATATAAATGCTGGTTTAATTTTATTTGTTATTACTTAGTAAATTTCAAATAATATCTATAATACTTCAGTCAAGTTTGATTTCAGCTATCATGTAAAATAATATATGATTAAATGCAAGTGACAGTTTTAGGATTTCATATCAAATATGATTTTTCAATAAATAGTCACATACACTGTAACGATTATCCTAGAAGTTATCTTGTAAGTTACTTATTTATTGTCATAGAAGTTGTATAAAAAAGAGATATACTAATATTGGAGAGTTACTTGGATTGGATACAGTATTACCTGTTCTATTGTGTCTTTTAGTGATAGTTTTAGTTGTACGTTTTGATTGTAATAATGACTTGTAACTAATTTATCCAACTTAGTTCAATTTCATTAGCTACTTGGAAGTGTTGAGTTAGATTCAGTACACTATAGTAATATCTAGTAATATCATATGATTAGTTAGTAAGCTGTCATTAGCAACATCAAGACAAAGATGCACCAAGGACAGAGTAATAATCGGAAGGAATTTTATATATTATGTACTCTTCCAATCACAAGCTAGGGTAAATTTCTTTGAATGACAGGATAAGATTTATTGGAGTTGTTTACTGGTTTCTAAAAGTTAAAAAATACATTTGGCACTTTTAAATTACAATGTTATAAATACTTGCCATTGAATATATATTAAATACTTTCAATTATTAAATAATTCATGTTGTTGTTTCTCCGTATTGGCTGCCAAGTAAAACCTTAAAAGTTAAATCCAATGGCTCAACTGAGATATATATACATATATGGTAAAGTTCAGCTTTTTATAACGGAGGGTTCACATAATTAAAGATTATGAAAAGGTTTAAGAATTAACAACTTAAAAAATCCAAGATTTATTTTATGCATAAAGGTATACATATCTGTTGAGGAAATTTAGCTTCAAAATAAAGTCTATTAAATATGTTTTCTAAAGAATTAAAAAAAATATTAAGATAAATATAGAAAGAATTTTTAAAATAGATTCCCAGAAAAAAAGGTACTGAGAATCAGGGGTTTATGTTTAGATAAATTTCTTATTGCTAGATAAGACAAAGGTTAAACCAGATGGAACCATAGTAAACCTTGGAGTATTCTAGAAGAAAAGTAATGACTGATATGAACAACTGATTATTAAGTGGAGCCGGGAATATGCAAGCAAAACCTTGGACTCTAGACGTGGAAAACTATGTGAAAAGGGCTTCACTTCTGAGTATCCCAAAATAATAATTAATTGCTCTATAAGAGCACATAGCAACAAGAGTTGCTCACAAATAAATTAAATACGATTCTAAGGAAATAGGGAGATGTTTATTGAGTGTGCACAATCAGTTTCAACCCAGTATTTGAACTACACACTACACAATTAAGGAGAATTCATGGGTTCGTGAATGTGCTCTGACTGTAAATGTTATGTGAATGTATTGTAGTAGTTGTTGATTCCACACCAATGCTTTACAATTTTATGTAAGTATTTCACTTACAATTACAAAAATGTTAACGAAACTTTAACTATAATTTTAAGAAATCAGTCGACCTAACATTATTATATCATTTGTTAGACAGAAATATACAAGAATGTTATATAATACTAGCTGCTACCTGCGGCTTCGCAAGTAATTTAAAAAATTTAATAGCTTAGAATTTTTAGAGAAACCATATATGGTTTAATATGCTTGAGGTAGCATATATATATATATATGTATGTATATGTGTGTGTGTGTGTGTGTGTGTGTGTGTGTGTGTGTGTGTGTGTGTGTGTGTGTGTGTGTGTGTGTGTGTGTGTGAGAGAGAGTGTGTGTGTGTGTGTGTGTGTGTGTGTTTTACAAATTATTTCATTGTCCATGGGAAATTGATATATACATACATATATAAAATGTTTATTGGCATATATTTTTTTTGCTAGTGTAGGAGCATAAATTTCGGGTCTTAATCTATTACATTTAGTTGCCACAATCTAGACGCCACAATTTAGTTAGCCTGTCCAAATAGCTCTATCAAGAATATATAAATCTGGATGTCAGTAGAACCTATTTGGGTCAAAATAATACCATGAGGTGGGATAGCTACCATAAAATCAACATGATATACAAATAGTGAGGTTATTTCCCCGAACATTAACAATTGTACAAAGTACTTTTATATTTTTTAAACCATATCGAATTTAAGTGGACGTTGTTCAATATTACAAATATAAAATTACACATTGATTACCATACAGTCATTTTTAGGACGTTTTCATTATTGACGTAATAATTAATAATTGAGAATTCAGAAATAAACGAAATCACAGGTGATCACCACCCATAATTGTTGGATAAGTTCAATAATAGAAGCGAACGTATTTCACTGCTTATGTTTCGATGGTTAACATCTACTGTCATTACTACACTTTATTATTAAATTAATTATACAATACTTCATAGTATAAGGCGAAGATTACAAATATACAAAGCTAGTTCAACTGTGAAGATGGAGAGAAGCTACAACATACATTCCACAGAGGTTATCCAGGAGGACCAGATTACTAATCCAGTTGTATCAACTTAACTAATGGGCTATGTGGGTTTTGCAATGTAACAAAGACAATAGAGTAAGATAACACGACAAACACTTTAATGGTAGGAGAGTGAGATAAGGTTACGTGTTCTGACACGCTTTCATCATCTGACAGATAACGCAGCCTTCCGCAGTTAACTCCACGCACTGATAAGGAGAAGTGTGACATGTAAGGTGTCGAAAACACTTTTGCTGTGCTGGTTCCATAGAAAAAGGCCAGGTTCTTGGCAATTGCTCCAAATTTGGCTCACTACAACGAGTACTGCTGATTCAATCGGCAACTAAGCTCTTGGAAAGCGTATTTCCTGGATCAAATTATTCCTATCGATCACTTTCAAGTATTACTCCTAAAAAAGTTTTTTACAGACTAAACCAGAGGTACAAGTATTGACTCAAATCGACTTTAGAACAATTTGACAGAAAGTAAATAAAGATCCAGTCATTTTGTTTATCTTTAACGGCAAAGCTACAAATCGCCTTCTAAGCCAAAACATTTCTTCACTTCAATGAAATATAACATGCGGTCCCCCCTACTTAACCCATTGGAATACATGGTGTGATGTAATATTCTAATTTGTAAGAAACAAACCTGGCGCAATTCTAATCTAGTGTAATCTGATTTGAACGAGAGTATAAGTCATATTCAGTTACGTTACTTAAAACTATCGGTATCTATGCAATATACTAAACACACGTACTTTTTGTATGCCTTCGGTAGGGATATTGAAAAATAATATATTGAACAAGAATAAATATTATTGTTGTCGTATTATTGTGTCAATTTATCTTAAAAGATCAATTTATCTTACAGGTCAAGCTAGCGACCGGTCACCTCACGTCGCCGCTGCAGTAGATCTGGTCCGGGCGGTTGGCCTTCGTCTATGGTGGTCATCCCTTTTAAAATATATTTTCAAGCAATTGTGTGACTGTTAGGTAGTTAAATTATGTAAGTATTCGTCCCTTGTTTTCTCCAAAACAACGGGAGTATTGAGTTTCCTTCGTTTGAATTGAGTGTTTCGACCTGTCAGTTCGTCGGAACACAAAACCAATAAATTGTTTGAAAAACGTCACTCCTCTAAACCCTCTATGGATACCTCAGTATGTTACCTAGCCTGCATTGAACCGAAAATGTGGCTTCGAACTATGTTGGCTTCAGGATTTCTATTCGGAACCTCTCAATGAATAACTAAATTAATAAAAACAATATATTTTCCCTGGATGGAATACGTTTAAGATAACACATTGAGGTTGGTTAGATTAAAATATGGATAGGGTAGGATAGGTTAATAACGTTGCCTAGAGGGTTAAACTATCTAGTAAGATACTAGTTAACCATTTACTTAGCACGAATCTATTTGTATTTATCATCCTGACGAATACTGTTCTCATATTTTAACACACAACACTATATAACGCCTTGAAAAGAGTTAATAGGAGCTGAATTTATTAATATAATGATGTCGTCAGATTTTGTTCACCTTTTCAGAGGACATAACGTGATAAAGCATTCAAAATGTTTGGGTCGAAGCAAAAATTTGCCAACCAACATTTGCAGGAAATAAATAAGACGGTGCCAGTAACGAGAGAAAAATTAAACTTCTAATGTGAAGCAGTCATGTCATATCACATTGAGTATTTATCATAAACAAACGTAAAAAATTTTTAAACGAAATAAGATACAGAAATGTATTCATATGAACTACACTGTATCACCAACTGAAGAAATTCTTTGCATAGACATATTGATAATATCATTGCAGACATATACCTTACGAAAGCAAAAAGCGTACAAGATAATTTTATTATGCATTAGGCATTATGTCGATAATAGATAAATAGTTAAATACGGAAAATTAGTATATACATGACATGAACGTATGTTGGTTTACTTTTCACATATGTATAAGGATTTTAATAAATATTTTTATATAAAAACCAAAAAAGAAAGAAATTTAATAATTGTTACTTTTAAATTTATTATAGATTTGTCCCATCATTTCCTCTACAAAATATGGAACGGCTGCTAGCTTTTTGAATTACCTAAACTTAAAATTTAGTTATTTATAATACAATAATTATTTTATGAAAATCCAAAATACTTTTTTAAGTATGAAAAATGAGATTTAATATAATGAAGTCTCATTTTATTCTCATTATTTGTACAGCTCAAGTTTACAGCAGATTTACTTCATTAAAATGAGTAATTATTTATAGCTAAAGTTCAATACGTTGTTCCATTAAAATATGTCAACATATTAGCTAAAGTAAATTTTGGTTTAAACAGTTTTCTCAATAAATAAAATACATATAAACTTTAAACTGAGTTATTTATAATACAATGTTTATTCCATGAAGATAAATGTAAAGATATTGTGTAAAAAATCCAGTGTAATATAATGAAGTCTCATATTAGTCCTATTATTTGCACACAATAAGTAATTACTTATAGTTAAAGTTCAATATGTTGTTGTATTAAAATAGTTACATATATATTAGTTAAAGTTACTTTTGGGTTGAACTGATTTCTCAGCAAATAAATAACTCTTAACCGTTTATTAAATTTCAAGTTATAAATATTTAAATTACCGTCTAGATAGTTTGAAAATAACAATAATTCAATTTATGTAAATACCGTCCCGGTGTGAACATATTTTCACCATCTGGACATTTAATATTCTTAGAATGAGTTGTTTTTAGAAGCAAATTCACAATCATTTTACGTATTAGGTATATCTAAAGAATTATTAGGGAGACGTTTTATTTCCGTTGTTCTGTTGATTTCCCAAAGGTGGATACCACAATAACTTCTCCAAACTTATTCTGCTTCACCTGAAATTGAGCAGGTCCCCGTTGCACTATTATACCTGTTTAGAAATAAAAAAACGTGTATTTGATTAAGACTTTTTTGTCTAATACGTTTTGAATTGAAACGTACTGCCAATATACTACTCCTTACTGTATAACCCAGTATTATTTAACGTACTGAATTATACAGTGAAATAACTAGATTGTTTGTGAACTAATTAAAAAAGAGGAAACCATCAGATATTGTGACTGCGGGCAGAATGAGATTGTCATTGTATCAACCCCGATACTCACTGAACTGTACGGTTTTACAATTTACAATATTGGAATAAATCTAAGAAAAG
This sequence comes from Homalodisca vitripennis, assembly GCF_021130785.1. Classification (NCBI taxonomy): domain Eukaryota; kingdom Metazoa; phylum Arthropoda; class Insecta; order Hemiptera; family Cicadellidae; genus Homalodisca; species Homalodisca vitripennis. The sequence continues at coordinate 119,644,425 of NC_060208.1, forward strand.
TTCGTTTCTAGTTTTTAGTACGTCCATCAGATGATTATTCTAGTTAATTATCAGCTTCAATATGTTTTGGAATAAAATTATTTACAGTGATAATACAATTTGATTGAAAAAGTAATTTAAACAGAGATGAATCTATACATACATTATCATTAATGGAAAACATAAATTGTCGACTTGTGAAGAATTCAGCAACACATTGGAAAGAGCAAATCTTGAGATAGTTTATCCTAAACGTTTCAGAGAAAATGCTCTCTAAACATGAAAGCCAAGTTCAGGCAACATATGTTCAACCAAAACCGGTAATGCTAGTGATGTACGTACAGGTGCATTGTAATGTGAGGAAGGGTATAGAAGGGAACTGTATCGTTATTGATGCAAGATTTAACCAAACAGAAATGAATACAGCTTCCATATAGCCTAATAGGCCACAAGCTTTTTGAAAATCTGTTAATATCTAATTAATTGATTTTATTTCCTTTCTTGATTGGTTTACATGATAGACTAGTACTGTGCATCTAAACTAGACAATTAGAATATGTAAACTTGTAGAAATATTCATTCTTCCACATTCTGTAGTTTCCATGATTGTTGACAAAGATAATAATAAATTTTAAATCTTTCCACAATGAAATCTGTAAAAATTAATATTTTATAATCTATTATTTGCCAAATAAACTAAAAGTATAACGTATTCTTAATTTTTTATGCAAAACCGGATATAAATATCAAAGTAAGTGACTATAATTAAAAATATTAAAATTTGTTTTTCCAACAGAATCAAATAAACTTTTTTTCTGTAAACTAATGCTTATCTGTTATGATCTATAAATAATATGACGAACAGCGGAAGACTGTAATAATGCAGGTACCGGAATAAAGGCAGATTTTATTCACGTTGGGAGAAGTCCTATCGCAACCCAGCTCCTGTACGTGAGGTAGTTACTCTTTGAATATCGTAACCCTCTCCCCCCCACCAGCACACTTCGCCATCAACCATCTCGGTAGTATAGATAAGCAATATGACCACAGTCCTTAGAATCGCAAGTCATTACTTTTGAAACATTATGAGATGGAAAAACTCTGTTTTAGCTCTGCTCCAAAATAATAGTCAGTAGCACCTTTTTATCACAAAGGTGATAGAAATTTAAATATTTTTATTTCATTAGATGAATTATTATAAGATAAACTGGTAACTTAATACAATTAATATGTTATACTTTGCTACATTTTGTGTACTCAAATAAAGAATTTGACTATTTACTGTCAAAAACATTTGGGGGCGGGGCAAATTTTTAAAAAAATTTAAAGAAAACTACCTTGTTTATTATAATTTTATTTCGTTTGTGAATCCAACAGACTAATTCGGTATTTAATGCAACAACCATTAAATACCGAATACAAATTATTACTAAATATAGGAATCCACACACTAATGTAATTTGTCATTATAAAACATTTATTCACTGTAAATACAATAAAAAACCAACATAGTGGTATATACGAGTACATTAAGATAAACATGCATTTAGCAAGAAACAAAACAAAAGGAATCAGCACATTATGACACGTTGTCAACACATTCCGTGAATTCTTTTAGAAAATAAAACACACTAACTAGTTATTACGCTGTTTATAAAATTATAGTTTTTGCACAGTTTTAAGAAGAAAATTTGTAAAGAACCGTATTTAATATTTGGCTAATGTCTTGCTATATTCAATTCGCATAGTTAAGCTAAACATTGGATGTTCAAACTATGTAGTACTTATTTTGTAAATTTTGTTAAATAAAAATTTAACGCCTATTAAATAACTTAAGGGAAAATTGCATAAAAATAAAAATACTTCAAGATATGTTCTGTTTAAAATGCATCCAAATCAATGTATTTAAATTAATTAAACTGAAACTATTATAACTTTTTTGTTTAGATTAGCAGATACCTATTTATAAACTAATAGTTACAAAATACTAATTTTACCCTTAAAATGTACAATGTTAATGTCCTACGATACCGTTACGATGCATATATCACTCATAATTTACTGTACGCATTTAATACAGGAATAGAAAAGCAGGACAAAGATAAACATGTTATAGTTTATGTACAAAAAGGTAAATATAGCATGATTTTGTAATGGTACACATATATGAAGATGCAAAGATATTGTATCTAATAACAGTTTACGTATATACAGTTCACTTGTCAATATGAATCTTGAAATTGCAAATACAAGCTCTTTTGAAATCAACGTTACCACTGAACACTTCATGTCATAGCGTCATCGAGCAGAAATGCTTGTTAATTTGATGTCTCTCTTTTATTCACTTCCTTTCATAACTCCTCTTATTTACATCAGTACAATGAAATGTTTCATCGCTGTGCAAAACCGGGTTAGAACACTTCATATTACACTTCGGCTGCTGCTGTTCAGGCACCTTTCTCTCTGAAACACATGTACCGCAACAATTTCATCTGTAATCTACATTTAGACGATCTATATTTTGTGGTGATATTAGTTTCCATCCAAATAATAAAATCGAATGATTTTCAGGCTCCCAATGTAAGAGCTGCAATATAAGTTGGCTAGTTGAAGTTATCTATAACGTTTTTAATATGAACGTTTCGTATTGCTACTATTACCTTAATATCACTTGTACATACATTAAAATCACTATTTTATATATCGCATTAATAATGCATTTCCTCTTAGTTATTTTCATTATTAAGTTGGCTAGCTGAAGTTATCTATAACGTTTTTAATATGAACGTTTCGTATTGCTACTATTACCTTAATATAACTTGTACATACATTAAAATCACTATTTTATATAACGCATTAATAATGTATTTCCTCTTTATTATTTTCATTAGTAAGTTGGCTAGCTGAAGCCATCTATAACGATTTTGATATGAACGTATCGTATTACTACTATTACGTAATATAATTTAAAATCACAATTTTATATAATGCATTACAAATGTATTTCTTCTTTGTTATTTTCATTATTTCTTTGGCATTCTTAGTAGCAATTTGATATTAGCAGCTGATAAGGACGTAAATTACTCCTCAGTAATTGGTTACGTCAATAAATGATTGTCCTCCTCTGTAGACTAGTGGATACAGTCACGGCTCACTAACTGAGAGATCACGGGTTCAAATCCCGGAGAGGTCCTATCATACAGGAATAGCAGCCACAGTAAATTAAAACAAGCCAGCATAGCCGAGAGCTGAGGCTTTAAAGAGATACAAAATGGCCCATCCTCACAGTGGTCAAAGAATAATACTAATAATATTATACTTTTAAATGCGTAGGTTTAGATGTTTGATATCCAATTTCACAATAGATACTTGACGAAAGTATTTGATATTGCTTGGATATTAATATAAGATATAGAAACATTTTTATCCTAAAATTTATTTTAGCATTTTTGTATACTGTTATATATACACTATATACCCTATATACAGACTACTTTGTATATGCGTGATCAAAATAACACCTGCAATACTGTACTGGAAGTATTTATAACAGTTGTACTACCTGAAATTTACTACGGATGGAAGTAGTAACGAATTAAAAACATTTAGGATTCTCTTAATTAGTTTCCTTTGATATTATATTTGTAGAAGGCCGTATGTACAATGACTATAGAAACAAAATCGAGGGAACTGGGTACTAATATGTCTGTACGAACCATTCGCTTTGTGAATACATTTTTAGAAAAGCAACGAGAGAAATGGGTAAGGAGATTATATATGTATTAATTATACATGCTTATTTTAATTCACAAATCATAATTGCGCTACATCATTCTACATGATAAATAATTTCACAAAAAAGACGACAGGCTTAAACTTTAATATTAGTTCCTGAAATATTGCGAGTGTTACTGAAATAATTATATCAAATATTGCAGAGAATTCGATATATTTCATTGATACTCAGCACATTTGTTATACTCTCAGACTCAGCCGAAAAAATAGTTTCTCTGTAAGTTAAATTATTCGATAATGGATTTATGAGATTTAAGATATCTTCCAGTAGCCTTCAATCATCGCAAAAGTGTTAGTCATTTAAAAAAGGCATGTCTGTGAGTTATTTAGCAGGACATTTCATTGAAAACTTTAAATAACCAGTATTCAAAACATACATATTTGCGGTATTTTAACTTATTTTTAAAACGACAAAGTGTCATGAGTTATTGTGAGCGGGAAATTATAGAAACATAACAGCAATTCAAGTGTTTCAGTGAGCAAAATTAATACTTCGGTTTGTAATTTTGTTTATCTAGTCTGACAGTAAAAGACTAATTTATCAATATAAAGATGATATTAAGTGGAATTTCGTAAAATTACATGTTTGGAAGGAGCGTCTCAAAATATTATCACTCTAAGAAATTAATGAATAGAATAACAGTAATGTATTGCTAAATTCTTAATACGATGACGAAATATTTTAAATTTTCAGTGACGTGACGCCCTCTGAATGGGTAAAACATGTTTGATTAAATATATTATTAAATCGTACATCAGTAAAAACATACAGAAAATAATTCTTATAGAAACATAGCACTTATATATACAGTTAGTAGATGATGGCTGTGCCACGTACACCGTATTTCACAGTTTAGATAGAAATGAAAATAATTTTTCATCATAAACTTTTTAATTATCGCACATTTCGATAGATCCTCATAACAGTATAAGGATATTCATAAATTTACTTCAGTAATGAATCAAATATTTCTGATAGAGTTGCCGGTGCAAATAGTAATTTAAGTATTTTTTAATAAAAACTTATAACATTTGCAATAGTTTTGAACAGTTGTGACTTCCGTTGTAAACATCAAAAATATTCTTTTCAAGCCGTTCTATACCTTTTTTTCTCTCTCTGTGACTCGTATTTAACGTAAAATATAAAAGTGTTAAGGAGAATTAGACATCTCATGGAAAATAATAAAGGGGTTTTCATTCTATCGCATCCAATGATTTCCCACAGGCGGTGATGCAATATGTTCTGTTCCGTTACCGAAAGTTTTACCACTTCAATCTAAACTCTTGGGTTTTCCCGAGGCGAACAGTTCCGTATACAGAAGTACACGTATCTGCTGTAGAGCATTAACCAATTTTAAAAAGCTAAAAAGACAATATCACACATAATTACAAAGTGTACTAATATTAAAAACAATTTATTTATTATCAATTAAAATCTAGCAAGATATGATTTAATTCAGTTCAAAAATATATTTCTTACTTCACTTGTATATCCACCACATTACGAAAGTTTTTCAAATTGTGTATGGACGCCATATTGAAAGTATATGTGCTATCAAAACATTTTGTTATAACAAAACTTGTAAATGGCCTGATACTCATAACATTTTTAGATTTACACTGCAATGCTCAATTCATTTATGTCTGCTGTTGAAACAGTAATCCCCTATAGCTCTTTGTCTTTATTATCACTTCTTATTAAAATATTGGGTTTATATGGGTTTAACTGAAATTCAGCAATTTGCTTTAGAAATACAGAATGGCTGCAATATTCAAATTTTAATAAGTATAAATATATATATATATATATATATATATATATATATATGGAAACGGTTACAGTTAATGAGAAATTTCATTTTCGTCTGTATTATAAAAAAACAGTCAAACTTAAAATGTTACCCAAATGCAAACGCACACAATCTTGAAACTTTTGGTTAGTTGAGATAAGATAGCGAGCTGTTTAAGGTATGTAGTAACTATATTTATGTACCAGATGTTTAACTAAGTTAAGGCAGATATCGTGTTTACTTGTATTGCAGCCACGTTCTTGTATACATTTGTAAACTTTATACCACTCCATTTTAAACCTTTTTAGTAGACATTTTGGAAATCGTTTTCAAAGAGTTAATTATTACAATAAACCTATTTTTTATTACTATTTTTGTAAGTTCACAGTTCAGATAAAGTTATTTGTTAACAATCTTTTACTTTATAAATGATCCCATGTGCCTTACACGGCAGGTGCGGGATTCTGAAAAAACATGTATTACTAATACATTTTATCATCTACTGTAATTGCATATGGCTACTACACAGTACAGTACTCCTACCATGTTATCCCAGGAAAAAGTGTACTCTATAATTAAATTACTTTTTATAACTACTAATGATAACAATAACAATTTGTAATAGCAATAACAATATATAATAAAAATTTAACACTAGTAAATACACCATTTTAAAACAAACCTATATCCCAACAATGACTGATGTGCTACAAAATATTGATAATCTGAACGGCCACCATCTTGCAATCGTAAGACATATAGAAATAATGCAATCATAACTAGTTTTTTTAACTTTATTATAGTTTTTATAAAATATTTTGTTTATAGTGTATCCTGTATTATAGTGGTCAACAAAACTATTTGGTACAATGATACCGGCTATAACAACGAACACTTTAGCTGACGAATGAAGCTATCCAAGTATGTGAAAGTCATATTTCTCTATTTATTTTGAAGGATTTACTATAATACGAGCTTTTTAAATTTAATGCTGTAAATGTAATTGTATAATTTTGTCAAACCTTATATGGCATCCAACGTAAAACCTTACGAGAAATAAAAACCAAATCAACTAGTAAAACAAAAAATTATTAGTAAAATATCATAAGATGTACACAATGATAGGCAGCTTGAACTATATGTCACTGTTAAATTCTCTAAACGGGTCAACCCTACGGAATCTTCCTTAACGTTCTCTACGTGAGGTGATTTCTACATGAGGCAACGAACCCTCAAGTTCCTATAACTCATATTGTCTCATAAACCAGATAAACCAACCTGTGGCCGTTAGCGAAACTTAACGAGGTTATCGGAACCAATATTCTGTTTCTTTGCGTCGTATTGAATAGAGATAACGAACGTTATATACAAATAAGTTTGTGCCTCATTAAGTTTTTACCAACAAATGCACATAATTCTTTGATGATGGCTCTTGTTTTTAAAATGAATATTTAATATCATATTCGTATAATATTGTGAAATAAGTAAGTAATGGCAATAGCAATTTCTTGTTAGTTGCTTGAAATATTTGTTTCTATATTAATACATTATTTAATCATTTCAATTCCCATAAACCTCACTGCCATTTTGAGTATGGAATATATAGCGCGAACTACATAAACTGTAAAGCCCTTTTATCACATTGCTTGATGAATAAATATCTCATCACATCTGTCGTAAACCTCTCCCTCTTTTGAGTATCCTTCAAAAGGACTTTAAGCCTCCTATACCAAAAAGGTAGATCTGGTAATTTATTTCTTAAAATACATCCCTCCCCAAAACATAATAGTAAATTTTAGATAACTAGATGTTCTCTTCCTTCAAAGCTTTCTGCTTCCACTTTTTAATGCCTACCTACCTTTTTTAAAAACAAAACAATGTTACTACTTTATTCCTTTACTAATGTAAATAAGAATTTATAACTTACACATCAGGATACTACCCTTTCCAGTAACTTTCGTCAGTAATTATCACACCATATTGTACCATCATTCCACTCAACCAATATCATTCCCCACGAATACCTATATTTAAATGGCTTGTATCATATAATGGACAAAGTGAGACAAAAACAATCGCAATGGCTCATAATAAGTATATAATGTAATTTAAGTGACCCTTTAATGCATTAATAATGTTGTATTTAATTAATGTAAATCCATGAATTAGACCAATATTGATACTCTATTACAATACTGTACGTGACAAGCACAAACAAGTTTTTGTTACAAACTAAAACTTCATGTGCTACGTCAAATTACAAAATGAGTTAATAAATTGAAGTATAAATTGAGTACACAAAACGAATTTCTCTCGGGTATTGTGTAATGAACTCAATCGGATTGCATTTGCTCAGAGAATATGAGCTGAGAAAAGTATAGAAATGTCGATATTTCTAATATAAAGACTGATTTCCCGGAGGCTTGACTGCAATTGTACATACCACCAGGATAAAACTTGTCGTGCCCTCATATGTACGGATTTTAATAGCTTCATTTAATTTGTTTTAAATTTAAATTTGAAGGGAATTGCGATGTAAATAGTTCGTTTTATCATTCAGAATCACTAACGTGATAGAAATAAGCTCTTCGTAACATAGATTAGTAAGGTCTATTAACATCTATTCGACGCATAAACCCTCTAATATGATTACAGAATACTTACACTGTTATTATTATAAATGAGGCACTTTATGAAGAATGAAGTTTAAATATTCGTATGTTTAATACTTATTCACCCAATATGTAATGAATAGGTTTAGATAAGATGTTTTGTGTGTATTATATATGCATATTATACAGGGTGCAAATTAAGTCAAAATATGCCTGGATGTATTCCAAACGGATTGAGATATCGACATTTTACAAATTTATATAGTTTTATATAGTTTTAATACAAAGGCACAATAATACAAATTTATTCACAAAAGATTCACAACACGTAATGCGCTGTTGCGAGCGCATCTCTTAACTTGAATTTCTGTATGGTACGTAAATCTAGTACATACGGAATTCACTAAAAAGTGAGTCCTTCCATCAGATTACCTATATAGTACATTATCTATTGCAGGTTTACTGTGGCTAAATAGCAGATTGAGCTTAGGTAAAATCAAATAAATGGAGTCCCCATAACAACTGTCAAACCTGAACGAATGAGTGGAGTAAGTGGTGTCCTTAGATTTATATCCACAATTAGTATCTTAGAACAATAATATATTCTACGTATAAGGATGGATTGAGTGAATCCTACCTCAGCAGGATAGTTCGTCGCCGAGGCTGAAGAAGTCTGCGCCAAGGACAGTCCAAGAGCACACAGAAACACTGCGATCCTGCAAGCAAAATGTGTTGATAAATTTATTAGAAAGCTAGGTTTTACAGCCGAAAGTCGGTAAATCAATGGCTTAAAAGTAAATAGAATATTACAATATGGATTGTTCCTTGATAGTTATAATCTCCAGGAAAATAACAATGATATCACATTCCAAATAAAAAAAATCATCTTCTGTATAAATAAGAAATTAACATTAAAATGTTATTATAATCACGATTTTAATTATAATCACTTAAAAAAAAACAAAATTTAATTCTTGTCATTTAAACTGTGACACAGCCAGTAATTGCATTCCATTACGTTGTATTTCATTATTATTCAGTTATAAATCTGCCCATGGCGCAGTGTAGCGGGTACAACGGTAATCGTAAGGTAACCAGATCAAGCAACGTCGAGCATGGCTGCTACTTGGATGGATGACCGCTGAGCGTTCCTGTCCTTGCAAGCAGTCCCCCGCCCGGCCATTGGTGGTAGTTTGAAAGTCACCTTTAAGCCATTGTTCCCCAGGTTATTAGAGAGGGCTTCTTAGCCCTAACTTCGCCTGTTAAAATAAGACATCATTACTTTACTTTAAATCAGGAAACAGTGAATTGTATAATTCTGTTCGTGTGTCACTTTTATCAGATACATAAAACACTTAGCTATCTATTATGTACTATGTTTGTATATAGTCTGGGTTTAAAGTTTTTCTGAAGTAACTTATCTTAATTCAAAATGAATTAAGTGTATATGGAAGAGTTATTCTTTCTTCAGTAGTTTTATTAATTTACGTTGCCTTGCCATTATAGTTGGTTTTAGTTTCACGCGGATATATCCCACGGAAAAGCATAAATCTTTCAATAGAAACATACAATAGAGATCAAAGGTGCAATTTATACTGAACTATTGTTAAAGGCGATTATAGATACATAATATTAAGCTTACATATCACTTCATTAGATTGTAAAGACCAAATTCTTTCCTGGTAGAGACAAAAATTGTGTACAACGTTAACAAGAAAACCAAAATTATTTGCCACTCGAAATATACTAAAAAAATTCCCAAGATCACATAGTAATGTGTTGTGAGAATAACACTAAAACGAGTTGTATAGGGGAGTGACGTAAATTATTGAATACGAATATAATTTCAGTGAAAGTATTTGGTGTAGCGTATAATGTGTTCAACTGTGTCAGGAAAAGTAATAAATAATTTAACCATGAAGCCAAACATTATACTGTCTTGTTATTCTTCTTATGCTGTATTTTATGTCTTAAGGCACTTAACAGTAATCGGATTGTATAACTCAAGCGCTTGCTCAGAGGCTATGTTATTTTTTTATTTTTACAATGATAAATGTATTTTGTTGTTGAAACTATTCTTGTATTTTATTGTCGAAGTGTAGATGAATACAGATTAAAAACCAAAATCCTTGTACTCGTAAGAACCTTGTATGATGTCAGTAGAAAACTTACTCAACACATAAGCTTGATGGGAACGAATGATTCTCCTTCCATTTTTTATTCCTTAAACTATGATAAATCCCTAGGTATAGAAAGTTTTGTTAACACCTTTAGTGCGACTCGAAGCGTGTACAGAACTTGGACAGGCGGAATAGTAGTAAGTTGCGTCTACTGCAGTCAATGAGTTTTCATGAAAACTTAGAAAAAGTAAATAGATTCAATCTAAGGTTTTTATTACAATTTTCATAACAATTATTTTATGAGGACGAAATTATAGAATAGTAATGTATTAAAAATTTTTTAAACAATAAAGATGAAGTGTACATTAAAATAATCTAAGTTATTAGGCTTACGCGGCAAATTTTACAACTAAATTCAAAATTTTCCTGTTCAATCCGTGTCTACATTCCGTTGATATATTTACATTATTGATGTTTTTTAACATCCGTTGACAGAAGATAGCTCTCTGGTGTGACGCTAAAATATTTCAGGGATTTAATGGAAAAGCCACGCCTGGACGCGGTGTGATCCTAAATACTTGGATATTATTCAGAATGCATTACATGGTTTGATATCACTAAATAGAAAGTTTACAGTACTATAATATTGTACAGTAGTTAAAGATATAAATTTACGAAATAAATGGAAATTTTACTTTGTATTGCTTGTCACCATAAATCCATAATGTATTATTTGCTTTTTTATAAAGTGATACTTTAAATTGATCTCGTATATTAAGTACAACTTAAGTTCACTATTAAGTATTAAGTTCACTTTTATGTTATGTATTTGCGTTATAATGTCTTTGATGCTGTTGGTTATTTAATTCAACCGCCAACTATCACTGAAATTCTTTAATTTGTATATTAAAGTGAATAAATTACTAGGTGATCCGTTGTTGTTCAGAAGGAATATGTTTTTGTAAATTATGTACTGAACTCACTACTAAATAATATGCATAACATTTGTGAAAAAGCGTTACCTTACTCCTCATAGTTATTAAAACGTATATTATTGAAATATTATATTTTAATGGGATACACTATAGTGGTGGAACTATAATATGGAGTAGTTTATAATCTTAATGAAGTCTATAAGTAATCCCCTTACTGCTGTCAGTTAAAGAGTCACAATAGATTTATGATTCCATTGTACAATCTCCTAAGTTATATAACGATATGATCCAGAACCAATGATGAACATAAGTAATTTGTCAACGGGACTGATAATCTGACGAGAGACTAAGTAGATTCAGCAGTAACGTCACATCCACAGGGCGGTGGGGCGTCATGAATATGGTAATGGAACTATCAAACTGTGAGGAACAAAGAGTCTTCGAGACTGTTCCAACAAAGGACAAACAGTTTGATCACTGAAATTGTTGTGAGTTGTTCTTGGGTCAAGGGAAACTGTCACTTAGGTCTCCTAAAACAATGCCTACTAAACAAGATTATGAGCAAGGTACACCACAGGGATTATTATTAAGCTAAAACTTCTTTACTCATACAAATTTAATTTAGGGAGAAGAAGGCAGGTTAAAATGATTTTTTCTTGTGCAGTGAAAATAATAATTAATGCTGAGTTAAAAGATATTGTTTTTCAGAAGCCATGCTAAATTACAAGACTTTGTGTATTGTATTTTTGAAAATGTTACAAAACGTCTCTTTATTTGCGTAATTGTAAATTGAGTTTTAACCACTTGAAATTAAACCAACAATAAGTTGAACTGTATGTTATTAAGGTACATTCATTTAGCCCTGGCAGTCTTTCGTAAGCAAGCCTATATTGACATAAGGAATAGGATCATTTTGGGGGGAAATGGAATATCTGGAATCAATCCAATGTTAAACTTAAAAGATTTTAAGTGGTAATAAATTAGGTGTTATTGATAATAAAATAAAGTACGTGTTGGTATCAAAACTGAACATATAAAAATGAATATTATTCAAAAATGACTCTGCTTGGAGAAGTAAAATTGATCCTAATGCTTTTTATTATAAAACATTCGTAGATTCGTAGTTTTTAATAAAATATCATTACAGTTACTTTGTGTTTAAATTCACCTATTTTCCCATCGCCGAATGTATTCTGCAGAATTAAGCCTAAACATAATAGTGACATATTTAGTTGTAACTTCAATTATCACTTTTATTTTACTGAAAGTGTTAGAGTGTTCTATTAACACCAGTTAATCGAATCGTAATTAATAATTTACGTTCTTTTATGCAATCGAAACCATTGAAATATGCCATAATTATGTATCCATTTCATACAAAAAACGTATGTTTTTAAATTACAGCTTTGGGGTCCTTAAGAAATACAAAGATTACCTACCCAAACAGTACTATACTATGTTACGAATCTCTTCTGATATTACTGCTTATATTTGTATTGCGTTAGGAAAACATTTAATAATATCTATTAGTATTAAGATGTTTTGTTTAGTTAGATAGCGAAAGTGTTTAGAAATTCCGTAAATAATTTTATGTACAATATGTATATAGTTAATAAACATAATTCTGAACAAGCAGAAGAAACATATGATTTACAATTCTCCCAAATTATGTTTAATGCAGTTAAAATGTGCCCCATATTCTATCTGGCTAAGTATCTCTGCTAGTTAATTATTTTTAAGGGAGAGATGTAATATTTTGATAAACGTGATGTATGTGAAACAAATAATACATAAGACCTGGTGCACTATTTGTTTGTATAAAAAAACATTTGGTTTCGTTGGAGAGTACGCGTAGGTTATATTTAAAGTTATAGCCCCGGCTTATAAAACGAGACACTTTATTGTAGATATAAAATGAAAATGGTACAATATAACTGCCCATTTTAAATCATCGAGGAACCATGAACATACTACAAGTAAAAAAACGCGACGATTAAAAATAACATTCTATATCATCTCTTCCAAAGAGTACTTTACAATTACGTAATCAACCTGATTGTAATTGAGAAAAGCAACAGAAATTAATCAATATCTTAGTAAAAAACTAAGTTACAATAAGAAAGGCCGCGTTATTATAATCCTAATAAACACTTGATCGCTATGTTTTAGTAACTAAATGAACTAATAATTTAATGTAATGAAATACAATATTTAACATACTGACGATAAAATATTAATTCTAAGTGGAAATAATGAAACCGTGTTAATTTATTTCCTTGCTGACACCTGCAGCGAAATACCGAAACAAATTGTTCTGGGCGTCATTTATCATCAGGGATTAAGTAACACTCTTGTTCAAGATAAATAAATAGAGTCTGAGCGAGCTGCTAACCTTACCTACACTAACAAGATTATAAATAGAGATGGAGAGATCTCTGTTAGTGAATACGATTACACCGTGTCATGCAACGTATCGTTGTACAGAGTGAGTCAACTAAGTACCCCTAGAACGTTTATTAGGATAATGGTTAGAGCTGCAATACATAAGTAAAATTTAACCATACTTAATCATATATAGAGATTTTAAAAGGTTTCATCAAAATTTATGGAACAAGAAATGCTAAAACTAGAGGTTTTGGGTTCAAGTTTCCAAACCTTTAAATGGAAACGTGACACATTCCGCATTGTTTTAAAACTCTAGTTTACAGAAAAATATTGGAAACGTTCGTTTAAAAGAAGGTTTTCTGTATCAAAATGATTCACAAAAATGGCGCTATGAATAAAACATTTTTCTTACAAATGAACAATGTTCAAAACGGGACTTGCAGTTTTGCATTACCATCATCCTTAAATTTGATTAAAGTACATTTTAAATGTATTCCCTGTATTTGCGTAATGATCGCTGCATTTTCATTCTACGTTATAGCTCTAATTATTGACTTAATGTACGATGAAGACTTATTGCATAACTATGCAAAACGTATGGTAATTTTAATTGCTTATATTTTAGTGCGCATTTCCGTATATGTTTTAATTTACGGTACTGTAAAACGAAAGCTGTATGTTTGTTTAACTGAGAGTATGAAAACGAAAGGAATATACGTAATTAGGTCTATAATTAAGGTGAATAATTTATTAAATTGTTGGACATAGCTCGTAAATCAAGTTCAGATACACAGGCAGGCCGTGGAGCCTAAGCATAGATAGAGATGAGAGTCAACTTTCGCTTTCATTGCTAGAGAAGTAGCACCCTTCGTGTTAGATAATCCTAAGTTGTACTACGAATAGATTAGTGTCCTCCAAGTGCGTATCGAAAACTAAAATAAAAGTTAAGCTCATACATTATAACCAGATACATTAATAAAAATATTTCTAAGAAATGATTTGCACGTTTGATTACAAATACTGCTTTGATGAAATATAGGAGTCGATCATATTCTCCCACGTATCCACCTACACGAGTTGAGATCAAATAAAGGCAGGGCAGTGTGACATCACACAAAAGGAAATTGCAGACGTACAACTGACTTGAGTTCTCTCTACTTTATATATGAGCTTTAAAATATAAAGTTTTTATAGAAAAATAATATATTGTTCTAGTCTCCTAGTTACAATTCTCGAATCAAGGAATAGTGATTACACACATCGTGTAGTATACGTAAGAATCTTAAACATTGTAAAATTTCCGTTTTTAAAAACGTTATATTAAAATTGATACGTTTAAAACTAACTGCGTTAAATAAAATACAGCAGCATTTAAACAGTTTGTAATAACCACCGTAAAATTCAAACGACTAACGCCAATAGTTAATTTCAACAAATGTATTAATTTAATTTATTAATTGATATCATGTTTCAATATTATTATTACCACTGTGATCATTTCAGTGTACATAAAAACCATGTATTACAACATCACCTTTATATTTAAACATTTTATCCGTTGTTACCACAATTTCCAGATGGGGCCCGAAAATATGTTCTTAATCCAAATAACGTTCTTTGTACTAAAAATGATCAGTAGTAGTCTGAAATCAATATTTGGGCAACTGTGGAGAAAGAAGTTTTTAAAATAATTACTTTTATTGATATGCATGTTTTATAGTTTTAATTAAAGTGTAAAATTCTAAAAAACATTACAAGATAAGCGTTTGCTAGTACAATATTCACTCCTAAAACGTCAGAGCTTTTGAGTTTCAGAACTATTTCAGCTACATCGACTAAGAACACGACCGTTACATCGATATTGTATTAAAATTTAACTTGAAATATGTTGTTGGTTTCCTTACACGTTATATTATTATAAACTTATTATTATTGTCTTTGTGTCATGCTACTGAATTTATCGATAGTATAGCATTCATGATTTGTATTGTTTATCTTTTCTGAGTAAATACATGACATATATTGGGTTTAAAGTTATCCTTTCACTGTATTAATAATGTACGAATTTCCATAATAAGTAACATAATCGAGTAACGTAGTTGGCAACCATTCTTGAAAAAGAAAATCTAAGGAAATTGCTCTAAAGTAAAGGAGTTTCTTTCTTATCCTCATACAATCCGCGGATAATCCAACTTGAAGTCCACGGTTCGGTAAACTGTAGCTGTTCTCACCTCAGCTAATGTGAAAGTTGTAATCTCCCTAATGGTCTGCATCCTCCCGGTTACCCAAACTCTTTATTCACATCGCCCTCAGTCCATTCGGTTTGACCTAATAATTTTTCAGGTAGAAAACTAACGTATATTTGAATTCCAATGTAGTGTAATCCTTAATAATATTAAAGTACACTTTCATGCAAATAAATAAAAAATAAATACTTTTGTTAAAGCATAAAACAGTCTATATTACTAAATGTGTCTAAAAACCTACCACGGATTTTGTAAAGTTTTTATAATAACGAAGAAAAAACAATTTTTGAAAAAAATTTAAAAAGTTAAATACATTTATTGGCAAAGTTTTAGCGAAGCCTTTCAATCGTAGGGCTGGACAAATTTTATCCCTGCCTCTCATTCTGTATGCACTCACGATATCTCGATAGTAAATTCACCTAAACGCATTCTCTTGTTGATTGATGCCGACTAGTTATCAGATATAGATAACTATAATAAGAAAATAGGACATTATAAAAACAAAATCACATAATTTTTGTATTTTATCGTATACAAATAAATAATTGTACTTTTATGTTTGTCTGAGAGTTTCATAACAGTTAAAAACTTCAGAAACTCGCGTGACCAAGAACAGGTCTTGAGTGAATTTGAGGGAAGACGAGTTTAACAATAAGCAGAGAGTAGATTCTTTACTAGCTAAGATTAATTTGTGTTCTTAAAAAATAACTCTAATTCTGGTTTTAACAATATTCGTAAGAAATCATAAACCTTATCTATACCGAAACCCATGCTCTGATTACCCTTCTGACTATGTGATGTTATACAGTATCCAATTGATAAATGTGAACTCATTTGACAGGAAATCCGATTCAATTAGATTCTACCCTCAATAAACCAACTTAAAGTTATGACTTTGAGGTGGATGGATTTTACGGTCGTGTCACAATTCCAAGTTAATCTAGTTTATTAGACGTATCTGATTGCCAAGCAGTCCAAACTGGTCCAATCAGTTCCTGAACGATACAATATAAACTCAAAAACATTTTTCATCCCAGGTCACCTATATGATGTTTAATTTCCATGACAAACAAATAAATAAAAATGTTTGAATTATTTTATTAAACATAGTTAATTTACGCCCCTTACGGCGTAACGCAAATTAAAAATACATCGTTATTAGATGTAATCAATTATTATGTTTAACATTCTTTTTCACTAGCAAAAGCACGCAATTGTGGCAGATGTCTAGAAATTTTAAACAATGATGTGATTACATATGCATTTAAACTCATCTGCTTTCACTATAGTAAATTGCACAACGGTTATTTTTAGTATTTGTAGCGTCGTATATCAGCTTCTATCAGTTATTATGTAGCTCGACTGCAATTGAAAGCCGGAGCGCCTTCTCTGCTAAACAATCAAGTTTGAGATAAACAACAGCAATTTCCGCAACAGCCCTGAGCAATTTCAAAGTAAACAACTAGTTCTACAATGTAATAATAGCAGCAGCCTACAAGTCTAAAGAAGACTCACTGACACTGTTATTACTTTCATAAATTAGGCTATAAACAGCACAGAATTTTGACAACGTTGGTTATATTGGAACGCACACTACCATTCGACGCTAAAGTTTTATAGTACTGGTAGAGAACATTGAGGTATCGGGTTCAACACTTGATTTCGAACAAATCACAGCAGAATATTTATCAAAGCCTGTGATATCTCAACGTAATTATGACATTAAATTAGCGTAATAACTTTTATTTTAGTGATCTATTCTTCGGTTAGATCGGTTGATATTGACAAAGTGTAAATTATTTTACACTACAGAGCAAACTATTGTTGTGGGTTGTATTATATTATTTACTATATTTGGAATTTGAATTGTCATTTGCTACTGTATTATTATTAATTAATATGAATATAAATTTCAGTTTGAAGGTTTTACTTAAAATTATTAAATTGTTGACCTATATACAGATTATTTATACATTTGAAAATGTTTCTTTATTTATTTGAAAAAAGTAAAAAAACCTATTTAACTACTTGAAGTACTTACCGAATACTAGACAAATATCAAACAAATGTAGTCTATAAAACCAATACACAGGTATAGCAGTTTAAAATAAATACAGTGGGCAGCAACACGATAAATGTGCTTCTTCAATGTTACAAAAAATACAAAGTTGATTCTGCTTGACTTTCAAGAGCTATATCTCAACGTGTTGATGACTACCTTTAGGTTTATTATGTATTGCCTTAGGCCCGTTTCACATTCACTCATCTATGAGGTAGAAAACTGCACCTCCATGCCTCCTCCTCCTCGCAATTGTCCTGTTATGTATTGCTTGCTATACATATGTAATGTGGCCTTTTTTGAAAAAAATCAGTCGCATGTTGCAAGCACTGTCAGGCTTTGAATACCAGTTGCAATCCACGTCGGCAGTAAAAAGAGTGGGATTATTTCTGACAAACAAGCACCATTAATACCCCACCAAACCAGCCAACGCCACTACAGTATGTGTAATTCTTCATACACTGACTGACAAGACTCCCTTCTGTCGTTTTAAACATTGTTTTCATGCACTATTTTTGAATTTTGGAAACTTTTGGACATTTTTGTTGATTTTCATACCTCAAAAAATAACCCCATAACATAAAATTGACTCCATATAGGAAAAGTATACAACGAAAAAAAACCCGGCATACCTGAAAAAGGCGGCCGAAAGCATAGCATCTAGAGGGCAAAGTAAAAAATTAAAGACCTTTTGTTTGATAAAATATTATCTAATATATAGCATAACCCCGCACTTGCTTAGATGAGAAATACATTTTACTTAGTTGTTTCATGTATACACAAAAGCTGTGTAATATACAATGTTGTAAAATTTTAAAATCACTATTTGTAAGATGAGTACTGCAACTTGACATAGCCCCATTATGAGACAATCTTCCTCATGCAGCAAAAGAAACATTGACATTACTTGTAATATAAAATTTTATTAAGAACAGAGGTACTGCGTGAAACCTTTATTACAGTAATCATCTACAGTCTTAGTACACATAAGAATAATAAATATGTTACAATTTATAGAGTTTTATAGATCAATGTAATTTGATCTCTTTGTTATTGTTAGGTTTAATGATATCTTTTATCAATTTTACTACAAAGACAAATAAAAAAAAATATTAAAAACAGTATCGAGAGTCATATTAAAAGCCACAAATAAACATAATCTGAGATACACCTTACGAGAAATTACTATGGTCAAACTTTACAGCATTAATTTACTACCTGGGAACTAATTAGTAGGATTCAAGCTATACTCTACCCACGTCGGGTGAAGCTTAGTTTAAATGCATACTTAGTACATGTTTAATACACTGAGTGTTACGTACAAGTGGACTTATCATTAACATAAAAATGTTTGTTATTTGTTCTGTAGAACATCAAGACGATAAGATTCAATTGTACATTTACTTGTGACTTAAACAAAAGTAAAAATACCTTTATCTTTTGTTTAAATATACTATGGAACTATTTGAGGATTACTTCAAAATACTTGAAGACAAAATAATTACTCATACGTTTGTATTCACCTTACTGGAATCGAGCCCGTGATCTCTTGGTTAGAGAGCCTTACCCTTATCCATATGGTGCGATTATTCTTTAAAATAAAATTATAAGGATTAGTAATAAACTTAAACTATGTCTTAACAATAAAATACGACATTAGAAAAATAATTTAAACACGGGAATAAACCTTATTACAAAATGATTTTGGATTATTTAAGCTACTGGATACATGATATTGGTAGAAATAGTCTAAGAAATGTTAAAAAATATCCTGAAATAGAAGAAAAATACAAATGTTTTCAAAGGACGAATTGCTTATTGTTCTTATATAAAGAGTTGAGGCAAGATATTGTGCTTAACCATTTCTCCAGATATGTGACAAATGTCACATTGTCAACCCTTAAACATCTGTTTCTACGCATGACTACGTGTTAGAAGGTACTGTGGAATTACTCCTAGATATGCAAAATTAATGAATATTTTTCATAAAAACCGGACTTAATATTGGTCGAATCAATTATATGCCGTTGAAATCTAGTAAAATGTATTAACCTAAGGAGAAAGGTAGTAGAATCAAATAAGTAGAACTGCATATGTATTTAAATTATAATACAATCCTAAAAATATAAACAATTAAAATGTAAAAAAATTAAAACATAATGAGATATATAATTTTAAAATATAATACAAATTAAAATAATAAAACTGATCAAAATAAAAAATACGTCAATGTTAAATTAACACGCGCTTAAATGTTCCATATGTGTACATATACTTATTTTCTTAGTGGTAATTAAATTATACAATTGAAGATGGATTAATGCCTAAACACTCCCCTAGAACAAAACATGTTTAAAAAGGGTTTTAGTTTCTTATTTTTTATACCGATGATAGTTCCTTAAGATATGAAACGAATACTTCATTCCTTCTTATGGTACTAAGATCAGTTAGATTTATAGTGCATTATTTGTTTTTCGCTTAAGACAAGAAACTGAGGAACCTTTCATTGCATATATTCCTTTGCGCCTGTTCCCAGAGGATGGGTAAAATTAGTGGTAAGGGCTGTCATTTGTAAAGATCCCAGAGGCTGCTAGTAATGTTTAAGCCTTACTGGTCAAGCTAAAAAAAAGAAAAAAAGACAAACTTCTTTATTGAGGCGAAATTAGGACCATATAGCCCTTTCTTACATTTAACCTCTTACCTTAGTCTTCAACACTAAGGTAGGTCTACCCTCCTTAAAAGGAAATTAAAGTTGTGAAAGTTTTATAACCTGATATTTTTTACTACATAGCCTTTTGTGCAATACCTTGCACATCCTTTTTTCAAATCTATCTTCAGTAAGCCACCATTAAGCGGAATAGGGACATATATTACATAGATACAATACTGCTACAATCTGCTATCAAAACTGTCCACAGCAGATTCTATTGCAGATAGGAAACTTCCACCTTAGCTTGAAAAAGATACAGGAAATAAACTAAATCCCTTTGCTCTTCCTGTTCGTAAATGCCTGACCAATTTATGATTTTACAAGGTTCTGTATATGAAAAATTCCATGCGCCTATAACCTAGTTCCGCAATGTTTTCTAACGAGCTTTGAGGGTTCAATAAACTATCCAGCTATTGCACCTCCTAGAAGCGAATTGAAAGAAATAAGAAATATTAAAATATCAGCTTGTTTGTAATAGTCCTTTCCACTCCCTTTTCCCTGTCTGTATAGTATTTCTCAATTACTGTAGTAAAGAAAGAAATTAGATGTTTTATTTACACTATTACACAAAAATTGATACTATTTAGATATATGATCTTTAATTTATGTATAAATAACTTGATTAGCATCAATGTTGTAAAGAAAGGAACAATAAATTCAGAATATTACAGCAAATTGTTGTATTGTGAGTTGTTACTATTGGTCTTGTATAACGAATAACAGACTTGAAAATAATTAATTAGATAAAAGCCGCCGGTCTCTTTTCTGACGTCTAAGGAAACACTTCCGTTAAAAGCTCTCAGAAAGTTTAATATAGCTCTTCTTAAAAATTACAAATACATTACTGTGAAACATTGAAAAGAAGTTCATTATAACAACGCCGTATTGAAGCTAAACAAAACGTTCCATTAAGATGTTTTTACTGAGTAAAAATGTTGACTCGTTCGGAGTATTTAAATCTTTATGTGAATAAACAAATCTGAAAGAGGATCTTAACTTAAATGTATTTTAGTTTCAATAAAGTAAGCACGAATGTAGTTTGCAAGCTTATTTTCTTCAATCACACTGTTTGACATATAAAATTATTCATTATATTGAATTGACCATTTAATTGTCGGCATAAATAATACGTCTCCAATACAAAGTAATATGATATTCGTTCATAAGATACGTAATGAATCAAGAAATACGAAACGAAAAAACTAGTTCGAAGCAAAATGCGTGTCTTAAAATTTGATTATAATGTTATCTAGATATCGTCTTTGAGAGGAACATGAAAGATAATCATGTATCAAGTTCTTTTTTAGTAAACAGTTGAATTATTTACACAGCAAATATATATTTTCTAGTTTCAGAATGTAGTGTATACCTATTTATTCAGATATTTATTTGTTGTAGTATTATGTATTAGTTATTTGTAGGAAACTCTGTTGTAACGAAATTAACTAGTTAGAATGATATTCCTGCAAACGTGATATGTTTCCTCATATCATAATTTTATGCACTGATCTGACCGAAGTAATATTGAAGTTCGTAGTAAAGTATATCCTTAACGGGGAGTTACTTTTCTCACACTTTAAAACTGAGATCATTGTTACAAATCTTCAACACGTTCCCAAAAATACGTTCACCTAAACATATGGCATTTCGTAAGATAAATTTTATTCTATTTATAAAAAACCACCAAAGGTCCAAAATCACCATAAAGGTATTTTACAATAAAATATATATCACGAAATAAAATATTGAAACCTTTAAATCATATTTTAAGAAGTAGATGGAAAATATCACATAGCTTTATATTTTGCCCGTTCGCATAATTATTATTTGAAATATTAAGAAATTAAAAGCGACTGTTATACT
This sequence comes from Homalodisca vitripennis, assembly GCF_021130785.1. Lineage (NCBI taxonomy): Eukaryota > Metazoa > Arthropoda > Insecta > Hemiptera > Cicadellidae > Homalodisca > Homalodisca vitripennis. Next base: position 119,666,919 of record NC_060208.1, read on the forward strand.
CAAAACCTTCACTATTTAATTAAAAAAAAAAAAAAAAAAAAAAAAAAACAACGTATAAAGAACTTTAAGAATCTGTTTTAAAAGTTACCGTTACCTGTAGCATTAATGCGAAGTTTCATCTTATTAATTTCTCATTTTATATATTATGTATCTTACTAAATGGAACGCATATTTTCTGTTTTCTTTATTTTTTTGTTTGCATATTTTAAGAGTTGTATATGGTCTACCTGCAAATTAAATAGCCACGTAAATTAAAGTATGGCATATACATTGTGCTTATTCATATGCATTGAGTCTAATGATAACAAAGCGTATGTTCATAAACTTATAATTAACTGTTTTGCTATTATAACGTTAAATTTGAATATATTTAATTATTTCAACAATATTTTTTTAAAGCAACTAACTTATACTCCAAGTTAAATTTTGTGCCCTAAAAGGTGTTATCGTATTGTGTTTGAGACATTGTGAATATATGACGACAATGGTTAAATCGTAAAAGAAAACTAGAAGGAAAGAATATCCACCAAACGTACATTCTTCAAGATGATAACACGGAATTTAGTACATGTATAATAAATATGATTAAAATATATCCTAGCTATCTTTTTATATCAACAACTACGAGTACTACATATGTGGATTCTGTAACCTGGTTTTCACAAACAAAGTTTCAAAAAAGTTTTACTGAAATATTAAATACGTTTTTGATTGGTTTTATCAAAATTCTATCAAGCTAAGTGTCAAGAAATATAATTTAGAGTTACCAAAACATACATATTGCTTTTAATAGCAACCAATTTAAAATCCATTTTTCTTACAAATTGTCTTTTCTATAGTGTGGTGTAATGAGTTTGACAATTGACTTACATTACTACATAGATTAGGTCTATGCTGTATTTATAGGTACACTGAACTATATTTTACCATGCATGGGCAAAATTGCAGTGGAGCCTAGTGTACTGTCTGACACAACGACTAGAAATTGCCAGGATAATTGCAGCGGCTTGCAATTCTAATTGCCGTCTGGTGCAAGAACACGTTCTAGACTAAGTGGTATTCCGAGCTGTAATTTACAATCGAAGGATGATTCTAGGTTATGGGTTTAAATGCAGTTTTACGTGTAACTATAAACTAGAATTACAAATAGTAAATGTATCCTCTGAGGATAATGATGCCCTCTAGCTCATCTGAGCTCTTTCTCGAGAAGTATCAATTGTGATGTTAAAAGAATACATTTTCTTGAAGTGTGAATCTTGAATCCATTTCGTGGTAATCTTATGAATATTTCTAACTTTTAACCAGAAAATTTTAATTTATGGAACATTTAGAAAGAAAACGTAAAATACTTGTACTATAGGCCTATACATTATGTGTATTTAGGGTTTTTCTGACAATCTAAAGTGTTAATTCATTTTATACAAGATAGACACAACGTAAACAAATTATTTAGAAGTTTTAAGCAATTTTACACAAATTTCCATTTAAACCACCATCTTTTTGGTTTCAAGATGACAGCCTATGAATATTACAAAAGTGAAGTAGTATTCTTTATAAATAGTTTTGTTATTGATATTTTTTTGGGTAGTAGGATTTCGGACATTAACGGCATAGGTCAGTTAATCAGTACATACTTACAATGTTTTTTTTATTTGTGGATATCTAACTTTATACCTCTAAATATTTTGATACATGATGATGTCTATCCTCGAAACGTGGTGTAAAATCTTTTGTAACTTATTATGACGGCAAATATCTACAATATTATAATAGGTAAAAATACTGTGGTATTAAGTACTATAGAGCAAAACAGAAATAAACATGATTTACATGATAAACATAATACAGGGTTTTCTTGTTGTTTCATAACAACTTGTGTTCTAATAGGTTTTTCAATATGTCATTATATTTCAAGATAGCTATTGCAAAATGAGTCGAGATTTATCTACACTGAATAATGCCATGCATGAATATTCTAATGGAGAATATGTCATAAATTTGAACCAAAACAACCAAACCTTCATTATACTTTATACCGGTTTTAGCATGTTGAAGTATATTAGTATTTTTTAGTATGTACTTTTTGAAAGTATGAATAGAAAATAATTTTTATTTATTTCAAAGTATACATTATCAAATTAAATATTTGAAACTGAGGTCCTTTGCTTTTATATGATTCGTTGGCCTAAACATTTTAGTTTACTACTTCAGCCAAGTTCGTTAACAAACAGAAAATGCGCCAATCGGCTTCTGTAGGGAATTACAGGAATTATTAATAGGATAAAACAGTTGTTTCTATGAAGTATTTAATTATCAGGCAGCAGTCGTGGATTACGGAGAAGCGTAGATTATGATAGAATCATATTATATTTCAAAAGGTAAATATAACAATCAATATCATGATTGACCAGGAAATTAAGTGAATTAAACCTGAAAGTGAATTGTACGTAAAGATTACAAGATAATACGAGATAATTTAATATCCTTTCTTATTACCTTATCCGTACACTCATACCGTTACAAGAAAACGTTTTCTTTATGAACCCATATGTACTAAATATGATATTACAAATAAGGAAATGACAACTTTTGCGTTAGCTATATATGGAAGATTATATAGAAATATAAGAAAAGAAACATGGTAAAAAGCAGTGCAAAATAAAAAGGTTACATTGAAGAGTGTTGAAATACAGAGGTGTGTGTGTGTGTGTGAGAGAGAGAGAGAGAGAGAGAGAGAGAGAGAGAGAGGAGAGAGAGAGAGAGGAGAGAGAGAGAGAGAGAGAGAGAGAGAGAGAGAGGAGAGAGAGAGAGAGAGAGAGAGAGAGAGAGAGAGAAGAGAGAGAGAGAGAGAGAGAGAGAGAGAGAAGAGAGAGAGAGAGAGAGAGAGAGAGAGAGAGAGAGAGAGAGAGAGAGAGAGAGAGAGAGAGAGAGAGAGAGAGAGAGAGAGAGAGAGAGAGAGAGAGAGAGAGAAGAGAGAGAGAGAGAGAGAGAGAGAGAGAGAGAGAGAGAGAGAGAGAGAGAGAGAGAGAGAGAGAGAGAGAGAGAGAGAGAGAGAGAGATTAAGAGGTGGACGGACAAGGTCCAAGGCCAGGTTGGCCTGCACTGGCCAATTATAATTGAATCTGCTCCTTCGATACTGATGGAGTACAACCACTCACTCTATTGTTTCCTAAATTCAAGCTTGGAGGGAGATTCAATTTAAGTTTTACTTACTGCAAGGTAGATTTACGTAATACGAGGAAACATCGAATAAATTGAGAATTCTGCAGAAATTATTCTAAATAAAAGTATATTATAAAGCTGGTTTCTCCGGAAACTAGAGATCAAAAACTTTTCTCACATTGAATGACGTTTTAATCCTAATTTCTACAGAATTTAAGAAAATATTAAAAACTTTAAAAGCGTACATAACTAGTTTGTGTTATGCACGAAAGCATAAACATTAATTTTTTCCAGATAAAGTTGTCATCTCTTACTATCAACCCCATAAAGTATGCACTAACCAGGTTGAAAATTTTAATACAGGCTTGTTAGTTACGGTAATTAATTTGTTTATAAGAACGAGATTCTTCATGTCACTAAACATAATCTCTTATCAGCTGTTTTCTATTTCATCTGAAATTATATTATTAACACATAATAAATTTAGGCATTCCTAATTTAAACATGTATTATCACACACACTTATCTCTTCAAAATTGAAGCTAATTAGTTTGTTAATTGCTGATTATTTCTTTAGGGCAATGAAAATAATTATATCTGATGACATGTAAACTCCACTAAAATCCAAATCTTGGTACACATCCCTACAGGTATCAACGATTTTTACAAATCTGTGCACCAATTTGTGAAAGATTTTGTACAGATTTTTAACGGTTAGACATTCATTTTGAGTTTATTTAATATTCGAATTTGCTTTTCCCTTATATTGGGATTAAAATTATTCTTTGACAATAAAAATGTAATGATAAGTACCTTAATTACTACCCGGGCTGGATGCTCAAGGCCACGTAACTTGTGAAACACCCGGCTGTATTTTCATCTATAAAATTGGTCCCAATCTTTGTAAATTGGGTAATCCCACCGAATATCAGCGTGGCATTTTGTAAAGTGTAGGCGCCGTTCTGGTATTTTGTCGTTGACCTTTCCTAATGGCAAGGTGACCTTAATTTGTAGATAAACTGTAAGAGCACATTAACTTACAGTTATTTACAGATAGCATAGTTAGTTAGTGAGATTGGTTTATCAATATTCAATATATTTAATGGGTGCATTGAAATCATCACGGTTCTTGGCAGGGTTTTATGGACGTTTTTAGTTTATTTTCACCGATTAATGTATATTTTAAATGCTATTTCGTACACAACTCGTTCAATAATGCGTACTGGAATAACTGTCAAATTTGGTACTAAAGCATAACAAACGTGGCGTTTTGAATTTTGATAAATATTCATCTGGGAAAATTCTTCATAAATACCGCAGATTAAAACTTTTTCCAAGAATGTGAAAATAAAATTAACTGTTTTTTTTCAAACATTTTCAGAAACCTTTATTTAATTAATCGGTCAAATTCTATTGTCGTTCGTATTTATTAACATAATTTAAATCTGATATTTTGCATTTTAATCTAAATTTTAAATAAATTTATTAACTTTATATTATATGCATATAGATTTTTAAAATTTATATAGCTTAAACCAAATTTAACCTTACTTACTATTTAATGTATTTGACGGTTAAGATGGTGCACATCCAAAGTTTCGCATAGAAATGGTTACATCTTAGCTCGTAAACGTTTCTGAGCAAAAATCATATTTTTATATGTTTAGAATTATAAAAAGAAAAACTTTGGTCTAAAATAATTTACTATCTATTATGATAAAAACATGGTGTCTCCATAATAATTGTATGCAGTAGCATATGAGCAATGCCATTTGATACTGCATATAATAAATATAAAGCAAAATGTTTAACTAAGCCGCTACTAACAAGCACGATTAAGAGTATTTTGAAATTTTCAATTAACTGAGACAAAATGTTCCTGCATACCGAAAACTCAACACACACGACAGCGACGGAAGTAGATAAATTTAACTGAAGTAGTCTTTTTACACTTATGTTTGTGTACATATTCTTGATTGAGGAAAAATTTAATTAATTATAGCACCAGAAATATTATGGATCGCAAGTAGACGCTTTTTAATCAAAGTTGGTTTACAAGATTGTGGAACCTTATATAAATTATACCGGTGAATTTAAACGGGTTGAATAGACACCTGTTAATTTTTCAGTCACACGTAAGTGTATATCTTTTTTCATCATTATAAAAAAGTACCGGTTTATCAACTACCGGAGGAAGAAAACAAGTGCCGGTAGTAGAAAATATGTGTATTTATTTTCTTCACTGGAGAAACTAGGCAAACCCACCTTATAACACTGGAGGTAGATTAATGTAGTAGACGATTTTTGACTGAAGTAGATTTGAAAAAAGTTACATTTGTATATATTGTAATTAGGGAAAAAAGGATATATTAACTGTGGACTGTGGCACCGTAAATTCATTAGACTTAAGTGAATTTAAAAGACACAGCCGAAAAGGCCGATGACTTGAGGCCTCGAAGTCTTACGAATGTACGTATATTGTCTTCAACTGTACAACAAGACAAACTCAACTTATGGAACTGGACGTATCATATACTGGAAGTAAATAGCAAGGACTGTAATAATCCCTTAGACTGGACATGAATTAAACAGTCGGAAGTTAAAGCTTTTTTTGCCTACTTAGGATTTTGAGACATTTGTATTGATATATTTTCGTGATTGGGGCATGAGGGCAAGCAAACTCAACTGTATCAGAAATCCAATTAATGCGAACCTGAAATGCATGCTCCTACATGCAAAAACCTGAAATAATAACCAGTAAACTTTTCGTATTACTTTTCTTAACCATGAACACTGCAATAATAAATACTGGAATAATGCCTACTTACAACTCAAAAATATCATATGACTCATATTATCATAATCGTATTACATTTTAAATACTTCCCCCAATAAGGCTACAATTTGGTAACTATAACGCCCTTTGAAAATTGAATGCGCAGCTTTGGGTAACTGCTAGTATAAAATCTTTTCAAATAGATAGCAATTCTTGCATAGTAATATTCAATATGCCCTGTTTACATATCCGTTTAGTTAGATGTTTAAAATCAGTTTTTACATTAATTTTCCAAACGGATTTTGATAATATTCAAGAAACTTCTAATTAATCGGACGGAATCACTAGAATCTTTGCAAATACATTAGTTTTGCTAATTAAATACAAGAAAATTTAAGGAAAGCCATTCAACTTTGCTTTAATTCATATTATCTTGTAGTGTCTGACTGTACACTGATGCATTCACGGGTCTTAAATAATAGTAAAGAACTACAGTAGGTACACTAGAGAAAAGCTTCATCATAGGCAATGGAAACCCCACATCTGTTCATATTAACTCATATTTGCTCAGTAAGTACTGGTTTTACTCTGCGACATAAGGTGTCCGACCAACTGACTTAATTAGACAATTAAGTATGCGGAAATCTCTCTGTAGTTGGGAATAACTTTGGTTATAATGGCGTGGTTTCAAAATGGCCTTTTTACTACGCCTATCTTACAAATACAAAGTTTCTACTTGAATCCTGGGACATTTTCTCTCGTTCAGAGAAAAACTCTATCGATTTTTGGTTCGCAAGTTCAAAGTGAACGTAAAAGATTCCCAAATTTTTACATTGGTCATACGAGTAACACTATGGAAACAAGAAAATCGCAATATAAATCAATTTATAAAACTAAGTACAGTTAACAATCATATAGCGTTTTATTATGTGACATAATAATACATGAGATGAAGTTATTTATGTTGGAGGTTGGCAAGACTTTCGTTACGTTCTGTCAGTTCCTTAAATAATCCATTGTATCGGTTTATTGGCTGTCAGTTTATTGGGAGGATGTTATAGAAGCCTATCACTCAGAGGAAAGACGGAATTTCTCTTCTGTCTGTCTATCGGCAGAACATCTCATGAAATTTTGTTTCTACGAGGCAAATTGGATTTTGTTGAGAAAATCCTGTCACTGAGTGGGATGTCTTGAGAGCGAACCTCAACTATAGAATTGACATTTTTCATCAAACTTCATTTCTACATACGATATGGCTGTGTCTCTATATGGGATGTCATTCATCTGGCCAAGACACCATCAATAAAACTTCCTTGGCACTCAAAAGGTGGAGAGTCTAGGCTGTGCAGGAATTTCTCTGTTATGAATACAGGGACATTTCATCAGTTTTTGGCGAACCATAACACAATTCTGCTTAATAGGCTGCAAATTAAAAGGTTGAACCACATCCCACAAGAAAAACATACATAGAAACCTGGTACAGGACACGTAGTCTGGCCTACCTTGTGCTATCAAAAACAAGCAGTCTGTGTCAATTCAACTGACATATAATACTCATAGCAATGTCGTTATGTTTTCACGTTCTTAATGGAGTACACTAGACTAAATTAAAAATAAAAACGAGATCTCCCGTAAAAAGAAACGGTGCAATAAACAGTTCACTGGACAGCTGCGTACTATAAATAATACAAAAAGCTCGGCTACCAACAACAAGGGGAGAGAAAAAGTGACTTGTTCTCTACAGGGTTATACATCTTGGGTGTGAAGTGTGGGACATTGTTGCTGACAGAGATACGGCTTCTGGTAATGTCCATGACCTCTCTAGCTCTTGATCTTTCAGGAACGATGTGGGAGTGTAGCTTGGATAGCAGATGTTTTGGGAATAAAAAGAATAATTTACTAACTCTATATTCACAGTTACAGTTTCATTTCTTGTTCTTAAATCTATTTATTTCTCCAAGGTTTTAAAGATATGTATAAATTTGTGATGATCTAATAGAACGCTTTCTGAGTTATTTCATGACTGAGAGGGCTAAAGGTTTTGTTACGATTTTACACTAAATATTACTGTTTAATATTACTTGGGTGTTAATATTATATTACAAGTTGGTATTAATATTAAAAGATGATGATGTATATCACTTCGTACTATGATATTAAAAAAAACATTTTATATCCTCAAAGACTGTATAACAAACATTAATATCTGCTTAATGTTATGAACTAAATTTGTTCAACATTTAATACAATATTGATCCATGCGTTAAAAGCCCATTTCTGCAACTGTCAGTTTACGAATTGGTTATTTCTAAATTTATTACCATGTGTTTTACCACTGCAGTTTTATTGTTCACAAATGAATAATAGAGAAACATTGAAGTTTAATATCCTTTTCTCAGAAAGCTGAAGTGGAAAATATAGTATCACTCGAATTGTATCATAATTTTGTAAGAACTCTGAATTCAGGGAGTGACACATTTACTCACTATGATAAAAATAGCATTGATAAAACAATACTTAAAGGTTTATTTAAGTGAAATTTCCTTAGATCTTAAAAAGATCCTAATAAAAGATGATTTTTATTAAAGAACTAACTAAATCATGCACTGATTGCAACACTTGATGCCTGAAATGCCTAAAGAGAGAAAAATAAAAAAATATCGCTCTAAGAGGAATTATCAACATTTAATTAAAGTACAAAACTTGGGTCGTTTTGTAACCAGGCAAAACAAACTCAAATAAATAACGATTCTTTGTTTGAACATTGTGTTTTGAGGGATAGTGAAGGAAACAAAATTTTTTCAGACATTTAAAAGTTCGGTGATATAAAATATAAAAAAAACATAACGACGATTATAACTTATAACGAAGGATTGGTGTTGTAATCCTGTAAAGAAATAAAGTTTACAACACTAAATATATACTAGTTTATACTAGTGATAGTACAATAAACTAAATATATAGCTAACTCTGCAATACTCACGAAGACAGCAGCTCAGAGGAGTTGGACCATGCAGGGGTAACCTCTACTATTTTGTAACCCCTATACTTTAACATTGCATTTTGCATTACGATATATACTCTAACTAATAGACGTGAAAATAAACATGATATAATTTTAAACATCTTTTACATAGGAGGCTGATTGGTGAAACTACGGTACTGTTTCAAAATTCAAATTTCATACCACGGAGAAGAGAATATCGTCGGATAGACCTACGTTAGGGTTGTTGCATTGGGAGCGGCGACGAAATATAGAAGCGTGGCTGGGCGGCAGTTTGTCTCAATTAGCTCCCCCCACTCCGCGCACACACGCACAGCTCTAGACCGGCTCGGCGGGCGGTGATTTCATTCACAACAGAGTTCCATTCATCTGTCTCACCTACGCGTTTTTTGTGGAAGGAGCAGCAATTCTCAAATTAAGCACAACACAGCTACCAATGTGTCAAAGGGGACACAGTTTATTTTTCAACTATGTACTTTCATATTAAATTAACTGAAATTGGTGGTCGTGTTTCACAAAAAGAGAAGCCTGGACTACTCGTCCTGGCAGTGTCCAGTGGATTGGGCATTTTATTGTTACTGCGTATAAACAACTTGCGGTTTGGAACTTTTAAGAAAATGTCACTGCTACTTAGATTAGCTTTCGGCGTATGTTATAAACAGGTCTTTCAAATCTAATATCAGTATAAAAAATATCAGTATTCAGTTCATAATTGTTTGTTTTGCCAATTTGGTCGAAGTTTAATTTATATATAGGGACAGTAACCATAGTTATATACCCTTTAACAATTTATGAAAATTCTTTTTCAAGCTTAGACAAGTCAATATACTTTATTATTTCTTCATTTGGTTCTATTAGGCCTATATTCATACGATGGCTTTCAATAAATGAAAATAACGATAGCCATTTATCCACTTATTTAACATTTAAACTACTGTCACAGGAGTTTCTAACCAGTTCTACTTTCGCATCATCCGTCCTATTTTATACATGTGGAGTGGCATGAGACCAGTCATCCGTTTGATAAGAGACAGCACATCTCTAGAGCAGAATGTTTATGACGTGATAAGAATGACTCAGAAAGTGTTTTATTGGATGTATTTCGGTTGAGTAACCTGAGAGGCAATATAAAAATGTTCAAATAAAATTTTGACTGAGTTTAAATTTAGATTTTGTTTTGAGAATTTTTGAAATAGTGTTGGATCGATATGCTTTGATTTATCCGTCAGTTACTTCAAGTATATGATAAAATGAATCGATATTAATTGTATAGAAGAGAAAAGGTGAGTCTTTATAACACTTTGTTTCAAAACATTAGATATTATACACGTGAAAATACTTTATATAGCTATCATCTTCGTAAATTTTAACAAATAACATATAATTTGATTCGTATGATTAGTAAAAGTCGTATCACTCATATTGTCAGAACGATACCGAATACTATCACACTGAAGAACAGGAAATATTTCCCTTGTATCTCCACATGATTTCTCAAGAAATGACCTATAACATTAAACTGTTGCACAAAGTTTGATTCCCGTATAAAGAATATCGAGTTTAATGGGGTGCATATGCATGTACAGTATTTGGCTTAGTCAGGACTAACTGTTCGCAAGATATTTTGAGAACGATTTGAGATTATTTTGCTATCACTTAGTGAGCTGGCAAGATTCCTACCTTGTGTACAATTGATATGTTTTATTCAAGTTATGACATCTAATATATCCTTGATCCTTTGTTATTCCCTGAATTCAGAATTCAAATAAGAATATGATACAAATCGAGTGTTACTATATATTTCACTTCAAACAGTTTTCTGAGAAAAGGATATTAAACTTTAATGTCTCTCTATTATTCATTTGTGAACAATAAAACTGCAGTGGTCATACACATGGTAATAAATTTAGTAATACCTATTCGTAAACTGACAGTTGCAGAAATGGGCTTTTAACGCATGGATCAATATTGTTTTAAATGTTGAACAAGTTTAGTTTATAACATTAAGCAGATATTAATGTTTGTTATAAAACTCTCTAAGGATATAAAATGTTTTCAATATCATAGTGCCGAATTGATATACATCATCATCTTGTATAAATACCTAAGTAATATTAAACAGTAACATTTAGTGAAAAATAGTAACAAAGACTTTTACGATATAAAACTATAATATAATACTATGTACATCACTTGATAAGTAAATTTTACCACACACGGAGCCATTAGCAGGGTTGTATTTTTATATTTCGTGATATACACATATTGTACAGATCCGAAGTTAACACATTACAAAGGTAAAGCCGCAAGTATATATATATATATATATATATATATATATATATATATATATATATATATATATATCTATATAGTGTTCACCAACTAATGCTATTCAAGAGTATGGTGGAAGTACATTCTAAATTAATTATTTGTCTAAACAATAATTTATCATTATAATGTGATTTTTTAAACAAGGTACTACCATTTGCCTTTTCTCAGTTTTGTTGATAATTGGCATGGGTAAATATATATATATAGCATACATATATATATAATATATATATATATATATATATATATATATTATGTGTGTGTGTGTGTATTTATGATAATTAATATTTTGAATGGTACTATATAACTTTTAGACAACCAACCTGTAACCTGTTAATGTAAGTACTTAGTTGATATCCGTGGAACATTGTGCTAAAATATCAACGTCAGCAACATTCTTAAAACACGATTTCGAAAGAGCCTTAAATCCATCAATTACATCTATGTCAAGAGCTAATGGAATGTTACTCTTCCCCGACGTCGATGGAAAATAAAATACCCTTAGTGATTTATGATACATGGATTCTTCTCAAGCGATCTATAACTTAATTCACAGCTTGGATCTGCATGTAGTCTCCTTCGCTATATCTCCACTGAAATCTAAAAAAAACTTTTAAAAATTTTAATATGCGAGTAACAAATAGAACAAACCAATGAACGATTATTTCAGAAAATGTAAATGAACGTATAACGATTAACGGTTTCTTTATTTTTTTCGTAAACAGCACTTGGAATGGGCTTTTATGTATGCGTTTTTAACATCTACATAACGTTAAAGCTACATTGTTTTATATCAATCAAAAGAAGTACAAACATTAATACAAATGATTTTATTTATATAGAAAAATATAATACAAAGTGTATTGCAATAGTATAATGTTAATAATACAAATTATTACACTATGGTTCCTTTATGTTGACTACAGAAACTGGTGAAATCGTTGTATTTATTTTACATGCCTCATTTTATAACTTCACATTGAATCAAATTGAAATATAAAGTTTTCTCTTCAAGACGAGATTAACCTATTGACCATTAAAAACCAGATTGTCAAAGTGTTTCTATTTAAAACATTTTGAGTTTTGCGCAACCTTTATTAACTTCTTCAAAAACATATTAATAAAGATTTGTATTATTATTTTTAATTTGATCCTTTTGATGTTTAGAAATAAACATATGTATTAAAACCTATACACAGGGTAATCACAGAAATCTATGAAACACCACACGATAACATCGAGAACAAAATGATACTTTCCGGTTTATTTTTAGATGTGCGGCATGCTAGAACATGTCAGTATAGATTTGTGCCCACTTCTCTCACCTTCCTGGTGCATATAGCATATATTGTGCAGTGCACTTGTAGATGTGCGGCATGCTAGGACATGTCAGTATATATTTGTGCCCACTTCTCTCACCTTCCCGGTGCATATATCATAAATTGTGCAGTGTACTTGTAGATGTTCGGCATGCTAGGACATGTCAGTATAGATTTGTGCCCACTTCTCTCACCTTCCCGGTGCATATAGCATATATTGTGCAGTGCACTTGTAGATGTGCTGCATGCTATGACATGTCAGTATAGATTTGTGCCCACTTCTCTCACCTTCCCGGTGCATATAGCATATATTGTGCAGTGCACTTGTAGATGTGCGGCATGCTAGGACATGTGTCAGTATAGATAGTTGCCCACTTCTCTCACCTTCCCGGTGTATTATAGCATATATTGTGCAGTGCACTTGTAGATGTGCGGCATGCTAGGACATGTCAGTATAGATTTGTGCCCACTTCTCTCACCTTCCCGGTGCATATAGCATATATTGTGCAGTGCACTTGTAGATGTGCGGCATGCTAGGACATGTCAGTATAGATTTGTGCCCACTTCTCTCACCTTCCCGCTGCATATAGCATATATTGTGCAGTGCACTTGTAGATGTGCGGCATGCTAGGACATGTCAGTATAGATTTGTACCACTTCTCTCACCTTCCCGGTATATATAGCATATATTGTGCAGTGCACTTGTAGATGTGCGGCATGCTAGGACATGTGTCAGTATAGACTTTTGCCCACTTCTCTCCACCTTCCCGGTGCATATAGCATATGTTGTGCAGTGCACTTGTAGATGTGCGGCATGCTAGGACATGTGTCTGTATAGACTTTTTGCCCACTTCTCTCACCGTCCCGGTGCATATAGCATATGTTGTGCAGTGCACTTGTAGATGTGCGGCATGCTAGGACATGTGTCAGTATAGACTTTTTGCCCACTTCTATCACCGTCCCGGTGCATATAGCATATGTTGTGCAGTGCACTTGTAGATGTGCGGCATGCTAGGACATGTCAGTATAGATTTGTGCCCACTTCTCTCACCTTCCCGGTGCATATAGCATATATTGTGCAGTGCACTTGTAGATGTGCGGCATGCTAGGACATGTCAGTATAGATTTGTACCCACTTCTCTCACCTTCCCCGCTGCATATAGCATATATTGTGCAGTGCACTTGTAGATGTGCGGCATGCTAGGACATGTCAGTATAGACTTTTGTACCCACTTCTCTCACCTTCCCGGTATATATAGCATATTGTGCAGTGCACTTGTAGATGTGCGGCATGCTAGGACATGTGTCCAGTATAGACTTTTTGCCCACTTCTCTCACCGTCCCGGTGCATATAGCATATGTTTGTGCAGTGCACTTGTAGATGTGCGGCATGCTAGGACATGTGTCAGTATAGACTTTTGCCCACTTCTCTCACCGTCCCGGTGCATATATTCATATGTTGTGCAGTGCACTTGTAGATGTGCGGCATGCTAGGACATGTGTCAGTATAGACTTTTGCCCACTTCTCTCACCGTCCCGGTGCATATAGCATATGTTGTGCTGTGCACTTGTAGATGTGCGGCATGCTAGGACATGTGTCAGTATAGACTTTTGCCCACTTCTCTCACCGTCCCGGTGCATATAGCATATGTTGTGCAGTGCACTTGTAGATGTGCGGCATGCTAGGACATGTGTCAGTATAGACTTTTGCCCACTTCTCTCACCGTTCCGGTGCATATAGCATATGTTGTGCAGTGCACTTGTAGATGTGCGGCATGCTAGGACATGTCAGTATAGATTTGTGCCCACTTCTCTCACCTTCCCGGTGCATATAGCATATATTGTGCAGTGCACTTGTAGATGTGCGGCATGCTAGGACATGTCAGTATAGATTTGTGCCCACTTCTCTCACCTTCCCGCTATATAGCATATATTGTGCAGTGCACTTGTAGATGTGCGGCATGCTAGAATATGTCAGTATAGATTTGTACCCACTTCTCTCACCTTCCCGGTATATATATAGCATATATTGTGCAGTGCACTTGTAGATGTGCGGCATGCTAGGACATGTGTCAAGTATAGACTTTTGCCCACTTCTCTCACCGTCCCGGTGCATATAGCATATGTTGTGCAGTGCACTTGTAGATGTGCGGCATGCTAGGACATGTGTCAGTATAGACTTTTGCCCACTTCTCTCACCGTCCCGGTGCATATAGCATATGTTGTGCAGTGCACTTGTAGATGTGCGGCATGCTAGGACATGTGTCAGTATAGATTTGTGCCCACTTCTCTCACCTTCCCGGTGCATATATCATAAATTGTGCAGTGTACTTGTAGATGTGCGGCATGCTAGGACATGTGTCAGTATAGACCTTTGTGCCCACTTCTCTCACCTTCCCGGTGCATATAGCATATATTGTGCAGTGCACTTGTAGATGTGCGACATGCTAGGACATGTGTCAGTATAGATTTGTGCCCACTTCTTCTCACCTTCCCGGTATATAATAGCATATATTGTGCAGTGCACTTGTAGATGTGCGGCATGCTAGGACATGTGTCAGTATAGACTATAGATTTGTGCCCACTTCTCTCACCTTCCCGGTGCATATAGCATATGTTGTGCAGTGCACTTGTAGATGTGCGGCATGCTAGGACATGTGTCAGTATAGACTTTTGCCCACTTCTCTCACCTTCCCGGTATATAGTAGCATATATTGTGCAGTGCACTTGTAGATGTGCGACATGCTAGGACATGTGTCAGTATAGACTTTGTGCCCACTTCTCTCACCTTCCCGGTATATAGTAGCATATATTGTGCAGTGTACTTGTAGATGTGCGGCATGCTAGGACATGTGTCAGTATAGACTTTTGCCCACTTCTCTCACCTTCCCGGTGCATATAGCATATATTGTGCAGTGCACTTGTAGATGTGCGACATGCTAGGACATGTGTCAGTATAGATAGATTTGTGCCCACTTCTCTCACCTTCCCGGTACTATAATAGCATATATTGTGCAGTGCACTTGTAGATGTGCGGCATGCTAGGACATGTGTCAGTATAGACTATAGATTTGTGCCCACTTCTCTCACCTTCCCGGTGCATATAGCATATGTTGTGCAGTGCACTTGTAGATGTGCGGCATGCTAGGACATGTGTCAGTATAGACTTTTGCCCACTTCTCTCACCTTCCCGGTATATATAGCATATATTGTGCAGTGCACTTGTAGATGTGCTGCATGCTATGACATGGTGTCAGTAATAGATTTGTGCCCACTTCTCTCACCTTCCCGGTGCATATAGCATATATTGTGCAGTGCACTTGTAGATGTGCGGCATGCTAGGACATGTGTCAGTATAGATAGTTGCCCACTTCTCTCACCTTCCCGGTGTATTATAGCATATATTGTGCAGTGCACTTGTAGATGTGCGGCATGCTAGGACATGTCAGTATAGATTTGTGCCCACTTCTCTCACCTTCCCGGTGCATATAGCATATATTGTGCAGTGCACTTGTAGATGTGCGGCATGCTAGGACATGTCAGTATAGATTTGTGCCCACTTCTCTCACCTTCCCGCTGCATATAGCATATATTGTGCAGTGCACTTGTAGATGTGCGGCATGCTAGGACATGTCAGTATAGATTTGTACCCACTTCTCTCACCTTCCCGGTATATATAGCATATATTGTGCAGTGCACTTGTAGATGTGCGGACATGCTAGGACATGTGTCAGTACTATAGATTTGTGCCCACTTCTCTCACCTTCCCGGTATATAATAGCATATATTGTGCAGTGCACTTGTAGATGTGCGGCATGCTAGGGACATGTGTCAGTATAGACTATAGATTTGTGCCCACTTCTCTCACCTTCCCGGTGCATATAGCATATGTTGTGCAGTGCACTTGTAGATGTGCGGCATGCTAGGACATGTGTCAGTATAGACTTTTGCCCACTTCTCTCAACCTTCCCGGTATATATAGCATATATTGTGCAGTGCACTTGTAGATGTGCGACATGCTAGGACATGTGGTCAGTATAGATTTGTGCCCACTTCTCTCACCTTCCCGGTATATAATAGCATATATTGTGCAGTGCACTTGTAGATGTGCGGCATGCTAGGACATGTGTCAGTATAGACTATAGATAGATTTGTGCCCACTTCTCTCACCTTCCCGGTTGCATATAGCATATGTTGTGCAGTGCACTTGTAGATGTGCGGCATGCTAGGACATGTGTCAGTATAGACTTTTGCCCACTTCTCTCACCTTCCCGGTATATATAGCATATATTGTGCAGTGCACTTGTAGATGTTGCGGCATGCTAGGACATGTGTCAGTATAGACTTTTGCCCACTTCTCTCACCTTCCCGGTACATATAGCATATATTGTGCAGTGCACTTGTAATGTACAGTCTTATGGGTTGTGCTTAATCTGATCGCTTTGGATTCGCAGGCAAGCGTTTTGGTTTTCATTGACACAACATTTTCTGTTGTCAATTTACTTTGGTGAGTTCATTGAAATTTATTTATTTGCGTTTGTTTAGACTTGTATTTTAAGTATTGTGTGATACCTGAAGATTAAAATACATTGAAGCTGTATCTGAGTAACATATAAATTACCGAAATTCTGCTATCCTTTCAAAACTACAAACATTGAGCAAAGCTCCTTCCCGACATTTACTGTTTCTGTCATAAAATATAAATTTGATATTGTAATAAGTCTCTAGGAGCCGAGAGATAGTTCGAACTGTATAAGCAGACAAACTATGTGTTGTAATTAATAAAGACACTTTTTAATGAAAGAAATTGGTTGTCAACTACTCTAAGTGTTGTTTAAGTAAACACGGGAAGTTTTCAAAAGAATAAAAAACTTACTTTTTATTCAAATACACACTACAACCGGCCTTCAATAATCGTTTTTATATGATAAATGCGAAAGTTTGTGAATATGCTTGATATAATCAATCACACAGTCGCTACTGGTCAGACTTAGACAAAGTTTAGCTTGAGAACTATTTAGATATATGAATAAACCATATTTTTATTACGAATCTTTTCACATATACTATTAAAAGCAATTTAAGAAACATAAGTAGACAAGTAATATTTTTCCAGCTGATCGAATCAAATAACGTACCATGCCACATGGTATCCCAGTATTTTGTATTGCGTAGTGTAATGCAAATAGGAATGAGACATAACATTATCTGTTGTTATTATTGGTGGTTTCAATGGCAGATTAAAACAAATTAGTTTATTCTGGACCAATCTGGACTTGTACTTAAAGAACAGAATTCTGAATGCGTTCAAATAGGGTATTTAAAATTGGTGTACTTTAACATTGCGGGATGGAATCTTTACACTAGCAGATCGAACAAAACGAAGGGATCCGGCACTAATATGATTCAACGAACCATTCGCTCCGTGACTACAATTTGAGGAAACAAAGGGCGATGATTACAATGTCAAAACAATCGCCCTTTTAAGAGTAAGAATGACCAATCGTTGGTTAGATATTTAAATTCCAAGGGACCATTATGTGCTTACGGAATTTAAGATCATATATAATTTAGAAGTGGACACTGAATTTAATTTACATTTAATACATTTATGGTATGTTGAACTTGCTCATTAGCTAATATTAAAATCTAGGCAACCAGACGGTCAAAATATAAGATACATCTCTATTTTTTCTTATAAGATTTTACTTTTCGTGGAAACCTACAAATATACATAAATAAATAAATATATAAAGCTAATGGAAAACTTTATGTTTCTGACATTTATTTATTTAATGCAAGTATTAGTTACCTATTGTGTTCTGATTAATTTGCGATTTAGCAGAAAAATGAGTAACATGAGCCAAACATTGGGTAAATGCTAGTAGTAGTTATCTGATTGTCAGAGAACTAGATATGGTGTTTGAATTTAGCCAATGTAAAGGCGTGTGCATAGTTAGCTGACGCTAATTCGACATTCATTTAAATTTATAACGGTTAGTTTAAAATGTGTTAAGTTAACAAAAATATGATAAAATGATAAATTTTTAAGACAGTTTATACCTTCCCATTTCGAACTGCCAAAACCACCGCAGTTGAAGATTTTTTCTATTCCTTGGGCTAAAATTCTTAATCGATTTCAGGGAAAACCAGGTAGCGTGCTTACAAAATACAAATTGGCCCTCAGCTCATGGACTATACCGATTGGATGTAGATTTGTGTTACAGTAACTGAAAGCTTTAGCGTCACACCAACAGTATTTATTGATATATTAAAACAATAAAGAGTCTGATTATTTTCCTATTAACATTTACTATTGTTTAAATAGTAGTGCAGCAAGAAATATTCAAACAGCATAGGAATATCGGGGTTCTGCCGCAATCTTAGCCCAACCAGTTAAGCAAATGTAAGTAGAGGTTTCCAAACAGCGGCATGTTTATGCTGCCATGTTTACAGGATCAGAGAGATTTCTAACGGAATAAAGTTACAATCAGCTGAACAATGTCAGGGGTCTGCTGCAATGTAAGCTCTAACAGTTAAGCAAGTGTAAGTAGAGTTTTCCAATCAACGGCATGTTTATTGCTGCGATGTGTACAGGATCAGAGAGATTGCTAACGGAATAAAGTTACAATCAGCTGAACAATGTCAGGGGTCTGCTGCAATGTAAGCTCTAACAGTTAAGCAAGTGTAAGTAGAGTTTTCCAATCAACGGCATGTTTTATGCTGCGATGTGTACAGGATCAGAGAGATTGCTAACGGAATAAAGTTACAATCAGCTGAACAATGTCAGGGGTCTGCTGCAATGTAAGCTCTAACAGTTTAAGCAAAATGTAAGTAGAGTATTCCAATCAGCGGCATGTTTATGCTGCGATGTGTACAGGATCAGAGAGATTGCTAACGGGAATAAAGTTACAATCAGCTGAACAATGTCAGGGTCTGCTGCAATGTAAGCTCTAACAGTTAAGCAAATGTAAGTAGAGTTTTCCAATCAGCGGCATGTTTATGCTGCGATGTTTACAGGATCAGAGAGATTGCTAACGGAATTAAAGTTACAATCAGCTTGAACAATGTCAGGGGTCTGCTGCAATGTAAGCTCTAACAGTTAAGCAAATGTAAGTAGAGTTTTCCAATCAGCGGCATGTTTATGCTGCGATGTTTTACAGGATCAGAGAGATTGCTAACGGAATCAAGTTACAATCAGCTGAACAATGTCAGGGGTCTGCTGCAATGTAAGCTCTAACAGTTAAGCAAGTGTAAGTAGAGTTTTCCAATCAGCGGCATGTTTTCGCTGCCATGTTTGCAGGATCAGAGAGATTGCTAACGGATAAAGTTACAATCAGCTGAACAATGTCAGGGGTCTGCTGCAATGGTAAGCTCTAACAGTTAAGCAAGTGTAAGTAGAGTTTTCCAATCAGCGGCATGTTTTCGCTGCCATGTTTGCAGGGATCAGAGAGATTGCTAACGGAATAAAGTTTACAATCAGCTGAACAATGTCAGGGGGTCTGCTGCAATGTAAGCTCTAACAGTTAAGCAAGTGTAAGTTAGAGTTTTTTCCCAATCAGCGGCATGTTTTCGCTGCCATGTTTGCAGGATCAGAGAGATTGCTAACGGAGTAAAGTTACAATCAACTGAAAAATGTCAGGGGTCTGCTGCAATTTAAGCTCTAAACAGTTAAGCAAGTGTAAGTAGAGTTTTCCAATCAGCGGCATGTTTTCGCTGCCATGTTTGCAGGGATCAGAGAGATTGCTAACGGAGTAAAGTTACAATCAGCTGAAAAATGTCAGGGGTCCTGCTGCAATGTAAGCTCTACCAGTTAAGCAAGTGTAAGTAGAGTTTTTCCAATCAACGGCATGTTTTGCTGCGATGTGTACAGGATCAGAGAGATTGCTAACGGAATAAAGTTACAATCAGCTGAACAATGTCAGGGGTCTGCTGCAATGTAAGCTCTACCAGTTAAGCAAGTGTAAGTAGAGTTTTCCAATCAACGGCATGTTTTATGCTGCGATGTGTACAGGGATCAGAGAGATTGCTAACGGAATAAAGTTACAATCAGCTGAACAATGTCAGGGGTCTGCTGCAATGTAAGCTCTAACAGTTAAGCAAGTGTAAGTAGAGTTTTCCAATCAACGGCATGTTTATGCTGCGATGTGTACAGGATCAGAGAGATTGCTAACGGAATAAAGTTACAATCAGCTGAACAATGTCAGGGGTCTGCTGCAATGTAAGCTCTAACAGTTAAGCAAATGTAAGTAGAGTATTCCAATCAGCGGCATGTTTATGCTGCGATGTGTACAGGATCAGAGAGATTGCTAACGGAATAAAAGTTACAATCAGCTGAACAATGTCAGGGGTCTGCTGCAATGTAAGCTCTAACAGTTAAGCAAATGTAAGTAGAGTTTTCCAATCAGCGGCCATGTTTATGCTGCGATGTTTACAGGATCAGAGAGATTGCTAACGGAATAAAGTTACAATCAGCTGAACAATGTCAGGGGTCTGCTGCAATGTAAGCTCTAACAGTTAAAGCAAATGTAAGTAGAGTTTTTCCAATCAGCGGCATGTTTATGCTGCGATGTTTACAGGATCAGAGAGATTGCTAACGGAATCAAGTTACAATCAGCTGAACAATGTCAGGGGTCTGCTGCAATGTAAGCTCTAACAGTTAAGCAAGTGTAAGTAGAGTTTTCCAATCAGCGGCATGTTTTCGCTGCCATGTTTGCAGGATCAGAGAGATTGCTAACGGAATAAAGTTACAATCAGCTGAACAATGTCAGGGGTCTGCTGCAATGTAAGCTCTAACAGTTAAGCAAGTGTAAGTAGAGTTTTCCAATCAGCGGCATGTTTTCGCTGCCATGTTTGCAGGATCAGAGAGATTGCTAACGGAATAAAGTTACAATCAGCTGAACAATGTCAGGGGTCTGCTGCAATGTAAGCTCTAACAGTTAAGCAAGTGTAAGTAGAGTTTTCCAAATCAGCGGCATGTTTTCGCTGCCATGTTTGCAGGATCAGAGAGATTGCTAACGGAGTAAAGTTACAATCAGCTGAAAAATGTCAGGGGTCTGCTGCAATTTAAGCTCTAACAGTTAAGCAAGTGTAAGTTAGAGTTTTCCAATCAGCGGCAATGTTTTCGCTGCCATGTTTGCAGGATCAGAGAGATTGCTAACGGAGTAAAGTTTACAATCAGCTGAAAAATGTCAGGGGTCTGCTGCAATGTAAGCTCTACCAGTTAAGCAAGTGTAAGTAGAGGTTCCCAAACAGCGGCATGTTTACGCTCTCGTGTTTGCGGGTCAGAGAGGCTGTTAACGAAATCAGTTCACAAACAGCTGAGCGATGCCGGAGTTCTTCCAAAATTTTATCCCTACCAGTTAAGTAAGTGTAATTAGAGATTCCCAATCAGCGGCAAGTTTACGCTCTCGTGTTTGCGGGGTCAGAGAGGCTGTTAACGAAATCATTTCCAAACAGCTGAGTGATGTCGGGGTTCTGCCGCAATTTTAGCTCTACCAGTTAAGCAAGTGCAAGTAGAGGTTCCCAATCAGCGGCATGTTTACGATCCAACGTTTGCGGGTCAGAGAGGCTGCTAACGGAATCAGGTTAAAAACAACTGAGCGATGTAGGGGTTTTGCTGCAATTTTAGCTCTACCAGTTAAGCAAGTGTAAGTAGAGGTTCCCAATCAGCGGCATGTTTACGCTCCCATGTTTGCGGGATCAGAGAGGCTGCTAACGGAATCAAGTTACAAACATCAGAGAGCGGTAAATTATATGTTTACCCGCAAACAGGCATGCGGGTTGTGTTTACACACTGGTTTTAAATAAATGTGTTGTCAAATATAATTTCATTTTGTATTTAAGAATAACCTATTTCAACATTATCATGTTATTTGCTTTTTGTTCAGTGCTATTTTAAAATCTTTATTTATTATTTGTTAATTAACTACCAAAATTCTTGTATTTTAAAAGAAAACTAGAAAACATTGTTGAAACTAATAAGCCTTTATAGTTTAACGAACCTTGACTAGTTGTTTTATGCAAAAATTTATATCTTAATATAATTTAACCACTAAGTGTTGTAGTCATTATGCATTTCCGTTGACGCAATTCTCTTCACGGCAAAACTGGTTCAGAGATAAAGAAAATACCTACTTGTGGGTTGTCTAGTCACTACAATTTATTCTGAAACAAATTACTCTGCAAGATGTAAAATGCAAGAACTGTGAAGTTAATAAACTAAAAATTAGATTAATATGGAAGCTTAGTGATGTGTGAATGTTTGGTAAACGGAATTTTACATTTTACGATATGCTGGTATTGACTCTAAACGAAGTATAAATGAACGCTGTTGTACTTAATTTTACAAATTTGTAACTAATTAAATTACATACATTTCTTAACCAGATACTGTAGTTTGATATTTCCAACGGTGACAAGTCCGACTTTATTGCCTGTAACTACTACAACCTGTAGCAGTTAAACGTACATGTTTTATGATTGGCCATAACAGACTGAACTAGCACCAGAAAGAAATATGGCTGAAGGAGGAAAACGATTATTATTCGATTGCACATGGGAACCAGCTCCTACTACACCTACTCATATATTCGTGAGCTTCTTCACTCACCTTGAGAATAATAAGTAAATATAATTGGATTAGTGATTATAGTAAGAGACATATATCAGTCGTGGGTTGTGGGAAATTAATTGTTGAGTAATAATGCACTTGGGCCTATGATATATAGTTTAAATTTTGTATGAGTACAGGAGATTAGTTTCTTGTGATAACATTAGTGTTACCATTATTAATTTTCACATCATCAATAAATAAAGAACAAAATGACAGGCCTGCTTAATATCTCTTTTATTATAGTGGCGATCTTATTATTTGGAGATAATTTGTTGTGGATTTTCTAAATAGTATACTGGATTGTGAAATAACTAAAATTATTTCAGCAAAAATAATTTATCCGGAATTAAAAATGTTTCCGTAAAGGCCCGCGCCAGGTACTAATGTGAAAATAGATTATGCTAGGAATTTTTGAAACCATCAAACATCATTCTCCAAAAGACAGTAGATCCCAAGAAAATGGTTCGGGCTGAAAATAACAATTGTTATATTCTGTATGTAAAGCAAAACAATTTTGTTGCTTTGATCCAGTGCAATATGATTTTAATTATTGTGATATTATCTCCACTGGGTGTTGTGGTTTATGATCACTCACATTTATGACAGGATGATTGAAAGGTAGGAAGAACAGTTTGTTGTACTTGATATAAGGGGCTATCAACATTTACAATGATTGTATCACACAACTGTCAGTGGAAATATGTTGCCTACACAGCTATCGGGGATTACAGACACATCGTCAATATTCTGTCTCATATATGTGTCTCATAATTTCTCCTACAATAAGTATGTTATAGGCGACAGAAATACTACTACTTGCACAACTTGATAGGTCATGAACGTGGGTCTCTTGTAGGGCAAATGTGTAGCTTGTGGGCTGCATTTATACGCCAGAGCCTGCTCATGATTAAGGATTGAACTAATGCACTGTCAACATGTTCCAGAGAAGTAACAGAACAGCTATCGAAAATCGAGGAATTCTACGGGACTGGTTTTTACTGTGCTTTAAACTATGGGCAGTAAAAATTTATAGAAAGAGCTCAAATTATTAACATCAAAAGATTTTGTACTAAACCGGAATAAGATGCATATTTCAATATAGTTTTCTATTTTTGTAATATATAACGATGGTGAATGTCCAAAACGTGTAATCCGAAATGTTTTACGTTTATTTTGGAAGCTCCATAGTGTATTGTTGAGACTCAATATATTCGCCAAACCTTTCTGCATAGCAGGTACATTCTTGACGTTTTCTTGATGTACAGCATGTTCAGATGTAAACTTTGAGTGTGGCGACAATTCTTTTTCATATATTGACTAGTTTGTTATAAGGTCTAATATCTTATACCTTCAGATTATTTTAAACCATAAGAAAAGGATTTGTTTCATTCATGGAAACGTAGTGTTCTATATATATATATATATATATATATATATATATATATATATATATATATATATATATATATGACATACAACGATGTTAAACTTTCGAGACGTTATTTTGCAAGGTCATCAATCGGCAATAACAACCAATCCATCAAATTCACAGACAGAATATGGCTTATAATCATACTCCAACATGAAATACACAATTCAATCATATTTTAATTTAAATAAAAAAAATCACTTACTTTTTTATTCCCTTAACCTGAATCATCTTTGTTAAAATTGGGTACGTTTTGCAATTAAAAAGTGATAATATCTTTCCCTACATTAATAAAACTCCCTTAGTAATTTTAGACTATTGGGATACCATAATATAAATCAGCTGCCGCCTAAAGTTTCAATATATCCAGATATAGTTTTCAAACTATAATTATTGCAGGCAAATATTGTGTGTTGTGTATTAAACATTACACTGAAGAGTGTTAAACTTGTAAAATGAGTTAAGCATATATTTTACGGATATGGAAAACAAAATAATGATATACGATCCAACTAACAAGAAATCTAGCTCGTGTAAAGTCTGTAAGAAAACGAATGAGCATTAATTTATTCAAGTGGCTGCCACCGGCAGGTGAGCAGTTAACAAATGGTTCAGGAGTGCATTTATCAGTGTGATAAACAAACAGGGCCCGATAATCGAATTTTGGAGACGGTGCATATTTACTAGACAAAGAGGATAACCTTGTATTGAAACTGTGAAGATAATTAATTATATGAACACACACACACAAATATATATTTGTTTATTTATATATATATATATATATATATATATATATATATATATATATATATATATATATATATATATAAATAAACAAATATATATTTGTGTGTGTGTGTTAGATTAATGAATGTAACACATTTATTAATCAAATCCTTGTTACTAATGTGTTAAAAATATTTGAACGAGTTGATTTAATGAGAAAATATACACTATGTGTGTAATGTATAGCCACCCAGGTCAGGAAATAAATAATCTTCCTATATTAATAACATTAATGCTGTACAACATAATAGAAAAATGATTAAATGTTAAATAAATTCATTGTATACGTGAAGTCAAATCTACGTTACGCCTACGTTGCAAAATATCAATAGAATAGATCTACCTTTTCAGGAAGCTTACTTTAAATTAGCGTAGTAAACTACTTATTTTAAAGAAAAGAGGCGCTGACAGTTTATTAAGGTGTATTCCGTAATATATAGTTTATTATTCATTGATGACGAGTCGCCATCGTTGAACCTCCCTGGAAGTGCACCCCGGAGTCTGTGACGTAACTTTGTGAGATTGTTACGGCAGGGCCAGGTCACGTTTAAGGACTGGAGTAATACACTATAACTTCGAGGGTTGTTTGGTAGATCTATTTCACTGCGGGAATGGCTGCTGGAGTGGGTGGGACTCCCTTAGTGTTGAAGGCTTTTGCAAGCATAAACATGGGAAAAATAACTAGCCAACCCTTGTTCCAAGATAATATGCCTGATATTGTACCCGTTCTCTCTCCTCGGTGAATGTAACAAGGGATTTCAGCAGGATGTGAGGTTTGCTCTCAATCTTACCCACCCTATTTATCATGGAACATAAGTTATTTTGGACTGAGTCCTTCGAGAGATTCCTCATATTTTTATCGCAAATTAAAAAAGCAAAACAAACATATCTTGATTGACCATAACCTTTCATAGTGAGGATGACATATTCCTATTTCTATGTATTTCTAAGTATTCATATGCAAGAGTACAACTGTGTCAGATGTTTTTGAGGAAGCGTAGCGACATCGGAAAGTCCAGAAAATCAAGCCCAATACGTGTACACATGACTTCAGTCATATACTTGTTATTTGGTATTTACAACATTCCTCAGATAAGCAATGAGCATTGGAGGATGCCATTATATTTTGGAACAGCGCATATCTGAGAAATATTTCCTTCTATTTATCTCAGTACATTAAGATATTACAGACAATCTTTGAAAATTGGAATGTATAGTCTTCGTCAAAATGCCTCCACCAGACGAACAGGATAGATTCCAATCCTTGAAACCTTGCGTTGTGTTATACCTTTCTCAACATATAACGATGGCTAAATATCTTTTAAAACCTTTCATCGTCAATAACAGTATTTATTCAAAGGACCTTCGTTTAAAAAGCCAATTAATAAACTTTTCTTTACTAAAACAATGTAAAACATACGTACCAAATTATAAACTTAGATGTCAATAACAGTATTTATTCAAAGGACCTTCGTTTAAAAAGCCAATTAATAAACTTTTCTTTACTAAAACAATGTAAAACATACGTACCAAATTATAAAATTTGATGTCACTCAATCATAACTGTGTGGCAAAAGAAATTGGCATTATTCCAGTATAAAAAGTCCAGTGGTATTCTAAAACAAACACTATATCTTCTTTTTTCCAAAATATTAGAGGCATATTCATGTTCCCTGACATAGAAAATAATTAGCATACTCCTGCATTAGTAAATATACCCTGACGTTAAAATTATATATGGTTAGCTGAAATTTCAATAGATTTGTTAGAATAATAAATCACAAGAAATGAATCGAGAAGACAATGTTGTTTTGAGAGAAAATAAAGCTGTTGCTTTAAATAAAAGAAGGATCTCACGCGTGGGGAACAAGTCCATTGAGTTGCCAGGCATCCGATATCGAGGAATGTTTATATCGTCAGTGTGGGACCGGATCAAAGCTGTATATCCGGCGCAAGTATTCTTTGAGAGCGTCTCAGTAACACAGAGAGTGGAGCAACCGTGTTTTGGTCGCCTTTGGCGGAAACTTAGCTCATGCACACCCGATCTGTCTGTTCAGTCAGATCAACGCTATTTCACTGTCTCTATTTGTTTCGAAACGGGTGTAAACGCACTCAAAAGTTTTCTAAAATAATTAAATTTAGTCTTTTAAACTATTATCGGAATTTCCAACATATTCACTCACAACACAAATTAACCATTTGAAATATCAGGAATTTGTAGTAAAATTCTTGAAGGACAATAAGTAAGTCAACAAAAAAATGTAACGTACAACTAAGGTACGAAACCATTACATTCTAATGAATTTACAGGCACCTTTGCTACGCCAATTCTGGAACAATGGGAAGTTTCGCAAGAGGGACAAATAATAACTTTGAACTTTGAAATAATAACGGTTGAAGCTTGAGATTCTTGAGCTGCACAGGCCAAGGTAATCCCCCCTTCTATAGTCTGGTGAATCAGGCAAGGGTCAGTATTATGAGTTTTGATGCTCATAAAATATTATTTTTCTTGTTAGAACATTCCCACTGCCTTAAACCCGTTTAGTTTCTTGGCAAAAAACACATGTATACAAAATATTGATATAAAATGTTCGTAGAAACCTAAGTAATTTGTCATTTTCATTATTGACAGTGGAATTGTGCATCGTACGTGTGTAGGGTTCATCCGCAATTGAATCCACAAAATACAAATTTACATTAAATAGAATCCACTTGTAAAACCAAATTTATAAGTGAATATTCATTTTATATGAGAATTATGTAATTGAACCAGACATTATAACGAAATCGTCACTTCGGCTCATATTCTCCCTTGAATAATGCATGTCGCAAGTCACATAAGTGAGCTACAAACAAAGGTCGTTATTTAGGACTGAGCCCTCAATATGGTAATGACGGCCAGCTGGGCTTACATAAGCCCATCTCGTGGTACTCCACCATTCGTCACCCCACAACACAGCCAATTACAGCCGGAGTCGGTCTTTGCTCATGCTCGGGTCTCTTACATCAGTCGGGAGCATTCTTCCTCAAGGACTTCTGTCCAAGAATGAAGCACTGTTTAAGAAGTGGTATAATATGCAAACTAGACCGTAGCGCACCTCAGAAATGTTGACGAGATTAAACGAATTGCTAATCACGTGGTTTTATGAGAAAGAAGACTAGTTATCTATATGCCGCGCGTCTGAGGCTCCAGTTTCAACATTGGGCCAAGGTTAATCTGCGTATTAGTATGAACTGGTGTTAAAACCATAAATTGTTCACAAATTGTTTATAATTTTTATTCAGTTTTTATATTTGTATAAAAAGAAGTCTATAATCAATACAAATTATAATCCGTTAGCAGTAACAGGTCAAAGTATTTTTAACAATTAATTAGCATAGGCCCACGAAAATATAAGTTTCTGCTATTAGAAATGTACTGTTTTAGATGAGTTCCTACTTATAACGCAGTTTTAAATTGTATTTCCTTGTGAATGTTGAGTATCTCCAGTTCACATTCCTCTTAGTGCAGCGTATGGCACGTGACTTGTCACAGACTTGACTCCTAGAATCGGAGTCATGCTCGCCTGATGAGATCCAAACAAAGTCGGTGACAAAACATTTTTCAATATTTAAATTAATTATTCAAATTTCAATATTCAATATCCTAGAGGTTTGAGTGGCGCAAATAGTGGCGCGACAACACTAAATTTTCTGCAATTTCTCTTTTTCTCTCAAAGTGTACCAAAATCTAAGATTAACTGTATGTAATCGTCAAACATTCATTTTCAAAAATATCGAAAATTCGTCTTATATTTGTTATGTTAGACTGGAAATATATATAATTTTTTTTCTGTGTTCAACCCTATCCCTGATTGCCTGAATTAAAATCCTACGATACTTGACTGCCCTGTTTGCTTTATGCTTTTAAACTTATTAAATTACTTTCCGTGTTAACATATAGTATTGGTTTACTGTATAGAAAGTAATAGTGAAGTTACGAGATGGCGCCTAGTTATTTTAATCCATGCATACAGTAATGCTCCAGGCTATTGATACTGCTGAAATCAGGTAGGAGCCTAATTATGTAACCACGACATCCCTTGTATAATATATTTCGTATCATTTTTTTAATCTTTTAAAATTCTGGAACTCCATTTAAAAAATATTTACATGACCCAGTGTATGAGATTTCTTCTTTATTTGAATAGTTGCTTTTATTCTGTTAAGTACTTTTTGCGCCCTGTTGTTGCGTAGTTAAATCTCTCCGATGCAGGATTACGAAAAATAACAAAACTTATTGCAGTTAGGCAAAACTTTACTCTGGTTCCTCATGTTTACAGACGTACAAAAACTATCTAGAACATGTACATTGAAGGTTTTATTGATGAAATCAGTAAACTGTGAATCTTTTTATATTCATTGTATAACATAGGTCTAACAATTTAACCTTTAGACTTATAAAAGACTTAAAAAATATAAAAAAATCAATATTAATTTTAACAGACAATAAAAAGTAAAAGTGAAAAATGTTTAACTAAGAAAAGTTTGATAATTCATGAACAAACTGACCTACAGACAAAATTTTGCGTGGAAGTTCTTTTCTTTAGGCAGCGTCAAGTTCGGTAACTAAGCGTGTTACTTCATAGAATTTGTCAGAGATCGATAGGTTTAAAAT
This sequence comes from Homalodisca vitripennis, assembly GCF_021130785.1. Taxonomy (NCBI): domain Eukaryota; kingdom Metazoa; phylum Arthropoda; class Insecta; order Hemiptera; family Cicadellidae; genus Homalodisca; species Homalodisca vitripennis. Next base: position 119,697,004 of record NC_060208.1, read on the forward strand.
ACATTCTATTGAATTTGTGTTTTGCCAATTGCAAGCATTTTAAAACTGTTGCTCGATTATGTATATATTTAAAAAAGTATATTTAATAACGTATTGTACTTTTGATGAGAAGCTGTTGACAACAATCAGTTAAGTTTTATTTTATTAATAATTTTAGGTTTTACAAAAAAGTTGTTATAAATATAGTGTATTGGCACCACTGAACAATATTCGTGTTTTTGTCCTGAAAAGAGTTATACAGATCTTTGTAGCACTACTCCAGATCCACGAAATCTTAAACAATTTCGTTGCAATCTTTTTAGGTCGCAAAAATAATGTTATAAACGTTTTATTTTTAACAGGTATCTATATATTTATACGTTATAATCAACTTCCAGAACATTATATTTTAGAAAGGTATCATAACCTCCGTCTTAATTTTATTTTTATAATTTATAAGTTTAAACATTCTAATCAAATCCTTGAACCTTCTCTTTGAGAACGGTATCAAATCGAAGGTATCCAAATAGAAGAATGGGAAAGTATGTATTGAAGCATGTATGTTTTGGAAATGTTATACAACTAGGACTTTGAATGTTATATCATGACTAGTTATCCTAGAAAAACTAAAACTAATATTTTAAATTACAACTAGTAAACAATCTGGTTCATTGGAACATGAAAGTAAGCTGTAGTTGCAGCTTTTAACACAATCAACTTTTGTGACATGAAGTTATTATTGCATTAGATTCTGAATTAATGTGTTTGTTGCAGATTTTGGTATGACTTAAGAACCAATATTACTTAATTGGTACACGTTTGGTAATGCACTTCCATCAAATTATAACCTTTTATTAAAAGCCGAAAATCTTTAAGACGTACAATAATCTACTAATGTACAGTAAGTACTATATTTTGATAAATTAATTATGTACTAAGTGTGAAATACTTCTCTGTCATAGTTAACACATCAGTGGACATTATAATCAACTCTAAACCCTATCTCGTACATTCCACGTAATATTGCTCGCTTCGCATGTATGCTTGATTTTCATTAACTGGCTCAGTGGTTCTGAAAATTGATTGGGTAAGTTATGTCGCGCATTATTACTTAGTCAATGAGGTAATATTGGCCGTGTTAAATTACTGATGAAAGTCCATTTAGCTAATGATTACAATTATTATATCTATTATTAATTCTAAAACCCAACGAACAGTGAAAGGACTAATTATGAATTCACAATAACCATTTAGCTATACGTTAATCGACTCTTAAAACCCTAGGACATTTTTATTTGGTAGAAAATAATTTAATGTTTTAGAGTGAAAGATAAAAAGTTGAAAGGTAAAATTAAAATTATCCATTAATGGTAACCGTATCATTACAATAGTGTAATATTTAAAAACAAATACCGAATTTTCTTTAATCAATATCTACAATATTACTAATATAGTTAAAGAGTTCGTTCAAATGTATAGTAATATATTTTGTTTAAATCTAATAAAAGAAATTAATAAAAGAACCCATTATAATTTACACTTACACTTCTACTAGTAAGTAATTATTTTAGTAATTATTTTTTCAATACCAGATTTTTCACTAAGAAAAGATATTTTCTATCGTTGGAAGGTAAAATAAATCTGATGCGCTGACGGGGTAAGATCGAATGTCGTTATGAACTTCATTATGATGGAAATAAAGGCTGCAACGTAATACACCAGTTTAACTTAATGTATTAGTAATGAATTATACAGTGAGCTACTTTTGTTTTAAGGTAGTAATGCATAGTGGGACGCTCGCCATATATTTCAAGAGTTTAAAATTATTTTTAAAATTTGCCATTAGCATCATTACCCAGTCCTACAAGATATTAAACATTGGAAGAAATAGATTTTATCAGGCCAAAATATTTGTAAACAGAGAAATTTGTGTTGATTATTATAAAGTTGAATATAGATATTTATTCCTGATCATATTTCAATGATGAATGAATTCCCCACCAGATTACGATAAAAATATTTGAAATAGAAGAGAATCTACTCAGATATGGGTGCTGAAAAGTAGACGTTCACATAGACATTCATATACATATACAAGACCGGTTTTAGTATACAATACAACAAATACATGAATAAATGAATAAATGATTTATTCCACCCAACAATATCTAGAAATCTTACAAGGTTACATAATACTTGGGAATTAACCGACCACTGTTTCAAGTAGTGTGGCCGGTGATAATAGAATGAAAACATTATTATCAGCTACAGTCCAGAGTTCAAAATTATAAAACACCTGAGCCGGCTCTCTGTGACGTCTGTCAGACACAGCTGTTATACAAGTACAGTATATATACAAGGTAAACCGGCCATGTGAGTATATTTTGTCAATGGAAACTCGGTTAAAATTGTAGAGCCATAGGAAAAAATCCGACAAGAGATTAATTTAACGCTGGCCTGACCACAAACGCAGTCTCGCCGAGGCATGTTGGTGTAGATACGGCGCGCTAGGCGTAAACAAACAATGTCTATTCCGGACATGAAAGAGTTAGCTTTCAAACTGGGCCAAACACGACGGCAAGTCTCTTGTGAATGAAATACTTTCTTAACGGCGCGGCGGTGTGAGGCAACGGTACTTCTGTAATCCTACAAATACTAACATAGTTCTGTACGAATGGTCGAAGAACTGTCAGCGTCCACTGATACCTGACATTTACTGAATAGTTAAGCTGAATTTTAATTTTTTACTAAATAATGTTTATAGTAAATGTAATTTTATTAGCTGCGTAGTAAAGTCAAATTCGGAGAAGGATGTGGAGTGTAGTGATCACAGGCTCTAAAAATTGTGTTTTCACTTAGTGAATTTTGCACAGTCATAGGTATGTATACAAGTGTTTTAAATTTATCTTCTGCTTTTCCAAAAAACCTTTCTAAATTCATTAAGATTCGAATACGTAGTTGTGGGAATAGATTTTTAAATTACTACATTCTATGGCCATTATTATGTTTTAGAGTTTCTTTCAGATTCATGTAAAGGAAAAATATTCTATTTGTTATGCCTTTATAATCTTTAGCCTTGAAAAAGCTTTTGTAATTGATACAAAAATGGTACGAAATGTATCCGACAAAAAATTTATCTTGATACGTAAAATATTTAATATAGCTGTTTAATTTTAATTGAACTAATTTGACACTAAGACTTAAATTATTTTTAACATTTCATAAAAAATATTTTAGGATTGAATATAATTAAAATATTAATAACTGTAATTGTATATAAGATAAAATGAAGATTACAATAAATATGAATAATTGTTGGTACCAGAGTCTTATTGTGAAAATCAACCTCAAATAAATCATTTGCCCCTACAAGGCAGTATAATAAAGTAATATAAAAATAAAACTGTGGGCTCTACGAGGCAAAACTCATGACCTCATTTATGAAAATGAGCGTGTAAACACTGCATATCTAAAATGTTCTTTAGTAACACAATAACAAAGTGAACTGTAACTTTAGCAAAGTGAATTGTAACGGAATTATCACAAAAAAGTTTTTATTGTTTTGAGACGGTTATTTCAAATTGATAAATTTAAAATTTACTTGTATACTCAAGCAGTAGAGTATGTCTCCGAACACGTGAACTTTTGGTGGTATACGGAGCTTGTTAATATTTATTTTCCTCCATTGAATCATCCTGTACAGTTAGGACGGAGTGAAAATACGATGGCAGATATAACCTAAAATAACCCGCCACCACACAACATTGTAGGTTACGAGCTGCTAGAAGCAGAACAGCTTCTGGTATATAAGCTCATCATGTTATGACTTCATCACGTCTTAGTACAAGCAGTATTTTCAAGCGGCTGAAATTGGCTCAAATCTTTTAAACTTCTTCGTTTATTAAAATACTCCTTTGTGTGTTAACGTATCTTAAAATTCATAAAAATGTGAACGATTACTTGTAATTAATAATGATAGTATTTATCTCTTTGTGTAAAAGAATTTGACCAAACAGTTTTCTTGATTTCTTAATTTAACAATTCTACAGTATATTTTAATAAATGTAATGAAAATTAATTGTCAGTCGAGAAAAAACTTTTGGGCTATATAGTGCGCAACATATCAAGGTAAAAGTAACCGGGGTATGAGAGCCGGATGTACTAGCGGTCATGTTAATTATTAAAAAAAATGTTAAACCTTATGCACTTTAGTGATATAATTTTTAGCCGTAGTACTATGGAATTAATATTATTTAAAGGGTATAATTAAAACACATACAAACGATTTGTATTTTTTCGATTTTTTTTAAAGTTATTTAAAAACAAATCTAAACCCTTTGTGTCCTTCACCTTTAAATATTCTAAAAGTATGCTTTTAAAACAAAAAAAAACATAATTTTGGATGATTATTTATTATATTTAAAATTGATACACCTCCTATAACACTACGATAAAAAATAAGAAAGTAATACTTAATTATGTTGAACATTTTATTACGTTTTTTTACGAGTATACATTTTTCCATTATTTTTACTACAGATGGATACATGTAACCTTGCTACTGTTGAATTTAACCTATAACATTATATTTTATTTTAATTTTACAATAAGGAATGCACTGTGAATTGTTCTTGATTATACCTGGAATCATTGTATTTTAATTTAGTCTGAGGGTACTTAGTTAAAATTATTGGTCTATTTGTAATTTAACCTTAGACTAGACATATTGGTATTCTTTATTCGGTTGTTACTTTAATTGTAGATATTTGGGGGATTTTCTAATAAAAAAACTAAAACAAAATTAAAAATTTAGTATACTATAAAATAAAAATAGGCATCTGCAATGGATATCTTTGTTAAGCTTTCTTATCCTAAACAGCACTCAGAGTTCAGGCCGTTGTATATAACTAGATTCATATGGTTACTATAGGAACTCCTGTTGGTTGTTGCGTACAAATCCGAGACTCGAAAGCCAATGTAGGAAATAATTTAGCCCTCCTAATCCCAACACTAAAAATCGGTTATATAAACAAATATTATGTGACAGTTTTAGTTGTCTAAATTGTTTAATTTTATATTTTTTCAGATAGATAGAACATAATTATTTATATTACATTTTCAGGTAACGTTCACTACAGTACAAACCACTAGGAGTTATATTTAAAGTTTAGAATAAATGGAATATTGTAAACTATATGATATATGATGTTTGCTATAAAAATAATACTATTATTTAAAGAAAGAAATAAGTAAATAGTTTCTAAATACCTTAAATCGAAGAAAAGTAGTTAATTTGCTAGCAATTGTCCGTGTTTATTCACCTTTGCGCTAGAATCGAGTAAATGAGGTAAGTATAATAACACTAAAAACCACGCTAGACCAAAACAGAACTGCAATAATAAAAGTGAGGTATTTGTCTCTTTGCTCATTATATCGGATTTATAGCGATCCTCATCAGTTTCAAGAACGGATGCGGTGGAACATTCCGTTGGATTCATTGGATGTGGAATAAAGCCGTCTCCACCGTACCGCATAGTGATGAAATGCGATAATATATTCTATGGCATTTTGGATTACATGTATAATATTCTCCAAGCTTTAGCAAGTGCCTCCCCACTCGACATGTACGTACCATCTTACAGGTGTTGTAATTATTCTTCTTAGAGGTCGCCGATGTAGTGGATAAAAACAATTACAAATTAAAAAGAGAAGGGACCATCCAAGTTGTTGAAGTGATGATTATTTCGATTAACTTCTAAATTGATATTCAAACTTTTGTTCACATTGGGCATAAACAATGTTACTTCTTCAACCACATGTAGATAAAAAGGTTTTTTTTAACAAAGATTTGTTCTTGTTTAATATTTTTAAAATTGTGAATGATTTTAAAATCAAAGACAGATACATGGTTTTATTTTGAATGAATAATTTTCAAAAGTTGTAAAACAAACTTTTTACACTTAAAAAATATGTATCTAATGAGATTTGTGGTTAAAAATAGTCGCTTTGTAGGGATATCCTTATTTGAATATTCTGATTGGTTTTGCGACGTGGTAAGCACTTAGTGAAGTCAGTGAAAAAATGAACAACATTTAAAATTACTATTTTTTTTTAATTTTAAATGTCATCGAAAAGGTGGGGTTTACTAATAAATATAAATTTAGATTACTATTTTTATACGCATATTTATTGCCGAGGTTTCACAAGAAAACTCCATCTTCTCACAACTTATTGTCTCTTTCAAACCTTTATAATAATCACTACATAGTTTTACGTCATTGATTCGAAAGCCTTATCAACTGTAACAAAATAAAATTATTTTAAAGTATAATGTTGGCGTGTACATTTGCCTATTGAATATTATGAACCCAATATAGTTAAAAAGGATTGATCTTTAGAGTACACAGACAATCTTATGCTCTTCGGCTTCCTGAGTTACTAGTTAGATTTCGATTAGCAACTTATTTTCAATTCTATAATTTTGTATGAAAAATCCTATAATAATTATTATTAGATAATTAAACCTGTGATGTCTTTTATAAAAATGAGAAGTATTAACTCGTACAAACTGGAAGGATAAATTCCTGTTATTTACATCAAAGGTCACCCAGTTGGTCGGTTCTCTTCTGATCTGGTGACGGTTGTATTTAGCCATAGCGTTATTACCATATTCATGGCGTCCTGCGGAGGGACAAGGAGAGCTTTCTCTCTGATCCATATTGATCAGGCGGTCATCGATACAGTGAAAGGTGTCGAAGTAACTGAGATAAGATTATTTTTGAGCTGATATTAGGCTCACGTCTATACTTGAGGGGATTATAGTGCCATCAAACTATGTAATACAACAACGTTAAACTTGATATCTTGTAATGTGTTCTAACAGTGGAAGCTGCTTCTCTCCCTAGAGCTAATCCGGCTGCTTTTATGCCTGTGCGACAATCAGTGCGTACAAGGTAAAATATAGTGTTTAGAGTTGTATGGAATGATTTATAGTTAACTAGAGAACAACCAGCCTGAACATAGCCAATTACCTTCTCAGAGTGATTTTGAAACCTCCATAAGGGTCAGAATAAGAGCTGCATCACTTGAGCTCTTCACTGGTTTGTCTCAAACAATAATATGTACTGATTAATTTCTGGTGGATGTTTACCATGTTACTCTTTGGTTGCATGTAATAAGAAAATTAGTTAGAAATCTTGGCTACTTAGAAAGGTACAGCAAAAAGTACTTATGACTCGTGGAAATCATACAGGCCCCAATCCGATGAATTAGAACTTCCTATACAGTGTATCAGAACAATTTAAAAGTTTTGCAAGATAGGAGTCCACCACACCCCGTGTCTCAGATCAGGCTAATAAGCAAAATTTGTAAAATATAGCCCTGTCACATATTAAAATATCTTATAATCGTCGGCAACCCTCTGAAACATTCCATGGAGTGACATACATTACTATCGAACTCGATATCTTCTATAATAGAAATGAAGCCTTGTGAAAAATCTTAAGTGTACACATTTTAGTTAGTTCTACATTTATCGTGCTGACAGACAGAAATTAAAAAATAAACCTGTAGAGACAGGCTTCGGTAACGCGAAGTCGAATAAGATTATTTTTAGGCACTTGATACACTATTTAATATATGTTAACTATTTAAATAGTTAAAAATAATTTAAACTATGTAATAAATGTAAAAGTACGAGTAAAGCTTCTCGTTGGCTGGTTGGTGGTGTTGGCTGATTCGATACATCTGGTTGTTATTGTGGCTAGTGAGTTTTAGCTTTTATTGCACTTAGCAGTCCACTATTCATAATTTCACATAATCTTCCTAAGAGGTGCTCAAAATATGGAACCGGTAACAATATCCCATACGTGAAAGCAGATAACAGAGGTTAGGGTCTTCTATTCCAACCAATCTTAGAGACAACAGAAATAGTTATTTTAGTGCTACTGGTACTGGCGTGCCTTTTTTATAACAATTCGAGGACTGTCTTCAATGATTTCCCATTACTCCGAGGAATCATTAGTTTATTAAATCACCTGTAGGAAGATTAAATGCTTGAAATATTTTATATTAATTTAAATAAACCTTGCAAATCAGTTTCAATGCCTCATCCCAAAATTTTCAATTACACGAATCGGTCCCATCGTTTAAATTCAACTTTTTACTAAGATTTTTGTAGTTTCCTACTTTATCTTATCTTCTACCTCAGTTACAATTGCCCTCAACTTGTGTAAGCAAAACTATTACATTTCCCAATGTAAACATACAACTGCAGTTTTCGCCAAAAACGTTAAAGATTAATGAAGAAAAAATACCACATAGTTAACCAGTATAAACTACTGACTGGCGTTGACATTGTGATACCTTAAAATGGGTTTGCGGTTATAAATACGTTAAATTCAGGCCAATCCTATAAATACGAGAAAGGAAGTACGACCATATTGGCTTAACAGGTTAGACTACTCTAAAAACAATAACTTAATAAACCCATTTAAATCAAATTTATTTCAATACAGGGTATGCTTACCCACACTGAACTCGTAGAATATTTTTGACGGTTTTACCAACATAATTTAACGAAAATAACATAACGGTTAATACGGAATCTCCTAAACGATGTTTAATCAAATATTGATAGTATTATTCGCTATCTTAAAGTTTTGAAACTATTTAAATTCAAACGTGTCATGAATATATAACGTTTGTAAACTAAACGGTCTGCAATGTTATAGTTTTTATTATCAAGCTTTATATCCAAAAATCAATGCTATTAAATCTGCTCTTTAGTAAAGATTCTAAAAGCGTGGTTCAGGAAAGCCGTACATCCATCAAGCTTCTGGGTTAATGGAATATTACTCTTGGTGTTAAAGAGAAATCAACTCTGAATAAGTGATTTTGATTTGAAGTTGTGCAAAGAGATTCTGTCTTGCATTTTGCATTTTAGATTAGCTGTTGGTAAAGTCAAACAAAAAACACAAAATATTTTAATTTCGCGTCTTTTCAACATTATTAAACTTCATTAAGCTAATGAAACTTGTATAAATACAACTCAAAACTTATAATTTATTTAAAAATAGTTCCGTTTAAGCTTAAAAATACCTTTAGTTTAAATAGAATGTATTGTTAAAAAGTATATAGATTAAATTTTATTGTAGAGAGTATATTTTTAAAGAATATAGTGTTTTGTGTAAAATAAAAACAATACTTTAGATAACATATGTACTTAAAAAAAAAAAATACTGATTGAAAACTGTGCAGTATTTTAAAAAGGATATATAAATCCATACAGATCTATCATCTAATGTAATAAGTTAGTATTAAGACTTTAAATACTACATTATTCGCGAAAATCAGCTTCAAATTTGTTTTACAGCTTCCACATTCCCAGAAAAAACGCTGTGTTCCCTATAGAGTTATGCTAAAATTTATAAGTTTAAAGCAACACTTATTTCAGGGATAAACAACAGACGATTTAAAATGTATAGACACTGAAATTATAGTCAAGTTCCCTAAACTGTAAATCTGTATACATTTGAGCATAAAGTTTTATAAAGTAATAGCTGTTAACCATGGTTTTGCACACAATTTATATCGAAGCCCGAAGCTTACTCGTTTAAAACACTCATGATGTAATATGACTTTGCCCTACACTATTTTTCTAAAGTATTCAGGTATATATTATTTAATTATTCATGGTTAACACGATATGAGGCTAAAGAGCTGACTCTTATATTAGGTTTTGTGCGTGTGGGAGCATTTCTGTTTCAAATGAATTATGTTTCAGACGACATATGTGAGTTCAAGCTATTTGAATCAATATAATTCCAGCCTAATATCTTTCCAGTGGGATAGTCGACTTTACCTTATTGTCCCGATGGAATATATATATATATATATATATATATATATATATATATATATATATATTATATATACATATATAACTTAGGCTTAAGAAGCCCACTACGGTCAAGAAACATCTACCCCCGACAAAAGGGAAAATCCTTTCTAAACCCTTTACTTGGATAGAAAATGTCACTTTATGCTCTTTCCATCCCAAAAAGGTTTCTTTTTACAATCAATGATTAAAAATCTTCATTCATTTTTTAAAGGAGCTGAAATGGTGTTAAAACCTCATAATATTTACAACAGCTTATCTTTCTAAAAAAATTCTTTCAGGAATTTACAGATGTATGCAATGTACTTTAAAGTACATAACATTCCTTAAAACTCTTAAGTATACGAAATTCTATTCCTTCCATTTGTTCCAGAAGTAAAGATGTAAAATTCGTAACGTAGAACCTGCCTAACGTAATCGTAGTGTCTAGGTGGTGCGCTGCGGCCGACCCATTCCCGGGCAAACTGTTTATTTCCCGGTAGGTGTTGCTGTCTGCATTATAAACACGTCAGTGGGTCACGCGTTCCGGACGAAGACAAAGGCGATTACCAGTTACTCCCTCGTATGATAATGCGCCCAGCTGAGAGGCAGGCTCTGGTCTGACACGAACACACCATCCATCCCACCCAACTAGTCTTGGCCATTCAGGAGACTGTCAGTGGGCTGTTCATTATATCCTTGGATAATGATGGATCATCGCACGGAGAATACGATGAGTTTATTTATAAATATAAATGAGTCAGGGCATTTTTATTAATGTTCTGAGGATAAGATGCGAGGGCATTTAATATTTAAACAGTGCAAGACCAATCTGCATGTCATGAGAATTATTTTTAGTTCCTACACAACAAATCTCATCAAGAATTGAGAAAATTGTGTGCGGATCACGTTTGAGGTTACCACACTAAGAAGTTTAAGTAACTCTGGTGTGAATATGACATACACGTACTTAAGTATTCCTTCTTAATATAACCCGCCAAAGAATTAAAGAAATAAAATTTATTCCTTATTTTAGCTAAATATGTTTTTTTGAAAGTTTATTCAATGTTGTAATATTAATTTTTGTATTAGGTCATTTCAGCTCGTTAGAACTGTGAAGACTGTAGGACTATGTTGAATAATTAAACAACAACAAAAAAACGTATTTATTGTGTTACCAAAACATTAGAATGATTAACATTTTATTTATTGAAGGAAGGTAAATAATGTTTGTTTTGAAAAATTAAACATTTTGGAAATTATTGCATAAATTTGTAATTATTTCAGTATACGTTCATTGGCTACATTTTCAGATAGTCTAGTAACATTGCATGATCTATCAATTACTAACTTTCGGATATTCTTACAGAAGAATTTATTAAAAGTAAAGTTCGTAACGCAACTAAAAGGTCGACTAATAAACTTTAAGCAGCAATGAAACAACAAAACAGGTTACAACGTTGACCACAAGGTTATTCAATGTGACTGAGCATTAGCAAAGCCAACAACTTGAGAGCCTGGAAAAATTTAATCTCTGTCTGCTAGTTCAAACAAGATCTGTAGATCGGGCTGCGTTACAAACCTCAAATTTGCATAAACTAGAAAAGTATGATAACGAAGGTTGCCACTCCATTGGATTTGGATGAGAATTAGCGAACAGTTTTACATTCTGTTCTTGTGGTGGAATCAGAATTGGTTATTAAACCGAATCAAGTTACATACACATCAGACGGAGGACGTGTTTGCTATGGAAGACGCGTACTGATATGTTTGCACGAGTATTGTTTGTGGTGGGATCAGAGGTGGCTGTTAACCGAATCAAGTTACATACACATCAGACGGAGGACGTGTTTGCCATGGAAGACGCGTACTGATATGTTTGCACGAGTATTGTTTGTGGTGGGATCAGAGGTGGCTGTTAACCGAATCAAGTTACATACACATCAGACGGAGGACGTGTTTGCCATGGAAGACGCGTACTGATATGTTTGCACGGGTATTGTTTGTGGTGGGATCAGAGGTGGCTGTTAACCGAATCAAGTTACATGCACATCAGACGGAGGACGTGTTTGCTATGGAAGACGCGTACTGATATGTTTGCACGGGTATTGTTTGTGGTATAATCAGATGTGGCTGTTAACTGAATCAAGTTACATACACATCAGACGGAGGACGTGTTTGCTATGGAAGACGCGTACTGATATGTTTGCACGGGTATTGTTTGTGGTATAATCAGATGTGGCTGTTAACTGAATCAAGTTACATACACATCAGATGGAGGACGTGTTTGCTGTGGAAGACGCGTACTGATATGTTTGCACGGGTATTGTTTGTGGTATAATCAGATGTGGCTGTTAACTGAATCAAGTTACATACACATCAGATGGAGGACGTGTTTGCTGTGGAAGACGCGTACTGATATGTTTGCACGGGTATTGTTTGTGGTATAATCAGAGGTGGCTGTTAACTGAATCAAGTTACATACACATCAGATGGAGGACGTGTTTGCTGTGGAAGAGGCTTGCTGATATGTTTACGTTTGGATCGTGCATCGTAAATTACCGCGCAGGTCGAAAAATAACCCTTTATTTACGAACGATACGTTGATTTTTTGGACTAATAATACAGTTTTGATAGGGTTCAGGGTGTTTTCTTCCAGTAGTATATAATAATTAATAAGTTGAATTTATAATATTCTGTAATAGTTATAAAACTAAGAAATACATACTCCAGCAGGAAGACTGTCAAATTTCCTGCGATGCTCACTTTTACAGGTAGCCTATATGCTCTATAATTTGGATATAAATTCCATGGAGTTTTTTCACCAGCTCCTTTTACAAATAATGAGCTAGATAACTTTGACACAAAATGTTTTCGCAGTTAAAACATGGTTAGGCTTGTGAGTTTTGACAATCGGCCGAGTGTTTACACCGGCAGTGTTTGTGGTGGGATCAGAGGTGGCTGTTAAACCGAATCAAGTTACAAACACATCAGACGGAGAACGTGTTTGCTCTGGAAGAGGCGTGCTGATGTGTTTACGTTTTGAATCGTGCATCGTAAATTACCGGTAGGTCGAAAACTAACCCCTTGTAGTCATTTACGAACGATACGTTGATTTTTTTGGACTAATAATACAGTTTGATAGGGTTCAGGATGTTTTCTTCCAGTAGTATATAATAATTAATAAGTTGAATTTATAATATTCTGTAATAGTTATAAAACTAAGAAATACATACTCCAGCAGGAAGACTGTCAAATTTCCTGCGATGCTCATTACAGGTAGCCTATATGCTCTATAATTTGGATATAAATTCCATGGAGTTTTTCACCAGCTCCTTTTACAAATAATGAGCTAGATAACTTTGACACAAAATGTTTTCGCAGTTAAAACATGGTTAGGCTTGTGAGTTTTGACAATCGGCCGAGTGTTTACACCGCAGTGTTTGTGGTGGGATCAGAGGTGGCTGTTAAACCGAATCAAGTTACAAACACATCAGACGGAGAACGTGTTTGCTCTGGAAGAGGCGTGCTGATGTGTTTACGTTTGAATCGTGCATCGTAAATTACCGCGTAGGTCGAAAACTAACCCCTTGTAGTCATTTACGAACGATACGTTGATTTTTTGGACTAATAATACAGTTTGATAGGGTTCAGGATGTTTTCTTCCAGTAGTATATAATAATTAATAAGTTGAATTTATAATATTCTGTAATAGTTATAAAACTAAGAAATACATACTCCAGCAGGAAGACTGTCAAATTTCCTGCGATGCTCATTTTTACAGGTAGCCTATATGCTCTATAATTTGGATATAAATTCCATGGAGTTTTTCACCAGCTCCTTTTACAAATAATGAGCTAGATAACTTTGACACAAAATGTTTTCGCAGTTAAAACATGGTTAGGCTTGTGAGTTTTGACAATCGGCCGAGTGTTTACACCGGCAGTGTTTGTGGTGGGATCAGAGGTGGCTGTTAAACCGAATCAAGTTACAAACACATCAGACGGAGAACGTGTTTGCTCTGGAAGAGGCGTGCTGATGTGTTTACGTTTGAATCGTGCATCGTAAATTACCGGTAGGTCGAAAACTAACCCCTTGTAGTCATTCACGAACGATACGTTGATTTGTTGGGTTAGTTAGATTTGGTGGCGCCTAGGTAGTTTTGTTATAATGGAATAAAATATTTATTAAGTTTAGGGTGGACTGTTCTGTAATATTCAACATTATTAATAAATACTTCTAAAGTAAGAAACTCAAATTTACTCTCACTGTGCAAGAATCTTGTTTTTTTGTCGGAAGTGTTTCAGCTGATTTGATCGTGACAAATTTTGCACACGTTTTCAAATTTAAAAAATATGAAAGATTATCTTAGATGGTTTTCAACAGCGAGGCTGAATACTCGTACTTCAAGGACGTAATCGTGTAAGCAATGTTTCGACGTAGTACACATATTTATTATTTATTCAACATCCACATTATTTAAAGTACAACCGTAACGTTGAGATTACATATATGATTGCATAAGTATAGTATAAACATAAGTATTAATGAAACCTTTTGTACTATAAAACCTAACTGCAGCAAAGGTGTCACAAATAGCTTTAACCTGTGATGCGCTAAACCAATGCCACAAAAGAGCATAGAGGTCTTATTTACTAAATTTCGATAATATTGAACCACTGACCTTTTTAAACCCCTCAATGTATTATACTGAAAGTCAGAGTTTTAAAGATTTTCAGCATATGATAATCTGCGTTCTATTTTTGTATTATAAACAATACACCAACTTATAGAAAAACTTTGACTAGGACGTCTCTAATTTATCCACCCACCTTGTTTTTGACCTGGAGTAAGGTAGTGTCTAATAATAATATTACTGGAAATGGAAAGTCCAGTCAGTGTTAGTGTTGAATTCAAAACTCATTTGTTACTTACTTTTGAGTTAATTAAAAAATGTCCACTTCTTGTTTTACACAAGGCATTTTAACATAATTACATTTATAATTCCAGGCTAAAATCCAAAAATTCTCTGGCAGTAAACGTATCTTGGAAATTCTCTAGTTCCATAATTTGTACGCATAAAATACTCTACAAGTTAATGTTTTAAATTTAGTTTTAAAACCCATGACCCATGAGAAAGAGACTAGTCTTCATTAGAGTTGAATTCAATTAGAACTAAACAAAATGGTAAACACAATAGACGTAGAGAAAATTGTTTTACCGTAATGAAGTATACAATTTTTTCGCTGTAAAAGTATTAGAGAAGACGATAAATTGAGCGGCTGTAAAAATTAAATCTATCAGATTGTTTACACCATAACTTCAAAATGAAGTGACCAGTATGTTTGACATTTTTTATGACGCTTCCTTTTTATGTAGGCAACACTGAGTTCAATGATGGAGCCTCTCATATCGTAGGTTTGACTGAGCGAGTATTTTTACATTGGTTTAATTAACAATGTTACATCTTGATCTTGTTTCCGCAACAATGATGCTGCCGAATAAATACAACTGTTAATAACTGAGTACAAATTTAACCATTTAAAAATGTGACATAGGAATATTTCGCGACAAGTGGTGCGGGATTTGCTAGGAGACAGTGATATAGAGGGGGAGGTGGGTGTTTAGAACTCTTAAAGAATCAACCAAATAATGCCAATGCTAAAGCCAAAAAAAGTACACTAAAGATAAATGATAATGTATTTGGAATAATTTCTATTTGGAAATGGATTCATTCGTATAATTTCTTAATCACATTCTTTATTCGCACTACACTATTAACTTAAGCGAATCATATTTAACCTCAAAAACGGGTAAAACGTACCCCGTTAGTACGTCGCCTTGTTAGGCATCACCTAGCCATATACGACTGGCAGTAAATTGCACGAGCTCAGAGGTCGAAGTAGAAGTAACAGTAGTGTTTGTTACGCGGGAGCAATGAGTGCTGAGCGGGCGCTGAGAGGCGAAGGCCGTATCACTCAACGGCGGGACATTCCAGGCTACATTGTTACATGCGACGTTTATGGGAAAACTAATGGGGATTTATGGGGTACCGAGTTGTCCGTGATAGGGTCAGTATATTGGTCAAACAGAGGCGATTGTGTCAATCAGCGCGTTGTTGGAGCACATCGTCAAGGGCCATCCACGCGTTACCCCTGTTTAGTTAATGTAACGGTTATTTTACTTGTTTTATGTCAATAGTGGATGGATATACAAATGGTTTGATGTTTACACGAAAAATGTGGACATATTTTTATTAAGTAAAATTTCTTTTCAACCTAGCCTGGTGATGAACCGGTATCAAATGGAGCTCCAATCTGCCATCCCTTTCCAGGTAAGCTCTCAGCTTGAAGGGACATGTTGCTAATCGGTAACCAATACAAGGAGCCGCTTCAGTTCCTTGATTTGCTTGTCTGCATAAACATAGGGTACAGTATGGATGGATGGATAGCGTATCACCACTAGACCATTGAATCCACTGAAGTACATTCAAGCTTATAAACACAAACATTCAAAAAATGCATTCTGCAAGTAGGCAAAAACCTATTCATAATAAATTACCTTTTCACAGAATTTTAATAGGAGGTACGGGTTATTATAGTTATTCATGTAACATTCAATAAAACCAGTAAAGTGACCGTAGACTGATATTAAGCTCTGGACATGTCTTAAATTCTTTGTACATGTGTGTGTAGTAGAGTGGAAGTGTGTTTCAGTATATGCGCGCTGTATGAAATTTACAGACTGTATTTTAAGCGCAAGTTTCTTAAAATTTATCAAGTGCTAATGTGATTAAAATGCTAAGTTTTTTGTTATCTATACTACTAGTGAGCATTGGTCCTTTTTTATATCAGATGTATAATAGTTGTATAAAATTTACTCTACTTGAACTTGAAAGGTAAATTCTGTCTGTACGAATGGAAATCGTTCAAATAAATTGTTGAGATATGAAATAACTCGTATTTCAAATAAAATATCGCAGTTTTATTCTTGATGCTCTTAAATGAATTTTATTACTTACTTTAAGAAAGCTATAGCTTGTCTTTTAACCTGATCATTGTTGTAGATTACAACAGTTAAAAGCTTAAGTCTACAATATTTCTGGCCAGATCGTTTTAGTTTCGGTATAAAAATGTTTGGAATTATAATTAGCAACTTTTATTATTCTAAAATTACTGTATAATCGTATTAGCTTTTACTGTATTAACCTTTCACAGATTAAATCATCCATCATCTTAAAAAGTTATATCATAATATAATATTAATGTTTATCTTAATTTGATACCGCAACAAAAATTATTGAATTAAATGTAAGTTTTTATATCTCAATCTGTTTAAAAAAACACTAAAAACACATACAGATAGACAGACAGACAGTAAACCATTGATATATACCATTGATTCCCTTTAGGCTTTAGTTTCTCTAGGTCCACGTAATCATATTTTAAAGTTTGTTTATAGAGTTTATTTTACAGTCTGTATATGTTTTCAAACGGTAGAGAATAATTTATGTCGTAAAGACTCATTCAAAAGCATGCTACACAGGTTTCCATTTACTATATATTTAGGTAAAATTTCTGAACAAGGTGATTTATATGTGTATAACTGTTTTCTTGTCCAATCCATTGATACCAAATATAACATAGATCAGATTAATACTTCGAAACAAGATTAAATATTTTCATATTTATACGCAAAGGTATAATGAAAACCAATATCAAAAAGAAGAATACGCACACGTGTGTGAGCTTTATGTAACTTGAACGCAGGAGCATCAGCGTATAATGTGGCTTTGAAGAGTTATCACAGTGTACGGTCCGGTTAACACTTTCGTTCCGTATTGCCGCAGCGATGCTTACCTATAAATTACTTTATGAGAAATTCTACAAGATACATTTCACTTGATAATTTCAATGTTAATTAAATTACTATTTTACTATTCTTTAAACTAACGATATGCATATACATTAAACGTACTAAGTATAAATACAAAATATATATGAATTAATTTCATAATTTTAGTCCCTCATGAGTTTACTTATTTCATTAAATAAGTATATTAAGAAATTGAAATTTGCAGTTTTAAATTTAATTTTATTCATTCGATTTCAAAAGCAAAATCTATCAGTTGAACAGTAAGTACAAATTTTGAAATAAAATTGATTCTTTAAATACATTTTCTCGATAGGACTACAGGAATCTAGCCAAAGAGCTTTTATAAGAAGGCTTAATGATTCAGCCAAAGCCTAAAAACCTTTCGGTTTGAAAATTAAATTAGACTATATAAAATAAAATTATAAGCAGTTGTATATTAGTAAACCTAAAACTAAATATTTCCATGGGAATGTTGAGTTCAGCTATATTTCATCTTCTGCTTAGTGCAGCGTTTGATATCTGACGCTGCGACAGATTTTACCCACTCTGGAGTCCACGTCCGGCTGAGGAGATATGAACATTTAGATTTCACACGTTGCACTAAGAGGAAGGTGGATTGGAGCTAAACTCCACATCCAAATTAAATAAACTATTCCCACATACGTTATGTGTAAATATTTTCAAATTGAATTCAACTGAACTAATAATACAATTGCCGAGATTCAGACCTGAGTTAGTTGTACAATTACAGTAAATTTTAATAGTTTAATAACAATATAAATGGCATATACTTAATTTATGCTTTTAAGTATAGTCCTTCAAATTTAGAAGATCATACGATTGTCACTAATTATATGAGTAGTGCAATTTGAATAATTTGAAGCACTATGGCTAACGTATTCGATCTAACTACGATTTAGAATTATAAATTATTGTATGTCAAGTAACTGGAAAACAAGAAACTATAATTATATGTGTTCGAGTTATTTAGATAATTTTTAAGTCACAGCACATAACCATAAGTAATTAACACAGATTTTTGTAGAAGATTAAAATACTGAGCCACTGGAATACGTATAATTTAGTTTCAAAATTTACGGGTTTTACGGGCGCTTTTCAGTACAAGCCTCTTATGCAATATTACACTACTCACACAACATATAACCGCCTCTCTCCCTAAGGCGAGGAGAGCCTTAGGGTGTTTGACTAAGATCGAAACGGATCTCATTACGCATTCATAGCGTCACCGGACCTAGGGTCACGCTCTATCCAGCCGTCTAATCCTTGTTCATGCTCTGTACGGAGAAGGCTTAGAGAGTGAGATAAGGCCTCCACAACTCCGAATTGCTGATTACATAGTTTTAACCCTCTGTATACGAGCGACAGTTAGCTGTGAGACGTAGTATCTTCAGAAATCTGCAGACGCTGTAAATAATTCTGTAATTGCCAATAGAAATAATTAGGATTCATGAGACCCAATCGTGAAAGACAATACTAATAATCTTGAATAAAAAGTGCAGAGAAAGTGAATAATATGTGGTAAACTGTGAAGTCTGCTAGCAGTTTCAACATAAGTATTTGAATTAACGTTTGAAATACTTTTCCCTTGTTTTATTTTCGACACATGGCAGAAATATTCAGTTTGATTAAAACTTCTCAATTTATCACCACTCTTTCATTAAGTTGTAACTGTTGCAGTTATTGTAGTTATGTATATATATATATATATATATATATATATATATATATATATATATATACACATTAAGTTGTATAAATGGCAATAGCCTTATTTAATTTAAATAAACATTGAATCACAAAAAGTACTTGCTCCGCCGGGAGTCGAACCCGGATCTCTCACTTGCCGGGTGAATGTGCAACCATTACACCACAGAACGCTTACTTTTTCCGATTCAATTATTTTGTATTTGGCCGTATCTGTCACATATGTGTTTAAATTAGCAAACTAACATATGATCGGAAGACCAAATACCTGTTAGTATATATATATATATATATATATATATATATATATATATATATATATATATATATACAAGTTAGGGTGATAATCTGTTTAATTATATTGACACAACCATAAAAACAATTTTGTACTGAACTGATACGATGAACTATTTTGAAAGTTTAGAAAGAGAATAGTAGATGGAAAGAATATCGTTCAATAAAGGAATGATGCCACTCACCATACTCGCCTTCACGTACTACTCGCACACCAGTGTACGGTTGAGATGTCTCATCCTCCCAGAGGACTGTCACAGTGTTGACACACTTACGTATGTATCTGTTTTACATTTATGGATGTGAGTAAAACAGTTCACACTCAATACCCTCCAGCATTGAAGGGTAAGAATACCCAATACATGGAAATCTACATCTATCCAGAGTCGTGAGATAGTTTAATCTTCATGTACCCGGAGAGTTTTATACTCCAGCGTATATTTAATAAAAGTATGTGCTTACAAATATATTTAAAATAATAGCTTTACATTAAAAATCTTTTACAATTAAAATGCAGGCTCTGTAGGATTAAGCATATCGTCTAACTAAATGTTTTGGAGAAATATTCGAGGTTCTGAGGGATGATTAAACGTTGTTTTGTAATATAACTTACAAAACAGTTCCTAAATGGTTGATTTTGTCTGCGATCCGTATAGTTTCCCTACTATAAGATCATACATTCTCTTGTAGTAGATTTCAGGTACCTTATATTAAACACTCTGTATGTAGGTCAAGTCCCAGATAAATACGTGCTAGTGCATGTACACTGATAATAGACGCTCTGTTGTATTATATATGTCAAAACGTTTATGAACATAGCTTAAAATTAGTTAATAATGTTTTATGAAAAATATTCAATAACTGGACGTTATTTATCAACTATTAATTATTACTTGATTTTGAACTGCATAAATACTGTTTATGTCAACTATTTACACAAGTGGAAAGTAAATAAACCTATTTCTTGTGCAATTAACTGGATAACTGTTTGTATCACTAAAGCTGAGAAAATTCATTTATTTAGCATAGTTATACTTGTGTCTTTGCTTTAATAATGGACAAAATAAATTAGCTATGAATGCAGCTATTCGATATAAAATGTATTTATGTTTTTCTAACGAGAGTAAACTATTATTTCGTTGTTTGAAATGTAGTTGTTGATAAACTATAACTTAAATATTAGTGTGGAAGTTAAATTTAAAATAAATTAAACACTGCGAATAGTAATAGTAGTATATTTAAAAATAGTTATTACAATTATTGGTCCTTGTAAAGGATGGGTGGGACTTTTGTAGGATATCAAAATAACTATAAGATAGGTAACTATTTTTAGTAAAATATTTTAAACTGAACAAGTTCAACTATGTCCTTCCAAATAAAATAGTTTGATTGATATGGCATGATGTGATATGTAGAGAAAACATGATTATATGATTGATAATAAACTAAGAAGTGGTGCATCTACTAAAATCTCTTATCATGTTGGAGTAATAGATGAATATGTAAATACAGAAACAGGTTTCAAACGTTTTTATTTGCGCGCTTTCTTATCTATGTATAAACAATCCGTAATCGATTACAGACTTTGAGAAGAACTAGAAAGTCTAAATTTTGATATAGCTCAGAACTTTATTATAATGTAATAATTAATCAGCATTAAAGTAAAAGGAAATTGCACAAAATTAATATTATTTAGTGAATTATTTTAATTATGTTAAAACAACTAATTAATACATTACTAATAAATGATATAACTGTGATATTTACCACGGATTATTTAATTTTTTGCGATCCAAATTTTCCATCATGTACGAGCTAATAAGATCTATAGTAGAAGCTGAAGGTTATATACGAGCATTGATAAACTGGGAACGTTGAGATCAGACTATATTACATATTCATGATGTCTGCTTTACCATGGATTATTTAGCTTTACCTGATCTACATTTTCAATTATGTACGAGCTAATTATCCTTGCTACATATATATTAGAATTGAAGTTTACGTTTATGAATACTTCTAAATCTGTCAAGATTTAATCGTTTATCTATTCGATTCAATTTATCGTTGGCAAACATTTTGCACTGTCACTCTGTAAATTTTATATGTAGGAATTACGACTGTAAAATGACTCTATACTCCTCGAGAAGGAATAATAAATCCAACTAATGTAACGTCAGTTTTGTAAAACGAAGCGGGTAATAATAAATCCAACTAATGTGACGTCAGTTTTGTAAAACGTAGCGGGTTTAGGAGTATATCTAATTTGTTATTGCTCAAAAGCTAATTTACGGTAAGCTCACATGGAGTATTTGGGGATGATTGGGGTTTAAACAAAATGGACAGAGATTGATAGCAAAACAACAATACGAATAATTGGTTATTAATATATCTATTGAATAAGGTAGGAGTCGCCACACAACGTGTCGTGTAACAAACTACGACAAGGTAGAAATACATTACATTAAATGTCGTGTAACAGGCTTCGCTTAGGTTCAATACATAATTTCAAGTCTATAGCTCATGTCATTATTGAAAGATTCAACGACAGACAATCATAGGTCAAAGAAATTTTGTCAGCCCACTGAGTGACAGACTTGACCGATGCTCAGCCAAATTCCACAGTTGGACATTCAGCATTATGGAACTCATTCTTTTGTATGTGGAAATCAAGTTTCATACCGAATATAAAGTCTACAGATGAAATATTTTTTGATATATCTTGCCACGTAATACATTTATATTTTTGTTCAATAAGGTGCGTTTCACATATATGTGGAATAAAAATCTAAACATAGAATCAACAAAAAAAAAATATTCGATCATGTTTTAATACGTCCGATCTAAAAGATCTCTTAATAGTAATGAATTTGTTTGCAAATTTATTTATTCTGTTATTGTCTCGTTGATATTATAGTACCCATAATACTAACGTAATAATATTCTCTAACGCTCAGCCAATATTATGACTGGAGTGAAACGTACCACATCGAACTAAGGTATATAATATGAAGAAATGTAGCTTCATAACTAACTTCGAATCTATAGGTCACTTCGTTTTCGAGATATCATACATACATGACAGACAGACAGACTGATGAACATAAAGACAGAAAAGAAATTTTTCCTTCCTCATGAGTCGTATGCTTTGCTAATGCTAGACCAAACAAGTTGTATTAAATTTCAACTCTATAGGTTCTTGAGATGTCCTGCTTACGTAGAGACAATAATACAAAGAATTACAATCCCTGGCAAACAACAGAGACATTGTGAAAGCCTGCTGATGGCATGCGTTAATGACGCTCAACCAAATCCTGTGAATGAACAAGTACCATCATAGGACTCATTATTTTATACGTAGCATGCTAAATTAAAAGTCTACAGCTGAAACCTTTCTCAGCCACATTCTGAATTTTCTGCCACGTGATACATTTTCATTTCATTCTTTAAGTTGGGTTTCATAGTAGTGTTTATAGCATTGTCAAATAGGTGTACAACACCTAGTCACCAATGTTCTCTAACAATCCGCCGAAACCCATGCATCACCATCGAACTCGGTATTGCGTATATAAAAATGAAGGCTCATGCATAATTTTAATTACAAGTCTATAGATCAATTGGGTCTCGTAATACGTAAAACAAACGGAATGCTCTAATATTAGGCTTAAATAAGTAATGTAATTTTGGTAAATATGTTGAAACTAGTACGACAATTTACTGTACAAAATAATATTTATTGGCTGGAGGTAAAGAATTCTAACATTCGAAATACATTCCAATGCTTACAGTTTCTGTAACCACTACATACGTCATATTTTCGTATAAATATTCTCTTGTTAGTATAAAACAAAAATATAGGGTATTGTTTTGGTCAAAAATAGCTAAATTTAGCATAATTCCATGATCTAAGTGTTAACCGTGTATTGATACTGAACACGTATGGTACCAAAGGGGCATATGTCTCAAGTGTGGAAGTGCCAATGGCCTATCGGTCTCCGATGGGCTTAGGATTTGAGTTGGAGATAGCGCAAGTTAAGATTCTGTCTGTGACCGTAACACTTTTTATCTTTACCATTGCCGTTATACTATATCAATCCCCCCGATTATTCTGTTTCGTAAGATACTTGTACAGGATAATGGCCCATGAGAGCGGATCAATCAAGACTTAAAGGGTATCTGCTTAAACACATTTAAGCAAATTTAACATAATTTATTGTCAACAATTTCCTTTAAATATTCTAGAACGATATTTTTCATCACGAATTCTAAATTAATAGCATTTCTTTACAATTTCTGAAAAAATAATGTTTATTTGTATAGGGGTTGTATAGGGGTCATCTATAGAGGTTAGACATTGACGTCTTCGACGGACTAGGTACAATGCCTGGATATGTCGGACTCAACATGTTATCAACTCACGTACGATCACTGTTGTTACAGTAAATATGATAATTACTGTTAACGGTTAATACCGCCTAAAACAGTTTCCCCCTTTCTGTGGCATTACTTGGGGGGGGGGGGGGAGTATACAGCTACTGCTCATTCTTCTAGTAAAGTAAGGTCTCCCTTTCACCTTTCTTCTAATTTCTGGCTTTTACTCTTTTCATTTTGAACAAAATATTCCTGCACAGTTTTCAAAACAATTATAATTATTTTGAAATAATAAAATTTCCATTTTATTGAATTACCAAGTATCAAATGATTAAAACTGAGTCATCGTTCAGCCTATTAAGCAGTTATGAAAGTTTATACTTAATAATACTGAATATGTATAGAGAGGTATATATATTCAGTGTTATTAAGTATAAACTTTCAGAACTGCTTAATAGGCTGAACGATGAATTACTTTTAATATATATACATGTGCCATTTCAAAATAGTTTTCTAAATTTGTAATTTTGTTAAAAATGTTGAAACTAGTACGACAATTTACTGTTCAAAATAAATACATTATGAAAATACTGATCAAGGATTAGAAAAAATACATTTACTCGCTTAAGTGGTCAAATGAACTTTAGCGCAACTGTCATCTGAAATTCTTTAACGTATGGGTTCAGTATAAAAACAAATGTTTTACATATACCTCATTTTTCTGTACATAATTGTAGGCATATTTACAATTTAAAACTAAGTATATATTGTGTCTTTATACCTAAAGTATATTTCTTGAAAATATATTCCCAATAGACTGCTACTGATCAGTCATCCAGTGTCACTGCGTTGGCTCTGTTTCCTTGATTGCATGACGTGCCTTGTTTGAAAGTTCCTCCGAGCGGTAACTGTAATATTTTAATAATATAATCCATAAGATATTCTTATATGGTACAATATCGATAATGAAATGGACAAAAAAATTATTCAGAATTTCCAGCCTTGAGTTGGTGTTATTGTAGGAGTGGGAGGGTGTGGGGCTGAGGATTGCTAATTGGAGCAATGGCGGCAATATATGAGCAAGGTTTGGCCGCAGTTTATCACATTTAGCCCTGCTTTCTCCCTCCAGTCGAGAATTCCAACAACCGCTTCCACTCGAGTTCTTTATTGGTCGTCAATTCATAATATCTTTTCATCTAACTGACTTTATGAAAGAAATTTTATACGAAAAATTATTTGCTCCTGATTTTCCTCACTTACGTTTATAGATACCTTGTTCATAACACACGATTGTAGCACGGGTTATATCCACTCATAATATATTAATTGAGTTTAATATTTTTATAATCAAGGAATTACGTTTATAGGCTCCCATAAACCCCATAAACTATGGCTTATTAAACCATAGTGATTAATAAATTGTAAATTTTAATTGTATTTTATATGCAAATTATGGTTCAATAAATTACGAAAAGAATAAACCCTAAATACAGATTATGTCTTGGAGCAATTTTTATATATTTATAGAAAATAGTTTCTTTATTTCTTAATGTATTTTCAAACCATTAATGTGATTTACGTGTTGTATAAAAATATTGTTATTATTCTATATAACTTTATAATAAACTCCATCGTAGGTTTTAATCACAACTGAACACAAATACCTATTATATACCTGACTTATTGTAGTACTACTCATTCAATCGTGTTATGGAGTTTGGTTTAAAAATTTGTTTATATCAGTAAACTATTTATAATTCAACTAAATTGATTAATAGTTTTTAAAAGAAACCCTCCAATAAATCTGTACAGTTATATAATTATTATCACTCTACATCTTTATTGTTGATAACTTATTAAAAAATTTATAAAATATTTAAATCTTACTATTTATACTTTTTCACGCCATACATACATACATGGTTCTGGAATATAAGTGTTTTTAAGTGCGACCATAGAAAATGTACGAGCTAAAGCATAACAGCTATATCTCGTAGTTAGCTCGCAACAGTTATCTCGTAACAGCTAAAGATTTATGACTAATATGTATTATATTAAAAATTTTATTTGAGAGATTTTAGTGTATTTTTAAAAACATGAAATTAAATATCAATAAAATATATAATGTTATCAAAATATGAATATGTTTTAATTATTGCTCTTTAGTCCTGATTTTTCCATAAAATAGTGGCTGAATACAAGATGAACGTTTATATTATTTCTAAGGTTACTCTATGTAATATTACTACCTATTCTGCAAATTATGACAATACATTTGTATAATCAAGTGTTGATTAAATTTTTTAAACATGATTATAATATTACTGCAATTATGGCTAATCGTAATGCATAATGAGTATATTGTAAAAATTGACACTCTGGGTCTCCACTGAGTTGTGAAAAAAAATAAACAATAACTCTTAGAGTGGGTATGAGGCCTCTAGCAAGAAAAGCATTGCTAGTGTAACCGTAGCATAAACAAGTCATGACGAATGAGCTGAAATAAAGTGGACCAAACACCTGATGTTATTTTATATACGTATGGCTGTCGGCGATCTAAATATGAAAACAATGCTGACCAATTCTACAAAGTTTACATATATATATATATATGCAAAATTCTAAAAATAAATATAGAATTTCTTATTGATTTTAGATTTTCTTAAGAAACACATATGTAACAGCAATCTATGAAAGATAAGTAAATAAAACTAAAATAATATATCTCCTCTGTTACTGTTAACAGTAAGTGCTAATGTTTTTTAAATAAATAATAAAGGTTTATTGATTAATGAATATCGAATCTTTAAGTCAACCACTTTATATACTATTATACCAAGTTAATGAGCTAATGTTTTAACCATAGGTCCTTTAACATCATAAAGGCAAACCGTTTAACTTTTGATGATGCCTGACTAACAAATAGCTTCAATAAAATAGCAAAGAAGGGTAATATTTTCGTCCTACCAACACAGAGGGAAGAGTTAGAGTTTAAAACTACAACGACAAGGTCAACAAGCAATAAACCAGTCAGGACGACATGCAACAAGACCATCTAAAACTGGAGTAGCATCTGGTAGCATGCGGTAGGGAGTATCCTCTTACAAGTAATTTATCTCAACTCTTATATTTATCACTCTAGAAGTCAAATCTAAACTATGAACAAAAACTTTTATTTTGAAAAAGAAATTAAAAATTAATGCAAATATGACTCAGTTTTAACAAAGGCTGAATTATGCAGTTCCTTGATTTGCAGTCTCCAACTCTATTTAAATAATGAATACAATTAATTTGCAGTTCAAACAAAATAATTAACACTTCAAGTTTAAAACTATGGATTTTATCTTTTAAAACAATTAAATAAAAAATTGAATTTACAAGTACTTTAATTCAGGAAACCAATTGGAATTTGTGGTTTAACCAAGAGTGGATATATATATATATATCCATTAACAAAATTCTTTCAGTGCAACTTCAGTATGGAAATAAAAGAAGCATCGTTTTGAAATTGAATTAAAATAAATCAAAATCAAAAGAAAATGGTTTAATCGAAAATCAAATTAATATGGAGGATCATTAAATAATAAGGTGCGATATATATATCGCACCTTATTATTTAATGATTGTCTATATAAACAATTAATATATAGTACGGATCCCTGTAGTACATCGGCCTCCACTACTTGAACATTAGAGAAACACTTCCTCAAGACACAACTCTCTTCATAAGGAAAGTCAATAGTCTGACGACGTTCCGTCAAACATGGCGGCGACTCAAAGGTATAAACATAAATAATAAACCACATTCCCATGAAATTATTTTAATGTGCCCAAATTATAAGGGAAGAAATGTATATAATATCATTCCAAAATACTCTTTTACAATAGGAAGTAAGGAGCACTATAAAAATGTAAAAAGTGTTCTACTTTTACAAGTTAGTTCTAAATATATTTTTAATGATGTTAACTTATTTCAAACATCTCTGATTCTAAAACTATCATAAAGTATATTATTTAAATTAATACATTTCAACTTTGTTTACCACAACAAGGATAGTTTCCTCTGCAGAATGCATTTAACTCTGAAGAAATATGAACGTTTAATTCCCAATTATTAAAGTGACATTTAAAATACTTACATGGATACTTTATATATTGTTAAAACAATTACTTTTTATCACTCTAGCCAACCTAAACCATTTTGGACACTGCGATTTTCGTTGATTATATGTAAAATTTTTAATCTTTGAATTCACCAAGAAGGAATTGTTTTATAGTAATTTAATTAAACTTCAGTACACAACGTAATTTAGAGAGATAGAGATAGGTACTTCAAAAGCCTCTTCGAGTACGAAATACTTCAGTGAAGGTGTTACACATTGTGAGTAGCAGTCAGATGCAGTCAAGCAGTGACTTTATCAACTCAAAATAACGTTTATACTTCTACTGTGCCTCTCACGTCGTTGAATTTCCACAGAGAATTCAATAACCTTACTTCAAAAGCTTCTCGACTGCGAAATACTTGTACGTCGGTGTTACAGATTGTGAGTAACGATGCAGTCAAGCAGTGCTTTTATCAACTCAAAATAACATACTTCTACACTCCCTCTCACGTCGTTGAATTTCCACAGAGAAAACATAAACTTACTTTAAAAGACCAACTCGTTTCATAATTATAAGGTAAGTAATTTGGGTATGATAACAACTGTTGTGCAATTATACAGATTATTTTGCAGCAATAAACAATCCACGGTTGTACTTTACATATAAACTGGCCAACACGTGGATTCAAGTTTAACCGACTTTAAAAAGGAGTGCAAACTGGGACCGAGTCTAACTAGAGTAACGTGAAAGGATTGAGTTTATAGATTGTGATCTAATCTGTTAAAGGTGCAGCTATGCATATCCCAGTTGTAAATATATTAGTATGGTGAGTAAGAATTTAAATTCATTTACCTTACGCTCAGTCAAATTTCATGGTTGGACATGACGTGCACCATAATATAACCAATTTTCTTTAGGTAGAAATGAATTTTCATGTAAAATTAAAAGTCTACATGTGAATTGTTTCTCAGGGTGTCTTGCCACATTAAAAACATTTACATTGCTGTTCATTAAGTTAGGTTTCACAGCAGTGTTCAATTAATAAAAGTTCCGGTGAGGTAGGGAGTGTTCTACAACACGATCGAATCAAATCGGGTCACTTAACATTGACTTCCTACTCTATTATTCTTTCGTCCTATACTATAAATTAAAATTCCACGTGATCAATATAATTTTTTCTAATTAATTTTTTAAAGATTTATTCACTCTTCTATTTTCTCGTTGCCATCATGGTTACCGATAAGAACAATGTAATATTCGCAAACGCTCAGCCAAAACTCATGAATTGACATACACCATCGTCAAATTCAGTGTTCTTCATATTTAAATGAATCTTCATACCAAATTAAGAGTCATTTAGCCATTTACCCTACATAATAAACCATTTACTTTGAGATATACTGTGGAGGAGACATACAGACAGAAATACAATTTTAAAATGTTTTGTATGTACTAAAAAGTAATGATGTGGTAAAAAAATATTGCATTCAATTTGAAGGTAGAATGTGGTTATGTTGAATTTTTTAGTTTAAAATAATATAGTTTTCACATAAACTTATAAATTTCTTTTCTATCACTCACTTGACTTCAAGTACTTCACATAAATGCTGTCATTGAATTACTTCGCTCGTAAGGCAGATTCAATTTCTGTATTTATATTGGATACTTCCATAAAGGGTTAACCTAATCTAAATAGGAAATGTAACTGTAAATTCTCTACGTACTGTCTTGTTAAGTGCATCTATCGGTATTCAACTATCGAATTCGTTTTTGCTATAATGTAAAGTAAACGTGTCGTTTCTTTTGTTGTCTATGAAAGTTTACACAATTCATTTAGAATAGACGGAAAAAATAGTATATAATGCGTAATTATTAAATCAGATTAATTATGTAAAACATTTGCTGCTTACAATTTTGCACCACCTTTAAAATAAGCATTCGTTAGTACAGGTATGAACTTGCCAGAAGTAATCTTTCCAGGCGTATAAAAAATTACCGTATCAAATTATAGTTGATCTGTTGAGATACGTGTGTAAAAGCATATGTATAAAACTGCCATTTACTATGGATTAAGGTAGTTTTGGATTTTTAGAGTCATTATCAGAGAAAATGCAAAAAAACTGTTCCTGAAAATATTGTATATTATTTACTAGTTACAAATTCCAATCCAATCCTCCAAACTGACAAAGAAGTTCGCTATTGGCTTTATAGAATTTGTTCCTGAAAATTACCGACGCAAAATATTTTCGATTGTCTGCAAAGAAAAAAGAAAAAAAATGTGAACAAACATGTCTTAAGGAATAAGAGTATATAAAAATGAAAGGTTTAGTGTTAATTTATTCATAAAAAATAATACCTAAAAATCGATATTGTCATGCAAACAAAATTTATTATTTAGAACTAATTTCTTACTTTCAAGTACAAACAAAGTATATCGTAAGAGGTTTTATAAAACCGTTCATATTTCTTTAATATTAAAATAAAAGAAATTTGACGCTTTTTTTGTTTTTTGTTTTATTTTATGTTTATAGAAATTATCTGTGGCACAATGTAAATATATATATATATATATATATATATATATATATATATATATATATATATATATATATATAGACGAATAGACATCTGACATTCTCTGAAGCCAGTAAACAATATTGTCAGGGAGTATGTTCAGAACGAATACAAGTTACACCCTAATTAATTACAAGATGGATGGAGTTCCAAGCCAAACAACTAGGATAGTGATGAATGCCCGGCTGCCAGCTGTTTGTAATGAACCTCTCCGTAAGGAAAAGGATTCATCGTGTTCTCCACGAAGCTATATATTTCAAACTCGAGTGTTTCAATGGACTCTGTGACAGAGAAACGGTGTCTTTATATTAATATCATCTTTATGTCACTCGAGCGATGAATGATTAAGAGTTCTGCAACAGAGCTTCATTTAAAACAACGTGTTTGTTATTGTTACTCCTTTTAAATACCTAATGATGTTATTACTTGAAGTTGTGTAGTTCTCTTCCAAGCCATATCTTGTTTTTTTCAGCCATGGGAAAACATTTATTTTATTTTATTAAAATGCAATTTAAAATATTTACTTCATTTAGTAAAATAATTACAGCTAACGTTTTATTCCCAAATGTGATCCTGTAGAATAACGCCTCCTATAAATGCACTGCCCTTTTTAATATCTAGATTTTAAGAATGCTACTTGAATATGTGGTAAATATAAAACTGTAATGTAAATATAAATATAAAAGTCGTTTAAGGATAAAAATGTTTATAGGTAAATATAAGGTGATGTGCATTTCAACTTCTATGCTGCATTATTAATGTATAAGTGTACGGGAGATTTAAGAAAGTTGAGATGTTTTAAATAGCTTGCCATTTACTAGTAGGTTGTGATATTTTCTAAATAAGAAATTCTGTTATTCCAGGTAGCATAAAATTCAATTCGGATTTTATACCTGATTATTAAGTGTGCTAAAATGTGGGTGAGGTAGACTTAAATTTGTTTCTGACATTAAAGTTTCTTTGTTTTATGAATTATATCCCTGCGAACATTACAAGGGTAAGGAAGTTATCATGATTATGCATATTTATTTAGCTCCCTAACCTCCTATTACACTTAAGCAACCGAATAGTGGTCGTTAATAATTTAAGACCTCTCTGTTATTATGGTTAGCACACACGATCATTAAGCAAGAGATCCCTGTTTGAGTCCCGATGGAGCTATAGTTTTTGTTCGTCGATCTTTATTGATTGTATGTATACATTTTTAATGGTGTTATTTTATAACACAAGCGTTACAGAAGGTTCTTCGTTACAATTTCTTCGTATATTCAGGTAATTATACGAAGAAATTGTCCGGATGTTGGTGACATGGTCCCGATTTGAAATAGAAAGAACTAAAAGTTGACATTTTGTAATGGTCACACCAAACACATATTAATTTTAATAATCTTAGTTTTAATCATACTGAAGTAAATGAAATGAACAAGAACGGTTATCGCCCAATTAACGGAAATGATAACAAGAAAATATATACTGTATAATTGTACACCTAATAATCACTTTCTGAAGAGATTAAATAGCTTCTCTCATTAACAATTGAGCTGTCTTACATACGACCAAAATAAGACATGCAAGAACTACATTTAAAAATAATACATTTACATTTAAAAATAATAAATTGTAGAGTCTATCGGTACACTTAGTTGCGGTAATACATTTTGAATATAAATGTCTTTAATTTGTTGCGATTTTATCGATTTGAGAGGAAGGATTTTTAAGAAAGGAAGCGTTGATTCAAATTGGGTACATTGCAGTTAAAGAACATTTATTATTGACTTTGTTATTGGGATTAGAATTGTATAAATTAAACAAAATTTGTCTTTTGATTTATTCTGCTACGAACACCTGCTACTGAGGGAATTTACTTTAAAATTCAAAGCCACGTCTTGACTGAGTGACGAAAATGTAGTTACATAAATGGTGACGAGACATTTCGGATTCTACTTTTGACTAAGTTTTCCATATTACTATTTTATTTGTTATTTGATTTTACTTTCATAAAAGCAATTTTTCATATCTAATTTTTATTTCTTTAATCAAATTATTCATTCATAGCATTACTATACGAGCAAAATTAATACGACCCTGTTCATTCAAAAACATTACTATTATGCCGATTCATTAACAATGCCAGCTATTAAATTATTTATAATAAAAGATAAAAAAAAACATACAGGATTAAAGATATGTGAACGCAGCATCTTCAAATAGTACAAAAATATGCGAAATTATATTACAGAACATGAATAACAAACTTTAATTACTGGCCACATAACTAACGTCATGAACCCATTTGCATTGGAATGAAGCACCTGCAGTCAGTCTCGGCTGCACTATGAGTAATTATACGGTTAATTATACTACGCCACCACTGACAATAATGAATTGAATAAAAATCAATCCAAGTTAACATAAGTTATTAATAGAAAATAACTCCATTCGGCCTCGTTTAGAAGGCTCATTTAAATTTAGATTTCTGGTTGACTTTATATATTAATTGTTTCCAGAGAAACCCAAAACAATACTCTATAGTCTATTTCATTGTTGATTGATAAAAAGTCAGAAAATCATATGGCAAAAAAATGTTTACATGGCATGAAAAACAAAATAGAAAGCCTGAGTAGTGGGCTTCAACGATGCACAACCAAATTTTATGCATCGAACTCAGTCTTGCCTATGTAGAAAGGAAGTCTCATTTAAAATTTTATTTTTACATATGAAGTATTTCCCGAATATTATACCTCACCACATCATGCTTTCACAATTGTTTTTATTAAGTTTCACTGCAGGGTTGAAATAATAACGGTCAACATATTTTTCATTTTACTAAATTATATTTAATTATATAATAACACTCGACCTATTGACATTGAAAAACCGTTATCATCATAGAACTAAGTGTATCCTATGTAGCTCTAAGTAAAATTTCAAGGCTCTATATCAGATCGTTTTCGAGATATCGTGAGGACAAATATACGTACATGTTGTGGCTCTAGTGTATTCCTTGAGTGACAAAGGAATATTAATTGTCTATAAATAAAACACCTTGTTATAAACTGGCATACTGAAACCATACAGTATGATAATAACACTAAAATGAAATATGTCTAATACCAACGTAGACTGTTTTGTTAATCACATACAGAGAGCTGATGCGCTCTGTCCTAAACTATATGAAAAGTAGAGAGTCGTTGTTGTCGTTGTATCTGTATTACATTAGTAAAATACAGTTAACTTTTAATCCTTGTTACCGCAGTTTGTGTCATGATCACATTATATAGTTTTAAAGTTTAGAAAATGTGTTTCCTTTATTGTCTATTTAATCAATACTCAAGGCGTACCACGCGCGTCGCGACAATACACAAATACATTTTTTACACTCCCTCAATAGATACGCTTTGCTAATTGCTAAACCAATAAAATAACACGTAAGGATAAAGTTGTAATAAGCTAGCTTAACTTCTAAAAGCTATATGCATATAGTATACAGTTGTTAAATATATTTTAATTTCAGATTAGCCCGCACTGTTAATAGACATACGGACAGGCAGAAATACAATTTTTCCAGTCCCACGAGTGATGCCTGTCAGATTAATAAGTTCTCAATGTGTATCATTCATCACCAGTTTTCAAAATATTTCACTATAAAAAATATAATTGTTCATTAAAAACTTTCCAATGAAACTTTAACATACCATGATGATATTTAGAATTTCACTCCCACGATTTCCGCAATTACCACTTACAAACGGTAACATTAATCTTTTGTTAAAAGTATTAATTTTTCAACCAACATTTGTTTGGAAGCCTCATAATAAGTCTAAACAGTCGGAATTGGTTTTTTAATTATTCTACCTAAAAGTTACAAATTAAATCTAACAGAAACATCAGAGACTGTTTCAATGTCTTTTTTAACAATGAATTGTCATATTTATCACAGAAGCTCCAAGCATAGTCAGTATTCATTTAGATGTCAACAACTGTGGTAAGTTAGGCGTAATCATAATTAAAAACAAACATTTATACTTTTTCTACCAGTTTATTATAAAACATAGTTTCTCTGTTTATGCTTCTACACGTACGAACTCTAAATAAACTTCTGGATTTCAGTTGTATGAATTCTAAGAATAGGCAAAAGACCGCTGGTTTGATGACACGAATTTGTGTTAATCAACCAATTTAATAGGCAAGGTTTCTAAAGCAATGTGTTTGTTAAATTTTTCATTTGGTGGTAATGCATACCTTTCGTAGTTTCGTAGACATTGTGGGATGACGTATTTTTTAGCTGCATGAACAAAAACGAAGGGACTGGTCTCTTGCTTGATTCAGCAAACCATTCATTCTCTGACTGCATTTTGAGGAAACACGCGAGCGCAATGAGTCTATGACTAGAAAGTGGATGGAATCATGAGACTCTAAATGGAATTTTTATGATAAAAGTCGTCAAGTAAATATTGCATCCATTTTTTACTGATTAGGCATACGATACTGATTATGTATATAAATACTGATGTGTATCTAATCAGCATATAATCTATTCCTAGACTAGGTCGAGGAAATAGTATGATATTGCGAACAGAGGTTGGGAAGCAAGAACATGTACTTAAGTGTATCACGTATTATCTTTACATATAGATGACAACTGTCATAATATAATTATTGAAATATGTTTGTATTATTGAATTTGATTTTAGTTTTTAATGATCAATAACAATCACAACATCCATAAAATTTATAATACTGTACTGTTTTGAATCCAACCTCATTACAAATTTATACATAGTTTATTTTTATTGTTTCTTGAGAGAAAATGGTAAACTCTAATTTTGCGTTGCAAATATAATAAATTTTAACTAGAAGTGTCAAATCTTAAGAAGGAATTACTGGCAGTTGTGCTTAACCTCTGGTCCTCTTAATCATTAACACTGAAACATAGGTACCTAATGCATGATATATGAATAATTCTATTTGAAATATTATAGAACCTTGTATTAGATTATATTAGATTAGATATCTCTCCTAAGAAAGCTACGGACTTCGACATTAGAGTTCCTCTATCTTGAACAAAAATAGTTCTAGTGTTACTGAAATAGTAGGAGGTATTGAAATAAATACACGGTATGTTGTCGGCTAGTATTAAAATAATATAATCATGCCTAAACATTCCTGTTCCAGCACTCTGAATATATTATTTGTTACAAATTATCAGTACTATAGGCATTCTGAATATATTATTGGTTACAAATTCTCAGTATTATAGGCCTTATTAAGAGAAAATAAAACAAATTTAGATTGATTTTACCAACCCAAATTTTTCTTGTGAAAAGTGAGAAAATCCTGAAATATGATGTCATCTCTGTGATTTAAAACACAGTCCAAATTTCAGTGTCCAAATTTATATTTTATACATTATTACAAAAGTTATGTCTTTTTGAGTCAAGCTTCAGTTTACTTTCATCTTAGTGTAACATCTGGATTCTGACCCTGTGGCAGGCTCAACTCTTGGAAACTGGTCACATTTGCCTAGAGATATAAAAAAATTAACCCCAAAGAAGCTTAAAATTAAAGAAGTTCAAATGGAGCTGGACTCAACATTCACATTGAATTAACAGCTCCTTCCGTAGCTACGTTATTTGTAGTTATGTCTTATTAATAGTTTTTAATAACATTAATTATGATTATTATGCATACTATACTTGTTAACACACTTATCTTGAAATATAAGGTAAATTTCATTTATAATCTCTTTATATTACAACCCTGTGTGTTTATATATATATATATATATATAATATTTATTTATTTATAACAATGTTCTAAACTTAATAAAGATTTCTTGTAATTTATATTAATAGACCCTTGTAATACTGAGGATTTGTATTCAATAACATATTAGCCTACGTTCAGACTTTTGAACAGGAATATTTTTATATTCTTTATGGAACATTTTACCTAAAATAATTTGAATAGCGTAAATGTTCTTTAAATTTTTTATCTTTACTGTTTTGCTTATTTGAATTTTTATTCTATCATAGAGAGGAATTTTATATTTTATACATTTTCCAACGAAACATTTCTTAATTACCTCAAAATTTGAAATGGGCAATGCCAAAAATAGATGCCCTAAGTATACTTACTAAATTAATTGATTACGTGCAATGGTTAGAAATTCAATACAGAGTCCCAGTTCTTTTTTCCTACGAACATACATGCACATTGCCTCAACGGAGTTGACTTCATAACATCACCGCCAGATGTCACCCCACTTTTAGACTTTGACTCGGTGACAACTCATATTTAACTACCAAAGTGCATTAGTCCCACCCACGAACTCATTCCTAGTATCGTTAAAACTTCCTTTAGCTTTGACAACATGCATAGTTTGTTAGACCATTAGGGCGAGCTATTTGACATTCAGGGCATGTTTCAGTGCCCCAACTAAAACTCTCCTCACAACAATGTCCAGCATATAGCCTTAGGGAAATGGGGTATTGCGATCGTTGTTACCCACAAGCGGGAAATACCTTCTCAATATAACTTCTTGAACATGTTTCCAGTGATTAGAAGTGGTACAGAGTAATAAATTTAAAGCCAGCCATTTAAAACTTAAGTTTAAGGTAGATTTCTTATGAATCAGCCCTTGAAAATCGCCCTCATGATAGAATCACCATGGGAGATTTATCTATGTATGTAAAGGCTAATGTAATATAATACGTGCATAAAAAGGAGATTAATCTTGGCAGAAAGGCAGTAAATAGCTTTAATGAGTATTCGCTGATCCAAACCAATAAAATATTTCAATGTGGAGGCCCCCATTCGAATTCGAGCAAAAATTTTAACTCGCACAAGGTTTTATGAAATATACAACTTTTTGGGAACAGTATTAATAACGTATTACTTAATAAATTCAGGCTAAAAAGGCAGTTTTTAGACATACCATGGTTGACATGTTTTGTTAAGAGTATTTCACAGCATACACACAAATCTGCTCGAAGTCAGAGACATAGAATCATCACTTGGCGCCTGCGATACAAATTTATTTTGTCTTAACAATAAATATTTGAGTAGATATAAGTTACTGCGTAATCATAAGAGTAACTCTATTACTAAAGAGTTTGATATTAAGGTTTGATTTTTTTGACAGAACATACAGTCCAGTAGCTCTAAAATAAGAGTTATCACATTCACGAGCTAAAATTGGAGATCTATAGACGCTATATTGAGTGAGGTCAGTAACAAAGTTGTGTTTGGTAAGAATGCTGACTCAGAGCCTAGAATAGACACTTAACTCGCAATTTATGGCCACTAACATTCCTTAAGTTTACTGAGCTTAGTTCTTCTACTTCCTAAGGGTTCAAGGTATGCAAGAACATCTGAACAATTAGTACTATAAATAAAAACGCATACAATAAGATGTAAATAATTTTGAATTAATGTAACCTACATATTGGTACTTCATAATGACGAAATAATTAATTTATAACTTACTGGTATTATTTTACTATATACTGTGCATCCTTATTTTGAAATTCAACGTCATTTAAAAAAATAAGGATTGTATCTTTCAGGTTACTTACAATAAAATAGTTAACGAAAATGACCATTTCTTTCCGATAAGTAACCAAAGTTAATTAGGCTATTTTTAACTAATGGCGAATTAAAAGTTTTAACCCGTCAGAGATACAAATAAATTATATATCCTCGTAAGCTTGTTGTAATGTAAACCTTTATCAAATACCTAATATACTCCTAATACTTACAATAACTTTTCTAAGATTATATAGTGAATAATGTATTGGTCAACATGTTTACGATTAGATGCAGCTAACGCCAAATAAAAACTTGCTCATATTTACTGGCTAAAAAACTATCAACCAATTAACATTCTTTGTCAACCAGTGTTTTGTGGCACTCTCCGTCCATATGACTTTAAAAATAATAATTCTATATTAAATGTCATTCGTTTTAGATTGTGGTTCCTGACGTTTTAATATCTACATTAAAGTGTTTTCTTTAATAATTTCTTCGGGTGAGTTTAAATTACGAGCCAATGTTCTTTTTCACAGTTCAGGCCGTAGCTACCTTTGTAGACACATACAAATCACGATAAACTAATTATTGTTATAAAAAAATCAGATTTTCCTACAGGAACAACTTGCAATGAATTAAAAATCCTCCCACATGATAAGAATGACGATTTATCAATTGTTTTGGAACAAGTTTATATCGCAATGAATTCCAAGTGTTACTAATTTTCTTTGGTCCCAATACTGCACCACATATGATTAATGCGTGGGTTTCGTGATTGGCTGAACTTTGACTTCGCTCTTGGGGGTGAAAAATTTAATTTCTATCTGTCTGTCTGTTGGTCCACACGATGTCTTGAAAACGAACTGGCCTTTAGAGTTGAAATTTTGCATAAAGTCCTTCCTTATATATTATATAAACTAAGTTCAATTGTTGTACTTTACTCCATGGTATTTGATTTAGAGTTAGCGAATATTTTAAAACTGGTCTCATGAGTAGACATGATACCAACGATAAAAACAGCAGAACAAATAAACGTGTAAAGTGAAGATGGTATAACGATATAAGATTTCAATATATGACTTTTATTAACAGAGAATAGATAAATAACAGACACAATAACCGTAAGTGTGAATATTATTATCTCGAATCTTCACGTGTGTATAAGAGTGTTAGAAACGAACACCTTCATCTAAATGCCATTTTACAAGTCCCTTACGAACTGAAACTGTATGACTGGGTAAATATTTTATATTTAAATAATTGAATAAGTATTTAAGTGTATTTTGAGTAAAATTGCACTGTAAAAATGATGGGTTTTAGATCAAAGAAGTCCTCATTAAAGGCATTATTCAACTCAGTTTTAAGGACAGTAAACCAAGGGTTTGATGTGGCTTCTAAAGCATAAAGAAATCAACGTTCCAAGGAAGTTTACAAACTAATAAAGAAGCAGTTGTTTCTTAAGGTGGAACGATAGTTTTTGTGGGTTAATTTTTTATTTCAGAATAATTTCTGTAATATAAATTTCTTGACAAAACAAGTTTCATTCCAGGAATATTTCTATATATCTATTATAAGATTTTTGGTTAAATTGTAGTTAGGCACAAGGTAAAGCAGCTAAGTATGACAATCTAAATGTTTACGGTATGTGTATTGGCATAACTTCAGGAGAGCTGACTTTTATTCAGTCTTTGTATTGTTGGCTATTCGCTGAGAACCTCAATGTGGGTTATGTCTTGTCCCAGTAAATAAGCTCTAAACTTGATTCATTATTCGATTTAAATGATTTTGGTGTTGTTTTATTTGTGGAAGCCCTTTAAAAACTGTTAGGTTTGCACTTCTTGAGAAAAAATCCTTTTTTAAGATATTCAAAGTTTTAATGGCCGTCATTATGAATATAGATACTTTAATGAAAGCCTTTTCTTTAACTGGCCTGGTGTATCATAAACATGTGAGCAAAAATTGTTATAATTTTTATTATAACTTTTTAATATTATTTTATAAGAACACATACAGACAGACAGATAGGAAACTAAGCATCGGAGAACTCATGTTCATATGGTGAAATACGTTTGTATTGTCCAAAACAATAACGTTGTATACCTTTGTCCAGAAAGTTACGGGACACCCTGCACTCTCTCACACACACACACACACACACACACACACACACACACACACACACACACACACACACACACACACACACACACACACACACACACACACACACACACACACACACACACACACACACACACACACACACACACACACACACACACACACACACACACACACACACACACACACACACACACACACACACACACACAACTAAATTAGGGAGAGGATGGTATAAATGTATAACTAATTTAAGA
Organism: Homalodisca vitripennis; assembly: GCF_021130785.1. Lineage (NCBI taxonomy): Eukaryota > Metazoa > Arthropoda > Insecta > Hemiptera > Cicadellidae > Homalodisca > Homalodisca vitripennis. The sequence goes on from NC_060208.1 coordinate 119,737,711, forward strand.
AGTGGGTGAATTTTCAATTCTAAAAATCGTTTATGAGTGTCATAATATTAAATGTACAATAAATGTTTTTACTATAAATAATAATTAAAACTAATCAAAAATATGGGATAAACGTTAGAGTAATAATATAGATGAATATTTTTTTAATATACTCGTACAAGTACTATTTGCAAAGATGCGAATACAGTAAATTGTATAGGATATTGTCAAAGCGTTCTGCCTGTATATGAATACATAAAACATTGAATATTCCGTGAGATACCAATTGATATTTGAGTAAACATAAGAGTATTTCCAATCACATTGGTACAGTAGCCCGAAATGAATTCTTTTGTTCACGATATCTAGGACAGATTCAGATCCAACAAGACGTGTAACAAGCCAGTAGTTTATTTTATCAGAGTTTCTGTACCACTATTATAGTTTCACTTATGTCCAATATTCCTGTTGATAACAAACTATATTGTGATGGCTATTATCTCTATTATCATATTTAATAAGTGTTCAATGTTTTATTTTATGACAATCAGTACGTAAATTTTGACTGAAGTCTAGTTGAAATAGCATCAGAAAATAAAAAAATGTCAGTAATAAATATAAATGTATATTTAAAACAGGTAAAGCATGAAATTAGAACTAGGAAATGTTAGTTAATTAGACTCGCTTACGCCTTCAAATATTTATATTTGTTAGTTACTGAAATCATAAAAATATTTAATACTCGTAAAACTGTAAATTTATTTAATTTTATTGTTACGATATTAATTTGTTTTATGGATGACATAATATTTACCTGAAAAGAATTTGAGAAATATAATAAGTGTGTTAAACGAATTGTTCAATATATTGTACTAACAATATAAAAAATGTTAACGTTCACAATCAGCGCAACGTAAGCATATTATTAGGTGCGGGATACATTTACAGTAAGATCATACCCAGTTTTAACTATTATTTTAAAATCATTTCGGCATTCATCTTAAAAGTTTTCTAAAAATTTTATTACATTAAAATCATAAAAATGTATTGTATGAGTACTTATATTGTACGAGTACTTACTCAAAAGTCTCATTCATAAGTGTTGTTCATTTACCTGCAACAAAAGTCAACACAATAATTTTTTTTAATCGAATATACTGATTATAATTTGTGTTAAAATATGTGAAAATATTGTGAAAATATCTTAAAATCCAATACTGTGAAACTTCATTTAGACGAAAACTATAAAAATATTCTTTAAAAATAAAACCTATCTAGGTTTATTTACTACTTAACTCTAATAGAAAAGTCTATGCTAAAAAATATGGTATAACTAAATGCATTAAAAGTTTTAATATTTTGCAAGTACGTTGATTATTAATAGGATATACTATTATATTTAGTTTTGAAGAAGTAGAAGGTTGAAATGACGTAAACAAAGATTGTTGAAAAAGTAACCATTATGGACTTTTAGGAGAAACTAAATGCGTGGAAACATTTCAAGCCTTAATTTCGGTTGGTTTCCGCAACACAGTCTTGGGTTTCAAATTGGACACAAATCAATTGTGGGCTAATCTTGGTTTCCAACTCGTTTCGACATCAACTCGAACTATTTTTGTCTTTTGGAGGCTGTTTATTGTTTGAAGAGTCTTATTTGTTGACAGAGTACCACTACATTTTCTTCTCTTTCGTGTATTTGTGAAGTCACGCTCTCTCGTCACGCAACTGGAGTGTTTACACAAATGTACGAATCAGAAGTATTCCTGCATAGAATTTATCCGCTTACATGGAGCCTTGACAATCACGTCATTCTTTATAAGTCGGTAAATTTATGCAGTTTATAGGGGTAGTAAGTCTTTTACATATATAATAATCCTCATAACAAAAACCAACTATTATTGGAAACACCATGGTCCAAACGAACCCTATTTAATTCGTGCCAAGTAGAATGAACATTTTTTTACAGAATCCCTTATATGAATGAACACCACGGTAAAATTAAAATAATACAAAAAGACTGTATTTAAAAAGTTATAAAACCATACTTATTTTATAAATTGTTATGTAGAGATACATAAATAATTAAAGGGAAACACAACAGGATATGAAATGTTCGGAACGTTCTGTATATAATGACTCTAAACTTAAAAATTTTAACATATTTACAGCTAAATATGTAGTTTATAAATTATATCTGACTGATTAATCTATAACATTGCAGAGGAGATAATATATAGAACTACTAATTTTAAAATTTAAACGTGAAATTCTGGGAAGAAACAACTTTTTTATGAAAAGCATCCGTTGTTTATGTATTTATATATGTCGCAAATGTGTGTGACTTTTATTAACACACTAAATCGATAAGCCCGATTGCTTAGCTTATCCGGTTAATTTTGGGACAGTCAGTTTATGTGATCTTGGTGCAATTTATTTAAATATAACAAAAATGAATAGTGATTTTTCAAAAAAGTTATAGATTTTAAGGTGCTTATTTATATATTCTCCGGGGTCCCATGGATACTGGGCGTATGGCACACTGAAAATGGCTCTCCACAGTCCGAAATATTTCCAGAATGTAACATTGTAAACAAAGTTTTAGTGTAGTGACTTGATAAGACTTATAACACCCATAGAGTAAGCCTAAAGATTACGTGGATACACAATTTAAATTTGCACCGGTAGATAAAGATTTGGTTATGCCTATTTACCACCAATTTAAATATGTAAGGAATAAAGAGGTAAAATGAACCCCCAAATAGTTTCATTATATAATTTTCATTATTTATTATTTTAAATTGTTTTCATTAATTGTGGTGATATTAAAGTCACGATGACTCTCTTTACATGCACGAAAGGTGAAAAACTGTACTTAGCGTTTAATGATACATCCAAGGACTCCAGACTAAAAAAAGCAATGGTAGTAAATTATAATTTATACATATTTTCAGTTAGCGGTTGTTAATATGTATTATCAAATTTCCTTAAAGCGACTATTGATCACATCTTCAGACGACATAATTTACATATACATCATTAAGTATAATGTGAGATACATAAGTAAAGAGTAGTGAAAACGTTTTTATAGTAACTAGGGAATAGATCGGAATGTGAATCATCTTTTTATATAGGATTTAGCGACAAAATATATTCAAACTTAAAGTTCGTATTATAATATCGTATAAAATCAGAGTATACGAGGAGCTAAGTTGAAATATGTATTTTATTCTGAATTAGTTATCGTCTTGTACCACGCGCCGCGATGTGTTAACCAATGTGTTGGTTCTATCCTACCGATTGGCTAGGGAACATTTATCTTTGTCAGTCTTATCTTGTCCCACAAACCCCAAGGGAGGGTAAGTGTTAACATCGGATGAAAAAGTATACGGCTTACATCACATTAGTCACGTTGCAGAAATATTCCTAGTTACTCTTCCATTACTTAGGAATTATATGAAATAATTTCAGTTATAGAAAAACACCTACCTTATGTTTTCTTCAGTGAAGTTTTGTTTTATTGGGCCTTCATTGTATTAGCATTTATTGTTGTAACGTATAATTTATGACTTGAGCAAACCTATTTTTGGAATTTATGACTGTCACTATACCAATTTGTCTTAAAATAATTTTAAATTGTTTGATACATTTTACTTACCGAACTCTGAAACAATACCTTAAAGAAACATGTTGCTATCGGGTATATATCCAAAAAGTTCAATTTTTGAAAACTAAAGAGTAAATGTTGTAATCCATATTAACTCCATATGAACATTTACTTTACGCTTTTTAAACTTTACTATTATATACTATTTTTTGAAAGTAAAATAATGAAAGCTTAAAACGGGTTTTTATACTCCTAGGTTTAGTAAAAAAGTTCTTTAGAAAGTTATTTTAAAATATACTACATATTTATTTAAAAACCAACACAAAAAGGAAAGAATTTCATGCAAAAGTTTACTTACATCATACTTTTTTTAATCATCAGTAAGATCACAGAAAATGGGAATACACCACTCCACGTGTTGCATAACAGGCTTTGCTGAGGTTGCTTGTTGAGTTTAGAAATCAGATAAGTAGATAGATATCATGCAGAAAATAAATCTTTACATCCTTGTAGCAGACAGATTCTCTCAGCTCCATTGAATAATGGCTTTAAAGAAACTCAGACCAATTCCACGGTTGGACAATGAACATGCACGTTAATTGAAATTAATCTTATCTGTGTAAAAATCCAAGTGCGTGCAAAATGTTAAGATACTGTGAGATCAAATCCTGCCAACGACTTTTAACATTGACTTTCTACTTTATTATGTTTTCTTGTACTGTATGAATAAGCTTCATTTAGTAGTATTCACTCATATGGTCATATTAGGCTTGCTTGCAAATTTATATATTCTAATTTTTTCTAGTTGAAATCATGGTATCCCGTCAGACCAATATAAAAGTATTATGAAATGCTCAGTCAAATCCCATATAAATATAAGCGCCACCATAACCTCAGTGTTGCCTATCTAGAAATTAAGGTTTTTTTATATTTCAAGCCTATAGGCAAGTTTTTCTCGTGTTAACAGACAGATAGAAATGAATTTTTTTCAGCAATTCAAATATTAGGCTATTATTAATTTCTAATTAAATATTCAAGTGATAGTCCATTGCCGCACTTTGTACGTTAGAAGTACATGTTTAATTGTTTTCAACCTAAGGAAAAGGATAGGTTTCAATTCTTGATTTGTGGCGCTGTAAATGTTTTAACATAACGATAACAAATGTCCTAAATCCTATTACCCTTTCAAACCACCCATCGTCAATTACAACATTTAAACAAAGATTTTATTTGCAGTTATTTTTCCACTTCAATTAACTTTGAAGGATAACAGGGGATAGTAAAATACAACTTAATGAATTGTATATTTTCGCAAACGTCTATTATTCATAAATAAAAAACAATGCACACAACTATTAGTATCTAAATGTAATATTAAGGGATATTAATACGTATAATCGGTTTTAGAGTAAACAAATTCATTCTTTTATTCCCTATGATCCTTTTATAATCTACAAATAATGGTTGGATCTATATTTATTTAGTATAAAATTGTTTAAAGAATGAAGAGCACTGCTTAAAATATGTAGTAGTAATATTTAAATGTAGTCATTATAAGTAGATAACGGTAAAAAAAGAATAGTAATTTGCTCGTTTTGGTTTGAAAAAAGCTAACTATTGTTTATTTAAACTGCGATGGTTAGAAGGTGAAAGCTAAATTACGGAAGGAAGTAAAGTAAGCTTAAATTTCAAAAAACAATTATTTAGCTTCGCTACACTAAGTAACGTGTAACAGGGTGCACTGAGGTCTAAAAAAATGTCGTCTATAGCTAATTAAATTATTGACAGATGGAACGACAGACAGTAAACGAAAAAGAAATATTTACACCCACAAAAGAGAAATTGTGTCAGCCTACTAAGTGACAGGCTTCAACGACGCTGGCCAAATTACCTGGTTGGAGATGTGCCATCGTAGAATTCATTCTTGCCTATGTAGAAATCAAGTTTCATGCAGAATTTACAGTTTAAAGATGGAATATTTCTCGAGATATGCTACCACATGACACGTATTCACATATGTTTTCATTAAATGCGTTATATACAACTTTTTAAATTATAGATGTCTACACACTAATTTACCATAAAACGATGTAGTATGTATTGTAGGAGTACGTGTGATGTTGATAGATGTAGGTTACATGTGTTAATATGTCACATAATAATATCTCTTATGAGTTTATTATGGTTTACTCACACATTTATCCACTCTGCTATTTTATCGTTGTCGTTATGGTTACCCATAACACCACTTTATATTTTAGATATCGTGTGGAGAGACAGAAGACATACATACATTCCAGTTCCTCGAGTGATAGGCTTCGCCAAACCTAAGCTAATTATATAGAAACCAAGATAATAATTTATTTCAAATTAGATCGTTTACATCTTACATATATTTATTGACTAAAACGGCTAACGAAATCATGCAATGTATAAATGTATACTTACCTATGCAATAACAGTTATAGCTACACAGAGCACAGTTACAGTTACACGTTCACAGTAGCAGTTTCGCTGCACAGTTACAATTACACATTTAAGTTATGTATTTAAAATTTTCTACTATAATAACACAGATTGCATTTAATTGGTTAGAACAATTATACTTTTACATTTTCTGTTACTTTTGGGGGATCGGTATTAAATGTTAGGGAGTCATGGTATACAATAATATGCCAATTCTGTAGAAGATTTTATAATGGAGGCTATTTAAATAAGAAGATTTACATGGATTCCAAATAAAATTCTTTACATTCCCAAAATACAGTTTTAAGCAACCATCTAATATTTAAAATACTTTAACGCTGAACTCACTTAAAACAAAGAGAGATTAATAGCATATATTTCTTCAAAGCAGAAGCAGTAAGTAATGCAATAATCAGATCAACGAAGACACAGGACGCTAAACAGTGTAGTCAAGGTGTTTGTAATGAAACTTATAAATATATGTTATCCTCAATTCAATTTCGTACTGGTAACCATAATCTGATATCACAATATGAAGATAATTAAATTATGTATATATTTTATCTTATGGTAAAAGTGAATCATACCTAACAATCTTTCGTTTGATACGTTCTTAATACTTAAATAGTTATAAAATCCTTCGGACCAAAGACCAAAGTGGGACTTAGTAGTTGAAAAAAATGTATGAACTGCATATGTTGCCACAAAGCTTACATTTTGATTAGCCAAAAACGGAGCAAAAATTCTTTCCACGTACCTTACGTACATATATAATGGGCAAATTGTAGGTTTTCTACAGCTCCATATTAAAATTATCTATAACATGAAGAATTAACAAAACACTTTGTGATACTCGGCATTAAACTGACGATCCCTCAAAATATTGGATTGCCTTATACTGTACTGGAAGCAGCAAATAACGGAAGACCTTAGTACGTCTCCCTATTATACGTTATTATATTCCGCCCTTTTGCAGTCCTAGCTTTCTTCCTATTGACAAGTCGAAGACGCCGTGTCTATTAATACCAGATGTCATCTTTTCGGCCCGAGATTTATTACTGTATAGTTTACTTAGAACCGTTTTAACCCCCAATTGTTAAAGAAGTAAGATTATTGTTCTGCTAGAAAAGAATTTGTCACAACCTATTCTGTGGGAAGGAAAATATGATTTACGTATGAATTGATTCCATCTAGCATACATATTTCAATTCTATTTTTCATTTAAGGTAGAAAGCGAGGTTAGACAAATGTTTTTAAATGAAAAGCAACAATATAGAACTCAATAAAAAAATAGTTAGAGATTAAAAGTTGAAAATTGTACTCAATTATATCAGTTTTTTTTAACTGCGCGCTGTTAAGGACAGAGGAAGAAAATAACCAGATAAGAAATTTAAAAGTTTTGGTCAAAACATACTTTTCACTGTACGTTTTGGAAAATATTAAAATGTAGTGCTTGGTCAGTACTGTAGTGCACATATCAAATACAAAGTTAACAAGTTTTACTATAAACTTAAATACCTACTGTTAAGACCCACATTAGTTAGCTTTCAGAAGTAGGCTTCTCAAATCTTCATCTGTCACCTTCTCGATCAGGGTAACTAAGCAAACTCAAATTTTGCACCAGAAATAACATAAACTGGAAGTAAGTAACAAAGACCGCCGAAAGTAGACGCTTTATGCCCTAAATAGACTACTGAGACGTGTGTGTGTGTGTGTGTGTGTGTGTGTGTGTGTGTGTGTGTGTGTGTGTGTGTGTGTGTGTGTGTGTGTGTGTGTGTGTGAGTGTTTGTTTATGTTTTCTTGATAGTGGAACAAAGCAAAAAAATCAAATACCGGTATGGCACAAACAAAAATACCAAGACTAGAGTAAATTACAATGGCCATAAATACACACTGTTGGCATATTTCAATGATCCTGGTAACAACGAAAACTCAACATTGTCGTTGGAAATGTAATTGACTTAAATCAGAAGTTTAGAGCAAAGCCTACGAAATTGCGTTCAAAGCCGCGGGTAACTAATATTTTACAATAAATTAATGCAGTTTAAGATCATAGAAGTGGCAAGTCAACCTTCATAAGAGAATATGTTTACAAATATAATTTCAAAGATTAATTTTAACAAAATAAAGTCTACATTTTCACGAAAAAATGCATGTGTATGCATGTAACAATATTGTTGCCTTGTAAGGTTTTAAGATTATAGAGTTTCTAAACGTAAAGTGGTAGTAGTATATTAAAAATTAACATAGCAATAATGAGAGCTACGACAAATTAAACACCTAAACTTATATTTTATCTTTACTTTTATATCCAGAGATGATGGTCACATTTTAAACCTATCTTTCTCCTGTCTGAGACGGGAAGGATATCTTTATTCTGTAAATTCTGATCTAAGATGGAGTAGTTGGATCGATCAAGTTTGCTGCAGGCTTGGGAGTCACTGTAAAGCTTGAGAAGCTTGGCTGAATTTGTCATAGGAGAGCTATTCGGACAGTTTACTGTGGTCAACTCCATCCACTCTTCTCAGCTATGAGCCCGTGTTCATGCCGTTACCTCTCTGAAAATAGCCTTCATATTGGACAAGAAACATTAGAAATAATTCGTAGCCTAGAGGGAAAAGAGAGTTGTATAAATCATTTTCGATGAGATTTTGCTCTCTTACGTGTTCACGTTTTTGCGCATTCATTCTTGAGGTTTGTTTGAAAATATTTAATTCCTTGTCTCAACATTATTCATGTTAATGATATTAAATATATATATATATATATATATATATATATATATATATATATATATATATATATATATATATATATATATAAGATATATTCTTAATATACTCTTGCATTAACCTCATTTGATTAAAGCATTGTTTCAATTCAGAAATATTGCACTTTTATGAGAACAAATAATCCATTAGGAATTATGACATTAGTCAATACTATAATGGACATTAATTAAAATCTAAATTGCCATTTTTTAATTCCGAGGGAGATATCACATTATAAATTTCTCATGGGTGTTTCAGAAATGTTGCTTTGTTAGTTTTACAATTTATCTTGGCAATCTATCGTTCATAGTTGATGGATTCAAATACTAGAAATCAAATAAATAATTTTTTAACCCATGTTTTTGACTTTGCATATTTCGATCAAAACTGACCATGAACTAAAAGGAAAAATAAATTTAAACCAACAAATCTAACGGGAATAAATTAAAACGTAATTGTTTGGATGAATTTATAATCAATTAGAGTTCAATTAATGTTTAATATTTAATAGTCTATTATATAGCAATATTTTCAAAGTTGATTTATCGCTTATTAATAATTTAGAAATAATGTTGCTCTTTTCTAAACGTTACTGCAAAATTAACAGAAAAATATTTGAAGTTTGGAACCTTATATTCATTGTCAAAATTAATATTTGGCATGTTAGCAAAAGAAATATATATTCAATACAAAGATTACATGAATTAAAAAAACTCAATAAAATATATAAAGAATTGTTATGTGTTATTAGTTGTAACTGTTATTGTGTTGGCATTTTATTGAAACAATATGAGAGGGCAATTTGACAAATTACGAAATGATAAACGGTCTCTTTGTAACAATTACAATGAGTTTGCAAACGTTCATCGCTTTCTGTATATGGCGTGTCCCGTTTGAGACGTGGCTATTATTTCAGCTATCATTACATTGTCTGCAGTCAACAGAAAGGTCAGCCTAGAATTAAGACTGGGCCATTGTTCGGACCCACTGAACCGTACTAGTCTCCAAGCCCCTCCCAGCGCGGTGATACTGTGATATCTTACGGTACGCAGCTCTGTCCATGTCAATAATATTTCTTCGTTATTCTCTTTATAGTGATGGAATAACTGGTGAAATTTAAACTTAATAGTATCATAATTATGATTATGACTTCTAATGTTTATATAAGGAGATGTCCTTTAGGAAATAATGCTATGTGGGAAGGAAGTTTCATTTGATTATTTTATGAATATGTTTTGTGTCCCTAAAAACTCAGGATTTTGGTGAAAACTAAAAAATTTTAAATGTTAACCTCCTAAAGAACATTATTAACAAAATTAAAGTATGGTGGAAACCAGAGAACGATATCTCTTTCTCATCAAAAATAATAGGTTGTCAAAATTGTAATTATGTCTTTACACTTAAATTTACAAAAGACCGGTACGAGAAGTTACAAATTTAAGAAACAGGATTGATGAGGCATGCAACCGTTAATAAATAAAAATATAGGGTGGGGGTCCTGATGTTTTTTCACCCTGCATTAATGGCATTAAGTTTTAAATTATAAATCCAACGAATTTAGTATTGCACATATTGCAGATAGAAAGTGAATTTTATAGTTGAATTGCTTTAATAAAGGTATTAAATTACTTTGTGTCCGTAATAATACACTGTACAATCTCTGTATTAATGTATCCCAAGAGTAAACCGCTGCAGTTGTTTACATCATTATCAATCTTAGGAGGACATCCCAGTGAAAATCTATTGAAAAAGTAAATTGGTATACCCAATTTAAAGTTTGTCACGCAAAGGTGTAAAAAAATAAACAAAAACAAATAACTACTGTGATAAAAACGCAAATGAAAAAATTTAGTTTTAGGCTAGTAAAAATGGTGTATATTTGAGTTCCTCTGACAAAAGTTAGTGAACGAAACCTGTACAATATCTGATCTAATAAGGAGTTTCAGTGTTGCAGGTAATTCAATAGTACCATTAATATTGCTATAGGAGAACAAGCTGTGATTGATGAAAGTGAAACAAATTTATAAATTCCATCGTGGGGGAAGTCCGATTCAAATTTTGAAATTCCATAATTACAATAGTTATATTTCTATGATATTCACCTAATTATAAATCCTGAGTAAGTAGATATTTTCTATACGCAAACCGTAAGGATAAAACATTCGTTTTCAAACACGTATACAAAGAACTTCAGTGAAACTAATATATATATATATATATATATATATATATATATATACATATATGTGTGTGTGTGTGTGTGTGTGCACGCGCGTGTGCGTGTGTGTGTATGTGTGTGCGTGTGTGTTCAAGTTCAAGTTCAAAATCACTTTATTCAGGAAAATACAATACAATTTCATACATACACTGTTTTGTGTGCGCGCTGTATCTCAGTTGTATTTACAGTGCGGCTTTAAAAAATTATTTAAATCTTAGAATGGATATAAATATTGTAAATTTGTAAAAAAAATCTACAACCTTTACAGTATCTACTGACTGCCAGTGTATTTTTCCACAGTACGATTTGCTAAACGAATTACATGACCAAAACCGTACAGAAATTTGATTCCATAGCATTCAATTACCCAATCGGTTGATAAGGAGCAGCTGTAAAATGTTTAGAAAGAATTTCAATCAACAGCAAAAATGTACGTAAAACATTTCCAGAAAAATGTAGGAAATGTAATAACGTTCCAGTAACTAAAGGCGGGTGGCGAGGCGCGCAGACAAAGCTAACAGGCGAGGCGAGCGGTGCGACGGAACGCTCAGAGCCCCCGGCCTAGTTTTAATGAACACTCCGCCCTCCTCATGATGTTTACCCAGATCTTGAGCGCTATCTCTTAATCGCCCCCTTACACCAGAAGAGCCTTCCCTTCTTCGCCGTCGTAAACATACCCAGAAACAACTTATCCGACTTAAAAGTTTATTTTGTACTTGTTTGGTATCGGGTTTCTGCGAGTTGGAGGGGTAGCCTTAGTTAAAATTGTTGTTTTGTTTAAAGCAGTTATATTTTGCAAAAAGAAAATGTATTAAAATTCCTAAATATTAATTTTATTCGTTTAGATAATTATATTTAAATAGATAGTGAACTTCAAATTAAGCAGCGATCAGGCTTTCAGTTAAACCGTGTATAACATAATCAGTGTCTGTGAAAAAATATAATATGGTGCTTTAAGTACAAATAATTAAACACTTTTAAATCAAATTTATAGAAATTTTAAATTTTGATTCATTGGCAATTAATTGAAACGCTGAACATAGTGGTAAAGTTTTCAAGGATAAGCGATACTTTAACCAGGGTAAGCGATATTATATATTTTAACTGACCATATAATATCTGATATACTGCATAATAAAGCAAGACAATTATAATGCATAACATAAGACAAACAGAACAAATAGTTACTTACGCACCCATTCGTTTTGAGGATAAAACCGAATTAACATGTAAAAACTTTCTCTTTCAATATGTAAACAATTTACTTTTGTTTCTTATGGTTCAATAATCAGTTTGGATCCATATCACAAGTTATGTAACAAGGAACTTTTAGGTCAGGCTTATAAGTTTGGTTTTATTTATGGAGCATTTAACTTCAATTATAAAGTATATTTAATTAGGAAAATAAATTGTTATTATTATAAAATGTATATATGTCTAAAAATTAATGTATGTTTAAGTAAAAACTTATAAGAAAATTAAATGCTGTAAACAACAATAATATAGAGTAATTTTTAACATATGTTTAACATATATAAGCAACGTATACGTATTAGCATGAAAAAGCAGAAAAGCCTGACGACCCTGAAAATATAAAATAACTTTGTTAACAATTCGATAATAATAACATGTGTATAGACTTTGTTACTGGGTTTAGTCGGTATGACTTCGAAAAGAAAAATGAATAATCTGAACATAAATGATTAAAATTAGTGGTATTTTTATATTATATTATCAAACTACATCAATTAATTGTTACAGTGGATTTATTTGAAAATTAAAATAATATTTATGTGAAATTTATTTTAAGTCCACTAATTTCTCAGCGGTGGGATGATGGATTCCTTTGCAATATAATACTTACGCCCAGATAGAATATTAATATTACTTGATTTATTTCACATTACTTTATATAATTACTGATCAAAGACTAATGATATAAAATAAGTTGAAATGTATTATAAAGTTTGCATTTTAAATTAGACACCAAAAGCAGATCAATTTAGAGAGCTGTCAATTTAAATGTTGTAGGACAAATCTCTTTTTATGACTGATAACGTACAATACTTTACCTTGAGTTATTCGACGTAAGGCCGATAGTAACTCAGGAAGATCAAAAGGAGACGGTTGTGATGACTGTTGGGTCCTTCCATTTCACTGGACAGGACATCTTTGGTACGGTTAGCGTTGTGGAATCTTTTTGTGTCAAAGGGGGAGTTTCCGTGCCTTGTATTTTAAACATGTTGAACGACTTTATTATCTACTAGTGTAAAATGTTGCTTTTCTGCTACTAAAAGAGACGCCATTTACATTTTTGAAGAACTGTTAGGATAGTATTTTCACTATCTGTATACAATCTATAGTGAAGATTTGTTTTACTAACTTATAAAATGCTCTTATTGAACGTATTTATCCTTCCCGCTAAAGGGCAAGTAGATTTTATGTAAACTGTATTATTAAACCTATTTGTTTTATAAATACAATATTTTTATCGCAATTATACAAAAACAATAATTTTTTACGTTCATAAATAAATCTTTTGATTAAAACAATTTGAACTGACATATACTGTATTTGGATGGAAATGTCAGCTTGTTTCTTGGAGATCGAAAAATTCACATTCGATCTATAGTCGTAGATATCTCAAACAACGTTCGGATTGCAAAACCCTTTGTTTCCTACTAAATATTAGGAAAATTCCAAACCATTAATTATGCTTTGTAAAATTCTTTATTATTTCTCTAGCTTTATGAATTAGATTGTGAATTTTGTTGTAATTTAATTAAACAGCTATACAGAGTAACTAAAAGGTGCACTAAGCTGGTTATCGACTATAGCCGAGATATATCTACTAGGTAATAATGTGTATAAAGCACGTTACATAGCATTATACATATATAAATATAGACACTGAGAGCGATCTTAGGATCTATCCTTAGGATGGTTATCTGTATATTACTATATAAAATTCTAATGGTGAATGTGTGTGCGCGTGCATCTTTGTGTGTGTGTGTGTGTGTGTTTTACTCAATCACGTAAAAACTACTCGGTCGATTGTGTTGCAATTTTATATGAACATTCTTAGGGTCCTTAGTTAACATCTAGAACTATCATATAAGTTACTACATAATTTGTGCTACAGATTAAAGACTGTTTTAAAAAAAAGATTTTTTCGACTGAATTAGGCCTTATAGACAGACTGTATTATGGGATTAGAAATACATTGGACCACAGTAAACTACAATGTATATAGGTATACACTTTTCTTAGACTTGCCCCTAAAACACTGCTCTGAAATTTAAACCTAAAATGGATGTAAGGGTCTCTGTACACTCTCAACTATCGAGATTTAAACCGAAAGTAGAGAGATATTCTGAATGCTGAGATAGTACGTTCTCAAGCTCATCCCTCTCTCTGGATCTGTTTCGGGATATGTTTCCATAAGCCGAATGATTTTGAGACCGTGTTGTTCGTTTCTGATTGAAGGAAAAGCAAATTGTTCTAGAGAAATTTCCAGATTAACTTTATATGATATTTACCTTATAACGTAGATATGAATAAAACAAAACGTTCGCCAAAACAGGGTTCTCGCTGTTTTATATAAACTGTGCTTCAAAATCTGCTGTGAAATGAAATAGATAGTGATCGTGCAGTAAAGGTTTTCACACAATTCCAAACGTCAGGATTTCGTTTATTTAGAGATTCTCGGCGTTGTACTCCAGTTGGGTACATTGAACTGGCGGATATTGTTTGTAAAGAGACGAGCTAATGGAGAAAGTAAAAATTTGTCTCAATAAATGAACCTACTTTAGTATCCAATTATCTTAGAAAAATAGGTTTTCCCCCACGACATAATAGTTGGATGATGCCAGATCAGAGAATCCCTTTCTGATTTGCAAGTTTGTTGCTCCTAATGGACGGCAAAGTAATTGAGAAAACCCTGTTACCTTTATGCAGATAATGTTTATGGATAACTTTTTATCAATAAATTGAAGCTCAAAAGCTTGAAGTTCAAGTCTATTCAATAAATGCTATTACTTGAGCAGAGTCATGTTGGACGTTATGCTACGTCTTCAAGAATAGAGTGAAACCAAATGGGTAAATTTGAGATAGAAGAATATATTATAAATGCGATCATTGAAATTTCTACAGTGTATTTCGGTGATTCTTGTATGAGTTCAATAACATATGAAGACTATCCATATCGAATGAACTGGGCCTAATTAATAGTTAAAATAATAAGGTCGAGTAATGAGTTTTACTGGAGAGAAATGTGTGTAAACTCAAGTCACATCTGATTTTATTACAAAAAACGGGCAAAAAGATTGATACAGTTAAACTACTTAGCCAAGACAGCCTTCAATTCCACATGTATGATAGAAGCTTTTTAAATATTTGAGGGGTTAATCTTACTCCTTGCTATAAATTAGAATTTAAGTTTGGAATGTGGAGTAACTAATGAATAATTAAGACCCTGGGCTGAAGTAATGTAATAAATAGTTTTAAATATGGAGGTCCATGTTATCTACAACAAAAATAACCACAATACTAATAATATATACAAAAGACTGTATTATCTTATGCTGATACTGTATTTAAATACAAAATAAATATCTACAACAGATAATAACAGATAATAAGTGACATGTGATTTGTAATTTAAATAGTTGTGCGTAATCAGGAAACTAACAAATCATACGCTGTACAGTTGATGGATTAAATACAATAACCTATAATGGACCATATTATGTAATTATACAATATTTCGTATTAGTTACTCGTTTGTCGTTCCTCAAATCCTCAAGCGATTCTTATTGTTAAATACAAAGTTAAATGATTAATTAATTTTTTGGTAACGAACTTTAGAGTCCTAAAACAAAAGAGAGTACTCATTCACAATTTATTCGTTATCCTTACAGTTACAGTTATCCTTGAAACTTATATAACTTTGATCAAAAAGCGTATGTACTATTTTATCTTTGAATTGCTTATAATAGTTGCTTAACGATATAATAGAAAAAATGTAATCAACCAAACAGTTAGCTACCGCTTGCGGTTGTAGAGTTTGTACTGTAAAGGTAAAGCTTGTGTTTCTATGCAATATCAACAAATCCTGCGGCAGAAGAGAGCGCGCGCGGCGCTGCGGCCGAGCTTTGATGTGGCTCCTGAAGTTGGGCCCCTCGTATGTACAACTAAACCACAGACATGTTTTTTCCAAGTTAAAAAATAACGCTTCACCTCTAAAAGGTTTTCTTGCTGTACGAGTCAGTGATTTCAATTTATATCCTTGTACATCATTGTTTCTGTTAGGAAATTCATTTTCATACTGATGATTGCATATTAATTTCGTCTCGTTTCCAGAAAATAACCTATGAAGAATCCCTTGAAATTGAATGGTATTCGTTTCGTCTTTAATAGAAAATATAATCTGGTAACCAGATATCATTCATGTGTCAGTATTACTCCCATTGACTGTCAATGTCATGTTTAAATGTCGTCTAAGAATGACGCTGCGGGTTGCAGATGGTTTAATATAAATTAGAATTTATTTTATTTAGTTTTAATTTTTGAAAACAGACATACATCAGTTTGATATGTTTTTAGCACCCATAATATTAAAATCCGCGGTTTATAAAAACAAAAGGTTTAGTATATTTAAATACTATTTGGAATTTGTTTGACAAAACTAAATAATACACATCAAATTAGTATAATGAAATATTAACTTTTTTCCCATTACATAACAGTAGACATTTTCTCGTAAATTGTGCTATTCAAAAGAGCTTTTGAAATTCAATCGTTTAGAAGTTCAAGATAAAATATATAACCTGCGTTTTTGGAAAGTTTATATTTTACATTTTCGTTTGTGAAATTTCTCACGTTACAAATCGCTCCAGAGAAATTAAGAATAATCTTAATTTTGGAATAGAAAATGTACTAAATATTGATTTAAAAACTCATCTTTGGAAATAAAAGTAAAAAATGTGAGCATTAACACATTCCTAGACAGAAAATCATTAAAAATTTGAACGTTTTAATAATGTATTTTACATCCCACCCACACTCATTATGTTTGTGAATATATTATTATTTTTATTACCTTTTAAATACACATAATGTTTAGAGCTTTATTACTAACTCTAGTGTACACTTTTTTATATCGTAACTCTTTTGGGAAATCTAAAAAGCTCCGATAGTTTATAGTATTTTAGTTAAAGTTTGTGTGGTCCTTGATATTTATGGTTTTTAGTAAGTACCTACACTATCCTTCTAATATCCTAAAGATATAATATATAAAGTTTGACACAGTATGGACAAAGGGAAGGATCTGAGGAAGGAAGAGAGGATCCAAAGACGACTCTTTAAATATATCTGATTATTGTCAGAAATAACATTTTCAAAGATTTTACATGCAATATCTCATAAATTGAATATCTTAAAACAGTAGTTGGTAATTTTTAAACAAAAATATAATAATAATTTGATTTTAATATTTTTATACTCACTTTGACTCAAAATTTTTTGTAAATAAATTAAAGGTATCGAAATTTAAATACAAATTTGGTAAAATGAATATTGGTAAAGCAGAGCATTAATAAATTAATAATTAAAATACGCGTTTGTTTTACAGTATTGGAATACCTTGCTAGCAATATAGCTGCGGCTGAATGAAAGCCCATCACTCTTTGATGTTGAAGTAATATCGCAACTGACAACATTCCTGGTTTATTGTTGTTCACATAGTTTCAAGACAGAGTTTATAGAAAACGATTCAAAAATCATAGTTTAAGTGAAAATATACATGATTTAATGATAATAAAATTTAAAATAAGGAATAAATAAAGGTAATATAGTATTAGCTTGTTCGCACATCCCGTTATTACAAATAAAATCTAGTAGATTAATATTTTAGGTTGAACCTTTAAAAAACATAGAATAGAGATAGCACATATTGTCATAAATATTGGGACGATACCAGTTCTCAGCAGTATTACTTCTTAAGCCCACTCCAAGTTAAAAACACTTTTCTATCACTGTACAATAAGAAAAGAAATAAATTGGTGTGTTGTTTGTTGTTGTGATTGAATTGTAGCAGGTATTCATTACCGAGCTATACTTATACGTTCCTGTGGAGAGGTTGTAAAAAAGTATTTCGTTTAACTATACCAACTGTTATCATACAATTTCCTTAGAACAAAAATATTACAAAAATGAGCAAAAACAGATCCGTTTATACATCCGTTTAAACAGAGCCAATGTGTGTTTATACATTGTAGATTAATTATATTTTTAACAGCAACCATAGTTTATGTAGATATAAAAACTGCTCGCATATCTAACTTAAATGTGAGCGCTGGGGGCGATAGCTATTTTACCTGTCATCAGACTTTCTAATCAAATCATGACTATGAAAAACCAATAACTTTCATTGTGTAATTGTCTCATTGTCAAAAAAAAAAAAAAAAAAAAAAAAAAAAAAAAAAAAAAAAAAAACAGGCACTAATTTATCTTTCACGCAGACTATAATGAATAAGTCACAAAACAGAAGACCTCTGACAATAATTCTGATAGATTTAAGAAATCCCTAGATAATTTGTTAAGAGCGATTGTTATGGTTAAGAAATTCCTTGACAAGAGATGCTGATGTCTGATAGATCAGGACCTCCAGTTTTCCCCACACACCTGCTTGCGCAATGTCATTCTAATTCTGCTGTAAGGATGGTCTACTGGTGTACAATCATGAGAGTGAGATATAAGATGTACACCATAATAAAAATAGGCATGAAATTAGTGTCTATACAAATAATCCCCAACTATGCCTAGGTGTAATATATTGCTCATAGTCGTAACAATAACAATTCTTCTTAATCCCAAAGCGCAACTTGTTTACATCAAGTGTCCTCAAAGTTTTGAGATGCTCTAATAATCACCTTGCTTTTAATAACCAAGATATACGACTGTGTGTTTGTGTTTACTAAGTCTGTAAAACAGCTGAATATTATTACATTTCCGTCTGAGGGCGGATCTCAGACCATAACATCACACTCAAGGGAGAAAGCTGTGTCCTAGTAATTTGTAATTACAGTTCGCAAGTAACAAGGTTATACAATCTAAAACTAGATTTTTTAAATCAATACAACATCTCAAATACAGAATAAATTTTCGTTTTTAAAACAATAAACATAAACTGTATTAATGTATGTCAGTTTTCTTAAGATATCTGAACTTAACTTATATAAAAATATAATAATCTTATTCTCTCAAAAACCTCCCTTACATACTGTATAAAGTTTGTTTTGTGCATTTCAGTGTCTACGATACATAGACGTGAGTTCATTATCAATATTTGAGACAGTCGAACCGCATATTAGATTGATATTTGAAAACTGTCAAAACATTACCACAGTTCAATATTTCAGATAATTAACTATCATATGCACTAATTGCCTAGCAATAGAGGACAAATAGATTAAATCAGAGATATCAGTCTGATTAACTACTGAGCCACAAGAGTGGAACTGATCTATTGTTGATATCACAGAGAATGAACGAACAATGAACCTATTGTAACTAGTTACTCACCCCAACGGGTATAAAATAGCCCAGACGTGACCTCCGGCTTTAACACCGCACCGTAACAAAGGTGGAAACACTTCCCTCTCCACCCAATAGCACGTGAATCATTTAGAGCAGAATTATATACATCACTCGACGTCTGTGTATTTGTCTGCATGTTACTGATTGATTAACACAATAATAACCATAATTAATAATAAACTTGACAATAATAACCTTCATAAATGTTCAACGTGTCATGTAATAACCATTACATTCTCATTTAAAGATGAGAAACTTTGTTGAGTGTTTGCATACGAATGTTCAAATCGTAAGTGAAAGGTGAATAAAGCAATAAACTTGGACTACATAAAAGGCCACAGTTTAATAAAGAGTACCAGCAATAACTTTTATTCTCTTATTACTTAAGAAATGTTTTTGAGTAAAATTATCAGCCATTGCTACATATTTTGTATAACACACAAAATATTTTAGACATAAGATTTGATTAGAGAAGAATACACTATACTATTTTAAAGATTTTAGGGTAATCTACTTAGTTTGTTTTTCTTTGAATGACAAAAGTCACATATTTTACGATAGTGTAAAGGTGGAAAGTGATATTTATTGTTGCATATAAAAGCATAAAGATAAAGTTTAGTTTTGAAAATGCATATATATATATATATATATATATATATATATATATATAAATGAATAAAATCTAAATATATTCTAATACATATGAATTTATTATCAAACCACAGCTATGCACTAAAAACAAGAGAGTTTTTTATGTAGACAAAGGGCAGAAAAAGCGATTACAGAATTCTTTCTGATATTAAAACGCAATTTTCAACGTATAAATATGTAACAACCTTTTCAAGTTTAATTTTACACTTTAAACCTAATTGTTTTATATGAATTAAATACGATTATGTTTATGTAGATAAAAAAGTCTTAATTTCCTGGTTCATAATGTAATTATCTATATTCGCTTACACCCAAATGAGGCCCGTAATAAGCTTTTTTATCTCTCCTTCACACATATAATTTCATAGGCTGTAGCCAAATTCGTAGAATTCTTAATTTCTGTAAGATTCTTTATTATTCAAATGAAGTGTACTTAAATAGATTATTTATGGTTGTATTTATTTAAACAAACTAAAACATGTAGATATAAGAGTTCTGTAGAATCCTAAGTCTAAGAGTGAAGTTATTAACTTTTACGTAATAATATCACAGATTTTTATCTAATTGAAAATAATGAACCACTATATGTGTTGCTAGGCACTAGTGTCAATAATAGCTAGATCAATGTGGTGCATTTTTAATATTCATTGAAGCCCGTGGGAGGTTTTTACGAAGACAAAAATTGGTAAAGTTTCTCTGAATTATTTACAATTTGGAAACTAATAATATACATAAAACATAATCCAAATTTAACTGGCGCAAGCTCTTCGTGTTATATTTAGTTGTTTAATTATCTTCCCCTTCATACGAGTGGTTATTTGTCTCATGTAAGTACTACAGTATTTAAATTTATATCTAATTACCGATGATAAAAAAATTTTCAGATATACCTAAGCATTATTAATCAATCCAATCTTCACTTATTGGATCTAATAGTAGTTTGCAGATCGTGGACATCAATCACGTATGAAGGCACTGTGGTTTAAAGATATCCCTGAAATTTGTAAATACATTTCTGAAAATGCTTTTATATTGTTATACTAATGTTATTCTACTATCTCACAAGATGTTAGGTACTTTATTACTTTACTAATTCAATTAAATTACAAATTGTAGTATTTCCTAGGGTAAGATCACATTTACCAACAAGGAACGTTTTATTTAGAAAACAAAGTTGTTTCGAAACCACTCTGAAAACTATTATTCGTTACTTTAGAACTGTTTTTGCCGAACTGAAGTCGTTGGATAGCAGTGTTTACCAACAGCACAATTAACTGGTGGAACTTTTGGTACTGAACTGACCTCGTTGGATAGTAGTGTTCACCAACGGCACAATTATTTGGTGGAACCTTTTGTAACAAACTGACCTCTTTAGAAAGTAGTGTTCTAACGGCATAATTACTTGTTGGAAATTATGGTACTGAGATCCATCGAGTCCAGTTGGATAGTAGTTTTGATAAATGGCATAATTAATTGGAGGACAGTATGGTAATGAACTGATCTCATATGAGGCAGTGTTCCCCAGCGGCACAATAACTTGGTAGAACATTTTGTGTCGAACTGGCTTCGTTGAATATCAGTGTTGGCAAATGGCACAATTGATGGAACGTTTGGTACAGAACTGACCTCGTTGTACAGCAGTGTTGACCAACGTCGTAGGCCCAACGCCCGGTGGAAGTTACGATGCCAGTATCAGCACAGCCAGAGAACAATGATGTGGTGTGATCGATCTCTGCACGGACGAGTTCTGTATTTGCGAGCAATTAGTGACACTATTGAAGAGATGGGCAGGGCCCGCCGGCCGGATATAGAGGAGCACACCCATCAGAATGACGAGCCCGCCTGCAGAGACGCCGCACATGCAAATATACTCGACTGATGTTGATAGTGCCACGGACTGATCAGTTGTTGCCATGGAGACTGAACTTTTGTGACATTTTGCGGTCACTCGATTTGTACCAGACAAATTTAAATATTAAGAAGCCGGCTTTGTTGGCGTCCATCTTGATTGCAACATCACAAGGGCAATGCTAAACCTTATTTTTATTGTAGGATTGTGGGAGGTGTCTCGTTTCAAAAATATAATTATATAAATAACATCAACATTTGTTTGTTTTGTTTTGCTATTTGTCAGAAAGAAAGTTTAATGTTATGAGTACTTCACAGTGTATATAAAAAAATATATACTTAAAAAAATAAAGGCTTTTAAGTACTTATAAATTATATCTTTAAAACGAGGTACCTCCAATAACGCTACCATAAGAAATAAATGCGTAAAAGTGTACGTAACTTTGTTCTTATTGGAAAAAACTCAAAGTCGTTTCAATACAGCCGGCTATAACATGTAAGACAAGTAGGGGTACTATTCTGAGATCAGTTAAAGGGAATGAGTATCTGAAAAGGAATTATGTTTATACTACAATTTATTTAGAAAGTATTTTAATATAAAATTATAATTTATAATAAAAAAACTATTAGAAACCAAACAAATTTATGGAAATTTGAAGGATTCCCTATTTTACACTATTAATAAAAGAACCTTATCAGCGTGGCTAAAATTATTAAATGTATTTTTAAGGAATGTTTATTACAGTATATGGATCTAAAATAAGTAATACAAATCTAAATGAGAGCAAATAGCTATAAAGCCATGTACTCTGCTTCTGCGTAATATGATAAATTACAAGTTTATAACTACGAAAACATTGAATAATAATCATATAAATAAAAAACGAATGGTAACATATGTTGCTAAACGCTAATCTCGAAACAAATGGACCAATACGTCTAATTATTTTTATGAAACATTCGTTACAGTCTGGCCAAGTTTTATATGAAGAGGAAGATTAGAAAAGATCAGAAAAGTGGAATATATTTGTAATTTTTAAAATATGTATAATTCTGTGTCGTTAATTCTTTCTCCTGAAATTCAAGAAATTGGCTGAAACATATGTTTAACTTTAAATATAATAAAATATTAATCTTAAAGTGCTTGATAAGTAGTCTAATGCACATAGAATATACAAAGATAATTACCAAATTTTACTCCAGATTGCACAAGTAACGAATTTCAAAGTCTATTGTATTGTGAGTATTGTTTACATGAGAAGGACTAGAAGTTTTAACCAATTTCCGAGACATATTTATTTCTAATTTTGATCGGGTAAACGAGGCAGATTCAGCTGTGGGGTTGGAAATATAGTTAGTTAGAACAGGACATGCTCATACACGTGCAAAACATGATATAATAGTCTGGATAAACTCTGGTACCCTTAACCATGAACTCTGAAATAATATGTAACGTGATGTATACCTACTTCAGTTTGGAATATGTCAGAAGACTATATTATACAAAATTAAAAGGGGAGAGTTTAAACCGTATTAAATCCGTTCTTCTGATAAAAAGTGCCTTGATCACGGGCAAATTTCAATATTTGAGCTTGCGCTATTGCTAACTGAGATCCAAAGTCTATTTTCCTAGACCCATTGGCCGTCGACACTTCCAACAGAGTTAGTTGACATGTTTGACTATTTAGTTCACATGCTGAATCCACCATATTATTATTTTCCTAAACTCGTACTTCAGATAAGTATGTTTCCTGAAATAATGTGCATATTGGCACATGGTTTTGTAGTATATCTATACCCAAACTCAATGACACACGGTATTTTTCTTTTTTCTTTATACATATATCGTGTCAATTTACAATAAATGAGCAGTACGGAAACGATTCCAATTATATCTAAGAAACAAAATTAAACTAATATATATCATATTTATTTTTAATAGGTTCATTTAAAATAGACAATACTTTTATATTTTATGCCAAAATTGATCGGCAAACAGATGGTGATGCTCTGAACAAAAGTGAAAATTTTAAAATATAAGGCCGATACATGATACAATTTTGAGATGATGATTCAAAGCATCACATAACTGGGGTTTTACACCAACAAAGTATTATTATTTGTTTAATTAGATTGCAATCTATGTTCTTTAAAAAGGTGTTGCGTAATTTAAAATTCAATTTGTTTAGCATTAAATAATATTTCAATAAAGCTTATAATCGTCAGAAATAAAACAATACTAATTTAAAGGTAATTAATGTGATACTTATATTAAATGTATGCCTGAAAGGAAATTCTTTTATAAGCACACCATGGGTGTAGCTCTAGAATAACAGTTTTTTTAATTTATAAAATTAAACCATGACCAGTATCACTTTATTAAGGCTACAGCAACTGCTTCAATAAAGATGTTAATAAAGGTTAAGTAGTTACACATATGATAAATTAAACTTACCTTTATACTAAGTATACTATGCTATATGATTTTCAAGGATTGATAATTTCAACGCACTGGACCATTACAATTCTAGGGGATCTCTGTTTAAATAAATACAAAATTGGAGATACCAATTTCTGAATATTATTGACAAGTGGGATCACTAGCTCAAAAGCTCCGGCATTTAACAGGTTTATGCCAAAGAGAACAAAAGGCAAAAATCTCTCGGCTTCCTCAAAGACCTCACGGTTTCTAGGGACCAAGGAAAATCTCTGCTGGTGGATGTCATTCAGATGTCTTCTGTACATAACCTTTATATATCTCTTGAAAAGTAACCTCTGAAAGATGAAAGCTCCAAAAACTCATATATTTAAATACTCTGAATTTAGGAATGTAGAAATCTCTACTGCATTACATTCTGGCATTTGAAAATTTCTGAATCTAGAAACGCTCTCGGCATATTGAATAATACAGCCTCTACAAGTACCCAAAATCTAAGCCAATCCACTCCTAGCGACAGTTCCTAATCTCTTGAATGTTTTAACTTCTTAATACTTCTGGACTCTAGGAATCAAACAGTCATTACACTAATTACATACTTACTCCTAGAGTTATGTTTTTCCCCCCGAAGCTTCTACACATTTCATCCGAATTTTTACGATAACTTTCTTTGTCCTACAGAATATTCTTGTCCATTTTAATTTAAAAACCTGGGATTTATATGAACGAACCGTAGTGTTGTTGCGTACAAAAGGTGTTTATCTCTATACCACATCAGTTTGACCTCCAATAGGCCAATTAATGTTTCCATATTTATATTTATCTCATAATATATGTTTTATTTTGATAGAGTTGTTTTACACTAAGAGAATACAATAGGTAATGTATAGAATCTTCTAACAGAAGAATTTCCATTTTCATGATTTGTCTCTGATATAAAACTAATCAAAAAGGCTATGTGAAGAAGTAATGAAGTATGTAACTTTATTTAGAAAAGTATGTGTTTAATCATAAAGCCTTAACGTAATATCAGAACAAATTTTAAGTACTAGTAAACTTAATTTGTTTATAATATTAGAAAAGTAAAAACAAAAAACAGATGAACAGAAAACTATATTAAATTGGAATTTTTATTGCTTTGATGACATTTACTTGTTGTGTTTTCATATTGATAAAATATTACGGCCGTAAACAGCAGTGGTAGCAATAAACGGGTGGGCACTATTGCATTACAAATGTTTTATGACCAATTGTCCGAGCCGTTTCCTCCGTTATGAGTTGCCTTTAGCCGTGGAAATCCTAATAACCTCCGGTTAAGTCTACACTATTTTATGTGAAGCTTCAAGTTTTAGAAACGGAATTCCTGTTTTATGGGGAGCATTGTGAAAGCTAAGACGGATGTAAACTATGGCTTTATAAAAAAATTTCCTTTGCTGAAATAGTTTATTTCCTTAAGATAATTAAGTAATAAACAATAAAATAGCACATTTATTTTTCGAAA
The DNA here is from genome assembly GCF_021130785.1 of Homalodisca vitripennis. Lineage (NCBI taxonomy): Eukaryota > Metazoa > Arthropoda > Insecta > Hemiptera > Cicadellidae > Homalodisca > Homalodisca vitripennis. Next base: position 119,763,784 of record NC_060208.1, read on the forward strand.
TTTTCTTACAGTTATTCGAGATCAATTAATTCTCCTTTAAAAAATTTATACTTGCCTACCGCAACCAATAAATATTGGCAAGAATGAAGCAATGAATTCGACCTAAGTGATAAGAGGATAATCGAATGATTTTAGGATATTTGGTACAGATCGGTTTAAAAACAAAAACTGTGACACTAACTTTCGAGAACTGATATCTGATCTCTTCATCAGGTAGATAATTATCGTAACACATACACTGCAAAGTATAATAAATTGAAGAAATCATACTAATTAGTTATTACTACACCCAAATGTAAAACAAATTACAACTCAAAAAGTGAATCAATATTAAAGGATAAATATAACGTATGAAACAAGAAGTGTGCAAGGGAACAGTACAGCCATTTTATAATAAATTTATTCTAGAAGAACATTGTATGTCCATACTGTTACTCCGCATTGATTTATTTGAACTCTGTGATATACCTAACCTTTTAGGTTTTTTTACTTCGATTTGTACTATTGGCAACCAGAGAAGCCTAATGTCAATAAACACATATCTTGAGGATGGTTTAATTCACTACTTTAGTGTGCAAAGCTATGATTATATTTCTTTTATAAAACAGAATTTCCGGACGTTTTATGTATAAAAATTGATACCAATTATATGCGATAATCCTTTGGTCAAACAAAATGAGTAATATTTAACTATTTTTCTATTTAATATTAATCGTGTTATGTTTTTTTTTTTTTAAGTTCTTACTGCCTCTTTTACGTATGGCATGTAATAGTTAATGTTATGTGTCAAATAACATAGATTTAATAATAGATTTAGAGAACAATTTTGAATTTATACGCTAGATTTATTTAACGAGACATTGTCTAAGATTGATGTGTGTTTTAACGCGGTTTTGATGTTGGACTTGAAATGTATATATATATATATAGTATATATATATATATATATATATATATATATATACTCTTTTAACTTTCTATAGACAAACCTAACATATGATGGACTGTAATGAAATAATTGTTATCTCTATTCAACAGTTTATGAACTATAGATGATGTTTCAAGTTTCTGTTTCCTTACCACTGATTTATAACGAACTAGAGTAAACATTTTTTCTAAAGATTAAATTCTAGGCCCTAATGTGTGCCTTTTAACCTTTCTTTATCTAATAGATTATTAACTCTTAAAAAAAATGACCAGTACACAACTCTTTCGTAACAGGTTTTTTTGACCCTGTTTTTTTTTTTTTGAATTTTTAAACCTTATTTTTTAAGACCTTTCAATATCTATCTGTGAATTTTACTATGGCACTCAGGGATAATATAACTAAGTTCACTTTAATTTTTGCAAGTTTTTGTTCTTTTTATGCAAAGCATATGAAGAACATTATCTACAAGAAAAAATATTTTGTTCAAATAGTTTGTACAAATTCTTACTTAGGTTATTCTAATTATTAGGTTATTTTACAATAGGTTATTATATTATTATCATAATAATTATTAGGTTATTCTAAATTCTTCTTATTTAGTTATTAATTCCCAATTATGACAGTCTTTTAAATGTATTTTTTCAATAAAATCATTTACTCATTTTTTAACAGTAAAAAATTTCATTCAGCAAATATAATACTGGTGGGTTTTTATTTAAAGAAAGCTATTGGTAGCACCTAGATCCGTAGTAAAACAAACATGCACAATGGTCCATAAAGTTTAACAATCCCATACACGTGTTAACGAGGACTCTACTGTGGTTATTATAGTTCTTGGAATTAACTCATATTATATTTTATATTCATCCGGCTTGGTATCCTGCAAACATATTTCATGATGGCCGGAGCTAATAAATGTTCAAGCCTGGAATTACGTGTTTTTATACTATGTTAAAAGGAGGACGCCCTAGAGTTATTAACCTATAAAAGTAATGTTCAATCATACAAAGTTGATGCTTTAGACGCAAATATGAATTATTCAGTAACAACATTTTTTTAATACCTTAGAAGTTTTTAAGCCACCACAAGGGATTGAAGAACGATATGATTTTAATCGGGTTTTGTAAAAAAAGTTTGTAAAAACACATAAATGCTATATTTTGGATTATGAATTGTAGAAAGAATGAAAATAGCTGGTTTACACATAGCTAGTAAGCTATCTTGGTGCTGTTGTGGTAATACAGATGAATTGACTACCGAAGCCAATTTTTTTAAGACTTGTAGAACTTTGAATTTTATACGTAAATGCTCACGTAACTTTATATTTTAACCAAATTTAATTGGATTTTTTATGCATTGAGGCAAAAAATGGTATAAACTATAGAAATTCTCTTTTTCAATTTGAGAAATCTAGCTAAACATTATTGGCTGAGCGTTAGTGAAGCCTATAACTCGTGCAAGTGTAAACATTTAATTTTTCTCTGTCTATCTGTCCATACTAATCCCTTGAAACGAACTGGCCTAGTTTTCTAATGCTGCATGAAGTTTCATTTATTTATTAACAACTCTAAGTTCAATGATTACACAGTCAATTCATGGGATTTGGCTGAATGTTAGTAAATTATTTTATACCGGTAATATGGGTAACCACGATGGTAATGAGAAAATAGCAGAACACAATTTTTAAACTAAGTACAAGCATATGAGATTTTACCATATGGCATTTGTATTGATAGAGTGAAGAGAAAACAATAATGGAATATAACATAAATGTTTAAAGCCGGTGACAAGATTCGATATCTGAGAATTGTAGTACCCTCCCTATTTCACTGGAACGTTTGCTTATGAACACTGCTATGAAACCTATCTCAATGAACAAAATTTGAATGTATAATGTGGGGTTGGATACTTGTAGAATTATTTGATAGAATAGGTGGATTTTAATTTTCCATGAACCTTAATTTCTACGTAAACAAAACTAAGTTTTATGTTTGTGCATGTCGAAATAAAGACTTTTGCTGAAGTCATTGAAGAATGATACAATGTGGGATGTAAAAATGTCTTTTTGTATGATTGTGTGTCTGTCGGACACTTCGCGATTGAAATGAGTACTAGATTTGAAATCATGCAACCAACTTCAGCGAAGCCTGTTACACAACATAGATCAAAGATAACAAATAACTTTTTGTTATTTATTTAAAATTATTTTTTATCCCAAAGACGAAATTTAATTTTAAGCACGTACAAAAGAAAAATAAATGTTCAATTCATGTTGTAAACGTTGTGCGTATTTAATGTGTAATTTGTCAAACTAAAAAATGAAAATAGATTGTTGTAGAGGTGCACTTAATTGCAACAGATTAAAAACTTTACTTCGGATTAATTGCTATCATGTTACTGATTTTACTCCAATCATATAAACGCTTCTGCGAAGTAGGATAGACTTACTTAAGATCCGATGTTTTAAATAATTACTCATGTTATAGGTATTCCTCTAATAAATATCTTAAACTGGTATGGTGTCACCTTTATTTTTATTAAATTATCATAACGTAATAATTTACATCTGAAATATCAAGACAGATACATGTGCTGCTTATTTTTATATCATAGCAGATTAAATTTACATCCTTTCACAATATTATAAACCTAAATTAACAAGTTTTTATGCTATAACCATTACACGTTACCATTAGGAGGATGGCCCGTGGCAAGTGTCATGCAAATTTAAATGGAAACCTAGTTCCATTTGCAAAAGTTCTGTATAAAACATAATGACGTAATTACACTTAAGCTCTATACATTACAAAATGGTGGCTATTGGATTGAAATAAATATCGATTCTTTAAACGGCTGCCATTTTGTATAGAATAAACGTCTAACGAATAACTCTACTGACTGACTAACTGATCAGAAAATAGAGTAGTATCAGTATTAAAGTATTGAATTCCTAACGAATATTTAAAATTTCAGTATAGAATTTCTATTAGTACAAACCTTCATAGATGTTAATAAAACCTCACTATTTTATCGTTGAAATTATTAGAAGAATTAAGCTTGGGATATATTTAAGTTGTATACCTCGTTAATCCAGTTTTAACTTTATTTTCAAGTAATATGAATTATAAAATACATTAAAAACTTACCCGTAAATCCAATAAAAAGTTTTAAACGGAATTGTTGGTTTTACTAACAAAGAAGTTGGTATAACAATATTGGGAACAGAAGTACGATCCCTCGGGGAGTTAAGGTACGAAACGAGACCAATTCCATCAAAGCGGTAATATTGTTGATTCTCTAGGGGTTGTTGGGTAATAATTGGTTATCAGGAGGGTATTTTAAGAACGTGTAACCACGGGATTTTAATACGCATCGACAACTTTACTAAACCCTATCACTCAGTCTTCCGTGGGGATGAACAAATGCTTTTTCTGTATTGCAGGCTATGAACGGGAAATATTTATAATGAAATAAGTACAAATTTTGCGTCCAACCACAGCGAAACCTGATATGTGACATGTGGTGTGCCATATTCCTACCTTGTATTTTAGATGTACAAAGATATTATTTAATATCGAACTATTATCAAGATAATCGACATAACAATTCCTAAAGATGATTATATGATAGTCTGTAAAAAATTACTATACTTCTCAAGTATAGTATTATTAAAAACCTGCAATATTAAAAAAAATAACCCCTTTTCATAACCACACCAAAGACAATTACAAAATATTTTATATGGACCCTTAATCTTTAAATTTTCTTTGTCCAGCAATACCTTTAATAATAATTTCCGACATTATAACTTCACAATATAGTGCAACAAAGCAATATATATATATATATATATATATATATATATATATATATATATACAGGGTGATTCATGAAGTTTCTCCCCCCACTTCTACAGCACATTGTACTAGTAAAAATAATGAAAAAAATGTTATATAAACATAGGTCCGAAAACGCTTCGTTAGCGAGTTACAGCTAGCGAAAGATTTCGCCTGAATTCCTGGGTAAAGAGTAAAATAAAGCCATACTGAACTTTTGGAAAGGTTAATTAAGTAAGAAAATATCGTGGATTCTTATGTATTTTTACCTGATAAAGCTAATAAAATAGGTTTCAGAACTGTACATGTAGTAGTTTTTGAGGGATTCAGGGTTTAAATGCAAACAATTGGGGCACGAAACAATGTTTTTTTAAGTTTGATGTACAATAACTTTGTTAAATTGGTAATAAATACATAAAATCAACAAACATTAATTGTAGAGAATTTAATTCTGAGAAAATTGATATAATCAAAGTCTAAAATAAAACAGGAAATAAGTACCAAAAAATCGATTTTTATTCAGTATAATACATTACTAGCTGTAAAGAAAATACCGTACGGTATTTAGTTAAAATAAACAAAAACAAAATGTTTTGTTCCTTAATGATGAGATAAATTGAGAAAACAAGATTAACTGTTAAATAAATTTGTTTGTAAATAAAAATATCATGTTTTATTACATTGTATTTTTTTTTTAATAAAATTTACATCAAATGTTCGAAAATAAATTAAGCAAACATTTTTCCCATCATTGTTTACTAATCATCGAAATGCAGTTTTTTGTTTTATTAATTTCTAAGTTGGTAACGCACGAATAACAGCTGATCAACAATGGTATTCTGTACTGTTACGTTAGAACTGTGTAATAGTGGTGTTTTGCAAGCTACAGCAGGAGGATCGGGTTCTGTGAATCGTGTTATTAAATGCAATTTTTCTGTGAGTTATAATTCGATTGTTTATTCAGCGAAAAAATGCCTTACTTATTTACATCAGAGGAATACGCCTATATGGCTTTTATTTTGGGTTACTGTAATGGTAATGCTAGAGCTGCTGTAGAAGAATATGAACTACGTTACCCTAATAGGAGGATTCCAGATACCAAAACAATTTCAGGAACTTTTCGTACTCTTCGGGAAACAGGATCACTACCAAGTACTAGAACCAATTATGAACGAGCTGTCCAACTTGATGATGATATTGTTATTAATGCTGTTCATCGCAGTCCAGGTGTAAGTACACGACGATTTCTAGGCGGATAGGAGTTTCGCAGTCAACGGTGTGGAGGTCACTTAATCGAAAAACCAAATTTTATCGTTTCATAAACAAAAGGTTCAACATCTACAGCTAGGGGATGGTCCCGCTTCGCTTGGAGTTTTGCAACTTTTTGAATATTAATAATCAACTCTACAAGCGTATTTTGTTTACGGATGAGGCACAATTCACTCGGGATGGTGTCAATAACTTGCACAATGAACACTCATGGGCAGAAGAAAATCCACATGAGGTAGTGGAACAGAACTTTCAACACCGATTTAGCGTCAATGTCTGGTGTGGCCTTTTGCACAATCGGCTGATTGGACCTTTCATATTACCTGGACGCCTAAATGCTGAGTTCTATTTGCATCTCCTTCAAGAAAAGTTGCCGCAGCCTGTTAGAGAATGTTCCTTTACATCTCAGACAAAATTTGTACTTCCAGCATGACGGAGCACCTCCCCACTTTTCACGTGCCGTTTCTGCTTACTTAAATCATCAATTTCCTGGACACTGGATTGGTCGTGGAGGGCCTCACCCTTGGCCACCAAAACCACCAGATCTATCTCCATTGGATTATTGCATCTGGGGATGGATGAAAGACATTGTATACAAGACAAAAGTGAATTCTCGTGATGAATTAATTGCCCGTATTATGGATTCGGCTGTGCAGATACAGGGAAGTCCTAAAAAATTAAGAAAAGCAAAAAAAAGCAATACACAAACGTGCTGCAAAATGTATTGATAATGATGGCCTCATTTTCGAAACATCTATTATAAAAAGGTGCGTACGGTTGGCCCAACCTGATTAATTTTGCTTAAAACTAGTAATGTATTTATTATACTGAATAAAATCGATTTTTTGGTACTTATTTCTGTTTTATTTTAGACTTTGATTATATCAATTTTCTCAGAATTAAATTCTCTACAATTAATGTTTGTTGATTTTATGTATTTATTACCAATTTTAACAAAGTTATTGTACATCAAACTTAAAAAAACATTGTTTTCGTGCCCCAATTTTTTGCATTTAACCCTGAATCCCTCAAAAACTACTACAAGTACAGTTCTGAAACCTATTTTATTAGCTTTATCAGGTAAAAATACATAAGAATCCACGATATTTCTTACTTAATTAACCCTTTCCATAAGTTCAGTATGGCTTTATTTTACTCTTTACCCAGGAATTCAGGCGAAATCTTTCGCTAGCTGTAACTCGCTAACGAAGCGTTTTCGGAACCTATGTTTATATAACTTTTTTTCATTATTTTTTACTAGTACAATGTGCTGTAGAAGTGTGGGGGGAGAACTTCATGAATCACCCTGTATATATATATATATATATATTGCTATGTTTAGGTGTTCTTTAAGCCTAGGAACCGTCACGACCCGGAGCGGTTCCGCCGCGCCATTCCAGTCACATTAACGTGCGAGATCCAGTTCATTTAACTTAATTATAGCATAATCTTCTAACACATTTAAATCCGAAATATCAGTTTAAACTAAATCTAATGTTCTTTCAAATCAGTTTTATACCAGGTGAGGCAGACCACCCGTGCAGTATATATATAGGGGGAGAACTGTTTGATTCTGATCTATTGCTCACGTGAAAACCAACTTCATTATGATATATGACATGACTAATTTTAAAATTTGTTTTGGTGTTGATCCTAACTGAAATTTTGAAAATTTTTAATTAGCAACATGCATAATGTTGTTCATAATTTTTAAAGTCACGTTAAGGCGAACATGTTTTATTTAAACTTTTTCGTACCTCCAACGGTTTAAAAAATCAACATAAAAAGATTTTCACGTAATTTTTCCAAAGTATTCCAGTGACACTTTAGTCAAAACTGAAGGTACTGAGTTAAATATAAATTATTATATATAAATATTATATATATAGTGATTTAACGTCATAAGAAGAGTAATGCATTATAGTCCAGTTATTTATAGAGGTTTGCGTCACCATCCCACTATCCCACAGTACTTCATTCATTGTTTGTGAACCATACTACATTACGCCAATTCAGATGATAATTAATATTCAAATATTTTGTCTGGTACATTTCTTATAGGTTTAACGCCCAAATAATGTTAGGGATATAAACAGTGAATATAAAATGAATTAAAAATTCTCTGTTAAATCTCTTTTTAATAAAGCGTCACCACAGAACGAGCTCATTCTGCTGTAATAAACCAGATTTCAAAGGGTTCTCAGAACAAAGCCTTTACTAACCAACCTTCGCTTTCCAAGTCGTTTATCCTCTGCGCAATACATTCCTGGATACCGAGGAGTTTAATATTACGGCTTCAATGCCAAAACCTTACTCTAACACTGAGAACGATTACCACATTTTCCTCGTTTCTCTGCATGTTTCATAAAAACGTTCCGAAATGAAGTTTATGATATAATTTCGGATTTGATCAATCCTTGTTGTTTTTTTTTTTTTTTTTTTTTTAATATTACTTCGCAACTAACAAACTGTTAGCAGTTTATGCCCGATATCAGCGAAACAAGAAAAATAAATTTATTAAAAACAAATCCTGTTTAGAAAGTGTAGAAATTAAAAATACTAAAATAAAGAAACAATATTAAATAATCCTTTTGGCTCAGTCAGAAAAAGTTGGTAGATTTTTTTAGAACTGAGAAATTACTTATTTTACTTATAAAATGTATTCATTATATAAAAAACAGTTTGATATATCGAACATGGTACATAAAAAGATGTAGGAAATGTTACAAGCGTACCAGAACATTTATTTTGTCTAGGTGCATAAATAATGGAATTGTGAACATTTTAAAATTATGAACGGCTGCTACATTGAGGCAAAATGGCCGTACCAAGCTGGCCATCGATCTTAGTAGAATTCAGTACTTATAATTTAAAACGATTGGTATTTTTTGGGACAGTTTCAGTTTCCACAGGTCCCGTTATATATAAATTTAGAATGGAGGGTGGTTTCTGATACTGAGAGTAATATTTGATGAAGTTAAGTAAACATTTCACTTATGTCCTATCGTGAGGATAACAGTAGTAGGCTAATTTTGTAAACACAATCCGCCTAAAACTCTATTAAACACGATATTTAAAGTAAAAAGCATTATTTAGTACACTTTCCTACTGAGAAACGTGAACAAAAATGTTATCGCTTGACACTTATAAATAATTAAATGTATATTATATCGTATGACCACAATAATAGAGTCTGCAAATACATTATGCATTGTTTCATTGTCTCTAACAATTAAAGTTTCACAAAATACTTATGTTAGAGCATTGTTTTACGATTGAAAAACTTACTTTTTGATAGGAATTACTACATAATTAGCCTGTTAGATTTATTTACTCCCGACATAAACTACGAGCTAACAATATTATATTCAATCATGTGGTAGGATTGCTTAATTTTACCTGATTGTTGCGTCAAATAATCCAGAGATTATCTAGGTAATCAAAAAACCCGATCACGAGTTGGTATCACCTATACAGTATCTGAAAGTAACTTCTCCAAAACACGCTTTCAATTTTAATATTAAGATTTACAATTCTTAATATCGATCACTTCTTGATGGAAGTTCATACACGAAATATTCACTTATAGGTTTATATATTATTTTATAAAATATGCATCCTTCAAGTTAATACGTAATAGGTACTGGAAGGCAACCCATCTCGTGGTTTTTTGGTAAGCACTAATCAGTCTTTTAAAAACAACCTTTTGACGGAATGATCTGACGTCTACTTTTATAAGAGTTGGGACACTGACGCTATTAGTAAACATACGCGTATTCAGGCAACATTTTAAGTTTGCTCCTTCCCTTCTTCCTGTATTATGTTACTGTTTTTAATTGCCCCATTCTGCTTCAATGACGAGTTATATAACCAATATAGACCTAAATTACGGCTGAGACAAGTGCTAACCTCTGTGAGTGACGATATTATTATTGTTGTGTTGATTGCACATGAATAAGAATTGTTTGACAGTTATCAACTTCCTTATATTATAAAATAATTGAGATCTCAAACATTTAACTGAAATTGAGACGATAGTTTATGAAATCTACAAAACTACAGGTATAAGTCATTGATTTGCTTTTTGAATGAAAGTGTAATGAAGGGATGTTTTGTTACGTAAACATATTTTAGGAAACGTCATATAGAATTAAAATGAATGAATGAATCAACCAAAACGTATGCATAGTTTCAATATGTCTTTGTCTAGACAGGTTGACACAAATCCTGCAAATCTGACTAAAGCGATTAGTAAAGACAGCTGTGGTCATGTGATCAGCATTTATACTGCAGAAGTGAAAAACGCCGGTTGGTTTTAAATGAAAATAAATAACAGTAAATATTGCTCTAAAGATTATAAAAATATCTAGACCGTACTAGTTCTCATTTGTAATTATTTGTTGTACAACATTATGTGCAGTGTACATAAAGTGCTATTCTCGATTAACATATTATGTGTCTAATTATGATATATATATATATATAGTTGTAATTAACGTATAAATAATGTACTGAAAAACTTGTTTATATTTAATCTTATCTAAAAAGGATTGATAAATAACAACTCATCACTTTACCGTGCCTTGAACTCATTAGCGGTGGAGAATGCTATCCTTAACCACTGAGGTGACTAATTCACCTCTTCTACAAGTTTAATAAAAAAAGCATTTTGATAACCATATGTCATTCAATCATATATTAGTATAGTTACTTTAACACACGCTGTTTTACAGAAACACTCTAGTATAAAATAATAGACAATTTCTATTGTATAAATTTGTTAATTGCTATATAATAACTTCTCTGACCAGATAAACGTAGTTTTAACTGTAATAGGTCTGTGCGAAGATTAGTGTTGTTTGATAAAATGAATAACTGAGACATTTAATTACTCCTAATTCTATCCAAAAACACAGTAAACAGGGCCGCAGGACGCAGGTATGTAACCTCATAGTGTCAGACCTTGACAAGCCCACAGCAACTGCCCAAATTAAACAAGCGGTCGCTCTGTGGGCGGCTCTTGACTGGAAACAAGCTGCGAATAGTCATGCCCCACCTAACTCAACTACGAGTTCCCCTAGCTTTACATAATGATCCTTATAAAGATCTTGCACATGATTAAAAGGCTTAAACTTATTTTATGGTATGTTGACGTATTATTGTACTTGAACGTATAAAAAGTACTCAATCTGCCATCATCGACAAATGTATCGAATTAAGATAAAAAGTTTTATTAGGTCGTCTGAATAGTATATTTATTTTCCACCTACGTTTGGTAATATGTAATGTTCTGAAATTCCTGTGAAACGTCACAAAACCACATGTATAAATTTATCTAAGATAAGTTAAATAGATAAAATAGGAGAAATTAAACCAACAAAATTAATCAAATATGGAACATCAAACTTAGCTCTTGCGAGAAAACGTAATTCAAACATATTTCCAAATATTTTTAAATCATCGAGAACTTCAATGTATTTTACAGAATTCCTAAGGAGTTTAAAACAACGTTGCGAGGATTTAAATTTATTCTCTTCGTCAGGTGAGGATGTAATTATTTCTTGAATATTAAAGAAAAGTAAGAAAAAGAAAGGGGTTACAGATACCTACGAACAGCTTAGAGATAGGAGAAAATGAACCCAGCCGTTGTCTCTGCACAGGATGTAAGTCACGAGCACGAGAATTCAAGAGAACTATCACCCCAGCGCAGGCGATAGAGTGATAACGAAAGAGGGTATATTTTAATCCTCGAAACGTTGTGTCATACATTCTGTACCATAATAGCATATGTCCTAAAATATATTATCCTTTCAAACTTTCCATCGTCATTAACAAACTATAAACAAATGAAAAATCTATCAGAGTGTTTTAATTCTTTGTAGCATTAATGTTTCTTAATTTTTATTCTACCGTCGTTTTTATTTATTCAACTAGTAGCAAAAATTAGAGTAGGAATGACATACTAATTAAGTACACTCAACAAAATATATCTTGAGTAATTTACCTGTAATCCTATAATATAGTGTAAACATTAAAAACAAATGATGGTAATCATTTGCTTAAAGTTCAGTGTTGACAATTGATGAATAGACAATATAATAAGTCGTTAAAAGGAATACTCTTAAAGCAAGAAAAAAGTAAATATTTTACGAAAACAGGATATTTTTGCTTTATCATATTTTGTATTCAACTACTACTAATCTTCTAATGATCCTTAGAAGATTAGTTAATGGAAAAACATTAGGTTATAAGTAATTCTGTGCCATTTTAGGAAATTACAAAAATTATAGAGAATGCGTTGTAAAAGACAAACATGAAGTTAAGAAAGGTAATAAGTTCATATTTATAGCATATTTGTATTAATGTGTTACAATAATAATATATTTTTCAGACGCAATAGGAACGATGTGCTAATAACACAAACTATTGCGTTATGTGGAAATATAAAATTACAGATTACAGGTTGGCTTCTAGGAAATGTTTATCCACAAATAATGAGTGTGTGCATTCATGTGGTTAGTTGTTCTTTGGCATTGACCTTCTGACCCTCTGCATGAGTATTACCAGCATACTTCCCAGCAACAATAACTGGCTTCGTTTGTGTGGCGACATCGTGTACAAAAGCTCTGAAAAATGTATAAACATTTTCAACTATAATACTGGGTTTTATGGAAGGTCGTATGTACATATATGATATTTGTGTTATTTTATAGTTGAAGGTTATAAATACTGAAAACAGTTTCCATAAATAATTTTCATTGCTGAGATTTAGCAAAGTCTCACCCAAGGTGGCTGACGAAAATTATCTTCTGTCTCTCTGAGAACGACTTGCCCAAAAGTTAGAAGTATTGCATATGTCTTAATTTCTCTTTGGCTGAGATCTAGTTCGATAATGGTGCATATCTGATCATTGGCTTTGGCCGTACGTTATAGTTAGCACCTGAAAGCTATTTTATGAATACATTATATATATATATATATATGTTATATAATATATTGTATATGTATATATATGTATATATATATATATATATATATATATATATATATACACAAGAGTACCTATACATGTATAACTATTCATGTATTACTTTTAACCATATGAATACGGTTATTCCAAATAGGTATTAATTTTGTAGAAAAAAATGTTATAAACATTTTATTTGTCCCGGAACAATTCATAAAATTCTTGGCCTTATATACGATATATACTAATAAATCGCTTAACAGATTTATTTGTTAACTGCACATAAGTCTGCAATTGTGCACAGTGACATTTTTATTGTATACAGAGGGTTTAGATTTGAAACGTTCATCCTCCATAGTTTCTTCTTCATAAATCCATCTGACCTTACATTTTAATTTGTCAAATACTATTTCTGTTATTATTACCCTTTTGGTGGTTCTTATTTCATGCATGTCTTGAACACCATCCTTGTTCCAGAAATAGTAAAAACACCGCGTCAAATGATATCAAAACTTCCTCAAATTAATCATAGAGAAATGAAAAAGTCAACATTGTATGGCATAATGAAAAATCACGTTATAACTTAATTCATATATGTTCAAAATTTTCCTTTGGTTGAAAACTGTACGCATTTCATCCAGAAATTCCATTTTGTTTTAGAATAATGTATGAGTTAATAAAAAATGGAAGTTATTATATGAATACTTGTTATATTGTATTAATTAAAGTTTATCTCAGCCATTAAACAAATAATAAGCTTTTTGAGAATTATATATAATGATCTGCTTCATACCCTTTCATGTTTATCCTGCGTTTAAACAAATCTTTCAGTCCACTTTATTGCAGTACAACATAATATAACAGTTATAACATAAACGTTGGGCGATTATTTTGTTACGCAGTTTGTAGATTAAATCCGTTTAAGATTACATCGTATCTCCTCGGGAGAACGCTTTGGTTGGTTTATTACTTTAAATTCGTTGTGCAGATTTTACACAGATGGCTTGAAAAATAATTTCTTGATTAAAATTCTTGTAGTTTATAATTATTTTATCTATTATACTTATGAATAATAATATTTTATAAAACTCGGATAATCTGTACTATGGATTGTAGAATAAGTTTAAAATAAAAATAATAATGTCCTAACAAAAATCAAAAACTGTTTTGGAGGTCATAAGTGAAGAATATATGGTTTTATTTATATGCAAGCCCAAATGTTTGCAATATTTCCATAGAATGGTAAGAAAAAGAAAACCAGTCCAGATATACCCCAATTGATAGTGATCATAAATAGTTACAACAAAGACAGCGTGTACAAATATAGTGCATAACTTGTTTCGTATAATGTATAAAGATGAGATTGTGACAAAAATAAAATGTAGTTTAAGCTGTACTGAATGGAAGTTATTCTCATTATACCGACATTGACTCTCAAGTTTTAACTAGAGAGTAGCATGACGAATTACCAATTCTCTTTGATCCTATGACATAAAGTGAATCAGATAATGTCGAGTAATTAAGGATTCATATTATCAACACAGCTTTATTTATCATCTCATACTTTGAGTTTCTATAAATATAGTTTTTTATGTCTACATATACGGTTAGATATAAAATATAATCAGAAGTAGATGGACTACAAATCTTCAACGTATTATATCATATTGGAATAATAATAATTCCAGGTGAATTAATCTAAAGTGAATCGACAGCCAAGCAATAAGTAATTTATCAAAAGGAAAAATAGAAAGAAGTCATCGAAACTTTTCCCTGTACTATTCTATACTGTAAATTGCTGTAAGTAGAGGAAACGAGCAATACGAACGAAGGTAATTACATGTCGACGAGTAATCTGAAGTTTTATTAGCCGAGGATAGCTCGTTAGCGTCCAAATAAGGCAGCTCCTTGACAGTTAGTATAACAAGGGTGAGTCACAGTGCTCAATACCTCCTACCACACCGGTCAGTCGGGTATTAGTGCCAATTTGTTGTCAATTATTATAATATCCGACATAATGGCAGGACGTGGGCCGCCAAACCCTGCACTGAAGTGGCCTGTATGGGACACACCTATATCGCCGCGGTGTGGCGTAGCGGCTGTGGTCGAAGCCCGGTCTCTTTGAGGCACGCCTTGTTTGTTTTTCGACAAGTTTTGGCTGTTCAATGGACAGTTATTCATCTGGACAGTGAATAATTTATGAACAGCACCCGTTTTTATTTGGAGTCTTAAAGAATCATTACTCAAGGCTACTCATAAATATAAAATTGTAGGTAGGGCTGTGATATTAGATGACGAAAATTATAACACATCTATTAAACGATTCGTTTCCTTTTTATGTTTCAAAACTTTAACCGTGATAATGCATAACTAATCTTTGTCCAAACGTACAATTTTTACCGCACTAATCCATAATTTCAATTAATATTTTATTATTATTTAGGGTGCGTAGTTGATATATTTATATTAGGGGTTATTTTTACTCGATTTAAAGCGATTTTAAATTTGAATCCCTCGTGTCTTACCTAGGCATAATCTACTCGCGGGATATCCCATGTAGAGTCTGACCATCTACTTGTTCAAGCCATTAGGCGAGTAGGTCATACGGACTTTTCGGGGTTTTATCACTTATTACACTATACTGTGCAGTTAATACTTTACTAAAATATTATTCACTAATATTGTGTACTGTACACTGTTATATTACTGTATCAGTGTTTGTCGTAAAATATAAAAAAATGTTTGCTTGGGAATAGTTTTTATTTACTCATCGGATTATTATATCCAAGTTTTTGCTGTTCCTATCATAGCTCGGTCCTCTTCACGGTCGGATATAAGGGATTATACTGTACTTACATCTGGGCAACCCCCAATGAATGCCAGGAATTTACATCACTTCGAATACAAAATCGAAATACTCAATAAAAATGTTGGTCGATAGGTATAATTTATTGCTCAGGGTGGCTGTTCCTTAGTGTTAAATGTTTTTCAAGACTAAAAATTATGGAGTACCATCTGCTGCCACCTTCGAATGGAAAATACTGAAATCTAGCTAACTTCCCCTTCTTCTAACGTCACAAACTGAGAATGAGCCCGCTATTCCAACACATGATTGATGTAACTTAGAATCTCTACATGGCGGCCTCTTCCTATAATCTTTATCTATCATGTCACTCCGAAAGTAACAGCACAAAGGTACTTTTAGGACTAATTGATATTAATATCATCATATTTTTGTCGTGCTCAATACTATGGCTTGGATATATACTATCTTAAAGCACATAATTTGATTGTGTCCGAATGCAGAATTTGATTATTTCCGTAAGCGGTATTTAGAATTTTCTCGATTCTCACGTCTCGGTTACTTCAGGACATCGCCATAAGAATTCTCTAAGGAAATAGTTACACTTCTCGTTTAAAAATACAATCATAAATGGTGCCCTACTTGATTTAGTCAATCTCTACTTACATTATTTATAGAGTTATATAATCACATTCATGCGACGATTTACATTCACGAGGGATATAACTGAATGGTCAGTATCCGATAGGGTTAATTGACAATAACAGTGAATGTGTGAAAGGGCCAGTAGCGTCCACGGCCACTGCACAGACCAATGAACTTCTTCATCGCAAAACAATTCGTGCAAAATTCATATTTTGACTAGTTTAGTCTCGGCTTTGAGTATCATTATTATCACGAAACATTTAATCAACAGAAATATAATTATTAGTAGTACCTAGTTTTATTCATTTTGACTTGAAACATAATAAAGTATGTGAGACTTATATGAGTTAACCGAGGCTTTTTACGCAATATTCTATTGATT
Organism: Homalodisca vitripennis; assembly: GCF_021130785.1. Taxonomy (NCBI): domain Eukaryota; kingdom Metazoa; phylum Arthropoda; class Insecta; order Hemiptera; family Cicadellidae; genus Homalodisca; species Homalodisca vitripennis. The sequence continues at coordinate 119,780,614 of NC_060208.1, forward strand.
ATATAGTACATCATAGGAACATCCTTTTAATCGCATAATAAATACCCCTAAAATGATTTTAATTGGAAGATATTCCAATCTCTTGATAAAGAGAATACATTTTAAATTCAAAGAGCAATATTTTGAGTCCCAGAAGTCGAATAAATTATATGAGCACCAACGGAATATAAATTTTTTTTCCAACAATCAGTAGTATTTGAATGAATAACGTAAACACTTTCTTTGGCACTTGAAATATTTAAGGCCATTATGGACGAACACTAAGTCTATAATAAATATTATTGAGACCACATATGATGAAATATGATATAGATCTATAATATCCTTGAATCTTAAGTAAATATACTTTTGATACGTATTTCTTAGTTTTCAATAATAACATGTTCATAATAAAAATATAATTTGTATATATTGGCTCTCATTTCATATTTAGTGTGAAGAAGCAATTTGGTTAGGATCACTTATATTACTAATGCGCAATCGTAGAATGTTCCTTGTTTCCATGAAAACGAATTTAGATACTCAGGTCTAAGAAACCTACTTTAACCAAAACTTGTCTACATCCAGTATTTGTATATTTATAAACAATTCTTGTTTCCCTAGTAACACTTGCATATCTGCCCCGATCACAAATATATATATATATATATATATATATATATATATATATATATATATATATATATATATATATATCTGTTTATCTCAAAAGTCTACTTTTGTCAAAAAGCGTCCAATTCCAGCTATTTTAATTTACTTATAGTCTAAGTTATTCTCGGTGCCTTATTAACGTTTGCATTGTTGCCCTAACCAAGATAGTAAAGGGTTTCAGCAATAATTAAATTATGCTAATTGAAAATTAAGCTGAGGTGTTTTAATTTGGTTGTCTGAAAAGGTCCAAAATCGTTAAAACCGTAGTAGCGTTTGTATTGTTGAATTAAGAAAATATATAATACGTCTGTTTGAAAAGTTCACTCTGGTAAAAAAGCGATTGCTTCTGGTCATAGTAATTTACTTCCGGTTCAAGGTATTTTTGAGAGTATTTGCGTTACAGTTGTGTTCTTGATAAAGAAAATATATACATTCTCGCACATACATATAGACAGACTTCTTCTTTATCAAAAACTTATACTTACTTTTAAATTATTCTCCTACTTGTCCAAGGTATTTCCGGCACTACAGGCAAATTTTATGGTCGAGGAAGTTGGTCTGAAAGCCATTTCAATAGCGTTTACATTTACTACAGTTAAGTTTGCACACGTAAGACCTTTTGTAGATTTATCGATGAGTAGTAGTCGTGGTTTACAAGAAGCTTAATATAATTATTTCTTGATTGATAATAAATGAAACATTCTGAGCTTTAGAACTTTTGAAACATTTATAATTAGAGATTTCATTGTACATCCCTCACTATTTATGCTGCTGCATCTAAATTATAGACTTAATATTATAAGATATACCGTCTCATTGATAAAATTACATTAGGTTTTTTCAGGGGACCCCTTTTTGGCTATGAGTTTTTAGTGTGTGCTACCCATTAATACAAAGTAAGAAATTTTTCTCATAAAACACTTGTTATATGTTGATATATGCACCTGTGCTAGCCTATAATATTGATTACGTTTCGAACTACGTAGGTCAATATTGGGAGAGGACTAATGAGAACGTAAAGGGCATGTGACGTTTGTAGATTTAGGAACCAGTGGAGCCCTTCCTGTAAATTCTAACTTATGTATAGCCTCTCCCACGTCTTTTGTTAGGGAAGAGTTTGAATACAGTTTTTTGTGTTTTGATGGGAAATCTAACGTATTAAAAAATTAATCTTATAAATATCTTGGCTAAATAAATCAACATCAGCTATGTAAGACATTTTTCCCAACATAGCGGCCCCTTTAAACTTAAAAACAATCAAATCTCTTTAGAGGTAGGAAAAATTTAACGTTGGTCTGGAATGATAATACTTTATAAACTATTTGCAATTAAAATTTTGCAATTTTTGTATCTCGAATGGGTTTTAATTTATTAATTACACGAAACACAACATTTATTAATTCCTCGTCCACCAAGATCTGACAAAGAAGTGCTAAGAGAGGTTCAAACTTAGTACAAAAAATGCTCTTATAGATATCTTGGCAACGTTCATTGGGCAGCTTGGTACGCCATTACACTCCGATATAAGAGCCGATTAAGCTGTAAAGTCACAATGCCGTTAATTATAGACCTAGATAAAAAAATAAAGTTTTATTAATACCTATAACATTCCCTAAACATGTACTCAATAGTTTTTTTTTATCTCAAGCGGTTTTCAAAAATCTATGATATGAAAATGTTTTGATCTCCAAGAACTGGTGAAAGAATTCTTGAAACAAATTGAACTTATAAATACTCAGCCACTTTCAATGGTCAACTTAGTACGCCATTCCGTTCCATTATGGGCGGCCGCTAACACAACTCATTATCATTTCTTCCAAATGAACCAGAAGGCCTATTTGATATAGAAAAGTATCCATAAAGTTCATTTATAGTTTGGTATGTTATATAACACGAGTACTTATTACCTCAGTGAGAAAACGCTGATTAAACCCTTCATAGTATTTATTTAAATAACTCTTGAAGTTAATTTACATTTGCAAGCTTAAGATTATATAGATAATATATTAAACCCTATTAGTAAATCCATTTTCCTTAGCATGTTCTTAATCCGTCATTATCCTTAGTTTTATTTTAGTTGTTATCAGCTTATCTCTAAATCTTTAATCATATCTTATTTGGTGTTTTATAATTTGTCTTGTATTGTGATGTAATATATATTGTAGTATTTACGACATTCAGGAGTTAAAACGTCACTCTAAAACACGCTATTTGTAGTAAATAAACCTTATTTAGAAGATGTGTTTGAATTTACTAAGTATTAATTTACTAAAAACTAATTTATTCCTTTGCGGGGTAAGACGAAAAGTAGTTGGCTAATATTAGATTAATATTATATCACGTGACCTTCTTGAGTGTTAATACTTAAAATATCGAATGGTCAGTGCTATTAATGAACCGATAGTTAAACTTGGGCTACGAATCACTATTCGTCTGATAGTAACAACACATTGCGAATTCAATGCAACAGTCCAAGAAAATACAAATTTAAATTGTTACTTAATTTTATCACCCACTGAGACGAAATTACTACTATCACAATACACGAGTAAATTTTTAACTGTTTCTCACATAAGATTAATTTAACATATTCTTATCAACCCAAGGAAAAAATTGGTTAGACTTCGTGAGAATACCGTAATGAAATCTCCTCACCTTATATTCCTGGAATGTCTGACCTCAGGAACAGCACTAAGCAGTAATTGCTGGCCCAAGTTATAATGCAGTTGCATCATCAGCATAACACGACTATCACGACGTTTCCTGAGTTATTTACAAAAATACAAGACAATACGAAATGATGAGAAATAAGTATAGAGCTAAAGATTAAAACTAGTGAAGAGTAACAGGAAGTAAACAGTGTTTAACTTAGAGAAAACATGACGCCAGGGAAATTTGTCATGTAAAGAAAAGAACGACGCGACGGTAAGAATACATCAGAATTGTAACGAAAACTCAAGGCGGGAAGAAAGGAATTTACGTGATGTCAAGTTTCAATACTAGTGATCCTTCCTCCATCCTATCTGGAAAATGTTTTGTTACAGAGAAGCAATACAGTTTAATAGACTAGGAGAGTCTAAATTGCTGAATCAACTATATGGGTTACGATAACTAAAAGGCTTGGTTTAGTTTTAGTAAATATTTATGCCCTAATAAATCAATAGTGTTTAACATTATATTATTTAACGGAGACATTGAACACGAAACTTTATACTGCATTGGTTTATAACAGATTATGTAAATATTATAGTAGGTTCAACATTGCTTGAAGTCTACAGGCACCATGAATGGGGAAAAATACCAACAATAAATTTTGTTTTGAATATATATTCTGCTGCATAAAGAGAGAACATTCGATTAAGGGTGACACAAAACAACTGTTGTGGGTAAATAAGAGAAATTCCCAAGTTGTGAGGTTAAGCTGTGGTTTCCTAATCGAGAGGTCATTGTCATGGGTTCCTTTCTCAGAGGAGTAGCGAAATTAAATATGTTGTCACTACACTTCTATACTAGCTCAGTCGAACGATCACATTTTCGTTATTCCAATGTTATGAGTTTGCATTATGTTTAAACAGTTTTTACTTAGGTTTATGTGTAATTTTCTAACTAACCATTGGGAATAATAACTGCAAATGCCACTGTGTGCAAAACTAATTCACTAACAAGTGTTGTAGCGATTACCAATTTTTATATTTATTTTTATGATTAAGCTAAAATATTGTTATTGTTGTTATTATATAAATATTGTTATGTATTGAGTTATGTTGATAATATCATTGAAGTTATCGTGTGAAGTTATCTTTCACACTATTTAATTTCAATACGTACTATATAACAGCGTATGAAAACATATTCTGTTGATCTCAATCCAGACGTAGATATTAATCAACGTGCGGAACATGGCATGTTTCAATATTATGATATAATTTTGAAGTTTAATTGGAGATTTAAATATACCACAAGATGAGTGTATGTACCTAACAAATGTATGACAAATGCTATGAATAAATCGTATTGGTGTCGAATATTGGTGATCCCGTTGTTTCTCTGTCAGGACAGGTTGACACAAATCCAGTAAATCTGGCAGGAGCGAATATTGGAACCAGCTGGGGACAGCATGCCAATCCTGACTCCTCCTGTTGAGACTGAGGGCATGTAGGAAAAGGGAGTATTTTGTTCAGACGCCCTTGCCTACATTGTCTGCCACAAGCCGTATGTTATCATCCGTGTTACAATTATCATCAAGATAGGAGACTTCATCACCACGTTAGCTGGTAAACGTTGCCTTAATTTGTAATTTTTTCAACAAACTATGTACCCTACGAAAAATTAAAATTATTTCCCCAACTTTACAATAAAAGTGAAAATTATCTATTTTAAACACTACATGTATGTTATACACGGATCTTTATCAAATTAATGGACTTCATTTTTGACGTTTTAGTTTACTTTTTTAATAACTATTTCGCTTACCGGATGATTTAAACAAAATTTTGAAAACAAGTTTCCTATACATAATGGTGTTTTGAATTTTTTAAAGTTTCAACTACCCCCATATTGGAAAACCATTGACACACTAAATTAGCCGATAAACTTAGCTGAAACATGTGTAGGTAAATTAATGTACCAGACTACGATCTAAAACGTTTTATAAGTTTCAGCATGTCTTTCACCAATTCTGGATGATCGAAAACTATGCGATTTGTATGAAACCGATATCTTGAACACATTTTGAGATACAAGAAGACAAAATTTTAACACAACATTTACTAATTGTATATGCATTCAAAAGCACTTGAATTTTCTCTGGCTCCATAAATAAAGTAGGAATATGTGGCATATCCATAAAATATCTGAAGAATGATTTCAAAATACAGATTTCAAATTTTGCAGAAGACTATTTCATAAACAGGAATGATTTTGATAAATGTGTATTTCCAACGTGGACTTTTGCTGAGTATCATTGAAGCATATCACTCAGTAGGATGGCAAAATTTCTAATTATGTCTGCCAGGTAGCAGAAAAACTTTATTTTCGTTTAGATTTCTGCTTCTTTGCAGATATATTTGGATGACATGAGTTATATATATATATATATATATATATATATATATATATATATATATATATATATATATATATATTCCATACAACTTCAACGAAACCTATGTCGAGACATGCGGTCTAGCCTACTCCTACCTACATAATAATGTAATTGATATATCAATATTAATATTTTGCCAACATATTTGTTATATATTAACAATATAAATTATTGTATAAGTACGTGATTAATCCACTGAGCAAACATTGTTTTTAATATTTAGACACTTTGGTTATATGACTGGAGCAACTGCTGTAGTGTGTTATTAATTATCAGATAATTTATCACGAGTACACCCTAATGAGTTATTGTATAGAAATTTTAATTTTTATATGTGAGAAATATATAACTATAATTTTACTGTGCTAATGAGAGATGCTTTCACTGGAATTTGTGAAGTAACGTTTACATTGTTGTTTACATTATTAACGCCTGTATGAAACTTATATTTTAAGTCGGAATAGACACAAAATTGGATTTAACCAACCATCAAATAAAGGCATGTATTCACTGTAATGGAAATAATGAGGCACATCTTTTCCGTGATTAACTTGCAAAATATTTCAACATTTCTTAAAAATGCCAATATAATAAACAAGTCAACAGATTCTAAAGAAGGTTAATGAAATACTGTCTTTTAATTCATTCTAGAAGCTTTTTTCATATTTTAATGCTTAATTAATTTGAAAAAAAACTCCAATAATACACCTTTGATTTTTGGAGGCCTTTCGTGCAAAGGAACTTATTATCAGACTCATATAACTGAATATATGGGGTTAATTTCCTTGAACATGTAAGGCTTCATAAAAATATAACTGTATTATTGGAGTGTACTTTAATATTTAAAGAGATGTTTATGAGATGATTCTATAAAAGAGAGGTAAAAAGCGTCATATATTTTAATTCTGCTCAGGAGAAGGTTAATTATGACCCCAGTTATTTGCAAAAGTTGGCGAGTTTTGAGTCAAAGGTGAGGAAATGAATATTTAAGTCTTACACAAAAAATCCGCAAGGAATTCTCAAGCACCAGATAAAATATTCCAATATGAAACATTCTTTCGATCTAATTATAGAAAATAACTCTTTTATAACAGATAAACTATTGTGATTTAAAAGTTCTTATGAATCTAATTTTTCATATTGGAATTTAGAATCCATAATGAAATGTGACCTCATAGTTATGAATGTTCATGTCTAATATGTTTATTATTTAATGTATCAATTATTAAAACTAATGGTATAGGAAGTTAATAAACATTATAAATTAGTAAACGATACAGTACAAAACACTTGCGTATTATAATAATACTTTTCGAAAAAAATAAAGTCTAATTGAATGTAATAAAGTAATTTTCTTTTGAAGTAAACTAGTTTTATTTTAAATTAAACAATTTGTGTTGAGATTTTTAACATTTATTTACAAATATTAAAAAAATAAAGCTTTTATTTTTTTACATAGTAAAATATTTACATCTAACCTCTGTAACCCTCTAAAAAGAATGTTAATTCTTTTGTAATATGAAATAATTATTGTGATGAAATGTAATGAAATGATTTTATTGTTTTAAATATATGCTTTAGATTTTCTCCCAATAATTCTCTTTGTGCATTAAAAATGTATGTAATGTGTATTATGTATTTATTTTATGTATTAAAAATAACATATTTTTATATATTAACATATTTTTAAATAGTTATTGTAATCCCTCTTGAATTTTTACTATTTTAGCAACTTTTAAGTATTACATGTTTATTACATGAACTTCGTGATTTTTGTAACGCAGTTTTAGGTATCTAAAACTATTATGACATCCACGCGAGTTTCTGAACGTTAGTGAATAATGTTTTACTTGTCTTACGGGTAATCTTGATGGCAATAAGAAAATTTGCTAAATAAATAAATTTGTAAACAAACTACATGACATTCTTTTATTCATCGAGGTCAAAAAAGCTAATGAAAGGAAATGCTGTGTGCCAATGTTGTAAAGTAGTAACAAGATGTGATTTCATGGCACTCTTGCGTTGTATTACCATTTAAACACTGCTATGGTACCAAAGTTAAGGAAACAAAATTGTGAACGTATCATGCGTCAAATATTTCATCTGTAAACTTTAAATTTGCATGAAAGTATATGATGGCGGGTTGCATGAATTGTACGGTGATGAGTGTTTAAAAATAGAATTTAAGAGACTGATACAATTCCTCTTTTGACTGCCGGGGGATCTAGCAATTTGTTTTCTGTACGATTGTGTATATGTCTTGCCATGTGTCCGCAGGACGTCTCAAGAACAAAATGAGCTATACATTGAAATTTTGCAAGCAACATCAGCGAAGCCGAAGCGTGTTATGCAACACGAGGTGTAGCATACACCTAACTTGTATATTTGAGTTTACGATAAGTATAAATTATACTTTACGTAAAATTTGCCTCCAGCATATGTTGTGAAGTAAAACTATAACATGAAGTCATAAGGCGCATGGGTATAATTAGTGCTGTCACCAATCGACACCAACTATGTCAATGAAGTAATGAGAGGTTTGTCCTGTAGAGGGAGCTGTGAGGCGATTGTCTTGCTCCAACGTTATACTGAAATGTCACATCAACCTTGCATTTGTTAGGTTTCACAGCGAACTTTGGAAAATCAATGCAGTTAATGACATTTTATACAGTTATATATAAGACGTCAACATGAAGAAAAGTTTTTAAAATATTATTGTAGTAGAATATGGAATAGGATCAAAGTAAAAAACAATTTTAAAACCACTATGTATTTACCACTATGTTGTATAGTTTACCCGTATAAGGAAAGTGATGATGAATAGCGGTATTAGTTGATTTTGGTAGAGCCTAGTAAAATGCAAATTGTCAAATTACATTTATTACCCATGGCAGTCTCCTTTCTTTTCCAGGCTTCAGATGCACCAGCAACAGGTGTAGGTAGATAGGATAGTTTAAATAAAAAATTAAATCATAGCATCTTAAAAGGTGATTATTTACATTCTACATTACAGATCTAATCAATAAATCATCGAAAAACCACCAAGAGTGTCATATTTTTCATAATTCAAATTAAGACCACAAATATGACTTAAGTAAAACAAAGCCAAGTAGTCCCTCGAATACTGATAGGATAATGTTAGTGCTAAACATTTGTTATATCAACAAAAGGAATTGTATCTAATTTTAGTGATCCTTGGTTGTTTAAATAGCAAGTAATAATTGTAGTACAAGATGTTTTAGCAATATAAGTGAACAGAATTTATCAAAGTTATCTTAATAATTTTAGCATTGACTTGTAATTCTAAAGACTGGCAGGATAAGACTAAAGTTTTCTTTAACACGTTACATAAGCTAGATCATAGGGTTGGTCATCCCATTCTTGTCTTGTTTATTAAAATGCTTTTGTGTGTTTACACATTTATGTCCTGTTTTGAATGTCTAATGTATTTAATGTAGCACTTATTCATGAATAAGATAAAAGTTATTTATCTGTTTATTTTATTATAAATATATATTTGTGGATATGAAATATATATATATATATATATATATATATATATATATTATATATATATTTGCTGTTGTGTAAAGTTTTTGTTCAAGTTTTGTTTAATTTCCAATGCCCATGTTTTTTCTTTTACTAAAGGTACTCGTATGTATAAGTGTTGCGAAGGATGTCGTTGAAATTTGCATTAAGATATGGTGTATTTAGTAAGTAATTAGTATATATAGATACATTTAGGATACATAACTGTACATATAATAAATATTAAATTATGTGTTGTTACATGCTAAGTTTTAAATGTATTTCGTTAGATATAGTATTTATTTGAGCTATTTCACCACAATCCGATTGGCATTTATTTACAGATTGTTAACTTAAGATATTAACAAATTTTCAGATCCATATTTATTTGTAAGTAATATTGATAAGACATATTTATACGTTATTTTCGCTCAAGTTTCGGCTAGAGGGAATCAAAAATAAACTGCGTGTTAAACAAATGCTTATTTCTGAATAAAGAGATTGAATTTAAATAAACTGAAAGCTGTCTGTCAAGCAGAAATTAACAGTAATAAAATGGATAGAAAATAGATTCTGATTCAGAAAATAGAAGAATGATTCTGCTGTTGGCTAGCTTTAAGATGGAATATAGAATGTATTAGTTCATTCTGAACTTTTTGAGGTTTACTTCTGAGTACCTAAATAATGTCATTGACTATGGTATTGCATAGTTAAAGTGGTGGGAGTAAAATTATTTTTAATAAAATAAGTTTAATAGTTAATTACAATAAAAGTTATAAACGTTTTCATTCCTTTCATGTATAGATTTTTATATTGTTAAATTCTACCCAGTAATTAATAATGCATGAAAAAATTTGTTTAATTTCCACTCATTTAATAATAAAAAATGCGATGTTATAAAATTACAAGATATACTATTTTTTAATGATCTATGATTTTTTGGCTTGTAATAGGTGTATAGTGGATGAGGTTTTAACAGTTTCCCAAATTTCTCACGACACCCGCAGCAGCGCTAGTGTCTCGCCCACGCCGGTAACAAGGTCTGCTATCAAAAATGGCAATCCTCGATTGCTGGTTATTCGTGATTCTAACCGGTACGTTACATCCCAGTGTTATATAATTATCAATTAGATAAGCATCATTAGTCTAAGAATATGCATTCACTTATGAATATGCCTCCTCTAGAACAACTAATTATAATTCCTGTAGTTGGCCGTTTACTAAATATACATTGTGAGGATAACAGTATAGATAAAAGTATATTATTTATAATTATATAATATACATTATAAATGTAAAATTCAATTATAAAATTAGAAAAGGGATATTTACAATTTATTCCAAAATTAACAATTACTTGGCAGTGTTCTTCACTATTACTTTCTAACGGCAATACACTGGCAGTAAACTACTAATTGAACGAAAATGAGTCTCTTACAGATCAAGTTATATTGGCGTTCTTAATTAATAATATTTTATTTTATTGAATATTAACAACCATAAATAACCATTTTTAAATAGTTCCTTTCCCAGTTTACATTATTGTATAGGTAAATGTTCCCAAAGTATTACGTGAAACCGGTTTAAATATCTAGAGAAATTATAAAAACTAAATTGCATAAGATAAATCGCTAATTATTCGCACTTTGCTACACTTATGAATAGTATATTCATGTATCGATTTCTGCTGAAATGGTCAGTATCGGTCTACTACAGCCTAATTAGGGACGACCAGTGGTCGGTGTGGTTACGAGAATTCCGTTCAGAATTTCAAACAAAGGGAACCCAATATGGGACTGAATACAATATTCAGCTCTATGGAACATTTGGCAAATATGCATTTATATGAACCTTCCTGCTATTTGCATTGGGGTGTCTATGTCGAACGCTTTATCCAGTTGAAGTATTTGTAGACATATTTGATATTTTAGTGTTGGTTACTGGGTATGACATTATTTCCGTTTTTATGGACTTACACCGACCTACAAGCTCCAAGTGATTGATACTGGTGAAGGATGATGGATGATCTGAACGAATGGATCACCATTTTTCACAAATTTTTCTGTAATGTTTTTGACTGTTGTAAATGAGGGGGAATCAATTTTAGGTGGTACAGTGTGATCTTTATATGATGTTGGTGACACTTTAATGAAAGAATATCACTTTTACACGTGGTTTGGTTGGGTGTGGAATGCTATTATAGAAAGCTTCTCTACTGAAAGATTGGTGGCTAATGTTATATTCTCTTCTGAATACTCATGGAGGCCTTTTCACCCTTTTTCCCTTGTTTAGTGTTAAAATGGTAATGCAATTTTGCTTAGTGATTTTATATTAAATTTATATTAATTTTCTCGAGACACGTTTTGTGTAGCATTAGTAACAGATCAAGATTACCAATGTATAATTTTTAACATTGTATTATATGTCGCTAATTTAGACTTGCAATTTACAATATATCAAGAGTGGAGACTTTTTTTCTGTTTGCTGGTGTCTATATTAGTTCACATTAAGGATTTATTTTTCTCGATGTGTGGTGTATACTTGTTCCAATGTATGTTGACTGATCAGGATTAGACTTTAAGAACACTTCTTTTTTTGGTTTGATTTAATATTCTAAAATTAAACGTTTAGTTGTAGGGATTAGGTATAAAGCATTTTTATATTGAGATAATATGCATTTTCCATAAGTGTGGCCGTGGCGGAGTTACGATGAATGTTCTCTTCGTTCGTCCGGTGAATATTTATTCCCTTATCCACCAAATAGCAATTCAACATCAAAACAAGCGGCAATACTTGACTAGTATATTCTTTAATTCTTAAGTAAGCAATTTAATATCAATTAAGCGATAAAACTTGTAAATTAGTTGTGGAAGAATACATGATTTTATTAGACTTTATACATATATATATATATATATATATATATAAGTATATATATATATATATATATATATATATATATATATATATATATATATAAGTATATATATATATATATATATATATATATATATATATATAATATACATTTTTCATTTAATTTGCTGCACATAAATCATTGTTTTGCATAGAACTCATTATTAGATACAGTTCTCCATAATGTGACAGCTGTAATTTTGTGAACCACAACGACCGCAACGACCGAGCCTGATGATTATAGAATAATGATGTTTGATGCTGGTACAGACCACAGAATTCGCTACCAGTTCATGAGGACACATAAATAACAATCCTCATAGAGTTGTGGTATGATAATGATACAAGAGTAATTTCGTGTCTTGTACATTTATGTACCGTTTCTCTTTTGGTCATGAAGTTCGTCTTAGTTACTCAAAATCACTCCTTACTTTTTTTAATTGATCTGATAACAAATCAACTTTACACCATTTCTAGGATAGAAATAAAATGAAGAAATAGACAGGCATCCGATATACTGCAGATCAACTTTAGTGTTCCAATATTGGTCTAATATAAATTGATATTGCTTTTGTGGAGGACATGTAATAGGGCCCACTAAAGCATGTAATGGACATACTTCCAATGCAAGAAATGCAATTCGTATTTTACTTAGTATTTTAGCTTATGTTTGACATTTAAATTTGCTATACCTTTTGAAAAACTTACATGGTTATTTTATTGGTTACGACCAACATTTATGTATAAATTGTATATATAGCTTAGCCGAAGAATTGTCCGAATCCGTAAACGGGAAATAATCGATATTTTAACAAAAACTGGTGTGATCATGATAATTTTTATCATGTGACAAATAACAACACATAATGAAGTTGCTTTGGTTGGTAAGAGTTTTGTTACGGTATGTGGGATGCTTCGAGGTTGTGTGCTGTTGTGGTCATACTTACTGCCTCGTTGTTTAACCCTACATAAGTTTTATCATAGGACATATTAACAAAAGTAATAAAATTACTTTTTGGATTGGTTGGTAACGGTTTTGTTACGATATTTCGGATACCTAGATGTTGTGCGCCGTTGTAATCTTATACACTGCCTAGTTGTATAAAACGTTGATTTAAAATGTTTATATTATAATATACGCAGGTGTTAGTATTCCTTTTTATCCTGGAAATGTACAGTGCCCTTAAGTTCAAGTATAAAAATGCGGATGTATGTATGCGTGTTGTCTCAGAGTATGTATGTGATTTGTACTCATATATGTATGTTATAGCTTATGTATTTTTCTTTTCTTTTATTACTATAGCACACATTTGACCATTATATTTTGTTTTTTGCCAAGTTTATATAAATATTTCTATTTATAATTTAACAATAGGGAGTCCATCAAGAAAGTAAAATAATAACACCGATTTAAAATGTTCATTTTAAATTCAAGGCTGGGACCTCATTAGAAGCTCTGCTTTGGAGGCCCTGTATTTTTCTTAAAGTTAAATTTTTATGTTAGTGGTATAAATGCTATTTTGACGTGACAACGTCTTAAATTAGGTTGCGGCTCGGAGTCACTCATGAAAAAGTGTAACGCCCGGTAACGTTACGATGCCCGTCCAGTGGGTCCGCCGCACGGGATCCGCACGGGATAAAGCAGATAACTGTGGGTCCGCCGCACGGGATAAAGCAGATAACTATGTTTATTCGTGAAAATGTGGAGTGCTTAGATTCGTCATTTACAACAACTACAACAATAAAGGTAAATAATTGTACACTGATATTTCATTATCGTAAACTATGATTGATTGATTAATTGTTAGATTGACACAAAAGTTGAGAAACTGAGTTTATAGGTTATGTCATACTATTGACAAATGTTGATAGTGTTAAGTAAATTATTAGTTTAAATCACTCTGCAATCAATCGTAATTCAGTCGATTGAGAAGAAACAGCGCGTATTGCTAGTCAAACATTTAAAATAACAAATTATAACCTCTAACCTGTCATAACAGTGCGACCAAACAAACGAACTAAACCGACCAATCACCACGCGCGGAGTTAGAATTTAACTGTGTTTAGCAAGAATTTCAAATTCCAATTTTAGTAAATGTTTTATTCAACTTTACCATTTACAATAACAAATTTTAATTAATTTCAAATTATGTACAATGTTTTAGTAAACAAAATATATTTCTATAGTTAAAATTTGTGCAATTCTTATTTTCATTCAATTCCTTGTTCCTATTGTGCAATTTAATAATATTCATATCAATAAATATTCTACCGAGAAAAAGACGTTGTCACGTAAAATCTTCGCCCGTAAAACCGACTTTACAGGCAACCATATTTTTTTTTATATTTGTAACATAATATGGTATATTTTAAATATTATTTTGTGTGTTTTGTCTTAAGGTTCTGAGCACGAGAAAGGCTGTGTTATATTCTATTTTGTTTTTAACATCTTTGTTTTTGTATTTTGTTTAAATTTAAAAGTATATTTTCAAGAAGATTATTTTTGGTTTAACTGTCAAACAAGAAAGAAATAAGATGTATATTACTTTCTTTGAGAAATAATTTTTTTTCTTTCTTTAGTTGTATAAAACGTTTATAGACTTTCTATGGACTATTTTAGAAGCAATTCTTATCACTTACATGTAAAATATTTGTTGCATTAAACAATAAGTAGTAATTCAGATTATATTTTCAGTGAAGAAAGGTCCAATAGTTTATCACGAACGGGTTTCTCGTCTAACGGATGTGTTATTTAAAGACTTCCTTGATCGAAGCCGGATGATGCGCCTCCGCAACCACTTGCGCGGCACTGGGCGATGTTAACCCGTTCTAACAACCAGACCTTGGGTAATGGCGTATTAGTGATTCCGTGCGGTGCTAAACACCGCAATTTGAAATCATTACACATTATGCCTGCATCGTTACGTGGGAGAATTTGTGGTCGGTGAAAAACCTGGTTAAGATAGTCTTTAACTAGTCGTTTAACTAATAAAATGGTTTGGCAGTTTAGGCCCGGATCGCTTGTATTATAACAATATTAGAAAGCAGGACATAAAAAGGTTACGGGTTTGAGCGTTATTAAATTAAAAGCCTTATCCAGAAATTAGCTTTATTTTTGATAGCTCACGTATTTTTCCGTTTTAGAATCTCTTGAATCATAACAGGGTTTTGTTAAATCATCAAATTTCTTGTGGTTGTTTGCGTTATTTGAAATTTGTAAAAATTATAAAAATAAAATCTTTCATATTTTGATACCAGTTAAAACTATAAATCATTGAACAGACAGTAGACAACTCTTTTATTAGAACTCATCAAAACCAGCCATAATAGTAAAATTTTAACAAATTTAAAACATTATGAAACATTTTCCATTACTTTTTTCGTGCCATTAAACATAATAGAGCAATTTAGGGTATTTTAACTAATTAAAAAAATATAGAATGGTATTAGCTGGAAAAGATTTAACCCATTTAATATACCACCACGCTTTACTACGTTTATGGTAATACAACCACACAAATGCGATTTTCCAGTACAGTTATAAATTAATGTGATAATATAATAATATGTAATAGAATCCATATATACATAAAACAGTAATTAGGTTTATTGAAAAATTCTGAATTTTTAGTATGTATAGTGTTTTCTTTGTATGAGTAAGTATATTAACTTATTTACAAAGTACCTAAACCATTTACTAAAAGCATTGTGAATTTTTGTTGAATTTATGCATTAATTCACAATTATAGATTTTAATACATTTGTAAAAGTAAATGCAATAATGCAGAGGCATTATTGATTATGGTAAATAAACTTGTGTTTTAGTGTTATTTACATTTAGAAGAAAGCGTAACATCCTTACAAACATAAAAAAATTTATATATATATATATATATATATATATATGCAACTATTTAATTCGTTGTAATAGTATAAATGTCTAATCAATTAAGTATAATCAACAACAAAGGACATTTCTTTTAGTGTTTTTCAATGTCATGTATCACTTAATGCAAATAAATTTATTTCGTAAAAGTGGTCCTACACACAGTTTAGATAAATTAGGAAATTATATAATTTAAATACAAAGCGTTTGGAACTTGGTGTAAAAGATACACGGTTATTATACATAGCATTTACAGCTAAACAGTGGCCCTTAACTTTATATAACTCTATATAATTAATAAGGAATTGTGTAAGGTTTTTTAATAAATTAGGGACACATGAGTAATAAACACGATTTTTTCAACATTACTTTGACATATGCGTAATAAACACGTTTTTTTCGTCATTACTTTGACGTATTCGTAATAAACACGATTTTTCAACATTACTTTGACATATGCGTAATAAACACGATTTTTCAACATTACTTAAAATAAACTACTAACAATTTTCGTAGACTCTAACAAAATGAGAATTTAGACAAGGTTGAACAGTTTTTTTTATAACTGGTAACCTTTAATCGTGGTTTAAAGTGACTGAAAGTATAAAGTTTTTAAGATTTACAAATTAACTTTTATATTTAAGAGGATATTTACCTGTTTAAAGCAAATGAAAAACATTTCATAATAGTTTTAAAACTTCCTCAATAATTATCTTTCAATTTGTATATTAGACTTAAAGAACATCCTTCGTAGACTGACAAAGCTTAACGTTTGAGTAACTGGAAGGACAAGTTTCAACAAGAGATGTTTGTAAATTTCAACTAGAAATCTGAATTCACCTTGATGTAATTAATTATTCTAGTACCTTGCGCAGCAACATTTCTTTCTTGACAACATCTAATGCTCCTTACAGCCCTCGTTCGTACCTGGAAGATACAATAAGTAAAAATTCCCGCTTTAAATAATTATATAATTCTAACTAACCTAAATGTATAGTATTATTTCAGTCTGCTACCTCCATCTGTGGTACAAATAAACATTTCATTAAGTATGTAATTTAACTATTTATAATTAAATTATTTTTTCGTGAGATTTCTACAAATGAATCTTTCACTCGTGTTTAGGACACAAAATAATAACTTTAATGGAAGCTCACCCTATCAGAAGTTACCATAAAGGTGGGAAATTAATAATATTCAATAACGTTTTCCTGGATTTGTATCTTTTACTTAGAAATAATAAAAAAGTAAAGTGCATTACAGTTAATAAGTAATTATCAAAAAAGATAGTGTAAAATCATTTTGAAATTCAGAGCTTAACAACTAGAAAACAATGGAAATTTAAATACACATTATTTTTCACCAGATATAATAATATAATACATTAAAAATATCGCAAAACATAAATGATTCACGAGAGAATATAATTTAATACAACATAATTACTTGTTTGCTTATAAAACAGTAAAACATCGATGTTTTAACTTCAATAATTCTATTTGAGTGGTAGAAAATTGTTTAAACTAAACTTTTACCTGTTATCCTTTTGAGTTTAGCTACAGTCATTTACTTAAGGGAATCAATTTGTTTTGCGTAACATTATCTTAGCACAGGAATTAACATATTAAATTTATTGGAAATTATCATTACAGTATAATCTCACATTTTAAGACGCGTACATTTATATAAAACAGTTACGATAATTTCTGTTTTAGCAAGCCACCGAGATATTGGAAGGTCTAGAGGTCGAGTCCATGACGTGACCGACCCTCCCCACCCGACACGACTATGGGAGTGATGACAGACTTGTCCTGTTAAAGGAGCAGAACCCCGGGCCATCGTGCTGTACCACACCGTGACTCCATTGTTGAACTTGATAAATTCACTGTCTCTGCTTAATTTATGGTAGCCGAGGAGAATTCACAAATATAATCACTAACCAATAAGGCGAGTTTCTCTTCGTAGTTTGCAAATTATTTAGAAACACCATTGGTAATCAATCTCCCACATAATTATACCTATCAGTTTTGGATAAAACTGTAGAAGTAACTTTGTTATCATTTTGACCACCGAATGGTAAATTACCTATTGTTGGCAACTGCATAGTAGTTCGCTATCACAGTGTCTGATACGGATTGAGTTAAATGAAAACGAATCAAAACAAATATTTGTTAATGTTTTTAGTAATAACAAACACATCAACAAAAGCTGTAAATGTACTTACATATTTTAAGGCAATTTTATTTAAGTAGATTACAGCGGGAGCTTGCCTCTATTTTAATAATATCTAATGTCTCAACAGTATTATACTAATTTATTACATAAAAAGGCATATTGGTGCAATAAACAAATATATTTTAAACATAGTTTACATAATTAATAAACTGAAATTGTAATCAGTTTTATCAATTCCGAGAATTATACAATAAAATAACAGAAATACGACTCTAAATAACTGCCATAACTTCTAACTCCAGAAAACTTGCCGTAGAAATAACACTTACATATCCTTCCAACAAAATCGTTAGCCAGTATCGTTCAAAATAAAATTAAAGATCGAAACCATTTCAATTTAAGCATCAAACTGTAAGAGAACAAATTATATATTTGTAAGAGTATGAATTGACGCAGCCTATAATGCTTCATATCAGTTCAATTACAAACTTATTTAAAAACGTATTTAAATAAAAATAATTTATCTTTAATAAGATACACGCAACGTAGTCATTGGTGATTTATTATTAAAATTGAATTTAACTTTAATTCGCCTTCTTCTTAGTGCAGTGTTTGTAATTTAATGATGTTATAATGATGAGATGAGACAATGAGAACTACAATTTAAATGGATTACAATATATTTTTTATTTTATTTTTTAGGTGTATCTGATGTTGAAACGATGTAAATTGTTAGTTTTGAGTTTCTTCGTCGTCGACTTCAGACGAACATAGCTCTAGATTCGAGGACTCAAGTATGTAGTAGTAGCATCAGATTCCAGACGGTGCATTAAGAGGAAGGTGAACTGGAGATTAACATTAACATTACCTCAAAATTTAAAAAGCTTTTATCCTGTAAAGAATTAATATTTAGATAAGTCTGAGAAAAGATATTCCAGCAGTAAGTATACAGTGAGTATTAACTAATGTCAACATACTAAGGTAGCATACGTAGCTATAAATGTGTGCAGTAGTCTCGTGCCGTAAAGGGCAAACCACCAGTTAAAAGCGTATGCAAATCTACTACACTCACATTACACACACAGTTATAGTAATTGTGTGAACATTTCCTTAACATATGTTCTCGATGTTTAGATCGGTGCACATTTACCCACTCAGGCCTATTTTTACCAGTACAGAAAAGCTGATTTCAATTCGATAACTGAATAATACTCTAAAAGCCTCTCAATTTTTCAGAGAATATTGAAATATCATTCGACAACATTTTGCCAGGGTAACAATTACACTAATTTGATCTAATTTTGCTCTCTAATTAGCTCTTAATTAATAAACTTCCCGTTCAACACAGTTCAGCGAAGTTAACTCGAGGAACCTTCGAAATATTAAGCCTCAACAGTTGATCGAGGGCCGGTAAATTAATTACTCACTCGGACGGACCATCAAACCTGATAATCTGTTTACACCACGCGGCAGGACGAATCGCAAATATTTATTGGTGTAACTCCATCCCGGTTATTGAGTTACTCAATGGAGCCAAAATGGACGTATAACTAGCTTAAAATAAAGTGACAACGTACATAGAAAGTTATCAATGAAATTTTTTTAATTATTTAATCAAGGAGTGATTTTGATGCAATTAGAGGCCGTTAAATAATCCAATTAAGCCAATAGTACTACTTTGCTTTGAACTATATGTTAAGTAATATATATAGAAATATCGAGTCTCGGTGTTTGTGCTTGCAGTTCTCGAAAACAGCACGACTGAATGTTATGACATTTTGTAGGTTAAAAAAGTCGTAAAGAGTATTTCATACATTATAGCATTAGGGTCCTTATTCAGAGAAATGTTTAAAAGGTAAATACATTGTAGTCAAATTGAGAACAATCCTTATGGCCTTTTTCAGTACGACACCGCCACATTCGACGAAATTACTTTGTTGGCTTGATTGGTAATGATTTATTGACGTTTTATCGAGGCATTCTATACTTAGTTGTACCGTTTTATTTAGAAGACAATCAGTGAATATCTTTTTATATTAAGTAAAATTGAGCTTCATATATAAAACGTTACCTTCTAAACAACTCAACTTTTGATTATATTCTTTAATATACCATTATCGTATTGCAGAAACATTAGACTTTATTTATTATTATTAGTGTGCATTAGTATTATTATTATCTACTCAAATATGATTCTCTTTTCATGTCAATTGCCTAGCAGATATATGAGTTTCCCGTTTTTGAGGCGTAAGTATTAGCGTACCATCATAGAACTCATTTTTGTCTACATAGAAATGAAGTTTCATAAAACATTTAAAGTGTACAAATGAAATATATCTTGAAATATTTTGCCACAAAATTCATTTACATTTTTGTTGTAGAAGTTATATTTTATAGCAGTGTTAAAAAATTAAAATTCCGGCTAGCGAGGGTAGAACAACACAAAAGAGGGCTGAGGTAAAATAATGCCTTTAACTTCCAAAATTGTCTATTATATTACCTTCTTAGTTTTAGTGTATGAAAAAAGTTTCATTT
Organism: Homalodisca vitripennis; assembly: GCF_021130785.1. Classification (NCBI taxonomy): domain Eukaryota; kingdom Metazoa; phylum Arthropoda; class Insecta; order Hemiptera; family Cicadellidae; genus Homalodisca; species Homalodisca vitripennis. Next base: position 119,801,409 of record NC_060208.1, read on the forward strand.
GGTAACATTTCCTATAATTTTACGTAATTTGTTTTAAAATGTATTTATTTAGGTACTTTATAGTTGCTATCATGGTTAACCCTGATATCAATATATAACTATTAGCTAACGCTCAGCCAATTCCCATAGAGTGAAAGGTACCACATTCAAACTTAGTGTTCATATATAAATGAAGTTTCAAGCAAAACGTCAAATTTATTGGTCGGTTAGTGTTTCATATATCGTGCGGTTAAGTTAGCGCGCATGGAGTTAACACTCATCATGTTGTGATTCCTGACTAATGCGTGTTATAACACTTATGCTATGATTTATTAAAACTAGAGAATAAGATCAGATTCCACATCCTGAAACGAAATGTTTCTGGTATATTAAGAGCCTCATGACCCAAGAAAGAGTTAAAATAAAGGTCTAAAATAACATTTGCACTGCCTAGAAGTAAAGTTTTCAAATCCAAGTTCAAACGCGAAAGGAATTGGCCTCCAGATCATCGAATCTTAGACTGTAGATTATCACTATTCATGTCTCAGAGGTAGCGTGTAATCTGCAAAGAATGAGATAACTTCTCTACAAATGAACCCAATATTGTAACCTTCACAGTGCCGGACTATTGTTCCTACCTCTAGTCAAACTATCAGTACCATTTTAGCAGCTATGATAAATAACTTCTTGTATGAAGCTTGGAAAAATAAATATCCTAATGATTTATCATCTTATTTGAGGAGTTATTAAGAAAGTAACACATCTTCGGCCAATGTAAAACATTCTGAACTAGTGAAAAAGTTGCAGCCCATTTTTCATGCTGTTTCACCACATGATCATCCAAGAGTTTTTCAAATTTTACTGAGTAGTATTACTCATAAAAGAAACCTGTGTGTACCTTTGACTAATTTATATTTCTGGCAGCAGGATAACTATATCAGAATGCATATCTCAGCAAACACAATTCACAGGTGGAGATGAAATTTTGGAGAAATCTATATTTAGGTTGAACATTTAAAGCCGTTTAAATCGCTTCAGCATGACATCTATTATATCAAACTCCACAAGCCTTAATTTCTGCCCCAACTATTGGTTGGGAGCCATCAAAATGTCGAAATTTCTTGATTATCAATAAAAGCTTTAGTATAAAATATCTGTATAAAAACCGAAACCGTTTCTTCTCAGCAACAAGAAATAGTGTATTGAGGGGGAGGAATCCTATATAAATATAGAATTCCTATTACTTATTTATAAAATAGAGTACTGATAACAGTGAGGTGTGGGATATAACCTAACTAACAGACCCAAATCAAAATTCAATTACGAAAATCTATGCCACCTTTAAGCATACATAATAAAACACTTAGTATATAGGTTTAAGGAGCATACAAACCCCAAGATCTGGGATGTAATTTACCATTAGTCATTGGGCCAGAAAGTTCCTCGCGCTCGTATCAACATTTTGAGGGCCAGATTATAGTTCTGGAATCTCTTTGTGACTAATCACTAACTGCGTTGTTTGCTGTAATCTCTCGGTGTTTAATCACTTATGGCGCATTGTACTGTGTGTTAACGCAGTAGGTCTCAAAGCTTGTAATTGAACTGATTATAAGTAATTAATTGCTGCAAATTGTACATTATTATTCCATTATAATAATACTTAATTATTTTATATCACTATATTCTGTCATTAATTAATATCTCTATTATTACGGTCTTGAAGTTTTTCTTCTTGTGATCAGAGAAGGTCAAATCAGTGAAGAGTAATCTGTAGGCGTACGGTATTGCAACATTTCAGTGATAAATCACCGTGACATACAGCGCTGTAATGCTTTAGCGATTTATCTTAATTCGAGCGTTTGCATCTATGTATTATTAATTGTAAACTTACTTCCATATTTTATTCGATTACTCATTAATAACTCGTGACAAACATCTCAATATTGCAATGCAGTCTAATACATATTAGTCTCATGTGGCGTTCAGTTCCGTGATTACCAACAGGGATTAATCACTTACTGTACGCTAGTTACCTAACGGCTACGTATTTGGGAGTTAGTGGGCTATGTTTTACCGTAATATTCTGAATATATCACTTATATTCTTCATTCTAAAAATTCTATTATGTCAAAATACTTCAAGTGTGGTAAATTTTTCCAAATTGAAAGTTTATACTTAGTATTAGAGATTTAACATGATAGATACATATTGTGTCAACTTCGATCTAGATCTTCATAAATTAAGTTCTTGAATTATTATATAATCTTTCTTCCTAAAAACTAATATGCCGAAAAATGGATTCAACCTACGAGTTCTGAAAACATAAAACTGAGTGTTCGTCCAAAATACGGTTAATACTTACGGGGATATTTCTGAAGTTAGATTTTTATCATAATACTTACAAGGGAAAAAGGATGCTCTTGTTTGTCATAGTTTTCCCCCAGTGTCAATTTTGAAAAAAATCAGGGTATTTGAAACAACCACGGTAGTAAAATAATATATTTTGTTACATTTATACTGAATGTCTCTCATTTTGTGCACATTTAATTTTATGTACCAGATTCTACTCAGATTTGGTCCTTAATTGAGAAGATTTGTAGTCTATTATTTCATTACTGCAAGGGTTTTTGAACTGGATGTATCAAATAGTTTTCATTTTAAATTAAAATTAGCCTACACTTGTTTAACAATGCATTTTAAGAATTTGGAAACACATGAATATGTTTAAAACATTGCATGTAAAATCTGTAAGCTTTGCACAGCGATATACGTATATATTAACTACTTTTTATGCAATAGCCATCACATGCCTACACTGGGGTGACAAGCAGAAAAAATAGCGCTATTTTTACTATAGATTGATACTATAATTTTGCGACGGTCCGTAGAGGTTGACATAGATATCTGAAATTCAAACATGAGTCAAGTCATTATTTTACAGGTTTCTTTTGGTAGAACTAAATACCCAAAACTGGATTAACATGGTAGTCCTGTCTGAAATAACGGCATGAAGGTGAAAAGACTCTAAAAATTTGTGCGAAACATCTGTTATTTATGTATCGGGAACGTAAAATAACAATAATTATAAGAAAAAAATACGCAGACCTAAATTAAAAAGTAATAAAAATAAGTGTGATGAAAGTCACTATCCCTAAAATAACTACCGAAATACGCATGAAACACACGCTCATTTTACGTAGTGATATCAAATACTGATTCACTTTTGTAAAATTTTCAGATACGATAAAAACTATCAGCGTTAAAATTTTGAAGGGCCTGTACACTGCTTTCAAAGTAACAAGACATTGGGTATATATAGGCGAGGGGGAGGATCTATCCTGTCCTATCCCACGGAATATAAATCAAGGGTGGTTGGAGACGAATCACTACCTCTTCTTTTGCTACATTGGATGAATCGAATAATTGCGGAAATGGTAGAATGGCCATCTCAATTGTAGCTTTCCAAAAACCTTCAGCACTCCGTTCTTCTCAACTAACTAGACCTGTAGACAAAGATGGCTCTTCCTTCATTCCAGTATTTTAACAGTTGTGGTTAGTAACGCCCACATTGAATACCCTTTTTGTTGCCAAGATATGAGTGGCATGAGTTCACTTACATTTAGCTTCACGTTTATAGGTTTCTAACGAGGACTAATTGAAAAATTGAAGGGTGACGAATTGATGTGATGAGAGGAACCGCCCCCGCAGCCGCGGACCTCAGTTCATGAGTCGTAAATCATGACATCCAGCCCCTATAACGTACTTAGTATTTGACCAGTATGAACCAGGAGTCATCTTAACTAATTATTTTTTTTTATGTAGCTAACACATAAATAAGTAATACTACTTTATTAGCAATGTTTGAAAAAGCATTTACACCATGCAACACCTTATTTGTCAAAACTATTATTTACTTTACTATAAAAACAATTATTGGGTAGCCATTTCATAAAACAAATTCTCTGTTTCTAGTTTTGAAAATATAAAACTGGAGTAAACTATCATATATCTTTTCGGCTAAAATTTAAGTTTAGATGAAAAAATCCAGTTTGTAGTATATAAGTTACGGTTTTCCTATTAATTCAATTCAAACATTGATCGAACAAGTGATATCATTATCAACATTGATATAAAAAAAACAAGTGACATTGACTAAACAAATGATTGTGGTTAAGTTATGATTGGTTTCAATTGTCACCGATATTTTCAGAACAGTCATACTAATAAAAGAGATTGCATGAAATTTAAGGCTCCATTTCACTCCGACGCCCGCACATAGCACTGGCGCGGGTCGGCGGATCGGGCTCGCCACAATGCCGCAATACCGGCCTATTTGCCACATGAATGCCCCGGTGTAATTGGTGAATGCCGGGCATACAGCGAGGCCCAGTCGCTACTGCCACCTCGCGAACAAAGACTGTGGAATGTCACAGCAGAATGATCACGTGATCTGAGTATTAGAGATACTTCCCATATCTGACATTTCCGCCGAGTATTGGGTGGTATATAAGCGACGTGTCGTGCTAAAAAAAGTAATGGTCAGTACCCATAATGGCCGTGAACTTTCAGTCACATTAGAGATTTAAAATCGATATATCTCACAGCCATGAGTCATCGTCAACATTACTTAATAATAACAATAACAATTTGTATGTTCCACTGAACTAAATTCTTAGAAATTATTCGGAAAAGACGTAAATTTTAATTTGTAAATATAATTTAATTTAGAAGAAAATAACAAACCAATAATTATACTTTTTATTCTGCTGGTTCTTTCAACACCAAAGCTTTCTTCAAGAGTCTCTTTACAAAAAATTAATTCCAAAAATTACATTACTTTTTTTACATTTCCTGAAACGGTCTGATTTAATGAGATTTTAGTTTTAAATTGTAATGCGCGGTGTAAATTTTAAATGAAGTCGTCATAGCTTTTAGTGTTATATAATGTTTTAATATTTTTGAAAATAATATGGAATAGTGTATGAGTTCAGTATTTAGACAATAGCTTGTTACAACACACTTGTGTCTGTTTTAAATTTGTATATCTTTAAATAAAAATGAATACATAGTATATAAATTACAATAATAAATACACTATACACATTTTAAAACTGAATAGAGAACCATAAAACATCGTTCTAGCCGTTGAATATGGAAATAGGTAGTAACAATGTTATTTAGGTAAATTAAAGGAATGAGGATTTAATTATGCTGAGTTAATTTATGAGTGTTTCAGTAAACGTTTACAGTTAAACTTTCATTTGCACAAATTAATTAAATTATTACTATTTATGACCAGATAAAACTTTAATAGAAACAAGGAAATTTCATTTAAGGGATTTAAGCAAACTGCTAAAAGAAAAGAAAACTTTACAACATAATTTACAACATAATCTTTCTCAACCGTGTTCAACCAGATAAAGGTGTTGATTGCATGAATTAAAATAAAAGTTATGTAGAGAATATTCAAAATATTCCAGAAAAGTTTTTTGTTATTAAATCTAATTTTTAAATTGCAAGTAAAGCATATTTTATCCAAACATTTAAGTATTTCGTTTATGAAATTTATACACAAAATTTTAATTCAGCAATAAAACTGTTCATAATTCAATAGTACATCACCATGCCGTTCTTCGTTAATGTTCAGTGTTTTCGTTTCTCCAAAACCACAACACGCATTCGAATCCCGTTAGTGTATGGAAATTCCTAGCACAACCTCTTTTGAGTGTAATCGTTTATCAGGTAATCTGGCATAAGCAGAGCTTCAGAAAATGCACAAAATATATTAGTTCGTATACAAACTGAAAAGCAAAGGAAAAACAAAGTCTAAGGATTGCTAGTGACAACTGACTTATGGCCCACCCCGTATTAATTTATAACTGTGTAACTTATAAAAGTAAAAGTTGGTAGAAACATTAATGGAATCTGAAATAATTTAAGAACAGATTCGATATTATACTCCAGTTTATAAATGAGAGAGGAGGGGAAAATTAGGGTAAATGTTTACCTTGTAGTTGGATACTAGGTCAGGGTCGGAAATGCGTTGTGAGACAAGGAAGTGTTCATGATGTAATGACTGAAACGATACTGAAAAACGGTCACATGGCTACCTGGAATAATTTTAATCACTTGGCCAACATAATTGTTAGAGATATTGGTCTAATTATCATATATTTTGTCATGTTCTCGGTGAATTTAAAGTAAGGACAATATAAAACACTAATATATATCCACTAGATAACATTATAGCTATTTTAATCAATCCACACACAATGACATTTTATTGAGGGAACAAAACTAAAGGTAAATAAAGTCTCGCAATATATTAGTGCTGGCCAAAGCCACAGTGAGGGAAACCACAGCCATGGAAGCCACAGCCTGGAAAGCCACAGCAACACCGACACGACGGCAGCAGATCCAGTTAACTGTTACATAGATAACTGATTGTCGATTCGGACCTATAGCCGTAATCCCATCGAGTGACCGCTGCTGGGTTTTCAATTAGAGTTAGCTTCATCCGGTCAATTAATGAACCGGATTATGTAAAATTGTTTAAACAGCCGTAATTCTCCGCGTACACTGATATATTTGTGGTTAATCATTAGTGACTCAACGCGGCTTTGTTTATAATATAGATCTACAGTTAATTTGTCAAGAGATATAAACTGGAAAGCTTTCTCGATTAGTTCGTACATTGTTCATGAGCTCAACATATAACGGCAGTGTTTGTATTGTTTTAAATGGACAATGAAAAATTAATCACGTCCGTTATGCCAGTTACTATGTTTCCATAATGTTTTTTAACGAATAAAACAAAATTTATTTAATGTTGGAAGCAAATTTGATCGTTATTTATAAGACATATCAATTCAAATAGTTTCTGAATTTTTTTATGTATATGATACATGTGTCACAGATTAGGTTTTGCTATTAGGTTAAACTATGATTATGATCGGAAATAATTGACCTGTTTCCTTTGTGAAGAAAAAATGTAAATAATAGCATAAATTTAATGTGAAAGCCAATTACGAAAGGTAAATTTAAATATATCTGTTATAAATAAAATAATATTAAACTTTCATCCATCCTTTGTTCAAAATTAAGTTTTCGTGTATTATTTACTTTATGCCGAAAAGTATTTTGCCACCTACAGGAGCGAAGGATTTCAAAGTTCGTATAATTTTTAAATGTTTTTTGTAACGGTTGAAAGTAAGCAATACTCGCTTATCCTTTAATTTATTTCAATGGCATAACATATTAAAGTATTATGAGTGAGATTTACGCTTTCTATACTACTATTTATCCCTTCTGTATAGTCAGTTAAAACAAATTCTTGTACGCAGATTTAAGTAAAAAGTTTTGGTTACTTTATTCTAAACAATTGTCGTGCCGCTATTGATTACAATAATGGACTAAAATATGAAGTAAGATAATTTACTTCGTGCAGAATAAATTTTTTATGAATCTAGAAAGCTAATACATTTTTAAATTTAAATATCAGTGTTATTTTGTGAAAGCATACGATCAGTATCATGCTCATAACTGATGTTAAACTGATGAGAATGTAGACTTCAGACGAACGTGGACTACTGGTTTCAGGGATAGAGTAAATATTCCTAACTACACAACATTTAAATGATAAAGGAGTTTCGGGCATATTCCGTCGTTATATATTACAAAGTGCATAATACTAAGTTTTGAGGATTTAATTTTACTGCCTTGGAGAGGTCAAAAATTCTTAGTCAATGTTAAAAAAAACGCGTAGTAAAGCCAAATACGTTTAGTCCCTGACTGGTACAACATAAAGTGTCTCTTCTGTGGAGTGACGTCGGTTGAATTAATATTAGCAGTGTGTACTTCAAGGCGTTGGTGTACCGTTTGGATATGATATACTTTTTGAGTGACAGTTCATTGTTACACAATTTAGATTTTATGTACATGTTAATGTATTAAGATTTCTACACCAGAGAAACAGAGTTACTTAATTTCAATCCTCAATACGAAGTGTTATACATTTTGTTACATATAACGATGACAAATTTATGAAAAACTATATATTTTTAAGCCATTATTCGTCAATAAAAACTTTATTCAAAGAGCAGTTTAATATGTACATTTTCTGTTTAGTTCCAAAATACAGATTCGTTTTACGCAGAGCAATCTAGATTGTACAGTAAAATATGTTCTTATCTAGTTGTACATTGTGCAGAAATATTCTGGAGGTGCCGTACCACGTAGAAGTATATTTAACGTGTTTTTTCAGTTCATCGTAAGCTTTAAAGTCTGTATCAATACTATTCAAAACTGTATATATAAAGTTTTGAATAGTAATGATGTATCAACAAAAAATTTATGTATACTGGTTCCGTGTTGCAACTTTTTTGAGACGAGCTTGTTCCTATTTAGGTGTATGTAGCACAGTACACGCATTGGCATTGCAATCTCCAATAACAGCTAAGAGTTTTTCAATACACAAACTTAAGGAAAAATAGGTAATCTTTCACTGAGTAAGATATATTTTCAGGAAGATTTAACTTATATATTGATCCATATTTGGGAAATACAGCGTATTTGGACTCTCATTATGGCAGTTATATGAAAGCATTAGTAATTAAATAAAATTTTACATTCTAGAATTTGTTTAAGGGTACTGATTAAATTGGAAGTTGTTACGAGTAACAAACAATGTAATGTTAATGACAAAGTAATAGACTTAGCATTGATATGACAAGTCACGATTAATCATTAGTACACGGCGTAGTAGCTCTCATATCAGATTGACGTTTGGAAGCTGTAGGATTAAGCGAGTAACTAACTGTACAGCCTGCCACACAATATCTGTCAGTCCAACAGTAATCCAGATGCCAATCACCCGTATATTTAGGCATTAACTTGAATCCATGTTAAAAAACTGATCAAGATAGTATTAAAAAAATATAAATGTCTCATCACCACCAGGAAAAATTCAGAAAACGATTTAAAATATACCTAGCTTGTTTCCGTTATCTGCATAAAATACACTTCGCTTTCAAATACACACATAATACATACTTACAAGAAAAATTTTAAAATTCTGAACGATAGTAATCTGAGTTTTAATATTTATTTTAAATGACAATTTGTATAATATTCTGTTTAGTAACAAAGTTATTTTCCTGCATGATAGGATGTTTATGTTTAAAAACATTCCTATTTTTCTATGAATTTCAGTGGCTAATTTATTGTAATGACAAATTTATTCCCAGTTTCTGGTATGATTACATACGACTATTACGATTAAACTGTGATTTTTCAGAAGGACCCTTGCATAAGTGTCAACCTTTCTAATGCTTATCTTATTATCTATTCTTTTTTCTTAATGAATTACTTTCATATTCAAATGCATTGTCCTGATGTTATATAACAGATACGAAAGAGTAAATAGTTCACAGGAACGGGAGGCCATTACAAAATATTTGTTTCTGGGCTAATGACCTGTTAACTGGCTTAATTTAGATGATAATTCAAGTAGGCAACTCCTTTGAGCTTCTCCGTATTTAGAGATAAAATAAAATGAAGGTGTTTACATTTACTTTCTTTAATATGTAATACATGTTGTATAATAATATTATTTATTTAAAGGCAGATGAGCAAACGGTGCCAATTGCCTCCATTTCCACCATATATTTACTATATTTATATATCTAGAATATCTGGAGGAAATATGATTAATGATTACTATATTTCCATTTTTATTTACTTGATATAGGCAAAGCTATACCTATTATATGCTGAGATGTAAAGTAAAATAACATTAATTGACAATTTTCCATTGTAATAGGACCAAATTATGTGCCAAATGATCGGCTGCTTCAAAAATTCAGTGTATAGCACTTGAAAACAATAGTATTTATTAACAATTTATATTACTCGTTCTTTAGCCGATCACACGCAATTAAAAGGAGTAATCGTAATCAAACAAAGTACCTATCAGAAACATAAGAACTTGTTATAGGTATATATCAGAAAACATAACCTTTCACGCCAGGCAACCCAATTAACGATAAATCATACATATACTCTCACGTACGCTAAACTATTTGTGTATATACATTGTTTAAATGGTGGATATAAAAATAAACAATCAAGAGACATCAGCGCACAAAGCCAAATGAAACGTCGTTTCATTAGAACAAAACGAAATATAAACGAAATATGCGTATTTCAATAGCAATGCACTAGTAAATGTAACGATTTTAAAAATATTGTGTAATTTTAACACATAAAAGAATTATAATTGAATTAAAAAATTATATTCGAATGTTTTATGTAAAAATTAGGGAAATACAAACAAAGTAACGATATTGGCAAAATTTAGTGGCATTTGGATGGACTCAACTGCATGTTAACATGAGGTAGAATAAAATAGAACATAATAGAAATGCTAATTTATTGGGGAAAATGTTATACTAAATTTATCATGAAATAATTATATATTAAAATAAATACAAAAAGTTTTTTAAATTTAAAATGAAATATAAGAAAATATTCATACGCATTTGAAATTTAAAATTAAATGAATTTAAAGTAACTATTATTAATGAAAACCTCATTCATTCCAATTTAAATAAATACAAACGCGCCTAGTGAACACCGGGGTCCCAAACTGCAATCACAAGGTTAAGAACATATCTTTTTTCCCAGCACGAAACAAGATCGACCCTCAATCCTAGTTCTACAGGCAGTGGTGGTGAAGGATCAGTTATACTCACTAGTCCTGTGATCTATAGCGCACATGAAGCAGAGCGTGTTGCCCATCTGCCAAAAACTGAAAGTTGTATTACACAATTAGGTGAAAATAAAGTAATTTTGCAATCCGTACAATACAGGAGTTTTGTATTAGGAGAATTAAACTGTTTCATCCATTTTATTGTTTGTAAAATAGAAAACGCTCTTTTACAGATGCTACAGCTTTTGTTCATCCCAGGATGTGTGCAACCTATATGTTAGAACGAATTATCATAAATAGGAATATTATAACAGTAAACCTCTTCTCATAACGTAGCGGCATTGTAGTTAGAACAGTGGTGTAGTTCATTAGGACCAATGATAGAGATATATTCTGTTCTGGAGAGTAGACCCACCACGAGGGAGGCGTTCCAAATTAACAACCTTTGTTATTGCTTATATTATTGCGTTTATGTTTATGTTGCATACTGCCCATACATAAATGTATGTGTAGAGTAAATCTTATATGAATTGTGTTTTCCACAGAAACAAAGAGTCTTCCCGTTGCAAAAGTAAAGTATATATTTTTTTAGTAATTGATAACAAATCTTACATATTAACCGTTACCGAAATGAGATAAATAAATTATAGACGTGCTATAGTATGAAATATTTTAGGTTGTTTGGGTAAACATGATATTACAAATTTGCTGCAATGAATACTTATTTAAATTAATCCATTCAGGATAATAATAAATTATACAACATTTAAACAATTTTAAATTGCTTGGTCTCCCATTTTATCTTTATCCAGATGATTCAATATCTCACTAATATACAAAACAATTCATTAATTTTTTATTTGGAAAATACTCATTTTTATATACGGCGTTTTAAAATGAGTTAAAAACAATTATATAGTCGCGTTCAACACACTAAACAATTTAAATCCAGTTAAATTGTGATGCTTTTATCTTGTACAAATTAACATCAGAATTATTAACATATTCCTTTCAAATATTAATCTTTAATTTTATATTTCAAGAAATTCAATTTTAGAAATCTATATGGCTGATGGAGATTTTTCATAAAGAAGAATCCAACTAATTAAATTACCCAACTTGAATTAATACCACTAATTATATATTCCTAAAAATTTGCATAAATTTACTTTTTAAAGATATTTGTTCTCAACACAAATATTTAGCTAAAATAGAAATAAAATTATTTACCATCAAAAAATCATTTGTAACACTTTAATTAATAAGTGCTGTCAGGCATTGGGATTTAAGCCATAAAACACTTTCAAATGTAAATTGTGATAGATGGACTCTCAACTGCTACCCATTCCGGACTATAACACAGAAGTCATCCGTAGTTCTTCTATTTAAAGAAACCTCATGTTCTGTGCAATGTGTAGCTACCATAAGAGCCTAGATTTTATTAGTGACGAATACACCGAGTACTGTTGGCAGCCCTATGTTGCATTGGGCATACTAGTAGATCTACCCGCCCTAAAGACCGTTTCTACAAACATTTTAGTGAGCTTCTAAACTCAGTATCAGACTAATTTATTAATCTTGGTTTTCGTTTCAAAAACCGATTCCTTTGGTAGTTAATTTTTAAACGTCACCTCCTTTCATTTGTGTCACAGTGCATCAATTTAAAAACAAAATAAGATGTGTTTTAATGTATCATACATTACCATTCACCCATTTACTAAATTCTGTAATAAAATAAAATTGGAATTTATAAAAAACATATGCCCAATAAAAAATGACGGCGTTTTGTACGTGAAAGATTTATTTTAGTACATAAATATCAACATCTAGCAGTAGATAACAGTATTAATTAATTCTTGGTTTATTACATAAGGAATAGAAACTGAGCAATGGCCTACGGCAGAATGGAAATAGTGATTTAGCAAACAGTAATAAATGTTTAGACCTCGGTTTGAATAATATTATTGCAAGTTTTGTCGAGAAGAAATCCGGAATATAAGTTTATGAAATATTATAATACTTTTTAACCAAGTCGAAAAAAGGAATTAAGAAATATTGAGTGAGAAAGAGTAACCGTACTACGTTTTACAGTTCTATCTTTGTCACAGTCGCTGATATCAAAGCAATATTTAAAAAAAGAATTGTGAGTGATGTACTGTATGTCAACATTAAAACAGGGAAATCTGCCACAATTCGTAATAATAGACTTCTCTTTTTTGTTTTGCACAGTATTTCAGACCATGAAAGCGTAGAACTAATTTACAATTATTGAATCCAATAAAAAAATGTTTTAAAGTAAATGACAGTTGATTAGTCACAGTTTATTTTACTCATTAGCTATTACAACGCGACCTGAAAAAGTAAATGATTCTGTTGGTACTTTAATTCTGTTTAGTAATTAACAGAACATATTATTCCCTTCATACTGAAGAGGAATTCAAATCTTTAAAGCTAGGCACAGTTCGATAATAAATAAGATTCATTAGTCACATTGAACTACAATATTCTAGCTGTAATCATAGTATGCTCGTTATGGTCTGGTCAAACTATTCATATCCCAATGAGTTTAATTGTCGAATCTACACTTGCACTTTTGGGTAATTGCAGATTTGGACATCTAGCAGGGGAAATATTTTGTTAAAAATCTCACGTTTATTTTAATAACTGTTTAACGAAAGAATTGAAGCATACTTAACATTATCACACGTATTTAAGAATAGAAAGACTTTATACTTTGTAAATATTGGGCACAAACTACAACTATGTAATCACTCGACTTGTGACTAATAAGCCCACTTAACTGTAGGTTGATGCCAGTATAATAACTAATACGCAGTTCGACATGAGCGTTGCTGTTGATTATACAACAGTGCTCACATTCACGATTGGGAGTTGAAGGATTATGTCAGTCACTGTTTGGGTTGGGAAGTATCATCTCACTGCTACTTGCTTCGTAAACTCTCTTCAGTGTGTAGCTTTTAAATCCATCATAAAATGCAAAACGATACCACAGCACGTTTGTGTTCCAAAACCGAAACGACACGCGTGCTTCATTCACTTTTACCTACATTGAAAATTAGTTAAGTATGTATAAAGAGTTTAGAAGTTTTGTGTGGTAAATACTGATTATAGATTGAACCTTAAGTAATCCCTTTATTTTCGGCAAAATACCAAGACTTTATTGATGTTAAGCTAATCATATTTTAACAAATATAATTTTACGACATTGATTTATAAAAAAACCTGATGAAAGTACGATATTATGTTGGTTTTACTTAGACCACAATGTATTGACGGATGAAAGTTTTACGGTTAGCTTATTACTACAACTTAAGAGTGTAAAAGACCACGTTTTACGTGACAGACTTCGCTCACTCACATTCCATGGAATACGTACTTTAATCGATAGTAAAAATGTTGGAATGAATTTTATAAAATTACAAATCCATACATCCATCCGTTATAAAAACATCCTGCGGAAAGGCAGTCAGACCAACAGAAGAAATAATTTCTTACTTTTTCATCAGTGTTAGGATACCATCAAGCATTAAACTCAATTTTGCGCATTTTACAAAAGGATTTTCGTTTTCAATTCTATAGCTAAGATTGTTCCTGAAGCATAAACTTTGGTTTATACAAGAAAATACAACTTTTGTGTGTGTTTACGATTTGTTTGGGAGGGCTACTACACCATAGAAAGGGATCATCAATTATTTATACCCAAGTGGCAGTAGAACAAAGCGCCTTCAGTTTAACGTAAGCCCCTACTCACTTCGGTATAGGTCTGATTGTATTGATTTAACCACTATTGCCAAGAGACTGCACATAGATTGGTTGGATCAAATTAACCCACAAATCTGTATAAAGGCTTATATAAGACGAAAATATCCATAGGTTGCCATAGGGAATATTGAAAAAGTATATGAGGAACTCTGAGTTATGTTATAGGTATACTTTTGTTGCGGTGAAAAATTCGAAGTGCTATGTGACTCGCAACCAAGAATTTGAAAGACCCTTAAAGAAGCTATTGCGTCAAAACAATGATAAGAAATTAACATAAATTTATTAGATATTTATTTTATTTCGCTATTAATTCAGGAGAAATAGCAGTTCAAAATGGCCAAATAAATAAATGCTTTCTTACAGCAAACTAATGGCACAATTCAGTCAAATACATCATAACTAAATTTAAAAAAAAAAAATATTCCGAACCAAAATCGTCTATTAGGGAGTATAGGAGGGGTGGTTTTTGGGGGTGAAAATGGTTTTTTGCAATTTGTGACTAAACAATGCATCTTACTGAAAAAAGTCAAATGAAAAAGTTGTAAAGTTGTTGGAAATAAAAAATCTACAACTAAAGTAGTAATCATTTTTGCCCTAACCTCAAACATTTCCAAAAAACGGTTTTTTTTGTTTTTAAATTTTTTTATTTTACAAAAATGGTTCGATTGAGCTGAAAGTATGATCGAATATACTTTGTGCTATTTTAAAAATACTGTATTTTTTCATTAAGAAATATTGAGCCGTTATAATAAAATTTCACTTGAAATAAAAATTTTGATAATTTTCAACCACCATTTTGAAACATTTTTTTATCAAAAAAGGTTCTCTGACGGCTCATTTTTTAGTTTTTTTGGTCTATTTTGAAGAAATGAAATAAAAAATATGTAGTTTAATTGAAAAAAGTGCAGAAAAATTGAAAATAAACAAAATATTGACATTTTTCATTATACATTGTATTATTTACGTGGAAAAATTATTATTTATTTAAAAAATTTTTATACGAGTGCTATTTGTAAGCATTAAGCAAAATAATAATCAATCATGCATATTTAACAATTACGTGGATATTTTTAAATAAATAAAAAACAGAATTCGAGTCCTAGTACATTTTTTAAACATTTATAGAACATAATTAGAAACAATTACATATAATACTAGGTAATTGGAATACTTCAAACACAACTTTATGCTTATGGTCTACATTAAGTAATATTTTTTCTACTTTTTTATCTCTTTAAAAACACTCAACAATAAGGATATAATCGAGTTCTTTTATGGTTTTCTATCTTCAACCTTATTGTAAGTTTTACTGGTAGATTAGGGCTACATATTTTTATTTCAGATTAGCACACGATCGCTTGGACCAAACATAGTCTGGTCGTAGATCTTGATAAACGTAGTCTTCTTATCCAGTTACAGAAATTCTAATACACAGAGGTTTGTATATGAACGAGATGTTAACTAGAGCTTCAAGACCTATATAGTGGGATTGACAAATTAATAAAGTCATTTGCATTGTGGCTAACATTAATCTACTCATAATTCCCTTCCTATCTTATTTCTCTATGTGTTTTTGACAACGAATATACATTTTCCTTTTTCTCAGTAAAGCTATTTGATTTTATAATATTTCTTTGAAAAATATTAGGTACTTTATAAACGTTTTTAATTCTCTCAAAATCATCTATTATCATTCTGTTCCGCAGTCTGATTTTCACTAAAACCTATGAAGCTGGTCTACGCTAAAGTAAAGTGTGCTATTAATTGATGAAGGCAAGCGTGGATTTCTCGATGAGTATTTGGTCCGTAAAACGAGTTGTTTATGCAAATCTGGATCACTGCATTTACACCTAAAGCTCTCTCGTCTCCGAATAGGAGAGATGTTAGCATATAAATGTTGCAGGCTTTAATTTATTCTTTCGATTTGTTATCCGGTCCAATTCTGGATTACGTATATTGTTGTCAATGATTTCGTATTTGACATGTCCATTTCCTTGTGAAAATATGAAGAATACAACATTGGTTACCACGAAATATTCAATGTGTCATTATAATTTTAAGTTAACCATTGCAAGGAAGTTAAATAATATGCTTAAGGATATAATAATCATGCTAATGAGAATGATTAAATATTAAACTATCTTTAATACGAGTATCAACAAAAATATAGTTATTAAAAGGTGGATTTATGATGAAAAACACAACTAAGTAAACACCACGGAAATACTTTATGCCGAAAGGAAGTTCTTATTTAGACTCTTTCGATCTTGGGGGTTGCAGTCAATGAGTTAATTTTAAGTTCGTGAGTACTCGTAAGGTAGTATGTATAGTGCTCTTTAAACTTCAAACAAAACGCGTATAATAATAATATAAGGAATAGACATATCAAGATAGCCTGGAAAGCATAATACAAATATTTTTGGGGAAATCTTTCAACATGTTGGTATTTTATTCTGGTTAAGAATAAATAGGAAATTGAACCGCTGTATAATTTGAAAGATATTATTCATGTCGCTATTGAACCTTACATTTCGTTGTAAAAACAAAAAATCGTAAGTTGTACATATTATTTGGTATTTGAATACATATATAAACACACAAAACAAATTATATATATATATATATATATATATTTATTTATGTATATAAAATCACCTACCGTAACTATGAAGAGCGCTAGAACATATCTTTATTGTATCAGTTTAACATTGTAGCGGACTACTTTGCAACCGATACATTGAATTCAGTCGTGCATTAATTTTATTTTATTAATCACTGCAAGTTAAATGTATTTAATAATTCATAAACTGTTTACTTTTGCTCAATCTGGCAATCCTTTCGGTACTAGAAATACCATTTTACATTAGAAACTACAAAAACTCCTAAAATATTTTATTCACAAACCATCAAAACTAAAAAATAAAAATTGTTATTAGAAAGTAACACAGTAGGCCTACATTAGAAGCTAATAAAATTACTTTTTGCAAATATATTATTAAATGGTTGATATAAATACCAAATTATCCTAGAATCACTGAGATTTTTAGAAGTTTTTTAATTATAATTATTGTAATCTGAAATCTATGTTTCTAGATTCTCAGCGGTACATGAAATGTCCAAAGTGAATTAAGTTTCACAAAGTAATTCAACCCTGATCCACTTTAGGGTGCGACAAACGGTTGATGGATCTAATGATATACACGGATGATAATAGTATGTCAGTGTCAGATTTGAAAGTTTAAAATTCATCTTTTTATTATACTTTATAAAATGTAACTAACCCATACTTGAATGCAGCTCTGTTATAACAAGTTTTGACAGTCACTCGAACAAGGGCTTGGAAAACTCCGCAGTTTTAAAATACTTTAATTTAAATTGAAACTTTGATAACTTGTGCTGTCGATATTTTTTGACGAGGGTTACAGATAAGGTGACATTTAATTAAAACTGCTTGATCAGATAAATATAATCTCGTTAAATTGCAATTATATTATTCGTTGTAATACGAATAGATACTTTTTAAGTTGGAGTGTTACAAATACAAAACAATAACTGTGTTAATTATCTTAGTTTTTGCAACTAACAATAATTATCTTAATTTTTGCAACTAAAAAATCACATTTTTACAAAGAAACCAAAATTTTAAAAATTTCTGTCCTTACACCTTATATGAGTAAGTTTAAAATATAAAATATTATAATTTATTTTATAAATACACATTATAATTTTAAAAGAAACAAAATTAAACATCAATTGTTTGTTTAAGCAAACTAACATAAATTTCAAATATAAAAACTGGATTTTGAATAATTAAAATATATCATGTTTTTATACCATGTAGAAAAACTCCACACACTCCTCGCGTAACAGGCTTCGCTGAAATGCATGCAATATTTATAATCCATAGAAAATTTAAATCTTAATATTTCCTAAGGCCAGAGAAACAGACAGTAAATCATGAATTGGTTGCTTACTGTACTGTGGCATTGCCTCTTTCCATCGATATGCAAGACTTTATGATAAAAAATATTAATGAAAGAAAATCGTAGATGATGTGACATGTTGGACTTTAAATTCCAATGAGAAAATTTGCCTCGAACTTACGACACAAGTTTTTTTACCTGTTTTCACTCATAGTAATCATTTATGTGTATAGCAATATAATTTTGTTTTGTTTTGTTGCCTAACCTGATGAATATATAGAAAGATCTATTCTTTATTTAAACCCTTGTTCGTGTTTGCGTCGCATTCACAAAATAACTTTTCTACACTGTAAACGTTGAGATTTGACACGTATGAAGGTGTCCTATCATTCAATGAGGGCCATTCCAAAAAATTTAAAGTGTACAAAAAATAAATGGATTTTATTTAAATTTTAAGTCCAAGTGGGGGTGTAAAGTGTTTGAAGAGCTAGGGTTAGAAGTAGAAAACTTACAGCTATAAAGGAGATGGATTTGAAATGAAATGGAAATGCAGAAAAGGCCGCGAGTAATTAAAACAAACATCGTTAAAGCAGGGCATTGGCTAAGAGAAGACTCGAAGATGTTTACCAGGATTTAGAGGACCCAGACAAACCATAATATGGCTCTGTATTACATTAAGGCTAGGCTAATCGATTTGTTGTATGCTTAGAATTTTTTTTTACTGTAATCTAATTTTTTACGCAAACTAGAATTTTTTTTGACATTGCAAAAGTATCTTCAAAAGTACTATTGGTAGAAAGACAAATGTTTACTGGCGTTTTTCATACAATAATACACAACACTGCTATTTTCGGGTAAATAAAAATAATTATAATTTAAAATAACCAACGTACTAAATTTTATAATTTATATTTGTTTTGTTATCAACGTCAATAATTTTATACGCAGAACTACTTGAAAAATGTTATTCTCATGTTAATTGGTCCCAGAGATATAATACATAAAGTGAACATGGTCGATAAATGGCATTCGTACTCCCATTAAAATCCACTTTACATTGTATTAGTTTTCAGTTTCACTCTGTATTACACGTTCAAATTAAATATGACTGTAAGCTATTATATGATTGGTAAGGTTGTTTACTAGTCTCTTTGTTTTTTTGTTTTTACGTTGCCCATAAGAATAATATAATTATTTTTTAACGCTCAGCCATTCCAATATAGTGACGTATACCATAATCGAATTCAGTGTTGCTCATGTAGGAATGAAACTTCATGCACAATTTCAAGTCTATTGGTCATTTTCGTTTTCCAAGTATCGTGCAGACAGACAAAAAGATAGGCAGGTAGATAGTCAGACAACAGGCAGGTGGAAACACAAACGGAAATGAAATTCTTTCAGCCCTCTCGAGTGATAAGCTTCATTAAGGTCAGCCAATAATATAGCATGAAGTATTGAGTAAGAAAAGTGTATATCGATATGCAAACATTATTAAATGGATATATTTTATTTCCAAATATAATTTAAGAAAACTATGATGAATTAAAATATTAAATATGTATTAAAAATCTCATAAAAAAACTGCAGCATTGTACTATATAGTTATTGCCTTACAATTTAATATAAAATTATTAAATAGTGAGCGTATGGTAAAATACAGCCAAACTTTACCTATTTCTGTGTTTATCTATCACTTTCATGGTTTTAGTGGGGAAACATGGGTTCTAAATTCGAAA
This sequence comes from Homalodisca vitripennis, assembly GCF_021130785.1. NCBI lineage: Eukaryota > Metazoa > Arthropoda > Insecta > Hemiptera > Cicadellidae > Homalodisca > Homalodisca vitripennis. The sequence continues at coordinate 119,821,538 of NC_060208.1, forward strand.
GACAACATAATGTAACGTGTAAAAGAATATATTGTTAACCAATAGCAAAATTAAAACGAGATTTCACTACTTTTTGGTTATATAATAAGTGTAAATAACAGTAATTTAATTAAAGAAGGTACCATAGAGGTCACCCCTATTACATGGTGACTTTTAAATGTCTTTAATATTTAAACATGTATTAAGATGTAGGAATTACGAGACAAAATGATTAGGTAGTATAAGCAATTTATTTATTTTAAAACGTATCTCGACCAATATTATGCATTTGCCATCATATAAACAACCCGTGTCTTAAAAATTTAAATGTTTTTCAATTGTAAAACACACACACACACACACACACACACACACACACACACACACACACACACACACACACACACACACACACACACATATATATATATATCTACTTCATATGCTAATGTGATGTTACAATATATTTTTTCAAGATTAAACAGCAACTTTTAATAATTCAAGAGAAAGATAGGTCAAGACTGCTCTTCGAAAAAGTAATTCGTACAACACTAAGGTTGAAAAAAGGGTTAAAAACCTCTAAATAAATAATTCAGTAATTAAAAGTAATAGAAATTTATTTGGTAACTATATCTGAAGATATTTATAAAAGTTAAGATGAGGTGACTTTAAATATACTCTTTAAGCAAAGCCGAAAGATTTTTGAAACATCTAATGATTTTATGCTACAGTAAACCAGTTTTAGATGATATCTTACAGTTTTTATGCGTATAGTTCATATATGTTTGTATAATGTTTGGGGTTAGCCAGAAATTCCAGATTTTCTTATGTATATTCATCTAATTACTTAAATAATGTATTTACTAAGAAAATATTGAACTTATAAAGTTATTTTGTAGCTTATGGGACTACAGTATAAGTATTCGAACTTAGTATTGTTATACTAACAGCCATCATTCCTTCTAAATTTTTAATAAAAACTTAAAATATAAAAGTTGAAGAGTAATGAAAATAGAATTTAAGAGTTCACGCAACTGCAAAGTAAATTGGAACTATTATGAATTGTTATCCTTTATGTATAGAAAATTGCTTAGACATACTAATAAGAAGGAGCTGTGATAAAACGAACATTTTTGTTTTAATAGTAATACTTGAAAACTGTCTACAAAGTGAAAACTACGCAGACATGAAAGTTCACCAATTAAAGGTCGCTTGTTGAATTTAACCAAGCCGTTGAGGTTACACTGGTAGACCATTAACGAAGTGTAATGGGGGTGTACTCCATTAGACCGAGTGATAAAGACTAATATCCTCCGTGCGGGAAGGGTGTGTATTTACATCTTTGTAAATGTCCACGAATGGGTAGTAACGCCACTATGATATACCTTAGTATATCACGCTCTGATGATTCGTGTTTTATAAACCAAAAGAACTAAAATCTGTCCTTAATAAATTTAATGTGTAATGTTTAAGCTTAAATACTAAATTGCAAATTTTAGTCTATATTTTTAACTCTTAATCTGCATTAATTAACGAAGAGTTTATAGTTTTATATCTTGCAAAATAGCTATTAGGATGAGTACAAATCAGTAAACATAGGTAAAGGGAATCTAAGAGATGAAAGGGTAAAAGTAATTATTAAACATTGATAAATTTGAAGATGAAGAGTTTCAGGGTACATAATTATAGAAATTTACTAAAATATTGTCACCTCGGGTCTTGGGCTTTGTTCTTATATCGTCTATCAAGTTTTACTCCTGGATATCAACTGTTCTTAGCAACCAAACTCGAATTACAGGGTATTTCGGTCAAATGCTTAAAGTAATAAATGTTCGACAAATAAAAACTCTGCAACTGTTGCACCACTCATCATTTTGTGGCGTTTTAAATTAAAATTTAAATTTTTTACTATAGAACTGTTTTGTTTAAATATTATTTTACTTAAAATTGTGTTTTCATGAGAGTGCATTCTAAAATTTTACACTATTCGATAACGTATACAGTTATGGGGGTTTTATAATACGACAACAATTTGTTATGAAGAGGAACTTGTTTTAAAAAGTTGTTATAGCAGTGTACTTACAGGAAAAGTTACGAACGTTGAAACACATATGGTAGTTTTAATAAACTATGCATTGTGAATAATTTTATATTGGACTGATATAGATTTATTGGGTTAAAATAACCCTGTATGTAAAAAATATAGGTTAAGTGTGAAATATGTGGCACGATTTAGGTCATTGAACATTAATTTAATTCGCATAAAAAATTTTATACTCCAGTGCATTATCTCAAAATACTAACTAAATACTTTATTCGTAAAAGTCTATTATTTTAAAAACAGGGCTAAGTAGAGCTAAGTAAGTAGTTATAAATAAAACTATTCAATAAAACAGTCATTTTAGGAATGAGGTTCATGTGTCTTATGCACATAAATGGTTACAGAAAATCTGGAATCATGAGTATAATATATACGTATGTGATTTTCAACTAAATTTGTGTATAAATTTACTAGATGTGTTTGAAATTCGGGCGGATTTCCGGTGATTAAAATAAGTACATTCTTACTTTAGAAGACTGAAGTTGGAACCCATTGTACTGTAGCTGAACACCCCACAGCCAAGTTGGACGGTAACACTTTATTGCTTTGTTACGTGTTTTCTCAGCGTGCAGTGGGCGAGGTACGATGTAGCTAGTACAATATTGTTACAGTTCTAACCGAATATTGCAGTACACGTCTATCAAAGTTTTATTGCCCTACTAACAACGCTCACATAAAATGTTACGATCGATTTTAAAACTACTGTACATTTTGTAATAGTCAGTAGTGTATGTGGTAGACGTTGGTATACGAATACTGTTGTAGGAGAGTCTCTACATTTTTAACTCAATTAATAAAATATATAAGTGCCTATTGCTGAAGCACAACGATTGAAAAATCTTGTATATGTAAGCGACAACACAACTCTGATAAGGTGTACTAAATATAGAAACAAATGGAAGATATTATTCAAAGACTCAAAAAATGTAACAAATGATTTTGGAAAGTTAATGTAATATTTTTTGGATAATTGAACCTCGAAGGCCCCAATATCACTATAGTTCTTCCTTAGACCAATGAAAAACTACGTATAATGTTTCAAGTCAATAAGACCTTCCAATCAACAGATCTTACTAAAATAGTCAGGCAAATAACGATAGTTATAAGAAGGACCTTTGGATCTTTAATAATGGGAGAAGAAGAATACAGCTATAACAAAGACCGGTATTAATATCATCAAGAAATATATTTGAAATGCTTCATTGAATTTTATGCACAGTTGTTCAAAAGTTTGTTTAATGAATTAGAGTCTAACATTTCCGTTGGTTAAAAAACTAAAGCTATCATTCATGAAGGTATTTGAAATTGGAATAAAGTTCAACCATGACGTACTGTTGGCTAAGCTCAAGGGATATGGAATTTCTGGCACACTTCTGCAATGGCTCAGGAGTTATTTGGTTGATCGATGCCTGGTGGTAGGATTTGCTGGTGCTCACTCAGAGCCGATCCCTGTCTTGTCTGGTGTCCCCCAGGGATCCAATTTGGCCCCCTTCCTTTTTAATTTATTTTTGAACCATATCTGCAGTGTGATCTCCACAAAATTTTTACTGTTTGCTGACGATATTAAGATCTTCCTTGATGTGGCCTGCTCTGATGATTGTCGTCGGCTTCAGATGACGCTAGATGCTATCATGGCTTGGTGTCGTCGCAATGCCATGGAACTTAATGCTACAAAGAGTGCTGTTCTGACCTATACAAGAAGGAATGATCCTAATATTTTTGACTACAATCTATCCGGCACTGCATTGAAGAGAGTATCGTGTTTTAGGGACTTGGGTGTGACAATGGCCTCGGATCTCGGTCCTGGGGAGCACATTGCTCTCATCTGTAAAAAAGCTAACTCCTCGCTAGGCTTTCTGTGTAGAGCGTCGAGTGACTTCCGATCTCCAAAAACCTTGGCAACAATTTTTAAAACTATTGTTAGACCTATCCTGGAATACGCCTCCGTCATCTGGTGTCTTTACCAATCAGGCCACACTGAATCTCTGGAGCGGCTGCAGACTAAATTCATAAGATTGATGGGATCACGGCTTGGCTACTCATATCTGGACGTTCCGGTTGAGAGCTTGAGAAAGGATTTTGGCCTTCCTTCCTTGCGGGCCTTAGCTACTTGCACTACTGGAATTTCGGCTGCCAAGAAACACTCGCTCTCAGAACATCTTCTCTAGGAGAGCCATGCCCACACTCTACAGTCATCACAGTTGTATTCCTCGTCTGGGGAGGGAGGGAAACGAAGTCTCCGGTGAGGTGAACTTCTTCAGCACCACTCCGGCTGCCTTCAAGAGGTGCCTAAGACAAATAATCTTTCCACCAAAGACAATGTAATTACTCCTATAGCTTATTTAATAGTTCTTGTTGTTCTGCGTTGTTCTCTGTTGTTGTACTTAATACTTTTGTTTATTTCCATTTGTTATTTATTACTACTGTTGTTAAGCTCGACTGTTTGATTTTTCTTTAATATGTTCAGTTCTCATATCATAATTGCATTGTTGATCTATTGTTATCTTACTTCATACTTTATTATCTGTTAATTGTTACTGTCTATAGTTTATATTGTTACCCTACTCATGTTATTATTAGTATCCTTGTTATTTATGAAAACATTGTTAATTACTTTTATATTATATATTTTGTTCAAGCATGCTATCTCTACCATAATATAATCAATAAATTGTAAAAATGGGTTACCGTTGGAATAAAATAAAATAAAATAAAAGTTATCGCCAGAACTGGAGTGGCTGTATGTTGCCAGGTGACGCATTCACCCACGAATGGGAATCGACTAAATTAGAAAAGGTAAGAGTTGTGGGTATACGTATCCCTCCATTATTCAAGTCAAAATTCTGGTGAGTCAAAGTATCAATTATCGTCTGCCGAAGTGATTTTCGAATCATTGATTTTTAATTAATTTTACTAGATTCAAATATTTATCACTAGAACTGCAAATCTTAGACTTATGTTAATTAAAAGGGCCGGTATCGCTAGTATCAACGGCGTTCATGTGCTTCCTTTCAGTGTACAAACAATAAATCCTGTAGGAGATCAGTTTTCTCAAAAAAAGACCTCGGTTGCGTGCAAGCGTTAGCTGAGAAGGCCGCGACCTTGAAGGCTGCGGGTGGTATTTGGTCTCTTCTGCCCTGTATTAAACTAACGGTTACGAATGTCCTCACGCAATCTTCGGCCCCTCCTAACTTTTCCTTGTTGTCTTATGTGTCTTGGCCTTCAGGCAACGTCATGCAGAAGGGTATGTTTGTTTTAGGGTATGTAAAAGGTTGGGTAGACACAAGGAAGAAAATTGTATTCGTGGAATATTTATAAAATCATGTTAATATTGTTATGTATCTTCATTTATCGACATACTGGGTCAATCGATTTAAGATGCCTTCCATAAATACCAAGAAAATATGGTCTGTGAGTCTACTTTGGAAGGAATTTGATAGAATTCAAGCGTTTTAAAATAATACCTAGAATATGGTTGTAAATAATAATATTAGCTTTTACAAAATGTATGTTGAAGATTATAAAGAATTATGAAAAAGATTTAATTTTTACTAGTAGTGGTTCATTAAAAAGACATTTTCTTGCATGGTTATTTTATTAAAAGAGTAATACTTATTCAATTAAGATGCATATTATAACAAAATGACTTCATATTTAGCTGATTGTTTTAGAACCTTGTTATTAGATTGCTTAAAATTACTTACTAAGACAATTACGTTCTTTCTCCTTTATACTTGCAATTCATCATGCTGTTTAAAGTTAATTTTATATTTTTGTTGTCTCTGTTGTTGGATACTAAAGCTACAAAATATTCGGGGGGGGGGGGGGGGGAGATGTACGCCTATATTGTAAAAAAAATCAATATTTTTTATATTTTTATCTTAAAGTATAGATTTTTCTGAGTTCACTGATATATAATATATATATATATTTGGGTTATATTTATATGCTAAAAAAAATTATAAACATGCTAGTCGGGCGCACGGATCCGTGGTCAGACGTATCGAAGACGTTCTGAATGATAAGATATTGTTTTGAGCATTTTAATATACATAACTTGCACTTTTTAATATTACATAATATTATTTTAATAATATTTTAGTATTATTTTCACCAGACCTGCTTAAAAAATGTCTCCATGGTCAAACACAGAATGTAAACGAAAGTTTTAATTCTGTGTTGTGGACGCGTATACCTAAATTAAATTTTGTATGCCTGCAAACACTAAGATTTGGTGTTTTTGACAGTATTATTACTTTTAATGAAGGAAGTCAAGGCAGAATAAAAGTGCTTAATGATCTAGGTATAAAGCTAGGCCAAAACTGTGTTTATACCCTACGTCAGATTGATAAGGACCGAGTGAGGAAAGCCGAAAAAGCTGGTGAAGAAGAGACAAAGCAAGCTAGGAAACGGGCAAGAATGGTGAGGAAGAAACTAATTGATGATGATAAGGCCAAGGAACAAGACTATGAAGCAGGAATGTTTTAAAAGGTACTTTTCAATCATATTTTTGTATACATAAAAGTGTTTTGTGAATTACCGAAAATTTACTTTTTTGACATAAATGTTCCTTTTTCTCAGGAACTAGTTGTCGAATCTTCATGAAATTTATATCATATATATAACGTACCTATTCATACAAGCCCTGCCACTTTCATAAGTCTAGGTCAAAATAAAATAAAAAATAAAATTTTTTTTAAAAAACAAATAATTGAAAAAAAATATTGAGTATCCTTAAAAAATTTCTAAAGCCAAAAATATTGATTTGAAATCTTTAAAAGTGGCAGGGCTTGTGTATAATAGTATGTTTTAGAAGTGCTAAAAATTTCAATTCGTTAGGTATCATAGTTCTTGAGAAAAAATGAACATAAATATTTGAAAATTAACATGAGCTGGTATAGAGCGTACATCTCCCCTTAAATACTAATTTAATATATCGAAGAACATAAAAATTCATTATATTTTAGTTTGTATATTTATGGTTTGAAGTATATACAGTATTACCTAATTGATTTCATTTTGAGTGGTGATAAAAATTTAAATATAGTTTAAATTTGTTTCTCATCTTGCATTCTGATGTATTCATAAAGGAGTAATTTATTTAGCTGTATATTCTATGTTACATAAACAATCTATATGTCTCATTCGGTTCATTCACTAAAATCTGGGTCTATAAACACGATTTCATGCTTTCTTTTTTCAAAGACATGTTAAAAATATATTTACCAATAATGTGCGACATCCTCCTAGTGAGTTATGTAATGTCATACACGAGACGTTTTAGTAGCAATGTGTTCAATAATTCAGTTTTAAAAGATAAAATAATTTTTTTTTCAGTGTTTTAGTTTATACAATACACAAATTTAAGGCTTATACATAGTAAATGTTTTACTAAAATAACTACGAATTTTCTAGATTATTAGACTTCAAACTAATTAAACTTAAAATAACTATGTATTTCTATAAATTTATTACACATATTATATAATAAATAAATATTCTGTAATTAATCTTGTCTTATTTGATTTTGATATTTAATATAGTAACATTCTCCGGATATATCCATAAGCTATATGATTGCATCACTATTAGCCTTTCCATGTGATATTACAAACATTTTATGCTCAGTTAATTTAATTTTCAACTACTTTCTGACAGACACATTTAAAGCAATGTATACTGTGCTATTCATTTCATCTAACATGCTATAAACAATAGAATTCCAGATATATGCCGTACTTATATGCTGCAAAATTGTGTTGTGTTTGGTTTTTGCAGAATACAACGTTGGAAGATATCCAACAAATATTGTATTAAAAATTATCGATCAAAAAATAACAAGCCTCTAACAAATAATTGCTATCTATATGTGTAACCTAATTATAACTATCAGAATATCATTTTAAATGCCTAGCCTTAATACACTTTAAATATTGAAAAATCTATAACAAATAAAAAAAAATCAGTTTTTTATTAACTTGTGCAATATCAGTTAGTTTGGCAACTACTTCCACAATCACACACCGATAATGGTTACAAGGAGGGACGAGTGTGTATGAGAAGGAGTCCTAAAACGGATTTCCCACAGAGAGACTAAATTTGATTTGGCTATCAGTCACAATACCTTCTCTGCAGTCCAGAGTTTGGGTGAACGGGTAAAACTTGTCTAACGTACGAAACGAGATGAATTAATTAAATTTTATAGATCTCACTATTATAATTCTAAATCTGCTGTATTGGATTCATATTGAATTAAAATAAACTAACTGTTTTAAGACATTAGAGATGGCCATTACAATGCTTTGTCACATACAATACGCCCAGTGGATATAGCATTTAAAAATGTTGTGTAAATCAAGGTTGGATCGAGTAACGTTATCGGATTATAAACTGATTATTGATGTTTGATGTCACACGGGAATCTGGATTATAATAGGACACTAATTCCACACATATTTCCATCACAATGTGTTACAAATTCTAATTGCACGTATCTCTATTTCAAATGAATCTGTTCGACAAGCTGACTGTAGAATCTGTGAGTATTATACCTGTGTAGCATCTGCGTATAGCATCAAGTGGATAGTAAATGAACTATAGCAAGAATTTAAAATCTAAGGTTCGTTCAAATGAAAAGTTTCCTTTAAAATGATTTGAAACTTATATTCATTGTAATACATCAGATATTTTAAAGGGATTGCTGGTATTGGGTAATGGGCTAAGTTTTACAGTTTTACAGTTCACAGTATTAAAATTTCAGTTACAACTAATAATTTGTGTTTTTAATGTATCTGTGTAGCGCCACGATGTTAGGCAAAAAGTATAAAACTTTACCCAATATAAATATAATAGAAACATATTGGATGGTTTTTCAAACTGTTCACAAAATAAAAAAATTTATAGATTCTGTATTTTTTAAGCGTACATGTGAGGAACAACCTTAGTTAGTTATGATTATTTGCATAAAAATATTTTGCTTATTTGCTCATAACTAATGTATACTTAGGCCTACCATACAAAAAAAAACATTTATATATTTAAAAACTTATAATTCAAATTCTTTTACAAATATACATGGATATACTTTAGAAGAATAACCATGAATTAGTTGATATGTAAAACCAAATGGGTATTTTACGTTCGTAACCTATTCATAGCTAATTTAGTTTGATTCTTAATATTTCTATTATAGTTTAGGAGGATAAATCCCTATAAGAATCAATATGTATTCCTGCTTCCAAGAAAGGTGATTATTAAAAGTATGTTATTCCTTTCCATAATTTAATAAGTTTCCAGATAATGGCTAATGCAAAGTTTTGAGTAGAATACAACATAGCTAGAATAGTTGTAAACGCGATAACTGCCGTAATATTTTACTGATTCAAATTAAATTGGTTCAAATAAACTGTTTATAAATAGGCTTTCGCCTATAAATAGTTCTTTCATTTTAAACAATAAAAGGTTTCAAGGTAGTGGCCGTTTCTATTTGTGACACATATTAAATTCAAACAATTCCCAATATAATATCATAATGATAAATGGACTGATATTATGTGGTTTTTAATATCCTGCAAAGAATTTAGATAGTGACCATTCGATGTTTTAAATAATATATATTAACGTTAGGGCAACAATGGTGAAAACTTTACTTGCCGCAATTTATATCCAATTCAAACCAAACCTAGTACTCAGTCACTACGCAGTCACTATGCATTGCTTGAACAAGTTCGTTAACCAGCCTGCAACGAGAAAGTTTTTAAGAGGGATGCCTTTTTAGTACTTTGTGTTAGAATTACAATTGCACCGTTACGAGTAAGTATGTTTATAAACATAATTTATGGAAGGTTCTAACTAAATAAATTCCAAGTTTTACTAACAAATTCACATGCTTATAAGGACTTTTGTCTTCTAAGGTTATTAGGTAGGCCTTAAGTAACTGTTACTGAGAAGTATACGAAGCTGTTCATCTTATACATATCAAACAGCTGAACTAACAATTCCATATTCAGTTTGACATTTCGAGATGATAGAATATTTTAAATACATAGATCAGTCATAAACATCGCATGATAAGCATTCACTGACAGTTCCAAATATTTTGCATAATACCTTTATAATATGCATTTAAACTAATCATTTCCTACAAGTAATTTTGAATAACGACAAATAACAAAAACTGATATTTAAACGCTCCGATAAACAGGGCACATTTACTTGATTATGTTACATAATATAGGCCTAATAAAGAAAGGAAGTTATTTTAAAAGATAGGCTTATGGGTTATGTTAGGCATATTAATATTTCATATAAATTATATCATAACCTTTAGTTCTAAAAATGCTTATAGTAATGGGGAATGGAAAGTATATTCTACTTTATTATTGTAGATGATACTATAGAGCCAACATACGTATACCATTTAAAAATTTAATAATTAGAAATGACTAGCTTTTGATAAATTTGTCGCTAAAACGTTTAAATACAAATGTTTTATTCTGTCACTTAGTGATATTAAAATAGCGCGCCCGTTTATGTTTCGAAATAAAAGACAGGAAACAAGGGAATAAGGGAAGCGGAAGCGCTATTTTTTAATAATGTTATTGAATATTCCCCCGAGGTTAGCTCGCGATAACATTGTGTTAACACTTGTCCCTCATCATCTGAAAGTATATTTGAGTATTGTGGGTGTTATTACAGATGATATGCGCCTCTAAAGTACATTATATTTCACCAGTCATGCATTCATCGATTTTATGCACGAGAGTAAAATATTAATTATAATGAAAGCTTTAATTTTATTCCAATTGTACAGACATTCTAACTCCTGTTTTATGACTTTTTAATACGTAAGTAATGTGGTTCTCCCCATGTGGTTTTAAAATGTGGGATCAAAAAGTTTAAATGCTCATCAATTTGTATTACTAAACTCTAATACTAACTATGGTTTTCCATCTATAAACTTAGGTTAATTTAGCACAAGGATTCTTTATCATAAAAATAGTGATAACCTATCGAACACATTGCAATGGTATTAAGTTTAGAATACTATTTAACCTAATATAATAATTATTTCAGCAAAACTTTGCACAGGTGATACTGTGAAGATACTTGAAAATACTGGGTAAGCAAATGATTTGATTTTTTCCTGCTAGGATAATGTCTCAAAAATTATAGCTGTGCATTAATAGCAGGGTTTTACTCTTTGAATAGATCTTAGAAAAACATATTAAAAATTTCAGGGCGTAATATACTCGCGCACGGTCAAAAAAACCAGGTTGTATAATAAGGTTGAAACATTTTCCAAATAAAATGTATTGTTTATTAATACATAAAAGTACCACATAAACACTAATTTAAAATATATATTTTGCAAAAAAATTAATCAGCGTATATAAGATTAAAATTATTATTTTAATATTTCGATTTTTATTGTGTATTTTATTAACGTACGTATTAACCATATTTTAACACAACACTTTTGTCAACTAAAGAAATGAAATCTATTATCCTTTTATAAATATGTTGTCATCAAAACACAAGTGTAACATAAGAAAATCTAATGTTATATTATTATTTTAATAAATGAAGTTTCTTATAGCTTAAAGTATGTGCTATTGAATATGATAATATGATATAAAAATAGTGTTTGAAATAAAAATATAAAAATACAAAATGGCAGCAAACGCAGCTGGATAGTGTTCTTTACATTCTTTACGCCTCTTCTTCTACTTCGTCATCTGCGTCTTCACAACAGTTGATGCAGAAGTTTGTTGTATGTTCTTTACAATCGGTACATTGCAAGAAGACCATGTCACTTTTGTTTTCCGGTTTTGACACCATGAGCAGTAAGCAAATCTACCAGCAGCTGTTTCTGCACGACGTCGTGGTTATCCCTTATCCCTTGTTCTGGTAATCCATTATTTCGGCCAGTTCCTTAACCTTTAGTTTCAACTGTCTTGGCAGATTTTCTAATGTTGCCTTAAATTTCAAATGATCAATGCAGAGTTCTCTTGCTAGGGTTTTCAAAAAATCACGTCTTGTAATTTCTTTGCCTGAATTGGCCAGGTAGATTACATAACTGTTTACTCCTGCCGTGTTCATCATAAAAAAGAATAGAGATAGAGACCACCTGTTTGTTTTTCTGGTAACAGAATACGTACCTTTCAACTGATCAAGGGTATCAACGTCACCTTTAGTCCTGTTGTAGTGTGTCAGCATTTCAGGTTCCTGTAAATCCCCAATCATTTCATCAATGGTGTCCGAAAGAAGCTCAGTGGATAAAAGCAAGACTACTTTTTTTATTTCGATTTATAAGATAGAAGTGTAGCCTTCTCTCCATATACAAACAAACTACTGTAAAGCTCACGTTCTTTACGATCTTTGTACACTGTGATGTTTAGAAGTTCTTTTTTCTTTTCCCTCACAGTCCCAACAAGTGATAACCTATGGTTGTTGGCTAACTCATGTGCTAGTGGGATGGAGCAAAAATAATTGTCAACTGTAACTCCTCTCCCTGATCCTGAAATAGGTGCAATGGCTCTCAAAACCACATCTTTTGGCGAATTGCTAATAGAATATGGGCCTTCAGGTTGCTTTGAACAATAAACTTCCATATTAAAAGCATAAAAGGTTCTAGCATCAGCTAAACAATATACCTTCATGCCATATTTGGCTGGTTTTGATTTCATGAATTGAAGAAATGGACAGCGTCCACGGAATGGTTCCAACATCTCGTCCACAGTGACATTTCCTCCGACAGAATAATGTTGTTTGCTGTTGTTGTTGAACTGTTCAAACAAATCCCTAATAGGACCTAATTTGTCATAACGACGTCTATCTTCACGGGTGTTGTCATCAAATCTGATGCACCTCTACAGGAATCAGATCGTATTTATACTCATCACGGTCTTAAAAAAACTCCACACCAGTAAAATCAGTTTTATATAAATCTTCTAGATTTATATGTGAAGATTTTAATCTACCTGCTAAATAAAGAAGTCCAAAAAATGATTTCATTTCTGTTATGTTTGTGTCCTTGGCATCCCTCCCACGAGCAAAGTGAGGTCTTAATATTTTTATTTTTATATTAGTATACCTAACAATATCACTCAACACATCGTTTGTAAAAAAATAGCATCCAGCATTCTAATATTTCAGTGCAATCTTTTGCTGGACCCCTAACTCCTGGTAAGTGCATTCTGAGGATGTTGTGTGGAGGTCTCCTAACGTCTTGTGGTGGTTTGCAAAGATACCATTTTCTTGTACCATCTTTACCCAAGATATAATTTGTACTGTTAGCTAGCTCACCTGTTGCATTGGCTTGTATTTGTATCTTCTACCACCATTTCATTTTATTCTCTAGCAGGTTCCGGCCGTTCATCATCTTCATATGAAGATTCTTCTGTTTCTGTATTGTGGTCACTAGTATTTTCTTCATGATCTCCTCCATCGTCGCTGTCATCGGCCAAAGGCTCATTACCTTCCGATATGGGCTCCAATAATAATGCTCAAATACGTTCTTACTCATTTCGATCCATATTGCACAATGTTTCACTTACAAATAGATTAAAACATATTAAGGATTTTTTTAAAACACATACGTATTTACTCGCGCACGGAATTTTAGGCCCGAGATTAGGGTCACACAACTACTCGCGCACGGAACTTAAGACCAGGCCGAGAAATAATCGATCGCACTAAGTCATGGTCAAACGCCAAACTGACGAGCAGGGTGGCAACTAGTGTAGGAGGGGATAAAGAGGGGGCTACTGTTCAGGGGTGGGGTTTACGAGCGTAAATAATTACAGTTGCTCTCAAAATAAAATAGACCCGGTCAAAAAGACCGTGGCGCGAGCATTTCAGGGCTAAGGATTAATACATAAACTGATACATTTTACAAAGTTGAATATTATTTAATTTATTTTCTAACAGATCACAACAAAATTTCTAAAAAGACTAAACTTCTGTTAACAAAAGTAAAATCTTACTTCAGATTCAATATACCTTAAGACAAATACTTTATATTACGACATAAGGTTTGAATACCGTTATAGCACTCCCTACAATGCAATGTAATGTAAATAACCACAGTGTTATTGAAGTGAGAATGGTAATAGAAAACAAAGCCCTTAATAATAACAATGATGTTGGTTTATAATTACACGCATTAAACTGTTTATTGTTTCTGTAACTGCTAACATCTACTTACACAGCGTACACCATTTTCAATCAAAAGCCATCTTCTAAATACAAATAATATTACCAATGGTTTTTGTTGGATGAGTATTACGTATAGAATAAGAAATTTTGTATTATTATAATAATAAAGCAAAGCTGCGTATCCGATATCATTGCAACTGTTTGTATTTAGGATGTTTCTGCATGTGTTGTTTTAGTTCAGGGCGTATATATATGTGTGTCTAAAACTTTAAAACATGATTATTTCATATCCAAAATCTATTTATATTAGCCGGTCAATGTAAGTGTGCAGTGGCGGAGCGAAGGGGGGGTCCAGGGGGTCCGGATCCCCCCCCCGAAATTTTAAGACATAAAAAAATTAAGCACTGAGCAGGAGAAAAAAGGAGAGTTATCATTACTCTTGTCTACAAACATTAAATTGATTGATTTAATTGTTTAAAGTGACCGTTGTTAAAAATATAATTGTCCTTTCGTTTAAATCATAAAGTATCAAACGATACTTTTGGGCTCGGCCTTTCGGATAGTGTAGTGTAATCACGGTATTTCTATAGGGCGCGGTCACGTGACGTCGCAAAGTAACCTGAACCGTAACACGGCGAACAGTTTAAATTAGCGACCAGTTCGTTCAAATTCGTCTTCGTAAAATAACCGCTTAGAATTAAGTTACGACGTTGATTATAGGTGTCATGAAACTGTACACGTGTATATAATTATCGAAAAAAAAATCACTTTTGGTCGGAAAATACACTTTAAAAACTCTACTGATTAGAACTTCAACTAATTTGGACTCAGTGATTGAGGTAAACGTGGTGTTTTCGGTTGAGTTAGGACGACGATTTTTGTTATCATTAAACTGTACACTGTACCTATATAATTATCGAGAAAAATATCACTTCCGGTAGGTAAATACCAAAGAAAAGCTCTCTACAGATTCAAGTTTTGACGATTTTGGATATCACTGTTTGAGTGGTTGAAGTAAAAGTAGTACTTAGAATTATGTTAGAACGTTGATTGTAGGTATTAATTCAACGCCGACATATATAATTATCGAGAAAAAAAAACAATAAAATCATTTCCGGTCGGAAAATACCGAGGAAAGCTCTCTACATATTGTTTTGACGATTTTGGATTTCACTGGTTGAGTGGTTGAGGTAAAAGTGGTACTTAGAATTATGTTAGGACGTTGATTTTAGGTATTAATTCAACGCCGACTAATAACTATATAATTATCGAAGAAAGATTGAAAAAATCACTTCCGGTCTGATAATACATTGGAAAAACTCTACTGATAAGATGTTCCGACTACTTTGGATCTCACTGACTGAGGTATTATTTCATTTTCCTTAGTATATTCCGATCGGAAGTGATTATTTTTGTTTTTTTTTTCTCGATAATTATATATTTATTAGTCGGCGTTGAATTAATACCTAAAATCAATGTCCTAATATAATTATAAGTACTACTTTTACCTCAACTATGAAATCCAAAATCATCAAAACTTGAATTTTTAGAGAGCTTTTCTTCGGTATTTACCGACCGCAAGTGATTTTTTTTTTCTCGATAATTATATACTCGTAGTTAGTCGAGTACAGTTTAATGTTAACAAAAAATCGTCGGCGTAACTCAATCAAAAATACCACGTTTACCTCAATAACTGAAATCCGAAGTAGTTGAAGTTCTAATCATTATAGTTTTTCATGTGTATTATATTTCCGACCGAAAGTGATTTTTTTGATTTTTTTTCGATAATTATGTACTCGTCTACAGTGTAATGATACAAAAATCGTCATTACAGCTCATTTATAAATACCTCAATCAGTGAAATCCAAAGCAGCCGAACTTCTAATCAGTAGAGTTTTTCCGGTGCATTTTCCGACCGTTAGTTTGATCTGTACCCGAGCAACGCTAGACAATTGCCCTCCTTTTCTAAAGGGTTTGCGACCATCAGTGGCCCAATGTCCCCGAAGGGGTATTTCATTTTCTCCATAGAATATAGTTGTGTAAATTATACACTTGAGTGAAGCTCTGTTTTGTTCTTCTTCTTCTTTCTCATCCAGTGAATGCAACATTGGTGCCTTCTACTCGGCCAGAATCGAACTTCGTAAAGTTTCTGTAGCTATACAAGAACATTTGTGGTACTAGAGTTGCTGTGAGAGTTGAATTTGCCTATTAAATCTTTCCTCTTTCTATAAGGCGTAGTTACTAAAGCTCCATATTTTTGGTATTTACCTTTTACCAGTGAACTTATTGGCAAACCGTCCCCCGGATCCCCGGTTTCGGACCCCCCCCCCCGAAAGAAATTTCTGGCTACACAACTGTAAGTATATAATTATTGGTCACGTGAAAATACGGTAATAGCATAACATAGAAAATAAAGTAAATGAATGATAAAACTATTTAATTTTAAGTTTGTTAAGGGTAACATTTCTTACCTGTTATCTAATACCAAATAAACATAAAATTATATCTCTTAGTTTCCCGTTTCTATTCGCAATACTTGTAACTGCTAGTCATTTTCCTTTAGACAAATAGTAAAAAAAATGATATTGGGTAGCATCGCAGGGGTTGATCAAATACTTCAAAAGCTGATGGACTCTTGACAATACTGTTTTTCTCTCTCTCTCTCTCTCTCTCTCTCTCTCTCACTCCGACTCCGACTCCTCCGACTCAGACTCCGCCTCCTCCGACTCAGACTCCGCCTCCGACTCAGACTCCGCCTCCGACGTAGACTCCGACTCCGACTCAGACTCAGGGTACGTCCAAGATGCACGCTGGTTTTCTGAGTCAGGCGATCGGCGCCTATCTGCGTAAAATTCCGCGTTGTTAAGCAGGAGTGGCCACACTGCACCTGCGCGCTGTCTTTCTGCGCACTGGCAGTCTGACTCCGATTTTTACCGGAATGATTTGTTCATTCTGGTTTCAGACGACCTGCTAGTCGGAAAGTGATTTTTGTGTGTGTATTGAGTGATGTTTGTTTTTTTTTACAATGAATATCGACGATTTAGTATCCAAAGAGCAACTTAATCCTCCGATATGGGATAAGCGCCTTAAAGAACATTCCAATAGGAACATCGTTGATGCGTGTTGGTGGCAGATTTAAAGACATTAAGGTTGTTTTAAAGAGGATCACGAATTATAATAAACGGTACCAAGAACTGGCACATACTTTCTCACAATGTTCTAAAACGTGTTTTATAGGCCATGGTCGATATAGGTAGTTTCATTTGCTGGTGCCCAAAAAAGGGTTGCTTCAATAAAGCTGCAGCCTGTTCACTTGTAAGTTCCATTGTACACTGATATCTTTTTGGTGGCAGCTCTTTCTGCGCTGACAACCTGCTTACATAATGGCAACATCAGCCTATTCCGCTCAGAGTCAGACAGTCGGCGCCGAGAAATCTGACTCTGTCTACCTGCTTTTATCAGCGTGCAACTTGGACGTACCCTCAGACTCAGCCTCGACTCAGATTCAGACCCAGACCCAGACTCCGACTCCGACCCAGACTCCGACCCAGACTCCGACTCCGACTCCGACTCAGACTCAGACTCAGACCCAGACTCAGACTCCGACCCAGACCCAGACCCAGACCCAGACCCAGACTCCGACTCCGACTCCGACCTCGACTCCGACTCCGACTCAGACTCAGACTCCGACTCCGACTCCGACTCCGACTCCGACTCCGACTCCGACTCCGACTTCTACTCCGACTCTGTTTAACGACAAATAGCGAATAGTTAAACAGTTTAACGGTGTTTCAAAACAAATGTGAAATTTGTATAGTTTGGGATCAATATAATCCAAAGAGGAGTTTATCGGTCATTATCTGCTTTACTACAAAATACAGATTTTACTATATATAAAGAAATTCATGAATAAGATTTCAGTAATTTTTAAATTCCGATACACTTAAAAAATTAAATATAACCAATCAAGTTCAAGAAGATCCTAACGTAGAATAGTACTGAGAAATTTGACTACGTGTTGTATTTAAGACAAAAATAAAGGATATAATGCTCTATTGGATATTTGTTATGGCAGATAAACCTACTTGAAAAATAGTATACAGGATTACGAGTAATCGTTTGTCAAAAGACGATATCACAATTATAAAGTTTAGCAACCTTGAAACCGATAAGCGATCACTTTCATCTATATCAATTGAGATATATAAGGTTAAAAAATATTTCCCTCCTCATATTACAAATAGAAAAATTATTAATATCGTAAATGTGTTATTGTTATTAATAAGTTACTTGTAAAATATTGACACCTTTATACGACTTATAGTTATAGTTATGTTAAACTAGAGGAAACGCACATGTATCTGAATGGGACGGCTGCATATTAAAGGCGAGTAATACAGTGTGCTCCATTATGTATTATTTCAACTCCCTTATCGCAGAGATTCAAGCTTAGCGTGTACTAAAGTTGTATCATCTCAGGCGCAGTGAAGGCGTGGTGTCCAAGACAAGCCAGATTGTATAGCACGTTATTGATTAACATGCTATTACTACTTGAGACAAAAGCTTGGTGATTTTTTTGTACAAGAGATGTAATATTAATAATATATAAGCACCACAACCACGCAATTTAAAAAATTAAGCATAAATAATAAGCTTCTTGATATTTTATTGAACATATCGTTTTAAAAACAAAAGATAACTCTTCAACCGGTACGCTCAGAAACATTATTTATTTTAAGTTGTAAAATATAGAAAACGATTTAGCACTTTTGCAAGATAAAACGAATTATTTTCTTATTATTATGAATAAAACTAATTATTTCACTACCGGCTTAAAAGCCTAGCAGAGTTGGAGAGAATTCCTAAACACATAAAGCTTGAGGGCATTACGGGCTCTCGAGTTTTGCTCTACTGTTGAACAGGAGCAGCTGTTCGGAAGATAATGCAATGAATTCTCCATCTCTGCATCATATTTTATTTTTGTACACAAGAAATGGAGTCCTTAATTATTTTGTAGTCCACTTTTAAACCCTTTCCTTTATCGGATTATGACGGTTGAGACAATTCTTAAATATAGAAAGAAAGATTTATAATGAATTTGATAATTGGTCAAGACGATATGACCTCTACAGGTACACGGGCTCGCGGGGACATTCAAACATACTCCCCAATACGTGATATTATAAGCCCCAAAATCCCTTCTATTTCTTAACTGTTAAAATATAATGCGCTTATTTATAAGTTCTTTATTACATAAATAGGATAATAATGTTCGAATAGCCAAAAAGTTATTCTTTGCTTGAAATTTGTTTTTGACGATGGGAGGATTGAGCAGAAACCAGGATTTTTCCGCACATTGCCATCGTTCAGTGATAAAAAGTAAGTATAACTACGTTTCGAGATCTGCAATCTGATCTAATCTTCAGGTAAATAACAAACATAAGACATATTTACAATCACGAGATCAGGGTTTTAATACAGACCTATTTTGACCTGTATTCTGTTGTTCGGTTTTGATAATTAGTGTTGGATTTAGGTTTTTATTTAGTGCATGATTTAGAGTTAGTGAAGTTGACGCACAACAGTTTCATATTAGTTTTGAAACTATAAACAACTAGAATGAAAAAGAAGTACTGAAAATGATCCCACTAACTAATTATAGATAAGGTAACGTCAGCTCTATTAAGATCAAATTTTAATGTAAAATTTAGCTGTAGAGACTTTAACGGAATACTTTCTCATCACTAAACTTACATACGTAATACGTAATAGTTCAAGTTAATAACTAAATAATAAATATGATCATATAGAGCACACACAGCCTCTTCCTTTATTGGGCATGAATATTTTACACTTATACCTTTAGCATACTATTCTACATGAACAGAATATTATTATATTACTTGAATTTTATCAATTTAATATTCTCTTATTACATTCTTTGTGGAATTGTTATTATCTTAAGTCAATGAATTCATTGTTTATTTAAATTAACTTAATACAATATTTTTATTCTATGAAATTTTAAAGATAATTTTCCGTTAAAATATTGATTAATTCATTATTTTTTCATAAATCAAACAACTAGTTTCCTTAGGAAGTGACGTAACTCTACACTACTAGTAGTCTGTAATGTGACTATTTACTGTCGGTTATCCTGATGAAAGCGGATATATTTAGGATAAAGAGGACAACTGCAGTGAGGCATACAGATCTGAAAGATAGGAAGAGAAGACATTATTTATGTATGGATCTCTCTGCTGATTTCGACACAGTACTGAATCTCCTTGCTGCAGCAATTTAACAGAAATGAGTGTAAACTTTGGTGAATTCCTGAACTATCACATTTATACTTTTGAATCGATTTCAATTTGAGTCTTTATCCAACGATGCATTAACTATGATATTGAAATAGTATTTTTTGACAAAGTGAATCTATTTGATGTGACTCTTTATCAAGCGGTGTAGTGACTATAATATTGCAATAGTAATTTTTCAACAGAACTTGTCGCTGCATGACTAGTTTGCAAGTACGGTACCTACTTCGTAAAGAAAGTTTAGATTACCTTACTATTAGTAAAGTAATTTAAATTTAATTTAAACATTCATGTTACTGTTAAAAAATAATACTGTCTGCAAAGATACGTAAGTATACTAAACATTTCTATAAAATCCATTTTTATTACATTATTAAATAAATAAAATATAAATAAAAGTATAAACTCCTTTGTTAAAACTTTTTATTTCTTACAATGACCTGTAGTTAAATATTTGTTATAAATAACAAGTTACTATAAAGATTTCCGAATCCAGCCGCGTTAATAAATTGCTATCGCATTTAATATTTTGAAATATTTTCGCCTAGCTGTTAAGAGTTATCTTCAGCCAACAATTGTTAGACCAAAGCTGATAAGACCAGTAATACACTTTACCGGGGTGGACTATTATCGTGATTGGCTGAACCTTTCAATCATCAGATACCGATCAATCTGACCTATCAACGACCAAAACTGATAAGACCAGTAATACACTTTACCGGGGTGGACCTATTATCGTGATTGGCTGAACCTTTCAATCATCAGATACCGATCAATCTGACCTATCAACGACCAAAACTGATAAGACCAGTAATACACTTTACCGGGTTGGACTATTATCGTGATTGGCTGAACCTTTCCTTTCGACAATCATCAGATACCGATCAATCTGACCTATCAACGACCAAAACTGATAAGACCAGTAATACACTTTACCGGGTTGGACTATTATCGTGATTGGCTGAACCTTTCAATCATCAGATACCGACCAATCTGACCTACCTATCAACGACCAAAACTGATAAGACCAGTAATACACTTTATCGGGGTGGACTATTATCGTGATTGGCTGAACCTTTCAATCATCAGATACCGATCAATCTGACCTATCAACGACCAAAACTGATAAGACCAGTAATACACTTTACCGGGGTGGACTATTATCGTGATTGGCTGAACCTTTCAATCATCAGATACCGATCAATCTGACCTATCAACGACCAAAACTGATAAGACCAGTAATACACTTTACCGGGGTGGACTATTATCGTGATTGGCTGAACCTTTCAATCATCAGATACCGATCAATCTGACCTATCAACGACCAAAACTGATAAGACCAGTAATACACTTTACCGGGTTGGACTATTATCGTGATTGGCTGAACCTTTCAATCATCAGATACCGACCAATCTGACCTACCTATCAACGACCAAAACTGATAAGACCAGTAATGCACTTTATCGGGGGCGGACCATTATCGTGATTGGCTGAACCTTTCAATCATCAGATACCGATCAACGACCAAAACTAATAGGACCAAAAATATATTTTATCGCGGTGGAGGTATTTTATCGCGGTGGAGGTCTATAGAGATAGGCTAAAGTTCTGAATTATTAATTATCGATCAATCTGACCAATCAACGATCAACAGTAAGATAAAAACTGTCTAGTAAGACACTTTATATGGGTGGACCTCTGTCGAGATTGGTTAAAGCTTCCGATCATCAATTACACATCAGTCTGGCCAATCAACGATCAATAGTAAGATCAAAACTGACTAGTAATACACTTTATCAGGGTGGACCTCTGTCGAGATTGGTTAAAGATCCCAATCGTCAATTACACATCAGGTTGGCCAATCAACGATCAATATAGCTCCTTTGTCACAGGCTGCCTGGTTTTGGATAACTTGTCGCTATATATATGTGATGAAATTATTTTCCCTATTAATTATGAGTAAGGGTTCTAATGTTATTCGTGAATAATTGCATGACATATTTGAATATATATTTGTTTGATCGATGTCTTTTGCATGTCTGTGTTGTAACTACGTTCTGATGTGGATGAATTTGCTCGTATTGTGGTGTTTATAATTTATTAATAGTTTCATTGGCACTATAATCTAGCAGGTCAACAAGTTGTTCATATGGAAATTGTCAGATCTTACACTTATTATATTTGTTAAATTTGATTTGGTAATATTTTCTCAATTTTTAAGGAAAGGGAGTTAAGGAAAATATGAGAACACCTTGACAACATTATTGCATTTTTATGCTTTCCCGATTACTTTCCGATCAGAAATCAGACGGATGTAAATATTTGTACACTATCCATCATTTACCTCAAGATTGCCAATAGGCATGTTAATATAATGGTAAAATTATCAAGGACGACTGCATGGAGATTCAAAACGTATATAGTTTGAAGGGGAGTTCAAACGCCATAAGCACAAAATGCTAAGTTTACGTTATCTCCCATAAAGTATGACATGTAGAAAAAATATATCTTCTTATAAAAATAGAAGTTCCTATAATTTATCCACCCAGAGCATTTTTTTAATAAAATATTAATAGGTTTTATAAAAAATGTCTATTTCCTTAGTAAAAAATATAAAAACCTTTATGTCCTAATTTATAGAGCAGTTACTAAAAGTGAGAATTTTAATTTTGTATTTAAAAAATATGAAACAAAAACAACATGCTTTTCAAACATTTTAATAGCTGACAAAAACTAAAAAAGGCATTATGGTGGGTCGGACAACCACTAGTCTCTGTAATGTTATTTTTAATAGGTTAGGTACACTTTTCTCAGAAACTGAAAGACAAACGATAATCATATTTCCTCCTTAAAATAGATGTTCTTGTCTATCTTATGAAGGGGATGATTTTTCATTTATCATAAAATTCTATTTTTCAAATAACTTTGAAAATAATGTAAATTATAATTTTCATTTTATATTTAAATCTTAAAGAGTATTTATATTTACTTATTTTATTAGGAATTAAATTATCTAACTAAAAAAAACTAACTTAAAACTAGGTTTCCTTAGAATCGCGTTTTAATTTACAATACTTATGAAAAAACTATTTATGGAAAATGTAGTCCCTTAGTACATTCCAGGTTCGTAGGCCGGATGTTCTGTGTCTTCTAACTTATCATAATAGTTTTCAAGGTTTTTTTTGCTCAATGTGATTTTCGACATTTCTTGAAATGATTTCTGGGTTTTTAGGACTCGGATTTCATCGAATATCTCCAACAATGCATTATTGACCAGGTGTAATGCTTAATTGTTTTAATATTTACAATCTTGCCATATTACCCTTGTTGAAAGTAGCCACAGTCTCATGAACTAAACGGCTTTCCTCATAACAAATGTGGATTGCGCTATCCGAGACCATATTCTTGAGAGATTTGTTGGTGTTCTATGTTTCCTTTTGAAATTACCTCATCAATAGTAGTACATTTTATAAATCCTTAAATATTGGTTTATTCTTTTACATAACAACCAAGAGAAGGTGTTTGTGTGTTTGGTGATATCATAAATGAATATAGAAATATCACGTAACAGTTCAAAGCTCAATTGACTTGACATACGTTTAAACATTGTTTTATAACTCTGTAAATAGCTGACGAAAGTTAATATAGTTTATATTTGATTAAAGATAGAAACATGAAGAATAAAATTATATAAAAATATAAATATAAATATAAAACTGATATATTCACCACGTATCACCCTTCAACTACTTTTGAGACATTATCTGACCTTCTGCCTATTTAAATTTGTTCCCAAGCTTATTTTTTAGTAGAAATATGTATTTTATGATCTTTTTCAGGTTTTCTGTAGATTATTCTCTTTTATTGCGTTCTTCTTGTAATCGTTCGTTACATGTTAACAACAATGTTTCAAAATTATCTCAAATTTGCAATAATATTGGATTTACTTGAGTAGCCACTACTGAATGATAAGACAACATTCCTAGGACCAAATTCTCGAAGCTTACGAAGCTTTGTTTTGGAACACATAACCACGTTTTGGGTATTCCTTCCTGGAAATTTGTCTACAACTCATGAATAATTAGTGTTCGTCTCTAAATATGTTGTTGTTAGCTAACATTACCATTTTTGGGAGGTTATCATTGAAATACTACGTTACAGTGATGATACGTATGTTTTTAATCAATAATGTAGATGTATTGGTATTTATATATTTGGAGAAAAGATTGTGTTTAGTGATAGCATTTTGTTTTCCAATGTCATTACATCATTTGTTTATTTATAATTAACTTTGTTTATAAAATCATGCCTTCGGAATGCATATCGATGTTTCAAATCTAAACAAAGGCATCCTAACCAAGAACTCTATTGCGGCTATTTTTAAAGTACATTCCATAGGGTTTTCCAGATATATTTAATTAAATAGCATATTTGGGTCAAAATGTATCCATAGTGTCATAAATATTGCTATCTAAGAGACTCATTAATGACGAATATCTAACCAATGAAGTCATTCTATGAATCACATGGGAAGAGGGGATGCTAGTACAGATAAGTTTGTAGGTTGTACCAATACTGTCTAAATTCAACCGAAGGAACATTGTAATATAATTTATATTTTATTTCTAGTATAAATATTTGGCTCTAGATAAAGCACAATCCTTTCCTCAAGGCCATCCTTTAGTATTACCTGTAAAAAACGACATCCAATATATATATATAACAGTAAGTTCCAGACCCAAAATCGATCTTATCTTATATCTTATTGACACTAGTTTGTGAGCTCAAGATTTTGATTAGCTCCACTAAGTAAAAGCAATTAAAATGTATGTGTAAAAAGTATTTAAAGTCAAAAATGTTGCACCGATAAATAAAAAGATTCTGTCTATAACAATATCTATTCATTATTTTGAACAATATTTGTATACACAAATATATATATATATATATATATGTGTGTGTGTGTGTGTGTGTGTGTGTGTGTGTGTGTGTGTGTGTGTGTGTGCGCGTGTGTGTGTGTGTGTGTGTGTGTGTGTGTGTGTGTGTGTGTGTGTGTGTGTGTGTGTGTGTGTGTGTGTGTGTGTGTGTGTGTGTGTGTGTGTGTGTGTGTGTGTGTGTGTGTGTGTGTGTGTGTGTGTGATTTTGTGATCTAACTATAAAGCATTTTTCGTAATTCGCACGCAGTTTCCTACCGAAAGAGAAAAACAGGAAATCCATGATAGTCACAAAACGATATAAAATATAATTATCAATTTTAGATTTCAGATAAAAGAGCATTGTTCTAAAATCTTGAAGTTGGATGGTGAAGCAGATTTTACAAGAGCCTGTGAAATAACTTAACTTTTTTTTCAAAACTTCATAATATTTGATTGAATAGCTTCAAAGGTTTCTGAAACATTTAAATTTGTTTAGGCCTGTTAGAAGTATTCTTACGTTCAAAGTTTTTAGCGCTCAATCAAAAGATTTGTGATGGCGTATTTTAGGTATGTATTATTCAGTATTCATTGTTAAGAGTTTCAGATGTTTAGCACGTCTAGTTCTAATGAACTTTACCTAGTCATATTTACATAGTGCACATAATTAGTATATGTATAATTTTTACATTTTTTATGTGTGCAATGCGTTTCTTATATTAATTTTCGCAACTTTGAATTTCAGTGAGGTGGTATATATATATATATATATATATATATATATATAATATATATATATATATACATTAGTGTGTGTGTGTTTGTTAGAGTACGTGTTTTTATTTATTTTTGTTTATTTATGGCAAACATAAAACAGGGTATTTAGATAGAAAGAGCTTGGTAAGGTTTCCGGCTACAGCTATAAACCAAAGGCTGCATTAGCATACAAACCCTGGGTCGTATACCCTAGTCTTAACTCTATCCTTAATACACCTTCCTTTCATAAAGTGGCGTTTTATAAGGGAATTAAGGAACGAGGACGAAAGAATTGGTTGGTCATTTACATGAGTAGACTATTCCTATTGTTTCTACCCATTATTTGCCATTTACTCACAACTATAAACTTTTTGAAGTTGTTATTTGTCCAATTCGTTTTATGTTGTTGGGTTTACCGTTTGTAAGAATAATAAAATCACTATTAGTTGCATACGACAATAAAATATTTTACAATAATATGCATTATATGGGAAATCGTTAAAGTACTAAAATAGACATACTACCTACACGTGTTTTCTAAAGTTATAAATAAAATTAACTTCAAAATATTTTTCCAAGCGATAATCTCCAAAACGGCTGGAAGAAGGAATAACAAGGCAAACCCAACTATGGTACTGGAAATACCTTGGATCGAAAGTAGATTACAAGAGTCGGAAGTAGTCACTTTTGACGGAAGTACGCGTAGATTGCCGAGAGACATAAGTATAACATTTTTTATCGATTCAGTAAATCAAACTCAACTCTGCCACCGTAAATGATTCTATAAGGTTTTAAGGGGATACCTTTTAACCGAAGTTTGCTTCACAGATCTACAAATATACATACAAATTTACAAAAAACAACAACTCAAAGTCTGCTACTATACTGGAAATATCATAGACCGTGAGTAGGCTACATGTCAAGGATTGAAGTAAACGCTTCTCTATTCAAGTAGGTTCCTGAGACATATGTATTTGTACTTTTTATCAGGCAACAAGGCAGACTCAGTTGAGGCGTTGGAAATATAATTAACCAGAAATGCTGATCCACATGCAAAGCATGACTTAAGGGTCAGGAGTAAACCTGATACACCTAAGGATGAACACTGACATAATAATGTACCTGATGGGTTCCTACTTAAGTTAAAAATATTATGGCCTACAACATACGTATTACATTATAAGTGCTTTTAGTAAGTAATATAAAAACTAAGGTTTTGAAAATTTTGTTTAATAATCACGTGAAATTCCTCACTGATTATTGATTGATGATTCATGACAGTACAATTAATATACGTATTACCATAACACTTTCTAGTTTTTACAATTTGTATGAGAATAAATTTGAACAACATATAATGACATCATAATCTTAATATTTTTACAGTTACATAGTCATAATTGTTATAAATTTACACATTTGAGTAAGAAGTAGGGTTAGACTGTTATATAACTTACATAGAATACAGGAGGTTTACAGTACTTTTGGTCCTCTGAAAAAGTTCATTGAACTGTAAATTGGGAAAATACACTATGTGTGATCTTATATTTTAAACCTACAATTTTGAAGTTATTCGAATTTTTACTTCAACTACAATAATATCTTACGTTCCTGGAGATGAAGATCGATGAATGATCCTCATTTCATCCCTCCATGGTTCCAAAACTAAATTTATGCCAACATCAGTGAGAGAAAGACGAAAAGTTTTGTCAGATCCAGAGTTATAGGTATTCCTAATGCTTATAAAAATTACTGGCAACAACTAATATAAATAAAATATTTTATACACCCTTGTAAAAAGCAACATCGTTATAATTAACTTAGAAAATTTATTAAGGTGGTATTTTATTACTACTGTAAGTTTTTATTAATAGACACTACTGTTGACCTTGAGGTAATTTCATTACAAAAGTGAAAAACTAAGGTTTTAAGTGTTTTACACTTTTAACTAGAACACGAAATATCACATGTTCTTTAAATTAAACATTTTTTACAAAGAAAGATCTTCACTCTGTAGCATAGGGTTAAAACGGTTTTTTAAATGCAGTTTACTTTTAAAAATATGTTAATGACAGATTTCCACAAACATTTATACTGATAATTAAACTCAAAAAATGGAACTAAATAAAAAACGATCTCTCTATCACGATAAAAACATCAGGGGATTTTTTATGACGAAAAAAAAACTTCAGAAAAATAAAAATAAATGACAATGCACTAAATTGGCTTTTAAGACTTAAGATTAGCATTAAAACTGATAAGAAATATCTACATTATATTATTATTTTATATTATTAAATACTATAATAAATAAAGAGAAAGTAGAAATAGATATTACATTATATTTATGAATAGAAAACCCCAACAAGAGTATGACATATTCAAGTATAACATATTTGTTACATTAATTATTAAACTGAATACTTATGATTTTGATTTTTGTGTTTAAATATAATATGGTAATAAGTTTATAACATCAATGATTTTTGTACGTTGCGTTTTTGGTATAATTTAATTTTCCTTAAAAATAGTAAAAAATCTATTAATTGAAACAGTTTTAAAACACATTCTCTTTGTAAAACGCAATAAAGTGCATAGAATTTCGAGTGAACTTTATCTTCTCACCCACTTAAGACCATGCTATTTTTAGTACAGCCTAGTTGTATATTATAAATAGAATATATAATGTTTTAAATCAACAAATTAATAATTAAATAAATTTAATATTTTCATATAAAACTAAGATTAAATAACAATTTTAATAGTATAACTAATATTTCTTTAATCTTCCTACAAATATAAAGCTGTTGTTCATTATGTACTTTTTTACGTGACCTGAGACAAACTACTTTATCCAATAGTAGTTTTCCGTAATCTGCAAGCATTTTAAAATTAGTCTTCCTGTTGAGTAGGACGGAGTATTGATATTAAATTTGTATACATGATGTGTCAACTAAATCAGACATTTTTATCAAGAAACATCTTAAAACGTGCTTTTCTAATTTGTATTTTAGAAATAATATATGAATTGACCCATTCGGTAATTACAATCCCTCACAAAACCATCAAATATATGGACGTTAGAATCTTAACAGTATTTGCCGAAATGTAATACAATTTTCCATCAGAACTATCGTATAACTATAAAGATATAAATTTGTCTTTGAGTAAATATAAGAGCAGGAGTGAAGCAGTTCTCGGAGACGAAGCGTTGCTATACAAAATGACTTAAGTACACGGGAAAGGCGTTCCTTTGTTAAAACTAGTTCCGTTTCCACTTCGATAAATCCCGGCGGATACTGCAGTTCTGGTTTTACATAAACATCACATCTGTCCTAGAGCCGTATTCATTGCCAAACGGCAATGAAGAATCCTTCCTTGATTTTCACAAGAATTTATGTTACTCTGGGGAGCATCCTACTATCAAAGAAGGATATAACAACAGAATGCATTCGACCGAACGTTTCATGCTGCTTTCATTTTTAACGGCAGTAAAATTTCTTGCTATTTTAACACGATAATACTTTGCGTGAGATAGAAATGTGCTGTTCTTATATGGAAACTACAATTCCATGATAATACATGAGCCATTGTTAATTGGTTACAATGTAAGAAATAAAATAATACCGTTGGATAAAATCGTTTGCATCGATGGGACTTGATTTAGCAACCCATTCATATGTGTTTATAATTTGGGTGAGGAAGAGATTTTTAAAACATAATATCATTAATGAGCTGAGATAAATGCTCTTTATTGATCTGTAACTACTGGCTGAGTAAATACACGTTGGTTTAGTGTACACGCCTGATGTTTATAAGCATAAAAACAAATATACCTTTATAAGGAATTTCAAAAATTAAATATACCCAAAATTTAATATATTTACAAAATATTTATATTATTACGAATTGTGTATACATAATATTTAAATATTCATCATTTTAAACTACGCATCCATAAATAAGTGCTCAATTAAATATATATTAACTTACAAATTGCTATATTACCTGACATTTCTTTAGAATATTTTCTTGTTGTCTTCAAAGACTAGAAATGTTTTACTAGAAAATTCAAACCTAATATGGTTATTCCCAAAAGCCTTTATCGGCGGAACCCTCAAGCTATTCTTTTATAAAAACATTGCAGTACGCTGAAGTTATTTTTCAACAAGACCAATATTTGCAAGTGAAATATTTCGTTAAGTAAAATAAATATATTTAATGACATTGATTTGATTTATTAATAATTTTACTTTTGTTATGTGTGTCAATATAAGAATATACAAATGCAGTTTAAATGCATATTAGTTATATAATAGACCTTCGAACTTTCGTATTTATACTTTAGTGATCAAAATTATGTACAATCTCAAAACGATTAATAACATATATATATTGCAATGTACAATATTATGAGACACGATATACAGAAATAGTAAAAAAATAGTCCATTATTAAGGAGGTAACAATAACCTGGTAACAAGAATTAAAAGACACAATTTCAAACAAAAACAAAATTTAAATCAGTCTACACAAAGGCGTAAAACATTACAATTCCCATAGGATCCAAGACTAAAGCATGATTTAGTACAGTTTTGAATAATTCACGTAACGTAAAAGGAAATGAAAACACGTTATTTTGATATAAAATGTATATTTAATTACAGAAAAAGTATAAAAAGAATAGAAAGCTGCCTTCCCTCTTCTACAGATTGTTTTTATTGGTTCAATGTTTAGGCCCTTTCGAGGGGCTGGTAATTACATATCTGTCCGTCTGTTCGAACGTTATCTCAAGAAAGAAACTTATAGATTTGAAATTTCACATGAAGGGTAATTTCTGTAGGAACAATATAGAGTTCGATGATGTGAATGTCACTTCATAGAATTTCACTGAACTGTACAAAACATTTTTACTTAAGTCTTAAGAGTAATGGTGACAACGAGAAAATCGCAAATAAATAAATATGCATAGAAACTTAGTAGAATCATGTGACATTTTAACATGTGATAAAATAGCTAATGAAATGAGCTAATAACTTCAAATGTTGAATGCCATCTCAATTAAAACCCTGTTAAACGACAAGTGGTGTAACGTCGTTCACGGGAAACGACCATATAATAGGAAACATATAAGGGAAAAAGTTAAAGATAATGTGACCAATAGGTTTAGGGAATTCGAACGTCTTTGGGGGATTCCTTCCAAGACGAGCATTACTTTTTAGTGCATAAATAAAAAAATGGAAATAAAACCTTTCGGAAACAAGAATATAAATAAATTATAAACCTATAATTAGTTTATATATTGTAATGATACGAATTTCAAAAAAGTTTAATGTAAAAAGATTGTTCACTTTCTCATGTACAAAAATATCAAAAAATCTCTTCAATAGAATAATTAACTACAATGTGGTCATTTTGAGTCACAGAAGCTTCAATACCTGGAGTCTTGGTATATAAAGGCCGAGGGTATTTATGAACCTTAAGAAATATTCATATCTCTTCAACACATATTGGTTCATAAAGTTTTAAACAAATGAAAAATTGGAGTAAATATGTTACGAAAAGGAGTCTACTCGATACTGGCTCCTAACAGTTTTAATCAACCCCCACAGTAATGACCTCCAACAATTTACTAAAACCACACAAATTGAACCCTTACAATGTACTAAACTCACACAACACTGTCCCTTACCAGTTAATCAACCACCACCATAGTGGCCCCTTACAGTTTATTAATCTACTCACATTACTGATCTTATATAGTTTACTCAACCCCCATAAACTGACTCCTTATACTTTATTCAACTTTCACAACACAGATATCTCACCATTTACACAACTAACCACAATACCGCGTGCCAAATTACAGTGCATGATAAAAATACAATTAACACTGTTAATAGTGCACATAAAATACATAACCCTCCACTTTATTCACTTGTTATTCTAATGTTAGACCACCTTCTTGATGTGGAAACTACTCAGCTATTCATCTTCATGTCAATATGACACAAATACCACTTCGGATTTATTTGGTGGAGGAGCCATAAGTGGTTTTATGCTACACTCTAAGCAGCTCTGGATGTTATGCACTGCACTATCTCCTGCTGAGAAATTATACTTCGAGTAGACAACTGATGAGTGTCTTAGGAAAGTTCTATGTATGCTATCTAGAGCGCCATCTCAACTTTCCCACTCTTGGCATATTTAAAATGACTCAATTTTCAGACAAACTTAAATGGGAAACATCATATGCTTTTCAGTTATCATTCAAATGAAAAATTTCAAACTATCTCCTTTTATACAATAGTAGCGTATTTAAAACTTATTATTGAACACTTTACATCTTCTTGCAGCTTCAAACAAATTTCATTCTAATTATTTTCTGAAAAATTACTTGCTTTCTCGTTTGGGAGCTGCAACAGATTTTCTTTTAATCGCACGTTTTATACCCTATTAAGCACTATTGTGAAGATTTTATTATGATTATCATAAGTATGAAATATTGTTATCTCCTTATATCCAAAAGAACTTCTGATCGGATTTGTTTCATTGTGAACAAAAATAAAATACACGTTACGTTGTTTAAAGAAATGTAACACTTCGATGGTAAAATATTTTGCGTTTAAAATAGTTACACCATCCATGAGTTACAAAAACGTGAATTAGTGAACATCCACGTGTCATATATATGTCGTTGTTAACGAGCCCTTTCATTTTTAATTTATAACAGAATTAAATTACAGTAATTTCAATATTGTAATTTGAAAAAATCGTAACGTTTTTATAGTTGACTGTTGGACCTTACTATGTCGAGTCAGTTATATTAAGTAGTTATTCCATATTAAATTACGTAGCAGATACTAGATTTTTATTTAGAAAAATATATCTATGTTAAGTATGAAGATTTATCACGCAGGGCGCAAAAGGCTTTCCATAGAATCAGCCCTTAGCATCGAACTGTTGGCCGGTTGCCAGGTAGCCTCCCTATCAGAAACAGGTATTAGAATCACCGATACCTTGGGAATTGCTGAAGGTTTACAGGCCTGGATTTAAGGAAGAACTTTATACCATTCATTGCAAATTTTTCAAATAACATTATAATAATCTTTTGGTTTGTATGAATTCTGCATTTCCGAAATACATATAATAAAATTTAAAATTAACTAAAATTGATAAAAGTCTTATTAAGATATTTTATCAACTGATTTATTATTTATTGTTTTATTCCGGTATTGGTAACTATGCCATGATCTATAAAAAGAGTGAATGCCACTTCAATCCCAAATTTCGTTTGGGTATACTCTGAGTTTGACGTTAGTTACATAGAGTACTATATTTTTTTTCATTCAAGCAACATTATACTAAACTGTTACTTTATCGCACCATTACTCTGCACGTTTCCTAGAAAGCTTAGTAAATGTTTTTCAATGTGCTCCACAGAAGGCGAATTCTACACGACTCCAGTCTAAATAACCTGTCACTCCGGAAGTAAGTGCAAATGTCGTTTTAGGACTAAGTGCAAGGTTTCTCCGCTTCTTGTCCTATGTGAAGGAAAAACATTAAATATACATTGACAGTCTTGATTTCATTTGAACTCATATAAAAATACAAAATTACATAGTTCTAAATGACTTACAAAATCCCAATCGATTAAATAGCATTATAGATAATTTTCTGATTATTGAATTATTAATGAAACTGCTTTCGAGCATGCAAGTGTGTTCATACGGATAACAATAAAGTATATTTGTATACATATTGTTGTTGGACTTTGAGCTAAAAATGTCCTTTTTTTATCCAATCGTGGTACTTAAAAACCAATAAACCTGAGGATATAACCAGTTTATTAACAATAATTTGCTTAGCATTTAAACCAGTGTTTTTCAAAAAATGTTAATGTTGTGATACCTATATAATACACATACATTATATGCATACACATTATACATGTCTGAATATGTGTATGTGTATGTATTAAACGCATAAATCAGGACAAAATAGACTCGTGTTGTATAGAAACTCAATTTACAATATCTCAGTAATACATACATAAAGTAAACAATAATTTATTATTAGTATTATTTTTATCAAATTATCATACATTAAGGTATACAATATATTTCGTAGAATTAACATGATATGATAAAACCTTCGCGAATTTTTAGTGCATATTGGAGGTACTCATCAAGTTAAACTAAAATAAGTTATTATTTTATTTAGATATAAAACAATTTTACCCACAAAGCTGTTGAATACTGGCTTTCCCTGATTGAGGGATTGTTCTTTCGAAGTGAGCTAACTTCTTCTTTGAATTCCTGAATTCATTTGTCAGAAATTATTCAGATTTATTTCATTATGTTGTATACTTTCTTTTATTAAGTGGAATCATAGCTTAATTTTCCTGGTACAGTAATATTCCATTAGTAATATGATAATTACTCGTAATTCTTAATAAGGTAGACGAGAAATCATATTACATATTTTGTCTTGTAACTTTTGGTCCTTACGATAGAAACATAAATGTAATATCAAAAGTTGGGAACGTCCTATCTTTGCAGTTACGATTCTGTGTGGCACAGTTTACGAGTATTTTGCATACTATCATAGTTTAAATGAATGAACACAACAGTTCTCAACATTTTTCTACTTATTCAGCTACACTCAGGTATCGATTATTTTAATTGATTACAAAATACTCTCCAACAGGCTTTGAAACTTGACTATGGGTTTTATTCACTACACAAGTATGAAGTCGAGCAATTATTATAGAAGTGGGTCTATTACAGCGACCATATCCTCATTTAGTAAAAAGGCTTCATGGAAAACATTATCGTTGAATAAAACATGAACGTTATACTCGCAAGAGCTAAAGAGTTATTAACACACAACCTCTGTCACGAGTAGGTACTTATACAGATTAAAGCTGCTAGCAAGTAGGTAGATTTAATTTAATCCTTCTTTATCATTGATTCCTGGCTGCATAATATGATAAAACGATTTATTATCAAAGTATGAGATAAAGTAAAAAACATTTTAAAAATTATTATTTAAACGCAAGCAAATTTTAAATATAAAATTATAGAATAATGTTAAGTTCAACCCTAGTTCACCTATTGATTGCTCAGTGCAGCGTCTGAAGTCTAACGTTGTGACAGATTTGACTTCTGGAATTTGGAATCCACATCCGTCTGAAGAGATCCAAAACAATCGGTGACAAAGAAGCTCAAAACGAACTCTCTACATCGCTTCAACATTAGAGACACCTGGACTATAAACAAATATAATGAAGATGAAATGGTGTTCTCATTGTCTCATCAGGCACACAATTGAGTGCACTAGGATGTTTCTGAGACGATCTCAAATCACGGTGGAGCAACCGAGTTTCAAGTAAGTATAAGGTGAACTATAGCTGAACTTAAAATTCTTATTGAATGTACCCTTCCCACCATATCTATTTATGTGTCTGAAATTAAATATTTAGAATACGTCAATACTGTTAATTTTAATTATGAACTTGTGTTTGAATAGCAGCAAAGGTGAAAGATATAATCAATGTACATAAGAAAGACATTATTTCTTAAAAGATGTAGCACATTCTCCTTATTAGGTCCTAGTGGTTGATGTATTGTGGTGTACATTACTATATTATCTTATACCATGTCTCAGTTAAGTGGGACAGAACACTTGTGTGTCATCTAAAAAAATGTATCTACCTAAACATTAAAAATTAGCAGTTTAACAAAATACTAGTATAATTTTTTAAAGAATTATAATAAGGTCATGCCATTAATAAGGTATTATAAAGATTAAGATAATGGACATTCCAAAGTCAACATAATGTATTATTGAGTGAACAAATGTTAACCAAAACTGCTAGAGCGTATATTACGTGCTACTTTGTAATTATAATTTGAGATAATGTAGATTATGTATTAGGTTAGTTCTTTACCTGAAGAAGAGGTCAGATTGCAGATCTCGAAACGTAGTGTTACGATTTCTTGTTTCACTGAACGATGGCAAATGTCCGGAAAAATCCTGCTTCCTTTACAATCCTTCCATCGTCAAAAATAACCTTCAAACAAAGAATTTGAGATAGGGCCACAAAAGTTGTATCTTTAGACAAATACGCCTTCATTTTCAAGTATTCTAATAGAAATCATAGGAATAATTAAAGAAACATCTCCAACTAGGAATTGATCACCGGAGTATAAAACAAATTGGCACATACATTTCATCCAACCAAAATGTATCATTGCCCCCTCCACTTCTCTTTATAATCTGTTTGGCTCATCATGTCAAGGCCAAAATCGTGTTAGCAATGTTTGGCACGATACAACCACAAGAAATGTCGATGTTGATAATGAGAAAGACTCGTAGCAAAAGAAATAAGATAATTCGAAAAGAACTAGTTATACAAAATGGAAACTCTTATGCATGTAAAGTTTTACTATAAATTCTATTGCAGATAGATACGATGATACTGTGTTATTTTAATGATATACAAATTTGCGACCGAGGAAGTGTATTAAACACACTTCATATAATACGTTTAATGCAATACACGACGGATAACTTGTGGCTTACATTTTAAGACAAGAAATGTGTAATACACTATATACATACCATAGACAAACAAAGCATTAACGATAATATATGCTGAAAAAATATGCAAAAGTATTGGAAGGTCAAGATTAATACTAATTGGCGATGAGAGAGAGAGAGAGAGCTTTAGGTGTAAATGCAGTGATCCAAATTAGCATATACAATCGTTTTACATTCTAGGTATTCAATGTAAATTTTACTCCTGACTTTATCGATACTAGTGTTACGTGCATTATTCCCGTCAAACGCTGATCGTTGTTTCCATAACTTTGGTTATTAGTGCAGTCATTGAAGCATTGTTGGTCCGAATTTTTTTACTGTGAACCGAATTGCATAGAATTTTGGAATTAGGTTCATCTTACCCTTAACTTCAAAAGTGAAAATGATTTGAACTCCGCAACCACCCTGGGGGTGGTTGCCACCCCTTCTCGGGAGTGAATTTATTTTTTTCGAAATAACCTCAGATATCGATAGAAGGCCCAAATTTAAGCAAAAAATCATCTATAACGTTTTTCGAAAAAATCAATACTTTTCAAATTATTGGCAATTGAAAATTCGCAATTGTTACACGTTTTTCATCGGTTTTTTGAAAATATCTCCAAAAATATACGTATTATCGAAAATTTTATAAGAAACACAATTGTAGCAGGTAAAACAATGAACAATTTTCTTTTTTAGAAAGTATTCTAAGTGCAATATTAAGCTAGATATTAAAAATCAAAGTCGTTGTTTATTTTGTCTGAAATTTAATCGATGTGGTCAATGCCATCTAGCGGCGACCAGATGCATTTTAGGCATTCTAATAAAAAAGAGTTTTATAGTGCTTGAAATAAGCTTTAAAATGAGCACTATTAAAAGTCTTTTGCACGTAAAATAAGTGAGCTGTATTGCAAATAAGAGGAGCATCTAATGTTTTTTCTTTTAAATCAATGGGTTTCATAAGTGCCATTTCCACCAAAATTAAAATTAATCGTATTCCACCTAGAATCAACTTTATTATGAAGAGTTTAATAGATTGTATCAGTTTGGATGCTTCAGAACACATATTTTTCAAAAAAGTCACGATTAAAAAAAAATTCAAATTTTTAAAAAACCACCTTTTTCATAATATCTCAAAAATGACGACACATACGAATAAAAGTGTAGGTATGAAAAATGTAGGTATATTTCTGACAAACAATTTGGATTTTTTTATTTTTCTGTAAAACAAAAATTGACGGAAATATGATTGTTTAAAGAGCGCGTGGCAGCGCAATCACAGCCCCTCTTAAGCCCTTTAACCCTTCACCGTTTGAGAAAACGGTTTTTTACTACATATTGCAATGAAGGATGTTGTAGCTCTCTTAATTAACTTTACAATGGTTTTTTATAAATTGTGATAGCATGAAAATTGAAGGAGTTATGGTCAAAAAACTTATCATATTTTTTTCTCCTTAGTAACTGAAAATTTCGGACTGTGAATATTTGGAGCAATGTGAAAGTACGCAGTATAATAGAGACCCAAAACTATTTTAATGTGTATATATATACATAATATGGCTCATATATTTTGGAAACGTAGGCATGAATACATACCAACTTTCTTATATGTATATATAACACATTTGAGTAAATTTTTTATAATTTGTAAATATTTTATGCAATAAATGGCAATTTTTTACTCTAAATTAAATTATTTTTAAATAATATGTAATCATATATATTTACTGTTTTAATTTAGGGGTAGTTTTAAGGGTAGAAAAGCTTAAGAATATCATTTTCGAGAGTGTAGAATAATATTTAAATCCTTTTCATTTTATCAAAAAAACTTTTTAACAATTTTTTTATCAAGGGGTAGTTTTCAAGGGTTGAAAGGGGGTTAAAAATTTGATAATTATTATAGAAAATATAAAATATTACTAACTCTATACTTACATCTTTTTATATCATACCAAAGTATTTTTTTGTGATTTTTTTCAATTTAGGGGTTGTTTGCAAGGGTTGTAAGATGTTCAAGGGGTTGAAAATGATTTTAATATGAGGTAATTGTGTTATAAAACACTTTAAAATTTCACCACTTACTATTAAACATGTTTTCTAGCGATAAAATGGCTTAATGTCGATTTTTCCATTAAGGGGTTGTTTACACCCCTTAAAAATAATAGGCGGAGTTCAGATCATTTTCACTTTTGAAGTTAAGGGTAAGATGATCCTAATTCCAAAATTTCATGCAAATCGGTTCACAGTAAAAAAATTCGGAGGTAAGACCGTATTTTTCGCTTCAATGACTGCACTATATGAAGTGTAAAGTCCAATCTCCATAGTCCACCTCATCTCGCCAATCTAAGTAGTAATTTAATTCAAGATAATGGGAAGTATATTATTTTGGTTTTACTTCATTATTCTGAAATATTTGACTGAATTATAATTTCTGCTAGCGAAAAGAACCATTACGGTTGTAGCGAGGGGCAGTAACATACCTCAAATCTTACCTAGACATTACATTCAAATGTTTGTATATTGAGGCTTCATAGTAGTGTCAGATAACAAAATTCCGGTAAGGTAGGAAGAACGTTACAAAACAAAATCACTCTGATAGAAAATCTTGTCGCCAATTTTTAAAACCAGCTTTAAATCTAGTTTTATTTTTTTAGCTATACAAAAAACTAAGTGTGAAAACATATTAGGTGGTAAAATTTCATATACTTGTACTGAGATAAAAAAGTATTGATTCTAATATTTTATCATTGCCATTAGAGCTGCTCATTTTAAAAAACCAGACCAATTTTAAAATATTTACCAGTGATGTGTCATACACCGTTAATGAACTCAGTGTTGCTTGTATGCAAACGAATCTTCATGCAGCATTTCAAGGATATCCGAAGTTTATTTTCCATATATATATAAAGGGTGAGTTTTTTAAAGTGATCCAATAACTAACTTTTTAATTACACGTCTTAGCACCACACTTTAAATTTGGAACTTGCTCAATTTTAAGTTTCACTCAGGGATACACTTTCAAATTTTTTGAAGATGGCCGCCATTTTCCAATATGGCGGTCAACTTTAAAATCTCTAATGGAACACCCTGTATTTTATGTTGTTTTTAGATTCTACTCAACAAAATAATACATTTTTGCTTTTGAGAGTTTTTCAATATCTCTAATGGTTCAGGAGCTACGTGGACTGGAAGTTTTCATAATTTTTGCCAATATGGCGGCCAACTTTAAAATATTTTATGGAAAACCCTGTATTTTATGTTGTTTTTATATTCTACACTACAAAATAAGACATTTTGGCTTCTGAAAGTTTTTCTATATCTCTAATGGTTCAGGAGCTACGTGGACTGGAAGTTTTCGGATTTTTTCGGACTCATGGTGAAAACTTTCAGTCCACGTAGCTCCTGAACCATTAGAGATATAGAAAAACTTTCAGAAGCCAAAATGTCTTATTTTGTAGAGTAGAATCTAAAAACAACATAAAATACAGCCATAAAAGATTTTAAAGTTGGGCGCCATATTGGAAAAAATTATGAAAACTTCCAGTCCGCGTAGCTCCTGAACCATTAGAGATATGGAAAAACTCTCAAGTACAAAAAGGTTTTATTTTTTAGAGTAGAATCTAAAAACAACATAAAATACAGGGTGTTCCATTAAAGATTTTAAAGTTGGCCACCATATTGGAAAATGGCGGCCATCTTCAAAAAATTTGAAAGTGTATTCCTGAGGAAAACTTAAAATTGAGCAAGTTCCAAATTTAAAGTGTGGTGCTAAGTCATGTAATTAAAAAGTTAGCTATTGGATCACTTTAAAAAACTCACCCTGTATATATATATATATATATATATATATATATATATATATATATATATATATATATAAGTGTATAATTTTATTTCTAATTACGCAACATGTTATTTTACGTAATTTGAATGATATTAAATATTGCTACATTTCATTAAAATCTTATTGTTATTCCAAACCGCTCGAATTACTGTTAAAAATAACTTTGGTGGACACACTGTAACTAGTTTTTACTATTAAAGTGCCTCTAAAAGTAAAAATCTGGCCTTATAAACATTTGTCATTATATTGATTTCAAGAAATTGTTTTAAAATGTTTATTTAAATCCATGATTGTACAATGATGCGGTGATGAATGCTATTTACAAAATTTAGACTAAATTAGATAGCGATGATTCCTTGTCACTGAATGAGGGGTTCTCCCTCGAGAATCTCACACCCTCGTCATCCATTCTGTAAGCTACCTTCTTTGAATTCTTAAGTTGAGTTTGAAGCAAGAAGGGACATCGATTTACGTAATGTCATACGCATTTCCTTTTCCATGTTACTTATTTATTCTCTTCACGGTTTCAACCTTTTGTACAGCGTGCTATGCACATAGCAAATTTGTTTATGATTTGAATAAGTCAAATTCGCAAGTAAAAGTAACTATCCTAAATAAAAAAATAGATATTTTTGTACTCTTAATATTGTAACAATTTAGAGTAATGCATAGATATAGCGGAATAAAATGCATTAAATATTTTGATACTACAATATTAAAATAATTTACATAATAAAAACATGCGTGATAGTAATCGGTAGATAATGAAGATATAAACTTCATAATCTATATATATATATATATATATATATATATATATATATATATATATATATATATATATACGCTGGGAGTCGAACCCGGATCTCTCACTTGCCGGGTGAATGTGCTACTATTACCATATATATACTTATAAATATATATATATATATATATATATATATATATATATATATATATATATTATTAGTTTAAAATATACATAACTTTTAAACACCTGAACTGATAACCTTTTAGTTTAAATAAAAATTTGTGATTGTATGATGAAAAATAAAGTAATCTTTTCTCTGAAAAATTTGGTTTCTAATTATAATAATGAATGATAATTTCATGAATTGTTTCAATGTGATTACTTTAAATGGTTGCATGTAAACCTGCAGGGTTTATTTTTTTTATAAAAATTAATTTTACCGATGCCATATCCAAAGACGTGTTCAGACAATATTGATTTACCATAAATCTCTCGCTGGATTTAAATACTGCCAAAGAAAAGAAAATATATGTGTTATATTTTGGTACTATTTTTTGGTTTTTATAGCTATACCTTTCTTACGTGTTGTATTTACTTTTAGGTACAAATACAACCAATATAAAGTAACAGTGATGTTAATAATTATTTGTGCCTTCACGCCATTACCAAGTTTTCCATCATCCGAAAACCGTGTCGTAGGATAGCTCAATGAATTCGTGAAGACCTTAAAAGATCCAGCAAGATTAAAACATGGACTGCAAGTGATACACCAGCCTCTATGCACTGTGTTTCCATTCCGAGTATAGTCAATGACTTTTGGAATTTAAGAAATAGTTCCTACCATTACTTATAAACCATTTGGTTCTCAACGCTCGACGTACTTTACTACGAGCACATTTCGGTGACTGCCTTTGTGCAGGAAACACGTAACTGCACTGCACTACAGGTGTTGAACCTTAATCGTCAAAAGGAATAGTTTGTGGCTCGTTCTTCTTCTGAAACGATTTTGTTCAGAACAATTCAAGTGATACTTGACCTCACCGATGTAGCTGGTACCAAAAGAAGAGCATTCAGTTAATGGCACTGGCTTTGGTAGAATTTTAAGCAAACTGTCTGAACTGCCGTGTTGCATAGTTTCGAAATCAAAAACAACTAGCGTAAAACAGAGATTGTTTAGTATTTAGATGATTATCAAAATCCATTTAGCGCAAAATTAGTTGTTATGATGTTCTCTTTGTCTCATCAGGTGTGCAATTACTATGTTTAGACATAAGCTCAATTCTCCAGGACATACCAAATGTATTTGAATTACGGTGTTGTCACAGTGTGGGCTCAGTTATCAAGGTAACAAAATTTGTGCCTTCACGCCATCTCATGTTTTTTGTAATCAGAAAACCGTGTCTATCATTATATCTGCATACATTCAAAATAATTAAAGCTGTCTATCTATTCGCATTACTTTCAATTTAAGATTTAAGCTATTATTATATTATGTATATTAACTAACTTCTTACATTGTATTGTTACAATAAGAACACGTTAATTTTAGTTGCAAACTAATTACTAATGGTCGTTCCGACTCAGTCAACATAAGTAGTTAGATTTTGTAACAGTTGTAATATTATCAATTTTTAAAGGATTTAAATGTAACTGATATTTGAAAGAATCCTTCCAGATGTAAACACTTTTCAAATGCAAAACAAGCTGGGCTACGAACCCCAGATATTTATAAGATGATATGTTGTACCACGTTTTAAATTGTTTGTTTTTTAGGCACGTTTTTGGGAAGGTTATGCAGAAATTTGTTAAGTGCTACTTTCAGAGCAATTCCAATAATCTGATAACAAAACAACAAAACCAAACAAAAAATCTGTTTGAAAATAATACATTTATAGCTATGAAAGTATGAAGACATCCATGAGAAATAATAATTAAACACTATCGATCTGTGTAGGCTATATTTAAAGCTTAAACTAGTTTATTTATGTGTACTAGTCTATCTTGTGTATAAGGGAGAGCCGGTTCCCTCACGTTATGAGTCCACGCACTTTGAATCCGAGTTTAGCGCAGTATACTCCTGTGAGTAGAACATTTATCAGTACTGTCGGGCTTGTACTGTATACTTTTCTCTACTACTACTTTATCTTCACACTGTGTGATAAAAACATCACATGGCCAGCATATCAGTCTCACATACCCATGGAGAATGGTGTAAGGCTAAAAGGGAATTTGCTTCAATAAACAAATCTAATCCAGCATTATATACTGAGGACGTTTTAGATGACCAACTCTTGTTATCTGTTTTATTTACTTTAGAGTTCTCACAAGATTACACGTTTGTATTTTATTACGATCGTAGTAAGTTTTATAGTAAGTACTTAGGATACTTTTAGATTGAGGCTTGTGTTACGTTTCCTACAAACTTATTAACGTTTTAAATAGTTTTCTCACCACTATAAGTTCCCACTCAAAATGAAAAGTATGAGAGCATCAGCCAACTGTTTAAAAAACACAAATAAGTTGTAAGTGCCACGAAATTTTACTATTTAGACACTGAATATTTTTCAATAATATTTTATTAAATATTATTGCTGTTAATAACCACAACGAAA
This sequence comes from Homalodisca vitripennis, assembly GCF_021130785.1. Lineage (NCBI taxonomy): Eukaryota > Metazoa > Arthropoda > Insecta > Hemiptera > Cicadellidae > Homalodisca > Homalodisca vitripennis. Next base: position 119,865,554 of record NC_060208.1, read on the forward strand.
GTATTCGTAATTTTGTTTTCCTTTTGGTCGATCTGGTATTTGCATCCATAGTATGAATGGAAAATCGAACATCTGACGGAGAAGTCGGAAACCATATACTCATTTAGTAAAAAGGCTCCATGGAAAACATAATTGTTGAATAATACATGAGCGCTCTACCCGCAAGGGCTGGGTAGTTATAAAAACACAGTCTTTGTCGCAGAAGGTATTTTCCTGATTTAAAACTACAAAGAAACACTGGACTTCAAGCTTTTGCAACTTCATAGTAATTTAATAATTTGTTGTATTTTGACTTGAATCTTAGTCTTTTCAATTTTATGCTACTAATTAATGAAATAGTAAATAAGTATTTATTTATATAAAATATTTAATTGAGTTGGAGTTACTGATTATTGCTATAAAAGTAATTTAAACGAATCGCACTGAATAAAGGTTTTAAAAGCACACTAAAACATTTTACGTATTAGTAACTTGTATTTTAGTGTAAACCATGGGAGAGACAGTTACTATATTATGTTGGTAAATATGATTTACAGAAAGTTAGTGGAAAATTGCTTAAAGATTTATAATTGTGATTTTAAAATACATTTTAATAAAATGGTATATTAAAATAGTATTGTTAAAAAACGTGATATAATTGTTGTAACAAAAGCCTGAGTTTAGAGTATGGAGGAGGCTTTCGTTTTCGGTATTAATGGTTACGATGTTTTTTGCATCTGCAGGCAGAGGACATCGTTTTAGTCGGATCGTATTTTTTAAGGTAATGAGGGATTTTATTATGATGAGTTGTATTATATCATTAATGAGGCTGAATTTCTTTTACTAAAATGTACGCAACCTTCTCCTGTAAATACGAGTATAAACATTTTATGTTTATAAGGATGAGAGGGTTTTTAAAGTGTATTTTTGGATGGTTTAATGCATTGGTTAGATAATAGTACCTATACAAATCTAGTATTAATGGGCAATATTAATAATAGTTTAAAATCAAATGAAAAATATGTAGATGAATATTACGTAGAGTATTGTTTTAATGAATGGTTTAGAATCTCTATCAATATTGATAAACATAATGATCCAGTAAGTGGAAGGGTGACACATATTGATCACTTTTGATGAAGACAAACAGTACTTTAATAAAGCAGCCAGTAGTTTTGGAATCACTAGTAACAACAAATCACAGCACTGTGTGCTTTTCATTGCTTATAGAGGAAAATCTTAAATCTAAAACAAAGAATATACAATAGTTAATAACGATCTGCTGCGTAAACGTGTAGCGCATATTAATTGGAACAGTATTTTTTTATCCAAGATGTAAATGTACCTTTTCTACATGTAAATTTAAACATTAAGTATTCAAAATTCATCAAAACATAAACCATTTATCATTTATATGAAGCAATTTACTCTAATGTTAATATTTGGAACACTGACATTTTTTGTTTTGTTACATTAGCTACATAAACATATCGATTCAAGCTCGGTAGTGAAACCATGCCAATAAATTGTAAAACTTTCTGATTCTGAACATTTACAATGCTTCAGGTATCGCCCTTTCCATTGAAGAAGTCTCGAGTATTAATCGGTTGGCCGGATGCCATGAAGCAACCATCCCTTTAGAGGACTGATATTAGACTGGTGAATTTAAACTTTGGTATAATATTAAGTTTTTAGTTTAAAATAATTATACAAATTAAGCCGTATAAAATAAATTATGACTAATGTAATTGTTTCATAGGAATATTTGACTACTTCATAATTTTTATTGTTCAACAAAGAAATATTCCCAAAGTGTGAGACACTCTACACCACATATCATTTGCTTCAACAGTGTATTATAAATATATTTATTATATTATTAATCATTCTTTAATGCAAAATACGGGATCCAAGCTAATATTACAATCAGAAACATAACGGATTTTCCGAGTAGAAAAGAGTAATTATATTTTCTGTGATCCTGATTCCTAGATCTCAAGAGGATTGTTTGAAGTATATATGGAAACAATGAATGGTTTTGAAATTACGCTAACATTTTACCTTGATATTTCCACTATAAAAAAAACTAATAAAAAAAAATTAAACAATGACCTATCCAATTAACTTATTCTCAATAGTTTTGAAATTTCAAGGTAACAGTCGTTGAAAGGTAAGAACATGAGTTAGTACATTTATTTAACCAAACAATTTTACAGCAACACGGAACTTTAAGGTCATTAACGATAAGGTTTGTTTTTACTAGCATTTTTGATGAATCGCAAGGATTCAATACCTACATATAACGTTTCGTAAATTATACAATAACATAACGCCAATGATATAAAAAGGTTAATTGCAGTAAGAAATAATTCGTTTTAAATAAACCTGACTAAGGAAATAACACCTAAACACACCTTGATGATGTATTCGTGTGCACACAATACATAAAATGTTTCAAGATGGCAGCCGTTCTCATTATTTGTATAAGCATTTTATGCTCTATAACATATACCAAGAGAAAAAATATTTTAATAAACTTTTATGTATTAGACGATTTCAATTTGGCAGCAAATAAATAGTTTTATTTCTCCTACACATGATATTTTTGATCAATAAAATAGGGCTTAAGAGACCTCAAGGTAATTTCAATTTCTGTTATTCTTAAAATGTTTGATAGCCTGTAGATTTTCCAGATGATTGCCGTGCAAAATTTTCATAATGAAAATCGTATCATTAAAATGAAAGAAGTGTATACGCTTCAAACAGTTTGTATTTATTCCAAACAAACCAATTAAAAGTTGTTTTAATCGCAATATAAGATTATTGTACGTGTTGTATAGCTTACAATCTTAAAATCCATCCATCCATCTTAATTTTAAAAATTAACATTTTAATTTAATATTATTTGTGATTTGTTATTTTGTAATAATATTTCCTTATAAATCTACCTTTTGTTTGGCTGCACAAATAAGGCGGTACTTGCTAGCCCAGAATTGTGAATAAAATTCAAACTCTATGTTGTTAAAAAAGACATGCAGGACTTTACTTGTGTTACGAAGTATATTAATGAAACAATTATAGTGAACTAACTGTTTAAATTTATCTTTCCATCAGCAATTATACTCATATATGCTGGTTGTTCATTACCGTTGTCGGAAAATTTAGAAATTTCTCTCTCGATTCAAAGTATTTTTACGGCCCCTTCAACTTTTGTTTTACATACTCAGAACACACGTGCGAGTTGTAACGTCTTATAGATGAGTATTTTATAAGACATATGCTTCGGACAATTTAAATGTATTAATTAAGAAACACATTGAGGGGATTGGAAAGTCGTCTCTTTTGGATTGGTTTTAAATTTGTCAAACTATAGAAATGGCTTTTGAAAAAAATGTTGTGTACCTTTATTCAACCCTACCTAACTAACGTATTTGATGATTAATTTATATGTTAGAGGAAATGGCTCTATCGATTTATTGTGCTTATACGAGTGCTTATGTAATGCAAATTGGCCCTCGGATACTAGACCAGACTCGATTTTTCCCTCTCGCTGTTCTCTGTTATCAGCGCCACATCGTATATAACGTTGAATTGCACACTCCGCTCATCTATTCAATGAGGGAATTCTGGGCTTTACTTTTACTGTTTTGCAATCGAAATATTTTATATCGTTTAATACTGCATATTTCCAATCACGAAATAAAATTATGGAATTTGTATTTTTAGAAAAGACATGAAGTTTTGTAAGGTCATTGCTGAAGTTGAATATTCAAATTTTGTACAGCTATGTATCTATTTCTGAATCGTTAACATAATTGGCAAAAGTATTTAAGTATGTTTTGGATATTATGTCATTAGGTCGGTTTCAATAATTAAATTTCTATTGAATTCACCGTAATAAGTTTCCACAAATTCCATATAATTAAAAAAATAATATCGTAAAAAGATCTAGGTATTAATTGCTACTTCCAATTGACAATGTACTTATCATAATCAATCTTCGGGTAATATGTATTAAAATTATAATCGATAGGCTAGGTAGGGTATACTTGCATTCCTCGTACTATCATTTAAGGAACATTTAAAGCAAATATTAGTTTATATGTTACATTTTGTCATATTTTATTCGAATACTCATATTTTTGTTTGTAGATAATTTCCAGCTGTAAATAATGTAAAGTTGATGGAGGAATTGTCACAAAAATCAAGTGTCCATATTCGGAACCAGCTGGTATAATGTTTACTTTTAATTGAAACTAGTATAAACAATTTCATTTGACTGTTGTGTCTCTCGTTGTTTGTATTTATTTAGCACGAAATCATTAATATGAGTACATTTGAACGTTTTAAGTAATCGACCTAATTGTACAGTTGAGAATAATGTCTATTAAAATTTAAATCTAAGTCCTTGGAAAAACGGTATTTGAATGGTGATTATGGTAAGTAAAACTTATATTGATTCTCAATAATTATGTTTTATAAATCGATGAACAGACACAGAAATCTAATTTAGAGTAGCTTTATTTTCGCATACTAATATGTTTATAGTATAATTGTTTTAATTAAAACAAGCAATGTAAATCTTAACTACTTATCACAATGAACAGCTTAAAATTGAACTGAATAACTAATGGTTAAAGCATTACTTGTGAAAGAATCAATATCGTATTACTGCAAAAAGGTCAACTCTTAAAGTCGCAGCAAAAATATAAAAACTGTAGAATACTAATGGGATTTAGACTTTTGGTTCTTTTCAGCTTGTAGTGAAACAACTATATATATATATAAAAATGAATGTTTGTATGTTTGTCCTTTATGGAATCGTGAACTATTGGACCGATCATGATGAAAATTTGTACGTATATGTATTTTTCCACGGAGAAGGTTTATAAGCTATGCCCATCCCTTTCCCGATTCAGGATTCCGCCCCACTGGTTACAGAAATACCCATAAGAAATGCATTGCAGCAAACATATGTTAACGTCTTTTCAAATTTTTTAATCAGCTGTTCTTTGTAAACATATATTACACTTATAGTTTTAAAGCATAGAGTAAGCTTAAGAGAAACGACAAATTTTGTTTAAACTGTTTCTGCAATCACTGTTAAACATAGACTTTACTATCCAGATAATACAATTCAAATTTGACGTAAAAATTCACCTTTAACTGCAATATTTATTTAATATAAACCATGCTCATGCTTGATCAGAAGAGCAATGCAGATATCATAATTACTATCTTACGTTGGCTACAAATATAAAGAATGTTATAAAATCAACCTTAGTTGTTTTTTTTGACAGAAGTATGGTTCTCAAAACTCCGTGTGTACATATTCTCTCGATCGAGACAACAAAGCAAGCTCAATCGTGGCATCGGAGATATAACTAATTTAATCTAAAATTTATTATAGTAAAAACAAAAATTTACTAAGTAATATAAGGACTTCGGTTCTTAAGATTTGCGTGCGAAGCCGTGGGTAACAGCTAGATAGAGGCAGGAATATGGTACATACCTTCATAATACGCCCAAGAGGCTCACGATCGAACGACTATCAATTATCTCAGCAATGTTTAGAATGTGATAGAAAAAGAATAAGTGAATATAGTGTACTGTTTTCAACGGGAAATTGCGTGCGAAGCCGCGGGCAACTTTTGCAAAAAATTATTGAAATGCGCAGCAAAGCGCGCCGGGGCCCGCTAGTTTGTATATATAAATGAATGGTTGTGTGTTTGTCCTTTATGGAATCGTGAACTATTTGACCGATGAATATGAAAATTTGTATGTTAATGTATTTTTAGACGGAAAAGATTTATATGCTATACCCATTGATGTATCTCACCACCAGGCGGCGCTGCAAAAGTTAAAACTTTTTAAAGCACCTGCACACTATAAACTGCGATTACGAAACAGTTACGTATATTAAATAGGGAAAAACTATTTGAAGGCGCTAAGCTTTGATGTATATTTGTCTTCTAAATACATTTCTGGTTGAACTTAAAGCTTGAGTGTTAGACCACTTTATAATAAAGTACATGTACGTAGACAATGGCTATAAACATACACTTTTGACAGATTTCCTTGATCGTGGCAACAATACAAACTCTACATCGTCGTTGGAAATATAATTCACTTGAACCAGAAGTGCACATACACGGGTAAAGCTTACGAAAAGCGTGCGAAGCCGCGGGAAATAGCTAGTATTTAATAAAACAGTAAACACTGAAATTGTACATTTTTCATTTTTTTTACAAAAGCTACCCAAATTACCGAACAAGTAAAATATGATTTCGATAAATTCTAAACTTTTCTTTAATGGGTCGAAACTAACAGTTAAAATAAATATTTTAAATATTATAATGCTAATCCCAGTACGTTTGTGTTATTTATGTAAGTGCCTCTCAAATAAGTTTTACTTATTAGAAAAATAATTCTATTTCTCTGATTTAATATGTGATAAATATGGATTATAGTGAAAACACATGGTAAAGTAAACATATCAAAATTATATGAAATTGTGATGTAGGAAATTTTGTAATAAAATTATAAAATGAAATTAAAAACCATTCATGCTTTTAACCAAACAGTAAACTACCAATTAAAATCACAGTTAATAAATATACAGTATGTAGCGTTTTATTACATACATCCCATTGTTTTAGCGTATTTATTTGTAATTGCAGTTAAAAAACAATGGTACAGGGTAAATATTTAAAAATGGACATATTATAATAATTAGGATTGTTGTATGATGATGAATAATGATATGAGTGAACTATATACATCTGCTTAGATCACATTATTTCATACAGTTGATCGAGGACTATAATTAGCAATTTCCAGAATTTAAGATGTGAAATGTATACTAACCTAGAACTTTGATATTCTGCGTCAAAATTATTACTTGCTCACAACGATGGAGTGACACTGCGATAACTTTCTCTCTAATTGTAATGTTTAGAGTGTTAAGTTTGCTACAGCAATTCGGGGTAATTTTAATTCTTGAAACAGTGATATATTTATCTAGAATATAAATAAAAATATAAAACATTATCTTCATAACTACAAAATTAGAACATATTTTTGTTAACGTCTAGAATAATCGAATCACTCTTAAAGGTATAACAGTCTTTCTTTAATTGGAGATAATAGTTACAATTGTTATACAGCAATAAAGAAGTTCTGTAAGTAGCTATCCAATATTCTTTTTGTGTAAGTAACTGATTTATTCGTGTGCAGATCAGTAATAGTAAGACAGATAACTTTGTCTAAATTCCTTTATTTAATGCAGAACGGTTAACTATTGTTAATGATGATACATGCACAACATTTCTCAATGGAAGTTAAATTTGAAATCGTAATCATAATTGCATCGATGTAGTTATTATATATTTATTATATATAGCTATTATAGCACTGCCATATTTTAGAGTAAATAGCTGAAAAAATGTACATTATGACTGAAAAAACCATAAGGTTTAAATTTTTTATTTGCTTTTGAAGGTTTTAAATCGTTGAAAATTTTAAATTTCGCATTTAATAATAATAAAAAAAAAAACTATGGATATATGTATGGTAACAAATTTACATACGTCAGTTATATTTACCAGTCAGGTATTTTTGAAATAAATTCAAAATACCATATTAATCATTTACATGGCTATAACCTAGATCGTCATAAGAATCAAGAGCTCAGTAAAAAATAAAAATAACTAAACAAGCGTGATAACATGTTTTAGTTGATTTTAGAACCTTTAGGGGGATATATATATATATATATATATATCCCCCTAAAGCGCCCCTAAAGGTTCTAAAATCAACTAAAACATGTATATATATGTATATATATATATATATATATATATATATATATATATATATATATATATATACACGAGAGGAAATCCGACGTTTATAGTAATAAAGTTTAAAATATTTAATTTATTCACATTTAGTACGATGACATGTTATTTTATAGGGAGTAATTCGTAGTCTTTTTATTAAATTGTTTTAAGCATTTCTTAGGCTTCATGGTCTTGTACTCTAAATAAAGTGACAAACAGCTAAACTTGTCTGAAATTAAGGTGTAGAAAGATATTTGATGTAATACATTTTATCAACCTCGAATTAAAATTGTTTTTCATTATAAATCAAAGTTTTTTCGCAACAACTCCAAATTATCAAAATCTATACAATTTTATCAGAATGTTGAAAAATATTTCCTATCTGCTCTAGAATTATTTACTTGGCGAGATTGCCTTCCTATGCTTAGCCTCTTATTGAAAGCTTGGCTGTGACTAGAAGCGTATTTTCATTCCATTATCAAATACTGATTGAAAAATATTTATTCTTCATTCCAGTCCAGTCGTCAAAAAATAGATGGGTATAGTTTTTTTAACTTATAAATATTATAAAAATAGTTGAATTGTAGGATATTTCTTTTGTTAGTGAGGAATTTTAAGTTATGGGTCAAAATGAAACTATTCCAATATGAGCTTAAAAAAGGAGAATTTGTGTGCTCTTGTTTCATTGATTGTCTAATCACCGATTTGAATTGATTGACTGATTGACCAAAAAATATCCTCGACGGAATGACAATCGATTGAAACAGATCAAGATGTTTCTATTTGCATTACTGTAATTTTTTAACTCTACCATCAACACAACCAGAAGGTAACAAGGGCCAGAGCAGGACTAAAAGAGTAAATTAACAATGGGGAAGGTGCTAAGACATGTAGGTTAATATTAACATTTTCATTTTACCCACTTTGTCACATTTGGGATAATTACTTACTTTTCACTCTTACAATAGAAGTACTTGACAACTGTTTTAAAAAAACTATATTTAAATGAGAGAACGTGTAATGTAAATAAAACAGGATGCGTAATGTTGTGGGAAAATCATGAAAATAATTTCACTAAAAACAATACAAAACATGCTTTTAAAAATTCCAATGATGCAAACATACTATTGAAACCACAAACTATATCCTGAAACGATTTATCAGTAAGTTTAAGAAAACCAAATATGTTGCACTAAATTTTAACTGATTTTATGAAATACCTGAAATCAAAATGGCTTGTTTGCAAATTGGGGTTACTTTGATTCACGCCAGTATATTTTTGAAGTCCACTGTAACATGATAAAAACACTAAAGTGTCAACATTATTTTCGTAGTCAACAAAATAGTCCTGCTATGTACAACAATAAAATGTGTACTGACTATTATCCTGGATATGGCGAATATTAGTGGTGTATGTGTGCACATTGTAACGGCAGCTAATGGTACAATACGAGACCCGCTGTTCCACACGACAACGAAGAGAGATACAAGAGAGAAGGATTAATTTACCTTAGAGTTGCGATGTTTATGCATAGAGTTGAGAGCTTCACTGTTTCAATTAGCATCACACATTAACTTGGTGACAATGAGTGTGCAGAATATTGCAGGGTGTGTTTTTATTATTATGAGGAACGTCATTGTGAAGGGGTTGTTTGCATATTGCAAAGGTAATTAAAATTGTGCAAGTGAGTACGATTAATGAGAATGTTGAATTTAGCCTCATATCACCTTCCGCTTAGTGCAGTGTATGAAATATGGCACTGCAACCTTCTCAAACTTTGTAATTTGGAGTCCGTATGAATACATCTACAGAAAATCCGTCTGCTTCACCCAGCAGCCGTCCAGAATAAATCCACGCGAAGAGGTATTCTCATTGTCTCATCAGGTGCCAAACTGACACAATGAGAATACATGTACCTGACATTTACTGAATATTACCATTTTCGTTATCCTTAAAACGATTAATATTTGATCAGTGCGTTGTAACATTATTGCACATTGTAACAGCAGCTACTGGTACAATACGAGATAACGATGAGCAATTCAAGAGAGTAAAATTAATTCACCTCGGAGTTTCGATGTTTATGCATTGGGTTGAGAGCTTCGCCACCATTTCAATTTGCATTGCGAGTACGTGCATTCGACTCAGGTTACAATAAGGGAAGATTAAAATATAAAAAAAATACGTTGTATATAATACTTAACATGTTGAAATTCCTTGCAGTAAGTAAAAAACTAAGCTTATTGTAAAAGAAAATTAAAGGATAAGACAACAAACAAATCAATAACTACGCCATTAAAATCTTTTCTCCCATAATTTTAAAACCGTTGGCAGTATAAGATTTTAAAACGTGACAATCTCGATGACGTGAAAAGTACATTTGTCTATTAAGTTTGTATAAAACAAAAATTGACTTTTGTCCCAAAAATTCACTATACAATTTAATAAGGAAAGAAGACATTTTTACATACTTCCAATGCCATTTGGGTAAGTGAAGCTGAATATTTTGAAAGGTACTGGGCTGGGAGACCTTCTCCCGTGAAATGAGCTGGTCTAGATATAGTAAGCAATCTAGATCTTCGGAAGTAAGAACTTTGTGGTTCATAGAGTTATGTTTATTGTGTACATCGTTTGTGCTGATAGGTTTTTGGTACCGTCTCAGTATAACACATTCGTGTAATCGTGGTAGTTCAAAGGGAAATATTTAACACTATTTAATATTTGTTTTTCTTTAGAAATCTTCATTAAATAGGCTGTGTACTATGTATCTATAATTTCTGAATATTAATTTTAATAATACATGAAATTACTAAATGTTAAGACAGATTAGAGGACCTTTGTAAAGATCGCATCATCTTATCACTCACCAAACAATAAATCCAGTCTATGAATTGTCTATACCAATGGATGTTTAAAGAAATTTTATTAAGTGAGTCCAATTAGTGACTTTCTACGTTACACTATGGTAATTGAACATCAAAAAGTTTCTAGTATCTAGTTTGGTAGTTCTTAATGTATTTGACCACCCTTATAATCTGATGGAATTACTAAAGTATCACAGGTTCAAATTAAGTGTTTATTTGGCAATTTTAGAGAGCAACGTTGGGCGAGGGTTTCTGGAGTAAAAAGGGTTACTGAGATGAAACACCTTTCTCATTAGCGAACCAAAGGACGCGTTATCCTATTTCGGTCCCAATCAGAGTGAGGAAAAGCGGATCCATTCACACCTATTAGTTTCAGGGTTTGATGCCGTAATACAGCGGATATTGGTAATACAGTATGGAAGCCCGCCAGCGTCATAGGTAAAATACGGTGTCACAGTGTGATAAAAATAATGTATTCAATATTTAATTAAAAGACAACTACAATTTACAACGGACTTTAAGAAAACCCAAATTTAGACAATCTGAAAACTTTCTAAGGAATTTCAAATAAATATCCTAATTACTTCTATGTATAGAATGTAATTTTAGGGTCTATAAATGATTGTTTGATACGTTTTTCAGATTACGATTTTCCAATATCATTCTACAAATATGTTTGTAACAGATTCTAAGTAAAACGTGAAATATCACTTTATATCACGTTCTGCATACATTGTATGGGACGTATATTCAGAATGTATAAAGCATCGGAGCTTCCACAACTGAAATATTTATTATGAATATTGTATTTACGCTGACTTCATACATCTTTTCCTTCACACGTGGTAATGTCGTATACAAAATACTGCACTCGTTTTAAACATTTTTATTAGACTGTATACTATCAGAATAATCATTAAGGTTAAATAAAATAGTTCAGTGACAATTACTTAAATATAATAGTATGTTAAGAGCCTGTTAAAATCACACAAGTACAGGTATTAAATCATTTTATATTTAAACGTAGGGTTATTGTTTATTTATAAAAAAACACACTTTTGTACACTTCTACAAAGAATATTAGTATATTTTTATATATTATATAATTGGATTTTAACTAATATGAAGTGTTCTATCAAATCTAACGTAGTATGCTAATTCCAACTAACTATTCAATGTGTCTTAATTGCTTTAGGAGCAAATACTCAATAGTATCCCGTGGGAAATTTACATTTAGATTAAAGTGTAATTAGTTTGAAGGGTGATGGGACATACCTTAGTTATAAACCTAGCTCAATCAGATACACGTTTATCAACAGTTTTGGAAAAGCACGTTTTCTGAAAACAACGTAATGTCAATATTAAAATCTACTGTATCATGTGTCCCTTGTTGTGCTTTTATTATTTAAGATTATTTATACACAGTAAGTTTTAAGCATACATATTGTTTTTCTAACAACCAAAAACGGATAGGTTACTTACGAGTAAGTGATTTTGAATCTCCAGTAGTTCATAAAAACTGCACTATTTGAGATTCAGAGATTCTGGCACTAGTGCAAGATGATAGAAACGTCCAATTGCTGATTATAGGTATTCTTAGTAACATATTTAAAAAATAATAGGTACTCACTAATTTAGATGTTCCTGATAGTTAAGGCTGATAGAGTGGAAAGCGTGGGTTGATATATAAAACCCCCTCAATAAAAAATAATAATGAACAACTTAAAGTTTAATAATTAGTGCCCAATGACAACTATGTTCAATGTAGTGAAATTTTCGACTGGATAAGACACAATGAAATGTGGAAAAGGAAAGTCCACTCATCTTAAGAATGACTTGGTTTTCATTTTTAAACCTCATTTTAGTCAAAGGATTAATTTGGGATAATGACGGAGTTTGGAACATTTGCTCTCCTTTGTATACTGCAAATACTGAAACACGTCATTGTTAGAAAATTTTTTTACATTTTTTAGTAGGAAAACATCTGTCACGATTTAAAGCATGCAACAAAATTAATAAATATATATGACATATTCTTAAACATCTTAAAACGGAACTAAAACGGAAAACTTGTGCGTAAATAAATCAAATATAAACTCGGGACCTAGCACCAGAATCAATAGAAGCACAAACAAAATAGAGCTATACAACATAATCTTACTAATACGAGTACAACACATGATAGCACACATTAGTATAGGTATTGTACTGAGCCCAGTATGAAATGTTACTAAAATACTGCTTTTTAGCGGTATTGAAAATAACCTAGTTTAAAATAAAACTGGAATATTTTTAGTACATGCATTAATATTTTCATTGCTATAATTGCCTTAACAGATATGGAACTGTTATCAAAAGCACAATAATTTTTTCAGTATATATTTCTAATGAAATGTAATATTTTATGTAATGTATTTTTCAAATAAAACCTATACTACCTTAGAGTTGTTCAATTAAAAATTATGGTGGACGAAGTTATAGTTCAGCCCGCATCACACTTTTCAATAACCATTACAATTACAATTTGTACTAAACAAAATTGCTTCCCTCTACGATTGGAGGGCTTTGAACACCTGGCCTCCATATTTAGGACAAGCAATGATTGTATAGGTCCGAAAAAGGTGAGATATTCTGCTGACTATCACTTATCAATGCTTAGCACGACATTTAAGAACAAACATAGGAGCCTATCACTCTCGTGTGTGAATAAAAATGCGACAAGCCGTGAGTAATTACTTTTGAGCTGCAGAGCAAACTTTTCACTTAGTATTATTGTTCCTTTGTTTGTCAATATCAGTCCTGTGCGATACAGTACATGGGTATAAATCCCCTTTGTGAATTACATCCGGTTTCCCGCCCCCACGGCACTTGTCCAAGACGAGAACCCTTTCAAACACTGCTGAAGATTTTAACCTACATCTCAACTCGCCATTACGAAAATATAGTTAAATATTTGAAAATTTTCAAAGACTGATAATTTTGTTGTTATTAAAGTCTTATTTCTTAGCACACACAAGTATATTTTGTATAATGTGAATATGGTAACTCAAGTACAAATGAAAGAGCCTTGTGAAAAGATGTATGTTATTAAAAAAACTTTTAAATGGACTTAAATATATTTTTGGTTTATCAAAGTGCAGGGAAAACTAGTATTGTATGCCTATCTGTATATGAGATTTAAAAAATATACAGCTGGTATTTGCTTTTTGGCATCTACTCAACTAAACAAAATCTGTCCTGTTGTAACAAAAAACCGTTTGTAGTATACAATCTGAGACCCTGGATAAAGGACGTTATTTAACAACAGTTTGGAATTTTCATATTAAATGGCATTGAAGGAAACGCGATAGTAAGATTTTATTACATGATCTTGGCAAAGTCTGAATTTTAATCAGTTCTCGCAAAAAGGAGCTAAGCCTGCGATTAATTTAAAGGTTTTGGTTGGCATATTCTACTCCTCTTATTTATTGGACACATTTATTTAACCAGCATTACTTTTTACAGCTTTTATTAATACAATAATGATGCTGAATAGACAGTGCAACACTAAGGTGAAATGTGAAAGCAATTTAAACAACAAAGATATGATTGGTTTATAATTCAACTCACTTTCACTCTTTTTACGTTTGTAGGTTAACATGTTTCACGAATGTTTTGAAATTAATAGTAACACTCTGATTTGTTTGGAAGCAATTTTGGTGAATATAGGTATTAACATGGTGACTAGGGGTTTATTTAATATCAGGATTTAACTAAAACATAGATCTAAGGTGGCAAAACTTTTTTTTTCTTTTACCCTCCTACGTGATATATAATAAATATTTAAATCATTGATAAAATTTTGCATTGTTTTGTTTACAATTACTTACAATATATGAAATAATTTAAAAATTAATTGGTTTTGTAAAAGATTTATAAGGATATATTAAAAAATGTAGTATAAAGCAAGAAGGGGTTTTCGCACAAATACTAAACTATAACAGTTCCTCAAAAATGTTTCACATTACTTCAGAAAACTTAAAAGTGTGTCAAATTGGCTTCTGAAGGAACATCGAGTTTAGCGTCTATTGTCCGTCGCCACTAGAGTTCACATTACTGGTTTATACCTGCCAGTAGAACCTACAATGAGAACAGCAAAAACCAAAGCGTAGCTTATTCTGAATAACTCCAATGAACTTCCAGGAGTACCACATAACTAACAGTGACTGTCTAGATATTAGGGTAAAAGACATGTTTGATAGGTTTAGTTTACTGAGGAAAATTACTGTCGGAATATATGAGTCTCATTTAGCGTTCATTTTTTTTACCACGTCTCAAAAATGATTGTGTTCTATCATCGGCCTGCTTTAGCTAAAAAAGGCTTTAACTAATTAATATCATCTTCTTCCAGGGTGACTACCCAATACCACCTCATGGGGGTGTGACATGCGATCATCAGAAGCTGGCCTATACTCGCAACCAAACTCATCAGGTTTAACCTGTCATTCCAAATGCACCGCAAAGGACCTTTAACACTAAATTCTCTGAGAAGTTTCCTCAGACAAGAAACTTCTTGTACTAACTGTTCAAAGAAGAAATACACATTTACCCAGCAGGATGAGTTCCAGACCAAACATCTTTTTGGAATTCGGAACGAAAATGTCTGTAAGACATTTATATTATTTTAATCGTTCTGAAAATATATGAAAGGGTGTTTACAGAAAATATAAAATAAACAGTATCTTTTTGAGTTATAATCGTACAGTTTATTTGAATACGTAATATAATCTAGTACATTTTCCGTTGTTATTTATTAAAACATAGAACATTACTTTTAAAATATACCCTCTTTAAAAGTGCCAGAAACCTCAATACGTTAGATTTTATGATAATAGATTATGAAAATTTATAATAAACTTCTAACTATCTAATAGAACTTTTAAAAATTGATAAACCTTTCAAACCATTCATTATCAGTAATAAACTTAATACATCTATCCATTCATTCAAATGTAGCGTCTAGTAATATAAAATTAAAAGTAACATATTTTGTAGTCTAGGTGTCTCTGATGTCAAAACGATGCAATGGGTTCCATTTGAACTTCTCCGTCACTGAATTTTTGGGATCTCTTCTGGAACATGATTATAAATTCCAGGAGAACGCCAGGCTTCAGACCCTGAACTAAGAGGAATGAGAAATGGCGATAAACTCAACATTCACACTAACATATAGCTGGATTTGTCCTCATTTAAAGTATAAAATAAACATATAACCATTCCCCATCAGATTAAGTGTCTATTTATTAACCACTTAATTAATGAGATTCTGACTTATAGCTGTTGAAAGTTACATCTAAAATTTCTAAGTCTACTAATAGATGTGCGTTGGAGATAGAGGGCTTGGCAGTGGGAGAGGTGGCAGGGAGAGAGAAACTCCAATTTCCGTTCGGCAAAGAAGACATCAGAATGGAATGGACTGTCAGTAGCACAAAGACAGCTGGGCTGTACGTCACAGAATGGGACATTGTACCCTTTGAGATAACCAACCTTATTTTAATCATACAGCAAACTAATAGTTGTGGGTGTTAAATTATTACAAACGTTAAGGAAATATCAACCTTAGTCCATTTAAATACCACTATAGGCTAAATAAAATTCAATTGAAATCTAACATATACATGATAGCACACAACGCAATAATATAGGTCAATCTTAACAGTGTTTCAAAATAACACGGTATTATAACTTTTAGCTTCGAATTATTCATAATACATGCATTTAATTTATACTTAAAAATTTAGTACAAAAACATTTCAATGGCAAGTTTCCTTCCTTTTGCGTACGGTTTAGTTTTTAAAAGAATAATTCAAAAGAACTAATAACACACACATAGCTATATTATAAAACATAAAGTCTCATACATTCAAACCATGTTATTTTGGGGTCGATATATAAATATTTATGATCTAAAACTGCTTTCAATAAGTTTATTTAATCTTTCTATAAATATTATACAATATACAATAAATAAATATATTTATTTATTTCGATATTTATTTATCATGTATCCTAAATCTTTGTTCAGTAATTTAAGTAGGCTGCTATAAAATATGAATAGGCATGTATATAACCAAACTTAAAAAACATTAAAATTTCGCTAAATTTAATAGACTATATATACCGCTTATTCATCAAAAACTCAAGAAATGCTTAATCGATGATCCTTAAACAATAAAATTTATTTCTGTACTGTTCGTTAAGAGTCATGATACCTGCCAGGTTTACGCTTGGTTAGTAGTAGTAACGTCACTCTTGTCAGCTGTTATTTCTCACCCAATGAAAATTTAGCCGATTTCCCAGCTAGGCAAATAAGAAGACGTACTACATCTAATCGGTGGAAATTTGATTGTCTCCGGTGATTTTAATGCAAAGGCAGTCGAATAAGGAGTTCTAGTCAACACTATAGGACACTAGAGATCGCCACATTCTGGAGATAGCTGCACATGTTGGTGTGGTTGTCGTGCATTGGGAGGGACACTTCCAAACGGTCGCGATAAACTTTTACCATCTCAAATATAACTTTTTAGATGGAAACAATATACCGAAGAATCATAAACTTGGAGGTGAAGGAAGACATTACTCGGTCTGGCAGCCAGGTTATCACCATCAGTATGATTCCAAGGAATACGGAGTTCCAATCTGGATAATCCAAACGACATCAAGGTCGCTGGAACGTCACCACGTTAAGCGAAGACTCCGTGACTGATACTATTTATAGAATGATGATGTTTTAAAATGTAGCAACAATATCAAGTGCAGATAAAAAACCGACCATAATGGATAAATAGGGCTTTATATAAATTAATGAATAAAAATAAATATTTATACTGTTTCAAATTGCCTAATTCACACCTGACGATCAAGGACCATCAAGGATGTCGAAAGGACTTGTGTAAGAAATTAAAATTACTGAAAGATTGTATCTTTCTTGGAATTTAATGTGCTTTTCAAGGAAATAAAATATTTATTAATTAGATTTAAAATGGGTGCAATAAGACGAATATTGGAACTTCCTCTTTAATACACATAAAGCAAAGTTTGTCAACAAAATATAATAATAAATTGCAATGAATGTTTTAAAACTTACAATACTCACTCCTTTAATGTAGATGTATTTTAAAACTCCAATACTTCTCCATGTAAAAAACTTCAGCTGAAAACCATCATTTTTAATTTTGGATCAAAATATTTATTAGGGTACTAGCTAAAAACTATTTAGATTAGCTATTATAAACATAACACTTTCAAATAAATAAACAAAACTGCGGTTTTGCCATTAAAATTCTGATACTGTCATATATTTTTAGTTACTAATTAGAATTGGGGTTCTAATTGTATATAGAATACATTTTTAGTTTTATAAAATTAAAACAGTATACATACATATATACCTTAAGGTAAGTATACAAATGTGCATACTTTATTATAAGCACTATTCAATAATCTTTGAATAATAAGTTATCCATATTGGATATATAACTAATGTAACAAAGGGTTGAGTACTTGCTGAAAGGGTTGTAATAACTTCTGTTTTAATGAGATGGTGCAGGGAAGGGTTACATTGGGTCGGATAATTCCGCTTACAATTGGCTTACGTGGGCTTTTCCTTGTATAATCTAACTTTACTGATCATACATAAGGTTTAGACTTCACTCTAAATCTCACCAATGTGGAAATCATACTTCATTAAACACCCTTTTTACGGTTATGTCCTTGTGTATGCGCACGAACAAATATTATGACCAATTCAATTAGAGATAAATACTACATTATAATTTCAAATAAAAATACTAGGTTATTCATCATGCGCAAATACATACCATTAACTAAAAACAGTGTTAGCAATTCACCAAATTTGGATGCAAAATCAAGTTGATCTGAATCATCCTTATATTCCTCATTATGTTTCTCACTGTATTCCAAGCATAGTCTTAACACTAAAACAGTATTCGTTAAAAATTTATCTAGGTGCTTTGTATGTTTTTTACAATTTTACACCATTGAAGCTGCTTGCTATTTGAAATAAATTAAACCTTTTCAATCGTAAAAACTGTGTCTTAATTGAAATTAGTAGAGGACGCTATTGACATGTTTTCTTTCGCATTTAAACTGACTAAACGTCGGTGTGTTTCCTTACCATATACCTGTGTAACCGGTGGATATTTCTGAAAAAACGTGCGCAAGTGGTGAGGAGGGTAGATATCAGCCGCTGCCAGATTCCTTGTTGTGAGCCCACTTCGGATAAATGCAAGTTAAATATCATCGTACTAGGAAATACCAGGGACGATATTGAAACATTGTTTCGGGACTGCCATTACTGACTGAGACGTTTGAAACTAAATCGGTGGCACATTTCTAGCACAAATTACGTACAATTTATAAGCAATTAAAGTTAGAAGATTAGTAAAGTTGAAACATTTTATTAGTTGGGGTGAAATTATTTATTCGCATTAATTTACGTTAAACAGCTTCCTTTAAACTTAGTTTTATACATTTATTTTGGCAAATAAAATTAAATGACAACTAATTTGAGATCAAATAATATTAAGATAATACTTAGGAACTAGTTTGTATTCATTTCTTAAGACGTATGCACCACTTTAAATCCAATTTATTTAACATTTTGAAAGATTTCAAAAGTTATTAAACAATTGCAAAACGGAGATATTAAAAAACACTTTTAATCATATTATTTTCTTGATCATGTTAGGAATTGTGAATTTTAGTATGAATTTTGTTCATGTCTACATTTTTTTTAATACCTGGAAACACTTAGATTCAAAAATTTGGTATAAAACAATAAATTATAAAATGTATGATTACGCGAACTAATTGTTATCGTGGTATTGTATAATATGTAAACTTAACTTGGCATTGCTAAATAAACAAAAGTTTAATTGATTTCTCCTACAGTATTTGTGTATCAGGAACAACATCTAATTAGACGATATTGCCGATGTTAGGCCAATGGTGCCTCTTGTGAGAAATACTTGCCCTTGTATTCCTCTTGTTACAGCTAACCCCAGACTTTCACGAGGTGTATCGATGGTGACAGATCTTGCCTAGCACACCAGTATATCACTAAACATTTTTTTTCTTCATTTTAATAACTTTACAAAATATATAAGAATAACAATGTCGTTTTTCTACATCCTCCAACCCACATACAAAACAAACAATTTAGATCAGACAGTTCTTAAGACATCTTGTATTTTAGCTCAAGAAAAATATTTCAATATATCTAGTATTTCTATGTGAAGAAAACAAAATTCTGGATGTAGCACAAACAAGGGTTAATGGGGCTTATTTGAGTGGAATAATATTGACACATTATTAGGTATCGATAATTTAACAAGAAGTAGATTTTAATAAATATATGGGAATAAGTCTTATCCAAAACCCTCTTGAACTATGTTAATATAACATTTGTATCGTAGGGTTATAGATTATTCAGTCTACTGTTAATCGAGCAACTGTGGGATTCTAAAAGTGAAATTTTATCCAAATAATACCACCTTATATGAGACCTTTATAAAATGAACTATAGTACCAACGTTAATATAACAAACCCTCCAACTATGAAGACAGGGAACTCTAAAATATGTAAGACAGAGGCTGGTTTACACACCTATGTAACACTCTTAATAGAAAAATTTTCTTGTATACTCTTGGCTATTTGGCAACCTTATGCTAGATGTTGTTCTTAAGAAACTAGGAAGCGAGTAGGGTCGCAGAACTTATCTGGAGACTAAAAAACAGATATTTAAGTATTCTGTAGCCTACGTTATTATTACTAACCCAAGCTCTGGAAGACTGTTTATTTTACTTATTTACTGGTTACTAGTATTGTGCAGCTAAAGTTCTGCCAACTCAAAAACCTTCTCTACATCTGAGGAAAGTAGCAAAGTACATCTAAATCTGACTGAATCGCTCATTAACGTCAAACCTATGGGAACGACCGACCTAGACACTTTCAGTCTGTTAAAGATCTCGAACTTTTACAGATTGGAGTCCCTCGATCCATTCAAACTCAAGAAGCTTCTAACTTCTTAAACCTTATATCATTAAGGACTTAATGATAGAAGATCCAGAATTCTGAGATATTCCTGTATCTAGGAGTTACAGGACTTTGATATCTACTCGTTCCTAGAAACTTTCGGTTTCTAGGATATACTGGTCTCTATGTGTTTTAGATCTCCAAAATCTATCGGTTCCTTAAGTCCTGGCTTTCAACATTTACAAGCTTTTGGCTTATGGAAAATTCCTGCCAGTGAGAATCCTCTACCTCCAGAAATGCCCGGCATCTGGAAGATTTCTCGATTTAAAATCATAGATTACATGTGAGTGTCTGTATTCTGGAAATTTTGAAGTCTGGAACATAGATCTGAGCTCCTATTCTGTAAAACCTTCTTGAATAAGAAAGCCGTCAAACTCTTTTGATCTATAAAATTTCATACCCTTTCAAAACCTCATAATTATAGAACATTTCGAAATTTTAGGACTCCCAGACGATGATTTAGCACCTATGCTAATCCTTCATACCAATTTTTCTAACGACCCGTTAAAGTTCACCCGCAGTCATGATGTTACTTATAAACAGACCTTAGGCTTAGGCATTTTGAAATTTAACTACTTACTAGTAAATATAAAATGAGAGATTTGTAATTTCCATGCACATTGACTTGCGATGAAATGTTTTCATGATAAATTCTATCGTGTTTCATAACTGATAGTCACTGAAATATGAAGTGATAAATTATTAGTTGCTGCTCATAACATATTGCCTATATATCAATAGAACTGATTATTGGTTGAAATGTTTAAATCGAATTCTAAACAGAAAATCTCAATGTAAGGGTTTTTAATTAAATATTTTGAACTGCAGGCGTATTTATGTTTGGTTTCCTAGTTATATTGTACTCGTATACACTGAGTGTGAAATCAATTAATTATAAAATGAACTTAGTTAATTTGTTATATTCACGGCAATATCTTCCTTATCATCATTTAGATATTGAAATATTGATAGAGCACAAGTAGCATTGTTATAGCCAAAATGATTGGATGAGTGTGATAACTGTCATTAGTTAGTTAAGATAGACAGATGGTGCAGTCCTGATATAAAAATAATTGCCGTCACCAGACCGACTGGACCACTGCCATAAACTGGGCCATAGATGATTTATTGTGAGCTTTGGCTATCAATAGGGAAAGTCCATTGATTCAATCAATCACATAATCGTTCTTTCATGACCATCTGCCACTTCTGTCCTGCATAACGTATGTTGGTTTTTATAGATCTATTTAGTATCTTAATTCAAAATATCTATTAGTGTATGAATATTGTGTTTACCAGTGTTTTAATAGAATATTATACTGTAACAACTAAATCGGCATATTAATAGCACACTTTCAGTCTCATTAGGGAGATAAATATAAGTATATCGCACACACAGTTTTCAAAGTTCAATGAATTATTTATTATCTGCATGTATAGAGAATGAAAAAAATCTCTATCCCACTTTTTTTAAAATTAGACATTAAATAAAGTGAAATTAATGGTTTCTTTCCGCTTACCGTAAATCTATTTTTAAAATATCTTTAATTATACCAAATTTACAAGAAAGTAAGAAAAAATGACTTTAAGCAGAAATTTTATTATCAAATCCAATAATATTATAAATTTTGAATTTGGATACAAAATAACTGACTTATTTTAAGTTTAATCAGACCTCAAATGTCCAGTCTTGTGTTTCCTTCTATTAAGATTTAGCGCACAGAGTCACAAACAGACAGACACGGACAGACAATGGTAGTATTCAAAGAGTCCCTGTCGTATCAGTAATAACAAAGCTATTACAGTCAAATGTAAGATTACATCTTTCTGTCTGTTGTTTAATATTTGTTTTTTTAATTTAATTTTAAATGTGCAATAAGTTATTCTCCCTTTAAAAAATTTTTCTCCGTCCTTATTCAACTAAAATGTGTTTAGACAGCAAATTTTAGTTTGATACACTTTATTTCGCCATTATGAAACGAAAAATAGATAATTAATAATTTTTCTTCATCAAATTCTTTTGGGTGAAAATATTTTCAAACGATGTGTTTGCATAACATATGTTGCCATTTGAACGTTTTGAGATTCGAAATGTGACCCTATGTTTTTTACTCCCTTTATTTTTAAAGATTTTTAATTATTTTAAATAAATTCTTTAGGGCCGATTTAGTATGGAATCCACATACATTAAATCACTATAGTTTGCCGTTTGGCCATTTTACAGTGAAGTCTAAAATCACCCTAAATACCCATACACAATATGTACATTAATGTAAATTACGTAACAAGCAAATTAAGTTGGTTCCCTTTTAATCGTTTATACTATTGCCTACCGAATCAAATTACATGTGAAAACTGAACACGTGATTAAACAAATCTCCAGTGTTGCAAGGTTAATATTTTCATTTACCATTATCAAGTCCTGGTTTGAAGAATGTATTGCCATGGAAGTTTAATAGGTTGTTGAAACGACGTTAAAAACTAAAAATTGAAAAAATCTCAACGAATTAGACTAGTTTCAGGAAGAGAAAGACAATTTTCTTTGCTAGGTCTCAGTAATATTTTATCTCTTTTAAAATTGCTCTTTTTCTGTCACCCGTATTGACGAATAAGTATATAACTAATTGTAGCATTTTCAGCAAAATAAATGATAGTATTTAGATTTCATCATCTTCGTTGTTTATTTCATTTTTTTTAAATTTATAGATAATGTAAGAATTCATGAATTGCTTTTTCTATAAATTTTTCTAAAACGTTTTATGCGTAACACCGAATCGACTCACAATTTATTACGAGTTAACTGTTAACAAAAGCTATTGAACCTTATAGATAAACTCTTTAATTATTATCACCTCAGCCGAACCGTAAAGTCGAGATAACTTCACTAAAAATGAACATTTCAGACTGATAAGCTTTTATTGTATGAAGGCAGATAAAAATAGAACACACATGTGAGGAGGAAAAACAATTCCTGTTTCAACTGTTCATTTTTCCAACGAAATCAAATCCGATCCTGAATTGTTATCATAGTTATGATACATTGTTATTTTCCAGTGACTGTGTACTATACGTCATAGTGGTAAAGTAGAAGGTACAGACCCGGTAACAAAAGCTCTCCGTTAACAAGGTAACTTCTGTTAACGGGCAAAGGTAATATAATAGCTATGCGAAAAACATTGTTCTGCTAACAATGTCCTTATTGATACAATGTTCTCAAATCGATGTTGATATTGTGTCATCCCCTGTCGAATAAATATCGTATTATCACCAATCCTTAAAATGTTTACAAGTAAAATATTTTATACTGACATTGTTAATGTTTACTTCCATTCATTTGGTTAATGTACGTCTGAAGATAAAATAATATTTGATGTAAATAAATACATACATGCGGAATATTATAAAATCGAAAATACAACTATTTACAACATCCATAGAACCGATCTCTTAAAGTATTCGACAAGAGCTTCGAAACACTCTATATACGAAATTATGGTAACCCGTGTTACATAATATTTTGTATTATTAGGGCTAAATATTTTGCAAATTTGTTGAATTTAAATTAGATTTCTTTGATACTCCTATGTCTAGGAGCTTTGAAACAGTATTTAAAGTATAGTACAATTTGTTTTATAGTAGAGAATTATAATCAAAATGACTATGTAATTTATTGCAATATGTTACCATATGATGTTACCATATCCTTACTGTGTCCGAAATTTATTTGAATACTCAGGTAAAAAAATACTTTACTTGAGTATAAATGAGATTAAAGACAGCGAACAAAATATAAATAAGAGTTGCATTATTAGTTCCATATGGCTTGAATATGCATGCTCTCTCAATGTGGTTTGTGATCGTATGGTTGCATAAGTAACACAGTGTTTACATAGATCGTGCTCGTCAGAGTTCTGTTCGAATTATTTCGATGAGTGAACAGAGTATAAATAATGAAATTAATGCTTTTTATTGGAGCTAAAAAGTATAACGTTACAGACCTACACTGGTTAATAATTGAGATAGAATAATTTTGCAACGTGTTTTATGTAAACAGGTATTTAATTAATTAATATTGTTGGAAGAGTCGTCCCTTAGAGACTACGCTTTAAAACGTTCTTTCCAGCCATAATAGCAGAAATACTGGATTCGGTTGTTCATTACCTTTGTTATTATTTGCTAAATTGGATGCATCAGATAATAAAATGGCTGTAATAATACTATTTATAATAATATTAGTACGTATAATGTGGCTTCACTATTTTGTAATCTCGTATAAGTTCTTTCCATTGAGAACAATGTACATTTTTTCGTGGTGACACACAAAAAGTTATATATGATCTAATATAATAATATGCGTTACTAAGCATTTCATATTATGTAGATAAAACAGCGTAAAAAGCGATTTTCGTCTACTCACATAGATAATTAATTCATCAGTTATGTGTTACCTGAAACAAAACAATGAAATTAAAACATAATTATCAAAATAGTAACTATAAATAACTGGTCTCACAGCTTAGAACTGATAAAGGTAATGGTTTTAATTACGAACAATATAGGTAGGTTATATGTTCTGGGATTCCAAATTATGAATGCAAGAAACCATTCATTTGAACATATATTGGATGTTTTACTATAACAGGTGAGATTTTGTTTCAAAATTAAATCTCACAGCATGGACCTCACATCTATTCCATGTCACTTTAAAATATTTAAAAAGGATTTGGCCCTAATAATATCGCAAAACTCTATACTTATCCACTTTTTAAAACAAAAGTATTAAATCTGATAAGAAGTCCCAATAATACATACACTAATAAATTAGTAGATTTTTTTTGAAAATTGGTGAAATGACAAATAATTGGCTTTCATCATTACATTTCAACAATAGTCCTCATCTATACTGATTATGTACTCACCATGTTAACGAATTAATTTTGACTACATTAAATACATTATTACCTTTAACAACATACTGGTGACGTCACACACAAAACATTTCTAGCGTGTTTGAGACACATTTTATCGTGCACGTAAGTGGCACACATTTGAATAACGGTTCTCTTATTTCAATCCGTCTGACAGTACTGATATATTCATGCAGGGAAACGTTCAAGAACAAACAATCTAACACATTTTATCGTTCACGTAAGTGGCACACATTTGAATAACGGTTCTCTTATTTCAATCCGTCTGACAGTTCTGATATATTCATGCAGGGAAACGTTCAAGAACAAACAATCTAACACATTTTATTTATAGTTGTATATTAAAGTTAGTTCATCCAAAGCTATTTTCTTGCTATCTAAGTGAAAGAAATGCTCCTTACAAAACGTAGCTTTCTTAAAATTAGTTTTATAATGTGTAAAATAATTCTTTTCATGTTCGGAGATGAAGAAATAACAAGACAGATTTATGTTTGTGAATCGGACGGAATTTATAACTGCATGGAATTGCTTACCAATATAAACAATTATGATCTATGAGCTATTCGTTGTTTCCAACTCTACGTTTTTGTGAAGAGGTGTGTTTATGTTAATGCCCTTCCTATCGGTATTTCCGTATATTTATAATTTAATGTTTTATTATTTAAATAGGAGAGGTTCTCCTTCTTTGAGTAACTCTCTTCTCCCATTCCTTAAAATAGCTGTATGCGAATTTTAATTACCTATGCGCATTTGGTACGTGGAGGAAGATACAGAAGGCTGTGTAAACCACTAAATGTTTCATGTGATCAAAGTTTAGTTAAACTCAATAATTGAACATTTTAATTTCAAATCATGTGGGAATGATCTTTTGCTCCTATTTCTGACCTTCTCTTGTACCAAAGTATAATCACGTACTGTCATGGGAGGTTTAAATTAATGAAAAGCACTCACCGTAGAAATAAAAGGCATAAGTAACTATGGAATTGAAGATCCCATATTTACGGCATTAGAATACCGTTGTCCACATTGCTGAAGTCAAATTAGTCCATCGTTTCCTGAGATAATCTAACTATTTTAATATGGAAAATAAATTAAATCTCGTTATAAATGATGATAGTAATGTAAAAATTATTCTCGGTTGATGAGAATACGATGAGCGTTTATAATTTTATTTTAACCGAAAATCTGGATCTGATATGTTTTAATCCTGGATGTGAGTATTTAAAACTGCAAATTTACAAATGATTGGTTACAAGATGAGAAGAAGTGAACATAAAATTGACATACGTGTGAGATAAAATAAATGAGAATAAACTATAAGGAAATCTTACGGTCATATTCAGAATTCGAACCCTCACTATATTTCACTCAAACGCAAAGTCCAATTCCTTAAGACATATAGAATCCGGAACATAGCCAAACCTTATCCTTTACACTTAATTTTCTATTATCATATAAAATAACCATGGGAAGGAAAGGAATGAAGCAAATATGTTATATTTAATCATCCGTCTGGAATAATTCACTTCAAACAAAAACTCTAGTAGCTAAGAACCAATTTGCATTTTATAAGCCAACAATCTGGTTATTCATAAAATCTGTAGCGTAACTTCCCCAAAGTAAGTAATCGATCATCACCTAGTTTCGATGGGGATCGAAATAGGAGGATATCGAAAGAATAACAATTATACAGTAAAACATTTTGGACCGTATTTTTTTAGGGTGGCACATTTAAAACCGTCAGACTCGAAATTATAAGCTACATCAACCTCAAGTAACTATACAATGAAAGTGGTGACTCAGACTCCTTACTAAGTTGTCTGACAATAATAATATAGGAGTTATAAATATGTCTAATGACCGGTTTGAAACTGATCAAACAGGCATATTCTAGTCTGAGAAAATTTTTTTTTAATTTTTATTTGTCTAATATAAAATTAGACAAATACAAATTTTTCTAATTTTATTTGTCTTACCTTTTAATTGCCTACTTCGACCTCCAGAAAGAGTAAGTGACAATCAATTTATTTTTTTAAATTCAATTAAGTCAAATCCTTTATTGATTATAGATGAATAAGTTACATAGATTATTTTACAAATTAGATCTAAGGTAGTCTATTTAAGTTACTGTAGAGCCACTAGATTAAAGCTAGCACTAGTATTTTTATATCTGAAAGAAAACTGTTGAATAAAAGAATTAAAAAAGAATTGTCAGCATTTCATATCTACGACAAGTCTGCAAAATATCTTTAGATAGTTTAGTAAACCTTACTAACTAATTATTTTTTATGTTTAATTGAAAGCTATTTTTGAGCCTCATTTCAAATCTGAGGGATGACGGAAAAAGTAGCATTGTTTTTAAAGTACTTTAGTTAGTACAAAGAATAATGAGAAAATCGACAGTGTAACAATGTAAATACATACTGAGAGATAACCGCAACTGAGGTGAGGTTTATAGTATTAAATAACAAGTTTAAAATATTGCTTAGCATTAGATAAGGTACATTTTAAGGTAAAAATCGATATGACTTTTATCTTTCAAGAATCAAAATTTAGGCAACTACAATAACAGTTATACAAATATAACAATAATAAAAGGTGTAATTTAATCTAGTATGGAATCGAATAAGTAAAAATTACAATAAAACACCGCATAAAGTAATAAACCCAACTCATACAAGGGTTTCTACTCCAGACTATGCATCGAGTGACAGGCTTCTCTGAAGTTCAAATTGAAATTAAACAGCTGTAGCTCATTTCATTCTTGATATATGATTCCACAGATACACAGATATAAGGAGGACTTTGCCCGGCCCCCTGAGTAGTAGTGAAATAAGCAACATTTAAGCTCAACAGCTCAATCTATTCTCGAGATATCAGTCGGAAAGTTTCCATTTAGAAATATTCACCATTATCAAATTCTATATCATTTATTTAAAAATAAAGTCTACGCCTAAAGAATTTTTCGAAATTCATTAGGATAGACAGACAGAGAAGAAAATTCACCAGTCCCTTGAAAACTGTTTCAATCGTTCAGAAGATAAATTAAGAGTATATTATGATTCCTTACCTATATAATATTTGTACAACACATAGAACTCGGTCAGTGCTTAGAAATTTCAATGTCGTATTATTAATACGAGATACATGTTTCATTCAAATTTGTTTCTAAAAATTATTAGTTTATGAATAAAATATATAACATACAAATTCTTAGAACCTAATATACAAAATATAATAGAATAAATTATTTCTGACCTTCAGATATATTTCAATACCAATTCTAGAAAATATATTATTTGATGAAAATCCTTGAAGTAATCTGTGAGGTATTTAATGAATACGGCAATAATTACCATGTGTATATTGCGTTCTAATAAGTTCAAAATGATTCCATAATCAAAGAATACAGTTATATTTAGGTTAAAACCTAGGTTTGTACAATATGACACACAATTACTCTACCAGTTTTAACGATACTTGACTTAGTTTTCATAGGCAATAGTGGGATACGGGATTATTGACCATCAAACCGGGATTATACTGCAAGAACATTTGATTAGTGATACTACATTGTTTTTACTACATTAGATGTTTCTTACTGAACTCTAACATATATCAAGGTCACAAGTAAAGTTTTAGTAACTTGAAAGAACTGTTCCTAGTTATATTGTACTCGTATACACTGAGTGTGAAATCAATTAATTATAAAATGAACTTAGTTAATTTGTTATATTCACGGCAATATCTTCCTTATCATCATTTAGATATTGAAATATTGATAGAGCACAAGTAGCATTGTTATAGCCAAAATGATTGGATGAGTGTGATAACTGTCATTAGTTAGTTAAGATAGACAGATGGTGCAGTCCTGATATAAAAATAATTGCCGTCACCAGACCGACTGGACCACTGCCATAAACTGGGCCATAGATGATTTATTGTGAGCTTTGGCTATCAATAGGGAAAGTCCATTGATTCAATCAATCACATAATCGTTCTTTCATGACCATCTGCCCCTCTGTCCTGCATAACGTATGTTGTTTTTATAGATCTATTTAATATCTTAATTCAAAATATCTATTAGTGTATGAATATTGTGTTTACCAGTGTTTTAATAGAATATTATACTGTAACAACTAAATCGGCATATTAATAGCACACTTTCAGTCTCATTAGGGAGATAAATATAAGTATATCGCACACACAGTTTTCAAAGTTCAATGAATTATTTATTATCTGCATGTATAGAGAATGAAAAAATCTCTATCCCACTTTTTTAAAATTAGACATTAAATAAAGTGAAATTAATGGTTTCTTTCCGCTTACCGTAAATCTATTTTTAAAATATCTTTAATTATACCAAATTTACAAGAAAGTAGGAAAAAATGACTTTAAGCAGAAATTTTTGACCATCAAACCGGGATTATACTGCAAGAACATTTGATTAGTGATACTACATTGTTTTTACTACATTAGATGTTTCTTACTGAACTCTAACATATATCAAGGTCACAAGTAAAGTTTTAGTAACTTGAAAGAACTGTTAGTAAAAAACTAACAGTTGAACGTAATCTATAAGATTTGGCGCCTAAAATATCACCATTACCGGGTCAGCGCACTTTGACACCGATAGCTGGCGTAAAACAAGTCTTTGATTGAGAACTAATTGGCCCATTCGAGGGCGAAACTCATTAATTGACTCCAATCAACTCAGTGACTTCACAAACCACATGTTCCATTTCATCTGTTGATCCATATACGTGTATTTCTAGTTTCCCGTTTTGTTCGAAAATAATCTTATTATCACTCAATCAATACATGAGTGATACCGATAAATAGAGTAGTCTACAAGACACAATTTTATTGATACCATGCCAATACATGTACCAGTTTGTCTTGATACATATCATTCTGAAATTTTCATGAGGGTACAAAAGTCACTGGGGAGGATATAGTGGGGAGGGAAGAGAGAGAGAAAAAGAAAACAAACATGATTTGTTAACCAAGAACTATTAAAAAATCAAATTACTTTTCAATTTACAAATTGTACTTGCAATTAGCTAACAATTAGCAAAGCCTATCACTCGAGGGGCTAGAAAAACTTCATTTCTGTATATATGTATGTCTGTCCACAATATATCTGGATATTTAATTTATATATAGGTAAATCGAGTGATGTGATAAAGCATATTACTCCATAGCATTTTTCGGTGCGTTAGTAAACTTTTATATTATGGGTAAACAAGAAAATCAATAGTCTCGAGAAAATTAAGTGATAAATAGATTGATAAGGAAACTGAGTACAACTATACAGGATGTTTCCTAAAGGTGTTCCAATATTGTGGTATTTTGTTCTAGACGTGAAAATGAGCAAAAAACTTCGTATGGAGGTATGTCCTAAAACTTTTAGTTTTCCGTTTATCTGTCTGTATGTGATTTTTACCAAAACAATTATCTTTTATACCAGTAAAGATAAAGTTATGAAACTTTGCAGTTGTGTTGGCCTTTGTTATGCCCATTTGATAAAAAAATATGAACAAATTATCTTTACCCGTTTCAAAACGGCAGCCAATCATAAATTTTGATGTTAAAAATCCGCAAAATCGATACCCAGTATAAAAGTTTTACAAGAATATTAAATTGTTGTAAACTTTATTTTAAATCTAACAGTGGTCGTTTCATTAAGATCGAATAACAAACAACTGATTAGTACTATCAAACATAATACCATTTTTTACACATGCACAACAGGAAGTATAGTTTCAGTCATGTTGTTTAAAAATCGGTCGTTAATAAAAATGCCATATTACAATATCAAGAAAGCCAACCACTTTCGAGTACCTTATTTCCAATCATTCCTATTTTATTTAATTAACTTTTATTTTCTAACATTTTTGAAACATTATTTCTAATCCTTCAGAGGACTAAATTTCGTCACTTGCACAATATAGAGTAAAATGTAGATATTAAATATGTATCAACTACGTGCATTAACCTTTTGTTAAAACACTGAGAACTTAATATTTTATGTAAAAAGAATGTAAAAAGAAAAACAAATAACTTAAATTTTTATAGTGAAAAACTTGTTCTGTCTCTTTTTCTTCATATAAACCTTCCTCAGACTTTAATGAGAATATTTTAAATTGCTAAATTGGGATATCTACTCACGACGTAACTGCTTAGCAACAGATTTAGCAATTCGTTTTTCTATAATATTTGTATAGCATTGCACATCATATTTCATGTACTACTTTAGGTTTTTAGACTAAATAAAAAATTAACGTTAACTTTAATCTACAAATAACGTTTCGGAATTCATTAAGTTGTTTGCACAAACATTAAGCTCAATTCGTGTGTCTGCCTAATGTCTTAGCGTTAAGCTTAATGTGTCGGAATGTGTCATTTACTGCTGCTCTCCAGTCATTAGTATGTCCGGTATATTGACTGCTCAAGTTTCTACAAATTTCCTACTACAATTGTTGCTCTTGTATGAAATGTCGTACACTAAATTGGGTGTTTACACTACTGAACTATGGAAGTGTGTACAGAACTATATATGGGACACATTTTAGTATAAATATATTTATGGTGAACACTAAGTAAACAATAAGATATATACTTTTGCAGTAACTATGTGTCATTATTTAGTAAAATTTTGGAAAGTAATTACGTCGTCCAAGAAGGTTAATGTACTGGTTGAGTTGACCAGCTAGTTTATTTTTAATGGGAGTAATGTAGACATATGTTGAACTGGTTTTAAGAGTAAATTAATTTTTAAGGATCATAATGTTATACTATATTTACTAGTTCCTCTCATTGGTGTTATACATTACACTTATAAAAATGTTATAATTTATAAATAATACTCTTTTAATAATTTTTAAAAACATGATCTATGAATAATTTTTATTCAAGGTGGAAACTAATACTTTGTAACAAAAAGTTGTATATAAAAGTACTTAATGATATATTGAGAAATGTTTTACATTTCATTCGTAATCTTACAACCATAAAAATTTTAAAACAAAATTTTATTGACTTAACTTATTTCAGTTACTTCTAGAGTCGTATAATAATAGTAACTCACATAATTTTTGAAATTTCATTTTAGGACAAGGATTTCTTTTGTTTGATCTTCATTAGCCTTTTCTGCCTCACGAACACACACCTCAAACAGTCATTTAAAGTCTAATAACATTTTCCGTCCGATCCAACACCAAACCTTACAATGCGTCAGGTTTAGAAATATTATTATAATTAAAAGACAAGTCTACCTGATATTCACATAACTGAAGATTGCCCATATGATAATGTTTAATATTAATAATAATTCATTTAGCTTCTATGAATTTCCTTTTAGGAATACTTAAACTTGTTCTGTGTTACTTAGAATGTATTATTAAGAGATCATAATAATGACTTTTCGAGAAGGTTTGTTCAGCATTATTAAACTTATTTTCTTAATCGCATTAGAGCATGTAGTCTTTTATATTTTAAATATTTGTAATAAGTTGTATATTGTTCCAAATACTACTATTTTTGTAGTAACGGTTTTCGTCAAATGATATACCTTTAAATTGAACCAACATAAAGACGTCGGGCAATACCTTTTTTCGAGGAAGAGGAAAGTACGAGGTATTACCCTACCAACCATATACTTGCAGGTAATACATATATAGCTATATATATATGTATATATGTATATTGTTATATATATCAATTTTAACGAACAAAATAAAGTTTCTTTAAGACCTTCCAAATGGATCTCCTATTGTATTCGTTTATTGATTAGCGTAATGTCATTACTTTTAATTAACAACGTTTGGTTTTATATCATCTGTATACAAAAACTCAATTGAAAAGCCTGCAAAGTACTTAATGTATTATTCATTACTCAGCCTGCTCAAACAATTGATTGAATTGAAATGACACACCACTACAGAGCTGCATACAAAAGCAATAATTTAATTAATACTAAATGTCATTCAATTGCCCTAACAACGATGTACTTACTCTCTATTTAATAATCCAACGCGCCCAACTGTAAAATGAGTAATACAAACGTGCAGCATTTGCTTATTATACTGTCAACGGTGGCGTTGTGAAATGAATATCGATATAATGCAGTAATTTAAAATTATAATCAGTGATAAATACATTTTTCAATCATGAAGCTGATAAAAATATCTAACTTAAAAACAATAATTAAGCATTATTTACCTGGAATGCATGGCAAATCTATTCTTTACCGTTTCCAAATAATAGTTAAACCAAATGACTTTAATGAAATATTTAACGTTTGATATAAATTATTTCAAAATGTATGACGTTTTAGCTGAGATACGTGGTAGGTATACATTTTTATGACGTCTATAAATTAATATTACATAAATAGGTTACACTTTAAAATAATAGTTTATCTCGATATATTTGATTTAAATTGGGCAATACATTTGATTTTGGATATTACTGGACAAAATGTAACTATTTCTCATACAATTATAGCTATAAATACAGCATAGTGCAACAGAGATAGAGTGCTAAAAAGGAGGACAACACACTTTATTAAGTACTTACACTTATAATTATTAAGTGTAACAGTTTTATACGATGATATACAAGTAATTAAATTGTACGATTTATAATTTTGTAATTTCACAAAAGTATACATCTTCACCTCACCACTCATAACAAATCTGGATAGGTTTAGAATGTATTTTAGCGACGTGCCTATTTTGCATCAGATTGATGTAGTTATTTCGAGTCGTGTAGAAACTCTAGAGAACGTAAGTTATTCACAAAATTCATAACATGTGTTCCTATAAATCATATGAACACGTGATAATATACGTACTGCATAAGTGAATACAAATGTTTTAAGGTTTACAGATTGTTTTAAACGAGAGAGAAAGGAAAAACCCTGTCATCATATGAGGTCACTCATAAGCCTTTGATTCAATAAGTCATAGTTTACTTCTAAGAAAACTGAAGGTTTTTGGGAAGATACCTTGGGAAAATTTTTTACTATCTATTTTTCAGCCTGTACACAACTTTACTGATCTGACTAGCTACTTTAAAATACCTCATTTTAAAGGTATTTTTTCACTGATTATTTTGATGCAAAAATTTTGAACCTATCTTGCCGCTTATGTACAGGGTACACCAAAACGTTAAAAAATCAGGGGTTTGTGGGTAAATTTATTGCCACTACCTGCACAAATGTAGAGAGACAATATTTTTATTCAAAACTAACGATGAGACGGCTTATCGAAAAATATCATCAAATGCCACCCTACCCCAAAATTTACACATTTTAAAAATACATAGAATTTTGAAATACTTAACAGCCCCAATCTAAAAAAACTCAAATAGCAACCTAGGTTGTGTTGTACATCATTAGAAAGGTCTTTAAAAAATAAACATTTTCTACATTTAAAGTTTGTCTCTATCTCCAATGGTTTCAAAACTATAGTACAAAAATAGATCTTTTAATAATTTTACTAAGTTAGTTTGAATTTTAATATCAAAACCCAATGAAAAAATGGAAAAAAAGTTGGACTTTTAAGTTTAATTTGTTTTTAAATAATGTAATAAAAACAGGATTTCTATCAGTGTAACATGTTTCAAAAGCAATCTAACCGTGGTGTTCATGTTTTAATAATCCCAAATACACGAGTTGCCCCTGTAAGAACTTTGGAACCAATTCCTTGGTCTCTTATCTAATCTCTGTTATTATTGTCTCCCTATTCAGTTGTTCTTGTGACCACGTGGTATGAGGTAGATATTAGTTTAATTTTTTTTTAAGTACGTAGTGTAAGTTTTGTTTGTTCTAATATGCCATTCTCAAATGAGGAGGGATTCCAGATGCTTATGGTATTAGGGGGATGTTTCCAAATTTACTCAGCTGCCGCTCTTCTTTATGCCCAACGTTACCCAGACCGCGAACATCACTCCAGGAACGTTTTTCAAAGACTTGCTAGTCGAGTTCGTGAAACAGGTCATGTTCAACCTGACCACAACAAAGGAAAGGAACTCGCTAGACCCGTGAGAAGTGATAGGGCACCCGAAGTTTTGGCAGCCTTTAAACTGAATCCGCATGATTCTACACGAAGAGTAGTTCTCGATTCTGGTATGAGTCAAAGATCTGTTTTAAGAATTGTTCACGATCATAAAATGCACCCATATAGGATGTCATTACATCAAGAACTCCATGGAGATGACTACCTTCATAGAATGAACTTTTGTTTGTGGGCTCGAGAAAAACTACAACAAAATCAAAACTTTCACCGTAACATTCTGTGGTGTGACGAGGGTTACGTTTGGGAGTAATCGAGAAGTGAAGCGTCACTATATGAGATACTGGGTGTTTGAAAACCCACACTGGATGCAAGAAGTGGACAACCAAAGGTACTGGACCCTAAATACCTGGTGCGGTATTATCGGTGACAAAATTGTAGGGCCATTCTTCTTTGACGATCGCCTAGACCTAGTAGTTTATATAAACTTTCTAATTGAAATCTCTGAGAAAGTCTTACAACGTATGTGGTTTATGCACGATGGGGGCACCAGCACACTACGCCGAAGATTCTCGATTGATTCTAAACGAGCAATACCATGACAGATGGATTGGAATAGGCGGCCCTGTGAACTACCCAGCGAGATCTCCTGATTTAACGTGTATGGACTTTTACTTGTGGGGTAGACTAAAAGACCTACTGTATAAATCAAGACCAACAACTAGAGAGGACATGATGTGGTGGATAAGGGAGGCACCATAGTTGGTGTACCCTGTACATAAGCGGCAAGATAGGTTATGTACGGGTGGTCTGCCTCACCCTTATATTGCTTTTCGAGCTAGCTATTAGCTAAATATTCCATTTATTTACTCATACTTTTTGGTGACAAGTGAAACTTGTCAGGCTGATCACCATTTTTCTGTTAAATTAATGCATCGTAAACTTATTTCATTCTTTTAAATATCTCATAATAGATGTTGTAAAAAGAGAACAAATACTAGTTACAATCTTGTTAACTGTTCCAACTTGTTATTCAATAAACTTATACTTTGACTTTATTATACTTAATAGGTTTGACTGTAACAAAATATATAATTTAATATTTACTAAAATGTTCCTAAAATGAAGTAAAAAAATGTAAACTACACTAATATTTAAAACAAAACATATATTTATGTAATCTGTATGAGCAACCATAGTGCTATATTTTTGTTAGCTAATGACTATATTATCAATTCTGAATATACATGTTTCTTCTTAAATGTTGTAAAATTAAAATGTAGAGATACAACTAAGATATGTTGCAACACTAACGAAAATTTAGTTTAGGCAGCAATTAACTGTGTCAGAAATAATCTCTCAGAAGTAATACAAATAATCTAAAGGCTATAGTTGTATGATACTATATGAAGAAACTGTTTAACGATTAGCGCAATAGTGCGCTAGCTACAAGCTACATCTGGGTAAAACGTAAAATAAATATATATTGTAACATTTTTTTGTTATACGTCATATGTTTTATCTAAATTCTTCGTTGAATTTTATGTTGTGTTATATCCAGTTTGTTGTGTAAAAAAACATAACATACATTTTTAATAATTATTCGCTGCAAAATACACTATAGCTGATTAAAATAACTTAGTAATAAATATTATATAATAACATTTACTATCGTTTACACTTACGATGATGAAGTTGAGTTACTCGGGTCCATAGGTTACTGGACTAACACTATAACTTGGAGACTATGTGCAGACAGTGTACAGAATTTTACCATATATTATTTATTTTTTTTAGATGATCAGGTACGAAGACAATCGTAACCTACATGTCTCACCGGTGTTAAGGACTAGGAGCAACAGGACAACAACCACAGAGCTAATGTTGCGCTAAGTCTCAGGAATGGTAGTTCCTAGATCTGTGCGTTATGTACAGCGTTGCATCCCAACGAGACTATTATGTTTTATGAAGTATAGATACGTTTACATACAGTGAGTTATTGGTTTATACGTACAATCCACTCCCTGAGCCTGAACTCCGAAACAAATAACGGGATAATATGATTTACTTTAATATATTATGAATGTCCTTCAATGAGTTCCTCATTTTGCTACGTCAACTGTGTAGAAAATAAACAGGTGTTTAGTTTAATGCACCTAGAGATTACAGTTAATAGAATCCTTACCTGGGAATCACGTACGCAATTAAAACAACATTATCTTCCATTTATGGTTCAGTAAATGTTCCTTCTATGTTTACCCAACGTAATGCAAGAAGGATATTATGCTGTAGATATATCTAAGACCCATATTTGTACTAGGAAATTTTTTAAACATTTGTCAAAATATAAATTTAAAATATTCTGCGTACTCTGTTACGTAAGTCTTTTCTCCACTTGGTGTTGTATGTTTGTGTTATATTTTGGAAAACAAGCATAAAAATATTAAAACCGCAATGTAAGAATTTTATAGCTTTTATATGTGGAAACTAAAACGTGCGCTTGAATATTAATAGTAAAAGAATTTTATTTTAATAAGCTATATTATTTTTAATGAAAATGTCACTTATTATTTTGTATCCAGTTTTTAGTAGCTTCCTGCATTCCTCTATTTTAAGTGACAACAAAACTTTCATTGATATAGGTTATAAATTGTATTTATAATTCTATTCTATATTTGTTTATATATTATTTAGGTATTATATTTTGTTAACTTTTATAAATTATAATATTTAATCAATTTGAGACAGTTAAATGTTTTTTCTTATACTATTAGTTTACCATAAGAAAATCTTACTGAGATTTACAAGATTTTTCATGTTACGAGTAAATAGTTAGAGTAGTTGCCTGAGTTCATTTTTTCATATATGATTCAATATGTAAATCATACTGTAAACGTTACAAGGTTGTTGAAGGCTCCTTTATATCCACGCATGGATCCACAATAACATATCTTTCAATATCCATCAGATTTGAGGCATATTGCTGTGAACTATTAATAATCTAGGCGATAGAGATTTCCTCATATTAGCAAATATATTCATGTACATAGGCAACCAAGTTTTAGAAGTTTAACTCGATATAATGAATGATTAATCGAACATCAATTACATTATAATTATTTTGAGACAAATCGTGAAGTTTAATGTGGTTGTGGCTTATATTTCTAGTTTAAGCTAGATTTGAAATTGCACTTTTGTCATAATCCCCCGTATTACTTTTCCTGTAACAAAATGTAATATTACATCTGTCATCACTGAGTTCCTGACATTCTCCTATTACATCTGTTATCACTAAATTCTCTTGAATAAGAAAAGCGCACACAAAATGTTAGGAACGAGGTGTTACTTTGGATGATTATATTTCTTAATTGGTTGAACAATGATCCGTTACAAACTTCTTTAACGATATAATATTTATGATATAATACTATGCTTCCTGTCTCATATTATGCATTCTTCCTTGGAGGCAATAGCTATTTTATCAATCTATAACGATAGGGAGTTATTGAAAAGTTAATACCAGTCACTAGCAGAATATGGCCGGGCCAAATTAGAGTAGGGGAACTGGTCTGTCTGCCTCACCAGGCCACAACGTGGCTCGCGGTTGTAGACAATTAAATATTTAAACACTGACAGACTTGACAGAATTGCATTCCACAAACTAATAGACTGCCTTCCTATTTTTCCTGTCAGTCAGATGGAATTTTTATCAAGTAAAAGAAACTGAGAGCGATTCTGTAAAAAAGACATCTGGCCATCAGATAAGGGTCAGGTTTTGGCCCATTTTCGGATGCTTCGAGGTTTAAGCCTTGTTGCAATTGAATAGAAACGTATTCGATGATTTTGGGATTTGCATCATGGACTTTACCTCGCTTTCGAATAAGGGAATTGTACAGGGAAGTAAACACGGATGAGATCCTTATTTCAAAGAAATAACGGATTAAAATAATCTGAGTTCCTGACATTCTCCTAACTATTTTGCTTCTTAATGAGGAATCCAATATATTTAACGATATATTTTATGAAGATATGATGTTGACAAATTACCTGTTACTATAATTAAAATTATAAGAGCAAATATAAGACCTCTGAGAAATATGTACTTTCTTATTCTAGCCGGTAAAACTTTTGCTGTAATGAAGTTATAATATGGAGAGTTGATACAGCACACAGCGACCTTTATGTATGTCTTAGTTTTCAGAACAAATTCTAATTTTTTCTAACAGTTCGACTACATATCAAAATTATTAAGTGAACCGCTATTTATGACAAGCACGCTAGGTACTCAAGGAAGGAAGTTATATTCTAGAGTTTATTCTAATGAATGTTATTTGCATAAGCATTTAAGAAATAATCTAACATTTAAGTTATGTGCAGTCAAAAAGAATACATAATGACCACCTTACTTAAAGTAAATATGTCTAAGCGAATGCGAGCTCACTTTTTATAAATTTAAATCAAAATGTACCTCGCCAGTAAATACTTGTTAAACAATTTAGAATATCTATTCATATTTTTAATATAAAATGCATGTGAAATATAATATGTAAATATAATTAACGACATTATAAATATAAAATATTTTTAATGTTGTATTAATATAATTAAAAATTAGTAATTACATTTTGATAGAACACTTCTACAGTTACACTTGGATCAGTGCATATTAGCCACAAACTTTAAGTCTTCACCTAAGTAATGCCATGTCTAAAGGTTATTAATTTGTTACGCTGCTACATATCCTTGACGTTCGGATAAGATCTCATTTGGTTTTCGGCCCAGTGAAAGAAGGATTGTCCCACCGAATTTGTCAATGTCTCTTAGCTCAGATTATCAATGGCGCCGCCTAGGGGCTCCCCACACACAGTGACCTTGGCTTCTTGGCTACCGTGCCTCTGACTTCTGACTTATGTGGGGTCAGAATTTGGTGTCAATATCAGTCTGTGTCATATCAGTCGGAATATTATTCATTCTTGCACAGTGGTTTGTCTTAAATACAAATTTAGAATGT
The DNA here is from genome assembly GCF_021130785.1 of Homalodisca vitripennis. Classification (NCBI taxonomy): domain Eukaryota; kingdom Metazoa; phylum Arthropoda; class Insecta; order Hemiptera; family Cicadellidae; genus Homalodisca; species Homalodisca vitripennis. Next base: position 119,906,293 of record NC_060208.1, read on the forward strand.
TTTTGGGATTCAAAAACAAACAGTTCAGTGCTTTGGATATACTGAACGGTTTGTAAAATCCGTACCATTAATTAAGTCCTATATTTTACTCGATTAGAACTAAGTGGATTTATTTGGCAACGAAAATGAACATAGAAACTGAAACTTACAGATCAATGCAGGCTATAATTGAAATAAGTATTATGGTAAGTCCGTTATATTGAGTAGTTTATTTTACTGAACTTTCAAGTTATCAAAACCAAAACCAAGCTTCCTTACCGGTATGATGTCTTATAAACAGTGCTATGTTATCCTAGTTAACAACATTCTCAATTTTATAAAACTTCTTTTTTAGATGTATTTGTAATATTTAAATCCTGATTATTGATGAAATTTTAAAATAGTGTTCATACAATAGTGTAATCTCTATAATAATAATCTCTTATAAAACAACACAAATATCATTGATGAATAGGTCTTCACTAGTGTTTATGACCTGCATTGTAGACTTTTTAATGTAACATTCTATCTTCCACTATTCTAGGTCCGCTTCTACAGGTTTGGTGAAGATTACAATATGATTGAATACTTATGATTGAATTTTTGTAGCCCCATAAAAAACAACTTCTGTAACACATATAAGGTAAGTTCAAACCGTTGCTACCCCATCCGTGTCAAACCAAATGCAATCCAAAATATTTTTAAATGCTATAGGACGTATCGTCAGGGTTTGTAAAGGGAGAATGTTTAGATGTAATAGGAAGTAACAAAACATACCTTCTATTTTGAACTCTAGAACTGGATAATTCACTACACAAAGCAAAGCCAGAAGGTCATCTCATTATACACAACCAATCAACAAAGCAGGAGGCCTACGTAACATAGTGTTCTGTTATTGGCTAAGGGAGCTGACCAATTTTCTCTCACAGGGATTGAGGTATCGACATACATTTTTACCGGAACACTTATTGGCACAGAGGCAAATAGACTTTGATTGTATATATCCATCCACGACATTTTGCTGAGTGTTATAAAGCTTAACATTAGAGGAATATTAAAATAACAAAATATACCTATGGACGACATTTGTACGAACCTTCTTTCCTACAGTCAAGGCAGTAAAGATTTTGATGATGGTGCATATTCTTGCATAGGATATCCACCCTTAAGTTAGGCCTCAACCTCCAAAAATTGAAAGATTCAAGGAGACAGTAGTGTGTGTCGTGTAATTTGCTCTGTTAAATTTTTGTGCCATAGTTGATTTGCTTGATTTCCTAATGAGCTTTACGACAGTATTAAACAACACTTTCAATTGACAATATTTGTTTGCTGAAATACAAATTTAGAAACCAAAGTGAGATTTTTACAAAGTTTAACACCAATGGAGCATAGCGCGGAGGGATATTTGAAATAGAAATAGGTTTATATGCCAACCAGGGGCTCTGACCGCCCTTGTAAATATATCAATACTATCGGTCCAGTAGCTTTTACGTGACTGAGTAAAAAAAAAAAAAAACACACACACACACCAACATAACACACAATCGAAAACACAGGCAGAAATTATTAGATTTGTACACGAGAACAATATAGATTATTCTACCTTGATTTTGAGCGTAATGGCAGTGTTAAAGAATTCATCGTTTGAGAGGAAAATAACATTAAATTAATGAGCTTCAAATTATTGTCCGTTTCCTCATTAATCAATCAAACCATTGATGGACTAGCGTTAATCGTATGGAGGAATTCATTTGTTAATTTAATTTAATTTTTAATCGCTAGTCAGCATTCATTATACATATTAATTTGTTTAATAGCTGTTATAAGGGGAGCAATTCACTTTTAATATCACTATCTACGCCACGTTAACTTAAACTATAGAAGATACAGGATTGACATTCTGCACGTGTTGAATTTCACCCTTTATACATCTTTACACTAGAATATTTAGTAACATAATCCTTCAGTTTAGTACTTTTTGTATCTTTTATAATGTGAAAAAGCTCAAAAATGGATATGTTTACAACTTTATGGTATAAAGTTATGTTATGATAGCCTAAAGATGTGAAAAAATGTACGTCTGTACTAGTAACGGTTACTGAAATAACGATGCCTATAGAATAAAAATGACAATTTTGGAAAGCGAAGAAAATGTAGAAAAAGTAACACTTACTAAGTTGTAATGAACTAGTAAATAAACTATACGTCCTGACGCTTCTCTATTGCATATTTTTTCTTATTCTTATGTTTTAAATATTTATTTTTCTGATATACATCTTGTAAAGCTCCTCTAAGGCTACGATTTAAAAAAAGTTAAATGCACAGAAAAATATACTAGGCTCATGGTTTTAAATACGTTTTATATATCTCGTATATATATGCATCTATATGATCTGAATATGTAGGCTATTTTAATTTTAAATGTGTAATATTATGGTAATCTAATAACAGTGTATTTGAATCTAATAAGTAATGAGAATTAATCAATTACGTATTCAAGTTTGATAAAAACATTATTTATATCCACAGGTGTAATAAATGACAATATTTTTAAAGTTGATACATATTCAAATCAAATATACGAGCTTTTGTGAAGCGGACGTTTTTACAACTAGAAACATGATCGTAAATATATTCAAACAATCAACCACATATGGGTTATCATTGGACTAACGTTTGGGATTTATTGGTGTGGGAGTAATTTCTTAATACTGTTTTATGTCATTATCATCATAGTATACATAAACTTTCAATGTAATCAAATTTAATTACGTCATAAATATTTATGGTCGTACTCTTCTAACCATGCGATTATAAATGAGCTAATAAAAGTAAGTAACCCCTAAGGGAGGAAACCAAGAATTCAGTGCACAAAGCTCAAAGTCATATATATTAAGGGAATTAAGGAGCTGAGGCCAAAAAACCTAAAGAAAATAGAGACAAAGTACAAATAATGAACAGACTGTGCAAAGCTTGAATATAGACATGTTCAAGTTTACTAGGTTCGAGAGAGTACATTGAATCCACAAAAGATAGAAAAAGATTACGGTAAAAAGATTTGAAAAGTTCATGAGTTAGAGGCCTAAAGATTTTGTTTAAAGCAAGCAAATCAATATGACACAAAAGCCCCTCATTATGTTATTAGCGATCTGGTACGGGAATATATCAGACATTTTCCTGCGTAAATTAATAAACATACTGTAACTCTAATACTCCAGATATACAATCTTATCATCTGATATATTCCTCAGGTAGATAGTTAACCTACCACATAGATTACAAATTAAGACTGTAGTAAAACATCAAACTAATGCATTATGACACGCAGAAGTAGACATCTTAAGTGTAAAATGTCGGAATTTGCTCAATGAAACTAACATTACTCTAATGATATTATAAATGCTAATATTCTAATATTAAAATAAATATTATAAATGTAAGTTTTTTTATTTGTTGCGCTTCTACGCGTAAGACATTGTACTGAAATTTTACATGTACATTCATAGCGTCCCTGACAATAAATTTGGCCTATTCTTATTTGGTAAACCCTTCAGGGCTAGTCTCTAAATTTTCAAAGTATACCATCTTGGTCTATAGAGTTACACGAGAGCAAACAAATATTATGAGTTGAAAGAGCCTTGTAAATGTAATTAACTATTGTATTTAAACATTGTTTTATGACTGCACAACCACATGTTTAAGTAATTTAACCATTATTTTCAATTTTGTATTATCAATAAATGACTCGATACGAGAAGCCGTGACCATGATATTCATCTACACTGGGTATTTGTCATCAAAATCACCGGATAGTGTTTGCTGAATCTACGAATACTGGATTTATGTTGAACATACAGCAAATCCACAACGTTTATAAATGCTGGGTATTTGTCATCAAAATCACCGGATAGTGTTTGCTGAATCTACGAATACTGGATTTATGTTGAACATACAGCAAATCCACAACGTTTATAAACGCTGGGTATTTTACCAGTGGATGTATTATTGGCAAATATAATTGAATCCTTGACAATTGGAATAATATATCCTTACTATATTTCCTTTAAAATAATTAACTGTCTCAGAAGAAAAAAATGGAAACTCGCAACTGAAACATGTCAGATGGTAACTGGAACTAGGTATTTTTCTCTGGGCCTACAGGTTAACCCGGGACTTTTATAATGAAAATTGAACCAATAAGCATTGACCTCATAAACAATGGATCTTTTTTCTTTGGATACTTGGTTTCTTAAATCATAGTCAGTGTTGAAATGCACTTGGTATTAGTCTTAAGGCTATTCGGTGGATTCAAATGGATACTAAGTCCAAGGAATAATGCATTTAAAGAGCTCTTTTAAGGGAATACATTACCATAATTGGTGTATACAAGAAAAGGTAGACTCTATATTGTAATGTGAAACCATCCTGGATTATAGTGAATCAAAATGGTATTATCTACATTTCTTGGACTGTCCTTGAAATGGACGAGTTTTAAGAATATGGCTTTGATTTGAGTGCCAATATCATCTGCAATATGGCAAAATGTATCCTCATTACCACTGAAAATATAATAACCAGTTGAACTACGCACCAACTATTCTTCTTCTTAAGTTGTCCTAGCTGTTGCGATTATAGGAAATAGTCATAGGAAGATCGGAAATTTTAAAACAGACGAGTTTTAAGAGACAGGTCGGTCGGATACAACTTACAGACGATTATCACCTCAGATTTTTATTAGTTCATGTTTTATAGAATTTCAATATTTATTACGCTGGTACCTAGAAAAATAGGCTATTCGGCATCGTTACATAACAAGCTCGGGTAAATGGTCTATGTAATCACAACGGAGCATCTTCCTCGCCAGGGATTTGTGATGTATCTATATATTGCAGAGGTAGGATTATAGTCGCACAATTTCACTCAAATTGATGGCATTGACATCGTACAACACATCGATTGCGCCATTATACATACATCATTTTAAAGTATGGGTTACCTCTAGTGAAGTTCTACGAAATAAAGCAATTTTTTATAAATAATGTATTAAGTAATGTATTAATGTAATGTATTAAGATAAACCTTCAAGCAGATTACAGACTTCATACATTTGAGGTTAGTCCCAGTGTTTAGTTTTGTGAATTCATAAAAAACTAATTAAAATTTAATATCTTAAAATTAGTAAATAATACCATCCCATGTTATAAACTAGTAGATTTTATGAATAAAACAAATACAAATATATTTTTTATATATTTTTATAATTTCAAATAGTATGTGAATGGGAAGTCAAAGAGATCATACATTTTGAAGATTAAGCATTAACATCCTTTGTGTCCTTGCGATAGCCCCAAAACCAAATAAAAATAGTAATATAACCAAATTATGTAAGAACGCTTTAGTATAAACTTATTGTTTATTCTTTTACACTCTTTGTAAGATATAATTTCTATTTCTAATAAATAGAAAAGAATTGAGTTAAAATAATCAGCACACGCTAAACGTATATGATTCATATATAATACTATGATGTATTAAAAAAATTGAACAGTAAATATATTTTTGTACCCAACATATTTTAAGCAAGGTTTAGAGCATGTGCAACTGGATACATAAAGAACTCTTTAATAGCTTACTACATCTTGTTGAATTATTCGTTTTTATTTTCTGTTTACAAGGAGTGGGATGAACCAACATCATATTCCATGTTACTTTAAAAAAAAAAAATGAAGCTTCTTGCAAAACACTTTCACATCTATATGACACTTCGTTCTCAAGGAACCGTGTGGACAGGTACAACAGGAACAAAGATGTTTTCCCACCTGAGTGATAGACTTTGCTAGCGCTCAGCCAGTTACGTATCATAATTAATTCACAGAAAGTTATAAAACAAAAGAAAATATTAATCACCGCTTTCTTTTACAAAATATTATATTGTACCTTTTTGTTTCATAGCGTAAACCCAAATTCATTCTCGAAGGAAACCTCTTTATGTTCAAGAAGTGGATTACAGAGGGCAGTAGAGACAGCTGTTATTGGTTATAAATCAGCTGTTATGGAACATTTAGTTGGCAACAGTGCTTTTTCATCTCTGACCGAGTTTTACGTTTCAGCAGTCGGACGAACTGGTCGTTGCTATTTTACATGGACTCATAATCAGAGTTATTTTGCTAAGATATAATAAATGTATTTAAAGGTTAGAAATAAGCAATGCTGGTTATCTGGCCTATCTCTATAAGTGACTGAGTAGGCTTTCTTCTTAAACTAGGTTATGAATCTCTTTACAAAGTTTTTTTAAGGTTACGCGTGGTTAATTAATTATTACATTACACAAACTAGTATCATAGTTTTCCAACTGAAATTTTTTTTATCATACGAATATACGGCGTAAAACAAAATACATTGTTTTGGACAAATTGTGGCAATTTTTAATTTTATTATTGTTGTAATACTATCATATTCTTCTTATTGTATATAATATCCGGCAAAAACAAAATATATGTACACTTATCGTCTACACGATTTGTGCTAATTATCAGTTGAATTAAAATTAAGTATGTATTATAACCTTCACTACATAGTTTTATGAGTAAGTTCTGAATTATCCCCTGTTATATGTACACTCTCTTCCAAATCTATCTCTAAAATAAAGATATAACTTTTCTTTTTTGCTAATTAAAAATAACCTACGTGACCTCGTGGACTAGTTTTGTTTTTAAATAATATTATTTATTATACTTTTAAGTATTGGGATGTATTGGGACTTTTAAGAAACAATTATTTAAGCATATACGTAACGTTTAAAGATATGTCGTATTTAAAGCACAAATACAGCCATTTGCAGTTTTTGCATGTCGGATAATAGACTGAGCACAAATTAATTACTTTAATAGGAAACGAAGTTTAATAAATATATTTAGGGTAAACTATATGAAGTATAATAATCATTAAAAATATAGTTAGGTTCGTAAGATCTATAACAAACAAAAGTGAGAGATATCTATTTTATATTTATGTTTTACTTTCTCCTCAACCTCATATTTCTTTTTTTAATGTATTATTTTTTAGTATTGTATTGTAGAAATATTACTATTATACAACGTTCCATACATCACAAATTATTCATTATCTGTCAGATCTCATTTAAACCAAACATGATGATTCCGATGTTTTTTTTATAAAGTTTTTTTGTTACTAAACAATATTGAACTAAATGATAATTAGTTGAAAATATACTAATGAGTATTCAAAGACATATTTCTAACTAAGGAAAATTTTACAAACATAGCCAAACAATATATTTAAGGATAAAAGTAGAATTTAATGTTTAAAACTTAAATCGATTCCACATTATTGAGCCATTTTGTGCTATTGTGAAGTCACAGTTCACTACTGTAATGTTTCCATGAATGACCTGCAGCCTTGACGCGTCGCCGGCACGGTGGCTTGGATGACGCAAGTTCGGCAATAAAAATCATTGGTATGACGAAAGTGGCTCCGCGGCGGCCATAAACTGACCAATATCGGCCTTAGTTTAGTAGAAAGAATTTTTGACAGCGGTATAACAGATTTCATGTAATATTAGAATTCAGGTTTACAAATTAGAGTTTTTCAGTGCGCGTTAGCTAAAATATGAACCGACATAGTGCACAATATGTCTTTTTCAACAAATCTGCTAAAAAATTAAGAAAAATAACAAGACATTCTATTTAGAGACGATGTAAAAATAAGAAGTGCTAATCTATTATTTGTGATACTCTCTTCAGAAATCTTATATTGAAGTGGTGTGTTCTTAGATTGTTATATTGATCTTTGCAATATCCATTTTCATTCTATTATTAAAAAGTTTTATTACGTTTCCACACAGCAATACACAGACTTTTTCATCTTACACACACACACACACACACACACACACACACACACACACACACACACACACACACACACACACACACACACACACACACACACACGCACGCACACACACACGCACGCACGCACGCACACACACACACACAGACACACAGAAACACACACTATTTTTATTTATTTTATTGGCTGAGCGTTATGAAACCTTTAACTCTATGCTGGACAAAAAAAGGTAAGTCTTTTTGTCTGCTCACAAGATCTCATGAATGAACTCACTTATACACTTGAAAATTTGTTGAAGCTTCATTTCAATAGAAGCAAAATCAAGTTTAATGATGGTTCATTTCAGACAATGGGAGTTGGCTGAGCGTTAGGAATCATTTTATATTGGTGCGGTCGAGACATTAATATCAACAAGAAAATTACTGATTTAATACATTTACAAACAAATCGTGCAAAATCATATGACGTTTTAACTTGTGTTATTGGGAAAGTTGGTGAATACCAACTTCATGTTATAAAGTAAGTATTATTGTCGGTTTTGGAATGTTAAAATCTATTTCGTAATTACACTTACCAGTAATTCGGTCTGATAAGCGAGTTTATAATCAATTTCTGGTTACAGAACACCAAATACCGAACATAATGACTGAACATTATTATAAACTGAGAAAAGAAAATTTAGAACAAATATAAATCGGTAACAAATTTGTAGGAGTAAAAATGGTGCATGAGCCTTTACCATGCCTTTCGCTAGATTAATTTTGTCTGCTTAATTATTGTGACCAATATTATGTTGGATATGACCGTTGAGCTTGTGTCCAAAGAAAAATATTGTAATTAGCATAATTAACAATGTTCCGGCGATGGAGTTTACGAACACGTTTAATTCTCACGTTCTATTTCGCTTGGCTGAAAAATATACGTAAGTATAGAAATCTGAACATAGCAGTCAATATAAATTTAAAAGTCGATGGAAGATATAATTTGAAAGGGTTTAAGCGTTTAAGAAGTTTTATTAAAAAAATCTTAATAAATAAATGTACGAGCGTAACTATCAGATCCAACAGCATGCATTTAAAGTTTCCTTTCTACGTTTGACGTTATTAAGTACTAAATTTTTTAGTATTTTTTGTTGAATATGAATGGTATAAATTAATAAACTTAACCGATATAATGGATATAAAAAGCAGTTCTGAGTACAGATTATATCATATCCAAAATATATGTCATCTCAGGATCGTTGAATCTTTGGAACGCATTACTTGCTAAGAAGCATGACCACTCTTCCTTTTCCCTTTTTCTCGTATGTAAATTATTTTATTACTAACCTGCATCAGTTAAGAAATTTCCATATTATTTTTTTTGTGATTGATACACAGAAAAATTAAGTATACTATAAATGTGTATTTGAATTGTTGTAAACTATAATCGTGCAAGGGCAAGCCAATTAAACGAGAGTTGCTACCGTAAATTAATAGTTAATTTATAAATAAATTATACACAAAATACCTACCATCATGTCTGGCTTTTATTAGGCACAATTTCCCTCTCAAATATTCCAGCTTTAAAAGTGACCAGTCGCTTGATAGGATGATCCTTTGAGTTCCACTTGCGGCTTCTTAACAAGCTTTAAATGATACAATTTATAATAGCTTTTCGTTGGAACTTTCTACGACATCTCCAATAGCGTTTCCTCTAAGTTCATAAAATTACATTCTCCATCAAAACGTGTAAGGAAACGTTCTGCAACCGTATACTAAATTTAATTTTTTTACTGAGCTTATTCATAAAAAATGAATGTTTTTTTAAACTTTTTTATATACCATGTATAGCAAACAATTAAATCAGATCACAATACGTTTTCTTGATAAAACCAATGACATATTACTGACCAATGAACAATGGTAAATCGCGGTCGTCACTGGAGAAACTAGCTTGTAGAAAATCACAGGAAAAACCTCAATTTCTATAATATGCCATTCTAGATAAATTTATCTAGACCACATTGTGTTATTTAAAGTCTCTCATACGTTTTATCCATGTAGTTCCTAGATTGCTCATCTCTATTGAATGTTTAGTATTCGTAAAACATATTTCATTACACATCTTAGACATTTATAACCCTACTGGACTATATTTGTTTTTAATTTATAATTTAGATATATTTTTCCGTTTTAAATAAGTTGGAGATAACGGGCACACTTACAGGTTAAAAATTGCATTACTCATATAAAATATATACGATTATGTTTTGTTACGTTATTATTATCTCATGCTAATATATTATTATCAAGTATGATATCTCATTATTATTTATTAGTCTGTAATATCTAAGTAAGACTCTCAGAAAGTATTACAAAAGAGGACGGGATATAAAATTATTCACATTTTTCGAGTTTCAATATTGTGGCATAGACAAAGGCTATTCAATACTGACTATTTGCTAATTGAAACTAGTTAACCAGGTCCCAATCATCGACCTGTGCATCAATGTACATTTGCGGTACTATTGTACTCTACTTTAGTGAAAATGAGCCAATGCATCGTATATAGAATTAGGTTAATTGAATCACAGAATCGAGTAAATGTACTGATTGCCTGCGTTGAGTATTGTCATAAAATGGACCAAAATGAACAACTATGTACTGTAATTATAAAACAAATATTGTAATTAGATCAGTTATGTCGTTAAAGGACATATTTTTATTTGTGTGTTTTAATCCTGGATGATACCAATTTTTAGAACAGTTTATTAAATTAAATAAATGTTCAAGGCAGTTAAAAATAAACAACGCATAGTTATATGATTTAAATTGGTAATAATTAACATTTATTTATAAAAATGTGTTTCAATTAAACGCTTTGAACAAAATTACAAAGCAATCTAATTCACAATCTTGTTCTTTGCATGTTGAACTACGATTATGAATTGCTTTGATAGAGAAATTCTCTATTAACTACAGTAGTTAAAGGAAAATAAATATTTCATTGATATGTTTATTAAAATGTTTCTGATTCTAGGTTCTGGGAACTGATTTCATACGAAATTGTTTAGATATTATGTGCAGTATTACGACTTCTCTATTAGATTAGGAAGTATTTTTGTGTTCAATATATCTTACAGGAAAGAATCATGCTCAAATAATACAATTATACTTACGAAGTGGGTACAAGAAGTTAACTCATACTATCTAAAACACCAAAAATATGTTATATTAGAGAATGGTTAAAAGAGAAAAATATATGTTTTTCATCCTCTTAATTCACAAGAACGACGAGTGTACCTCATACAACGTCAGAACAAGTGCCGAGATTTATAATACATATTATAACAACTCCGCTGATAAAGAAGACCAAACACTGGGGTCTTAAGTCGCATTTTTCATCCATTGGTTGTTTGGTCTGCTCGTTTCGATACATTAAATATATTATTTGAAGAGATGATAATCATACATACTCCCCATGTCAAAAAAGGTTAGATTTGAATTAAGGAACGAAGTTTTTTACAAATTAAAATAAAATAACTGTTTTAGATATCTAAATATAGGTCTTAGTGATACGCTCCAAAAACACTCAGCCACATGCCATGGAATGTTTTGCACAATAATTACACGCGATATTGCCTATATAGTAATAAAGCACCATAACAAAAGTCTGTAGCATATTTAATTCTCGAAATATGTATCCTGAGAAAGACAGACAGACAGACAATCTATAAGAGGAATTTTGTGAGCTAACTCAATTGTATAAAAATGTGTAATATTCGTTCAAACGTATATTTCTCGTTCCGTTCTTGATGTACTCTTTAGAAAGTTAGGCTTCGGTAATTTTAAGCCAAATCTCAGGAAGAGACGCGCACCATCATCTGAGTGACAGGCTTCACTTACGCTCACCCAACCATTACGTACTTTTTAAAGGTTGTAAACGCTTCCTAAAACTATCATTACCTTAATTAAAACTGTATACAAGTTTCAGTACATGTTTCACTTATTAGCTAATACTTGATTCTGTATGCTGAGGGCGACACTATGCAGATACCTTGGTTCTGAACGACTTATATACAACGAGTAAAGTTTATGTGCACGCGAAATTTGAGTCACATGTATGAATCACAACAAAAGCAAGGTAAAGTTTATTCCACAGTATGAGAAAGTTGGGCCAAGTGTTCAGATCCGACATACACTATTCTACAACGTCCACTTTATATTTATTATGGAAATAATTCCATCTTATTTTACCTTTTATTCTCTTCCCTCCCTGAAGAAAACCGTTCTGCATCGATCTCGGGTTTTGCTTTTCTTTCCATTACTCTAGAAACAAGCAACAAAATGAATATTCAAGTTTTACCTCACTTTGTGCTTGTAAATGATTGAAACATAAAACTTAATATTATTAAAACAGCTTAAATTAATTGGGCCTTACTGTAAAGCCCAATATTATTAAACGATATGGAGGAGTTCATTGTTTTACAATTTATACTAGAACTGAACAACCGTTCCGAATTCTTCGTTTCCCATCACAGGATCTCATTATCCCATATCGAACCCCTCCTTGATCAATTTGTTTTAAATATTGAAACAAATTCAAAGGTATTAATATGTTCAGTATACACAAATCTCAAAATTTTCTTATTTACCGTAGCATAAACTCGTAAAGTTAAATTATAGTTTTTTGGGAATTAAAGTTTTAAGAAGATTGTGTATTTTTATATTTATACAAGTGGTGATTAAAGGATGAAGCCTGTTACAATTTAAATACGACCACATACATTTTATGCAGTGGACATGTAGAGTTTTCTTTCATGGAAATCAATATTTTATATGTCACAAACCAAGATAAATATACTTATTATAATAATTTACTCTTTTGTAAAAAAATATCTAACCCTAATAATACAAGATTCCAAGAATTACCAGTAATTTTCTAATAGCTAATTTAACATCGGATTGAAATACCTTGAAACAATATATTATGAACAATTGAGATTGAATATATTGTCAAATAATATCATTGCAACAATAGAAAACCACGGTTATTGTATTTGGTTATTTTAAGTAATAATGATTTTGTCAAACTGAATGGAGACATTACAGTATATTAGGAAAAGTAATGCCTGACTCTCTTACTCCCAAATAATACATCCAGACTCCATTGTTACTTGTATTTAGGTTAATGCGCCTTTCTCCATAATTAAACTAAACTTTTTTGACTTCGTATCAATGAATTGGTAATGAAACAAATATACACGTTTTCTTTTTGAAAATAAAACTAATTCATTTTACGTACCACTTTCACACATCCATAAGGAAGTAAACATATTTCTTTCAATTAAATTATTATTTTGCGTTACAAACTGCAATTAATTTTAAATCGCAATACTCTTTCCATCCAAAAACATGTAATTTTAATAATGTAATTACTTAAGTATTAATTTAAGTAAAAATAATGAAAAGTTTACAAACTTTAGTCAAATTAGTTCGTTATTAGTAAGTGTTCTGGATTAATAATTTTCACCATTTACAAAGAATTTATTTAGAGCAATGTAGCTGAAATGTTTTGAAAGGGAGGAGGTTATAATATTTAATTTGTTTCTAACTTTCCTTTTGTATTGTTTACTATAGATGTCTTCCGAAACTACTGGCCGATTTTAATGATTCTTTTATAAAGAAAAAGTGCGGCCTAGACATGGTCCCACATATTTTATTGGATTCCAGGATAGGTACCTGAGCAAAATATTACGTTGGGAAATTTTACATATAAAACCATATGAAGAAGCCAAGCCAAAAATATTACAAAGATTCAGTTTTCTTACAGTTATAAAAACTTACCTCAGAAATTACCGGGAACATTACTCTTAGTCGATGGCTTCGGAACGACGTCTCCATTGGAGGAAACATAAAAAGTACATCCTAGAACAATGGTACGGGATTGGTGAGAAGGTTCGAACTTTTTCAATCACAGTAAGTTACGTCGGAGTTAATGTGGGAATTACATCAGGGCTCCAGAAATCACGTCTGTACGATAAGAAGATATGATCTTCAAATGACTATAAATTATCTCACAGATGTTATGGAATATATATGTCTAATGATAATGGCCGGAGTATCGTCCGTATTGAAAGAAATCCGAAAATATGTCTTGGAGCAATGGCACAAGACTAAGTGTAATGATTGGAATTAAATTCCTCTCAAAGGAGCAACAAGACGAAATAATATTCCAGGATGCGGTTATCTTCCAATGATCATAACGTACTTCAAAAATGCTATGGATGATTTGGATGCAGTCTTAGTTTGTACTAATTGTCTAAATAATGTCACTTGTAAAGTGGCGTGATTTCCTTCTTGGAGCGATGAGACAGGATTGTATAAGGAGATTGGAACATTTTAAACCATACAGTTATCTCAGAGCTACTGTATAAAGCATCTGAGTCCACATCAGCATCCCTGGTAACGCCCCGGCTATGCATCATTTGAAGAATGATGTATAGCAATAGACAGAATAGGTTGCTGCGGTCTTTCAACCACTAACTTACCTTTTAAGTTTAATTTTTCTATCTTAAAAATTTTTCATGAGACTGTTTATCTCTCGGTAAAATCCAGTTAGAGTGCGTGGTTTCCATGATAGGATACGACAGTGACCGTTAATGAAATGTGCTCAGGATGTAACATACGTAAAATGTAACGAAATCACTAATTAAAGGTCATTTAATTGTCTGGTATCTGGTCTACATCAATCATCTGGTTATAAAGTGATTTCCTACAAAGTAATATGACGTGTTTGTACGCCGGTGGACAGAGATAGTGAAGGTAGTTGTGCATCGAGACCCTCGTCAACGATCTCTGTTAGATTTGAGAAATACCGTTGCGGAGGTAAGAAGACGCTTCTAGTGATTATTTCAGGGTATTATAAAGTATTATAAACGTTTATAAATTAAATAAAAATTTATTTGGAGATGAAAGGTGATCGACCTACCGCAACCATGTGCTAATTTCTTATTAATTATTTATTACTACTAAGCTATAAGGGTCATGTTCTTTGTTTAAATAGAAATTGTTGTTATTTCATTGAGTATGTAGATATTATTTTCTGCTCTTGTAATTTATATTTTAATTTTATTCAAACCGGAAATCTAACTGTTTGATTGTCCTCTAATTCTTAATAAATTATTGGGTTAATTATTTTTATGATTTTTAATAATTTAAGTTATATAGGTTTTAATTAACTTATTAATAACTTATTAAAGATTTGTAATGAGACTTTCAAATAAGACTTTACTAACGTACAATAGCATTTTGAATAATACTAATGTGTTTAAACCATATTAAAGCAATGTTTAAACGTGATTTTAGTTTCTTTAGGTCATATCATTGAAATAGATCACATAGTAAAGTAAAAAATAAGTGGATTATTCAATTTCAAGTAATGATTAATCTGATAGTGTTAAAATAAAGATTGCCAAAATTTTATTAATTAAATATTTGGAAATGTTATTATTAGTGTAAAAATAAATGTTGTTAAAAGCATTCTAACATGAAAATTTGATTATATGTATGTCAGAAAATGTACTTTAAATTGAAAATGTACTATGTGGCTGCAAGTTTACTGCAAATTGTCTAGTAACCCAGAATTTGTTAAAGTATAAACAAATTTATATTATTATCTTCAGAACTGTAAAAACGATTAAAATATGTAATATCAATCGTTTCTTTCTTAATAGTGCTTGACAACACAAACAAAAATTACTGTTACTTTATCTACAAATAATATATACATCCAGAATATTAGATGTAACCTTTGAAATTGATTTGAAATAATTACACTCAGAAATATTGAATCTATTAAATTCTGAACATATAAAATGATGATTTTTAAGTACCCAAATGTACGCTCGTTTGATAAATATCTGTCTGACTTGTATGTGCGTTTAAGTATTGCGAAGAAATTTATATATTTTTTTAATTGTTTTTAAACGTATGTAGATGTTTGAATTACTTATTATTTTAATGAACATTTATTGTAGTGTAGCTACGTGAAGTGTACTGGTGCAGAAAGCCAGATTCATCATACTGAGTCAATTAATGATGCTCCAGTCCTTGGAGCCACCTGCCGTCACACCCCAGCTGCTGCTGCATTCCGGATGTGCTGATCGCGTCGCGATTCTCACCTCGCGGGTCTACCACATATTGAGCCGTACCGTTTGGGATCAAATAATAACCGTTCGCGTCCGTTTGTGATGACTAACAATCTAACATTTTTTGCGACTCCCTTACAAAGTGACGGTCCAACTGAAGGATGGAACTTTCTGGACGTAAACTTGGGGAATTCACTTGTGGAGAGTTCTCTCCATAATCATCCATTAAACAATATTTATTATCTTTCTTTTATTTAGCTTGCTAAGTTCATTTCATCGTTGTAAAATTGTTTACTTCTTGTGCTATCATCATAATTTCATTAAGGGTAACCACCGGTGAATGTAGGTAGCATTGTATTGGTTTGTACTAATTAATGATTTTTATCATATTATTGCCCTTTAATATTAGGGCTAAGAAGGTCTACCTAAATAATTAGTTTAGATATATCAATATAATATTGTGCTTGGATAGCACATCGGTAATTAAGGTAGTAAAGATTTTCACATTATTCGATTTAAAGTCCTAGTGTCAAAGTTACTAATACTTTTTTTAATGTATACGTTTTTTTCAGTATAGTGTAAGTATGTATACTAGCGGTAGTCAGAAGCTGTAGCTATATATATATTTGTATATACATATATATATATATATATATATATATATATATATATATATATTGTTTTGATTTAACAAATAATGGTATTTGTTGAAATATAAATTAATTTCTTTAATCCCAGGAACACTGCTACTTTTTATTAAATTTTTGGTACCAATCCTTAAGAATTAAAATGAGCAAAAATATCGATTTGACGATCAGACTTAATTTTAAGTTTGTAGTAAGGAAAACCGTTAAATATACTTATTCTTTTTTAGACAGGCGTAATAGTTGTTAAAAAATGTACCAGGTGTGTTGATAAAATTGAAGGCAGTGTTCTACTAATATTTGAGGGCAGTGGTCTACTTAATTAGGGAGAATTTTTCCTTGTTGGAATTCTACATGAATAACAGAAACAAGGTGGTGCCCCGGGAAATTAAGAGACGGCTTCATCTTTTTGGATTTTCCACTGCCCTCGGACAGAACTCAGTGACTCAAAAGAACTCCCCGCATAAGCTTAGCTTTTCTGGTATGCATCCTTGGGTAGTTTGCAACCTCACAGACGCTGGGGTACATAGTATTCTTTATACTAATATGTTGTCTAGAGCATTAAAATAGAAGAGATGACAGAAAGTACCTTTCTAAAAATAACAGCTCAAGATTGAGGCAAATTTGGATCCAGTTTAGGGTAGCAAGAAAGGATAAATTACTGATATAAATACATAATATTTTCAATTGCAATACGTGTGTAGAATATTTTTTTGGAGCAGAAGAGCAGTATGGAGTGCAGAGGATACGATTTCTCAAATGACCTTAGATGTTAGATATGAAATAGGAAGTTATTAATTTTTTTCAGATTTTTAAGAGCTCATCTATTATAAACTGAACATGTAACAGTAAGAAATAAGTGGAGGAGGTCTATTGCCTTGATGAAATTAATGCCGTACTAAGAATTAACTCGTTCTCCTAAAACTAAATAGATCCACTACATTGCGCTATATAGTTCCTGAATATCTTAGTGTACATTACTAATTATGAGTGAATACATAAATTTCGCAACAAAATTACAAATTTTTTTTTTAATTAAAAATTAAATTTAACATAAATAAAAGTACTACAAAACGGTAAAATAGAATCAAGGAACTAAAAAGTAAGATTTAATTTTAACTTCTGAAAATGAAAAAATAACGTCGCCACTAATAAACTATAAAAATATTTTATGTAATTTCAAATAATACGTGATCGTTTAAAACTAGATGGAAATACTGTTATTTTATTTTATCAAGCTGTTTCTAATTAAATTTTCATTGAATTACTTTTAAGGAAGAGCAGATTAACGTATCTGTATTTATGATTTATTATTTTATACAGGGCCGAATCTCTCATTTATATAAACATAAACCATAGCATAGTAATGAATGTATTTGTACACTGTAAATTGTACATAATAGCTAATGCAGTGGGCTTATCGATATTCATGCATCGAATTCCTTGTAGCTGTGAAATAGTAATAAACCTTGTGAAAGCTTCCTTAGTAGTTTATATAACATTATATTAGGAAGGACTGTAATAAATATACATACTTTATGTCTTTGGGCTTATTTGTATAATAAATATTTTTCTTAAGATATGACGCCGACTTTAAAGAAATCTGTGGTATAGAATTCGTGTCTCATTTTCTGGCACACTTTTAGCTTCTTGATTGTATTTTAGCACATAAAGTTAGTTTATTTTAAATTTAAAATGTTGTTATTTAATCCACATTGAAGTTAAAATAGATGTTTCAGAAAGAAAAGCTGATAATACTTTTATATAGCTAAGTAAACATAACTACTTGTCCTTTGTGAAATCATAACGTATTTTATTTCGTTAAACAGCGTACTGTACATGTTTCAGATGTATTTTAAAACGGAAACGTACAGCTGCAGTACTGCGTGCTATGCATAGCAACAACAGTCCATTTATTACTTCTGAAGACAGAAAACCTTCTTCAGACAAGAGGTTTCTACTCGGGTACATCCAAGAAATTACTTCATATAGTTGCATCTACTTTCGAGGTTAAATTGAATTTCGTTGTTTGTGTTGCATTTAAATTTGTAGGCTAGTACCTACAAGTGGTTTAAATTAAATGGCGTAATAATCTTAATTTTGAAGCTTAAGTGATGAATTCACGTTTATATTAGATTCAAACAATATTATCTACTTTCATTGTAGTATAAAATTATTTTTGAATAAGATAATATTCATTCTTAACTTATGCGATCAAAAAATTAAGAATTACCATTTCGTTTAATATCCATGTTATTTTAGATAATTTCGATTGCAACTGTTTATACATGTAGTTTACATCACACTTATTGAATTATAGCAGAAGCACTTCTTATTTAAACTAATAATGTTCTTTAAAAGATACACAAAAATGTCCGATAATTTTGATTTATTATAGAAGGCATGAAATCCCAAATGGCTGTATTATATACTATTATATAGTAAATTAATTTAATGCTATAATACTATAGCGAAGTGAAATTTCCATTGTGTATTGAATTGTTGGAAATTTTATGGAAATCGATGCAGGAATATCTCTTAAGATAAACTTTATTCTTAGCCGCGCTAATGTTTATGGAGGTTGAGGTGACTAAAAACATCAAACGGCAGCTTATCTCAGATCATGACATATTTAAAACCAACAACCAAACACCAAAGACAATCATTAAGTCAGCGTCGGCTAACCACATTTGGATGAAAGATGTGACTTTTAGCTCTTGATTTAGTTGTCTGAAAATTTGTATTATAACAGTCATTTATATATGAAACTGTTATTTATTATAAGTGTGTAAATGTTGAATATATATATATATATATATATATATATATATATATATATATATATATATAATATAAAAAACCAGGTTGTGCGATTACACAATACAATAGCTTCCATTTAATTTAACATTCCATACTAAAATAGACGATAAGTAAAGCTTTGTGAATAGTAAATATATATTTATCCATGATGAAAATATTGAAAAAAAAAACAGCTTGATAAAGCCTGTCCGAAAAAGAGTGAAGGTGGTATTGAGTTACCGGTCCCGCGTAAAGAAAGGGTGATAAGCTTCGTGCCGCTCTATACTCGTATTCCCTCAGGATGGTTAAATGCCACTCCACCGACCTTTCCAAAGCCTAAAGGTCTCTTTCAGAGAGATATCCAGGCGTTATTTCGCTCTGTATATTTTACAAATAATCTTACAGAAATCTTCACGCGAACCTACACGAAGAATCTCTTTCCTCGTGTTTCAGAAATATAATACGTTTGAATCAGAAAAAGCAACAATATTAGTTTAATTATTATTCAGGGCCTTACAGTTTAGAAATGGTTCTGAAAAAATTGTACATTATTTTCCAGGAAACTATTAATGGTTTCTGAACAAAGGAACCGTTTATCTCTCCTTAAAATGTAAACTCACTTAAATTTAGCCTCTTCAAATATTTTTAAAATATTATTCTTGACCTTTTAAAAACACGAAATTATAAATTTATAACATGTATGTTTACCATAACTCAATTAGGGTTAAGAAACGTTGAAAAGCAATTACTAATAAGAATATTTCACTCAATTTTAAAACGTAAAATAATATTAAATTATTCATTTAACCCTCTTTTTTGAGAGAGTAACTGGTATTAACAAGAAAGTCGATCAGTTTAAAAACATAGTAATAGATATATATGATGATCAGTTTTTATCCTAATAAGTGAAAACAATTGATTTTCAAGTGAACATCCGCAAAGGTTCATCTCTCGTCTTAGATTATTTTTAGGCTTTTACATTAGATGTGGATACAAAAGTATCATAATTAAATATAAATCAAGGAACTATAAATTTTTGCGTAAATGATTATCACTTGTTGCTCACTTGAGACAAAATACAAAGAAAACACACTTTACATTTCTTTCTATCTTTGAAATTCAAAAAGAGCCTTTTCAATTCTTACGGACATGATATTAGATTGGTAAGGTAATGGGAACTGCATCCTGTCAAGATCCAATGTTAAACCAAACCAGGGAAAGAAAAATACTCAAATCAGTAATATGGCTCTGCTACAGTAAATGGAGAACACTACTTCTAGCGATAGCAAAAACATTTAACAATGAGGAAGGCCTACCCAGTTGTAAAATAAACTCACCGACCAACTTTGTTGCCCCAATGACTCTATATTTGTTGTTAGTGATTTGATGCTTCAGGAAATCCATTCGGTAGATTTAAAAGTAACACATAGTTTTTTTTGCTATACCCAATGTAGGTCCTACTGGCTGGTATGGTAATTACCTGTTTGATAACAACTAAAATTGGTGTGACGTGTGATACAAATCCAATCTATGTAAGAATACATTCAAAAACTATTAAGTGCCTAGGTAAATTTATTGCCACAGTTCTACGCACTGAAATCAACATATCCGTTCACACTAGTCACAGGATGTGAGACGTGTTGTGTAGGGGAACTGGTCTGCCTGCCTGGCCGACTCTCGCTCTACGCCGCCACGCCACGGGCCACAGCTGACAATTAAATATTTAAACACTACCAGACCTGACAGAATCACATTCCGCTGCTCTAATTCACCAGTTTGCTATTGTGACCGTCCTTCCACCTCCATGTGTCTATCAGTCAGTGAGGCGTTTCCCTAGTGTTCCACTCTATGGTACTGGGCCGACTTTTTCCTGATCCTTTTAATTCTGATCCTGATAACTTTATTTCATTAAAGATTACATCTTGCAAACAAGTAGAAGACAATCCCAACAACTGTGTCTTTTAATATGTCAAACTTTTATATATAAATAACTAGT
This sequence comes from Homalodisca vitripennis, assembly GCF_021130785.1. Classification (NCBI taxonomy): domain Eukaryota; kingdom Metazoa; phylum Arthropoda; class Insecta; order Hemiptera; family Cicadellidae; genus Homalodisca; species Homalodisca vitripennis. Next base: position 119,927,714 of record NC_060208.1, read on the forward strand.
GAGTTTATCAATATCAGTTAAGCACCTAAAATACCAATAATAATACCTATGATATTCCTAAATTCGCAACTAAATAAAAAGATAGCATCCATTCAATTTTCAGTTTTGATTTTACATGTAACCCGAGCAAATTGTTAATTCTAATTTTAAAATTCAATAAAATAGTAAAATTGGTCAAGATTATGGATAAGCCATAAACCATAAGATTATGGTTTAAGATTATCATTAAAATGAATGATAGTGTTTACTATTTTTTATGTACATAATTATTATTTTAAAGCATACTAAAGTGTTTGCACCACTCATAGGGCTGACCACTGCTTGGCTTTATGTACCACGCAATAGAAGTAATTGTTAAAGTGCCAGTGGTATAATTTAGATGGGAAAATATTATATTGAGCTACTCGTACTGAACTGCTGGTTATGGTGGTATTTGTTCACTACCATTTTATTACTGCTAGGCTTTTCCGGTCGTAAATAGTAATGGTGGTTATGTTCTACGGGTTAAACGACCATTTTAATATTTCGAGATGGAGGCGACTTATTTATTGGTCATTGAATACATTTACGACACGCCACCGTAGCTTATACTAGCATGCTTTATGTAAAGATGTTTAATAAAACGTATGGAATATAGAAAATAAGTCTAAACGGCATGAATTGCTACATCAACATAGTAAACATTAAACACAACGTTTCAGTGATCTTAATAATGATTGTATAATTCACAGAGTGAAACAGATTATACAGATTTACTTTTTTCAAACATTAAGTTTAAAATAAACTGAACAAACGTTTTATATTAACAATTTCCATAAAAACTAAACTAAAATTAATTTTTTACTGAAATCCTTTAGAATAAATTATCGACAAAAGCATATAACTTCCTAGTCACAGTTAGTACTCGGCGGAAACGAATGTTTTATTAAATAGCCGACAGCGAAAATAAACGACTTAGCATATTGTGTTTACAATAAATATTCATTCCTATTGTTATACAACAGTGTCAAGTCTAGAGTAAACATTCTAACAAAAACACACTATTTTGTAAAAGGGGGATCCAAATTACTAAGTGAAAGCTTATACACAAGAGCGTAAAGAATTCACGAAACAACTCGGTTCACATAGAATCGTGAGATCTTAACTCCAAGGTTATAACACCGAGTGTTGCCTTATCACCTGTGCCACTTTAAATAAATAAGCGACAGAGAACTTGTGGTGATAAGAGCGGCACACGCTTTAATGTCAAAAAGAGCGTTAAGTAGATACGAGGAGATTGACATACTGTTCATGGGTTTTCATTTATTTTGGTGCTTAAACATACGAACACATGCAAGCTCGTTTATTGAAATATGTTTTAAAAACCAATGAGGATGTGATATAAAAGAACGCTACTTTTTGTTTATTACAAATATTTTATTCAAATTTATTGCAATTTGTGCTTCAAAGAGTGGTGTTACAGCTGGTGGACTACTGGTAGTTCGAAGAATAATACCTAAGTATGAGAGAATTGAAAATTGATACTTCGTACAAAATATATTTAAATCTGCGTTATTGACAGTTGATCTGAGTTTGAATTATAAGAAGGTTCTACCAATACGAGTAGTTCAGGATGTCCTAGTTCATCAAAGCCCACAGAAGTAACAACACAATAGCCTGGTGCCGAGCCGTGCCGTAACAATAGGGACTTATCGATAGGTACGAGAGACAAAGCGCGGTGTGGGCAGTTCTGCCTTCTACTGTTGACATTTGCCGCTCCAACAGCCGGAATAGCGTTATTACACGCCCAATCAGCTGTTAAACTGAGATTCTATTGGTTTAACTCTGTAAAGTTGGTAGTTTGCAATACTGTGCAAGCTTAATTATGTATAATTACAGTATAAAACACTGGGGCACAAAAATTATGAAAAAAAGTACATGGACAAAACATAATCCTTCTCAACACAACATATTGAATGAATTGTAAGAGTAACACACCTCTAGCGTCTACGAGAAATCGTACAACTGTCAATAATTAACAAGATTGTGAACCGTGACAGAGGTGATAGGTTTTAATAGTTTTAAAAACATTATGAAATATTAGCATTCACAATTTCAAATCCATGTTAACATAAAACATATGAGATATATCTTGGTTTGATTTACTAGACACTAAAGTATCTGAGAAACACCGAATCATGGAACTGCAAATAATTCGTATTACAGACTTTCATATACAGTTTCCTAACAAGACAGTTTGCTTTTGAAGATGAATGTTTACAGTGTTTTAAATCTCAATATGATTATAGTACGCAAATAACTAAAAAGAAACTTATAAGCCTTATATTAAAATTAAAAATATTGAAACTATATTTAACGATAACAACCGAGTATTCAATTACAACGTGATTATCTATTTTCTTCAGATAAGTATATTCTGTTCGTGCTCATTTACCTTGATGTTGTAAGACAGTAAACAACAAACTATTGTTTCGCAGCTTTATTCAAAGTGATATAAAATGTAGAAATTAAACTAATCTGGGTTATTCGGTTCTATTTGATGCTGCTTGACAGAGAGACAGATTGGGTCGGGTCTACCTCTGGTGTCGGTGTAGGCTTGTGGCTATTGCCACATCACATCAGTTTGCATGCCTTGTCACCGAGCACAACGGATGTTTGACAAGCCGCCCAGCGGGCCCCACACACACTGACCTCCCCGACACCAGCTACCGTGTGTTTAACCTGTCATTAAAAACTGTTTGCTCGTTCGAATTTGGTCGAGTTAACTGTCTGAGGCCGCCCCTGTTTGCCGCCTGAGGATTACGACAGTCTAATTTGTTCTGTCTGTCCAGATTTTATTTTACAATTTGCTACTGACGATAGGTAGTTTGCAGGAGCAGCACGATTAGATGAAATTACCATCATTGTGTATTACAAAACATTTATATGTAACATGACATTTACAGTAACACTGTATCAACAGTTGCTAATAACTGACGTAACATGACTATTGAAACATGCTCTTATATACAAGATAATGCCTGTCTGTTTACACGGACTATATATATAAAAATATAAAAGACTATTTCTCAATACGTTATTTATTTTTTCTCACACGCATGGTAATTTTGTAAATACACATTATAAGTGTAGCAATGTCTTAATTAATGCACCATTTTTGACCTTTTAAAATATCTAAGAAATCATATTTGTTGGTTTATGTTTCGTTCACATTCACTGACAATAAATAGATACAACTATTACCATCAGCGTATACAGTGACAGTTTTTACAAAGAGGCTGATACTCTTTCAAACCTCCTTCTGCGCAGCTTTATAAGCGCGGAAATAGGATGTCATCTAATAGAGTAAGAGGGAAATTTGGGACTACCAAATGAACAGTTTATGTTAAAAGTAATAACATTGCAAATTAGAATCTGTAATTCAGATCCAAATTCCGTACTTCAACTATGCGGACACGGGCTCCCCCAGAAATTAGTACAGTTTTCTAGAGGAAATATATACGTATAAGTATTGCACATAAGCTATGTTCAATTTTTCAAAAGATTAATTGCTCAAGTAAATCTAAATACAAATGATAGTTTTGAAACAACTAATAATATTTGACTATTTACATTACTAACATCCAACATGTTCTTTGTTTATTATTGATAGTATATACGTAGTTTAAAGGAATTAAATTTTTTTTACTTTTACCACCTACAAATTGTTTAAATGCTAAAAAATTTAACAATATTTTTAACAAAAACCTGTGTTGTTGTTAAAATATATATTACAATAATTTATAATTATATATTAATGTCAATAAATATTCCTTTGTTAGAACAAAAATAGTTTTGTGGAAATGAAAACAGCCAAAGTTCATGTTTACTAGATTGGGTTATAAACCTACCATGTTGTATCAGCGTAACTGTAGAGATAGAAGATACCGATAGAGAGAAAACAGGTCGGCGAGGGGTGGCGCGGCGGTCCACACTACTCTTGTGTACGCATACTGTAGCCATGCTCTTGTGTACACAACAGTGATGGTAGGATGTTATTGCAATAACAGGGTATGCACCAGGGAGGTTCACATCCCGGAGGTTATAAAAGCCATGAGGTCCTGAGTATAAGTATCAGTCAACATTATATCTCTAAGGAACTAAAGAAGAATTCGTTCACTATGACAAATTAATCAATGCTAGAAAAGATTAATCGATTAGTCGATTTTTTAATAGTCAAGATCAAAACAAGAGTATTAACTTTCATGCACAATCATGAATCTGATAACAAAGTTGCCCTGATTAAATTTATTATTTTCAAATTATAAAACATTCTAGAAAAAAATCTTTTAATTACATAACTAAACATTGTGGTCCTGTTCAAAAGAAATTGGCATTGATATTGATACCCATTCATGTCGTAAGATATTTGAATTTATATTATAATTTAAAATTAACACCATCGACTCTCTTGCCTGATATAACCACGATCGATAAATTGCACAAAGTTTGTTTTAATTAATAATCAGAGGTTATCAATACAAAAGCACATTTGCATTGGTAATTCATCAGCTATGCAGAATGTTGGTGAATAATTCAGAGTTTAATATTCAACCCATTTAATTAAAACGCAACTGTAAATTTTTTTGTATTTAGTGTTTGTTACATACGAAGTCACATGAAACTCTGTTTCATTAATAACTAATCAGTCGTTAGTATTTTTAGTTTATTATCCGGTTGGTAGTCACCAAGAAAAACATATTTCCTGCATATTTCCAAATACATGAATGAAAAGAGGGATCGTGGTTCATATATATAATAATAATAAACTCTTAGTTATTTTACCGGTATCTCACGTGTGGAAACAGTAGACGGATTCTCTGAAACCGTTCATCCCTTACAGCTTTGGCAGACATTTAATTCCACTTATTGAAGTTCATACATAGTTTCGATGTAAAGCTTAATTTAATCCCTTAAAAGGACAGAAGTTCATTCATTCATGCAAAAAAAAAGTGAAAGGTTCGGCGGAGTATAAAGGTCAACTATATTTTTAAGTGTCACGTGTTTTACTTTGGGTTTGGGTGATAGCTTTACATACTGGTGGCAACGCTGGCCAAATGTTACTTACTGAATTCCAACTACCATACGAGGATATTTAATTTGAGATAAATTTGGCGTCATGACTAAATACAAAAAGACAGGTCATTTGTTTTATATGGTGTACATTTGTTTCAAGACCTAAACGAAAGTTGAGAAATACAAAACTGATTATGCACTAATTAAGTATGTTAGGCAACCATAAAATGATTCTGAAAACATTTAGTTATATTAAGTTTGCCTTTTGTGTTCTATGCATATTGGATCACCAAACCCCTTTATCATACTCGTAGTATTGTACCTAAATAAGGAATGTTCAATAATTTTACAGGTAATTTTAAAGAAAAAGAATAAAAGTTTCATTCTACTTTTCAAGTGCCAAGTGCGCTTGGCCGCCACTTCGCATTATTTAAATGAAATTACGTAAGCATCTCGAATGTAAAGAAATGTACTTCCGACAAAGCAAGATAAAAAAAACCCTAAATAAATGAAAAAAAATTAAACTATCCCTACTGCATTCATAAATACATACAAATAGAATTTAAATGTTTCCAAAGTTACCGCACAGGTAAAGGCGTGGTTGGCGTTATTAAGTATAAATCAAGCGCCTCCGGTTAAAACAAGAGCACAGGTCTTAAATCACTGTGTCAAGATTATTCAATACCCTTCGTCCTCTCTTTGTTACAAAGAAGTGGGTGGACTCCAGTAACAAGATTAACATCATCCTGAAAAGTAACGAATCATTGTAAATAAATAATTAACCCCTTTAAATTTAAAATATAAAATGTGAATAATGTATTTATCAGTTTCTCATTGTATGTTTTCTAGCCATTTAATGCTCTTAAAAGTGTAGAAAAAGGTTTATTTGGAAAACTCAACAGTTGATATTAAAATGGTGGGAAGCAATTTTGAAGAGAAAGATGAGGACTTTCTATTTAGTTCTCGTATTTATTTCATTATTAATCCTAAGAAAAATTACCATGAAATACACTAAAATATTGTACTATTTGTTCTACAACTTTTTTAACAATATTCTGTATCAAGTCTTAAAAAGTACCAATCATTGTGGCTGGTGTGGAATTAAGTGATTTAATATAATTGAATTTCTCATACAAAATATTGTAACTAAACTTCTGAATGACCCAGCATATTGTAAAATGAATATTCAAAAATGAAAACTAATAATAACTCGTAGTATCCTGATTAAATGTCTCAGAATAACTGTTTTATATATATATATATATATATATATATATATATATATATTATATATAAATGATATATTTTACAATATCTTATATATATATAAAAATCTTGAGTCACGATGTATGTTGCCAATAAACTCCAAAACGACTGAACCAATTTCAATCAAATTTCACATGTATCCGTAATTTAGTCTTACTTAGAAGATAGGATAGTTATTATCTGAATTATTCGCTTATGTCGTGAATATAAACGAATAAAATGAAGAAAAGTTTTCAAAGCGCCTGCACATTATAACCTGCAATTACGAGATAGATACGTATATTAAACAGTGAAACACTATTTGAAGGCGCTAAGTTATGATGTATAATTGTCTAAACTAAATTTTTGGTTGAACTTAAAGGTTGAGTGGTAGACCACTTTGTAATAAAATACATTATGCATGTACAATACATTTTTGACATATTTTCTTGATCGTGACATCAAGGTAAAATCTACATCGGGGTTGGAAATATAATTTACTTCAACCAGAAATGCTCATACGCGGGCAAAACTTACGAAAAGCGTGCGAAGCCGCGGGAAACAGCTAGTATATATATATATATATATATATATATATATATATATATGTGTGTGTGTGTGTGTGTGTGTGTGTATATATTCTTATTTCTAAAATAAGTAAACGAATGACCATGAAGAGAGAGAACTTACTAGTTGTAAGTCTATCAGATCGTCTTAGATAAGAAAGTTTTAGTAGTAGAGTTTTGTCCTGGCTGAGATGGTACTCGAAGAAAGTGCGAAGTGCACAATCTTCAACTGAGTACGCTGTAACACAGTGACACCTGACATCTGCTGTCTATCTGTGTCTGAAGAGACAAAACAAGATGCTTACAGCTAGTCTATCTCTTAATGGATACACGCGTCCGTTATCCTAGCGTCTCGCGCCTTTTCGCTCTCTTGAAAAGAGACACATCTCAAAACAGTATCAAGAATTCTACGAGCTTGCGTCCCATCTGGGAGTTTCTCAACATAACGACATGAGGGAACGAACAGCCGTACTCAACGAATGTCAGTCATTTATGCCATGGGGGATATTTCTCTCTACTGATCGAGAAATATAAACATTATTGACTTACACAAAGGTTTTTTATACACGATTTTAGGGAATATATGTATGGTTACATGCTGGTCTTTAAATTATGGAAACCTAATAAGAATGTATTTAATGAAAAAAACTCATTTTACATTAGGGAAACATTATAGACGTTGATTATACAGTAATTTTCTTCTCTGATGTTTTAGGTTTTAGATTGCCACATGAACAGCTCAGGTAAGTAAAGTGTAAGATGGCAGGTATAAATTAATGTAATTAATTATCTGGACCTTATTAATCAGAGGAATAAAAGTGATCCAGAGGTACTTTGTTAATCACAGTATAACAGTGTACAAGAATGTGCTGAGCGAGCACTGGACTGCAGGGTTGGCCAATACACACAAGGCATGAATCAATTACTTGGATGGACATGTTAGCGGGCCGCCGGACCACATCTGCGTACACAACTGGTCTGTAGTCCGCAGTCCGCCTGCGGCTACCGCCGCTAAACTGAGTGTTTGATCATAACGGATGTGCCGCCCATGCCGGTGGTCGCGTACAGTTCACGCCAACTAGGAAGGCAGAATAATGACCACTCTACCTTATCTCTCACCGTACTATATAGTCAAAATACTATGCAACAAATCGTGTATACTACTAAAGCTAGTAACTAATTTCCATAATGACTGATTTCCCCCGCCGGTGTAATAGCACGGATCTGAGAGGTAAAATATCCCGTTGTTAATACGTTTCCCTTCGTTTTCAGTACAGTATTGAATCTGTATACATCATGTACAGTTGTGGGTTTTTGGTGTGGGCACTAACAATTAGTAATACACAGTGACTATTTCAGGTAAAATAAATAATGTTTTATGAAAGAAAATATCATATCTCTAAACTTCAAATATCATATGAACATAACCTACACAATCAGAAAGGTTTGCTTAATATTTCTAAGTTGTATAATTGATATATTATCTCACTACTTTTCTTTAACTGATATATTATTAATTTTCAAACATTTTTCTTTTCAATACACTTCATCCAGTTCAATAATAAAATCTTTTTACGGAATTCTAAAAGTGCGTATCTATGTTTTCTGCAGATTAATGTGTTATAAACACTGCATAATGTACTGCCTGTATTGATTTGCAGTAGTAACCGATTGCATTTAGAGATATAATTAATTGTTTGTGTTTACCATAATCTGGGTTTTTCCTCGTACGTAACCCATTCACGTCCACCGCTCCTCAACATTCAAGGTTTAAGATCAAACAGATATTTAGCCTTGCTCTCTACTCGAAAACCGTGAAATAAATACTTCTCTAAGACAAATGTGACACTTTTATTTTATTTTTAGTATCATAAATTTAATAGCATTTGTATAATATTGCGAATCCTTAATAACCACTACATATTCGTAAATGATTAAATAAGTTTTGTGGCTAAATGTTTAGCAACATATCCTGTTATCACTGTCACCGTGGATCCCAGGTTAATGAATGCGTTGTACAGTATCTCATACTAATAGAAACATCCTTATATAAGACCACTTATTTTATAAAAACCATAATATATGTAAACCTCACCATTTTATTTCATGTTTCAATTTTAAAGTATGTTAATGAAACGTGATACTAGGAGTAATCTTACAAGTCGCAACCTAACAACTATATAAAAGTATGTATCACTTGTTAAACCAATTCTCTACAACTTCAAAAACAATCTGGAATGAGTCTTTTCACAATACCCCGATTTTCCAGGTATTTACGTAATTAGGCTTTCTAATTTTCGTTATATTATTTCACAAAAATAAGAGTAAATTATTCTTAAATCAATAAGATTTAAATGTGTTTATATTTTCGTACCATTAAATTAGGCTGTATTATTTTGAACTCGTGATCTATTAAATAAAAAAGAGAATTAATATAACTAATACGTATTTATTAGTAAAGAATTATCTTTTTTCCAAGCATTCTATTTTTTTACATATTATACAGAAATTTGGAGCCTATCCGTTAATATGGTCTAAATTTGCCCCAAATTGTCGGCGTATACATACTGCCAGATAATTTTCCCACATTTCAGTTACATAAACGAGAGAAAGGGTGTTTTGCAGGGTGAAAATTAATAGGACAGGGAAGATTGGATGGGTAGGGCACTGCCCGCAATATTTTCTACCTTCTAATTCAACTTACTCCCACACTGCTCGGAGAGCCGAAGCTATATACCCAAACCCACACAGCCACAGTGTCTGTATGGCCAGGTCACTCATCTACTTCAGTGTACGGCATCCATGGATAACATTGCTCGAGTATCTAGCTTTTGAGATGAGTTAATTAGATGGCACACCAATAACTATGCACGATGATAACAATTTTGCCAGATTTAATATTGCACTCTTGTGAAGGACTCAATAGTTTGTATTATAATACGTAACTGGCTTATCTTTATTGACATCTTACATACCATAAAACATTATACTAAGTACACATGAATACTCTTCTACACCCGTTTGAGGCATACGATATAAGTTGGTATGGGATAAAATAATTGCATTGATAATTAAATTTGTTTTTGATTAATTCATGCTTGTTGAAACTATGTCTTTATCCATCTGTCTGTGCAATAACTCTCCGTAATAAGATCCTAGAGCCTTGAAACTTGTTCGACTACTGATTACAAGGTCAAAAAGTAAAAGCACAGTCCATCCATTTGGCTTTCCTTTTACTTTCCGCCGGATCCTTCGATTCCCTTATTCCAATCATATTAGTGATAATATTTGTGTGATTTAGTATTTGAGAAAAATGCTCGAAATGGAGTGATCAAGTAATAAGGATAATACATTCTCACAGTACCTTCTTGCTGCCCATAAACTATAGCTTGACCCAATCATCGCCTTTAAACCTAATAACCCTAAATCTGTTATGAGGTAGTTTGTATCATATACGAGTATCAAATACGACCTTGAGGTTGCGGAATTGACAGTCGCGAAGGAAGTCAAATGGGTTAGGATTTAAATTATCTTGAAAAAATACAGTAAAAACAGATGAAATGTACTTTCTCTGAAAACATACCCTTAATGAAGCCTATATCTAGAAAATTAGGTAACATGAATTGTAGTCGTAACCATTTGAGTTTTTCTTATTAATTAGTTTGAACCATCTTATTCGTTTTTAATCAGCACTAAATATTTGCATTTATTAGAACTGAAAAACTGTTCTAATACATTTTACTTTCTCTAACGTAAGTTATACATAATATAAATGTCAATATTGCATGTTACGTTTGTTGCTGAACCAGATATTTTCTCTTAACATTATAGTACACTGAGGATTTTAGAATATTTTTTTGCACAAAGGTCTTGCTATGTATGTCACACTTATATTCTTGTTATAATTGTTTTGTTGAATTTAAATTAAATATTTTGAAATGGTAATGCTAAAATTACTCACAACACATCATAGTTAAGAAAATCCTTACCTAGGATGGATACCTGAGAGCTCATTTTAATTTATTAGAGATTGATGAACAAAAAGTCTTTTCCTAATCTGAACGGTTGGAACCTCCCTGTGTGAATACATAACGTTAAGGAATAAATTTAAACCACAAATATAAAAAGAGTATAACAATTAGTCGTGTGTTGAAGACTATAACCATATATCCAAATTTATTTTTTTATAGAAAAATCACAAGCAGTGTTGTTATTTTTAATGTCAACAATCTTCGATTCCTTCAACATTAACAATATGTCTTATGTTCACAATTAACTATTGCGGTTTTATAAGAGACAAAGTAAGTACAAAGATCAAATGAAACTGTATGAATATGAGTATTTGTCTGATTTCCTCTGACTTAATCAAGTCCTTGTTCTAACTCGTTAGCGGAACAAGCTAAGCCGCGCCGAGACAGATTAGCGAAGTTGGCCGCCGCTGGTGTGATGAGTCAGGTTTAGCTCATGACGTCATGGCCCTGCTGGTCTTGATAACGCTGATTATAGGATCTCGCGTCTCTGGGGACAAGTGGGTCTGGCATGTTTATCTTATTGCAACTCTTAAGACCCTTATAAATCAAAAAGCTGTTTCCCTTGTAAAACTGAACTAAAATTTTATAACAATAAATCACTGGAAATGTATTGAAACAAATTTGAAGAATTTATTTTGTAATTTTCTGCCAAAAATAAAGTTTGTCGTGATTTGTTTACTTACATTAAAGTTACACCTGATTAAAATCCTTTATTGCATTATAATAGGCTTCAATTATCTAGTCCTCTAAATCCTGTGCTTCCAAGCTGCTATTCTTTTTTTAAATCAGTATTAAATAAAAAAAAGTTATTTATTTGTCAGAAACTATGAAATAACTAATAGAAAATATATAAAAATTAATGTTATGAATAAAATATAATGAAACTTACAGAAAGTATTTGTAAAGGAATATTCGTGTAATAGGATACAATTAAATAACATGGTGATAAATATGATACAAGTGCCTGTTTGATTTCGATCGATGTTGAAAAAAAGATTTATTGCAAAAAGCTGTTCTTCAACGTGTTTCAAGGATCTTGTTTGGTTAAAAAATTCACCGGTGGCTGAATTAAAAAATAATTAACATTAAAAACGTTCTTGGACTGCGACGTGATAGCAATCTGGACAGGTTTGCCGCAGGCGCAGCGACCCTTCCCATAATTTAAATTATTTACGCGGACTCGATCATTATTAGGTTCTGCGCATAAACTTAACTTATTATACTGATTATTCCATCTGTACTTTATTTTAATAAGGCCATTTTAATAATAATGCGTTGGCTTTAAAGTTTACTTAATGTTAATCTGTTACATACAAGATAACATGATTTACCTAATTACATGTTGTGGTCTTGTAGTAATAACTGATTATTTAACATTCTGAACTATTCATACAATTGAATTACGTTCGTAACCATGTGTAAAACATATGGTTTTGTGTTAAGTATACATGTACGTTTGGTATATGTAGGTGTGAGATAGGTATACGTGTATGAACAAATTGTATTTGATAGATCTGCATTATTACGTGATATCTTTTAATAGTTTATTAACCTAGTTCATAAGAAAATGTATTAAATGGCAACAAAGACAATGTGGTACGTCAGTGAACACGTTACGAACTAGGAGAGTAACTGTACAGGGTAAATATATATTTACCTGTATCATACCATTTCTCATTTGTGTAGTATCTGATCGAACTTCATAAAAGTCTCTTCTCCTAATTTAGTTTTTTTAATATACAATATTCCTATGGAATGATGAACTCCATAAATGGTAGAAATTTAAAATATATATCTTTAATTTTTACGTGTATATAAACCGAATTTCTAAGTTTGCAGTGTTATAAATTTGATATTTATTAGTGTGACTATTTACGTCTTCCTGTTTAAAATTTCTTCATATGCCTTTGTCTTACTTTACACGTATAAAAATGTACCACTTTACTAGCAGTTACACACTCTTTCGCACAGAACTTAGTAGGCGTTGCAAGTGTATGATCACTTCTGGTTCTAGTGAATTATATTTCCGACGCTAATGACCAGTTTGTCTTCATATTTATAACCATTCCAATTTACTTTGATAGATAGAAACATTATATTTTGGATCAAATACTTAATATTTAATAAAAATCTACAACTAAAATTACATTATCAATGACACTACTGGTTTGTTTCTTTATAAACTGAAAATATTGTTAACATTTTAGATCATTTAGAGCAGGAATTGCTATATCAGTTCAAATGCACAGCATAGCGAATTTCCATTTAGCATAGTTCTTGCCGACTGGTTCAAAGGGAGTCTATGGTTTCAAATTCTGACCATCATATGTTTTGAGGCATTTTGTAAGTAGAGCACTTGCCTAGTTACCGAAATCTAAAACGGTGTTAAAGATATTTGTACTCACTACAAATGTAAACAAATTGAAAATAATTATCAATTTTTACACAGAACAGCTGATTACATCACAAATGCTCTTTTAATTAATATTTTAAAAACTTTAGAGACCAAGGTGTGATTTTTCGCTACTTTAAAGACCACCGGGGCGTAGCCCGAAGGGATGTTCGACATAAGAATAGGCCTAGATTCATCCCAAAGACCTTCCAAGTCAATTTTCAGGCCAATTAAATTGCGTGAAATTAAAACATGGTTAAATATGCATGAAAGTAAAACAAACAAACAAAGGCACATAGATTAATCATATCCTTAATCATATAAATTATTAGGATTAGGACTATAATTAACATCAGACACCTACAAATAGGTAAAGTGGTAGCCTCATTGTATCATCAGGTATACTGTTGAATGGAATAAAAGGAAGGTGAACTAAAGCTAAATTCAAAATTCATTTGAATCAACCCTTATATGTCGGTTGCTCCATCGTGCTTGTCGTCAGATCTATCGTGTCTATCACATCGTAGTCCTACCACTCTATTGTGTACCTGATGAGACAATGAGACTACCACTTCATCTATTTATAGGTGTCTGATGTCAATTCTAATCCTAATCCGAGTCTCTGATGTCGAAACTATGTACATGTTTGTTTTGACCTTTTTTGTCGACGACTTTCTTTGGATCTCTTCAGGCGAACATGACTCCAGATTCCAGGAGTCAAGTCAGAGACGCTGTAATAAAACGAAGGTGAACTGGAGCTAAACTCAAAGTTCAAACATAGTTGTGCTAGTGAAATTTATCATATAATACGGAATTGCTTTATTAATAAAAAATAATCAAGTTTCACCACTCTGTTTAGAAAAGGTCCATGGCAACAAGGCAGGATACCCAAGCAGGAATAGGTTAACAGGACGGCAAAGAATTAAAATCTTTTGCTAAGTAGAATCAATCAGACTTGACGTGATAGACTCTAGTCTGCTTTGTCATACAATAGATAGATTACACCATTTTATTTTAGTATAATAAATTGTAGGCTATTAATTATATTTAAAACATAAAACCGTAATTGCTGAATGTATTTTAATATAAAATTATTATTGATATTAATGTACACGAGAGAGTTACATTTTGGATAAAGTAATGACTTATCCCAATATCTAAATAAATTTAAATAATTTAAAGCACAAAGTTAGCAAGATTTTAGTTTAGGCAGTTCAATAACAACATCATATTGCAGTAGCAACAGTACTGTGTTTATCATTCTCCCAAATTGGAAACACACTTTCAAAATGTATGAACCTTCTGAACTAGTAATATCATAGAAATAAATTCACCCCCCCCCCCCCCCACCCCCCCCCCCCCCCACCCCCCCCCCCCCCCACCCCCCCCCCCCCCCACCCCCCCCCCCCCCCACCCCCCCCCCCCCCCACATTCAAACAAAGACCAAAGGAGTTTTGGAGATGCTTGAAAAGGTGTGATGTTGTAACCGAGACTACAAACAGAACTATACCACACAGCTTGAATATCAACGATATGAACAAATATTTTGTTGAAATGGGTAATAGTATTGAAGCAAGTGAAGAACTAATAGAAAGATTGAAAGAGAGCAGTAACAAAGTTCAGAGACTATATTTCAGTTTTCACCTGCAGACTATAATGATATAAGAGATGCAATGAATAGCATCAAGTCAAAAGCAGTAGGAATTGATGAAATATCTATAGATATGATCAAAGTTGTGAGTCCGTATGCGCTGAAAGCTATAACGCATCTCATTAATGTATCTCTTTCATCGGGCGACCGTTCCTGAACGATGGAAAAAAAAAAAAATGTATCGTTGTGCCACTTCCCATGATACCTGCCCCTAAAAGTGTCCAGGAATTTAAGAAAAATTTCGATTTAAACTGCATTGTTCTCAATGATTTTGGAGAAGGTTGTTACTAGCAAAATTGTAGAATACATTGTAGAAAACAAGGTATTGCCTAAAAGTCAATCCGGCTTCAGGAAAAAACCATAGTACTTGTTCGGCTTTAGCAAACATGTTTAGTGATTTATTTGGACTCTAAAGATGCAGAGAAAGTGCAGCTCTTTGGTATTACAAAAGCATTTGATGCAATTGACCACGAGTATGCTGATAGCCAAGTTGAAGGTTTTTGTGAAAATGTAATTGAATGGGTACAAATCTTACATGAGTGGATGAAAGTCAGGTGTCAAGGTTGGGAAATGGGACATCTTCTCCAACTCTTCGGAGGAGTGCAACTCAGGGCAGTTGTCTTGGTCCTGTGTTGTTCAATATGTACACTTCTGATTTCCCCAGCTGTGTGCAGAACTGCAACGTTGGCACCTGTACGCCGATGACTGCCAGCTGCACTTGTCTTATGATGCTTCCTTTTGCTGAGGACCGCTCTGTTTCGGATATAAAATGCTGGACCTCAAGGCGAATTTTCGCCCTGGTCGTCTGCAAATGGTTTGGAGCTCTGAACTTATACAAGTGTAGTGTGTTGCACATAGCACCACGTGATCTGTGTAGAGACCCTGAGAGCGAGGGGGAGGTGTGGGTGTTGTACTCGGGGGCGTGAGTAGTCTTGCAACGTCTTGCGGACAAGGGTTTTAAGAAGACCACTGGTGCGTCGTTTATTGCAACTCAGGGAGCCTCTTTCGTTCTCAGATCATATCACGCATGCTACTCAACGCGCCCTTAGGGCGACCTGCGGGGGTCATCTATAGGTTTTAGATCTTTACTCCCTGGAGTCTGGAAAAATTGTTGCAGATAGTTCAGTCTTTGGTTTTGTCCAGTATTCACTACTACTGCTTATCCGGCTTATGGGAATACAGTAATTTCAAAATGGAGGACATCGCCAGAATACCAGCGAGGTTCAAAACTCAGCAAAGAACACTTGTGCGTTGCCGTTTTGTTCGTTCTCTCTCCGCAAAATTTGGTCATGTATCCTCCCATCGTGGTGCTGCGAACTTAATGCCGATGGAAGCGGTCTGTGGAGTACTGACTACTTGTATGGTCCACAAGATCCTAACCTTGAGGAACCCCAGTACCTTAAGGAGAGACTACTGTATCGGGATCAAGTGTCACAAAGGGTCTCTCATCACGGAGGAAGTCTTCATCTTCCTAGAGTACATTTAGAGCTCGGAAGGAAGAGTTTCTCCTATTTCGGGCCAAAATTGTACAACGGCCTTCCTGATTGCCTCAAAAGTCTAGTCAACTTAGCTTCATTTAAGAAAAGTACTAAAACTAAATTATGTGAGTAGGTTTTGTTCCTGTAAGTAGCCATTTAATACAGTTTCAATGATTTATTTGTATGTAGTATTTAATGTCAGCTTAATTTAAATTATAGTATTTTTGAGTATGTTTGTAGAATTGACTTGAGTTGTTCTGTAAAGAAGTTTGTATACTTAGAAACGCTCTAATAAAAATACATTTTTATTTTTATTTATTTATTTGGAGTAAGTATTATAACACAATTATATTGTAATGATAGTCATACTGTATCGACGATGTTACAGTTACTTTTTCATCTGCTTTAGACTTTCGCGTTTCTTAGGGAATAATAGTAATATAAATCCTTTTAAAGCAAAACAGTAATTAAATACCCCGAGAGTGCAAAATAATTAATTTAACATCCATCCTTGTATTCCTTGTCTCTTATACCTTTAGTTTACACTGATTAAACGTTCCAGACTTTATGGAACACTATACACTTAACGCTTAGTTCCAATGTAATGTTTAAGTTTTACTCACATTATCTGTTGTATATTTCCTTACTATAATCATTATACAACTAATGATTGTTTTATTATTATTATTTATTGGTAATTTTATTTGATTATAAATACATATTTGACATAGAAATTTATTATTAATCGTGCAGCATTTTCAAGTTATTTTTTTTTAATAACTTTGGATCCTACAAAGCGTGAAAAATTATTACTTCCATTGGAAGTCCAAACACAGCGCAATTTCGATAAGATGCCAAAACGAACACATTGATTGCGCAAGAATTAAGTGTAATGGCTGATTGGCTATGAGAAAAGGTCATAGTAATTTTTTTTGAATTCTATGAGATTCAATATTATATGACTCCATTTAAGAGCAGTTTACACGTATAAAATAATGTAATAATGAATGTTTTTTTCTTGTACATTAGGATGAATTGTGTATTTTCTTTGTTGTAAATGGAGTTTTGTGTAAAAAATACACCTAATATTTGTACATTTTTAAGATCCTTTGAAAAAGTGAAGTTGACGCAAGTTTCATCAGGCTATTACTTCAACAAGCTCCACAAGCAGGTCACGCGTGCCAGAACACGTCCCTGCATTCGTCAGCTGATGGGGCGGTCATACAGTACCCGGTGACTACGGCACGGCGCGGTGCGTGCGGTCTCACAAAGCTCTGGATGGTTGAGTTGAGTGATGGACATCTCTTCTTTGTGCTGCCGACATCCCGGGGAACAGCTTGGCTTGCAAACGTGCGTTCCTACATGGATCTATCAACATTTGAAATGATACATCATTTCAATATTAATGTCTTTATGATACATGTGATGAATGTACAAGTATCATGTAAATTGTTATTTACGACTTTAAGATTTTGTAGAACATCAGTACAATAAGTAAAATATCTAACACACAACATATCAATGCTAGGTATTATTATTCATATTACACTTAATGTATATTATAATGACTGGTATTATACATGGCGTATTGTATTTACGACATACGAGGAGCCATATATGACTTGTTTTTAATATACAACTTATATTAAAATTACAGTTTTATATTTTAATAATAAATGCAACGGACAAAAGGTTTTTAAATTTTGCATTCGTGCATGTTTTCTTTTTATATTTTATGCAGACTCTATACAGAAAAGGTAATAGAACAATATTCGTCTTTATCTAATTTTTTTAACAAGGTAGGATTACGCCACACTATTTCCACGTATTAGGCTCCGCTGAGGTTGCACAGAAAATTACCAATCTACATCTTCATCTCATTCTTGAGATGTTCTGTCAACAGAGAGCCAGAAAAATAATTATACAGAAAAGAATTTGTTACATCTTTCCGGCAGGCCAAAGAGTAATTTGTCAGTCTCTAATTGATACGCTTCACTAACGTTAGTCCAAATTCCACAGTTGGACACGCACCGTCATAGAAATCATTCATGTCTATTTAGAAATGAATTACCATACAAAACTTTTAAGTTTACAGTTGAAATTTTCCTGAAGGATTCTCTGGACCAAAAGATCTTTCCCACCAAATCTTGACTTTCCACTCTATAACTTTTTCTTTTTACCCAATAGAGACATGTTACATGTTAAAATCTCATAAGATTGTACTCGGTTTGTTTACAAAAAATTGTGTATTCAACTATTTTCTCGGCTTCATCTTGATATACATTAAGGCCACTGTAATAATATTTGCTAACGCTCAGCTAAATCGTATGGAGTGACATGCAACATCATCGAAATGAGTATTACCTGTAAATAAATTTAAATAAATACAGCTTAGTGTAAAAATGTGTCTATAGTTGGTTTGTTCTCGAGACATCGTGCGGACAGGCTGACAGGCAGTCAAGTGACTGATAAAGCAATGTGAGATTGTTACTTATAATCTATTTTTCTCAAAATTTTTACATTGGCCTTATTAAGAGGCAACCATGAAGAAAAAGACAAAAAACGTAGTATAAATAAATCTGTTCACAAAATACGGCGACAGTTGATAACATGACAATACAATAAATGAAGATACTCTTACTGTTTCAGATTGGTTGTTTTCATAAAAGTAACTGGGGTTTATTTAAAACTAATTTTCATTTTATGATTACCAGGTTTAGGGTGCTATTACAAAATATTCAATTTCAGTTCACTGTCTTTTAGCAAGTATTGACAACTACGTAAAAATTCCCAAACTGTTAATCATTATAGGTTGAAGCTTTTATCGTTTCTATAAGGTAGAAGTATGCCACACCACGTTACTACATGACATGCTTAATTAGGGACATCTACAGATGATCGAAAACTCGGTGTTGCCTACAGTGAAATGTAGTTTTTCCATTCAACATTTTAAGTTCATTGCTCAGTTCGTTCCAGAAAAAAGACCTCTGCGGATGGATAGACAGACCATCTCAATCTCTGATTAAGTCTTCTGAATAACAGGTCTTCGCGGTAATGCCTCATCCCGATAAAACACTAAGATAAGATCTGGTAATAAAATTTGGTTTGGTTAATCCAAAACTTTGTTGAATGTCCACTTTGAACACAAACTTTATATTTAGACAAAGATAAAACAAAATGGCTATGGAATTTTATAATATGAAGAGTTTAATTAGATTTCGATTTAGACACTTTAAATCCCTAAGGTTTTCCTCAACGCTACGCTCTCTAGATTAAAAAGTGGTGATTATTAAAGAAGACGCTCCATTTCGAAATCATCGCCAAATTTAGTTCTTCTAAAGATTTAGCTTTTCCTAGTTATTATTGTACAACGAAAATTATTTCATATGAATCCTAAAATATATTTTACTTCACATTCCACTAATGTTCATTCGTAAATATACAATAATATAAGGTTGATGTTTGCGTTAATAAAAACATTTTTGCTATTTTATAACCTATTTATTAACTTTTTATAATGATCCGTTGCTAGGATATCAGTTCACCTTACGGTGTTGCAAAAAAACAGATTATGCTGGATTTCAAACTGGCTTTGGTTATTCAACAGCTGTTAGTTTCATATTATATATATATATATACTGTCAACATTGATTCAAGTTTATAAAAATACTCATTTATTAATTCTTATTACTCATATACGCATGTATTTCTGTAAAATTACATTAACACAGGCTGATAATTAACCGTTACTGGCATATAGGTTAATTTTGTATAACATGCAACAGCTCTATATATTCAACCAAATAGGACATTTAATAGAAAGTGGACACGAAAATGAAATAATATTATAAAATTAATTATTATACTTGTAGGACTGATTATATGAAGTTTGTAAAAACAACAAACACAAACACAACACACACAAACACACACACCTTATATTGTTATGCAAGATATGAATCTTGGATATCTTAACAACAAGTAGTGGTTTTAGCCTCTAAATTGTTGACGTTTTAATATATTTGAGAAATATGAAAAATTAATAAAGAAAGTCTGTAATTACCCAAGAGCTGAAGACATGCTGAAACAAGCCAGTTTGAAAGATGTGTAAAGGTATGATACGTGTCACAGTAAAATATGGATATTCAGGATAAATGTCATCCTTCTGACTGATTCGTTACCTGTCTCCGATGCTACTTTGTGGGACATGTGTCTGCCTTCCTTCTACATTTATTCATAACATTTCCTTGTAAGAAATAAGGAAACTAAGATATTATACTATTTAATTACTGTAGTCCAACGATTTACGAATACTTACTGCACGTTTACTGCGTTTAGTGTAGTATCAGGGTATCCCATTAATGTCTTAATTGGGAGAGATGAAACATGTTTATGATTTCTATAAAATTGCTAAAGTATATTCAAACTTGCTATTATTTCAGAATAAAATAAGTGATATCATAACATCTAAAAAAAATTTCTAGGAATTTAGAATATATATGTTGTGAAATTTATTCTATCTTCCTATTGAATTTTAGTAAACACTTACTTTATCCCAAACATAAAGTACCCTCCTTTGAGCCTGTTGAATAATGAAGTTTCCAATACCTTAAACTGACAACAAAAAAACAGCACGGTAAAGGGGTAAGGGCGGTCAAGAAGAACCCCCATTGACGTAGGCAGATATATATTAGTTATATTTTTAAGTTATTAGTAAGGTAAACTAGTTAAATTATATTAAATAATAATCTCGTTCATGGAGTACTTTTCATGGTATATATGTGTTGGCTAACGTCAAAATAAGTTAGATATACCATCTTCTAAATAGTAGATAGATGATATCTTAATTATGTAATTTTAACTCGTTATGTGCCAAAATGTTTAGCTCTGTTATAAAGTAAGAATATGTAACAACTACTTAATACGGTATTTAGGAGGAGTTTTATAGGAACCTTTTATTTAAAATATTTGCCAAAAAGGAAGAAAATGGGCAACATGGCCAGGACCGCAGAACCCTATTTCATTCACAAATTGGAATCGGTTAAAATAATTTAATCGTTTTCCCCTTCCTAGTGTGAACACACTCAGTTTTCTCTTCAATTTGTGGGGAAAATTCAAAAGAAGTAATGACCCCTATATGCTTTAGTTATTAATAGAGATTAAAAAAAACCCCCCCCCCCACCCCCCCCCCCCCCCACCCCCCCCCCCCCCCACCCCCCCCCCCCCCCACCCCCCCCCCCCCCCACCCCCCCCCCCCCCCACCCCCCCCATATATATTTTTATATATTGTGTATGTAATTTAATAAGCAACCGTGGCTGTTCAGTTTTCTAGTAGACGTGTCCGGTTGATATGTATCATAATCATCACCCTGAAGTTTACTGACATGGTAATGCAAAATTCATCCAGACCACAAGGTAGTTGCGTTATGCGTCTTTAAACTAGATGTAGTGGCGGCTTCAAATGCGATTTATTTGTAAAACGTTCTGGTAATCAGAGACTCTGAAAGAAGTGAATCACTCGCAGCCTGAATACGGCCCGTACGAAACTATGTGACCGTGACGAGTGCGTTTATTTAACTGCCTAGGTATTTGGCACCTCGAATATATACCAAGTATTTGGAATAACCGGTCCTTGTGGGTCCTGCTCTGTCCAGAAAGTTACAAGTTTCAGAATTGACTGTGATAACCATCAGATTATCGGTTCGTGTCCATCATGCCATGAAAATTTCTGGTTTCAATGAGCATAAATATTTATTAAACATGTTTTGGTCGTTCTCTCCCGCCACTTTAAGAGACTGTCTAATGCATAAAATTTGAATCTGTTGACTGTTAATAGTCAATCATAATTATAAATCCAAACTGCAGAACATCTATGTAAACATACTAAATAAGAAGATTTTGTTGAGTGAATTAATAAGAAGGCAGATTTTTCGCTCTGCAGCAATATCCAACAACTCATTATGTTTCTATGTTTCTTATTACTTCTCCAGACTTTTCCCGTCCAATATATAAAAACCTTTTATTGTGCTATTTAATTCTAACTGTTACGATAGGATCGTTTTTTAATTCCAACACACATACAATTGACTTAAATACACAACTCTAATAATTTTTATATTTTATTTATTAATTAATAGACTGCTGATATTGATTCTAAAAGCAGAATGGTATAATGTGTTTGCTTTTTTTACTACTTTACTGTACGAAAGGGCTGTTCTATGAAGGTCACGTGGAAGGGCAATGACTGGGTGATATTTACCCTACTGGTCAATGACTCCACATACGACTCCTTGATGACATTTACACGTGCAACAAAGTATAAAATACACATTGTAAACTCTCGTTCATTTTTAGCATTTTTTAAAATTGTTTTAATTAACTAGCTTTAATATTTTGACCATTCTCAACAACCTTTTCCTGTATATTCTTAATTACAATATGCAAATGCAATTTTCTGGTGGTTACCAAAAGAGTAAGACAAGTGATTCATTTTACTATACTTTAAAAGAAGCGTCCATAAAAATTGCATAAAAAGTCCATGAATATGTGCTTAAATACAGGATGTAACACAAATCAGCTTGATAATACGCAAACGATCATAGATAAATCTACTTTTTTGTATTATCTACCATTTTGTCATGTCATGGGGGTAGCCCGTAAGGAGTCAGAAGAAAATCTTAAACTAGAGCATGTGTAGAGTAGTACATCAAATTAAATGTCTCTATTAATAGAGTACAATGGTACAAATCAACCTAAAAAGGTTCGGTGTAGGTGGTTTAATAGTTTTGTCCTTGGCTCAAGTTGTGAAAGTTAAACTTATTAAATGAATACTGGAGCTAAGCAATAGTTTTTTAGGATAGTTATTGAAATTTTACAACAGATATTATTGGTATAAAATATGTACTTGTTGTTATGCTGACGTTAAAAATGGTTTTGCCGAACTCCTTGTAGACCATCCTACATTGGATATAAAGAGTCAGTAGCTACCTTAAAAACTATTTAAATCCAGTATTTACTCGTAGATCATTTCTTATTTTAATGAGGACGTTCAACCCTTTTATGTGGATGATGCCCGTGATTGTAGCTAAAATTATTCGGTAAAATCTCCAAAAAAATGAGAATTCTCAACTTGTAATTTCCTTATGTGAGCATAAATATTGCAAACACTTCAGTTCTTTAACGTTTTCTTAGCTACAATCTTTAGTAGAAACTTCGTTTATATAATAAACATACAAGAGAATTAAAGCTCTAATTCTGTTAAATTCTATTTAAAATACTTTCAGAAATAAATAAACATTCTCATAAACTCTTTAATGTAGTTCATAATAACCAATCTGTTCATTGCTATCAGACTTATAACGTAGTTTTCCCAGCTTCATTTTCACAAACCACAAACCTCTGAATCCAAAAATACTTTATTTCATAAAAGGCTTATACATTCATATATGGGTATTTTAATGTAATACGGACGTAGTTTGTAAACGTGAATAATTACCGTAATTTTGATGTGTGAACTGTTTTTTCACCGCCCAGAAGAATTAAGTACATTTCCGTTGCAGTTCCTAAGAGTAGTACATTACAACTTACGTTCAGTAAAAAGCCACAAGATTATACATTAAAACAATAAGAGAAATTTAAAAAATCCTGTATTCTTAAAGTTTCTTATCTCTGGTAACTGATTATGAGCCTTTTTACACTCCGAAAGTTCTCAGCCCCTGCGAACTCTGGCACCCCTCGGCCTCTGTAAACTCATGGTCTCTAGCACCTCCCCGGCTACTGGGACTCATTAATACCAGTTCCTATCCTGTGGGAGGTCTCAGACTCTAGAAGCACTGGCCCCTGGTATGTTCCGGCCTCAGAATTTGTCCCCACCTATACCAGTCCTTGCTTGTAGGAGCTCTTAGCTTCTAGGAATTCCGGGCCTCTAGCACCTCTCATACTTTGAGACCTCGCCACCTCTAAAACTTTCAGCCTTTAGCAATCCTAGCCTTAGGCAGCTCCAGACCTCTGAAATTTCCTTAACTAGCAGCTCTTTAAAGCATTTTGCAGTTCCTGGTCTTCAGAATGTCTCACTCTTTCGAACCTGCAAACCTCTGTCAGATGTAGGTCTCAACCCTATAGAGTTGTGTTTTACTATCTTAGAATACATAAATACTGTATTATGATTAAAATCCATAGAAGATCCATTCCCATTTGTAGTTAAAACAGATCCGATCAAAAATTGTGTGGGATAAGATTGCGTCCGTAGGGCAATGACCCCATTCTTTAAATAGGCGCCGAAATTCCATGTTCGGTGAAAGTTTTGTCATATAGAACGGCCTTTTGACTAAAAATGATTCAACAACAAAGAGTTTGTTGTAATTGTACATATTATGGATTTCCGTCCTAGAGCTCTGTACCCCCATTCATGAGAGTATCCTGAACAACCATACTTTGTTAAGATATAGAACTAAATTTTGTTAAAATATATCCTACCGTAATTCGTCTATAGTATATGTGCAAAGGTTGATTTGGCCAGAGTGCTCCACCTCCTTGTATTAAAGCCTGTTATGAGCTATCCTTGGCCTTTACTAGTTTTATAGAAAATTCATGTCAGTTTTGACTGAAATCCATCCAACTACCGGACATTGTAGAATAATTGTTTATAAAATGGTTTTAACCTTACGACTCCTTCTTCTTGTCTCAAAAACGGTACCGAAACCCCATCCAGGGTAAACATTTATCACGCTAGAACGTCCACTTCAGTTTTATTAAAATATATCCAACCACAATGTATCTAAAGTAGAAAATCATAAACACTACACAAATATGGTTATGAAACCAAGAGCCCGACATTTTCAACGTTTATTCCAAGTTTCGTGAAGATGGGTCAAGAATCGCGGCCGCAATATAATTGATACATATATAGATACACAATATTTACATTTACGCACTGCAATATATAGTCTTAGATAAAAAATCTGCAAGTGGATACGTTCGCTAGCCACTCTCATTCAAGCAACACTTTCAAGAGGTCTGGTGTCGCAATCATGTAAAGTTGTTATTCCGTATTAGCGCAAAAGAAATCACGACCGTGATTCTGCTCATAAACGATAGTGAGTATACGAGGAAGCAACCCATCCGTTCAGTTTAAAAGGTTCAATTAACTTGCCTAATTTTGGAATATTTATCTGTATGTCCCTTATAGACTCAGAAACTATTTGACAGATCATTATGTAAATTTGTATGTACATGTATTTTTCATATGCTATGACCATTGATGTAACTCACCACCAGGCGGCGCTGTAAAATATAACATTTATCAAAGCGCCTGCACATTATAAACTGCAGTTACGAGACAGTCCACGTATAGCCAAATAAATAAACCAAACACTATTTAAAGACGCTAAGTCTTAATACATATTTGTCTTTAAAAGAAATTACTGGTTGAACTTAAAACTTGAGTGTTTAGACTACTTTGTAATTAAGTACATGTACGTATACAATGGCTATAAACATACACTTTTGACAGATTTTATTGCTAGTGGCAACAAGGTAAAACTCTACATCGGCAATGGAAATATAATTCTCTTGAAACAGAAGTGGTCATACACAAAGCTTACGAAATGCATGTGAAGCCGCGGGAAGCAGCTAGTAATATTATAAATGTAAAAGTCCCTCTGTTTGTTTTTTAAACGCGTAGAATATTCAACCGATTATACTGAAATTTTAACCCCTGGTATGAATACAGGCTTGTTTTTATTTCGAAATTCCCCAGTCTCTACCTCACTGTTCTTTAAGGTAGCGAAAGATCTCACTTGGTCTTTTAAATTTGCGAAATATTAATTGAAAGAGCCAGTTAAATGTAATCAACTGTTCTGAGTAAACATTTTTTTATGACTGCACAACCAAATGTTTAATTAATTTAACGACTATTTGTTTACATTTATAGCGCAAAACATAGAGTAAGCTTGATAGTACCAACACCATATTTCCACCATAACACTTTTTGAAACGGTGGTTGAGCACAGAGTAAAAAAATATCCAGATACGAGAATTTAAATATTTTCTGAAAATGTACTTTTAAACTCAATATATTAACTCTTTATTTAAAAAAAAAAAAATAAGTATTAGATATAAAAGACTAAATTAACTATGAAACTAACGACTATGAATAACTTCATAGTAACTTTCACTATGAATGTAAATAAATAAAGAATATCTGTCAATGTATATACTTTCTTGATTGGGAACAAGGCAAACGAATTATGGAACAAAAAGTTCTTTGATCATAGTAAATTTAAATAGGCATAAATATACTCATTTTGGCATAATTTCCTTCTGCGTGCTAAGCCGCTGGTAACTGCTAGTAGTATATATGCTAACACTGCAGAATAGATCTTTAATTTTCTCTGCTTATAAAAAATAACCTAATATTTGTAAAACTATAAATTACATATTCATACCAATTAAATACATGACACCTTTCATAACCGGATAAAACAAAATATTGAAAATAACTTAGATGTACCCATTCTAGAAAATAGTCTTTGTAGCCATATCAAAAATCCAGATCAATAAATTAAAATTCGTCATCTTATTATTGTTTTTCAACACGTGATGTGGTTTACGCCTTCCTAGTAATTATGCTTCTACGAAGAATTTAGATATTATTCTAAATTAGTTTTGATTATTACGGTATACACTAGCACGATAACAGTTTTCATTGTACTACAAAGAGCACACATTTTTGTCTGTGGACTAAACAATATACTTATGCAGACTATTACAATTCTAATGCTTCCATTGTAAATAAATGAGTTTTTTATTAGAGGGCAATGAGTGAAAACTGTACGAAAATAATTTCTTTCAATCTTTACTGTCTAACGAATGTGTAATTATTCTTTACAAATAAGGCCATATTCCAAAATACTGATACAGCTGTAATATTATTCTACTCTATAATAAAAGAAGAGAGACTGAGAAAAGTGCCAAAGCCATGAGAGGAAAACATGTGCTCGTGGTCGGGAGTTATGGACTCTAAAAGTAAATTTACATCCATACGCTGTGATACTCGGAGAACACATTAAATATCTTGTCTCTATGTACACGCCATCTGCTACTATCTTTCACTCACTCACTTACATAACAGACCAAGTTCAAAAATAACCATACCTTTATGATATTATTCTACCTCATTATAGAAGTAGAAGAGCAAAACATGCGTTCAAATCACGAGATTGATAAAATGTGCTCGTTTATGGGCTCTGGAAGTAATTTACATTCATACGCTGTGAATGGACAGAGAGCACATTAAATACTGTGTCTATGTACAGACCCAGATCGGAAATAGCGATACCATTATGATATTGTTTTACTTCATTATACAAGTAGAAGTTTGGGGAAAGGTGCTAAAGCCATGATAATAAAACTCTCATAAAAAAACAAACTCATTATTGGAACTCATGGTATTCTAAAAATAGCTACTAAAAATAATCTCTAAAAGTTTGTCTATCGAATTAACGTCGATCTGCCTATTGATATTTTAATTATTTTACTGCCCAGACGAGCCATTACGGTTCCAAAATATGTTTTTTCATTACAACGAACATATTTTGGGTCCAAAACGAAGCGTTCAACAATCTCATGTCACTGTATACATGTGATACATGATACAAATAAATATGTTCTCTGTGTCCGGTTTCCTGTTGGAATTTTTCATAAAATAAACATGCTTTTTCTTAACATCACATTAATAGGTAACTTGCATTAAAAAAGTTTTAAATGTATTTAATATAGTTTGTTTGTACCCGCCACCCCATAAAACCCATACCGGAGCAATCGTTAATAATAATAACCCCAAAATAATAATAATAATAATCCTGTGTTATTCCCGTTATGAACACAGACATGTTATTGCAAAACCGTTCCCAAAGTGAATAATATATTAAAATTGTTGCAATTCCATTTTACCTACATTTAAACCTTACAATAGATGACATACAATTTTTTACATTCAACCTCTAATTCTCAATCATTCCTAAGTTTTTTCCCCCATTCTAGCCACAATGTTCATGTCAGCCGAAATCATGTTGGCCTCCCAAACGTGACTCTGTAAACTATGAAGGATGCTTGGAGGATTGCTTTTGAAATCAACTCTGTACTTTGAGAACGAGTGTTTATAAATTCTGTTCGTACCAAATCACAGAATCTTTAATTGAATTGGGCCATTGGTTTGACAAAATAAACTTCTACCTGAGAAGGCAAATGTTCGAACAAGCCTAACCGTTCTGTAGCTCCGATCTCCCAGATCGGTAGTTATCCCTGCCTTGTAGTATTCATAAGAGTTGTGTTTTCGCTACCTCTTATAGGGATTGCAAACTTGTGTCTTGAAAAAACAGAACGACTATAAAATATAGGAGTTTCAAGGTAACGTCAACAGTTTTCAGAATTTTGAATGCTGGTCCTCAAGTACTCTTTTACAGTTACAATATTACAATTATTCTTGAGTCGGATTTTCCTTTAGAAGAATATAAGCACTTTATAAAAATAAAATGGGTTTTTTAAATTTTGGGTTTCTGTGTACAACTTCCCCACAAAGCTACGCTGTATGGATAAAATGGTGAGTAGAGTATTCCATAATACACTCATAATCAGCGCCTAAAGTTGGGCAGTTATTTTGGATAGTTTTTTCCTCAGTACACCATCAAATTAAATGCCTCAAGGACAATTTTTGCACAAACGCTACTAATGTACTTGTCAGTCCTTATGGCAACCGCTCAATTAAGTTGTTATTCAAGTGAGGAGTTTTTGTTGAGTAGATTTCTTCAATGTTGGTTTTGACCAAGATTTCCTGTTGGACTATAAGTCATTAATATTTTTGTTGCAGACAATCTGAATTAAAAGTTGATTTTTGAGTTGGATTTTGTTTTAATATATTAGACTCATTGGGAAGTACTGAATATTTTTGTCAAGTGCAATCCATGTCATCATTTCACAGGTTCTGTGTATGATTTTGCATACAGCTGTTTCCAAAATGTTATCCCCTTACAAATTAAACCGGTGGTGCGTAAACTCATTGAAGTTACTATGCAATTCTCCTCGCTTAAAGCACTTTATACGGCAATAATCTTTTGGGCACCACGTTCTAAGACGGTATAGCTAATAGTTAGATGGGCATTGTTTTTACTATTCATCACTAAATTCAAGGCTGCCTGCAAGAATCCTATCCGTATCCAGGAAAGAGTAACCGAAGATGTTCATGTTTTCAAAGACATCTACAGCTTCTGTCCACCCCCCCCCCACCCCCCCCCCCCCCCACCCCCCCCCCCCCCCACCCCCCCCCCCCCCCACCCCCCCCCCCCCCCACCCCCCCCCCCCCCCACCCCCCCCCACTACACATGGTCAAATAACACTTAAACTTACTTGACTGTGCAATTTATACAGCGACTTATTATTGCCATTAAATCCCTGTGATAAGAGTGGTTATCCAGCATCACTTCGATTTACTTATGGACGGTATTTGAAAACATATTGTGATAAACCGGAAGACTTCTCTGGCGGTTAAATGTCAAACATTACGTGCGATACGTTTTCTCTTCTTTCCTGTGAATAGCTTGGTACTTTATTCACAATCATGTTCCTGATGTTCGCCTGTTAAGTTGATCAATTTATCAGCTGAATCAATTTTAGTTATTTAATTTAAAAGAAAAAAATATTTATAAATGTCTTAATAAACAACAGTTTGGTGGCGTCAAATTAATAAAAAGTGATGTGTTTCATTTCAGAACAGTCTTGTTATTTTCCAACTACTTATTCAACTCACTGCAGCAACAGCAAACATATTTATGAAACATTGATTAGGCTCAACGTCAGGGAATATTCTTTTCATTGTGTAGTCATAATTTCTACGAGAAAATAGCAGAATAAAATAATTATATAACAAAATTATTACAATAATGTGACATTGTAACACGTGACTATTTTATTTATATAGTAACAGTAAAATAGACTAAGAAGTCTATGTTGAAAGTTGGTGACAAAAGTTTATTTTGGCTCACTCTTGCGTTGTAGTAGCATTTCTAGCTCACCGTAACTGAACAAAAATATGTATTTGCCACGTGGTACTCATGTGTAGACTTTAAATTCTGTATGGATCTTCACGTCTGCATAAACATGAATAAGTTCTATGATGATGCATGTCAATTCTATGGAACTTGGCTGAGCATGAATTAAGGTTACCCACTCAGTAGGCTCCGTGAGTTTATATTTCATCTGGCGGGCGATGCAAAAATTGCTTTAGGGATCATCCGTCCACAGATGGTGTGACATAATTGTTCCTTGTAAATAACAGAAGACAACTTCAGATTTGTTATAAAAGGTGGAAGGCTGTGATAGTGAAGTTATTATATGTATTGATAATGCTTGAGCTTCTGCCAATCCCAATCCAGCTCCACCTCTTCACTCACCTTTATATTATTTTCATTGAATATATTTTACTGAATATGGCCCTGAACAGCAAGCTTGATTTTTAATTGTGTACACAGTGTTATAATATTGGACGGAATGTTTAATTAAATTATTTCATAACGATGTTAATATCACCGAACTTGTCATGAAGACTCCTCTCATATTCGTACATGTATTGATGGAATACGAAATATTTACTAAGTCTGATAACTTCTAAACCAATGTTCAGACGGACGACGAATAGGTGTTCATAAAATTTTAAAATATAATTTTATGAATAAAAATGTTTTTCAGTAAATGTTCCAAAATTGGTAAAATTTTCGGAAGTTTAACTGTGTATACATATTTGGAGGAAACGCTCAGTTTCGTTGATTATAAACTATAACTCTTCTATGTTTGAAACTTATTGGCGTTTTAACTCTTGATACTCTAAATTAAACTAATTTTCATAAACTTGATTGTGTCTAATAATGTGTCAGTTTTCACATCTTTGGACATGTACGTTGTTAAATGTATGTCTCAGGAGAAGTAATTCGTTTGCGGTGTCTAATTTGCGTTAGTCCACTTTACTCCACTAAAAAAACCTAAAAATATATACTTACCTCAACATTTTGGAACTCTATGCCTACAAGTCGGATAGGATGAGGAATGGAAGACTCGAGCATTGATCTTGCCTGATATGAGCCAGAGTTCGTGGTGGATATTGAACATGTAATATCGGAACCGAGCTGCAGTTGAATCAGTTATACAGGAAGTCTTTATTGAGGTATGGGGAAGGATTTAAAGTTTCGAATTGAATTCTGCATCCATGCCAAGCTCAGATAACCCAAAGTAAAACTATTAGTGTTGTTTAAACCAATCCTTAACTATTTGCTAGTATCTCATTAAGGATACTATGTTGACTTTAGTAAATTGAGACATTTAAAACTTCATCATGACTTTGTAAATACACTTATGAAGTACGTCGCCAAAATTCTGCAACGTTCGCAATAACTAAGCTCCGCTTTAAGATAAGTAAACTTTGATGATGAGGAGTTGATAGACAGTAGTTAGTGGTTAGGAGTAGAGTAGACAGAATTGTATGGTAGGTAAATGTGGGAAATGTTAAATAAATCCACAAATCATAGTATATAATTTAAATTCCATATACTGTATCATTATTACTCGTATTAGCGACACTGTGGTGGAGCAAAATGAATTATTGATCGGGGAACTCATAAAAGCAAACATCTAATCAAAACTTATAACTATCTCCTATCCTTTGAACTTTGTGTTGAATTTAAAGTTAAAGTAAACTGTCAGAAGATAACTGGAACCTTACAAACCTCTCATCGATCACAATATCTAACGTTTCTATAGTAACAAAATATATTTTGCTCTTCAAGCTTTGACAATATTCATCTTGTATCTCAAACGTTATTGCCTCAACACTTTATTTTATCTACATATGATAGAGACTAAGTATTAAATGAGAAGTTATTGATACATAATTAACTGTTTCATAATTGTTCTGCTTGAAATCTCGCCTCCTTAATAGGTTACCGCCACCAGATCTGCTCACCTACCTCACATACTGCATAAAACTGGGCTAAGTTTAACAGATTTAATCCAATAAAACAATTAGCTAGTGTTGCACTAGGTTCATCGAATTTAATACTAGTAATAGGACTTGCCGTTGGATAAAGCCTCAAAGACCTGTTCCAGTTATATTTTTTTACATATCATGTTCTTTGATGTTGACTCTCAAGTACAAAGAATAAAACATTATGTTTCGAGAGAGTTAATTGAAAATTTTAAATTATTTATAGATTTAAACTGTTTTTAGATCAATTTCAGTAACTTAGCAATAGCGACTTTTTAAGCCTCTTTAAATTTCGTGCTTATATCTATAAAACACTTCTGTAATTACATTAATAAGGCTATATATATATTAGGTTCTACATTTGATATAAGTATGATATTTTAATATTTAGTGTCCGTAGATTTCACACTTCTTAGCAAATAATAAGCATGTTAGTTTAATAGATAATTCGTAACATGTGCCATTTATATGTTACATTTAAAAAACTATATTCTTCACAGATTACATTTATTTTTTACTCCAAAAAAGATGTAATAGCGAGATCGGTATTAAGCCTTTAAAGAACATGGAGCATAGGAAATGTCCAGTTCAATACCAGAATCTTTGAGTTCGGATTCTACCTGCAGTATAGTTTGGCATTTTTATTGGGCCTTTAACTACAGAAAAATTTTTGAGAAGCGATTGTTTGTTCTTTTCAGTCAGTTTTGAGTCAACAAATTCTCATTAATAACAGTATTCGTATAGAAATTCTTTTTCAGAAATACTTGATTGCAATGGAATGTTTTTATACCTCCTTAAATGTTTGTTATAACTTTAGGGCTATGCACATGCAGGAGTAATAACATTTGTTTTACTGTGCACTATTATATTATAATACAAAAGATGCGAGAGCACCACACCACGTGTCGCAAATAACGCACTTCGCTAAGATTCCATTCAAAATTCCAAGTCTTTCGTTCATTCTATTGGCTATGTATGTTACTATGTCACGTTAAAAATTCATATAATTCTACTACGTTTTATTACAACAGTTTATTATACAGCTTTATTGATTCTCTCTTTTCCACCATGGTTACCCATACGGCAACAAATTTTTCCTACATCAGCCAAATTCCATGTAGTGAAATGCACCGCCATTGAACTTGATTTTCATTGTACAGAAATCAAGCTTCATGCAAAAGTTCAAGTCTGTACGTTGAGTTCGTTTTCGATATATCGTTCGGTTATACAGAGAGATAAAACAAAATTAAATTTGACAAACCCCATGAGTTATAGGCTTCGCTGGCAATCAGCTAATTACGTTATAAAACCTCAATGACACATATCGATTGACAATTTATAAATATTAAAGTTAAAACGTTTTACATGTTCCTGTTTTCTTTAATAGAATTTTTTATCAGGGTTTAAAACTTCTCGTGTGTTCCTTGGGCTCCATGATAGGCAATCTCTGATTTCAACGATGTCCCTAAACATTTAAGCTACAAAGGCAGAGATAATTTTAATACATAAAATATTTTCAACCAGTATAAATATGATACTTGATCAAAATAATTGGTTTAATTCGTGCGCAGCTTACTTTTAATTTAAAAAGAACATATTTGCAATGCAATATAACCACTGAAATAATATCATTTCAATCAAAGTTTAGAATATTATATGGCATATAAAGTAAATTAATAAGAAAAGTATGTAATTACAAAATTCTGCAGGATTATTTCATAAGAGGTTTGGTAATATTGGAGCGAACAGTTGGTTATACTGGAGTTGTAAATTAAGTTGAAATCCCTCGTCAATTGACGGTAAGCCTATCAGTCAATTCGCCCACTTTGTCTCTTTGAAAGATCAGAGGAGCTGGGATTATAACGAAAAACAGAGCTCTTTTTGAGCGACTTTTCGTCAAACAGATCTCGTAATTAGACTTCGAGTAAAAAGAGAATTACACTATTCGATAAAAGGTTCTATAATTTAACAATTAAGCATTGAGTTGCTTTAAATTACTGTGCTGTACTTTAATTAGCCCGTGCTCATTTTAACTTTTAAGAAAGGCTTTAATGATGTACAAACATAACGTTAATTAAAATTTAAACTTAGTATACAGCGTTTGTGTAAACTGTAGGCTACATAAATACGATTATGAACGTTGTTAATAATTTTATTAAAAGGGCTGTGAACAAGTATTTGACACGTAATACAATGGCATCTTAAACTTTAAAGTTTATAGTTTCCTTTCCTCCGGGAATGTTTTAAAAGGTTTATTTTTATCCCGACAGCATTTGTAATATGATATTTACTACAATTTTGTGTTTTAATAATCTTTATGATGAACTGATTAATCAAATTTACAAACGAAGGGCTCTACAATGAAAGGATATTTTACAAATATGTTTAATTAAATATCTCGTCAAAACTCTGCTTGGGATAGGTAGTTTCCCAAAAATGCAATGGAGAAGTTGGCCTCTATCATTCTGCACCTTAATGTTCCACTGCTCTGTACACGCAGTGACTTGTGTACCTGACACAGTACTGGTATTGAATTATCCGTGATAACTTGGGTTTAGTAATTTATTCTGAACAGATAGTATAATTACAATGGATAATCACTTGCTGCTTACCCGAACTATGTTATCGAGCTCTTTTAACTCGTGTTGGAGTTATATTAACGTAAGCATACCAGGTTTCACCCGCGAAAGCGGAAATAGAACTTTAATATTGAATGGACCATTTCATCGTAGTTTCTGCAAAGTATTAAGTTTATAATGAGCAATTGAATTTAGTTTGACTATCTGATGGACCGTATACAGTATCGTGACTGACTGCGTGCGAGCTATGTGCGGTCTGGCTAAATAAAAGTTTTTCCTCCAATATACATATATAAAGGGGAAATAGTGATCTTTCTTCTGATATAAATCTCCTCTTTATTGTGTGTGTCTGACAATATCTTTAGAGATTTTGTGTTTGAGACCTTTATTATTCATATGTGGCTCCATTTTTCCGTTCAGAAATGCAAATTTGAAGTGTATAATTTTCCAAAGAGCACTTGAAGGCCCAGAACGTAGATACCGGTAGAGTGAAACGAAAGATAGTGTACATTAGTGGTGACAAAAAGTCTATTAAAATAGAAACATACTTATAATAACAGTTTGCAGACCTTCAACAAACCAATATAATTTGTTTCTTAAAAATAATTACTTGATGTTTTGTCATGCTTGCTACAGGGAAGTTCACGTGCTGGTCGGGAAGCATCATATTAACTTATCTTAAACATATTTGTATGCAACAATCTTATAACAACGGTGAATTACTTTTGTTTAAGAAAAACAGTAACCTTTTTTACATATAAGTTCATTGTCTCATGATACTTAAAAGATTACATGATTAGAGACATAGGCGATGGCAGATTTTAAACTGTAACTGCGGTCTTAGCTTGCCGACATCTATATTCCTAAGAGAAGTATTTTTTTTATCTTTCGAATATAGATAGGCCAATATTATTTTGAAATTGCTAGATTCTTATTTTTATCAAGATCTCTAAATGTTTGGCTAGTTGGTTCTTTTAGTAAATTTGAATACGAACAATTCCGATTAAAAAAGTATATAATAGAGATATAGGCTACTGGTTCTTGGCTTACTAACAGTTCTATTACCGAGAACCGAAGAAATTATAATCGGCAGTATAACAATCAGTGATACAGTTTGTCACATCGTATAAATATGGTCGTGACGAATATCGAAGGAACAATAATCTATTATGTTAACGGTAAATTCGTTGCGTCGCTAACGAATAATTGAGACCCTCAAAGACGATTGCAGCTCGAGTGTAAAACAATTTTGCTGGTAGCAATGGCTAGTAGGGTTAAGTAATAAACACTTTACTTCAGTTCCTCTATCGAATCCTGAATTAAGGACCATATATAGTTCGGATAACCAACTTATCGTGTATTGACCCAGTCTGACTCCTACCGGATCCCATTCGATATCCGAAATCTGAATTTCCAATACAATTGGTTACTAACTGCGATTCTAACTACTTAACATCCGAATTTTTGAAGTGACAATAGATTATAATTAAACAATAAGCGAATTTCATTCATGAATATTCTTAAACGCCCAAACCTCTAAGTCTTCTTCGATGATGATACAAAATAGAAAGACCTCGCTTTTATCCTGCTGGGATAACTTTTGGACTTGTAATCTTACAGTACTTTAAAAAAACTGGGGAATTGGAAAATCATGATGATATTGATAGAAAACTTCACTGTAAACATAAAGAGGGAGTTCTATTTCATTATTTATATTATGTGTAGTACACATACATTATTGGCATTTTGGCGTACTGCACTATAACATTGTTATTTTTATACAATAATATATCGCATTACTACACTGCAGAGCTGTCAGATTCGAAATTTAGTTTCAGGAGGTAGAAAGTCTTGCCCAACTTCTATGGATTTTATTTCTCATCAGTTGCCTGAAAATATATATACAAATGAGGCACTGGGAAGTAAAAGATGGTAACTGATATTCTGCTGAAATGTAAAAAACATGGTAACTAACATTTTGTAAAGTTGTGGTAAACGAATCCTACAATTTAGCATTAATCTTGCAGATTTATTCTTGCATGTATTGATAATCTTTTTATACTTTCCCATTCTCTAACTTTTTGGTGTTTTTATTCGTAAAAGTTTCTACCCACAATACCTTTCTGCCAAATATAATCGTTAAAAGAAAATACCTTGTCTGTACTTACCTTGTTTTTCATTCTAAACCCTGATTTAATAAAAAAACTTACCACGTTTTACATCAAAATAGGTCAACTATTAACGTGCTATCTGACACTTACCATAGTATGAGATTGTTCAAAGAAAACGGGAATTTGATTAAAAAACATCGGTTTTTATCATAGTAAATGTATTAAATAATAATATAAACACTTAGAATAACATTGTCAAAGTTTTATAACACATTACGCTTAGCCATCATATTTAATGTCCAAAACCTTACAAAAATATTATTATTTTAATCTTAAATCGTCCAATATTTAGAACTTATTGTCATTAAGTCATTGTCTACTAGTCATTGTGAACTTATTGTCTACTTCATTGTCATTAATAGTGGTAACTTCTGTGTAGTAAGTATGATACACTTCTGGCACATACTTCAATAAACTTAAAACATCATTCTTTTTAGTTTTCGGAACAGGAATTGGCTTGCGGTAGAGAGACTGGAGAGGTGTGTTGAACTGCTGAATAAATATGTCTCCTGAAAGACGTCGCCCTCTTGGTCTGATATAAATTGTTTCTGGTTCACCAAAATAGGTTTTTGAAACATTAATAGAGTCAGGATTGGATGCCGAGATTTTAATTTTGGTTGCAGAAGCAATGTACCCTACAGGAGAGGTAAAGAACTCTTTCAGAGCACTGACTTAGAAAAAGTCTTCTTGAAGCATTCTGTAGATAAACAAGTTTTTTTGAGCTTGCTGTAAAACTCTTCCCCAATCACCAGGACTATATATATATATATATATACTGTACATGATCTCTCACGAAGTTACCAACTCTCCCAAAATCCCGATCACATGGTAGCATGGTATGGCCCACCACAGGAAAGACATGTTCAACACTGTCACTTACTCTTCCACTTGCCAAAAGATGCAACCATAAAGAAACAAGAGACCAATTCTTGGTTTGCCCTCCGCAATTGTCAGATATAACTACAAGTTTTTTTTTTGCATTTTATATCATGTTCAGTGAAGTGCTTCAAAACATAACTGGCAATTTCATAACTTCCACGCTTTGCCGTGGTCTCGCCACAGTAATAAAAGAATCCTTTGTTTGCTGAGCAATCATGGATTCCTAAATTATAACAAAACAATTTTCTCTTGTAAAATGCAGGGTTGGTCGACAGTTTTGGTGTTGGTAGGGCCAGTTGTAGATCAAAAGTTAAAACCAGGGCCTCTTTATCCTGTGGAGCATATGAAATGAATTTTTGTCCTGCTGCAGCTTTTACATGATGCCTACTTAGTTGAATGCCAAGGCTTTTTACTTTATCATCATATTTTTCAAGTTTTGCTTGTTCTATTTCAATGCGCATACAATCACAATCTTTGCAGGTGTCGCTTTTTGGCTGTTTAAAACCAATATTGTGTTCTTGTGTGAAAATCCTTCTGAACTTGTCAGATGATACTGGATTCTTGTTATTTGTAAAGCAGAATGCTTTATATTCCTCAAAACATTTAACAACAGTATATTCCATTGACATAAATTGTTTATATGGATTATTATGGCGACTGTAATGACTTTCATATTCTTGGCAGTTGCTCAATGAAAGAATTAACTGTGTTTATGTCTTCTTCGGAGTATTTCTTTAAATGTTTATGTTTTCCCATGTTTCCCTCTCCTATCTAAGGGGGGAGTCGAGATGCCTTTTGTCTTTTTTGATACTAACAGCTCTAATCTCCCTCTATTTTTCTGCAAACTGTGTATATTGAGAAAGGCTGTTTTGCAGACTGTTATTTTAACACCTTCACACAAAATATTGTATGAAACACTAAATGACCTACGAGAAGGGCTGTCAGTTTGTTTAGTTTTTCTAGCAGTGGCGTGAGTGTCTATAAGTCCAAACAAGTAAGAATTTTGAGTGTTGAAATCACCAATAGCATTGAACTCATCAAATATATTGTCTCTGACAGTCTGACAGATTTTTGTAAAACATTTAAGTCTACATTTACAGTTAGGCCCAGGTTTTCTAGGAGATTTTGGTGGTCCTGTGCCTCTATAAGTCAAATAACTTTTACCTTCATTCTTGGCTTTCTTACTCCTCTCTTGCCTACTGAGACCCTTTTGTCTTTGTCTACCCTTCTTTGGAGAGACCTTGTTCACAACACGTCTTTTATTAGTTAGTCCTTCATTATCTGTAGAGCTCCCTTGACGAGTTGAACAAATCTCTTCATCCGCAAAGTTATCTGATGTAACAAGACTTGACTGTGAAGACGTACAGCCAACCATGTCATATTATCAGTACCAGTAGAATCCTTGAACTGAAACAAAAGTTTCTTTAGATTCATAGTAATAAAATTCATTTATGTATTTAGTCAGTTTATCAAGTTGACCTTTTATCTTTTGGAGGTTATTATGTTTTACTATATTCATATATCTAATGTTTTGACATTATATAATTACTTTAAAAATTTAAATTATGGAAACACTTACTATACTATTATGTAATATTCTTTAATCAATTTTGATGCAATCATATGCAGTGTAACAATTAGTGCCACAAAAAATTTTGAGTTTAATTTTCTTCTGTTAAACAAAATAAAAGGTGAAATTTTCTTGGTCCACGTAAAATAGGTTGCTTAAGAAATTATCAATAAAGTAAGACATTTAAATACTTTTATTAAAATATTGTTCTATATTGTCTCGATACAAAATTTAAATAGTTCGGTGGATTTTTATAGTAGGCTATTTTCACTAGTGCCTGGACCTATTATGGTGTAAAGGTATGGTAACTACCGCAGATACCAAGTTTTACTTCACTTTATTTTGAGTACCTTTACTATTGGATTAATACCAGATATTGCTAAATATGTGATTTTTCATGCCATTGATACCACAGTCGAGTAAGAAAGCAGTTCCTAAGACATATTTCTAGTCTGAAACAACAAAATGTAAAAAGAATACGCTTAGACAAATTTACAAGCCATTTCATAAAGAGTATGGTAACTGCATCACATATCATGTTTTACACCCTAATAGGCCCAAAAATATGGAGATTAGTTCTTACCTGTTTAAATGTTATTTTCAGGCTTTCTTGTGTAGATGCTGCACGAGGAACGTAGCTTGGATCTCTTTCTTCATTGTCACTCAAAGAAACATCTGAAACTTCTTCTAAAACATTAAGTTCATTCGAAATATCTATGCCACTAACAGAGAATAAATTCCTTCGAGCCGCCATCTTTGTTAGATAACCTTGTTTTACAGTCAACCAGCTGACAGATACCAGAAAATATAATCAAAATTCCCCCGCTTAAAATTATTTACCCTCCATAACAGCTGTTTTAGTGTCACTTGAATGGATTGAAAAATGTAATAGATACAAAATGTCAGTTTCACAAAAAATGTCACATACCATGTTTTACTTCCCGTTAAAATTTAGATACCATATTTCACTTCCCAGTGCCTCAAATGTGCTCAAAAGCTATGCTGGGTGTCCAATACTCAACAACCAAAGGACCTATTCCGATCTAATGCGCAAAAAATAATGTTTTAATTGTATGAAAAGAAAACTTTAGTGAACTTGAAGAATTGTATACAGGTTTTATCGTTTAAATATGTTACAAATTATATTATATTTATTGGTGCATGTATCACAGTTTTCAAAATTACCATGCAATTATTTTTAAAATATCATACCAACGTCATAAACAGGGACATATTTTAATCCATAACGAATAACATGTATTCTAAAACAAGCACTGCATTCTTTCAAAACTACTTGGACGAGTACAGTGGAAAATATCATTATTCTTGCTTCTAAATAATATAACCAAACAATTGCCATAATTTTTTCTATGAAAAAGTTGAAATGTTGGTTATTATTATATTATTCTTTAAACATATTATAGCCTTGGAATTGAATTTTACTTCTAATCAAAGGATGGTTTTCAGGTAACATCGAAATCATGCTTTCACTTATTTCGAAACTAAACTGTAAGTTTAACTTAGCGTAGACCGTTAATAAAGTAAAATTTCAGAAACAAAAACCCAAAAACAAAACTACGTACATTCGCGAAACAACAAAACGGATCTAACACAATTTTGGAGTTGTATTGTAATCTAAAAGTTTCAGTACATAATAACCTATAAACATTTAAAGTAAGCAGAAACTCATTAAATATCCATTGAATGTGTTTAAAGTGCAATGTGTGGTTAACTGGTAATAAAAATGTTAAGGTGCAAAACTTTGCTTGTATCTTTTTACAAAATTACGATTTGTATAATCCATTACATTTATTTTTATTTTTAGGCCTGTGTTTATTAGTCCAAAAAATCAAAAAGTTATAAAAAACATTAAAAATAATTTATTATTTATTATTGATCATATTTTAATCTAATATTCATACATTATTTGTTAATTCATTATGTCCTTTGTTGCAGAAATCATGGAATTCGGCCGGGATGTGAACTTTGGTTGCTGTTGCTTGTCACCCAAGTGCTCATCCATTCTAATTGGTGGGATTTGCCTGGTCAGTCCATAATACATAACCAATCAAGATTATTGATTGATTATGAACATAGTACTGACCTACATATAATGTATCATCTCAATATATTGAGTAGATGTAAAACATAATTACACAATTTATCAACCGTATCAATTACATTTACATATCAATTTCACAGTTTTAAGATCATAGTATTATGCCTGCACTTCAAAGAAATATGAGTTACTACCTCAGATACAAATGAGATATTAAATTCCCACTTGTGTCATTCTTTCTTACTAAAGAAGGACTATTTTCAAGGTGATATAATAGGTTTTGATCAGTTTAATTTGTATAATGTTATTTTCAGATATAATATACAAAGAAACGTTTATCAATCCACAAGGAATAAGAGCACTTACAGTAGAAATTTGAGACTATTTCAATTCAAGTTTAAGAAACAAACTTGCTGAAGATAAGGATGTGAACTGTTTATAGATAGTATATTAAATGGATTTTTTTTAAATGATCTAAACCTTAAGGAAATAGAATTTCGCAATCAAATATGAACATATATATATATATATATATTATAATATATATATATATATATATATATATATATATATATATATATATATATATATTATAATATATATAATGACACGTCATCCACTTCAGTCTTTCATACAAGTAGCTTCATATCTTTACCCATTTTTGTATGTCTGGTTTAAAAATTTAACTAATTTATATGGATCAATTCCTTTCGGAACTAACAATAAAAATTATTTATCAAAGATAAAAAAATATATTAAATATTTAATCAAAAATTGAGTGCATCGCGTTAAAGTAACATCTGTATAACACAAACTTTCTTGAACAATTTGAAATTGTAGGCTGTTTAACTCAACATATCCCTATATAATAATTAGGGACTATTTCTTAGAATAAGACATGTATAATTAGTAACTCAGCTTATAAACTCGTGATTTAAGTCAATTCTCCAATTTTCCAGATTCTCCCAAAAATAGTAGAGGCGTTATAGATATCTTTTTTAACTATATCTTAGGTATTCCTGGATGGAAAGCATTTAAAAATCATCTATCCTATAATTACTTTGTGTATAATTGATTAACATTATTTATATTAGTTATTAAAGTACATTAAGAGAGTTCAGTAACTTCTCACTCTAAATATTAGGAGGAACAGTCCTGTGATTAGAGAACAACCATATATGTAAAATAATCCTCATTATGGAAACATAATCTTTATGGTACCTATTTGGTTCTGTGGTTCTTGAGACGTCTACAATTCTTTTTAAATGTTATAGACACAGATTTGTTTGTATGCGCTACTTACACACTTCCGGGCTTGGCTATTACTACAGAAGCTTCTGCAGTAGCTTAGTTTCTTTGTGGGAATGACAAAGGTTCGATATACAAGAATCTTTATTTATTATAGACCATCAGAACTTGAGTCAATTGCTCAGTCCAACTAAAACTTAAGAGCCTATCTATAAAACTGATGACAGATTTGCCAATTAATCAATCGTATTCTTCAGACACGGACTAGAAATGTTTAAGTAGCTGAAATAAATTACACCTGCAGTGGTAGAGCATTATAAATCAAAAGCCGTATTTTTAAACAAAAACCAACATTAGATAAAGTTTTCAAAGTTTACTAGAAAAATGTATATTTCCTTGTGTGCAAATTTTAATCTGTGATCTCTCGAGACCTGAGTGAGCTCCCACATAAGACATTCCAGAACTACACTGTCTTAGTGTTTAAAGTGAGTGTTGATTTTCTTATTGATTATAACTATTGTGTCATTACCACTAATATGCAGCAAG
This sequence comes from Homalodisca vitripennis, assembly GCF_021130785.1. Taxonomy (NCBI): domain Eukaryota; kingdom Metazoa; phylum Arthropoda; class Insecta; order Hemiptera; family Cicadellidae; genus Homalodisca; species Homalodisca vitripennis. Next base: position 119,971,214 of record NC_060208.1, read on the forward strand.
ACAATATAGTGGCTTGATTTGTTTTTACAGGTCGTTTGTGCTGTGACAACGGTTCTACTATGCACTGAACTAGTTGCCTTGGAATACCTTGAGAATCTACACAGCGTAACAAAAGTTAAAGCTGAAATTCTTAGTGAGTTGATAAACTATATACACGTTAATTACGAATTATTTGGTTTTCTATTATTACTATACAAATTGTGACAATGAGCTGATTAGATGCTTATTCATTACATGATTCATACTTATGAGCATTTTATGTCAGTTTCTTAACTCATCCCATGCTAGAAAAATAATATCACACGATTAGCATAAATATGGCCCTCCATTTTGTTTCATATTTTGATTTGCGCTTGAATGTATTCATCATATATATGTGTGTGTGTGTGTGTGTGAATTAAATATATAAATATTAAATTAAATATATAAATATGTAAATATATATATATATATATATATATATATATATATATATATATATATTTAATTCAATAGTAAACAGTCTGGAAAGAAATAATTGATATTGTTTCGGTCCCAGTAGATATTTTTGTAATTGTCAAGCATCCCACTACGAAACATAGTTTACAAACAACAAAGTTTACTTAAACTTGAGGTGGCACATGTTAATTAATAACCAACTATCAAATCTTTCACGAATATGAAAAAAAACACCTCTTTATTAACTTTACATATTAAGTACCAAAATACTAAATTGATACCAGATTCACAGTAATACCAGCCTAAAAACTCCAGCAATAAATTAATCAATCAGTGCCAAATAGTTTTAACATTACTAATAATAGTATCTATATGTTTCAGATCTAATGGTTTTCACCGGGGTGTTGATATTTATCAGCTTGGGAGGATGTTGTTTGGCAATAGCACTATTGTTGGGAGTCTATAAGGTATGTTAGACACTTGCTTCGATATTAAGACTAATGTCAGATCGCTGGTTGTTGCATCATTCCTGATACAAAACCACACTTACAGGAGAGCACGAGGCTGATATTCGCTTGGATTGTGGGGACCGCCGCTTCCATCTTGGTCCAGTTTGTGGCAGCACTCGTAGAAGTGCTCGGTCTAGAACAGCCATTTCGCCTCTACAAATTTATAACTATGCGTAAGTATTACTTCCTAGTAGCATGAGATCCAGATAGTGTAGTAAATGTTAATTTAGAATGAACTACATTTTTCAAATCGCTCATAACTGAAGCTTAATTTTATGATTGTCATCATACTCTTTCAAAATACCAGACAGCCAGATTATTTAAAAGAACGACATATAACACAACGTAACTTTGGTGCTGTTACATCTTTTTTCATTCAAGTTTTATAAATTTTTGTTCTACTTCCATGTTTCCAAAGTAATCTGTTATACTAACTAAAAGAAGTGTTGTAACATGTTTCTGTTGTCTACTTAAGTCAATTCAGTTGTTATTTATCGGTTGAAAGAAATTCTAAAAATATTCCATCCTGCACATTACGTTCAAACAAATTGATTGCTTCCCATCTTATCATTTGTTAAATAACTTGAACTGCAATAAGCGTATTTGGTTCTTTAACGCGTTTTCAAATGGTTTGAAGCCTTTATGTTTAATGAATAATAATTTTATTTCTTATAAGGTTGAGGGCCAAGGAACATTCATACTAATTTTAATCCTTGTTTATTTCTAATAGTGCTCTAATTCTTAATTTCGTATCACTATGCTATTTATGTCACAAGGTGAGGCCGATCTCTGACCGGTTGTGTTTTCTTAAAGCTCGCTTTAAAGTTCCATCTTGTTTGGCCTACACTAGAGTATGCTCCTTGACCTTGATACTCGTATTCTGAATAAATGAAACAGTAGACAGAAGTCTGTCTACCCGTCTCTGCAACCAAACTCACGCTATCCTCTCATTTGTCAACATCCGGTGTTGTGTCGCTCATCCCCGGCCGTCGAGGCGCTGGACGTGCTATGGAGGAATGTCCTGTTTAGCCTCCACTTATTCGCTGTGATACATGCATTATGTGTTTCGTCGTTAAACATGTGATGCGTCAAGTTCCAGGTAGATTTCTAATCTACACATTGCAGCGTGTAAATGTAAACATTCACTGCCCAAGTATGATCACGATTACCATCGCAATTCTTAACGTATCTTTGAATGAACTTTCTACAAATGAATGGCAAGGTTAAGTTGGATCTTGGGGCCAATCTGATTAAGAGGAGCGCAGCCCCAGGAGGAACCTTTTTCTAAACACTACTCTAACCATATTGTGGTTGAATAGATTTTAATAAAATTTGGTATGACCATTCTACGTCATATATATTTACCCTTGATGGGTTTTTGGTACGTTTTTGATGCAAGGGGGAAGAGCCATAAGCTTAAAGCCATTTATATAAGAATTGCGCCAGACGTCTTGGTAATGGATGAATATCAACCAAAATTGATATGAATATTCTATAGAACAAGTAATAACCGATGATAGCTCATGACCGGCTCTGGATCCAAGGAGGTGGAGCCCCCAAAACAAACATTGTAATAAACAACTACTGTAGAAGTCTTGCAGTTGGATGTGTTTTAACAAAACTTGTCACAAACATTCTATAAGGTAAATGTTAACCAGGGATGGTTTTTTATCATTCATTTGATACAAAGGGGCGGAACCCTAGGACAAAATCTATTATACGTACAATTCGATCGATTTTAACAGACAAAATGTGTAATTTTGTTGAGTAAAAATATTAGCAACTTGGGAGCTTGTCGGCATCTGTTAGTCTCTTGCTCACGTTATTTTTAAAACAATTAAAAGATAGTTTTCCTCTGTATACAGCCACATTAAAATCTAGAGAGGTAATAAGAGGTATCCCGCAGAGTTCGGTACTAGGATCAATCCTGTTCCTTTTGTTTGTGAATGACCTCCCAAACCGCGTTAATGGTACCAATGCCAGAATTTTTCTTTTTGCAGACGATACATTTATTTTCAAATCGCTTGGACTTCATGACTCTGGCTTCTGTAGTTTCACACAAAATATTTCATTGGTTTCAGCAAAACAAGCTCCTAGTAAATAATGAAAAACTCAAATAATTAATTTTCCTATCAAGATTTCATAGGATTTGGAGCATATTACACTCCGTTTGGGCGATGGAGAGATTTCGTCTGGTAACTCGCTAAAGTTCCTAAGCATTCAGATTGACAATACATTAAGCTTCCACGTTCATATCGAGCTCGTCTATAAGAAACTAAGCTCGAGGATTTTCGTTCTAAGAAACCGATAAAGATTTACTGATACCAGAGTGATCTTAGCTGCTTACTATGTGCTGACCTATCCCTTTCTCATATATGCGGTAGGTTTTTTGGGGATGTGAAAGTGTACTCACATTTCTTTTGAAACTCCAGAAAAGGGCGTTGAGACCGAATTTTGGGAAAGCTCGTAGAACTTCATGTAGTTCGCTTTGTAGGGAGGCCAAAGTTATAATATTCCCATCGGTTTATACCTTGAAATGCGTAAAATTTGTTCACAAAAACCTCCACCTTTTCAAATCACACAATCTCCAACATCGGCACAATCTACGTCGCTCCGATATATTTACCATTTTTACAAGTTTTTTTAAAGACATTTATTAGTCAGCGCCATTAAACTCTACAATGCTCTACCAGACTCTCAGAAAATTAAAACAAGTCTTTTTTGAGAGGGAGGTCAAGCGGCATTTGGTACAGGGGCTTATTACAATGTCAAGGACTTTGTTGAGTCCTCTGAGCAGACTAGTTTAATCTCAGATGAAATACCACCTGTATAAGCTTTAGTTTATTTCAGCATTAACAAAACCTTTAGTTCTATTTTAATTAGTCTGACTTTGATTTTATATTTAATTTAAGTAGCTTATTTTGAATCACCTAATGTAATTACCTGCTACATATTATTTTTGATGCTATTTTGCAGTGTTATTCTGTCTGTCAATAAAGAATTTCTGAGCTCTGAGTATTCGTTTTTTGATACTCCCTAACAGTAGCACACCCAGAAATCTTTTGACTTGCTTTGCATGCTATAAAATGCACTGTTGTTTTATGTAGTTCATCTTTAATATCGTTGTTTTATCTGTAGTATGACTGACAAGATCCGATGCATGTATATGTCCTGAAGACCGATAAAGTTAATTGAGATCAATATTCTATTCTTCTCTGGGGGGTGTCCGAAACACCACAGACTCGTAGGTATGGAAAACCCCACCCTCATACTCCCCAAGCATGGGGTTTGATGGCCCTCTCCCAGGAAATTTTTGAAATAATAGGCCCTAAAATCGTGAAAAATAGTACTTCTTAACTAATAAAATGAGGGCAAAGATCAGACTACAGTGTATAAAGTTTACAATAAAACCACTCTACAACGAATCACCTTATACAGGAATCACTAAAATCTTCTGTAACAAATACACTTTATATGAAGTATTTAAAATAAAATTTACTCATAGTATTGAACAAAACAGTTAAGTTTAAATCAAGACCAAAGCTAAATCACGATGTCTACAACTCTCGAATCAAAAAGTAGATATCCGAGTTTGAATGTTGACAAAAAACTATCTAATTTAGCTACAATAACTCGAGTGGCATTAAAACTTAGCTTTTTTACATCCGCTTTTCTATATATCATACTGTTTACTAACAATAACTTCCAGTTTTTACGTCAATAACAACAAAATAATACCAGTTTATGGCAATTTATAACCTAACTTCAACTTTGAAAATTCATAACACGGAAACTGGTGATCCGATTAAGGCCAAAATGTTTATACAAGATGTATACATGCGTAATTTTAATTGTAATCGTACTATTTAAATTTAAGAATAGTATGAAGAAAAGTAGTTAGTTATCTTAACTTTTATTCTTAATCGTGTCGTCTACAAAATTCGGCACTGGTCACATTATGGAGCTTAGTCTGATCTTGATTATTATCTTGATTGTAATTTCGTAAATCACTAATTAAAACGTTTAATTTTAAACACATGTTAAACTGTGCAAGTTTTGTTAATTCACCGTAACCGGTAACTGATCGTTTTAACGCGCAATCGTCATACTGATGTCTCGTAGTGACAAATAATAACAATACACGAACACAGTACAGAACTCTCAACTGTAACTACTGATTACAACGGGACTACTGAAAAAGATACTTCTGTACCGGTTACTCGTCTTTACAGAGAGTACAAGTTACCGAAACCCGAAAGTACCTGGTGCAGGTTACTGTTACAGATACTTTACACGTCTGTAAAGTATGATAATAAATCAGTACGAGTAGGCCTACATTACATGATTGATGTCGCTCCTGGTGCAAAATACTCGGACCCCTAACAGTAACAGTAACCGAAACTTGTATTTGTACCATTTTAGGAGTAACTCAATTCAATAATTCTTTATTGTTATTAATTTAACAATTATACAAAATGTTATTACATGCGTCACTAATCCTATTTTTCTGTCATGAGCTTCGTCATATAAAACATATTTCAAATAAAATAAAATAAAAAACTATAAGTACAAAAATATAAAATGTATTCAACATATATTTGAAAATTATGCATCTACACATATTTAAAATGTTTCACATCAACTGACTCACACCTCGTTCAGCTACCCACATTCTTTAGCCCTGGCTCATCTTTGGTTGCTGTGTTCCAGGAACTCGTCCACGGAAAAAATCTTTTACAATTAAATATTCTTTTAACGCCTTTTTAAATTTTGCTTATTTGTGATAGATTTTAGTTTCTTATAACCAATTTATAAATCTGACTCCCATCTGAGATGGGAGATGGCCATGAAGCAGTAGCCTGTTGAGCAACTCTGTAATTTTCTCCGGCTGTGGTTTATTACCATGGACATACCTGAATTGCAAGCAGAGTGCACCTGAAACGACAGAACATGCTCTTCTCAAGCACATAGGCTACAGTGCAAATGAGCTCCTTAAAAGATTCTCTACACGACTCTCGGGAAGTTAAGTTATTGATTATGCGAACAGATTTTCTTAGCGATCTGATAAATATCTTAGCTAACATACATTGGAGGAAATTATTTTAAAAATACTCGTAATTTCAATATGGGTACTCCAGAACAGATAACAATCTATGTTGATACTGAGGAATGTAGTGTTATATGTTGCGATCAATTATTTGTCACTGATTACGGATGGTGACGATTTATTTAACATTTCTGGGTATATTTAATACAATGTAGGTTAATTTGGATTCGTTTATCATCAAACGTATTTCCTTAAGATACTGAATACAACTTTTCGATTTCGTGTAGGCTGGTAATAATTCTACTTGGGCTTTTGATTTAGCCTTGAAGGTGAGGCTTGTGTCATCGGCACATTATACGAGATTACTGGTATGTATAACAACTTCATTTACATATAGTAAAAATAAAATTTGTCCAAGGATTGAACCCTGTGGAACTCCATATTTTAACTTTGATAATCGGGACAATCCACTCGAAACTTGAATCTACTGACTGCGATCAGAGAGATATGATTGGAGCCAATTTAGGGGGATTCCTCTAATTCTATAATTATGTAACTTATCAAGTAGAATTGCATAATATACTCGATCAAAAGTCTTTGACATGTCCAGAAATACACTAAGTACTGTGTCTCGTGCCTCCAGGCCTTCATTTCCAAATTCAATTAGACTATTAATTGCGCCAACGGTACACAATTCCTCTCAGAAACCAAACTGTTGGTTTGATAGTATGCTGTTTTTATCCAGAAAACGTATTATCTGATTCAAAAATAACTTCTAAAAACTTGGCTCAAAGGTGGCAATTAGATATATGTCTATAGTTACTTCATTTTAACAAATCACCGGTTTTGAAAAGAGGAATTATTTTAGTTAGTTTCATCTGTGATTGAAATTTTCCTTCGGCAAAGGAAAGATTGCTGAAGCACTCGAAGGAATGAGTGCTTCACAAGGAGTGAGTATAAATCAGTACGAGTACATTAATTAGTTACTGTTGTTTCTGGTACATAGTACTAGTACTTTTAACAGTAACAGTAACTGGAACTTGTACCTGTTCAATTCATATGATCCTAAATCAGTAAGAGTAAATTTTGTACTCGATTAGTGAAGTACCGAGTAGATGTAAAACCCAGTAGAAATAATACCTCACTTTCACGGTTGCTGCGTGACGGCGAAATTTAAATATTTAGGGCTTTGAAAAACATTTTATTTTTATATGTAGTGCCGTGTATTTCATAAATTAAAATAGTTATAAGGTTTGAATTTATATATTATTTAATTGTGATTTATTTCAAAATTCTAACATAAATGTTATTTTTAGTCAAAAATACACTAATAGGCGATCGATTATTTTGAAATAAAATGCTCTTGGGGGTAAGGGTGCAGGTCCCGTTCGTTCTTTCCCCTGGTCAGTGCATCCCTGATCCCTAATATAATAAACATTTCAATTTATGGATAAAATCACTCAGTTATAATAAATTCAAGTTCCATTTTGGATATTAATCTTTTATTATGCACATTTAATTTTGAAATATTTTTTACATTATATAATTGCAAACTTACATGTGGTAATTTTCTCAGACACGATCTCCCGCATTGTGTACATTTTATTTCAGATTGTACAGTACATTTAATAGGTTTTTTGTATTCATAGTTTTATGTTGCAGATTATTCCAAATACTATATTCTAAGACACGTTTATTGAAACTTATCACAGGATTTTTTTCAAGATTTCCTATTGAAGGAAAATTACAAATAATTAAATAGTAAGCTGAGTTAATTAACTTAGAGGGAAATCTCGTGTCCACGAAGTGGGTGCAATCCCTAACTGTTATTAATTGTTAACTTCTTTATCACTGTCAGCTATCTCTTAAAAAAAGAATGTTTTGGACCAATCAACTTTAATTCCCTCTCAACAAATTCACTCAATCATCCACCAATATGAAATAGTACACAGTTCTACTATTTTTATTGATGTTGCATGATATGTTTTTAATCTAAGTATAAATCTATTAAGGATAAGAGAGCTCTTTTTCTGGCTAGTTCATATTTTTGAATACACTAAGAAATAGGAAATCAGTTAATGTTGAAATCAAGTGAACTGCTAAATGAAACAAATTTATTTAAAACAAATAGATCAAAATAATTTGAAAAATAAATAAAATATAAAATTATAGCTAAGCTATGTACTCGTATTAATTCAGTTGTTATCGTCTTAGCTTATCATCCCAAAAGTCTGCTTGGAATTGTTACAATGTAAAATCTAACCATTTCAGCCTTGTCTGGTGTTATGTAAAAAGTGGTTCCAGGCTAGAGCTTTATGTAGTCAAAACGCAAAGTTATGATAAACTATTATGAACAAAATATTTTGCCTATTAAACTGAAAACTAGAGTAGCCACAAGTTTTACGCTAAGCTACAAAACAATAAAAATATAAATTTCAATTTAGATGAAACAGATTTGTCAGAGAGAGTTTAGTGTTGTACTTTACAAGACATTTTAGTATTATAACTGCTCGGTTTTATTACTTACATCAAACACATTTCAAAAATCTATATTAATAACTGCAATGTTCAAGACAGTTTGATATAACATTATAAATGGTCTTAAAATGAAGAGAAATTAAAAACTTAACCTAAGAATAGAAAAATTAAGATTCCATAGAAAAGTCTAAATTAATGGTTAGCAAATGCAGACTAAGGAAATACCATTTACCACATGTAGAGAGCTCTGCAAAACCCACAAAATCACTTAGAGATTTTTTTCATAGTTTATCTGCACTTCTGTTTCCAGTTCTTTAAGTATCTAACAATGCTTATTGTTTTATACTTTCAGGAGAATACGTTCTCAAATTAATTGTAAAAATTGCTTATTAAACAACAGTTCAGAATTAAAAATTAAAATTGGCATTCAATAAAATAATCTTAATACAATTTTAAATATGTAGATTTTAATCACCAGTTGCTTACAAGACCACTTGTTTTATCAAAGCTTTCTCAAGAAAAGCTTTGATCGTTTTAAATAAAATAAATTAAATTGAAATTAACTTCTTGACTCAAAATTAAACTCAAATCAAAAATTAAACTTTTGTATGAAATTCAAATAAAATAAAAATGTCTATTCAAAGTCAAATGTAAGTTTTTTCCGCTTATAAGTGAAGCTATATAAACCTGAAATAAAACTTCACTGAAAACTTCTTTGTACCATGTTTCTCACTTCTTATTACTCTTGGCACAGATTCAAAGTGAAAACTGTAACTGTATTGTTTCAAAAATTATGTACTACAAACTTGAAATCTTGATTTATTAAATTTATTGTGACTGTTGGATATAAAATTTATACTGCAAACAACCTTTCAATAAAATTATAATTGAATACTTAACTTGAACAAATCCTGCTATAAATTGTACTATCTTGCAATTTTACGTTAATAATTCAGTACGCTCCATACTGTAAGTTGATCTGTACTGAATTCTTAATTCTTTTGTATCAGTAAGATATAATATTCTCTGTACAACAGAACTTACATCAAATCTCCTATACGAAAATTGTACCTTGACTATAACATTTCTACTTACGTAAAAACCCCACGAAGAATAATGTTAGAATGGGTGTGTAACACAAAAATTGTATGCCGAACACTGAAAAAAAACCATCAAGAGTCGCGAATCGGAGTTTTTAAAACAAAACCTTACCTAACCAAACTACCTCATCACCGATGCTCTTGATTGGCCTCTGACTATCCAGTCACAACGCTAGAGAAATTAATTGTCAACGGTTCAACCCCTATTGTAACCTGTTATCATAGTCATCTTCCAGTTAACCAGCTGTCTTTCTGTACTACTCCTACCTTTGCGGTCTTGCGGACCCTTTCTTGAGAAATTAAATTTTACCTAAGTATTGATAAATCTACAAAAATATTATTGTATGTTCTTTCTCCCATAGTTATTTATTAATTAAATTTTAGTTTTCCTATGTAGTGAATGCAACACAACACATAGACGATTGCAACACAAACGTAAATAGTATAACACATATAGACTGAATCAAGACTACAGGCTCAATTATTAAACAGGTATTTAAGTTTCATTAACGAAAGCAAAAATCTATTTGCTCCCACACATAAGTATAGGGAATGTATAGTAGGCATATTATGTAATTTCACAAAACTGGTAAAATAAGAAATCCTACAATACTGTATGTTTAACTTATCCAAAAGTTGATAAAAATACATACGGGCTGGCGTTGAATATAAAATATAGTAACGCTTAAATTGGAGAATATCTCAAGCATATGAGTCACCTCTCTTTGATATCTGATAAACCGTAACAACGTTGTATACTGATGGAGATGAGTTGACAATGCAGTAGCCTCATTTAGATGGGATTGAAGGTGTATTTTAAAAATAAATTCTAGAATTAATTCACACATCAGTAAAAATATATGAAGAAAATTTATGCAGGGAAGATAACCCTTTCATTACTGAGCACTGCAGTGTCTAATAATATCAGACGCACCACACAATGCTTTTGTAACCTTTTGTAGTGAACATGATTAACAATAATCAATGGAAACAATTACAATTACTCTTAATATTTGCAGAAAAGTTGCAGTCCGAAAAAACAGTATAAATACTAGTAGTAGTTAACTCATTTCAATTTCACATTATAAATTAACCCTAGAATACTATAAAATGTTAAGTTTCAGAGAATATGATGTTAATATTTTCAAAATTGACTAGCAAGAGCAATTGAAAAGTTATCACTGGTTGCATATTTCTGGTACTGGTGTACTAATACTTATCTGGGCAAGTTCTATAACTTCTACTTTGTTACTTTTCCCATTGCCCCCAAAAAATTGTCTTAAAATAGCCAATTCAACTGATTTTGAGTTTTTGGACCAAAGACCCATTGCAACCCTAATTTCGTATTCTAGCTCTAAGGCAAGTGTTGAATATAATTTGTTTCAATACATTCAATTTTGTATTATTGTACAAGTATTACAAAATGTTCTGGTAAGATTGGAAATGTTGGGCTTTTATAGACCTTAGTTGGCAATCTAGTAGTTATACTGTAGGTATTATAAATCAATACACTGCATAAAAAGTGTAAAATTATATATTCTTATTTGTTACCTAATTTAATAATGTTTTGATTTTGATTCCAGCTTTTAACATCTATTTCATCCTGATTGTACATAATTACTACAGTGAACTGCGTGTGTATGAAGATCATAAACTACTAAATAATTTAAATACTCAACAGGAAGAATCAAGTTAATATATCTCTATGAAAACTGATAGTTTGTGAAACATCGCACCGACTATGTTTTTATATGTGACAAATGAATGAGTCATTATCATACTTAAAATTAATTATGTTTATTAAAATACTTGTTTTGCAATTTTACCACTTGTATTTTTGATGATTGGATTCCAGTTCTATCATATTTTAATGCATTCAAACGGAAATAGCAGTTTATAATAAATTGTATACAATAATTAAGACATTAATAAAAAAGTGTGGATTTGATAATTAATTGGATGCCCACATTGAAAAACTAAACATAAAAAAACAACATTAATAATGTAAAAATGACACTATAAACATAACATTGATATTTTTTGCTAATTAAAAAAAAAACTAAAAAGTCAAATTATATTGAAGCTGTGTTTCAGTAATACATTAGTACAATTAGGGCCGTGGTTAGCATGTGGCGCACCATGGCACCACCTTCCACTGGAATCATCCAAACAAGAAGACCACCAGTATCACTTATACCCCAAAGACCATTACACAACTTTCAAGTCATATCATCCACCTTTGCTTACCTTCTTAGAATTAATATCAACCAGCAATACTTGTGAGAGATTTTAAAGTCAACTCTCACTTATCCAGGAAGATGGGGAACAATGAACAGGCATTGCACAATTAATTCTAAGCTGTCAAAATGGACAGGGAGAGTGTTACCCCTCTTTAATGATTGATCTGTGATTGTTAAACCATTTACGATTTCAAAGGACAGTTATCACCAAACAACCTAGAGGATTTTTTTACCTACAAATTGCATTGCAATATTCACTAGCTTTGTTATTGAGGGTTGAATATGAAAATGTGTATTCTAATTTCCAAACACAAGTAAAACTCCTAAAAAATGGGGCAATTTTGCACATTTACTGTTAGAGCTTACACAAGCTAGCTATCTGTTCAGTCCTATTATATAGTGGAGACTATGACACTCAAGAAACAATGTTTTAACATTATATACTATAGTTAGAGTAGTAGTGATCGATTAAATATAAAAAAGCTCATCTCTCTGTTTGAAATTGGTATTCTTGTAATTTTTTTCCAATCCGACTATCTACAAGGCAGTAAACTTAAAATTTGCAAACAGCGCCTTAACGCATATAAAATTGCAGTGTTATATTTCTATAATTTTGTAAATAGAAAATCAACATTAAAAATAGTTAAAACTCATAACCATACAAACACTTTATTAGTATCACTATGTCTTACAATATATTAAGAATACAGAGCAATTATAATGTTTAAATTACATTTTACTAATTACATTAGGTTACAATACTCAAAATTCATTACAGTGTATAAACAATATATTCTTGAAGCAATTTATTGTCATGAATAGCCAAATCAATAGACAATTTGACATAAACCTTGAACAAGACACCAAAATAAGCAAACAATTTGTCTCAGAGCATCACTGTGTAATTTAATCAAGGCTTACTCATGTTGGGAATACATGTATTAAAAATTTCAATTGTTTGTGAAAATGGGAAACAAATTTAAACATTCAAAGTGTAAATAAAATAATATTTGATTAATTCAGATTTCAACAGTATTAACGAATTTAAAAATGTATAAATTTTATATATAAGAATCAATTTTAAATTACATTAATTTGTGTTTTGAAAGAGTAACAATATAAACTGAATATAAATTGGTATATACTACAAAATCATACTTTAACAGAAAAAGAAATAGTAAATGTAAAGACAAACTTTTGTATATTTTTAAAGTATTAATTGGAAAACTTTTGTATAGAGTTTGACTATTGACAACTAAGAGCTCTGCACTTTGACTTGCCAAGTGATAGTACACAATGAACAGCATTATTAGCAGCTACACTGTACTTCTAGGATAGAGCTAGTCTCAATGTCTGGGCACTTGCCATCAAGTGATGCAGTTCACTCAGTTCAAGAACTCCACTCTAACTACAAGTTTTGTAATCAGCCATCATATCAGAGATTGTTAATGCTAGAGAAGAGATGGTACATCTATGACCAAACAAAATAGGTAAAATCAGCTCATAAGCATATTCTTGAGTGTATCATATACTCATAGCATTATTGGTTTAACATTATAGGCACAGATTTTCATCTATGTAGAGTTGACCCTATGCTATTACTCACCTTTAAGTTTTATTTTTTGCATTCTCTATTTATTTATCAAAATGAAGACATTTTTTCTATACTTGTTTTGTCTACTCTTCACCACTAACAGATTTTTATACATATATTATAATTTTATACACAAGATATTGGGAGGCTCATAACCAGAACAAAGAGGTTCCATTTAAATAATACTTTTTTTTAAATGTCATGTTGCTTTTCAAATGAAAAAAGAAAGAAACACTTCTTTATTGAGGCGAAATTAGGACCACATGGTCCTTTCTTACATTTAACCTCTTACAAAATATGTCTTAATAATGCAAATTAAGGCTAATTAACTAAAACTTACACTTACAGTATTCCATTCACTCTTCCATTCATACAGTCACGATTCAAAGAGTAGCCCCGCCGCCCGCCCCGATCATCCGGTACAGGTATTTTCGTCTCCGCTCCGCCACAAACTGTTTTTGGAGTATTTTTTATATTATTACAAATGTAATAAAGCCTTCCAATTTCTACTTTGTAGTTTAACATGGTAAAAAAATTTTCATGGTACGTAGTTAGGCGCAGGTAGACAAAACTCTTTTGTTCGTGTCCACTATAGCTAGCATAATCACTTTTTGCAAATCAGCTGAGACTGTAATGTCACCTTCACAGTTATCCTTTTGGCACGGTTCACAATAAAGTCTTTTTACTTCTTTTGTGGCTTCAATATATCGCTTCTACAACCTTGCAAAGGATTTCACTTTTTTCCTGAGTTCTTGGCGATAAATATTGTATGATATGTTATGATCATGATATTTTTCTTTGAAGTCACTGGATGAAAGACTCATTGATGTCACTTGGAGGATACATGTTATTTAGGATGTACTCACACCAATAGTGTGCAGGATCAAACCCGTGAATATGATGATGAACCTCATCTTTTTCAAATTAAGTTTGCAGAGTAAGATTTTCCTCGCATACCTGGATGTATTTGGTTTGATAGAGCATTTAGCTATGAGCTTTCTTTTGCAGAAGTTAAGAACAAAAGCCCTTCTGCCCACATAACTTCAATTGTAAAACTGCTAATTAATTTCTCCTATTTTCCAATATTTTCGTGGAGCATTTTAAGAGGCATTGTTCTGCAAAACATGTTAAAATTCTGTTTTTGTTTTTCAAGTCTTCCTGTTTTCAATTTTCTATTATCCAAGCTCTCTAAAATGTTTTTTCATTCTAACTGTTCTCTTTTTAGTTAGTGTTAACGGTATTTCTTCATTATTACTCTGCTCTCTAGTTTAATTTTCATTCACCACAACATCTGTATCAATTTCTTTATTTTGCACTATCATATAATGGGATTTCTATGTTCTCACTGCTACTTTTATAGCACTCTGTTCTATGTTTACTAAGGACAAAACTAGAATCTGGGGGTAGTAGCTGGAGACAGATTCAATTTATAGTGCAACTGGACGAGGGAGGGATCTCTCCTGGAGTGTTCTTTACATCCAAATCAGCATGCTTACACTCCAGGAAAATCATGAGTCAGCCTTGCATCAACTGGTATGCAAGATTGAGAAGGCGCTGGCAGTGAAAGAAAGTAGTCATAGGTGTCTTATTGGACATCGAAGGAGCTTTTTACAATACAGGTGATTGACAATGCTGTCTCGAGACGTGGTATTGATTTTTAAATATTAATTGACTGGATAAGGGCCTTGCTCACAGTCAGGGTGATTACTGCCACTCTTATGGGAGCAAACAATAGTGCAAGGACTACAAGGGGCTGTCTCCAGAATGGTGTCTTTTCTCCTCTTCTGTGGAATTAGTTGTAGATGACCTGCTTTTGTCTCTGAACAATACTGGTGTCTTTGCACAGGGGTACGCAGATGACATTGTAATTCTTGTTAGCGGCAAGCTCAACACAACAGTCACTGAACTGACCAATGCTTCTCTGAACATGGTGTGATGGGATAGGCCTTAGTGTCAATCCCACCAAGGCTGCTGTGGCTGCCTTTACAAGAATGCGTCAGTTGGAGGGTATTAATCCTTTGTTATTAAGAGGCTCTTCCATTAAGTTACAGTTCAAGGTCAAGTACCTGGGTGTAATCCTTGATAAGGTCCTGAATTGGAGACCCCATCTGGAAAGGCTTATCGCCAGAGGGAAATGGTCTTTAATTCAATACACATGTGATAGGTGGGTCTTGGGGTTAAAACCAAAAGTGGCACAGACACTGGAATTGTGGGAGTGAGACCATGTAGGGAGTTTGTGGTCCCTATGGGTCCTTATCCACCACAGTCTTTCAGGCAGAAGTTACAGCCATTATGGAATGTACTCGTGAGAATCTTTGTTTGCGGTGTATAGGAATAAGACAATTAGCATTTTCAAAGATAGCCAGGTAGCATTGAAGGCGTTGAACTTTTGTGTATTCAACTCCAAACACGTACCCATGAGGAATCACTTCTGGCTGGTTTATACCTTCCAGTTGAACCCACCACTGGGCACAGCAAAAACCGATGTGTCACTTAAATCTGGGCAACCCTATGGATGTCCAGGAGAGGCACATCACTAACCGCAAATGTCGAGATTCTGGAGTTCATGGGAAATTCAATAGGAGATGACTGTTGGAGTTGGTGGGGTTAGTTCCCTAACCTCAGAGGTTCTTGCTAGCCTCTAAAAAGGGTGTACCACCCCCGGCCTAATTTGACTGGAGAGGCTGGTTCAGAGCTGGCCTTCCCTTCTTCCGGGGAGACATGACTTTGAGATGTAGTGCCCTAATTCTTCTTCATGGATCTCAATAGGAGTAGGCCCCTACTCCCTAACCTTACACATCCTGAATATCCTGTCACTCCGGAAGCAGAAGAAAGGTTCTTACAGGACTAAGTGCAATTTATAAGCTTCTTATCCTAAAAGAACAAAAAAAAAACTCCAAACATGTCTAGGACTGCTATCAAGTTGGTCATGAGGGGATCTCTGGGAACGAAAGTGCTAATGTCCTGGCTAACTTGGGCTCAGCACCCAATATGGTGGGACCTCAACCGTTCTGTGGCATTTCTAGGTGTGAATCCTTTGGGGCTGTCTCGGAATGGGTTCATACTGAATATGAGAGAAGGTGGAGGCTGCAGAATGTTTCTAGAGTTGCATTCCCCTAGAGTGGTGTCTGACCTTCTCTCACTTAGTACATCAGTGTACATCAGATTATGGGTTTGATTACGGGACATGGTCACCTGAGGAAGCATCTTCACAGAGTTGGTAGCCTTCGGGAGGATCCACTCTGTAGAATGTGTGACAAACAGGAGTTTCGACAAAGTTTCGACAACACCATCTTTGGTACTTTTGACAAGGGTGGCAAATTTCCCCAGGAGGACCTGATTGATTGTTTTCGGTGGTATGTAGAACTGCTGAAACCGTAGACTGATTGGCCTCATGGTATGCTTCCGGGGTGCAGAAAAAGCCCTTGAGACTTAAGTGCAAGGCAATAGATGAAGAAGTTGACAAAGAATAACCAGTTACTGCATTTCTGTCAAGCACACCTAGTAGCCTGGCTAGAGTATATTGCATTTATGACATGGAAAATTAGGAGGAAAGGTTTACTGCATTTTTAGTAATTAAAAACCATACAGATAATCTTCCTTGTTAGAGTGATATGCATATCACCTGTATACAAGTTTCTACTGGCACTTATATAATATGTTCTTCATGTGATTCTGGACAATAACTTCAGGTATTTTACAGTTCAATACAATCAGTCCCATTCAGATGGAAAACCCCAAACTATAGTGTAATGTTTAAACACCTTCACTGCTACCTATATGAAGAAATGTGTGGACTTTTCTTATGTTCTGCACCCACATCACTCATTTTAGATTTTACCACTAATAAATAATAATGTTAGTACATACAAAGCACACAGTGACACAGCTTATAACAACAAAAAACACTAACAAACATAACCTCAAAATCATTAACTGACTGTAAAAGTGGCAGCAAAAAATGTCGCTGCACGAGGGTCACGAGTGCACCAGCAGCTCATTATTGATTAAATATGTTCACCACTACTATGGATGCACAAGTGTGCTTGGCATACCAATGACGCACATGTGAGCCCATAAAATCAGTAGTTGTGTTCCTGCATGTGAACATGTTTAAAAAATAATTCAGATTACAATTCTAATTACTCTGATTTGTAATTAATATCATAATTAAATAAAACTTTTCATAAAATAATAAAGGATTTTTATATAAAAAGACCAAGATCATAATGTACATATTTATACATGTATTTAATACGAAAATATATACAAAACTCCTTTCAAATTATAAATAATAACTATTAATAATACAATTATTAACTAAATAGTAATTAGGAACTGCTTCCTTTTGAGTGCCTTTTCCAAAATTTCTTCACTTCATCATGCCCTTGCTTTGTCACCACCTACAAGAAAAACACATTTAAATAGTATTTCACTAGCATAACAATTAATAATAAATAAAACAATAATTTATTTATTATTTTTCAATATTTACAGTCAACCTGAAATGAGGTGCTTGAAAAATACATCATTGCATCATTGTCCCAAACATTCACGAAAAGTGAGTGATAAACCTCAATAGTAGGTACTCTATTTTACAAAATGTGTGGATGGAAAATTATTTTACATGGTGGTAAATATTTATTTGGCGTTAGTTTAAGAAGTATATTCCCAACAATACATAAAACCTGTAATGGTAACCCGTTGCACTTGAAGAAATTTTGTGAAAATGGAAGGCAAATGCATTTATATTTTAGATGTTAAATTAAATATCCAATTACAGACTCAACATAAATATTTTTGTTTACTTTTCAAAAATATTTATATACATGAGGATGTACGTACAAACAGATTGTAATAAAATAAGATCATATCTGAACAAATTCGGCATGTATCTATTCCATAACTGACCTACACAATTTTGAAAATATTTCACAAACTGCATGTTTTAGTAACAAATATATGTTTTATGAACTACTCTAACAAAAATTGTGATCAATGGTTCATAAGTTACTGTCAGTTGATTTGTTTGATTCAAATATATATAATATATATACCGTAGGTAATTTTTGTCTACCTCTTCTGATAACCCAACATCTTTAGTGATTATTACACAAATGGATAGGAATGGGTAATAACTGATAAGACTAATGAGTTACTTAGTTGACCGAGTCTTTTGACTATTCGCCACGGTCAATACCATTGACCTATTCACCCAATTTATACACTTTTCTTCAACTTTTCAGGTTATCTAAAAACTTAATCAACAGAATGTTCTAAATATTTAATAGTGTTATGGTAATGATGTATTGTATTAACTTATAGTAATAATCAGACAATATTTTTAAATCACTCCAAATTAATAATTTCAATGTTGTATGTATATTATATACCAATGTTCACCACAGTTAAATTAAAAATATTACATTAAGGACCTGAAAGATAATTGAATGTAATTATGTATCTTAACTGTAGTAAACTATAGTTATATAGGTTCCCGCTGACAAGTATTGTACTTAGTGGGGCCTCAGAAATGTATAATTTCTTGAATAAATGTAATTCAATTCAATTTAGATATATATATATATATATATATATATATATATATATATATATATATATATATATATATATATCTAAATTGAATATATATATATATATATATCCACACATAGCACCTCCAAGCTATAAAATTGCAATCTTGAATAAACTGTGATTGAAATTATTACATAGAATGTATTGTTGGTATATTTTAAAACAGTTTATTTTTAATTTTAAGTGAAGTCTATGTCAGCCCAATTGTTTTTATACAAAATTCAACTTTACAAAATAAATCATTTATGTTTAACGAAAATCTGTAATAAAAGCGTATGCTTTCTAACATGGGCTAATTCTTAAAAGGTAGATTATTAAATACCTGATAATATATGTGAGCATACTTTGAAATGCCAAAAATCTAAATAAAATAAAGCACACACTGTAAGTACAGTAACTCAGCTGAAAAGTATGTTGTGGCACATGCTCGTTAGAGGAACATCATTATGATTTTTAATGGCCTCTGACACTCAAACCTAAAGGTGTAATGTATGGTCAATGAATGAACGCGAACGCTTGCTGCTTCGTTTACTTAAGTATTTGAAAAAATAAGACAGTTTGCGTCCCGGTAACAGTTATGTCAGGATGAAAAAGTCAGGTCTGTCCCGACAAAATTGGGATGGTTGACAATCCTGATTCCTAATGAATTTCTAACCTACGTTTCCTGACAATCCTTTGGTTAACTGAAAAGTTATTACTGCAACTTCTCACGCTGTACTACAAGCTGAATTTCGACCCATCACCATAACAGTGACCATCACTTTGTGATCAGACTTTTTATAAGATTTTAACTCAGTACCTTGAGAAAGTAGATGTAATAAATCTGCACCAGATTTGCTTTGACGATGGCTGTGTTAATTTTGCATTATTTTCTCAGAGGTATGATCAAAGTTGGGTAAGTAAAGTACATGACAGATCTCTAGGTATTGCAAAGGCGCTTTAGCATGCACTTTTTTGTATAGTATTAGAGTTTGAAATGCAAGTTGAGGAATCGTAGGTTTATCATGTGGGCCATGGTGTAAGGCGAGATGATCCGTTGAGATTGATTTTATTTTGCCTGTTTTTAGAAATTTTTTGTAGGAATATATCATAAGTTATCGAATAAAATTGAGATCAATCAGGTAAATTCTTTGGTTTTATTAATGAATTTAAGGGGGTTGTTCTGCTAACTTTTGGATCGAGTGAATATATGACATTGGCACACACTAATTTCTTAATATTACTGAATCAAAACAATATAAAAACAAAATAAATCAGAATGGTTTCCCTGCCTTATATTGTCACCTAATGATAAAAGTTCCAGTTATTGCCAAATTTTGCTTATAGAATATTGGCATGTTTTCTTGAAACCGATTTGCTTTTCCTGACAAAGTGTACACTAAACACTTTGTACTATCAGATGCAACATGCAGCTTATTCTATTTTAAATGCATTTATGATAAGATAGGACACACGAATATACATATACAGAAATGCTAATAAGTGAAAAATTCTAAAATTTTCAATTTTTGGCACACTTTAAAATAAAACAAAATTTCACATATTGTTCATTATTCTACGATCTGATCCAAATTATTAACTTGATTTCAGCACTGGTTGAGAACAAACAGCTACAAGAACCAGAATAAGAATAAAGCTTTGTGTTCTTAACACATTTACTGCGGGATGCTCGTCATGCGAAACGACGTGGTGGACGAGCGAGCTCGGCATACGGCAGCTTCTTTCATATTGCCTCAGTGTGAGCTGAGCAGTTGCCTGGGAAGGCTGTAACACTCATAGTGAGGTGTGCCTGTTTCGATGAGTCAGTTGGTGCGATTCGTCGCCGGTTCGCCATTTTCGTTTGTTGTGTATGCTTTGCGATATTGTGTGAGTGGAATATAGTGTCTGTTGACTGTGTAAGTGTATGTACTCATAATGGAGAAAGACGATAATTTTTCATCTGATGAAGACAATGAGTTGCAATGAAATGCACTTTCTCCAGGTTGTTGTAGTAAATTCTTTTTACCTGTACAACATGTACAACTCAGACTGTCCCTGTATGACTTCCGAGTTCGTGTTCTTGAAGAGCTGCTCCGTCCAAAGGAAGCCCCACTGCTCATCACACCGACGCGCAACCGCATGCATCGTCTCTCCAAACTACAGAGCGCAAAGGAAACGGCAAGTCAGTTACCCAGAGGTGCCGCGTTTGCTACCAAGAAGGCAAGCGTAAGGAAACAGTGTACTATTGTGCAGTGTGCCCTGACGAATCAGGTCTGTGTGAACTCAGTTGCTTTGATAAGTATCACAAGGACAAATAATTAGTTTTTAGTCTTTGGCGGTGGGTGGGGATGTATATAGTTTTTTCTAATTTTTACTCCGGGAGGGGGGAGTGTTAACTGTTTTTGATGTTGTATATTTTTTAAACTAATATGTAATATATAAGTGTAAATGATGTACTATTTACATGTAATTCATGTACTATATATGTGTAATTCTAGAGTCTGTGCCGAAACCTAGTGCGCTGCGAGCACATACAACACATGGACCGGCACCCGGTGCGGACAATGAGCAGACTCGGCACGATATGATGTCACCCGTTCCGGCCAATGAAGCTTCCGGGATACCTTGGAAAACCCTTTCGGCTATCCTGACTCCGTTTTGGGTACTTAAAAAACAAAAAAATTCCTGCATTTTCTTTCGCTGGTAATTTTGTCATCTGCAGTGAATGTGTTAACTTTAATAATGTAAACTTCTCTGTCCTGAATATAAATTGTTTTGATAACACAAATTTTCCCTTATTCCTTTCAGATTTGTTTTATTCAAATTCCCTGGACACAATTCCTTTTACACCAATATGACAAGAGTAACTCTGTAGATGGTTAAATTTCACAAGTGGCTACTCAAATTTCAACATCAGAGATTAACTGACAGGTTGTGCTAGATGCCTGACTAACGTCTACACTCCCTGAACCTACCATTGTTCGCCTTCTATCATTCTGCCATGTGAGTACGCCTAGATCCTGAGCATAGTCACGCAGGATGTCGAAGTCGGCCTGTGACAAGAACTGGCTGTACAAAACTCCCTCCGTGAAGATGAATCTGTCCCTCTCATTCTCCCAAAGCTGTATCTGGTCCACCACAGTGGGAGGGAGGGTCGGAGGTCCTGCTGCCAGCATGCGGGGATGAGCATGAAGCCGCAGAAACCCTACCATCTGCTGAGCAGTGATACCACTACGCAACGCCATTCTCACTGAGTCACGAGTCAAAATGCCAACTGCCAAGTTTGGAAACCTGTGGATGGATACAACAAAATATATTGGTCAATTAAAAACCACGTGTGGTTAGGAGAAACCAAGCTGAAACTGAAGAACAAAATTTTATGCTATCCCTTTTAATGTACTCCCTTCCTTGTCTCTACACCACTCCATTTGAATTCTCCACAGTGCATAGCACTACTGCAGATAATTTTTTGTAATCGATTGGTAACTTCCATCGCTTTTTTTTAATCCTTCAACAGTCTCAAATCTTCTTTCTGTAAAAATTGACTTGACTTTAGAGAACAATATAATTCCCAGGAAACCAAGTCAGGTGACTAGGGTGGATGATCTAAGACGAGGATGTTGTATTTGGTGTAAAAAGTCACAATTGACAAAGTAGTGTGACCTGGAGCATTGTGGTAGAGGATTCACTACTTGCATTTTCACAAATTATTCCATTTTATCCTTACTTGATCATGTAGGGTAGTCAGGATGCTAATGTACTAATACATGGCCCTGATAAAGGAACCCTGGATTTGTAAGCGTAAAGTTTCGGGGCTTTCCATAAAATGAGTTTAAATTGTTACCCCTGTTAATGGCAGAGCTTTTATTGCTGTAAGCAACAAGGTGTTCTGGAATTTTGTTCCTGGGATTTCTCCACCGTCATGTTGATTAGGACTGGCACTGGACAAACCCTGATGATGTGCATTCCACACCCTCCAGAGAGATGGCTGCTTTGGAGAATCATGCTGGGAGGAGTGGTGTGGAAATAATAATTGGCAGCGATGCTAACTCGCATAGTGAGCCTTGGAGTAGCACCAACATAAACAGCAGAGGTAAGTCAGTTCTGGAGTATATAATGGCCTGAAATCTAGTGATAGCAAATGTGGGTAATGCTCCTACATTTCGTATGTGGACGCCTAAGAAGGTGATACATGTGACCATGATAACAGGGGCTATGGTTAATCGGATACATGGTTGGCGTGTGTCTGATGAGCATTCCCTCTCTGATCATGCTTACATCTGCTTTAAAATAGGAGAAAGACTTGAAAAAGTTCAATATAAAAATCTTAGAAATACAGACTGGGTGTCATAAGGAAAACCTAAGGGTACAACTAAAATCTGACAGTAGTAACCAGAAACGGATTCACAATACAGTACAGCTGGACAAATTTGTCAACAGTCTGACTTCTGCAATCGTGGATACAATCGATCTTAGCTGTTCTGTTATTAACAGGAGGAGATCCAAAGCAGCCTATTGGAGTTCTGCTAGCTTTTGGAATTAGCCTCTTTGAGGAAGAGAGTCTGGGTTTTATTCAGGAGAGCAAACATTTTGCTATTTTGCTTAGAATGCAGGTCTTACCTAGATCATTTTGTGTGGAGTAGATGTTTACTTTGTGAGGAGTGAGGTAACCGTTCTGGTAGTGTTCAAGCTCAGCATTGCCACCAGTACAAACATGATCAATTTCAGCAAGCATGGGAGCCGGTTTTAAAACGTATTGTTATATTTGATGAGATGTGGGTAAATCACTACACCCCTGGGTCAAAAATGGCAAGTAAAGAGTGGCGGAGAAAGGATGAAGGTTGCCTTGTGAAAGCCAAAACCTATGCCTCTATGCTGGAAAAGTCCTTGCAACAGATTTTTTGGATTCTAGGATAATTTTATTGGTCAGTATGGTTAACGTACAGTGAACGCAACATACTACTGTCAGTTGTTAAGGTTGGCAAAAGCCGTCTATCGAAACAAAAGTGTAGACATGCACCCCATCAGAGATGTCATTCTCCTCCATGACAACAGGCCACAAGCTCCATGGGTTTGACAAGGGATACACTGGCATATATAGGCTGGAAAACCCTTGAACACCCTCCTTTAGCCCTGACTTGTTTCCCTTTGACTATTTTTGTTTAGGCCTATCAAGGAATCACTGGGAGGAAAACCATTTGAGTGCAATGAAGAAGTTGAGGAGCACGTGTGCAATTGGCTTCCAAATCGCCCTTAAACTTTCTGAAATACTGAAACTTCCAAATCAGTGGCAAGATAGTGCAGACAGTACATGAAGATTATATTGAAAAATGTTATAAAACAATAATAAGTGTTTATGGTTATCAAATAAAAATTGTTTAATTATGTTTGTATTGGATTTACCTATCGTAATTATGTTAGCTATTAGAAACTATATAGTTTTCTAGATACTTTTTTTGTATGGACAAAAGCTTAATAAACAAGATATTGAATACATAAATGGCAAGCCTCACAACAATACATAATTTAAATTATTAAGTTTACTAGTTCAGGAGTTAACTAGTACCCAATTCCTTCTGAGTGAGTCCCCATTTCTTTATTACCAATATGACTACAGACAGTAAGACATGGGATGTAAAACATAATATGTAGGAATTGAGATCTTAGAATGATTGAAATTGGGGAATTTATGAAATTATGTTTCAATCCTATATTTTTATCCACTCAGTTTGTTCCTATATATGTTTGTTGTTTATGTGAATATAAAATTATTTATGTTGGGTAATTGAGTCTGAATTTTCAAAAGTCGATAAATGCAATAACACATCTTAAATAATAATGTATTACAGATAAAATCATGTGTTATTTGTCTTCTTTTCAGTTTCACACCACACCATGAACTTGTTGTGCACAATTTTGATTGGTTCTATAAAAAAACTATTAAGGGTAAAAAATTATATTTTGCGGAAAAAATTTCATAAATAATAAAATTAATATATAAAACTTCTTATTTTTTATTTTTGTACTACAGTGCGGACTTGTAGCATACATTTTCAATTGGTTTATAAACAATACTATTAAGGCACGAAAATTAATTTTTGCTGCACAGGATAGCACAACGTTCATTGAAAAATTCCTATCTAAAACTAACTATTTGTTATTTTTATACTACAACGTTAACTTGTAGTGCACATTTTAACTGGCTCTGTAAAAAAAAAAAAAAAAAAAACTATTGAGATACAACAAATATTTTTGTACTACAAAAAGGCACAACATTTTTACAATAAAATGTACATATGTAACTCTTATTTGTTACTCTCGCACTACAGCATGAACTTGTAGTGCACATATTTTATTCGCTGTAACGGTAAAGACGCTAATATTTCCCCAACGGAATGCAGAAAGTGATTTATCACTGGTGTAAAGGTATAGAATTTAATGGTGAATACATTGAAAAACAAGTATAAGATCCTCTTTAATATACTCTAAGAAATGAAAATGAAAAGAAAAATGCCTTTCTAAGGCGGAGTTAGACTAATTTTGCTCTTAAGCTTTTTAAACTGTCCATCCTAACTAACCTTTGAACCTTAGAGAGATTATTAAATGATCCCTACCTCGTATTTATTTCAAAACACTAAGGTCTACATTATAATAAACTAAATAGAATCAACTCACCTATACAACATCTCACAGAAAAGTGCCAAGAGAGCCACCTTCAGATTGGAATCTGTGTACGCGTAGACTCTGTAGTTTGTCTCTACAATGATATAACCTTCTCGCTGCAGGTCTGTGGGTGACCCAGTCTGTCCTGATGCCATGTTCAAAGCCAACCTTGTAGGGTAGAACCTTTTCTCTTTCCTCTAGAAAATCAATAAGTGTTGATAGACATAAAAGGGAAGGTAAGATTTGTATCAAATTATATCTATAAAAAATTATCTATAGAAACTACAAAATAAAATTTAAGGTACACAAATACAGTACAGACTAAATCATAAGTTAAATGATCATACTAGTTAGTCATCGTACTGTGTAATGTTGTAATGGCAGTTGCAAAAATAACTTCTTAATTTGCTTTCAGTGGTTGGCATAACTACTAGTTAAAGTTTCAAGCCATCTGTTACTTCCATTAAAAACCGCAGGTTGTTTCTGATTTTTAAATGTAGCTCATAGATTTTCTATACATGAGGGTTGTAAAGAAAAGAGTATGTTTTATAATATCTTGTCATAATTTCTATCAAGATGTTATAATTTTCATTACACAAAACAATCATCTTCTTCAACCTCTTTACTTTTACTTCTTTTTGTTCAAATGATAAAAAGTTTACAACTCTACAAAAGATGATTGAACGATTATCTGCCTAGCCCAAGATAATTTCTTTTTGCCCCTGCAACCTTCATAAAAATGTTTGTGTCACAACTAAAGTAAAGTTAACCCTTTGACAAATACTCCCACAAAAAATTTAGGATCACACTACGTGCCATCTGCGGTAATCCTGATAGTCATGCTTGAAGGGCTAGCTATGGCACTAAATAGATTTCATCATAACGTTTTGTGATCAATAATCTCTCGCCTGGATTACGTAAGCGATACAGCGGAATGGATAAAAAACAGTTTCAAATAATGTAATGTAATGAAATGGATAAAAAACACTTTCAAGTAGTTTCTGGTGTTACCACTAGATCACAGTTATTAATTTTTTATTTCTTTTTACTTCCAGTTTACTGCCATATTAATTTGTTCAATCAGTTGTCCCAAATAATCAGCTGATTCTATTCCTGTTTGTTTACAATTTTTCATTATATTTGATATAATTATGTTGTAACCTAATGTTTATGTTATCAGTTAACCTGATAGCTTGTAAATTTTTATTGTTTTAAACTGAGAGTGAATAAACATGAGTGTTTGTTAACTAATGACTGTGTAAATGCATGAGTGTAGTTAGTGCAATTAATTTGTGTAATTATTGATGACGTGTAAATTGGTAAGAGAAAGACCTTGAAACAAATTTTTAGCTGAGATTTTCATAAACGAGGAAAATGACTGCAACAGTGTTGAAAATGGATGGACAAAGACACACTCATTTCTATAGTTTTTGATTGCAATTTATTTAAAAAATGTATGTTGGCAAATTATTCCAAAAGCTCATTTCAAAACCTGATATAAACATAGCTCTTTGTTGGAAATATTCTGCAACTTTCAACTGTAGTAAACTGATTTCCAAGCTATGTATGTTACACACAACAACATAATAAAAAAAACCTTATTACTACCAAAACAAAAAAAAAAAGTAAGACAGTGAGAAAATAAAAAATAAATATGTAATTAATGATGCTATCAAAATAAGTTTACCTTGCGTTGATAAACAAGACCAAATTCTCGAAGATGTTGAAGAAACATGAGAAGGCCTTCACTCATACCCTCAGTGCTGTAATCCTGCAGGAAAAATTTAAAAAACCTTATTTACTAAAAAGCTAATATTCTGATACAAAATACAAAGAAAACCTATTTAGCTAGAAATCTTTTGAGAATTTTCAAATATTCCAATAAAATAATAGTTTAAAAAAATACAACTCTCGAAATAGAGTTATAATATGGTTTATGGCCAGCGCACATAGCAGCAGATGGGTATGTCTTCAGGTTGATGTTTTGGATGAGAACCTAAACATATTTTTTGGATGAGAACCTAACCTGTTCTGCTACTCATCTACAGTAATCCTGCAATGGCATCAAATGTCTGGGTGAGAGAGGAATTTCTGAAAAGATATTTTGAGGTTAGAGGTTACCATTATTAATTTGAGTGATATAAAAAAATAAATAATAATTATGAAATGCTTACCACAGTAAGAATACTAACCTTATTGCCTTATGCAATCTAGTTTTTACTGTGATTGCTAGATAAGTGTATTGTAATTAATAAAAGTTGTATTGATATACACATTTCAAAATTACATAAGTTTCTTTAAAACTCTTATTAATTTATGCAGAAAATAATAATAAAGTACTTACACTTAGATTACATATTGAATTTGAAAATAAAATTGGAAAACATAAATCAAAATAAATTTATTAAAGAATACATTTAATCAAACAATGATCAAAATTGTACAAATCTAAAGACTAATTCAACCAAACTGTTAAGAAAATGAGTTTAATGTATGAACAAGACAAAACGTTCCCTTGCAGACATTCTCTAGATCGTCCCCAGAGTGGTTTAAACATATTCATAGAAACAGATGGATTTATGTGTGTGTTGGCACATTTGATAAGCAAGGGAGCTATTTTTCATCCATCCGTCTGCTACTGTGTGCACTGGTCTTTACAAAAACTGTCAATATTCAAAGAAATGATGAGAGTCAATGTGACGAAAACTTGGCACAGCACGATGATAAGACTATGTTTAATGATACAAAAATGAAGAAAAAAACATTGCAGAAAATGGAGAATAATAATGTAAAAATAAGTAATGTTTTGGAATTATGGAATGTAATAAATTGGAATCGAACAAAGGGAATATAAGGAAAAGAAAAGATTGTGTAATTGTTTATGGTTTAACATTTAAAACTGACAATCACTTTACAAAATCTAGAATAATACCTTGTATTTTATTTGAGTTGATTAAGCTATTTTTATGATAGGTGTATCAAGGATGTTTGTTAATTAGTCACTTTTAGGACAAAAAATGTGACTAATTACGTGCAATAGACGTTATGTGTTAAAAACTTGTACTTGAGAAATAGCTTAATATCCTTGTTTATGTTTTCATGGCTCCTTAAATTGTGAATAAAGTTAAGTATATCATGAAAAACACACACAATATCTCATTTACTAACTCAGACACAAGGTAGAGTAAGGGAACTAAATCAATCAATGTTTTATTGAATACCTTGCCTTGCCCAAGGTACTGAAACTGAGCTGGAAGAGAAATGTGAGACACTCTACCAGGTCCAGGCCTCGGGCCTCAACAGTATCCAGGTACTGGAGGATAAAATACCAAACTTGTGCTGGGGTGTCCAGCAGCAGGAACTGAAAAACCCCTCTCTGGTGATAACAGGACTTCCATCATCTTCGTCTCTGCAAGTCAAATAGGTCAGGCTATAGAAGTTGAGCTATGGTGTCTCTAACACTATGGTGAGACAAATTTTTATAAGAAGTTTAAGAAAGGAAGGGATAATTAATAAAATTAGTAAAACAAGTTTTGAAATGGACTGAGGAAATAAATGGACCTTTTGAAAATATTCATCTCAAAAAATTAAAGATATGGTAAGAGTCTGATTAACTGTACTAAACAAATAGGGATATGTAAAAACAGATATGTAAAAACAAAATGTCAGATAATACTTTGATTGTATTAATAAAAATATCATAATTTACAAATCTAAAGAAAAACTCAATGTTTGATTAAATGAGTTTAATGTTGGATTTCTTTATGACAAGATATTATGTGACTTGCAGACACTAGACCCAGAAACTGCAACTAGATAGATGATTCTAACTGTATGTTTATTGGTCAAATTGATAAGCAAGGGCCAGTAGATCCATCCACAATGGTGTTTCCACAACCTAACACATCACAAACAGACCTGGTATTTTCAAAGTAGTTTTGTGAATACTTCCGAAAGGGCTATTAATTATTTTCGAACAGTCTTAATGATAACAAGATTATCTTGTATAGTCGGAATTTGGAAAATCGGTCATCTATTGCATATAATAAAAACATAAATTAGAGTGGTGATTTAGATCGCCTAATCTAAACCCTCTAGATAATTTCTCATGGGAAAATTTAAAACAAGAAGCATATGTAACCTTGTTTATGTAATACAGCAAACAGTGACAATCACTTTACAGAAGCTCAATGAATACCTCCTGGTGGATAAGCTATTTTTATGTAGGTGTTCAGAGATTGTTACTACATGGTGACACACTGTCAAACAATAGAAACAACACTTTTGTACACAACTTATTGAAATTGTAAATACTTCTACAAAATCATAGTAATGTCTGTTGTTGACGTTTTCATGGCTCCTTAAATTAGGTTGTGCCAAGTGAGTCACTCATGAAAAAGTGTCACAAAACCGTTACTAACTCCGTACAGTGGGTCCGCCGCACGGGATAAAGCAGATAACTATGTTTATATGGAAAATACGTTACCTTGATTCGTCATTTACAACAACTACAACAATAAAGGTAAATAATGTATACACTTATATTTCAGGCCTCGTAAACTATGATTGATTGATTAATTGTTAGATTGACACAAAAGTTGAGAAACTGAGTTATAGGTTATGTCATACTATTGACAAAGTAAAACAATAAAGGTAAATAATTGTACACTGATAATTTCTTATCGTAAACTATGGATTGATTGATTAATTGTTAGATTGACACAAAAGTTTGAGAAAGAGTTTATAGTTATGTCATACAATTGACAAAGGATAATTAAGTAAATTATTAGTTTAAATCACTCTGCAATCAATGAAATCAGTCGACTGAGAAGAATAAATGGGTATTGCTAGTCAAATTCATCTCAAAATAAAAATTATAAGATATGGTAAGAGTCTGATTAACAGTGCGACCAAACAAACGAAATAGGGATATGTAAAAACAGATATGTAAAAAACAAAATGTTTACAAGATAATACTTGATTTGTATTAAAAATATCCTAATTTTCAGAAAAACTCAATGTTGATTAATAACTTTTTTTCTTTATGCAAGATATTATGTGACTTACTACCCAACTGCAACTAATAGATGTGTTCTAACTGTATAGATTTATTGGTCAAACTAACAATGGCCAGTAGATCCATGCAAACACAATGGTGTTCCACAACCTAACACATCACAAACAGACCTGGTATTTTAAGGGTAGTTTTGTGAATACTTCCGAAAGGGCTATTAATTATTTTCGAACAGTCTTAATTAACAAGTTAGCTTGTATAGTCGGAATTTGGAAAATCGGTCATCTATTGCATATACATAAAAACATAAATTAGAGTGGTGATTTAGATCGCCTAATCTAAACCCTCTAGATAATTTCTCATGGAAAATTTAAAACAAGAAGCATATGAAACCTGTCTATGTAATACAGCAAACCCAGTGAATCATGGAAGAAGCTCAATGAACACCTCCTGGTGGATCCCAAAATGTTGTTCAGAGATTGTTACTACAGGGTGGCACACTGTCAAACAATAGAAGGACAACACTTTTGTACACAACTTATTGAAATTGTAAATACTTCTACAAAATAATAGTAATGTCTGTTGTTTTTACCTTTTATTTATTGAAATTCTAAGTTGCCGTTGTATAAATAATGGACTTTCACAATTGTTTATTGATGAAATGAAATGAAATATTTCTTTATTTGAGGCGAAATTAGGGCCTCATGGCCCTTTCTTACATTTAACCTCATATAGTAGCTATAACAAATATTCTTATTTTTTTTAAAATAATAATAAAATTAAATATTTTGCTGTAAACATTTTAAATATGAATAACAAAAAGTACAACTTTATTGAAGAATATAAACTAAAAAATATATAATGATTAAAAAGGTATATAAACTCTTTTTAAACACATACTCAAACAAAAATAATAACATATACTAGTATGTAATGAATATTACAAACACACTACCCTCACACACACACTACTCATGCCAGTGCAACTGCAGCGAAAGAGACCTATGCCGACCCCGCCCCAACCATCCGCCCCAGATAGTGCTCCCTCAGTGACACCACGAACCGAGGACGACTCTCTAAGGATGTTATGGTACGAGGAAGGGAATTCCACAGTCGACATGCCATTACTACAAAAGACTTGTCATATACAGTAGTTCTGTGCAACGGCATGCGGAGCACAGACGAGCCAGAGCGAGTTCTATCCACACCACTTTGAGAGACAAATTGGAAATCGTTTAAGAAATAATTTGGAAAGCCAGAATTTAAAATTGAATGGACCAATGTTAAGATTTTTATTGATCTGAGGTCATTTAACTTCAAGATCTTTGAATTAATATAATAGGGCGTTATACGCTCATCCCTCCTGAGATCAAATGCATATCTCATACAATAATTTTGGGTTCTCTGGAGTTTTTCACCCAAAGCCACAGTCATGTCATTCATCACACTATTACAGTAAGAAAAATGAGGCAGTATGAGTACTTTAACCAACAACAGTTTTATGTGAAGCGGCAAAAACCTCTGCAGTTTTTTCAGGGAATGTATTGATGCAAAAACTTTCTTACAAGTCTCTGTCACTGCATCAGTCCAGCTAAGAGTACAATTTATTGTCAGTCCTAAGTTCTTAACTTTATCGTAATAAGATAGTACACTTCCATTCACAGTAACGTTACGTATAGATGTAAAATCGATCAAAGATCGAGAGCGGTAATGAGAAATCACAATTGGTTTAGTTTTTTCGTGGTTTAGTTTAAGTCCATGTTTACTAGTCCAGTCCAGTACATTTTTTATATCAGAGTTGATCGTGGTAATGCCATCATCGATTTGGTGTGTGTTAACGTGGACATATATCTGGAGGTCATCAGCATACATGTGGGACTTGCAGTGTATCAGTACCGTGCTCAAGTCATTAACGTACAACACAAACAAGAGAGGACCAAGTATGGAACCCTGAGGAACACCACACTCAACACTCAGCCAGTCGGATGTTATGTCACCTACCTGTACACACTGCCTTCTGCCAGACAGATAAGACCTCAGCCATTTCAGGACATTTTCTGAAAAACCAATGATTCTCAATTTTGCCAATAGTAGTCTGTAGTTTACACAATCAAAAGCCTTTGAGAAATCAAAGAGTGTCAGTATTGTGCTTAGTTTTTGGTCCATTGCGAATCGTATATCGTCAGTGACTCTCAGCAAAGCAGTTTCAGTACTATGTCCTGGTCGAAATCCTGATTGTAAATCATTTAGAATGTTATTTCGTGTTAAGTAATCAGTAATCTGGCAGTGCACAATTTTTTTGAGGCCTTTGGATAGAGCAGGCAGAATACTAATGGGTCTGAAGTCTTGGCAAGATGTTGGAACTGAGGTCTTGTTCAATTGGCGGACAATAGCAGACTTCCAAAGTGAAGGGAAAATACCTTGTCTCAGTGACATGTTGAAAATGTATGTGATTATTGGGAGAGTTGCAAAAAGAATGTTTTTTTATTAATTGGATTTTAATGCCGTCAGACCCTTCAGCATTACTGCCAATACGGCGAATGGCTTTCAAAACATCCGATTGTGTTACAGGTTTGAAAGTAAATTTTTCATGTTCGTGCCGATTGATAGGTATATTTAGAAGTTCATTAACATAATCCGAAACTTGGTTTGTATTGACAGTCTAAGAACAAGAAACAAAATATAATTATTAAGATCATTTAAGGATAATTGGATCAGAGGAGAAGCGCGGTCTTTGCCCAAACCTAGTTTCCTAACATTGCGCCACAAATCACTAGATGTCTGTTTCTTTTCAAACAGTTTACGTGTGTATCTCAGTCTGGAATTTCGTAGAAGTTGTTTGACTCTATTCCTAATTTGTCGATATTGAACCATTAAAACGGGGTCACGAGCTCGTCGAGCTCTCCTATACAGGGAATCACGTTGAGCCATCAAGCTAAGAATTTCACACGTGATCCAAGGCACTGGGCGCCGATTTGTTATACGTTTGGTAACAATTGGTGCATGTTTATCGTATAGCCCCAGAATGGTGGTGTTAAATGATTCAACCATGTCATCGACAGATTGCAATGTCTGTAGATTCTGCCATGGGGACGAATAAACATCATACATAAAAGAGGCTTCGTCCTTTTTTTTTTAAATCTCTGTATTTAATAAATTTTATTTTTGGCTTTGGAACTTTGACCTTGATAACACAGTACACAAGATCGTGACGTGAAACTGCTGGAATTGGAAGCTGCCCTAGATGCGTCACGTCAGAGGGGTCAGTAACAACTAGAAGGTCCAGAAGGGTGTCTGACTCGGCAGTGTGATGTGTCGGGCCTAGTGGCAGTATAGTCATGTTAGTAGAGTAGAACATTGTTATCAGTTGCCTAGTATTATAATCTGTCTTTTTTAGTAAGTTTGTGTTAAAGTCGCCCATGATCAAGACTCGACTGTAGCCGGGCAAGTGGTGTAAGAGAGCATTTTCAAAGTCTATCAGATGACCTATTCTGGGAGGCCGATAGCACACACCGATCAATAGAACATCCGATACAGATAAACCAATTTCAATGAACATGAACTCAGGCCTGGCCGATTATGTTCAAAAGAGAGGGAGATGCGGACAAAAGCCTACACCTCAGACCCTCTCTGACATAAACCGCAACACCGCCACCAATCTTTAGAATTCTGTCATTTCTCAGCAGCACATAGCCAGAGAGGGCCACCTCACTTGACGAAACACTCGGCTTAAGCCATGATTCTGATACGCCAATAATGTCAAATGTTTGAGGTCGAAAAATTTCTCTAATTTCGTCTGTATGTCCAGGCAGTGATTGAGCGTTAATATGAGCAGCTTTAAAGAGTTTGTGATAAGGAGACAATTGTTGAGGACAGGAGTTGAGCTGTGGAGATCACGCTTAAAGGAAGGGAAGAGAGGGCCGGCCCAGGACCGCGGTCGTCACCGCGCGAATCCGCTAAAATGGATCCGCTGGTAGCAGTGGCGGGACACGGTCCGACACCAGGCAACCGCACACAAGCTGAACCGGCAGGAGCTCCTGTACACGCACACACTCACACTTACATTCATACAACATATCATAAAAACCAGATTTCAGAAATAGATATATACAAAGGAAAAAAAACAAACAATTTTATGATGACTAACGATCATAACTATGATCTATAGCACTTTAAAGCTCTAAGCTCATTAGTTATAGAAACAATTATATTTAAAATTTCCAGGGGGTCGAGAAGATTAAGTAAATTAATAAAATTGCATAATTTAGGACGGTGAATATAATCAATGCACTATAAGTATATAGTAAAAATAAATTTAGAAATAAAATCAAGTATGAATAAACAGTAAATTTTAGTATTAGCTATAATTTTTAAATATAAGATTAAGACAAAATATGGATCTGTAACAATATTAAATTTGGCATTACATTATTAATAAAATTGCATAAGTTAGGACAGTGGATGTAATCAATGCACTATAAGTATATAGTAAAAATAAATTTAGAAATAAAATTAAGTAGACTATAAATAAACAGTAAATTTAGTATTTGATATCCTGACATATAATTTTAAAATATAAGATTAAGACAACAATATGGATATGTAACAATATTAAAATTGGCATTGTGTATTATACAGACAAAAATATTACATTAAATTATAAAACGCATTGTTAGTTGTTAAAAATTTTAATTCACTCATATAAATTGCAATTTAAGTTTATGTGTCAGTAAATAGTCAATTTATCGATCCATGACAAGATAGAATACAATTAAGCTTATATAAAACTTAAAAAAGTAAATTAGATAAAAAATAAAATTTAATTAAATATAAAATGTGTGTGTTTTTGTATGGAGTTTCTAAACGGAAGAAATGTCATCTACTAATGTGGCGACTCTCCTTTGTCCATCCCTGCCAACCCAGAAAAACCTTGCCATCCAGAGTCAGACACTCCTGGGCCCAAACTTTTCAGTGGCTCTCTTGATTGATAGTTGCTTTCTTATTCAAACCACCATTTCTGATTTGATCACCCTTTTGAGATGCTGTTTCGATATTTCACTCTAGTTAATGAGACCTTTAAAAAAGTCATGGACTTCATTTCATGCTTACTTTTAAGATTTGTATGGCACCCTAAATCATCCATACCTGCAATGTAGGCACGGGATACTTATTGCATAAGAAATAGTTAATATAACAGTACACTATACAAAGTTTATAGATTTTATCTTCAATGGTTTAAAAATGTTAAGCATTTCCAAATTTTTAAATCATACTACAATATGTATATGCTTTTTTATCTAATTTAAACAATCACATATGTTTTTCGAAAATATCCCCTCTAAATTTTGTATCAAGTTCGTAAAAAAATAACAAAAAACAAGCAATTATTCTAGATCTGGATGTAGTGAAACGATCTTGTTTTTTAAGCCTTAAGATCAGTGTTACATCTCAAACAACTTCTATACCCCTAGTTTTGGTTGGAGAATCTTGGTTGATCGCTCATTTTAAAGATATGATTAATGCGCACCAAACGCTTTTTTTTTGTTAAATGTATAATTTAAAAAATATTTAACAATAAAGTATAGATACAATTTAAATTTCTTTCTGATAAACCAATAAAAAATGCAGAAATATTTTTAAAAAAAAAACCATTGGAACTAACTATATTTTTTAAAATGAGATATGTTTTATAACTCTATACCAAAACTAAGGTCATAAAAATGTTTAAGGTTTAACATTGTTTTTATCAGGCTAAAATTGAGATGGGCCACCAGTACAGCCAGGTCTCACCTCTTCATGAGTCCAGCATGTAGCAGAATGCGAACAGCATCGACAGAGATGCCCTCTTGCTGTTGTGATCCGAACCATATAGTGCAGTACACACTCCCAACGTTCCATAGCATACTTGTCCAAGTAGCTGATATCTCGGAACTTGGGGCCAGCCTCCAATTGGGTAGACAATGCAGATGGTTTACCTCTATAGAAACAGACATATGCATAAACCACCACATAGTACAGTATACACTCCCAACGTTCCATAGCATACTTGTCCAAGTAGCTGATATCTCGGAACTTGGGGCCAGCCTCCAATTGGGTAGACAATGCAGATGGTTTACCTCTATAGAAACAGACATATGCATAAACCACCACATAGTACAGTATACACTCCCACGTTCCATAGCATACTTGTCCAAGTAGCTGATATCTCGGAACTTGGGGCCAGCCTCCAATGGGTAGACAATAACAGATGGTTTACCTCTATAGAAACAGACATAATGCATAAACCACCACATAGTACATATACACTCCCAATGTTTGTCCCAATACTCAACATAATTCTTCCAAATTTGAAAAATAAAATGATTATATGATATATAAAAATAATTAATAAAATATTTAAATTTGGAAAAGAAATGGTATCTAGCAGAATTAATTAAAGAAAATAAAACGTTATTTATTACTTAAAGCACACTATTTAGTTATACAGACCCTTTGCCGCAATATTTCCGAGAGATTTTTATACAGTTTTTGTACCACTATTACTCCTATTCTATCAGTATCTTTTATGTTGAACTATATCTACGATTCTCTCAGTAACTTATGTTGACTACATCTATGTGCTATCTACTTCTTTAATTTTTTTATGCATACAGCGTTCTTTATGTACCCTAATATCTATTAATTTTTACCATTTATCCCTTGTATTGATGAATTAGATACAATTCTCTTTACATAAATCTATTGTATGAATACATAAATGTAAGGAGAAACAAGGCTAAAAGACGAGATAAGCACATATAGCGCGACTAGGCACATGCCATTAAGCCAAAGCTCTTCCTTAGTTCTTTTATTTGCCCAAAGACCGTTAAAAATAAGACGCTAATATTATACTTGCTCCGAGGCTACTTTATTAGGTAGCTCTATTTCAGTTCTATTAATTATTTGAAAATGGAATTTTATAAACACTTACCCTCCATTAATAGCGATTTTAGCATTCTTCTTGAAGGTGGGGTTGAGAGACCAACCCGCTAATCCACCCGGAATGGAAGCCTCCTGCCATATCCTCAGTTCACAGAGAACCTTTGTCACCTCGTTGTGGTCTCTAACAAATGACAACACTACAGTGAGTTATATCCATTGACAGAAACCTTGTTTATTAAGATATGGAGTATGACAGAGTACAGTAGAGTTGGGATTATTCATCCCTTGACTACCAAAGCTTTCAAGTTAACAAAAACACCTCAAACAATAAAGATCATAATTGCACAATCTTTGATTGCTAGAGATCATATGTTAGTAGACCTATAATCTAAAACCTTTACCACTCGTACACAATAAGAGAAAACATAATACATCTATTGATGCTACAAATGCCAAATTGAGCAAGGAGCAGAAGTGTTAAAAACTGTCAGGACTAATGTCAAAGTTTCGCCATTTTATTTACTGCAGCACCAAAAAGCGAGGATATCTATGGTTAACTATAATACACAGTGTGTTTATTACATAATATGTTCAGAATTTCCGTTTCTTTTCAAATTAAAATATGAGAACTTTTGAGGGAATTAAGGGGTTTAAAACTTTATACATTTTATTTATGGCAGATATGAGAAATTAATAAAATGTGTGTATTAACTTTTGACATAATATGTATGTTTATACTTGTAGACAAAAGAAAGCATTCACTACAAAGAACAATAAAAAACCAAAGAATATCACATTTTGAACTGTCCTCCCTGATATGTAATGTTTAAAAATTATTAATATTGCTCTGGTTTTCATCGACACTAATGAAATGTTAAGAGACGATTTTACTGGAAGCCATCTTGATTTTAGTACGATAAGTAAAAAATTAATTCTCTGACACACTTGTTTTTTATCATATAATCATGAGAGATGTCTCATTTTAAAGAAGTAACAAATAAACATTCAATCACTTTTCAACTTGTTCATATATTTTTATTAGTGATTCAACAGGTCCTTCTTGAAATCATGTTTGTTCATCTATGCGATAATTCTTCAAATCAAATCAAATCAATATCCTTTATTACATGTTCATCAAGAACAGAAATGGTGTCAGTTTTACAGTAAAATCATTGATTGAGTACATAAAGAAACTATACAAAATAAGAGTTGTTTGTTGGACAGTCTATTCATGTTGAAGAAACTCGTTTATGGAGTAGAACGGATGTTCAACTAGCCAGCTGTGGAGTCCTCTCTTCAGCTTATTTCCATTCTTTGTCCGTAAGTCTCTAGGCAAGTGATTGAGGAATTTAATACCCATGTATGTTGGTTTTTCTCTCATTGAGCTAGCCGGTGTGCTGGAAGACTGTAGAGTTGTGCATTACGTGTGTTGTACGTGTGTAGATCACAGCCTCTCATCATGTTCTGTCCATCAGCATGCATCACAACTTCCTGTATGTAAAGACCGATAATTGTTAAAATTCCTAGTGACTTGAAGGCCTCTCTGTAAGTGTCCAGTCTCTGGAGTCCAGCTAGAATCCTGATGGCCCTCTTTTGTATAACTAAGATTCTTTGGATATTTGTTGTGGATGCTGCTCCCCAGACAGCAAGGCCATACCTTAGATGCGTTTCGAACAGTGCAAAGTACGCTGTTTTTGTTGTTGTTAGGTCGCTTATGGCTTTGACTTGTTTGAGTGCATAGACAGAGGAGTTCAGCTTTTTGCAAAGGTTGTCTATGTGTGTGGTCCAGGTTAACATACTATCAAGCGTTATACCTAGGAATTTAACTTTGTTTTCCAACGTGACGTTTGGAATCTGTGGTACCTCTTGATTGCGATATCCAAATCCTACTTGACTGGTTTTGGTGGGGTTGACAACTAGATCGTTGTTATGGCAGTACTGGTAGGCTGAATTGAGAGATATATATGAGCTTACAACTAGGTTGTCAATTGTTTTGTCACTTAACAGCACGGTGGTGTCGTCTGCATACATGATGATCCTACAGTAGTCCTGAAGATGTTGAGGCATGTCATTGGTAAACAAAATGAAGAGCACTGGTCCCAATACGGAGCCCTGTGGAACACCTCGGGTTATTGGCAATGTACTGGATTGGATACTTGTTGTAATATTGTTTATCGTGTGCTGTAGTTCTACTAGTTGATGTCTTCCAGTTAAGTAGCTTCTGAACCATTCTTTAGCTGTTCCAGATATGCCTAGGTCCTCAAGTTTTTTGATGATAAGGTTATGACTTAGGCAGTCAAAGGCCTTAGAGAAGTCCAGGAAGAGGCAAGTTGAGAGTTTTCTTTCTTCAAGGTCATCGATTACAGTTTCTATGAGTTTAATCATTGCTGTTGTTGTTGATTTGCCCTTGGTAAAACCATGCTGTGTGTTTGTGAGTAGGCCGTGTTCATTGCAGTATGTCAATAATCTTTTAATGACTATTTTCTCACAAAGCTTAGAGAAAGTTGAAACAAGGGAGATTGGTCGGTAGCTGCTAGCTGAGGCAGGGCATCCATTTTTGTATTTTGGGTAGACCTTGGATATTTTCATACCTGATGGGAATTGACCTTGTTCAAATGATTTATTAAATATTATTACTAATGGGGCACAGAGTTCATTTACACAGTGTTTAAGAAGTTTAGATGATATTTCATCATTTCCGGAGGAGTTCTTTGATTTCAAGTTTCTTACAACATCTTTTACTTCTACTTCATTTGTAGGAGATAGAATGGGAAGTGTATGAGTTGTGCACCTTAGTATACAGTTTGTTGTTGCCTTCTTGTTTTGGATATTTTTTAGAGTTTCGTCTGCAATATTAGTGAAGAATTTGTTTAGATGTGCTGCAACTTGCTCTGCATCATGGACCATTTCACCATCTATCTGAAGATGTATTTCAGACTTTAGCTTTTTCTTAACTCTTACATTGTTTATTATGTCCCATACAGCCTTTGACTTATTGTCTGCATCATTGATGTAGTTTTTGGATGCTTCCTTCCTTAGAGATCTGAGCCTTAGATCGTACGTTTTCTTTATTCCAGCTGCCTGTTTCCTGTAATCTTCATTTCCCGTCATATTGTACTGATGCAGTGTCTCAAAATAGTTGTTTTTCATTTGTAATGCTACTGAATCTGCAAAAATTTTTGGTTTAAGTCTGGTTTTAGATCTTTTCTTTATCTTGGGGCATGCTGTGTCGAATGCAAGTGACAGTTTAGTGTTGATAGAAAGGTCTTAGAGACTTGAAACTGGGTACATGATTCCTATTGGTCCAAGAAAAAACTCTATTGACTTTGAGGTCAAAAGGAAAAATTAAAGGTAAAAGATAAAATTCTAACATTTTTAATTGGTTTTATGGGTGACCATGTTGAAAAAAGAAAATCACAGTGCAAATTTGTAAACCAACTAAATACAGGCACATTTAAAGTGAATCACATGAGACTGTGTTTATGATGGTGTTAACAAGTGTGATGAAATTACTTTGTTGGATTGCCTAGTTTCATAAAAAGATGATTAACTGATTGTTAACCACTTAGTTTGGAAAAGATTTCCATTAGGCTCCGTCAGGTTCTTTGATATTTCGTTACATTGGTTTATTCGTTATCCCAGAAAAATATTTACTCTCTAAAAGAAAAACTAAAAAGCAATTTGGATGCATGTGAACTATAAGGAGTCAAACTAGATGATAAACTCACTTGGAATAGTCATCTGGAATACATAATCAGCCGATCTCAGACTACATTGATGATGGTGAGACGTGCGGTAGGATGCACATGGGGGCTTAGACCCGACATGTCACATTGGCTGTACACCAGAGTCATCAGACCAATGATGGTGTATGGCTCAGTGGTATAGTGGCCAAAAGTCCGACAGGTGACTGCCGCAAAAAACCTGTCAAAGGTACAGCAGTTGGCATGCTTGGGGACAATGGGCGCCATGAGAGGAACAGCAACCGCTGCTATGGAAGTAGTGCTAAACCTCCCACCCCTAGACATATTCGTCATAGGAGAGGCTAGGATGGCTGCCTACAGACTGAAGTGCAATGGGAACTGGCATCATCACCATGCTAGTAAGCACTCCAAGATCGTTGACATTCTCAAACTGGATATTCTAGAAATGATGTCTGACAGAATGGCAAAGGTTACAGACTGGGAAAAACCATTTCAAGTCAACATTGTTGAAAGGAAAGAATGGTCAAAAGGTGAGCCTGACTACATGAAGAAGGCTCTAACCTGGTACACGGACGGGTCAAAGACTCTGAAGGGTACTGGGGCAGGGGCCTAGGGTTAACTTAAGCTTTAGCCTAGGTAAACTGGCAACTGTCTTTTAGGCTGAAGTTACAGCCCTTGCAGAATGTACAAGAGTTAATGTGGAAAGGGGCTACAAAGGCAAAACCATCTACATTAACTCGGACAGCAGGGCTGCTCTGCAGGCCTTGGCCAACCATGACTGTAATTCGAAGACAGTCTGGGAATGCCATAAGGTCATGAAATTGCTGGCGAAAACCAATAAAGTTATTCTAACTTGGGTGCCTGGACATAGAGGAATCACTGGTAATGAAGGGGCAGACAGTTGCTCTAACTTGGGAGCCAACTGTCCTCTTACCGGTCCTGAACCAACGTGTGGGGTCTCATATAACTTAGCACGTAGATCAGTTACCAAGTGGATGGTTAACAAACACCTACAAAATTGGAGAAATACTGAGGGGAATGTACAAGCAAAGCGGATGCTCAAGGGACCATCAAGGAACATTGCAGCAGATGCCCTTAGAATGAGTAGAACGGAGATCCGAAAGGTGACTGGTTTTATTACAGGTCATTGGATATTCCGAAGTCACCTGAACAGAATAGGTATTCCAGTTCAGGAAACACTGTGCAGGAAATGTGGCGAGGCTGATGAAACAGCCAAGCACGTCATATCTGAATGTCCGGCATTACAGAGCAAACGCTCAAGATCCCTAGGTGTTCTTATGCATACGGAAGAGGGGTTGGAACAGGAAAGCATTGTTCAGAAGATCTCATGGTTTTGTAAAGGCCTGGGATTTGATACAGCTTAAACCTGGGAGAGGGTGCACAATAAGCCGGATGGCTGAGGCAACTACCAGGCCTAGGAAACCTGGCCCTCTGTTACAAAAAAAAAAAAAAAAAAAAAAAAAAAAAAAAAAAAAAAAAAAAAAAAAAAATGTGAACTATATCTTTAAAACAAGACATTTCTATCATTCTACGATTTATAATAAC
Source organism: Homalodisca vitripennis (assembly GCF_021130785.1). NCBI lineage: Eukaryota > Metazoa > Arthropoda > Insecta > Hemiptera > Cicadellidae > Homalodisca > Homalodisca vitripennis. The sequence continues at coordinate 120,014,062 of NC_060208.1, forward strand.
AAAGGGCTTATAAATTTATGTTACAAAGGCCTAAAATGGAAAAATATTATATGAAAATTAAAAATAATGAAAATAATGATTTATTCCAGCATATTTTTTACAATAAAAGGAACAAAAACTCTTTCTACGGAATAAGAACTGGCCACGTTTACAAGTATTGGTGGCCAGATTGACAAAAAAAATAACAACAAAAAAGCTAGAGTCCAGATTTGTAATTGAATGACACAGAGCCGCTCACCACAGTGACGTCTGTTCTTTGTATAACACTACAAACACATTAAATTATACAGTCACAATTACACTGTTATATTTAATAAAGCAATACAGTTAATAATAATAAAAATATATCAAAACTAATTTTAACAATAATAAAGTTTTAAAGTTTATTGTTCTAAATTACAATAATTAAAAATAATTACAAATTACTTAAAGAAAACAATCTTTTTACCTTACTGCTAAAACCATAATATATTCCACCAACCTATCATGAATCATCCACTGTTCATGTCAAACAGGCCTTTTCTAAACATACATGCCAATATATTTTAAAACAATCCTTTGCAAACAAATTAAACTCGGGTTTCTCAGTATTTTACATGTATAACATGCAGGTGAAAACAATGACAGTCACTGCTAAAATTTATCATTTATATTAAAACATAAAAAGGTAAAAGTTCACATAAACAGTGAGACATGATAAGATCTTGAGATTAACCATCACTGCAAAAATTCAAGTTGTGGTTTCTATGGAGTACTTACTAGAATGTACAGTCTAAGTTACATTTAACTATTAAACACTTACTTTGCATAAGCCTGGGAAACCCACGATGCAATCACTGCCTGAGGAACAGGTTGTTCAACAAACAATAACCTGATCACGTAATGCTTGGCTATTGCCGGAAGCTCCCTGGAGAAAATAATGTTGTATAAGTTAATTAAATTAAGTAAAAAGCTAACAAATTAGTCAAGTAACAGTTTTAAAGATAAATAATTTTTTATTTAATATAAAAATAAAACCCTACATTTTTTGCATGTTCAGACCAGATTTAAAATCATAAACCAGTGGAAAGGCAACCCTTTCACTGCCAATGTTCAGTTTTTCCATACATTGAAACTTTCATAAACTGCCAGAGCCAAATTGTTTGGACATTTCCAAAAATAATCAAAAACATATTAAAAGGCACATTAGGAGTTATTTAGGGTAAGCATCATGTTTTTATTGAAATAACACTTCAAAAGTAAAGATAAGTTTTTAAAGAAAAAAATCTACATGTATTTTTGTGCAAATACAGAAAGTGAGTTTATACTAAGTGCTACCCTCTTCATTCCTATTACACATAGGGAATTTTGACTTGTATAAATGATCATAGTTTTGAATGAACTGTACCTTTTCAGTTTTTTTTTTTCTAAGTTTAACAAGTGCATGTTTAGTTTATAAATACCCAAAACCTAATTATTAAAAAAATGTCTCTATTTATGTGAATTCCCTATTTGTATTTACGAATAAAATAATTTGCATTACTACATTAAAGAACCTCATAATCTGTTTTTTTATAAGTTCAAAAATATATTATATACCAACGAACTTAATGATAATATAATAAATACTGAGTTGAATTTTTAATATTCATTACAAAGCCAAACAAAATTGAAGTCGAACATATTAGTTAATTTTGCAGTGTAGAAATTTTAAGTACTATTTCTAATACTAAGGTCCTTTAGAAGACAACAAAAGTTTTTATCTAAAAACATTTAAACCTGTGTTGGGGAGTTTGTAATAGGCTGCGAGAAAATTACCTAGCAGCAAAAGGATTAACACTTTAACTGCCACACCGACCTGATCCCCTCAGCGCAGTTTTTATGGTTAGAGCAAGCAGCCGACCCGAGCAGGTAATCATATGACACTACTGATGTTCTTGCCTTATAGCATTTCCAGAGTGCATTCTAATGGTGTTAGGCCATAATATTTGGACATTGCACATAAGTAAGTACTACGCTGCTCAAACATACCTTAAATAAAGTTTAGTTATTTTATGTAAACTGAAACAAATACATTTCTTCTACATATAAAAGTATAGCTTCACTATAATACAATTATAAAAGCCTAAAACGTAATTCAGCTTGACATTATCGTCCAAAGTTAATTCAAAGTAAAATTGAGTTTGGAAATTCATTTAAAGTGAAATCATTTGGTTATTGACTAATGACGGCAAGAAAAATGATGTAAATGTGGTCCTTGTTTCACAAGAAGCCAGACTCGTTTATCCTTGAAAATAGTAAAAGGTAAGTAAATCTTATGTTTGAAACATTTTATAAATATAGATACTTTTTTTAATTATCGTTAACATATTAATTTATAAGATTTAAAACCAGCAGAACTATATTGTTATTTGAAATATCCATCACGTAATTTGGTCCGACATTTTGATTTCAGTACTTTTAGATAGTCATGAATATCGATATTAATGATTCGAATTATAATTCGATTAAGTTAGTGGCCGCTTATTATACTGTAGCTGAAAAATCAGTACAATGCATCAATAGTGAAAAAAAATTTTAAAAAAAGATAAGTAAAAAATTAGATAAGTAAATGTAAGACAAAATTACATGTTATTTGCATGTGATGGATTTAAGTGAAAATAATGAAAATAATGATTTATTCCAATAATAGAATACACATGGTTAACACAACTTAAAAAACTCTGGAATGACTGACCACTTTTACAAGTAATGTGGTCAGTTAAAACAAAAATATAAAAACAAAGTTACTTCTTGAGTCCAGGTTGTTCATGTTGCTGCCAGTTTAAGCCGCACTCTGTGGCGTCTGTCAGACTTAGCTGACTCTATTCCATAAGTTAAGACTTATACAAAACTAACTAAAACTACAGTATACAAATTATGCATTACTCAGATTACAAAATATGAAAGGACAGCTAATTATACTAAAACAAACAAGTTCTTAAAATATTATTTACATTAAAAAGAATAAAAATAAATAGTTAAGCATTTAGGCCAACATCTGTTTTTAAAAACACAATATCGTGATGACTAAACAACCAAAGTTTTACTTTCAGACTAAAATACTTTTAATATTATTAGTTTCTTTAATATGTTGAGGTAATCTATTAAAAAATGATGGTCCACTATATATAAAAGAATGTTTAAAAAAAATGATTTATTTACTTTATGCATTCTGAAATTTCTTCTATTTATACTTCTAGTTGCATATAAAAGATCAGTCGTTCCGGTATTTCCCACTCCGTAAATAAAATAACCTTAGAACCTTAAATACGTAAAGATGTTGAATAGGCAGTATTTTCAAATCTACATACAATGGAAAAGAACTGTCTCTCTCTTTTTCTTACCTAGTATTATTCGTAGAAAGTGATTTTTGAACAACCCTTAATTTGCCTATTAAATAATTATATGTCCCTCCCCAACAAACTAATCCATATTGCATTCTAGAATCAATTAAAGCAAAATATAAAGATCTTAATAGGTCTGTGAGCAAAAATTTTTCAAAAAAGTAGAATTTCCTAATGGATGATTTTAATTTTTGACAAAATTTCTTTAATATGTGACTCCCAATTTAGTTTTTCGTCTAATGTTACTCCTAGATATTTGAAAGTCGGCACTTTTAGTGATGTCATCGCAACAAACAATTTACCATTAAACAATCCATATCATGATATTTTAAATCTGTTACCAAGTCAAATCCCTTAAAGGCGAAATTGACATACTTTGTCTTATTAGCATTAATGAACATTTTATTTATTGAACACCATTTCTAAGTGACCTCAAATCGTCAGTCATGTCATTAGATAGGGTTTCGATATTTTTATTTGAATAGAAAAGAGCCACGTCGTCTGCAAAAGCACTGGGATTTCCCTTAAAATTTATCTCTAACATGTCATTTATAAAAATTAAAACAATGTAGCAGAAATTACAGATCCTTGGGGAACCCCGGCTGTGACGGGGTAGAGGCTTACTGAGACACTCGCCCACTCGGACTCGCTGCTCTCGGCCCGTGAGAAAACAACGGAACCAGCTGAGAGCCACTCCCCTCACACCCGCGGCCTCCATTTTGGTTAATAAGATTTCATGATTTACCAAATCAAAAGCTTTCCTAAAAATCAATAAATAAACCGGTCGATTTATTACTACAATTTAAACTATTATAAATTAAATCCGTTAACATTAACAAGGGCGTCTTCCGTCGATTTACCTTTTTCTGAAACCGTATTGATTTGGGTTAAAAAAAACTGAAATCATTAAGATACTTTACAAGCCTTAATTTCATTATTTTTTCAAAAATTTTTAGAGAAAACCGATAAAAGGCTGATGGGACGCAGGTTGTTCCAGTTTTATTGAAGTTCCTTTCTTAAATATTGGAATTACAACACAAGCCTTTAATTTATCTGGGGAAAATCCCACAGCTAAAACTTTGATTGATAATGTAAACTAAAACAGGAGATATTATTTCTGCTATACTTTTGATAAGACTCGTATTGATATTATCAAATCCGGAGGATTTCTTATTTTTTTAAGCCTTTTATAATTGCCAACACTTCAAATAATGTAGTTGGTTCTATAAAAAAAGATGCTAATCTGTTTCTCAAATTAATATGGCCTGTCTGAGTACTCTCGGTCTGAGTACAGTCTACTTGCACCGAAATAAAATGTTTGTTTATTTCATGAGCAACAAGGCACGGGTCTGTTACGGTTTCTCCATTATCTCTAACTCAATTCGATCAATACTTTTGGTCTTGCTAACTCCTGTCAAATCATTAATAATTTTCCATTGAAGTGCTGAGTCGCCTTTACAATCTAAAATTTTTTTTGCATAGTACGCTTTTTTTACTTCATCTACTTCATTCCTAAGATTTTGACTAAAACGATAAAAAGTATTCCTTAAAAGTTCTGTTATACGGCATTCGTTTAAAAATTTTGTACAGCTGCTTTTTTCCTATTTAGTTTTGACAAATAGTGTGTTATTTATCCATGGAGTTATGGCTTTAGCTCTTTGTAACTTGGTTACTCTATTTACAGATTTTTACAACTACTTATCACATTACACAACATATCATGGAAAATATTAAAACCTATATTTACATCATTTTCTTTGTAAACTTCCGCAAACGTTACTTTTTGCAGTTTAATTTTTACTAAGTTGTAGTCAATAACAAATTTACTGTCTGAAAATGGAACATTGTTATCTATTTTCTCTTCATCATATTAGTTTCCTTGTGGTTCTTCCTGTGTTTTCTTTGTAGGTGTTAACTACTGCCGTACCCAGAAATATTTCCTTGGCTGTTTTGTGGAACCGTCTCATGCTCTTGCGCACAGCTGTGTATTATTTATAAGAGGACATTTGGTCTAACACATCAATACCGATTTTGGCCTTATTATAAATAGTATACCTTTTGGAGGATTAAGGAGGATTTTTTTGTTTTTCTGCAGATATTTGGAAACCTTACAGAGTGCTTAGTTCACATCATTCTGTCTTCTTATCGATCCAGTTAGTGTAAACAATACCATTTTCATACTCTAACCAGGTCATTTCATCTCTTTCTAGCTTCCCTTTATCAATTTTGCATTTTGTGATGAAAACACCAAGCTCTATTGGATGTTACTGTCCCAGCCAGGTCGGTTTCTTTTTCTAAAAGAATGTTTACAAGATCCACAGAGGTGTAAAAATTGTCTGTATACAGAGTGTAGCCCTTACCAAGGTAGTCTTTCATAAGACCAATCCAACAGAGGTCGCCAGAAATTCCCGTACTAATCCCAACTTCAGCTGCAGTAAAGACCGTGTAATCGAAATACCGCACATTGCGGTCCAATGGGGTCATCACCTTTATTTTCTAGAAAATTAGGGACGAAAAAAGACTGTCCCGATCCAATCAGTTGGGACCTTCCACACACACTAATTTGAAAAAAATATTGTAAAATAACCAAAATATAAAAATAAAATCAACATTAGCAACAATACATTCAGTAATAAAGTTGGTAAACACGAAACATATAGGGAACTTATATAGTGCCAGTTAACGTGTTTTAAAAAAATTAGGGAATTTCCAAATAATGATACCAAACTTAAGGATAATATGAGTACAGCCTTAGTCCTACATGGTATAGAAATACAGCACGGCAGACATCAGCCAGAATCAATACATAAAGCTAGAGTGTCTTGTGCTACAATTAGATAATTGTGATTCACAGTGTATGTATAAAATAACAAAATATTGATCTTCCTAGGGAAAGTAGAAGCACTGATCATCATTACATGTGATGAGCACCCACTAAACCTATTATTTACCTACATAATGTTGTTCAGGACAGGTACAGTAACTTCATTTCACCTTCCACTTAGTGTAACATTTGGATTCTGACACTGTTTATTTCAACAGATAACAAATGTGGACTCCAGATTCCAGGAGTCAAGTCTGTAACACCGTCAGTTTTTAGGTGCTGCACTAAGCAGTAGGTGAAAAGGAGCTAAGCTCAGCATTCGCATTGAGTCAACCCTTCTCACCATCACTATGTCACGTGTAGAAAACTAGGTTCCTCTGCCACGTTTTGGCAATACTCTAAAACATTGTATTGCACTCAATTGTGCACCTGATGAGTTAATAAGAATGCCTCTTCATCTAGATTACACTTGATTATGTAGCCTAAGTGTATAAACAATGTAAAGAGTTTCTTTTGAGCTTCATCGTCACCATCAAAATAATGGGCTGCAGTAGGCCTATATAAGCAGCCACCACGACAATCGTATCAACTATCAATAATATATGTCCAAACTATGGAATACATAAAAATATTTAACCTATAGATGCTCATAATTAATAATTGCTAAGTGTTCTTATTTTACAGGAAAACAATATTGTTTAATACAATCTTAAAAACCTGTAACGTTTGCTTTGACATTATTGTTCAACTAAATTAATTCAAACAAAGTAAAATAAAGTCTATGGTATTACAGAAATAACCAGCTGCGGAAGTAAGTACAATGCCGATGTACATGTGTTATTTGTGTCAGACATGTTTATTGGCCAAAATAGTAGAAAGCAACTAAATGTTACACTGTTTTTTTTTTTTTACATTTTCTAGCCTAGATAGTTTTTTATTCGTCTGTAAATTATAACCCTTTAGGATATAAAAGCCAAACTATACTGCCATTTGTAATACACATGCAATTTGGTTTCAGTAGTTATATCGACGATTACGATTATGAATATCGATAATTTGATAATCATGAGTATTGATTATTTGACTGTGATGGTGGCAGCTTATTATACTACATCCAAATAATGGTTTGCAGCTCTGGAGTTTTATCTTATCCCAGTAAATGTAGCCAAACATGTTTTGTTGTTATTGAAAGATTTGTCATCTCTGTATCACTTTACGGGTAGGGTACGATAAGCGGACCCGGTTTTTTATATCGAAGAATGTAACCATCGATACCTAATATTCCCATCAAATCCTAGACTATCAATTGATATAAAAGTATCTATAGTCCTTAATAACAATCATATGTTTTAAATTAAAATATGAATTCAATATTCACAGTGATCAAACAAATTATTATAACCAAAATTAGGAAAACTGTAGACGACCATATTTGCTCCTCTCACAGTTACAGTAAGTTGTTTCTTTCCCACAAATTTCACATAATGGATTTTTCCGTACGAGTCCAACGAAAAATTGAGTCCTGTAGTTTTCTAAAATTGACTACCATTTTTAATAATCAAATGTTACTTATGTAAAATTGAAATATTACGTTAACTGTTCAAAATAAACAATTAGTATCGATGGTTATGATTAAGTAATATCATTTGCCAATTTCAATATAAAAAACCAGGTCCGCTTATCATACCCTACCCCACATTACTAATCAAATGTTTATTTTTGTTAAAATTTATGTTACCTTGTACATTCTAAGCTTGTTTTAAAATTGCCTCTCCAATTTAATCTTGAAAGCTAGTTAAATTTATAATATCAAGTTTTTTCTATTTCTCATGTAGCATAATTTACTGCAAATTCTAGGGTTAAAAGGATAGCCCACAAGTACATTCAAAGCATGAGTAGACTATACTCCTTAGAGTATTATTTATTGTAATAGGCTATGTCTCAAATAAAATTAAATATATAACAGTAAAAGTTTTCTAAAATACTAAGTATTTAATACATTTTAATACCACTTGCGCTAGGTCTAATTACCTGTACACAGCTAAACAAGTTGTTGGGTGGTTGTAGAGTCTTTCTAAGACTTCCTTTGGCAATGTTTTTAAATAATCGTGCAAGTTTTTACATTGTAATGATTTACTTTTTAAGAAAAGAGGATTTCCACTTTTAGACGAGTCTGCCATAATTGACGCTAAACAAAAACATGCAATTTATTAATTGTAAAGTAAATGGAAAAAGATAGCCGTAACGCTTCAAGCAAATCCGACATAACCTAACCTACTCTCACGGATTTTTAATACACAATCCACATAAACAAACAAACAGACAGAACATATACAGCATGTTTTTTTCTCTGAATTGCCCAGCAGTTTCAAAGATCTCTGAACGCGATTATTTTGACAAAGAGATTTACTGACTATATCACGCACACTAACATTTGTGTTCAAATTATCTGAACTTATATTCCCCGTAAAAGCAGTAATATTCTGTAATATATCCTTGGACTTAATAAATGGCTGTATGGATTCTACCGGATGAAAAACTGAATGTTATTTTATTTATATTTTACATTTCATGTCTCCTAGCCAAATTAAATGTATGTACTTTTATTTCTTTATGTACGCTATATTGTGTCCTTCGACTTATTTTCTGGTATGTTATTAGATGATGAACTTAATGACACATTCTATATTTTGGAATGGGATACTTCACTTACTCTTTGTTAAGAAATCACGGGGGTTTAGGTATGAATTAGATTGTCATAAATTATGTACAGTTAATAACTCCAAGGAATGTTCTCAGATCTCATTTTCGTAGTTTTCACCATTTGTGACTGACTACTGGTACTTATATTCAACCCTTTATGATAAAAAGGATGTCACCATGTCAGTGACAAGGCTGTACAGGATCTAGTACCTCTAAGAAACTTTACTTTAAGACATCTTTATTACTCTAAGAAAGATTGCTGTACTAAGAAACTTGTTAAGTAAGAAATCTACTCCAGTTTAGTCTCCTAGAAAAACTAATGAACCTTCAAAAATAGGACATCAAGAAATAGTTCGATAAAAAATGAAGTTTAGGGAATACAGAGCTATTCAAGAAAATAAATAGGTATTTATTCTAACATACAGCTGTTATAAGAGTCGTAGTTAGAGGGGTTAGGGGGTCGTTTGCTCCGAGTGGCATAATTGTTGAGGGGGCAAATATATAGAAGGTCGAGTAGTTGCTTTACAATTGTTTACGCGTAGTTTTGTTAGTCTCAACGCGAATCGTTTTACTTCAGGCTCAAACGTTAGATACTTGCGTTTAAACTTTGACCATGCATAGTTCAGTGAGCGTTTCCATAAAAAAAGTTGCGTCTGTTTCGTTTATAAACACAGCTTATAGATTATCTTAACCTAAAGGTATGCCAATGAATTAGTTCTGTTGGTTATGCCATTTTGAAACATTTTAAAATAGTAAGTAGTAAGTAATAATAAAGTCCTAATATATAATTATGGTAACATAAACATTTTTTAATTTTTGAAATGCACGTAATTTAACTGCAGATATAAAAATTTACATAGTTAAAAATGTTTTTGTTTGTTCCCATTTTTCTAATAAACAAGTTATAAACTTCTATTCTATAATTGGTACAAAACAACACGAATATAATAATAAGAATTATTATAATTACTTCTTATTAATAACTCTTCTATTTATTATTTAAAAGCTGATTTATAAGCAGCTTTAAGGTAAAAACTTTAAATTAACGTAGTTAATTTTTGGGAAATTGCGGTAATTTAAAGACTTTTCCCCTCCGAAAAATATGTAGCTGCGGCCCTGGCCGTTGTAAATGTTGAGGTAACTCCAAAGAACTTAAACTCATCTCCTCGTTGACTATTTACTGTAAACTGTGAGTAGTAATGTTAAGAATAAAATATTATTATTATCACGGTAAATATTTCATTTTGCATCTCTATTATAGATAGAGAATAGTTAGAAAAGAGGAAAATGAACTGGAGCTAAACTCAAAAGTCGCATGTATGATGTGTTTTCTTGTGTAGGCACATTATTAATTATAGATGTTAAGCATAATGCTAAGATGTGGTTTCTAGTAGTCAGACTAAGAAGTATTTTGCTGTTATTGAGGAAATCAATGATGTTTAATTTCAAAATGGTTCTTTCACTGGTAGTTCAAGATTATTTTTTGCCCTTAATGGAAAACAGACATTTCCCCCCTTATAAACCTATGATAAAGTGACATAGTGATTCGCAATTCTTTTTATGTTCTTATTCATAATTACCTATTTGAATATTACAATGTTTAATCAAATTAACAACACCAAACATCTCTTCTAAGAGTCCCTTAGGCGCAAACTTAGTTGAATCGACGTACTTGTTCCATTATATTGCTTCCCTGTGGCATTCTACGACGGAATGCTATAGTAACAGTGAAGAGACAAGGCTAACGACATTTATATGAGACAGTGTTATCAGATCTTGATTTACCTACCTAACACTCATCTTATGCAAAAGCATTTTAAGCATTCAATAACAGAAAGTACGATTTATTAACAAAATATCTTTAAGTGTATTTATTAGTACATTATATTTACAACACAATAATACGAGCTTCGTTTTGATAAATAAATAGTTGGCCTAAAGCTGTTTTATTTTTACAGCTTTGCAATAGTATTTTTTTTTAAATTTGCAGCGAAGTTTTAAAAATTATTCTATTTATTTCGATCTTTGTAATTGATGCCTTAGTACTTCACTTTTTTCATGTAAGATATAAATTGGAGTTTAGTTTTCAAAAATTCTTTCAAAATAACTATCTGTGTTACAGTTTACAGTATTATAATAAACAATTTTTGGAGAAAATTTCGTTATCAAATTAGAGAATTAAGAATTTTTACGGTTTCCTTGTGCTTAATTGATACAGAGCAGTTATATTGTGAACATTGCTAATCTATAAGTATCTTATACGCTTCTTTACTTTAACGTCGCGCATAGGCCAGCTGTGTTAGAATGTGATATATTATGTGACTGACATATTTATATCGTATAACATTCATGGTTTTAAACGTTAATAATACGCCTGTTTATGATTTGTTATCACCTTAATCTACGTTATCACCTACAACTGGGCAAATTCTGAGATAATCAGGAAGGGAAAATCACTATTTTCGTAAATTTTGAGGCTATGCAGATAATGTTACATCTTTACTCTTGGATCGAAATGTATATACGAGTTTGAAACTAAACCAAAAACTAACAGTAGAGTTGTACTAATGTGAGTTACAATAAATCTAAGTTTAAAAAATAAACGTTGAAAATAATGGTTTACAAAGTTACACGATCAAGATAATAATTTTAATAGCTGCGTAACGAGTTTAATGCCGAATATTCTGAACCACCCGGTCAAGAGTAAAAGTAAGGATGGTCGTTAACAATAACTTTTATTAATAAATCCAGAATTATAAAATTACATACTGAAACACAGTACACTTAAACCTATCTTTTTTAAATTGTTTGCCCTAATCAGGTCAAAAGACCCTTAGATACGAATTTTTAATATTACATTTTGGTTTAAATTGATCAAACCGGAAGTTTTTCATTTTTATTGACCGAAACAATAAAAGTTTTGTTTGTAAGTATTTGATATATATTTATAAATGCAGAATTAAACAGCTTTAATTTTAATACAACTCTTTTTATTGTAGGCTCTACTGGTTAGTTAGTGGTTAAATTGCATACTCGGATATCTATCCTTATTGATCTGAGAGTATGTGAAGTGTAGGGCCTAGTGCAGGGAGTGATTGATTAAGTAGACTGAACTTTCCCAACCCACGCTACCAAACAATTTGGTTGTACATTGTGGCCTCGACCACGCTTAATTTATTTAGAATATTCTCGCATTCATTCGGTAGACACGATGACGGATCCTAGCCCAGGTTATTTAGGTGTAATAATAAATCAAATCTCTCTCCTGGCTGCAAGAGGTTGCATTCAAAATTTCAAGTTTAGAGCTCATTTTATTACTGATATCCCTTGCGGATAGATAGTAATACAGAAAATAAAATTTCCATTCCCTAGACAACAGAGAAATTGTGTCAGTACTAGGATTAAATTAAGATTTCAACGATACTTCATTGCTTTGCATATATACTTTTGACAAAAAAAGATCTAGTTCTAAAATAATAATAACACATTACCACAATAATTGGATTCATTTAATCCCACCTGAAAAATGTTGCACCTAATATGTTCCTAAGCTTAGTTTTAAAACTAGCATAAGATACAACATTCCTAGTGTGTCCAGGAAGGCCATCAAGTAAATAGGGGCCGAAATACGAGAAGCCCCTCCTCCGACTTTTAGTCTCATCTTAGGGAAGTAAACCTCTGTCCGCCCTGGCGAGGGCTACGTTTATAAACCTCCCCACAGTAGAAGAGCCTCTCTACTAGGTACTGTGGCTCTCCAATCATGAGTGCCTGTTGAATCATGCAGCATGTCAGCAATTTACATATCACTTCTATAGGGAGCATTTGAGCAGTATCACTAAGAGGAAAAACATGATCATGAATCCGGAGGTTGAAAATGAACCTTATTGCAAAGTTCTGTAATGTCCGGAAATTCATGTAGCTTCCTGATATGCTGTTTCCATAGAAAGGATAATAGAAGATGGATAACTACAAAACCAATGACTACATGGGCTGCAGCTTAGCATATTCAGGTAGCAGAGTTCTGAATGTACAGACGTCTCAGTCTACCAAATGCACTTTGTGATGTGTAAGAAACGCGGTCAGTGAAAGTGAGATTGCCGTCAAGCAAAACACCGAGAGTCTTAACCCTGCCGCACACGGTCAAACCCCGTCGTCCAACACAACTGCCACCCCACCACCAACAAGGACCTGCACCAGGTTGTATGGGGCAGTATAAACGACTGAATGTTTGTCTGCGTTGAGCTTTTAGATTTAAATTTCTAGAGAAATTGTATATATCATTTTCTCAGGGGGAGTAACATATTTTTAGTCCTAGAACATATACAATTATTATTTTTCCGTAATACTGTGTAGATGCAGGATATATTAACTAGTGTATTAATAAAATTAAAAAATGTGTCAATCCCTAAGGTCATATTTAAAATACTTTGTAGGAAAATTTGAAACCCTTATCATCAGCCGTTTTCCATTGGACCTGTATAATACGGCCTAAAATAAACGGCAACTTCAAATGTCTATAATTCCTCGTGAAGTGACCAAAAATAGTTTTGTTCCTTCTCTGACTTTAGGAAGGGTACCTTGAAGGATAATGACTGTAAACTTAAATAAATTCTCAACCCAACATCGATTGCACCACCTTCAGTGGACTAGACTTACCCTTGAACATTCTGGACGGACATGACCATCTCGACGCTGAACCCCCAAGTTGGGTGCTATCCACACAATCGAGCTACTGATCGAACATAGTGAATACAATATAATTTGCGAACAGGATTTTGAGTTAGCTGTAGCTTTATGTATTTAATAAGAACATACTGAACCTAATATGTTCTTTAGGTCTAAAAAGAAGTTGAAGACAGACATCGGCAAATATAGCGTAAATAGCCATTCTGCTATAATCATATGAGAACACGAAAAGCTATGTTTAATATCTTCAGGAATTAGTTCTCAAAGATATATATATATATATATATATATATATATATATATATATATATATATATATATATATATATATAAGCATGTCACAGTTGAAAAATTCTTTACACATGTCTTAGAATAGCGTAGCCATCTTTATTTGTGTGTTTATTAAATTAAATTCTTCATCTAAAAAACATGGAGATTGACATAGGCAAATGTAGTGTAAATAATCATTGTTCTATAATCATATGAGAAACACGTTTCAATTGAAAATTGTGTACACATTTCTTACAATAGCGTAGTCATCTTTATTTCTGTGTTCATTACAGTAACTTTACTTGTCGTACCATAACTTATGTTGGTCCCAATAAAGTTCAATAAATGTTGACTACAGAATCCAAACCAAAAAGAAACGTTCTCTACCGTATTTGTTAACTCATGTAGGCCTACTGAGGGCGTGTCAGGAGAGCCGCTTGAGTTGACTGTCATGACTGTCGAGCCATGAGCGTCCAACCAAACACATCCACCGATCATGTTGGAATGGATTGCAAACACTCTAGAATATATTTGAAGAGTCGCTAGATCTCAAAATGCTTGAATATTGTTACGAACGCTCATATTGATTGTGCCTCTTAAGGTGTTTTTCGATGTAGAAATAGAATTTCGCATTTATAATACGGTTTCTTTTGTACAAAACAGTATAAAGACAAATAGTCTGAATTGCCAGATATTTCGTAATAATATGTCATATTTGTGTATTAGTTGACACAATCTTCCTGCAAATGCAGTAGAACACTGTACAAGAGTTGTCCCAATTCATGGGAGAATGGGATTGAAAGACAATTAAAAAATATTATGTACTTAATAAAACTCAAACCGTTATTGTAAATTATATTGCTTTTTATATGTTATCAACCAAACATGTTGCCTGGAGAACAGTCAATATAAAGTTTCTTAAAATTCAATATTGCAAAAATACGTCCAAGATTAAATAAAAATTAAATAAAGTTAGTTACATCTTCAGGTTGATGTCTATTTTTGTCTCATAAGATACAACACATATCATAAATTATTTTGTTACAGTATTGATTGAAGATGTCAGGTCAAATTTGTATTACTGTCAATGTCTGAAAATAAGTTACTCATAAATCTGCTATAGTTAAGTATACGTACAGTTTGGTACTAATTTGTCTCAGTTCACTAGTCTATCGTTGCAGTCTGGAGCTGAGTCGTTGTGACAGATCCTCTTAGTAAGCCTCACTTTCACGGTTAACTGAATATAATACTTCATTACTGACTCTGATGTTGAATATTAACTACGGAACTCCCAGATGATTTTCTCCCAGGACCCACTGTAGTTAGCATTAACAACATGTTCATGCAACTTCAAATTATTTAGACTTCATTCTGTATTAATTCCTCGTTTAGGTTGGCATACGTTCAGGCCCGTTTTAAACCCTGCCAGCGCCCTAGGCACAACGAAGAGTTGCGCCCCTTTTTATACCCCTGCCAGCTGACTACGCCCCCCCCAGCCCTACCATAACGCCTATACCCCGTAACTTTAGATTTAGTCTGAAATGCCAGTTTTGGTTCGGGAGGGACTTTAGACTTAATGTCCCTTAACTCTCCTTTACAAATTATCCTGATTCTTTTCGAAAGCCTTCTCATTATCCACCACCTATGGACCTGCCGTATCCCGGACTGGCAACCGGTAGCCGTGAGGTATCTACTGGTCTCCGGGGGGAATGTGTGTAACATACCTCACGGCATCACGGACCACCCAACCCTCCCTTCTTTACATTTGAAATATGTAAATTATTTATAGTATTCGTTTAATCACATTTTCTTGGGATTATTTTTGGTTTGTTGGCTTACCACTAGACTGACTAGAGATTCAAACAATAGCTTTTTCTGGTTTTCCGTGTTGCAAAGTCGACAATAATGTTTTTGTAGTCTAATAGTAATGTCGTTTAGCGTGCACAGCAATAATAAGCCATTAAGCTTTTTATCAACCATCGACGATCTAATTTCTGACTTTACTCTTTTAAAAGCTGAAAAGCTACGTTCAAAGTCTTGCCCATCAATATCGTTCTTGTATACTTCTCCTAACAGTTTAGCTTCACAAGCCAACTCTTTGAAATTTTTCTCTTCTAGATTTTGTAATATCTTAAATCTTGTGTCGAAATTTGTATATACCTCCCTTCTTTTGTTGAGCTGCGAAGCTATGTTGTGAACAATGGCAATAAACACCCCAGGCAAAATCTTTCTCAAGGAGATGTTTCTTCCATGCTTCTGTCCTTCTTTTCATCGGTCAATAACTTTCTTTTTTCTTACTGTGTCGTATACAGCTTCTTCGTTTTCTGTAAGTTTTCAATGCTTTGGACTAGAAATCATCAAATAAATCTCTTTTTTTTCACTCAAAAACGAGGATAGTGTTTTAAGTTCCTTTGTAGCACCAAATAGGTCTAAATCTTGATTTTGAAGAGTCTTACTTGTTTTATCAACTCTCTCAAGAATTTCGTCCCAGATCACAGTGTTAATAACATGGTTTGGAAATTTCCCAGTGTTTTTAGAAACCCAGCGGTTGTGCATTGTGTTTCTGTTGTCTGAGTATCGTCTTTATTTAGCTCTTTAGGAGCATATTTTAATTCATATCGAATTATTTTTAAAGCTCGAAGAGCGTCTGTCCTAGCAGACCATCTTATGTCACTCAGGGGTTTTACCATTAGCTTTCTCTGATCTTTCTTTGATTTTCCTTCGTTACTCTTTTCAATATGACTTTTTAGGATGTTCCACCTGTAAGTGGATGCCGAGAAAAAAGCATACAACCCTTGTACGAGTGTAACAACTTTCGTGTGTTATCTGGACACGCCTTCTCGGCAGCAAAACATCCAGCAAGGTTTAGAGAGTAAACTGCACATCATATCATATTTGAGCTGCAAGTGAGTGAGCTGCCTGAGTATATACCCGACATGTTTTGATGCATTTTCGTAACTTTGTCCACGACAGTTATCGACATTCAGCTCAAGTTTCTCAAGTAAACTGAGGGTTGCTCCATCCAAACTTCCAGATTTGTGGCATACACTTGGTAAGAGTTGTATCAGGCGTTCGTTGGCGCAAGCATTGGGCAATGAAACATACCGAAGTACTATAGCCAATTGGTCTGTGTGCGACACGTCAGGTATGGAGTCTATGATTAAAGAGAGATAGCGAGCTTGCTTGATTTAATTTAAGATTTGTTTCAGTACTTCTTTGCTCATAATCTCAATAAATTCACTGCAAATGTCAGACGAAAGGTATGTTACACTACCTTTGCCTTTGTTACCATGTGTTGCTATGTGTCTCGCGATAAATAGATCAAATTCACTTATCAGCTCAAGACAGCCTAGAAAAAGTCCGTTTGATGATGATACATGTAGATACAACCACGGAAATTTTTTTTCCAATTTTTGCGCCCCCAAAAAATGCCAATTGCCTAGCGCCCTAGGCACGTGCCTACCGTGCCTATTCGGTAAAACGGCCTGCATACGTTGCAAGGACCTTGATTTAACAGCAAGTTAGAAACACATTGAAAGTATGGCCCAAATGCTTCAGTCCACATGTTTGTAATCTTACCTCTTTTTGGTAAACAGAACCAAAAAACATAGTTAACAATACGAATCTTCGCAACACCCAATACTATCAGCAGCTATCAGTAAATGGCAATCGGTACCGCAGAAATAAAACGGCAGCAAATCAGAAAAGGAGACGCACCTTTTTATGTCTACTGGTTCATTAAAGACGAACTTCTCATAAGATATTGATTTAGCTGAACTCTTTCTTTATTTAGTTGGATTGTTGAGGTTTTGTGTATACTGTAGTATACTCAACGATTTATAATAGTAAAATTATTGAAGCTAGGATAATACGTCTCTTTAGGGAACAAAATGTATTTAAAAGGAAATTAGCCTCTATAGATTATATTAGTGAAGGATCAACTAAATAAACGGTAAGTAAAAATTAAGCAGCAATGATAGCCAATATGATAGCTAATGTTGCCACAATGCAGCAGCAGAATGTTACCAGTGGCGTAACTAGTTTGATTGCGCCCCAATGCAAGTCTTCCTGGATACTGCTGCGCTACAATACGGCATTGTACAATCTCTATCCAATTAGAGAAAGATATATGATATACTAGGTTATTTAGGTTATCATCCTGTCCAAAAATGACGGTAATTTCTAATTTTTTAATGTTTTATAATCAATGGATTATTAAAACTTATGATGTTATGACTTTTTACTGTTTGTATTTCTTGGTCATATTAGTTTCAAACTTAGTAAAATTTAAATCAATCATTCAATCACCTGGTAATTGGTAAACGTAAACACTAATGTTAAATTTGGGCAAAAACACCTGGTAAATGTTAACAACAATGATGAATCTTTTGTTTACATTTACATGTTTTGATTGTCAAAGATTATGTACAAACATTTCAATTAGGGCTAACTACAAGACTAGGATCACATTACATACTTTTCAATTAATTATTGTAACTTTTTAGGACGATAAAATAAGACTACTTCTTTTTAGTTTTTTTACATTTATTTTACATTTTATTCAGTGACATATAAATGATGTAAGAAGCTCCAACATTATCTTAATGTTAATTTTATGCTAAACATGAAACATAGACATTTTAATTGAGGGTTTTAATTCCTACTCCCACTCCCTGACAAAGCCCCTTAGGCTCTTTGTTTCTAGAAACCGTCTAGCTAACCTTTTTACATCTAAAGACCGAGCTCTCTCATGTTCAATACTAATTACACTAAGGTCACACAGTCTAGGTATTGGACATAGAATTTCTTAAGTAGTTCTTAATTATTTTTTAGTTTGGAAAAAAGACCTTTCAACTACTTGCCACAGTCACGGGTAATGTAATGAAAACATTATGAATGTTTAAAAGCAATGCACAGGATCACTAAACTCATAGTCACTAGAAAGTTCGTAAAAAAAAGTCTTTACTTTTCTTTTACGTTTGGAGGTCATTGACGAATCAATATTCCACTTAGCAGCTAACCTCCTGGCTTGATCTAGGACATCGTCGAATTCTCCTCGCAGTTGGCTCACAGTATTTAAACACTTCTGAAGGAGATTCTTTGCATCGTCTAGATTAAACGTCGGACCTCTGTAGGGTTTTCGACGTGATCTGGATTCTTTCTAAAATTCGACTTTGAAACACTAACATCAAAAAACAAACTCAAAAGAAGACATTTCCTTTATAAGACCAGTTGCTTCTGCGACTTAATTGTTCTTGCTTGAAGTCAAAAAATTATTTTCGATAGACACTTCAGCACAGCGACAAAATTTACATTGATTGATAGTAAAGCGTCGTACCTTGACGACCACCTAGTAGGACAGAGTTTTTTTTCTAAGGTTAACTTGATAACACAGGAGTCGGTCAACTCTTTTTAAACATTTGCCATCTTGGTAGGCTTTGGCCGAAAAATACATAAATACTGTTTATTGTATCAATAGAATGATGAAATCTCTGAAATCGATTTCACACTGTCGTTTAAAACTAAATTTAAATTGTGACTAGCCACAATGGACATACTCAGCGGTTAGGAGACTTTGATTTTATTTCTGGTCTGCAGTCCTGTGTAAATTCCATTCATGACAGAAGCGCCATCATATCCTTGACCTCCGGCACTTATCAAAAGATAATTTTCTTTTCTTCTATAAATTTAACTACAAGATCCTCTAGTCCTTCGGCCTGACTGGTCTAGTACTTGCACAAATGCCTAAAAAGGATTCCATTATCTCAAAGCTGATTTAGGTCTGGTTTGTATAAAACATATCTTAAGATTATTGATAACTGATCAATTTTCGAAAATGTCTTGTGTAGTATCTAAAATGAGAGAAAAAAATGGAGACTGTTGAACATCAGTCAATATTTCACTCAAAATCTGATGAGATGTCAAATGAATAAAGCTCGTTTTGAATTGAAGGGCTTAAGTATTTTACCCTACTATCTTCGTTTTCCAGGTGATTTCTTTAAAATAGGGTCGTATCTAGAAAGGAGATCAATAATATTCAGAAAATTTCCTGACTCACTCTTAACATTTTTTATGCTCTCAGATCGATGACCTCTAAGAGCTAGATTACAGGTTGACATTGTTATGATAACATCCAAAATTCTCTTTATTACTTCAACCAGTTTATCTTTCTTTGTCATAGAAAAGAGTTTTGATATCTCTATTATTTTTTGCTTTATTTCCATATGCGATACATGCATTAATATGGCACTTACTCAATTCGTGGTCTTTAATTTTTTGTTGACAGATTTCTCCAACCATTAATTTTCCCAGTAGTCCCATGCATTGTTAAAAGTTTTTTATCAAGTCTGTTAGCAAACAGCCAACATGGTTCACAATACACGCCATTTAAAGACGGAGAGTAACAAAGCCAAAAGCGCTCAATTTTTTTGACCAGTTTTCGTTTCGGAAAAAATAATAATCTTTCGAAAAGGATCTATTTGTTTTAATGTCTTTAGGGAATGGCCCTTGAGGTCTACACGGTTCGGAGTTCAAAATCCGAGATTTCAATTCATCATTGTTAATATCTTCTGAGAAAAGAGCTATGTCTGTACTCTCTACTCCACCATCATTGCAGATTATAACCAAAGACATCAGTATTTTCCTTGTACTGAAATACTTCCGCCAGTTGCTGATGTAGAAGGAGCAGTATATGTAATATTTAAAATCAGCAGACTTACTCCACATTTTGGTGGACTTCTGAAGTTTGGTTATCGGCAAGAACATTCAATTCGACGATATCTTCTGACGTGGATATTTTAACCCCCAAGCCCACATTCATTCTCACCAACACACCATCGTCACCTGATTGACTTTGAGAGGTATCAGCAAAATCCCGTTTTTTAAAAAACGTGTCAATCTTTGGTAGTTTCTTCACTTTTTCTTCTTCTTGTTTTTTTTCCTTTTTCGGAACTCGGCACCACTAGGTCTTTTTGTTTCCGTCCATTTTCGTTCAATCACAAACAATCATAACGAAATCCATTAAAAAACGCAACAAATTTATACGGTAAAAAACGGTCCACTGATTTAAATTGTTATAACAAATACACAGACAAAATTGTTTTGTAATAAAACTCACACTACTGAACCGCACAATCGTACTAACAAGGACCGACTGACAGGACAGGGTGACTAGTCTGTGAGTGCGCAGCGGCCACCCCTCCCCCGCCGAGGACTTGGACTCGCCCAGGCACCC
Organism: Homalodisca vitripennis; assembly: GCF_021130785.1. NCBI lineage: Eukaryota > Metazoa > Arthropoda > Insecta > Hemiptera > Cicadellidae > Homalodisca > Homalodisca vitripennis. The sequence goes on from NC_060208.1 coordinate 120,035,144, forward strand.
GGCACACGAGAGGGGAGGGGTGGCGGCCTACTACATGCCGCATGACCTTGATGATGCGCAGCAGTTACGGAGTAAAAACTGAGTTGTGGGGACAGCGCGCGGCTCAGTAGTGTCCCAACATTTCAAACTGAACGTATCAGTCCGGCATAGTAAACATCGCAGATAAACCTAGACTTGAGTGGAACTAGTTATCATATTTCATTTCAAATATACTCATCATGAGAATATTTTTAAATAGTGTATTAATAGTTCATACTATTGTACTGTTAGAATAACGAATTACAACTCGGTGGTCAAATGTTTTGTTACCCACAAATTTAGCTTCAATTAAAAAAAAACACTTTTGCGCCCTTCTAGGGCCTGCGCCCCCTGAAGTGCCTGCGCCCCAATGCACCGCATTGGTTGCATTGGCGTTAGTTACGCCCACCGAATGTTACTCCGAGGGTTCTGTATAGAACATACTAATAAAAAAGGAGACCTAAGGCGATAACGAGTACAAACGGTAGCTAATGTAGTTTACAATACAGTAACATATGTTTCTATTGTTTCTGCGTGGGCTGTGCATTTGACAAACTAATGCAAAGGGAGACCTAAGATAACCAGTACAACGGGAGCTAACGTTGCTACAATTTAGTAACATATGTTTTTATATATGGGTTATGTATTTAACATACTAATAAAAAAGGAAGACCTAAGGCGATAACGAGTACAACGGTAGGTAATGTAGTTACAATACAGTAACATATGTTTCTGCGTGGGCTGTAGCATTTGACAAACTAATGCAAAGGGAGGCCTAAGATAACCAGTACAACGGGAGCTAACGTTGCTTACAATTTCCCCCCCCCACCCCCCCCCCCCCCCACCCCCCCCCCCCCCCACCCCCCCCCCCCCCCACCCCCCCCCCCCCCCACCCCCCCCCCCCCCCACCCCCCCCCATAGGTTCCGTCAGGTTCATTTGATATTTCGTTACATTGGTTTATTCGTTTATCCCAGAAAAATATTTACTCTCTAAAAGAAAAACTAAAAAGCAATTTGGATGCATGTGAACTATAAGGAGTCAAACTAGATGATAAAACTCACTTGGAATAGTCATCTGGAATACATAATCAGCCGATCTCAGACTACATTGATGATGGTGAGACGTGCGGTAGGATGCACATGGGGGCTTAGACCCGACATGTCACATTGGCTGAAACACCAGAGTCATCAGACCAATGATGGTGTATGGCTCAGTGGTATAGTGGCCAAAAGTCCGACAGGTGACTGCCGCAAAAAACCTGTCAAAGGTACAGCGGTTGGCATGCTTGGGGACAATGGGCGCCATGAGAGGAACAGCAACCGCTGCTATGGAAGTAGTGCTAAACCTCCCACCCCTAGACATATTCGTCATAGGAGAGGCTAGGATGGCTGCCTACAGACTGAAGTGCAATGGGAACTGGCATCATCACCATGCTAGTAAGCACTCCAAGATCGTTGACATTCTCAAACTGGATATTCTAGAAATGATGTCTGACAGAATGGCAAAGGTTACAGACTGGGAAAAACCATTTCAAGTCAACATTGTTGAAAGGAAAGAATGGTCAAAAAGGTGAGCCTGACTACATGAAGAAGGCTCTAACCTGGTACAACGGACGGGTCAAAGACTCTGAAGGGTAACTGGGGCAGGGGCCTAGGGTTAACTTAAGCTTTAGCCTAGGTAAACTGGCAACTGTCTTTTAGGCTGAAGTTACAGCCCTTGCAGAATGTGCAAGAGTTAATGTGGAAAGGGGCTACAAAGGCAAAACCATCTACATTAACTCGGACAGCAGGGCTGCTCTGCAGGCCTTGGCCAACCATGACTGTAATTCGAAGACAGTCTGGGAATGCCATAAGGTCATGAAATTGCTGGCGAAAACCAATAAAGTTATTCTAACTTGGGTGCCTGGACATAGAGGAATCACTGGTAATGAAGGGGCAGACAGTTGCGCTACACTCTTGGGAGCCAACTGTCCTCTTACCGGTCCTGAACCAACGTGTGGGGTCTCATATAACTTAGCACGTAGATCAGTTTACCAAGTGGATGGTTTAACAAACACCTACAAAAATTGGAGAAATACTGAGGGGAATGTACAAGCAAAGCGGATGCTCAAGGGACCATCAAGGAACATTGCAGCAGATGCCCTTAGAATGAGTAGAACGGAGATCCGAAAAGGTGACTGGTTTTATTACAGGTCATTGGATATTCCGAAGTCACCTGAACAGAATAGGTATTCTAGTTCAGGAAACACTGTGCAGGAAATGTGGCGAGGCTGATGAAACAGCCAAGCACGTCATATCTGAATGTCCGGCATTACAGAGCAAACGCTCAAGATCCCTAGGTGTTCTTATGCATACGGAAGAGGGGTTGGAACAGGAAAGCATTGTTCAGAAGATCTCATGGTTTTGTAAAGGCCTGGGATTTGATACAGCTTAAACCTGGGAGAGGGTGCACAATAAGCCGGATGGCTGAGGCAACTACCAGGCCTAGGAAAACCTGGCCCTCTGTTACAAAAAAAAAAAAAAAAAAAAAAAAAAAAGTGAACGGTATCTTTAAAACAAGACATTTCTATCATTCTACGATTTATAATAACAAAGGGCTTATAAATTTATGTTACAAAGGCCTAAAATGGAAAAAGGTACGCTCATATTATATGAAAATTAAAAAAAATTAAAATAATGAAAATTATGATTTATTCCAGCATATTTTTTACAATAAAAGGAACAAAAACTCTTTCTACGGAATAAGAACTGGCCACGTTTACAAGTAATTGGTGGCCAGATTGACAAAAAAAATAACAACAAAAAAAGCTAGAGTCCAGATTTGTAATTGAATGACACAGAGCCGCTCACCACAGTGACGTCTGTTCTTTGTATAACACTACAAACACATTAAATTATACAGCCACAATTACACTGTTATATTTAATAAAGCAATACAGTTAATAATAATAAAAAAAATATCAAAACTATTTTAACAATAATAAAGTTTTAAAGTTTATTGTTCTAAAATTACAATAATTAAAAATAATTACAAATTACTTAAAGAAAACAATCTTTTTACCTTACTGCTAAAACCATAATAGATTCCACCAACCTATCATGAATCATCCACTGTTCATGTCAAACAGGCCTTTTCTAAACATACATGCCAATATATTTTAAAACAATCCTTTGCAAACAAATTAAACTCGGGTTTCTCAGTATTTTACATGTATAAACATGCAGGTGAAAACAATGACAGTCACTGCTAAAAATTTATCATTTATATTAAAACATAAAAAGGTAAAAGTTCACCATAAACAGTGAGACATGATAAGATCTTGAGATTAACCATCACTGCAAAAATTCAAGTTGTGGTTTCTAAGGAGTACTTACTAGAATGTACAGTCTAAGTTACATTTAACTATTAAACACTTACTTTGCATAAGCCTGGGAAACCCACGATGCAATCACTGCCTGAGGAACAGGTTGTTCAACAAACAATAACCTGATCACGTAATGCTTGGCTATTGCCGGAAGCTCCCTGGAGAAAATAATGTTGTATAAGTTAATTAAATTAAGTAAAAAGCTAACAAATTAGTCAAGTAACGGTTTTAAAGATAAATACATTTTTATTTAATATAAAAATAAAACCCTACATTTTTTGCATGTTCAGACCAGATTTAAAATCATAAACCAGTGGGAAAGGCAACCCTTTCACTGCCAATGTTCAGTTTTCCATACATTGAAACTTTCATAAACTGCCAGTGCCAAAATTGTTTGGACATTTCCAAAAAATAATCAAAAACATATTAAAAGGCACATTAGGAGTTATTTAGGGTAAGCATCATGTTTTTATTGAAATAACACTTCAAAAGTAAAGATACGTTTTTAAAGAAAAAAAATCCACATGTATTTTTGTGCAAATACAGAAAGTGAGTTTATACTAAGTGCTACCCTCTTCATTCCTATTACACATAGGGAATTTTGACTTGTATAAATGATCATAGTTTTGAATGAACTGTACCTTTTCAGTTTTTTTTTCTAAGTTTAACAAGTGCATGTTTAGTTTATAAATACCCAAAACCTAATTATTAAAAAAATGTCTCTATTTATGTGAATTCCCTATTTGTATTTACGAATTAAAATTATTTGCATTACTACATTAAAGAACCTCATAATCTGTTTTTTTATAAGTTCAAAAATATATTATATACCAACGAACTTAATGATAATATAATAAATACTGAGTTGAATTTTTAATATTCATTACAAAGCCATACAAAATTGAAGTCGAACATATTAGTTAATTTTGCAGTGTAGAAATTTTAAGTACTATTTCTAATACTAAGGTCCTTTAGAAGACAACAAAAGTTTTTATCTAAAAACATTTAAACCTGTGTTGGGGAGTTTGTAATAGGCTGCGAGAAAAATTACCTAGCAGCAAAAGGATTAACACTTTAACTGCCACACCGACCTGATCCCCTCAGCGCAGTTTTTATGGTTAGAGCAAGCAGCCGACCCGAGCAGGTAATCATATGACACTACTGATGTTCTTGCCTTATAGCATTTCCAGAGTGCATTCTAATGGTGTTAGGCCATAATATTTGGACATTGCACATAAGTAAGTACTACGCTGCTCAAACAGACCTTAAATAAAGTTTAGTTATTTTATGTAAACTGAAAACAAATACATTTCTTCTACATATAAAAAGTATAGCTTCACTATAATACAATTATAAAAGCCTAAAACGTAATTCAGCTCGACATTATCGTCCAAAGTTAATTCAAAGTAAAATTGAGTTTTGAAATTAATTTAAAGTGAAATCATTTGGTTATTGACTAATGACGGCAAGAAAAATTATGTAAATGTGGTCCTTGTTTCACAAGAAGCCAGACTCGTTTATCCTTGAAAATAGTAAAAGGTAAGTAAATCTTATGTTTGAAACATTTTATAAATATAGATACTTTTTTTTAATTATCGTTAACATATTAATTTATAAGATTTAAAACCAGCAGAACTATATTGTTATTTGAAATATCCATCACGTAATTTGGTCCGACATTTTGATTTCAGTACTTTTAGATAGTCATGAATATCGATATTAATGATTCGAATTATAATTCGATTGAGTTAGTGGCCGCTTATTATACTGTAGCTGAAAAATCAGTATTACAATGCATCAATAGTGAAAAAAATTTTAAAAAAAGATAAGTAAAAAATTAGATAGTAAATGTAAGACAAAATTACATGTTATTTGCATGTGATGGATTTAAGTTTCCTTGTGGTTCTTCCTGTGTTTTCTTTGTAGGTGTTAACTACTGCCGTACCCAGAAATATTTCCTTGGCTGTTTTGTGGAACCGTCTCATGCTCTTGCGCACAGCTGTGTATTATTTATAAGAGGACATTTGGTCTAACACATCAATACCGATTTTGGCCTTATTATAAATAGTATACCTTTTGGAGGATTAAGGAGGATTTTTTTGTTTTTCTGCAGATATTTGGAAACCTTACAGAGTGCTTAGTTCACATCATTCTGTCTTCTTATCGATCCAGTTAGTGTAAACAATACCATTTTCATACTCTAACCAGGTCATCTCTTTCTAGCTTCCCTTTATCAATTTTGCATTTTGTGATGAAAACACCAAGCTCTATTGGATGTTACTGTCCCAGCCAGGTCGGTTTCTTTTTCTAAAAGAATGTTTACAAGATCCACAGAGGTGTAAAAATTGTCTGTATACAGAGTGTAGCCCTTACCAAGGTAGTCTTTCATAAGACCAATCCAACAGAGGTCGCCAGAAATTCCCGTACTAATCCCAACTTCAGCTGCAGTAAAGACCGTGTAATCGAAATACCGCACATTGCGGTCCAATGGGGTCATCACCTTTATTTTCTAGAAAATTAGGGACGAAAAAAGACTGTCCGATCCAATCAGTTGGGACCTTCCACACACACTAATTTGAAAAAAATATTGTAAAATAACCAAAATATAAAAATAAAATCAACATTAGCAACAATACATTCAGTAATAAAGTTGGTAAACACGAAACATATAGGGAACTTATATAGTGCCAGTTAACGTGTTTTAAAAAAATTAGGGAATTTCCAAATAATGATACCAAACTTAAGGATAATATGAGTACAGCCTTAGTCCTACATGGTATAGAAATACAGCACGGCAGACATCAGCCAGAATCAATACATAAAGCTAGAGTGTCTTGTGCTACAATTAGATAATTGTGATTCACAGTGTATGTATAAAATAACAAAATATTGATCTTCCTAGGGAAAGTAGAAGCACTGATCATCATTACATGTGATGAGCACCCACTAAACCTATTATTTACCTACATAATGTTGTTCAGGACAGGTACAGTAACTTCATTTCACCTTCCACTTAGTGTAACTTTTGGATTCTGGACACTGTTTATTTCAACAGATAACAAATTTGGACTCCAGATTCCAGGAGTCAAGTCTGTAACACCGTCAGTTTTTAGGTGCTGCACTAAGCAGTAGGTGAAAAGGAGCTAAGCTCAGCATTCGCATTGAGTCAACCCTTCTCACCATCACTATGTCACGTGTAGAAAACTAGGTTCCTCTGCCACGTTTTGGCAATACTCTAAAACATTGTATTGCACTCAATTGTGCACCTGATGAGACAATAAGAATGCCTCTTCATCTAGATTACACTTGATTATGTAGCCTAAGTGTATAAACAATGTAAAGAGTTTCTTTTGAGCTTCATCGTCACCATCAAAATAATGGGCTGCAGTAGGCCTATATAAGCAGCCACCACGACAATCGTATCAACTATCAATAAATATATGTCCAAACTATGGAATACATAAAAATATTTAACCTATAGATGCACATAATTAATAATTGCTAAGTGTTTTTATTTTACAGGAAAACAATATTGTTTAATACAATCTTAAAAACCTGTAACGTTTGCTTTGACATTATTTGTTCAACTAAATTAATTCAAACAAAGTAAAATAAAGTTGATGGTATTACAGAAATAACCAGCTGCGGAAGTAAGTACAATGCCGATGTACATGTGTTATTTGTGTCAGACATGTTTATTGGCCAAAATAGTAGAAAGCAACTAAATGTTACACTGTTTTTTTTTTTACATTTCTAGCCTAGATAGTTTTTTATTCGTCTGTTAAAAATTATAACCCTTTAGGATATAAAAGCCGAACTATACTGCCATTTGTAATACACATGCAATTTGGTTTCAGTAGTTATATCGACGATTACGATTATGAATATCGATAATTTGATAATCATGAGTATTGATTATTTGACTGTGATGGTGGCAGCTTATTATACTACATCCAAATAATGGTTTGCAGCTCTGGAGTTTTATCTTATCCCAGTAAATGTAGCCAAACATGTTCTGTTGTTATTGAAAAGATTTGTCATCTCTGTATCACTTAACGGGTAGGGTACGATAAGCGGACCCGGTTTTTTATATCGAAGAATGTAACCATCGATACCTAATATTCCCATCAAATCCTAGACTATCAATTGATATAAAAGTATCTATAGTCCTTAATAACAATCATATGTTTTAAATTAAAATATGAATTTAATATTCACAGTGATCAAACAAATTATTATAACCAAAATTAGGAAAACTGTAGACGACCATATTTGCTCCTCTCACAGTTACAGTAAGTTGTTTCTTTCCCACAAATTTCACATAATGGATTTTTCCGTACGAGTCCAACAAAAAATTGAGTCCTGTAGTTTTCTAAAATTGACTACCATTTTTAATAATCAAATGTTACTTATGTAAAATTGAAATATTACGTTAAACTGTTCAAAATAAACAATTAGTATCGATGGTTATGATTAAGTAATATCGTTTGCCAATTTCAATATAAAAAACCAGGTCCGCTTATCATACCCTACCCCACATTACTAATCAAATGTTTATTTTTGTTAAAATTTATGTTACCTTGTACATTCTAAGCTTGTTTTAAAATTGCCTCTCCAATTTAATCTTGAAAGCTAGTTAAATTTATAATGTCAAGTTTTTTTCTATTTCTCATGTAGCATAATTTTACTGCAAATTCTAGAGTTAAAAGGATAGCCCACAAGTACATTCAAAGCATGAGTAGACTATACTCCTTAGAGTATTATTTATTGTAATAGGCTATGTTCTAAAATAAAATTAAATATATAACAGTAAAAGTTTTCTAAAATACTAAGTATTTAATACATTTTAATACCACTTGCGCTAGGTCTAATTACCTGTACACAGCTAAACAAGTTGTTGGGTGGTTGTAGAGTCTTTCTAAGACTTCCTTTGGCAATGTTTTTAAATAATCGTGCAAGTTTTTACATTGTAATGATTTACTTTTTAAGAAAAGAGGATTTCCACTTTTAGACGAGTCTGCCATAATTGACGCTAAACAAAAACATGCAATTTATTAATTGTAAAGTAAATGGAAAAAGATAGCCGTAACGCTTCAAGCAAATCCGACATAACCTAACCTACTCTCACGGATTTTTTAATACACAATCCACATAAACAAACACCACCGTGAAGTTAGCGTCACTTTATCGTCCGTCTGTATTCCGTGCAACAATTTTGCAGTCAACAATCTGAAGGCGCTAACAAACATTCAAAATCTGAAATAATAGTATAAAACTAATTATTAAAAAACGATCTTTCACAAAATCTACACAGTTAATCGTATTTATTACTTACCACAAAGAATTCCCGTTAATATACTTTAATTATACTTTAATATACCAACGTCAAAAAGGTGGTGTCGGCCGTCAGAGGTCCTATCGTCTAAATTAAATGCACCGTTAGACGGGGCGTTCTCGTATAAAAGTAACTCCTGAGACTTAACCAAACAAGTGCCCGCAATGAAACTTTGTACACAGATGCTCTATAAGCTAAACTTTAATATACCAACGTCAAAAAGGTGGTGTCGGCCGTCAGAGGTCCTATCGTCTAAATTAAATGCACCGTTAGACGGGGCGTTCTCGTATAAAAGTCGCTCCTGAGACTAAACCAAACAAGTGCCCGCAATGAAACTTTGTACACAGATGCTCTATAAGCTGAAATTTAATACACCAACGTCAAATAGGTGGTGTCGGCCGTCAGAGGTCCTATCGTCAAAATTAAATGCACGGTTAGACGGGCGTTCTCGTATAAAAGTCACTCCTGAGACTTAACCAAACAAGTGCCCGCAATGAAACTTTGTACACAGATGCTCTGTAAGCTGAACTTTAATATACCAACGTCAAAAAGGTGGTGTCGGCCGTCAGAGGTCCTAACGTCTAAATTAAATGCACCGTTAGACGGGGCGTTGTCGTATAAAAGTCGCTCCTGAGACTAAACCAAACAAGTGCCCGCAATGAAACTTTTGTACACAGATGCTCTGTAAGCTGAACTTTAATATACCAGCGTCAAATAGGTGGTGTCGGCCGTCAGAGGTCATATCGTCAAAAATTAAATGCACGGTTAGACGGGCGTTCTCGTATAAAAGTCACTCCTGAGACTTAACCAAACAAGTGCCCGCAATGAAACTTTGTACACAGATGCTCTGTAAGCTGAACTTTAATATACCAACGTCAAAAAGGTGGTGTCGGCCGTCAGAGGTCCTATCGTCGAAATTAAATGCACCGTTAGACGGGGCGTTCTCGTATAAAAGTCGCTCCTGAGTCTAAACCAAACAAGTGCCCGCAATGAAACTTTGTACACAGATGCTCTGTAAGCTGAACTTTAATATACCAACGTCAAAAAGGTGGTGTCGGCCGTCAGAGGTCCTATCGTCAAAATTAAATGCACGGTTAGACGGGCGTTTCTCGTATAAAAGTCACTCCTGAGACTAAACCAAACAAGTGCCCGCAATGAAACTTTGTACACAGATGCTCTATAAGCTGAACTTTAATATACCAACGTCAAATAGGTGGTGTCGGCCGTCAGAGGTCCTATCGTCAAAATTAAATGCACGGTTAGACGGGCGTTCTCGTATAAAAGTCACTCCTGAGACTTAACCAAACAAGTGCCCGCAATGAAACTTTGTACACAGATGCTCTGTAAGCTGAACTTTAATATACCAACGTCAAAAAGGTGGTGTCGGCCGTCAGAGGTCCTATCGTCTAAATTAAATGCACCGTTAGACGGGGCGTTCTCGTATAAAAGTCGCTCCTGAGACTAAACCAAACAAGTGCCCGCAATGAAACTTTGTACACAGATGCTCTGTAAGCTGAACTTTAATATACCAACGTCAAATAGGTGGTGTCGGCCGTCAGAGGTCCTATCGTCAAAATTAAATGCACGGTTAGACGGGCGTTCTCGTATAAAAGTCACTCCTGAGACTTAACCAAACAAGTGCCCGCAATGAAACTTTGTACACAGATGCTCTGTAAGCTGAACTTTAATATACCAACGTCAAAAAGGTGGTGTCGGCCGTCAGAGGTCCTATCGTCGAAATTAAATGCACCGTTAGACGGGGCGTTCTCGTATAAAAGTCGCTCCTGAGACTAAACCAAACAAGTGCCCGCAATGAAACTTTGTACACAGATGCTCTGTAAGCTGAACTTTAATATACCAACGTCAAATAGGTGGTTGTCGGCCGTCAGAGGTCCTATCGTCAAAATTAAATGCACGGTTAGACGGGCGTTCTCGTATAAAAGTCACTCCTGAGACTTAACCAAACAAGTGCCCGCAATGAAACTTTGTACACAGATGCTCTGTAAGCTGAACTTTAATATACCAACGTCAAAAAGGTGGTGTCGGCCGTCAGAGGTCCTATCGTCGAAAATTAAATGCACCGTTTTAGACGGGGCGTTCTCGTATAAAAGTCGCTCCTGAGACTAAACCAAACAAGTGCCCGCAATGAAACTTTGTACACAGATGCTCTGTAAGCTGAACTTTAATATACCAACGAAATTGAAGTTGTTTGTGTTTTGTACTTATTAGTTATATAAGTAATACATTACCTTTTTTATTTGACAATACTCGTACTTCTTTTCCATGTAGTCAGGAAATTTTAAAAAAATGAGAGCTATAACAAAAAGTAAAATTAATATGACACAAACCATGTTTTTTTTTTTTTTTTTTTTTTTTTTTAAGTGGTGAAAAAATGCATTGCTGCACGAACGCTTGGTCTTACCGTAACCAAGCGAACAAGTGTGGGGCTCTCCACCAGATAGTATTCTGATGGCATACCCACTAAAAAAACACCACTTTCTTCTTTTTTCTTCTTCCTTCTCTAGACTCTGGAACTCAACGGGTACAAACTTAAAAGATAATACCAACAAATATGTTATTACAATTTCTTAAAGCATATGCTATGTACGAGTTTTTTTAAATTTATATTACAAATACCCAACACCAACAAAATTTACTCTGCCATGCAACTATGGACCTATTTTACGGACATCAATAGCAGAAACTGTTACTGAAATGTCTATATACATGTATGATATATTATGGGAATGAATTTACAGGCCATGATTTAAGCAAAACAATTAAATTATTCGTGGATGGAAATATTTACGCTAACACATGTATGGGATAAGAAGGACCGTATGTATGTATTCACTGCGCTCTGTCAGTTATGACACAATTCCCATACAATAATAATGAAGAAAAATACGGCTGTAAAACATTTACAATTTCTAAAAATTACTTTTTGTTATTAATGTTTTACTTCACCTGTAAAGAGTATTCTTATAAACAATCTAAATATACGTTTAATCTAAATATCAATCTGAGGGACAATTGTATCCCTTTACCACTTCAGTAAATCATGTTGTCAGGAAGAGGAGAACATGTTGCTCACGACAGCGACACGTCCTTCGTGTGGTCATTACCATCGTCTAAGCAGGTTCTGGTTGTAGAAGGATTCTTTTCGAAAGAGATGAGGTGGTGGAAGTAGAGTATAGTATATTTCGGGGTTAAGTATGGCGCATGAGGTAGTTAGTTGTAGGGTTAGGGTTCTTTATAATAATTACAATTAATATAAAACTAATGGTAGCTACTAGTTTCACTACCAACAACTTCAGGAAACATCTCATTATTTTTTGTGGGACCTAATAACTTTTTCAAACAGTGGTTGTTGCAAGTTCTATTTGGATCTCTTCAATTCATTGGCTTCTGTCTATCAATATACTGGGCATAACGATATTGGCAGCTACTCAATCCTCCACCAAACCGTTAAGCACTTTTCTTTGCGTTGGGCGGGACCTAATATTTTTGCTATACCGTGGTTGATGCTAATTCTATATACAAATTAATAAAATTGCTTTCTTTCCTTGGCTTCTGTCTATCAATATACTGTGCATAACGATATTGGCAGCTACTCAATCCACCACCAAACCGTTAAGCACTTTTCTTTGCGTTGGGCGGGACCTAATATTTTTGCTATACCGTGGTTGATGCTAATTCTATATACAAATTAATAAAATTGCTTTCTTTCCTTGGCTTCTGTCTATCAATATACTGTGCATAACGATATTGGCAGCTACTCAATCCACCACCAAACCGTTAAGCACTTTTCTTTGCGTTGGGCGGGACCTAATATTTTTGCTATACCGTGGTTGATGCTAATTCTATATACAAATTAATAAAATTGCTTTCTTTCCTTGGCTTCTGTCTATCAATATACTGTGCATAACGATATTGGCAGCTACTCAATCCACCACCAAACCGTTAAGCACTTTTCTTTGCGTTGGGCGGGACCTAATATTTTTGCTATACCGTGGTTGATGCTAATTCTACATGCAGGTTAATAAAATTGCTTTCTTTCCTTGGCTTCTGTCTATCAATATACTGTGCATAACGATATTGGCAGCTACTCAATCCACCAACAAACCGTTAAGCACTTTTCTTTGCGTTGGGCGGGACCTAATATTTTTGCTATACCGTGGTTGATGTTATTTCTATATACAAATTAATAAAATTGCTTTCTTTCCTTGGCTTCTGTCTATCAATATACTGTGTATAACGATATTGGCAGCTACTCAATCCACCACCAAACCGTTAAGCACTTTTCTTTGCGTTGGGCGGGACCTAATATTTTTGCTATACCGTGGTTGATGCTAATTCTACATGCAGGTTAATAAAATTGCTTTCTTTCCTTGGCTTCTGTCTATCAATATACTGTGCATAAACGATATTGGCAGCTACTCAATTCACCACCAAACCGTTAAGCACTTTTCTTTGCGTTTGGCGGGACCTAATATTTTTGCTATACCGTGGTTGATGCTAATTCTATATACAAATTAATAAAATTGCTTTCTTTCCTTGGCTTCTGTCTATCAATATACTGTGCATAACGATATTGGCAGCTACTCAATCCACCACCAAACCGTTAAGCACTTTTCTTTGCGTTGGGCGGGACCTAATATTTTTCCTTAAAAACAGGTGTTGTTGTTAATTGTTTCATTCCCATGGGTTCCTGTTGTATTTCGATTTAAATTGTTGGCAAAGTTTGCAAATAAATATGAAATCATTTACCTCAACCTCATGTTGGGTTTTACTTAAATACTTAAGACATGGTTTGAAGTGAGCCCATCGTTTGCAGCTGTCGCACATTATCCATATTTTGCATCGAGTCTCTCCCTTTCCACATTGTAAGCATATGTCTGCCATATTATCTGACCATTGCAGAATTTCTCTTTTTAAGTATTCTCTATAATCAGTAGGATTTATTTTCGTCGGCATTTTTTGGTCTTTCAGAAAACATTCTATATAATTTATAACATATATTCCACAATTAAAGCTATCACTTTGGACTGCCCCCTCGCCTTTTACATATGTCCATCTGTCTACTTTCATGCCATCATTCTTGTACTGAGTTTTTTGAAGACCACTGAGAAATGTCCTAAATTTTTTAAATCCAACTTCACAGTTGTCCGGATATCTTGGCAGTGGGTTGTAGAAAAAGCATGTGTGGTTCTGTATGTCTCCAACCAGCACGCAATAGTGATTTTTGTTTGATACAATATACGGCATTAGAATTTTGTCATACTCATTTAAGTTTCGGAAATAATACCAAACAGGCGATGCTGCAGTAACGGAATTGTGTTTAAAAAGTGTTCCGCAAGTTTCTGTATTGACGAATTTAACGTTGTCTGTTTTGCACAGTTTTTTAATTAGAGCAACAATAGCGCAGTCGATCACATTCTGGTGTAATTCTCTCGATCCATTCAATGTGAAATACGCGTCTCCGAACAGATACAGTTTTTTTGTAGGCACTAAATTTTTAAAAAAAGGCTACTACATACGTATCTGTTTCTAATTCATTTTCCTCGTACAAATAAAAATCTGGATTCATAAATAGGCCATTTGGAATCGCACAGACGTGAGGATACTGTTTGCTCATACTCACCCTAAATTTCCTGTTATTATCTTCACCTACACTTCCTATTTCTTTTCTTGTACTGTGTTCGTTTTCTGAAGGTAGTCCTCTATCAATAGTTATGTACTTCTCTTCATTTTCTGGCGGCTCGTCTACTGTAGGTTTATCGGCGTTCTCAAATCCTGCACTACAAGTTTGTTTTGTAAATAATTTCGAATTTCTTAAGGGTTTGTTTGTAGTCAAGTGATATGTAGAAGTCGACCTGCGCTTCTTTTGCCATGTTTCTGTGATACTTGGATCATCAACATCTTCAATATCCTCAGAATGAAATTCATTACTTATCTGGAATGGCTGTTCAAAAGTGGTTTGGACAGTCTTTGGCTCCATTGGATTCAATATGACCTTAGTTTCAATATCACAAAAGTTATTTTTCTGTCTAACTCGTTGTTTTCTTTCTTTGTTATAATCTGAAATATCTATACTTATATTTTTCAATGAAGACTGTACATTGCTTTTTAGAAGTTTTATCAAACGCCCTATTTTTAAATTCGTTTTACTCTTTAAAAGTCTGTGTTTAACCTGTTGGAAGTAGTTCTCAACGTTCGCGTTTGATAATCTATTAAATTCTTCACTTCCATGCATAAACAACATTAAGCCACTCCAAAAAGGTAACAGTGGCATTAAGTGGTTATGAACATAATCGAAGAATCCTGGACAGTAATAAATGTTTAATTCTTCGGTTGCTGGTTCATTTTTCCTGATGGTGTGTAGCTTGTCCGTAACAATTTGTAGAATTGAACAATATCTGGTAAAAAAGGGACTATCTAGCTTTGTTTTTTCCACTCACATATTCATTATCTATGTCGTTAAGGTTTGAATTTTGAGGAATGTCTGATTTTGATATAACTAGGTCTTTATTTTCAAGTATCTGGTTCACTTTATCAATCTCATGTTTTGTAATAGAGTAATTCTTTTCACTGAGTGATATAGTTGCAAGCATTGTGTAGATCTCATCAGTCTCACTCACTGAATTGCATATTACCAGGAGACCCATCACTTTCAGTATCATTTCCTTCACTCTCTTATTTAAAATATTTTCTTTTGAGAGCCTGTCACTAACCATTTTCATGAAATGTGCACAGCATGCGTGTATTGTTATTTTAGCTCTATACTGCTGCGGGTCACTCCTGTCCGTTACGATGTTGTAGCACATACGGAGATATTGCAACAAATCCATCGAGTTTCCAAGATATAACAATTCCTATCATCATAGCCCAACTCCAATCACAAACAATACGTTTAATAAGTGGCCAATGTTGTTTACTTGATTTCAAGCAGAAATACTTATAAGTTGTAAATAAATCAGCTAGGGCGCTTATGTCATGTACCTCAGACAACATTTCTATGACAGGTAAAATTTCACCATTAACATTAACAACCAATGCATAATACAAAATAGGTTTGTTATTAGATAAGACCACTTGTCTTGCAACCGAGCCTGTTGCATCAAAATAACCAGCTGGCACGTTTTTACTTGCGATTACCTTTCTTTGCAGACCTGTAAACATATATACCTGGAAGGGTGAGGCTACTACCTTTCTTATATATTTCTCCTCCTCAGTGGATGAAACTGATTCGGTTTTTGCCAGTAAAATTAGGTCTAACAAGTCGTTTGAGTGCAAGTCATCTTCTTTGAACGCTTCTGATCGACATTTTCTCAGCGTCATTAATGTTCTGACAGACTGCATATTAAGATCAATAGCAGCATCTATATTTATATGTTTCATATCTTCATTCTGTACCGTTTTTGCTTGATCTAGTAACAACTTCTTTTTGTATATTTTACGTTCTCCTCCCCTCAGTTGGTAAGACCTTTTCTTTCCAGTATGAATCGGGACAGACGTACCGCTGCTCGTTATTCTTAACATCAACAATATCAGTTATTTCAACTTCAAATTTAAACTCTTTACATTTTCCAGCTGCGCTTGAGCCACACCTTGCATATGTTACATATTTTAAAT
The DNA here is from genome assembly GCF_021130785.1 of Homalodisca vitripennis. Taxonomy (NCBI): domain Eukaryota; kingdom Metazoa; phylum Arthropoda; class Insecta; order Hemiptera; family Cicadellidae; genus Homalodisca; species Homalodisca vitripennis. Next base: position 120,051,497 of record NC_060208.1, read on the forward strand.
TTTCATTATGTCTTAGTCTACTATTTGTAAATATTAACCTGCAACTGATATTTGCTTGTTTTATTACAGCATTTCGGAGCCAAATTCTAAATGTGGCTGTATCAAATACACCGTTAACCATTACGTCGTCTATGTGACCAGTAACTCTTTTTTCTTCAACTGCAAATTTATTAGAGCACGACAAGGAATGTTTCCTTTTAGGTACTGCTATGTACGATTTTCCTGATTTTTCTGCAATATTTTCAATATTTTTTTTTAGGTATTCCTCATTGTTTGAACAATTAGCCGATACATTAATTTTTCCTTTTTGATGTAATATTTCCTTATTCATATTGTCAGTCTCATTGGTGACATATTCACTGTAAACATCTTTTGAACTATCGAATACTGACATCCATATTCTATCTCGATATAAAATTTCGTCCATTCTATCAAAAGGGTATTTTTTATCGTCATAATACTGGTAATGTCCACAGATGTCGTAGTTGTCACTACCCTCTTTCTGATTCTCTTATTTCAATTTTTAATTCGTCCCCAACTGTACTTAAGTGTATGATCATTTCATTGTCGCAAAACTTATACAAGCACTTTTTAAAAACTAGAATTACGGGTTTTTTGATAGATCTGATTTGTTTTAGATTTTCTTTATATTTATACATGTCATCAAAATCTGTCCACGTACACACTCCACCGACCCTACGATGACAGCTAATAAACTCTTTGACTAAATGTTCAAATCTCTGATCTTTTTTACACTCATTTTCCCACAAAATAACAGTGCTATGAATTGTATTGTTAATAAAGATTTCTGTTTTCGTTGATGTTTGTAAGTCCTGGTGGCTTGGTGATTTGCAATAAGTCAATGATTTCACACAGCCTCTGCTATCTTTTAATCTATCAGCGAATGTTTCTCCTTTGCCTGTTATTTGCTTTATTCCAATATCTGACTCAGGTAATTGTGTTAGAAACTTAGTCCAAACATGCTTGAATTTTCTTGCATTATTTTTATTACTCCCTTTCCATCCTACCTTCTGACAATAGTGATTGTACACTTTATGATAAACGATCTTTTCCTTTTCCATTAGTTCTTCTTTTGTTACTTCATCACCGAGCGTGTTCAAAACACTGTTTAGTAATTCCTCATACTTCTCGTTTACTTTGTTCCGAGGAGATTGTTGGATGTCTTTTTCTGCTGTAACTTTTGTTATGAATTTTGAAAAGTTTTTTTCATACAATTTATTAAGCAATAACATGTGTTTGTTACTGCAGTCCCCAAATATCAACAAAGCAGCCTATTTGAATAATGCGTGTCTTTCCTTACTACGTTTTTTTAATTTTTGGTTACAGCATCCTTTCTTGTTTAAAAACGCAATCAATTTCTCTAACACATCAGGATATGTTGAACTAGTCATCGATTTCTCTTTCAATTGCAGACTCTGTAATGGGGTTTTTTTCTACATTTTTAGGTTGATCAGACGAAATGTAACTGTTTTCTGCGATGCCACTTTTATGAATGGTAGTATCATGTCTGGTGTTAGATTTGTGGGGTTCATCGGAGACTTCCAACTCAAATAAATCTCTTTTTATTAGTAGATCATAATGGCCTTCTGACTCGTGACCTTTTTCTATTCCTTGAAATACAAAATCATATGTTGTATACACTTGATTGATATTAAAATTAGCAACCTTAAAGATAGTATCTTTCCCACAAATCCTTTGTTTAACATCTCTATCTCTGTATACAGTTGCATTTCTCTTGTAAACCTCGCAAAAAACTGTAATTTCAAATTCCGATCCATATATTCGCTTCTGTACATTTCCCATTAGGTTTGCATATTTTAGAGGAGAGTTAAATTCTTCTCCGAGCGTATATTGTATTCTCTCATAGTAATGCTGCCAGTTTGTTACTACGTGGTTCACTATGCTCGTCCTAACTTCCGCGTGCCGATGTTGTGTACCCCCACAACGCCATACTCATTGCCCGAAATAAACAATGACCGTCCCCTATAACCTTAACTCTTTCAAACACCTCCTAAAATAAATATTACTTATTTTATTATTATTATAACATAATACGCATTATTGATTACATATTACAATGGTCGCATCATATAACTTGTTTTGAAAATAAGCAAAAACTGCTCATTTAGAAGATTAGGATAAGTTTATAACAGAAATATGAAAAAGTATATATTTTACTTATATCGCCTCCTTCATTTGGTCTTAGTGATTTATCTATTGTCCAGGACTATACAGGCCAGTCTTCAAACCTCTTTTTATCTCAATAGCATCATTTAAAAGTCATTTTTAAATACTACACATTATACAAAATTTACACAACTATGAAACCTTTGTTAAAGTTAATGCAGGCCTACCTTGTCTCTGCTATTATATTCCATAATGGTAGTAGCGACACCACGCAACAAAGCCATGACAAAGTAGCAGATTTATCAACCAACAGGATTTAGTATAACTGACAAATCCTGAAAAAATATCGAAACATGTATCTTCGGCCAGTAAGGAGGATAATGTGTTTAAGTTGTAAGCGTAAATACATGTGCATTGATTATTTTTAAACGATTACTTAATAAATGTTTTAAATTCAATAGTTCCATTTTACTAAATTATTTTAATTCCATAATAATACTTAAATAAATTTCAAATTGAATCACAGTTAAGTCACCGTAACTTATAATAAACTACTTTTATTTTGGATATGATAGATGGTGGTTAGCACTATAAGGTCAGATATTAATGCACAGCAAATAAATAAATTTGTTTGTAAAAGACTGGCCTCTGTATTCACTGTTCTTAAATCCGCGCATGTATTTATGTTTTAATTGTCATATTTATAAAAACACGTGCACAAAAAAATAATATAATACCGTAATGCTCAGTTTAAATATGACTTTGAAAATATTTTAAATGCATCAATAAATCCTACTTTAATAATAGGCGATATGCATGTCTGTACAATGAAAGAAATTGGATCGGGTCCAGAATATATTAATTTAATATCTTCCTTGCTGTGTACAGATAGGCATGGTAAGAACCAATATCGTCGTGTAATAATTTAATTTATGTTCATTACAGGTAATGTTTTGTCTAGAAAATCGTATTACAAAATTAAACCATGTTTTGTAACTGGTATGAACAAAATAATTTTTTCTGTAGAAAGGTTTAAACTAAAAAAAGTTGTGTTAGATTACGTGTAACCACTGAGTTTTGAAATTAACTGTTAAGTATAAATCTCTTATTATATTTTCCGTTATTTGTAAAGTACGGAATGTTTATGTTAAAATTCAAACTTGTTGCTATTTGATAAATAAAATAATCAATTGAAGCCTACATCTGTTGTTTTCAGATGGATGATATACATAATTTCGATTTCACTATTAGTACGAAATCATTAAAAATTTAATCGCGAGTGATAAGTATAAAATATTAATACCAATTTATCCATACCAGGTAAAGTTTATAATATGTTTTAAAATTTTAAAATTAATTACCTCAGATAACAGGATACAGAAGATCAAGTAGCACTCCGTGTGTTGAACTTTGCACTAATGCAAACAACGTTCACAGATCACAGCCAATCCAAGAATGGTGCCAAACATCCCTCAGGCATCGTTTTTATATTTATTTGACATATTGGAGATTTACAACGGGGAACAGAAGGAAGATGGTCCTAGACTACTGTAGGGTTTTCAGCAAAGTGTGAGGTCCAACTTTCTCCGGGGTTCAAAGGGCGCCGCCCGTGTGCCGCCCTTGTGCCAGCAATTTTGAATAGAATTTATGATTCTATTGGCAAATCCCAATATTCACTTTGCCTAGTAGAAGCAAGGACATCGCTACCTACCATACACAAGCAAGGAATGCAAAATCAGAACTAGGCATTTTCCTCTCAATGTCTTCCAGGACGTTACTTAAACTACAAGTTTAAAAAAGATCTACAGGGTGATTCAAAACTAAACGACAATCTCTCGGGAGCTTATTCTATAGCTAAAAACAAGTAAAAAAGTTCATATAACCATATGCCCCGGAAAACGCTTCGTTAGCGAGTTACGCCTAGCGAAAGATTTCGCCCGGATTTCAGAACCCTTGGTGAAGTCAGGCCGTATAAAAATGGTAAAGGTAGTTACAAAGATACAAATACGATTGTTTTTTATGTTTTTATATCTGACAAATTTATTAAAATTCGTCCCAGAGCTGTAAATGCAATACTTTCAGAGATATCTTACGTAAAACACAAGAATTGGTGCAAAGAAATAACACATTTTTGTGTTTAACGTAAGATTACTTCCATAAATGTTAAATAAAGGTCATTTTTTTCTTAAACAGATTTGTAGAACATTTAATTCTGAAAAGATTCATGTGAATTACTTAGGAAAAAAATTAATAATAGGTATTGAAATTTAGCTTTATTTAAAAATAAAACAGACGCACAAAAATGCATACAGAGCAGCTTACAGAGCATCTGTGTACAAAGTTTCATTGCGGGCACTTGTTTGGTTAAGTCTCAGGAGTGACTTTTATACGAGAACGCCCGTCTAACCGTGCATTTAATTTTGACGATAGGACCTCTGACGGCCGACACCACCTTTTTGACGTTGGTATATTAAAGTTCAGCTTACAGAGCATCTGTGTACAAAGTTTCATTGCGGGCACTTGTTTGGTTTAGTCTCAGGAGCGACTTTTATACGAGAACGCCCCGTCTAACGGTGCATTTAATTTCGACGATAGGACCTCTGACGGCCGACACCACCTTTTTGACGTTGGTATATTAAAGTTCAGCTTACAGAGCATCTGTGTACAAAGTTTCATTGCGGGCACTTGTTTGGTTAAGTCTCAGGAGTGACTTTTATACGAGAACGCCCGTCTAACCGTGCATTTAATTTTGACGATAGGACCTCTGACGGCCGACACCACCTATTTGACGTTGGTATATTAAAGTTCAGCTTACAGAGCATCTGTGTACAAAGTTTCATTGCGGGCACTTGTTTGGTTAAGTCTCAGGAGTGACTTTTATACGAGAACGCCCGTCTAACCGTGCATTTAATTTTGACGATAGGACCTCTGACGGCCGACACCACCTATTTGACGTTGGTATATTAAAGTTCAGCTTACAGAGCATCTGTGTACAAAGTTTCATTGCGGGCACTTGTTTGGTTAAGTCTCAGGAGTGACTTTTATACGAGAACGCCCATCTAACCGTGCATTTAATTTTGACGATAGGACCTCTGACGGCCGAAACCACCTATTTGACGTTGGTATATTAAAGTTCAGCTTACAGAGCATCTGTGTACAAAGTTTCATTGCGGGCACTTGTTTGGTTTAGTCTCAGGAGTGACTTTTATACGAGAACGCCCGTCTAACCGTGCATTTAATTTTGACGATAGGACCTCTGACGGCCGAAACCACCTATTTGACGTTGGTATATTAAAGTTCAGCTTACAGAGCATCTGTGTACAAAGTTTCATTGCGGGCACTTGTTTGGTTAAGTCTCAGGAGTGACTTTTATACGAGAACGTCCGTCTAACCGTGCATTTAATTTTGACGATAGGACCTCTGACGGCCGACACCACCTATTTGACGTTGGTACATTAAAGTTCAGCTTACAGAGCATCTGTGTACAAAGTTTCATTGCGGGCACTTGTTTGGTTTAGTCTCAGGAGCGACTTTTATACGAGAACGCCCGTCTAACCGTGCATTTAATTTTGACGATAGGACCTCTGACGGCCGACACCACCGATTTGACGTTGGTATATTAAAGTTCAGCTTACAGAGCATCTGTGTACAAAGTTTCATTGCGGGCACTTGTTTGGTTTAGTCTCAGGAGCGACTTTTATACGAGAACGCCCCGTCTAACGGTGCATTTAATTTAGACGATAGGACCTCTGACGGCCGACACCACCTTTTTGACGTTGGTATATTAAAGTTCAGCTTACAGAGCATCTGTGTACAAAGTTTCATTGCGGGCACTTGTTTGGTTAAGTCTCAGGAGTGACTTTTATACGAGAACGCCCGTCTAACCGTGCATTTAATTTTGACGATAGGACCTCTGACGGCCGACACCACCTATTTGACGTTGGTATATTATAGTTCAGCTTACAGAGCATCTGTGTACAAAGTTTCATTGCGGGCACTTGTTTGGTTTAGTCTCAGGAGCGACTTTTATACGAGAACGCCCCGTCTAACGGTGCATTTAATTTCGACGATAGGACCTCTGACGGCCGACACCACCTTTTTGACGTTGGTATATTAAAGTTCAGCTTACAGAGCATCTGTGTACAAAGTTTCATTGCGGGCACTTGTTTGGTTAAGTCTCAGGAGTGACTTTTATACGAGAACGCCCGTCTAACCGTGCATTTAATTTTGACGATAGGACCTCTGACGGCCGACACCACCTATTTGACGTTGGTATATTAAAGTTCAGCTTACAGAGCATCTGTGTACAAAGTTTCATTGCGGGCACTTGTTTGGTTTAGTCTCAGGAGTGACTTTTATACGAGAACGCCCGTCTAACCGTGCATTTAATTTTGACGATAGGACCTCTGACGGCCGACACCACCTTTTTGACGTTGGTATATTAAAGTTCAGCTTACAGAGCATCTGTGTACAAAGTTTCATTGCGGGCACTTGTTTGGTTAAGTCTCAGGAGTGACTTTTATACGAGAACGCCCGTCTAACCGTGCATTAAATTTTGACGATAGGACCTCTGACGGCCGACACCACCTATTTGACGTTGATATATTATAGTTCAGCTTACAGAGCATCTGTGTACAAAGTTTCATTGCGGGCACTTGTTTGGTTTAGTCTCAGGAGCGACTTTTATACGAGAACGCCCCGTCTAACGGTGCATTTAATTTAGACGATAGGACCTCTGACGGCCGACACCACCTTTTTGACGTTGGTATATTAAAGTTCAGCTTACAGAGCATCTGTGTACAAAGTTTCATTGCGGGCACTTGTTTGGTTTAGTCTCAGGAGCGACTTTTATACGAGAACGCCCCGTCTAACGGTGCATTTAATTTAGACGATAGGACCTCTGACGGCCGACACCACCTTTTTGACGTTGGTATATTAAAGTTCAGCTTACAGAGCATCTGTGTACAAAGTTTCATTGCGGGCACTTGTTTGGTTTAGTCTCAGGAGCGACTTTTATACGAGAACGCCCCGTCTAACGGTGCATTTAATTTAGACGATAGGACCTCTGACGGCCGACACCACCTTTTTGACGTTGGTATATTAAAGTTCAGCTTACAGAGCATCTGTGTACAAAGTTCCATAGCGGGCACTTGTTTGGTTAAGTCTCAGGAGTGGCATTTATTAGAGGACGTCCATTTTACGATACATTCCTACGGTTTACTTAGGTATTATATTTGGGATTTTTATTCATGACACATTTAATGGGAAACCTTTGTGGAAAGTAATAAATAGAAAAAACTGTGTTGATTTTGTGAAAGATCGTTTTTTATAATTAGTATTATACAATTTATCTCAGTTTTTGAATTTTTGTTAACGCCTTCAGATTGATGACTGCAACATTGATGCACTAGACGGTCTGGACGATAAAGTGACGCTAACTTCACGGTGGTTAAACAAACAAACAGAACATATACAGCATGTTTTTTTTCTCTGAATTGCCCAGCAGTTTCAAAGATCTCTAAACGCGATTATTTTGACAAAGAGATCAAATCAAATTATTTTATTGTTGAAGACATTTACATGCATAACAATCGTCAGTGTACATTGAAAATGAACTAGCCTAGTTTCTAAAATAACTAAAGGTCCTTATCAATTAGAAAACAATTAGTACTATAATATTCCTTTTCAGATAACAAGCACTTTATCTTCCTCCTAAATGATATTGAAGTGTTGGCCTCCTTGAACCCAGATGGCAAGTTATTGAAAAATTTTATGCAAGAGTAAAGGGTTTGTTTTTCAAAGAATGTTGTTGAATGTTTTTGGAAGAGTTAAGGAATTTGTACCGCGGAGATTATAATTTGACTGTTGTACTGGAAAAAGGTGTTTGTTTTTAAAGACAAATGTCAAACATTCCAGTATATATAGACTAGGAAACGTCAACAATTTATTTTGTCTAAAAAAACCTCTACATGACTGAAAACGATTGAGTCCACATATCACTCTTATGGCTTTCTTCTGGAGGGTAAACAAGGCTTTAGTCTTAGTGGATTCATGACCCCATATGATCAAGCCATAACTCATGTAAGTGTAGAAGCACCCATAGTAAGCTGTCAGCAAAACATCTTTACTAGAGAAAGTAGCCAATCTTCGTAAGATGATCCCATTATTATAGATTTACTGACTATATCACGCACACTAACATTTGTGTTCAAATTATCTGAACTTATATTCCCTGTAAAAGCAGTAATATTCTGTAATATATCCTTGGACTTAATAAATGGCTGTATGGATTCTACCGGATGAAAAACTGAATGTTATTTTTATTTATATTTTACATTTCATGTCTCCTAGCCAAATTAAATGTATGTACTTTTATTTCTTTATGTACGCTATATTGTGTCCTTCGACTTATTTTCTGGTATGTTATTAGATGATGAACTTAATGACACATTCTATATTTTGGAATGGGATACTTCACTTACTCTTTGTTAAGAAATCACGGGGTTTAGGTATGAATTAGATTGTCATAAATTATGTACAGTTAATAACTCCAAGGAATGTTCTCAGATCTCATTTTCGTAGTTTTCACCATTTGTGACTGACTACTGGTACTTATATTCAACCCTTTATGATAAAAAGGATGTCACCATGTCAGTGACAAGGCTGTACAGGATCTAGTACCTCTAAGAAACTTTACTTTAAGACATCTTTATTACTCTAAGAAAGGTTGCTGTACTAAGAAACTTGTTAAGTAAGAAATCTACTCCAGTTTAGTCTCCTAGAAAAACTAATGAACTTTCAAAAATAGGACATCAAGAAATAGTTCGATCAAAAATGAAGTTTAGGGAATACAGAGCTATTCAAGAAAATAAATAGGTATTTATTCTAACATACAGCTGTTATAAGAGTCGTAGTTAGAGGGGATAGGGGGTCGTTTGCTCCGAGTGGCATAATTGTTGAGGGGGCAAATATATAGAAGGTCGAGTAGTTGCTTTACAATTGTTTACGCGTAGTTTTGTTAGTCTCAATTAAGCAATATATACTTTGCTTTGCATATATACTTTTGACAAAAAAAGATCTAGTTCTAAAATAATAATAACACATTACCACAATAATTGGATTCATTTAATCCCACCTGAAAAATGTTGCACCTAATATGTTCCTAAGCTTAGTTTTAAAACTAGCATAAGATACAACATTCCTAGTGTGTCCAGGAAGACCATCAAGTAAATAGGGGCCGAAATACGAGAAGCCCCTCCTCCGACTTTTAGTCTCATCTTAGGGAAGTAAACCTCTGTCCGCCCTGGCGAGGGCTACGTTTATAAACCTCCCCACAGTAGAAGAGCCTCTCTACTAGGTACTGTGGCTCTCCAATCATGAGTGCCTGTTGAATCATGCAGCATGTCAGCAATTTACATATCACTTCTATAGGGAGCATTTGAGCAGTATCACTAAGAGGAAAAACATGATCATGAATCCGGAGGTTGAAAATGAACCTTATTGCAAAGTTCTGTAATGTCCGGAAATTCATGTAGCTTCCTGATATGCTGTTTCCATAGAAAGGATAATAGAAGATGGATAACTACAAAACCAATGACTACATGGGCTGCAGCTTAGCATATTCAGGTAGCAGAGTTCTGAATGTACAGACGTCTCAGTCTACCAAATGCACTTTGTGATGTGTAAGAAACGCGGTCAGTGAAAGTGAGATTGCCGTCAAGCAAAACACCGAGAGTCTTAACCCTGCCGCACACGGTCAAACCCCGTCGTCCAACACAACTGCCACCCCACCACCAACAAGGACCTGCACCAGGTTGTATGGGGCAGTATAAACGACTGAATGTTTGTCTGCGTTGAGCTTTTAGATTTAAATTTCTAGAGAAATTGTATATATCATTTTCTCAGGGGGAGTAACATATTTTTAGTCCTAGAACATATACAATTATTATTTTTCCGTAATACTGTGTAGATGCAGGATATATTAACTAGTGTATTAATAAAATTAAAAAATGTGTCAATCCCTAAGGTCATATTTAAAATACTTTGTAGGAAAATTTTAAACCCTTATCATCAGCCGTTTTCCATTGGACCTGTATAATACGGCCTAAAATAAACGGCAACTTCAAATGTCTATAATTCCTCGTGAAGTGACCAAAAATAGTTTTGTTCCTTCTCTGACTTTAGGAAGGGTACCTTGAAGGATAATGACTGTAAACTTAAATAAATTCTCAACCCAACATCGATTGCACCACCTTCAGTGGACTAGACTTACCCTTGAACATTCTGGACGGACATGACCATCTCGACGCTGAACCCCCAAGTTGGGTGCTATCCACACAATCGAGCTACTGATCGAACATAGTGAATACAATATAATTTGCGAACAGGATTTTGAGTTAGCTGTAGCTTTATGTATTTAATAAGAACATACTGAACCTAATATGTTCTTTAGGACATCGGCAAATATAGTGTAAATAGCCATTCTGCTATAATCATATGAGAACACGAAAAGCTATGTTTAATATCTTCAGGAATTAGTTCTCAAAGATATATATATATATATATATATAAGCATGTCACAGTTGAAAAATTCTTTACACATGTCTTAGAATAGCGTAGCCATCTTTATTTGTGTGTTTATTAAATTAAATTCTTCATCTAAAAAACATGGAGATTGACATAGGCAAATGTAGTGTAAATAATCATTGTTCTATAATCATATGAGAAACACGTTTCAATTGAAAATTGTGTACACATTTCTTACAATAGCGTAGTCATCTTTATTTCTGTGTTTCATTACAGTAACTTTACTTGTCGTACCATAACTTATGTTGGTCCCAATAAAGTTCAATAAATGTTGACTACAGAATCCAAACCAAAAAGAAACGTTCTCTACCGTATTTGTTAACTCATGTAGGCCTACTGAGGGCGTGTCAGGAGAGCCGCTTGAGTTGACTGTCATGACTGTCGAGCCATGAGCGTCCAACCAAACACATCCACCGATCATGTTGGAATGGATTGCAAACACTCTAGAATATATTTGAAGAGTCGCTAGATCTCAAAATGCTTGAATATTGTTACGAACGCTCATATTGATTGTGCCTCTTAAGGTGTTTTTCGATGTAGAAATAGAATTTCGCATTTATAATACGGTTTCTTTTGTACAAAACAGTATAAAGACAAATAGTCTGAATTGCCAGATATTTCGTAATAATATGTCATATTTGTGTATTAGTTGACACAATCTTCCTGCAAATGCAGTAGAACACTGTACAAGAGTTGTCCCAATTCATGGGAGAATGGGATTGAAAGACAATTAAAAAATATTATGTACTTAATAAAACTCAAACCTTTATTGTAAATTATATTGCTTTTTATATATGTTATCAACCAAACATGTTGCCTGGAGAACAGTCAATATAAAGTTTCTTAAAATTCAATATTGCAAAAATACGTCCAAGATTAAATAAAAATTAAATAAAGTTAGTTACATCTTCAGGTTGATGTCTATTTTTGTCTCATAAGATACAACACATATCATAAATTATTTTGTTACAGTATTGATTGAAGATGTCAGGTCAAATTTGTATTACTGTCAATGTCTGAAAATAAGTTACTCATAAATCTGCTATAGTTAAGTATACGTACAGTTTGGTACTAATTTGTCTCAGTTCACTAGTCTATCGTTGCAGTCTGGAGCTGAGTCGTTGTGACAGATCCTCTTAGTAAGCCTCACTTTCACGGTTAACTGAATATAATACTTCATTACTGACTCTGATGTTGAATATTAACTACGGAACTCCCAGATGATTTTCTCCCAGGACCCACTGTAGTTAGCATTAACAACATGTTCATGCAACTTCAAATTATTTAGACTTCATTCTGTATTAATTCCTCGTTTAGGTTGGCATACGTTCAGGCCCGTTTTAAACCCTGCCAGCGCCCTAGGCACAACGAAGAGTTGCGCCCCTTTTTATACCCCTGCCAGCTGACTACGCCCCCCCCAGCCCTACCATAACGCCTATACCCCGTAACTTTAGATTTAGTCTGAAATGCCAGTTTTGGTTCGGGAGGGACTTTAGACTTAATGTCCCTTAACTCTCCTTTACAAATTATCCTGATTCTTTTCGAAAGCCTTCTCATTATCCACCACCTATGGACCTGCCGTATCCCGGACTGGCAACCGGTAGCCGTGAGGTATCTACTGGTCTCCGGGGGGAATGCGTGTAACATACCTCACGGCATCACGGACCACCCAACCCTCCCTTCTTTACATTTGAAATATGTAAATTATTTATAGTATTCGTTTAATCACATTTTCTTGGGATTATTTTTGGTTTGTTGGCTTACCACTAGACTGACTAGAGATTCAAACAATAGCTTTTTCTGGTTTTCCGTGTTGCAAAGTCGACAATAATGTATTTGTAGTCTAATAGTAATGTCGTTTAGCGTGCACAGCAATAATAAGCCATTAAGCTTTTTATCAACCATCGACGATCTAATTTCTGACTTTACTCTTTTAAAAGCTGAAAAGCTACGTTCAAAGTCTTGCCCATCAATATCGTTCTTGTATACTTCTCCTAACAGTTTAGCTTCACAAGCCAACTCTTTGAAATTTTTCTCTTCTAGATTTTGTAATATCTTAAATCTTGTGTCGAAATTTGTATATACCTCCCTTCTTTTGTTGAGCTGCGAAGCTATGTTGTGAACAATGGCAATAAACACCCCAGGCAAAATCTTTCTCAAGGAGATGTTTCTTCCATGCTTCTGTCCTTCTTTTCATCGGTCAATAACTTTCTTTTTCTTACTGTGTCGTATACAGCTTCTTCGTTTTCTGTAAGTTTTCAATGCTTTGGACTAGAAATCATCAAATAAATCTCTTTTTTTTTCACTCAAAAACGAGGATAGTGTTTTAAGTTCCTTTGTAGCACCAAATAGGTCTAAATCTTGATTTTGAAGAGTCTTACTTGTTTTATCAACTCTCTCAAGAATTTCGTCCCAGATCACAGTGTTAATAACATGGTTTGGAAATTTCCCAGTGTTTTTAGAAACCCAGCGGTTGTGCATTGTGTTTCTGTTGTCTGAGTATCGTCTTTATTTAGCTCTTTAGGAGCATATTTTAATTCATATCGAATTATTTTTAAAGCTCGAAGAGCGTCTGTCCTAGCAGACCATCTTATGTCACTCAGGGGTTTTACCATTAGCTTTCTCTGACCTTTCTTTGATTTTCCTTCGTTACTCTTTTCAATATGACTTTTTAGGATGTTCCACCTGTAAGTGGATGCCGAGAAAAAAGCATACAACCCTTGTACGAATGTAACAACTTTCGTGTGTTATCTGGACACGCCTTCTCGGCAGCAAAACATCCAGCAAGGTTTAGAGAGTAAACTGCACATCATATCATATTTGAGCTGCAAGTGAGTGAGCTGCCTGAGTATATACCCGACATGTTTGATGCATTTTCGTAACTTTGTCCACGACAGTTATCGACATTCAGCTCAAGTTTCTCAAGTAAACTGAGGGTTGCTCCATCCAAACTTCCAGATTTGTGGCATACACTTGGTAAGAGTTGTATCAGGCGTTCGTTGGCGCAAGCATTGGGCAATGAAACATACCGAAGTACTATAGCCAATTGGTCTGTGTGCGACACGTCAGGTATGGAGTCTATGATTAAAGAGAGATAGCGAGCTTGCTTGATTTAATTTAAGATTTGTTTCAGTACTTCTTTGCTCATAATCTCAATAAATTCACTGCAAATGTCAGACGAAAGGTATGTTACACTACCTTTGCCTTTGTTACCATGTGTTGCTATGTGTCTCGCGATAAATAGATCAAATTCACTTATCAGCTCAAGACAGCCTAGAAAAAGTCCGTTTGATGATGATACATGTAGATACAACCACGGAAATGTTTTTTCCAATTTTTGCGCTCCCAAAAAATGCCAATTGCCTAGCGCCCTAGGCACGTGCCTACCGTGCCTATTCGGTAAAACGGCCTGCATACGTTGCAAGGACCTTGATTTAACAGCAAGTTAGAAACACATTGAAAGTATGGCCCAAATGCTTCAGTCCACATGTTTGTAATCTTACCTCTTTTTGGTAAACAGAACTAAAAAACATAGTTAACAATACGAATCTTCGCAACACCCAATACTATCAGCAGCTATCAGTAAATGGCAATCGGTACCGCAGAAATAAAACGGCAGCAAATCAGAAAAGGAGACGCACCTTTTTATGTCTACTGGTTCATTAAAGACGAACTTCTCATAAGATATTGATTTAGCTGAACTCTTTCTTTATTTAGTTGGATTGTTGAGGTTTTGTGTATGAATGATTTATAATCGTAAAATTATTGAAGCTAGGATAATACGTCTCTTTAGGGAACAAAATGTATTTAAAAGGAAATTAGCCTCTATAGATTATATTAGTGAAGGATCAACTAAATAAACGGTAAGTAAAAATTAAGCAGCAATGATAGCCAATATGATAGCTAATGTTGCCACAATGCAGCAGCAGAATGTTACTCCGAGGGTTCTGTATAGAACATACTAATAAAAAAGGAGACCTAAGGCGATAACGAGTACAACGGTAGCTAATGTAGTTACAATACAGTAACATATGTTTCTGCGTGGGCTGTGCATTTGACAAACTAATGCAAAGGGAGACCTAAGATAACCAGTACAACGGGAGCTAACGTTGCTACAATTTAGTAACATATGAGTAGATAATAATATGGCGGTCCTAGCGCACTTTCGGAGCCGACCGAAAAGCAATGTAAAATACTGTTCAATGTACCATAAAGGAAGCTGAGAAATAACACAGCAAATCTCAATGAAAAATTAACCGAATCTACAGTCGTTCGTCTCCAAAAGCGATCCAGGATCGGTTCATTACTATCTACTCCTGAGGAATGAAAAATTAACCGAATCTGAGCTTCTACTTTCTTGAGCTGTGCTTTGTAAAATGTTGTCAAATCTGCTACGAATCAAGGAAAAATCTTCGAAATCTTAATAAAATTTAATCAATTTAAAACATTTTTACTAAAAACATACTTTAATAAAAAAACTTTTCTACTAAATAGCAAACATGAACTCACCAAGCTCTCTTCAGTTTCTAGCATTTCAAGAAGTTGCCAGGGGGAAAATTGTAAAGAGTTCAAAGAGTTACCAGAATATTGCAAACTACAATTGATATCAGCATTAAATTTAAAGGACTTGGATTTCCAAATATATTTCAACACGGATAGCTCTAGCGGACATGTATGAATTAATTTCAAAAGATCTTGGACAAAGGTTAAAATAAAAACAGCAAACAGAATATTTTAAGCAATTTTGTATGGAGTTTTTTTGGGCACTATTATAACTTTATCCACCATAATTTGATCAAAACTATGAAGGATTGGAGCTTGCAGAAGTGTTTATGAAAGAGGATGTAGGAATTATACAGCATTACTAGAGACTCTTTGTCAATATCAAGATTTATCAATAAAATTCATTAAACAAAACAAAGAATTCTTGCTTTTCGTTTTTGATGACATTTTGGATGAAATGAAAACACATTAATGTTCGTAATATTTCCTTGTGATTCTAAAGAAGAAAGAGAAAATCTAATTCTTGAAAAATTTCAAGCGTTTTTTACATGGCGGTTGGAGCCCCGAGGAGTTGGAAGTATATTGATCAAGCCACGAAATAAAATCCTTATTCTACAAAAATTGATAGTAACACAGTCTTTATCTTTAATAGTCTTCTTTCCAGTAAACAACCAAGTGTAATTTATCATGTTTTATTCAATTCTTTAATCTTTTTTTCATCCAAAACAGTCAAAAGTCTGTTCGGTAAGTGTACTTTATAATCTTCCAACTCGGCAATTATTGTAAACCCGAATTTATCCTTCATTTTCTCCAAATTTCAAAATTTTGTATTTCTTATTTTCTTCCAATTCATTTAACTTCTTATACTCTTTAAACTTACATTCTCCAATATCATTTAACTCCTTCAAGAACTCCATTTAAATAGAAAAAATTCAAAGACGGAAAAAATGAAAATTCGCTAACCTTTCACTCGAGAAGTCGGGGAGAATGTGAGTAAAACCGCATTCTTTTCACGAGGTTCTTCGTTTAATTTCTCCAAATGTACTATAAAAATCATCGAGGATTTCTGGTTCAAAAATCATAAACAAATTCTACATCTAGATAATAAAAAAATACAGGTAATATCTTTTCATAATAAACGTGTGTATCGATACCTACAAACCTAATGTATTCTTTGAAAAGGAAAATAATTTTTTCATCGGTTCCAAGAGATAAGTAAAAATTTTTATTCTGTTTTCTAAATTCTGTAACAAATTTTGTTTGTTTCTCACCTCCGTATTGTAATTTCATAAGCAGATTATTCAAATGTGTTAGTTTATTTCGAAATTTCTTAGGTTTAGGTCTTTCGTACAAAATTAAATTACAATCTCTACAAACTAAATATTTTTTATCAATAATTTCTCCTCTATTATAACACTTGTAACAGTTGGCATTATACTCTTCCATTTAAACAAAAAGATTTTTTTATAAATGGAGATTATGGAACTAAGTCTGCCGAGATATAAATTTTTTCAGCGCAAATGTTTGTGTTTTACATTTCTACAACAGAGATAAATAGAAATAATTTCATTCTATTGTAAAACTATTTAGGATATTAATGTGTACGATTATAAAGATTATTACGGGAGAAATCGGGATTTTTCAGTGGCGAAAGAGTATATTTTTGAAATATTAGAAGGAATGAAAGAGAATAATATGAACATCATTAACTACTGAATTTCTCTAATATCGTTCTTAATCACATCATAGGCTAAAAATTTCTCAGAGACAACAACAACATAACAAATCGCGTTTGTAACAGCTTTTTTGAAAATCCATATTGATAATTATATCGTTCTTTGAACCAGAAATATTTGTCAAACTCTTTGTTGTATCAATGACATAAATAGGTCCTATTCGCTAAAAATTCTTTAGGATTGTAATACATTTCCTTATATTACAGTAAACTTTCCTAAAATCTTGATACATCTGATACATGATTCTGAAAAAGACCTCCGGAAATGTTTAAATTTTGTAATTCATCTGGATAATAAGAACCGTTCAATTTTACTCTGATATTTTTTACATTCAAACTATCAAACTTTGAAGGATTTTTCTCTTGATTATTCTGTCTATCTGTTTTGAAAACCTATGATAACGAACTTGGGATTAAAGATATTTCTATAAATATTTGTGATATCGAACGAATAAGTTGTTCCGGAAATACCTTTTTGTTCAATACATTGCCAATCTAGAAATGAAACATAATGTTTTGACTTTTTGTAATTTCATCAATCAACCTTATTTTACTCGTGATTTTTATAATCAATCATTGGAACTCTAATAAAAAAAATCTATCTTTTTTTTTTTTAGAGACAACGTGGAACGTGGAACGTGAACGTGAAACGTGGAACGTGAACGTGGAACGTAGAACGTGGAACGTTCACGTTCACGATCCGCGTTCCAAATTTTTTTCTTAATAAATGGATAGAGCACTAACATTAATACAAAGCGAAAAAAGATAAATCGAAGAAGAAAGAAATAATAAAATTTTAGAATTAATACAAAAATGTCGAGACAGATTTTAAGAATTTAAGAGCAAGTTTATACAATCTTCTAGATGAAAAATATAAGCCAGAACTCGTAGAAATACAGTTTTAAAAATAGTAAAAGCTCTGTAAATATTTTAAACAATACAGAATCAGATTCTTTTACATTAGATACAGAAGACGAAGATAAAATATTAGAGATTATTAAAAAAGTTGTTAACAGCACAATTGATGTAGATTCTAACGATTTACAAAATATTTCTGGAGGAAGACTCTATAAATACAGATTTAGAAGTTCTAAGTATGGTAGTGGATTAACATTTAAAATTCTAAACACGTCTTTCTATTCTTTTTAACATTTTGGACTAATTTTACCCAACAAATACAAATCTTTCTTTATGTTGGCCTGGAGTGTTTCTTAATACATCTAATTTAATTTTTTAACTTGTAATTTAGATCAATTTTTCTATCTCTTATTTCTTTTTCTAACCAATAATTAGAAATATAACAATCTTGTAAATTTTCGAATTTTAAAATGTGTCTTTCTTTTTTCCTATAAACTATTGTAGACAAAGCAGTTATTTCCATTTCTAATCCTTCTTGTAAATCTTCTAATCTTTTACAATCCTTTACTTTTATGGTTCCAAGAATGTTATTCATTCTTAGATTTTTGTACTTGATTTCTATCTTCTTCTTTGTAAATAACATCTTCCTTATTTTTTTAAAACATCTAAAGCGTTTAGTGTAACAATTTTAGGAAAAGTATTACCATTAAAAGAAGTTAAACCATCTGTCTTTATCTCCATAATTGGTTTATCGATTGGATAGTAAATAATATTTAAGTCATTATATGGGATTAAAATAAATCCTTCTTCCTTTAAATTTTCCTTGTTGTTGTACAATTCGATAAACTTATTTTTTAAAAAGTCCTTTAACAAAATAAACAGATTTTTTGCCATCTTTTTCTGCTAAAACTCCAACATAGCTAAATCAAGTCTTTCTATTAACTACAAATGCAGGGATGTTATAGCGTCCTGTAGTACTTAAATCCTTCCATTGTTTTCGAAAAATGATCAACTAATTCGTTTTCGATTTTCTCTAATTTGTTTATCTTTTTCCAAACTATCTTTATATTTTTCCTGTTCTTCTTTTAAGTTTTCTAGATAGTTTTTTTTCCTAGTTTCCATACTTATTTCCTCAAATTCTTGTTCTCTTTTTTTAATACTTTTTAAAAAGATAGAATTTAATGGATTAATTTTCTTAAATGTAATTGGAAATAATTTGTTTGTAATATTAAATCTCTTTCGATAGATAGTAGGAACAACATTTTTGGTGTTTATTAGTCCTAATTCTTCTAAATTGATCTCTTTTGGAATCGTCGAAAATAATGTATTAGACTTAGAAAAATATGTGTTACCTTCTTTTTATATAACATTTGTGTTTATCGTAACAACAGTTTTATCTTTTTTGTCTTCTTTTACATAGATCAAGTTAACTGGTAAAAGATTAAAGCTAAATGCAGATATTATTATTATGTAATCAACTTATTTCTTTCTTCCTTATCTGTTGGTAATTTTATTTGTATTCCTGTTAGTTTTTTTGTATTGTTATTTCCCCAATAAACATATTGTAAGATATCGTTAAAAACTATACAGCAACTGTTTTTTTAATGTATTCGTTAATTTTGTCCACATTTTCGATAAGGATACAGAATAAAATGGAGCATTCTTAAAATATCTTCTATTTCTGTTTTAATAAACTTATACAATCATCTAACGGATCAAATTCTTTAATCGGTTTCGAAATTTTCGTTTACATAATTGTAAATAGTTGCTTCTAATCTCGTAATTCCATTATTTGTTGCTAACTCACAAGAGAATGTTTCTTTTAATCTTTTATCAGGACCAATTTGCAAAATTTACTATATGGTTGCCTAATTGCTTATTAATTCCTGGACTCGTCATTTGGCAGATAAATTTATTATATATTTTTACTCTAGAATTAGAACTTAACCAAGTTAAACAATCTTTTCCAACAGTTTTGTCGTTATCTACAATAATTTTAGAACCATTTTGTATATTCTCCTTGTTTACAAAAATTATAATTTTCTATTAAATATTCAATCATCTCTACTTTGTTAAAAATTCCAGAAAAAAATCTTGCGTTATATCTAAATCTAATAAATAATAATGTTCTATAGCTAGTTGCTCTAATATTTCTGGTAGTTCTTCCCAATAATATTAATAGTTTTACGTCTGCTAGTTCTATTTTGTATGGAATTGCAACTGGTTTTTTTATACTTATTTTTTAATAACTTTTACATCTTTATGTATAATTTGTTTAACCTCCTTTTATTGTTATTGTATTAGAATCTAAAAAATTGTGGCAATTTCGCTTTTACACCATGTTTTGCTAATGGAAATCTAGAAAATTTTGCTTCTTAAGTAACTATTAAATGACCCACAAGCGTCTTTCTTTAATAATTTACCTTCTAAAATCTGTAGAATCTGTTATTTTTAACAATCATAATATTATCGCAAAAAGGTTATGTAATTCTTCTAAATTTGCTCATTCTTTGCCCACTTTCTGTATAGTTTATATCTCCAATATTTGTAATTAGATTATCGTTATGTAAATTTTCGTTTAAAAGCCATAGTCCAAATCGTTCGTTAGTTGGTTTTTATTTTATTTCCTAAGAGTTCTGTTATAGAATACGAATTGCTTTCAGCGTGGATTTTATTTTCAGCTGCCATTTATTAAGAAACAATTTTAACTAGGATTTTTAGTTTGTAAATATTTAGGTAAAAATATTTAAAATATATCAATTTATGTTAGAATTTGAGGTCAGCTGAAATTTTTCCACCCTAAATATTTGATTAAAAATGCAACATTTTCAGCAAAACCTAGTTAAATTTAAGAAATATCTAGAGAACTTATGCAAAAACTTGATAAATTTTTGGTCAGCTGAAAAGTAGTATAGTAACCCTCCTTTCTTACCTATTTGAGATGCTAGAAACTGAAGAGAGCTTGGTGAGTTCATGTTTGCTATTTAGTAGAAAAAGTTTTTTTTATTAAAGTATGTTTTTAGTAAAAATGTTTTAAATTGATTAAATTTTATTAAGATTTCGAAGATTTTTCCTTGATTCGTAGCAGATTTGACAACATTTTACAAAGCACAGCTCAAGAAAGTAGAAGCTCAGATTCGGTTAATTTTTCATTCCTCAGGAGTAGATAGTAATGAACCGATCCTGGATCGCTTTTTGGAGACGAACGACTGTAGATTCGGTTAATTTTTCATTGAGATTTGCTGTGTTATTTCTCAGCTTCCTTTATGGTACATTGAACAGTATTTTACATTGCTTTTCGGTCGGCTCCGAAAGTGCGCTAGGACCGCCATATTATTATCTACTCATATGTTTGTATATGGGTTATGTATTTAACATACTAATAAAAAAGGAGACCTAAGGCGATAACGAGTACAACGGTAGCTAATGTAGTTACAATACAGTAACATATGTTTCTGCGTGGGCTGTGCATTTGACAAACTAATGCAAAGGGAGACCTAAGATAACCAGTACAACGGGAGCTAACGTTGCTACTATTTAGTAACATATGTTTATATATGGGTTATGTATTTAACATACTAATAAAAAAGGAGACCTAAGGCGATAACGAGTACAACGGTAGCTAATGTTGTTATAATACAGTAACATATGTTTCTGCGTGGGCTGTGGATTTGACAAACTAATGCAAAGGGAGACCTAAGATAACCAATACAACAGGAGCTAATGTTGCCACAATGCGGTAACAGTTGTTACTCCCCGGGTTACCTAACACATATATTGTGAATCCACACACACACAAACAATCCACCATAAAAATATTGGTTATTAATTATTGTCCTCGATAATGTTAGGGATACAAGAAACTATATATGATATTATTAAAAGGGACAGAGATTATATTTGCAGACTTTGAAAAAATATCCATTTAAAATTAAATTGCAGTTGTTTAGTTATGGTATAAAACTATCTAGTGCGTAAACATTCATTGTTGTTTTGATATCAAGGTCAAATAAATATGCACTATTAACTTACTTACAGTACTTCCTTTGCCGGTTCATTAATCTAAGTCTGTCTGAAGTTTGCTGCCAAGTTTCTCTGACGTGTTGAAGATTGCATGGTAAATAACTTATGACACTGCTACGAGATTATTTGGAAACTCTATTTAAGCTCCAAAGCATACAAATGAAGTTTTAACAGTGTAGATGCTTGGTCCATCTAAATTTAATTTAATTATTTAACATGTTGTAAATGATTGTCAAACATGCTTTTGATGAACTACAAAACTGCATTATAAAAGAAGGAACTGGTTATTAAATGAATAATATTAGCGTGGTAGTAACATTAATATCAACACCAAAGCCGATTCACATCTCGTCAATATATTGCTTACACTATTATTGTCTTATGTTATAATATGCTGGTGGTGGAGCTTACCATTTTTACGACAACATTATAGTAGTCCTTACATCTGTTTCTGAAGAATGGAACTGCATAGTCATAAATAGCAAGGCTTAGTTCAAAGGATAGGTGGGGATATTGACGTGTGCCTTACCTAATTTAATTTTTTAATTAAGAGATTTGTGTTTGAAAGCAATTTTTTCCTTTTATCAGTTTTATCACATTTTGTGGTAGGTAAAATAGTCGAGCAAGTAAGTTGAGATAATTAGGTTGTTCTGTGTGGACTGCGCCTGGTGATGGCCGTGCCTGCTCAAACATTTGACTGCTGGCTTTTTATATACCACAGTAGGCGTCGGTAGAGTAAGCGTCCCTTGCCTGAATTTTCACTTTGCAGATTGCATGCCTCTACTCAGGATGTTTAAAAATAATGATATATAAGTGCCTGGTTAAATTTGGTGGGTCACAAAATTACACAGTTTCCCGGACGGTGGGTACATCTTTGAATCCTAGGCTATTATTAAGTTCATTGTTATTATTAATCGATTGTCTTCAAAAAAGTGTGGAGTTAAGCGAGTGGAGTTAAATGCTCACAAAGAATGTGTCCATGTTTTCGGAAAGCCGGATTTAGAGCTTTTTCCACAAATTAAAATAATAAATATCAACATGTTTTATTTTATTGTATTATTTTAAAGTGTTTAATACATTTTTATTTAGTGCGATATATTGAAATTTGCTGATCACTGAGAAAATTATTCAATTTTACTTAATTAGTTTTAACTGATACCTTTCACCACTTCTATTTAAGTCCTCTGTATGTTTGTGGTCTCTCCTTTCTCCTGGTTTATGATTTAAATCCATGAACTAATACTGGATCAGGCCCCTTTTCTCCGTGAAATCACATAATTTCATAAGCTTTGTTAATTTCGTGCAATCCTTAAAAGTTGATGTTGATTCACCGTTCATTGTAATTAAAAAGCTCCGTAATTATTATATAAATTTAACTGGAGTAAAATTAAAGATATTAAGAACACTTAACTTTAGGATATTGCTTATTAAAAGTACCGTGATAAAAATAATGAGAGTTCCATAATAAAACTTTCGTTCTATTACGTACTTTGTCGCTACAGCCATAGTGTGTAATAGAGGCTTTAGCAATGTTGTATAAATTACTTGAAGTCATAGCATACAACTTTATTATTTGGAACTATGTGTAAACGGATAATATAAGTTATAATAGTGCCTCTTGTATGGGGAAAGTAATATTGATCTTGAAACTTGTGCCTTATCTGAGCCCGCATGATACTTATCGATTTCAAACATAATGAAATGGGGGTTTTAATGTAATCTTCCTCTTAAAAACTCTTATGTAAGCTTACAATTATCAAAAGCCAGATTCATAAGCTAATAATATTAAAAATAGTCCATCTTGTAAAGGAAAATTATATTAGTGTTGAAACTCGTATCTTACCTGAGCCCACATGATATTATCGATTTATTTATTTAACACTAGATCATACCCGCGGCTTTGTCTACGATTTATATGCTACATTCCTTGTTTTTTTTTTAAGTTTCTACAATTTCAGTAACATTTGAAATATTTTATATCAATGCAAAGGAACTCTAAGGTCGAAGTTCATAGCTTTTATAGTCAAAGCACTTTGTGTGTAATATGAAATGGTCCTATGATGTTTTAAAACTGGATTTAGTCATATATCGTGCATTAGGTACCCATTTTACACAGTTAATGATTGGGAGGGCCAGAAGCTAAGTAAAATTTCAAGTAATTATAAGAATTCAGGTTTCAGGTTCTACTTCAAAATTATTATATTTCATATACAAAATCGGAGTTTGCTATTTTACCCCCAGAAACAATATAAATAGGCCTAGGTATAATTTTGTAATGAGGTTTGGGTTCAAAACAGTTCAGTTTTCTAAATTTTATGGATATAGATATATTATTGAAAATTAAATCTAAAATCAACACCAATAATACTTATGCAATTCAATATTCAAATTAGGACAGTTTTTATCCATGTGTAAATATGATACTTGATACATTAAAGTACATGTTCTTGCTTCCCAATATCATACCATTGTTCATATCATTGTTATCAATATCATACGATTACCTCAGACCAATGTAGGAATTATATATGTATTTAAATACCTAATCAGTATCGTACAGTCTGAATACCTCATCAGTGAGAACTGGATGCGATGTTCCCTCGACGATATTCTGTCATAATAATTGCATTTAGTGTCTCATGTATTTAAATACCTAATCAGTATCGTACAGTCTGAATACCTCATCAGTGAGAACTGGATGCGATGTTCCCTCGACGATATTCTGTCATAATAATTGCATTTAGTGTCTCATGTATTTAAATACCTAATCAGTATCGTACAGTCTGAATACCTCATCAGTGAGAACTGGATGCGATGTTCCCTCGACGATATTCTGTCATAATAATTGCATTTAGTGTCTCATGTATTTAAATACCTAATCAGTATCGTACAGTCTGAATACCTCATCAGTGAGAACTGGATGCGATGTTCCCTCGACGATATTCTGTCATAATAATTGCATTTAGTGTCTCATGTATTTAAATACCTAATCAGTATCGTACAGTCTGAATACCTCATCAGTGAGAACTGGATGCGATGTTCCCTCGACGATATTCTGTCATAATAATTGCATTTAGTGTCTCATGTATTTAAATACCTAATCAGTATCGTACAGTCTGAATACCTCATCAGTGAGAACTGGATGCGATGTTCCCTCGACGATATTCTGTCATAATAATTGCATTTAGTGTCTCATGTATTTAAATACCTAATCAGTATCGTACAGTCTGAATACCTCATCAGTGAGAACTGGATGCGATGTTCCCTCGACGATATTCTGTCATAATAATTGCATTTAGTGTCTCATGTATTTAAATACCTAATCAGTATCGTACAGTCTGAATACCTCATCAGTGAGAACTGGATGCGATGTTCCCTCGACGATATTCTGTCATAATAATTGCATTTAGTGTCTCATGTATTTAAATACCTAATCAGTATCGTACAGTCTGAATACCTCATCAGTGAGAACTGGATGCGATGTTCCCTCGACGATATTCTGTCATAATAATTGCATTTAGTGTCTCATGTATTTAAATACCTAATCAGTATCGTACAGTCTGAATACCTCATCAGTGAGAACTGGATGCGATGTTCCCTCGACGATATTCTGTCATAATAATTGCATTTAGTGTCTCATGTATTTAAATACCTAATCAGTATCGTACAGTCTGAATACCTCATCAGTGAGAACTGGATGCGATGTTCCCTCGACGATATTCTGTCATAATAATTGCATTTAGTGTCTCATGTATTTAAATACCTAATCAGTATCGTACAGTCTGAATACCTCATCAGTGAGAACTGGATGCGATGTTCCCTCGACGATATTCTGTCATAATAATTGCATTTAGTGTCTCATGTATTTAAATACCTAATCAGTATCGTACAGTCTGAATACCTCATCAGTGAGAACTGGATGCGATGTTCCCTCGACGATATTCTGTCATAATAATTGCATTTAGTGTCTCATGTATTTAAATACCTAATCAGTATCGTACAGTCTGAATACCTCATCAGTGAGAACTGGATGCGATGTTCCCTCGACGATATTCTGTCATAATAATTGCATTTAGTGTCTCATGTATTTAAATACCTAATCAGTATCGTACAGTCTGAATACCTCATCAGTGAGAACTGGATGCGATGTTCCCTCGACGATATTCTGTCATAATAATTGCATTTAGTGTCTCATGTATTTAAATACCTAATCAGTATCGTACAGTCTGTCATCAGTGAGAACTGGATGCGATGTTCCCTCGACGATATTCTGTCATAATAATTGCATTTAGTGTCTCATGTATTTAAATACCTAATCAGTATCGTACAGTCTGAATACCTCATCAGTGAGAACTGGATGCGATGTTCCCTCGACGATATTCTGTCATAATAATTGCATTTAGTGTCTCATGTATTTAAATACCTAATCAGTATCGTACAGTCTGAATACCTCATCAGTGAGAACTGGATGCGATGTTCCCTCGACGATATTCTGTCATAATAATTGCATTTAGTGTCTCATGTATTTAAATACCTAATCAGTATCGTACAGTCTGAATACCTCATCAGTGAGAACTGGATGCGATGTTCCCTCGACGATATTCTGTCATAATAATTGCATTTAGTGTCTCATGTATTTAAATACCTAATCAGTATCGTACAGTCTGAATACCTCATCAGTGAGAACTGGATGCGATGTTCCCTCGACGATATTCTGTCATAAGAATTGCATTTAGTGTCTCATGTATTTAAATACCTAATCAGTATCGTACAGTCTGAATACCTCATCAGTGAGAACTGGATGCGATGTTCCCTCGACGATATTCTGTCATAATAATTGCATTTAGTGTCTCATGTATTTAAATACCTAATCAGTATCGTACAGTCTGAATACCTCATCAGTGAGAACTGGATGCGATGTTCCCTCGACGATATTCTGTCATAAGAATTGCATTTAGTGTCTCATGTATTTAAATACCTAATCAGTATCGTACAGTCTGAATACCTCATCAGTGAGAACTGGATGCGATGTTCCCTCGACGATATTCTGTCATAATAATTGCATTTAGTGTCTCATGTATTTAAATACCTAATCAGTATCGTACAGTCTGAATACCTCATCAGTGAGAACTGGATGCGATGTTCCCTCGACGATATTCTGTCATAAGAATTGCATTTAGTGTCTCATGTATTTAAATACCTAATCAGTATCGTACAGTCTGAATACCTCATCAGTGAGAACTGGATGCGATGTTCCCTCGACGATATTCTGTCATAATAATTGCATTTAGTGTCTCATGTATTTAAATACCTAATCAGTATCGTACAGTCTGAATACCTCATCAGTGAGAACTGGATGCGATGTTCCCTCGACGATATTCTGTCATAATAATTGCATTTAGTGTCTCATGTATTTAAATACCTAATCAGTATCGTACAGTCTGAATACCTCATCAGTGAGAACTGGATGCGATGTTCCCTCGACGATATTCTGTCATAAGAATTGCATTTAGTGTCTCATGTATTTAAATACCTAATCAGTATCGTACAGTCTGAATACCTCATCAGTGAGAACTGGATGCGATGTTCCCTCGACGATATTCTGTCATAAGAATTGCATTTAGTGTCTCATGTATTTAAATACCTAATCAGTATCGTACAGTCTGAATACCTCATCAGTGAGAACTGGATGCGATGTTCCCTCGACGATATTCTGTCATAAGAATTGCATTTAGTGTCTCATGTATTTAAATACCTAATCAGTATCGTACAGTCTGAATACCTCATCAGTGAGAACTGGATGCGATGTTCCCTCGACGATATTCTGTCATAAGAATTGCATTTAGTGTCTCATGTATTTAAATACCTAATCAGTATCGTACAGTCTGAATACCTCATCAGTGAGAACTGGATGCGATGTTCCCTCGACGATATTCTGTCATAAGAATTGCATTTAGTGTCTCATGTATTTAAATACCTAATCAGTATCGTACAGTCTGAATACCTCATCAGTGAGAACTGGATGCGATGTTCCCTCGACGATATTCTGTCATAAGAATTGCATTTAGTGTCTCATGTATTTAAATACCTAATCAGTATCGTACAGTCTGAATACCTCATCAGTGAGAACTGGATGCGATGTTCCCTCGACGATATTCTGTCATAAGAATTGCATTTAGTGTCTCATGTATTTCTTTGTGATTCCACTTGCTATAATCATGGACTCACTGCGCTCGCTTGTTTCCTTAAATTGTAGTCACGAAGAGAATGGTTTGTTGCATTAAGTTAATGCCCGGTCCCTTTACTTTTGCTTCTTCAGCTACTGTAAATATACCGCCCCACAATGTCTAAAGAAACCAAATTCAACATTTTAAACTTAAACATTCCCAATTTAGTTTGTTAATTGTATCCATAATGATAAGTAGTTTTGCCTTTGTAACAGCGATTTTGAAATAGTAGTTTGTTATTTTTTTTTTGCTTTCACTCTAGAAAAGTAAACAAATTCCAAATATTGGTTTAATTATTTAAACATACATTCGAACGGTCATAATACAATGTTTACACGAGACAGTAAATTTAACAGGCTCTTTCAATTCATATTACACAACTTTAAAGACCAAGATGGGATTGGTTTGCTGCTTCAGAGACCATTAGGCTCGAAGGGATTAAAAAAAATTAGAATAGGCGTATTTTTATTTCAAGAGTCCTGAGAATTATAAAATTTCACATTTTATTTTACAAAAGTACAAATTGTTGAATAGTTTGTGCGTGAGACCAAAAAAAGCAACAACAACAAAAATAAAAAAAACCAAAATCAAAAACAAATAAAGGAACCTTTGCCCTCAAATAATATTATCAGGACTCCTTTAAAAAGGCTTATGTAAGCTTACACTTCTTAAAAAGCCAGATTTGTAAGCTAGACTACTTTGCTGTGTTAAGCCACTCAAGAGCGGCTGTTCTCAGAGTAAATATGTAAAGCCTTGCAGAGCTGAAAGCATGACAAACAGGATTCATTACAGGAATTGAGGGAGCGCAGTTACTGGTGGAATTATATGGTTCAATCTAAAACTGAAGTTGTAATTTCAGAAGTTAGCTTTGATGTCTTATTATTGTACAATACATAAATTCATATTTTCAAGTAGTGTGTAAAATTATATTTTAGTCACTCATGACAGACCATATTTTAGAATTATAATATTAATATTTCCATTTATTATTTTGTATTGTACTCAAATCTGAGTGATGTATGAAGTATACTATTACCGTTGCTATTTAATAATGGTACTATTTGTTGATGCAAAGCTTGTTATTTATTATCATTATGTATTTAGTGGGTAAATTCACTACTATTATTATTACATTTTGTTATTACAGCCATAATTATTACCGTTGCAATATATCCGGTGCTCGAGTATAAAATTATATTCGTGGATTTTATTATTTGCTAATAAAATAAAAGAAAACGTAATTTGATTTTGAAAATAAAGGACTTTATTTCAAGTAAAAGTGAAATTAAAAATTTAATACTTCTCATTAAAACCTACTGAAATCAATAAATATAATTAAATTTCACTTGTAATAAATTTATTCAAATCAAATAATTAAAATGAAATACCTTTCTTACAGTTTTTCTTAATGAACCTCTAATAAAACTACTGATCTACTCAGTTTACATGTTCAGTACTTCAATATATTGGTTTGCTATAGTATATTGATTTATTCGTACTTTACTGACTGGAATATATATTTTTAAGTTGCCTGAGAGTATCTATGGACAAAAATAAGTAATTACAAAATGCTTCGACAATCTTACGCGATTTAGAGTAGATTGTTTATTGTTATTAAAAGGGACAAACTATAACTTTGTTTTATCTTATTGACATCAGATAATTGGGGCACCTAAAATAATAAAAAAACTGAGAATGAATATACAAACTAATAATAATAACCAGTAGTTTACTTACTCGGTACGATTCAGTAGCACAAGACACAGTCGGATCAGTAGCAGCGCTCCTTCACTCTTTCGTAAGTTCAAGTTAGACTGGACCTCTAGGCGCAGTTCCTCAACGAGTAAGTTTGAACTCGTGAAACAGATGTTACTCGACAAACAACCAGTTCACACAGCTCCCCTCGCCAGCCACGAGCCGCGGTTCCCGTGACTTTTGAGAGCCCGGGTGTGAACGATAACAAATTATTCAATTTGCACATTGCCTCTTGAAGCCCGTTTTCCAAGGGTAATTGCAGTAAAAGAGAACAAAACTATGCCCCACAGTTTACTTTACTGTTTACAGAAAGTACAGTATTATAATATATGTTACCTGTTATTTAAGATTTTTGGATTTTTAGTTGAAGAAAACTTTTGAGCACCTTGAACAATCTAAAACTAGTAGTTATTAAAAAAAAACACTAACCAAATTATTAAAAAAAATTAACAGCTGCGTCTTTAGTATATGTCATAACTAAATATAATATTATTGTTTTGCTTGTCATTATATTCATTATTGCAGTTATACAATTTGCTTGTTTGCTTGATCTGTATTTTTAATTGATACAGTTGTTATTCATTTATTGATGTAATTACGCTTATTTGGGATTATTATTACATATTTTTCGTTGATAAACAGACTAGCTATTTAGGACAATGAATTTCAACTGATAAACCGATAAATAAAATTTTGTGGATGTAAAAGAATAATTTAACGCTCATTATTTCTATAAAAGAGTAAAGGTACCCATTGCTTCCTATTCTTCACAAAACTACTCCAGGAATTGATTTCACAGATTACCTATTTCATTAAATGTATTCTACTTAATACACATTAGGAAATATTGTCTTGTCAAATGTTGTAGTGTAGATATAATAGACCTTATTACAATACAACTTAATGTAAGGTACACTGCAAACTAAATTACAACTGTAAGTTTATTGAAAAAGGCAATAGAAACCCTCGTGAATTATATGAATATGTCTCCTCCTGGCTCTTTTATCAATAACAAAATAGAAAAACAAATAACAAGAGAGTCTTGCACAAACAAATAACCTAGTATCTCCTGCTTGAGGGTTTCCGCTCTGTCAAGCTTGTCTTCGTATGCCAACAATATACTTGGTCAATCAGAACTAAATAGTCAATTCGTCGTAGCGTCATAGATTTGGTTACCTCATTATTTATTTTTTTTAATGATTCTTTAATACCTATAAAGCTTGATATTCATAAATAGCATTTTGGATAGTTTAAATAGACATATAAAAAGCTCTAAGCAGACTTACTCATTTTATTGATATTAATTTAATTTATTTGAAAAGTGTTATTTTTTGGCTGTATGTGCTACTGCATTTTTTAAATTGTATGTATAACCATGCACTATTTCGATAAAACTAAAATATGGTAATAACCATAAAACATTTTAAGTTGCATAAGTTACTGTAACTTTTATAAATCCAAAATGCAATGCTTTACCAAATGTTCCACTTGTAACTAGAAAATTAATTAAACTGAAATGGTTACATTACCTACAGCGTTACACAAGTTTGTGTTCATTATCTCATTGATTAATTTCCGATAGAAAATGAATGTTAAATTCTAGATTGTGTAATGTGTTTAGTTTAAAACGGTATACTGTTCATATGAATATAATTTTTCAAATGGTACAGTGCAAACTAACATAGACTTATTGTATAATTCTACTTGTAATAATATAAAATAGTTTAGAATCTTTAACAAATTGAAGTTTAATCACAACATTAAGAAAGAATAAACAATGTATTCACTGAATTTGTTGGCCTTAGTACTATAAATATTACAATAATTTATATCGTACAGTCAGTATCAAATACAAATAATTCTGTACAGGTCGACCGCAATCATTCCACATCTGCCATCAAAGGGAAACTAGGAATTGAGAATTATAAAAATGTAAGAAGAGTAATATGTTTCTAGTTATAAATGTGTAACACTAACATCTGTCAGAAACGTACGTTTTACGCTCACCTAAAGCGTTATTCACCTGTGAGAACTTTTCTTTGATACTTAATGACGTAGGTACGTATGTGTAAATTTATAAAATACATAGCATAATTACATACTTAAAATACAATCTCAGTAATAACTAAATTCAGAATAGAGCCAAGTCTGTGTACACGCAGTGACATACTCGTATCAATATTGATGACGTTGTCTTGTCGCTGCCAGCTGTAACTTGTGACGTCACAGTTTTGTCCTTGTCCCGTCCTCTTTCTTACATTCCCCATGTTATTGAGGGGATGGCGTGATATGTTATAGTTTTTGCTTAATATGTAGCTACAAGGCTGTTAGTTGAACTACCCAAAATACATGTTTGTGAGGAACGTAAAACATGTCTTCATCATTGACGCAGCGTAGTCCTGTTACTAATATTGTAAAAATTATCATTAGCTTATGTTATATTAATACCAAATCAAGATACGCTGTCTAATTACATTTCAGGTTATAAGAGATAGACAGATCGTGTTCACTCCTGTGCTCAAATAATACTTTCTTAATAATATCCTAGAAGTTGAAACTAGAGACTAATTGAATACCGATTCCTGCCAAAAATTTCACACTATTACAACAGTCCTAACAATTCTACGTTATTATGTTTATTAAATGAATGAACTTCTTATTTCTAAAATTTATTTTATACTGGGCTTTCTATTATTTTTATTGAGAATTTGGTACGAAAGTTTGTTGTCAAATAACTAAATATACTGAAGTAATTTAACTGTGTATGCGCAATTGATTCCATCTCATTGCAATTATCTAACTCTCAGTAAGTGTTGAAAATTTAACAGAGGTGGGTTGTAATTAAACAGTTTCTCTCGTCCGGTGAGAAGATAATTATTTCAGTTATTGCACAAATTTTTGAAACAAAGGTAAATTAAATATACATCTTGCCGTTAACTCCCTTCGTATGCTTTCAGTCTTTGGCACGAATTATGAAAGAAGATATTACAAAACAAAGTTAATGATTAATATATTATACGTGTAGTTATATAAGTTTATAAACATTTACCAAGTAAATAATAATTCAACCTACCGTAATGTTGTAGTATTGCTCTAGAGCTTATCATATAGGCTATTAATTTTATCCTCTTAAAAGAATTTGTGGCATTATGATTAAAAAACTGTAATGAAATTACTAGTAATCCACTAATGTACTAATAGGGCATATGCTTATGAACTTTATGAACTGCTAAACAATATTTTGTAGACTTTATATTTATACCAGAGGGGAAATAGCGTGACAATAAAAATTAGATTGTTGATATGCAATCATTGGATTTAAAACTCACAGTGATAACATCATAAGTTGTGCTTGCAAACTAGTTTCCACTAGTGAGCCAGAAATACTTAACTTTTTATATGTACAGTAATTATTAATATAAGATGGTGATGTATTGTCTTGATTTAAAAGACATTCTGGAAACAAAGCTGAGGGTATTTTGCTCATTCATTTTATCAAAGGTTAGCCTTGTTCAATTGACTAGTTGGTGAGAGGCACATCGTTAACCACATACGTCGAGATATTGGCAAAGGTGCATCTATAGGTTTAGTTTACTTCGAAGGATGACTATTGGAGAGGGTGGAGTTCCCCTGGTTGGTAGACTGTACATGAGGGAGTTCTGCCCCTTCTTGCCTTGACTAGAACCGAGAAGGGGTTTCCCTTCCTCTGAGGTCACGTGAATCAGATATATCGCTTTCCCCTATACAGCGGGCAGATATATCCCCAAATATGCCCGTTACCCCTCCTCTTGGGATCTCGTTAGGAGGCGGCTCCAACCCCTGACCTTAATCATCCTGAATATTCTGTCATGGAATATGATTTATTAGCTATATATACATTATATTAATCTTAGATTGAATTCTGAATAAAGAAACTGATAAAAATTTACACTTTAATATTGCGTTTAGGTTCTTGTTTAAGCCTGAATCTTGATTTTAAACACATTTTGGAGAGTCAAAAAGAAAAGAAATATCTCTTTAACGCCAGAAATGATTTTTTCAATTTGTTATGCCGAGCTGCAAAAGATTAACCCCGTTAAGAACATCCGCTCGCAATCGGATTGCTGACGGTTTTGTATTATTTTGATGATCTTCAGTTTGTCTCCAGATAATCCTCTTTGTCCGACGATTCATTTAAGGCTTATAAGACAATAAATGTCAGTAAAATATTTATTTTAAAACAAGATTTAATGAATATCAATATATTTGTAAAGGAGTAAAAATTATTTCAACATACTTAAGGTTACAACAATCCTAAAAACCATGTCAAATTCTGGAAATTGTTTATATTTTTTTAAAGATATTTGGGTTTATGAAACAATCCTGTTCAAGAATAAATATTTGCAGTTTGTCCAAGTAAATACAATAATCATATACTATTGTGAATGTTAAGTTAAGCTCCAGTTCACCTTCCTCTTAGTGGAGCCTATAGGATCTGACGCTGTTAAAGATTTTACTCCTGAAATCTGGAGTCATGTTAGTCTGAAAAGATTTAAACAATGCCGGCGACTAAGAAGCTCAAGATGAACTCATCGTTTCGACATCAGACAAAACTAGACGACAAAATATAGGGTATTCTAGGAAAAGATGCATTCTCATTGTATCGTTAGGTGCACAGTTGAGCGCACTAAGTTGTGGTAGACACAATCTCCAAGCACGGTGGAGCAACCGAGCTTTTTACACATAACGTTATGATGGTGATTAAATGTGAATGTTCAGTTAAGCTCCAATTCACCTTCCACTTAGTGCATCTGATGAGACAATTGTACATTCGATGAGACAATGGGAATATCTCTTCACCTCGATTTCACTATATTTTGGTGGTGTAGGTGACTTTAATGTCTTTTCAGACGAACATGACTCCAGATTTTTGAGTCAAATCTGTAACATCGTCAAATCCCAGACGCTGCACTATGAAGAAGGTGACCTGTAGCTTAACTCAATATTAACATTGAGTCAGCCCTTCCCACCATAGCGAGGTTACATACATTAGTATACTATCTTAGCTGTTACCTGTGGCTCAATAAACATTATCTACCTATATAACGTCAATGTATGAGCCGAGTTACTTCTGGAATTCCCAATGTTATACAATTTATTACAAACTCCGCTGTAAGTGCTTTGATATGTTACAATGAAAATGCAAATTAAAGAAACATTTCCTTCAACTCCGTTTTCTAACTCAAGCCGGATTGAAACATTACTAACACAATTTATCGTGACATATTATAGGTTCGCCTTCTTCAGTCAACATACGTTAAACCGAAACTAGCAAAGCCAGTAAAGCGCGTATGGTGACAAAGATGAGACGAAACAGGCAGGCCTTTATTGTGATTGACTGATGCTCAACCATACAGTGTGAATATTCAACTCAAAATGTAAGGTAGGTGGGAGAATGCGGAGGTGTATTGTGATAAAAACCGATCAAAAACGATATGTACAATAGAGTGGTAAACAAAGTATTTTCTGCATTCAATACTTAGATTTATGTAAAATAAGAGAAACCATAAACATAAAATGAAAAAAATCTCAGCGAACGAGTCAGCATCGAACTATCAAAAAACTAGCAGTCCAGTCTTTAAGAAGCCATATGATTCTCGTGCGTACATACAGACAGAAATCACGTTTGTTAATCACCAACTGGAGGGAGATGTTTCACTAAACGCTCGCCAATTATTCTAGGACGAATAATAAATAGTGGAAAATGGTAAGTAAATGTTTGATAAATGAAATCATATAAAGAAGGTTTTACCTATGACAGATTTATTTAGTTCTTCTTTTTATTAATTACAAAATTACAGCAATTTTTATGTTTTTGTCTGGCTATGAAATACCACATGGAAAAAGTACAGACCTAATCGCAACTCACATATCACAAGGCCGAACCATCAAGTTCGGACGGCGCGGCTTGGCGGGCCATTACCACATAAACTTCTCTTATTGTACTTTATACTTTATGGCGGCGTTAACTTTTGTAATGCCGTCTCCATAGCCTTAGGATAGAAGCAGTTTTAATGCTGCAGTTATGGCCCAAATTTATTTCTTTTTCCAACCACTTGTACTGTTCTGTTAATGGAATTTCTTAAAAACCATTGGAACTAGCTTATGTGACTCAGGATTCGCATAAAATATGTGAAAAGGTATCAATATTCATATTTTACCACAGTAAAAAAGTTAATATGTATTAATCCGTAGTAATAACCTGATTTTCACGCAAATTTATTTTTTTTCTTTTATACTTAGTTATGGCCGAATAGTTTTAAAGTCAATTCCCACCTAATGTATGAATTTGAACTAAAATTATTCTATTTAACAATAAAATTAATTTATAAACACTATATATTGTATTAATCAAAATGTTTAGGTTTCACTTGTGGTCGAAGATGTAGTGTCAAGTTTAAAACTGACAATAAAATGTTGGTTTTATTATTATTCTTTATTTGGAAACAATTCTAAAACTAATAAGTTTGTAAGTTATTTAGAAAATTAGGTAATACAAATCTATGAAGCAACTTAGAGTAAAAAAACCGGTCATATGGGATATTTTTTGTTATAAACTTTTAGTTAACATCATTTTGCAATGATATTATTAAAGTAATGAACTTTGTTATGCAAAACCATAAAAATAATAATATAATTTCATGACCAAGTTATAGTTTCCAAGTTACCTGTATCGACTTCGAACCATGCAGGTTGTATGTAGCTGATAATTACAGTGTGCCCTGGGAGAAAACCAACTAGGAGTTCGGTAGTTAGTATTCAACGTCAGAGTCAGTAATGAAGTATTATATTCAGTTAACCGTGAAAGTGAGGCTTACTAAGAGGATCTGTCACAAGGAATCGGCTCCAGGCTGCAACGGTTCTAGAGAACTTAGGAAAATTAATTTCAAACTGCACGAAAACGTAATTATATAAGGATACGTGTAACTTGCTTTCAGGCAAAGACAGTTACATTAAACTTAGTCAGACGTCATAAAAAGTACTGTAACAACATTATTATTGTTATAAGAAAACCAGACACAAATTAAAATGATGAAATTAACAGTAAAACATTAATTAGCCAAAATAAGTATTCAAGTGAGAGATTTTAACTATCAGTATAATACACTAATGATTTAGTTTTATGTTTGAAACTTCTCATAGTGAGGAATTCAACATGGAATGTATTTGAATGTAATTTTATAAAAATAAATAAGAGGATACATGCCTGAGCATAATGATCGATTATAAACCCTGTGTAAAATATGAGTTATGTAAATGAGGATGTGTGCCCTTGTTTTTACTTGGGCTTTGCACCCTTCGGCAACGCAGGGAACACTATCTCGTCCCATCTGTTAATGTTAAAACTAGACTGTTGGTGAAAACAATATGATACTGTATTTAAAATGGAAATAAAAAAAAAATATGGTTGCCTGTAAAGTCGGTTTTACAGGCGAAGATTTTACGTGACAACGTCTTTTTCTCGGTAGAATATTTATTGATATGAATATTATTAAATTGCACAATAGGAACAAGGAATTGAATGAAAATAAGAATTGCACAAATTTTAACTATAGAAATATATTTTGTTTACTAAAACATTGTACATAATTTTAAATTAATTAAAATTTGTTATTGTAAATGGTAAAGTTGAATAAAACATTTACTAAAATTGGAATTTGAAATTCTTGCTAAACACAGTTAAATTCTAACTCCGCGCGTGGTGATTGGTCGGTTTAGTTCGTTTGTTTGGTCGCACTGTTATGACAGGTTAGAGGTTATAATTTGTTATTTTAAATGTTTGACTAGCAATACGTGCTGTTTCTTCTCAATCGACTGAATTACGATTGATTGCAGAGTGATTTAAACTAATAATTTACTTAACACTATCAACATTTGTCAATAGTATGACATAACCTATAAACTCAGTTTCTCAACTTTTGTGTCAATCTAACAATTAATCAATCAATCATAGTTTACGATAATGAAATATCAGTGTACAATTATTTACCTTTATTGTTGTAGTTGTTGTAAATGAAATTAAGCAATCTTTTTTCTTATTTTTATTTCTAGTTTTTATATTCTATTACACATATTAACTATTGTTCAAGGTCTTGAAATACTATTGAATAATTTAGTTAAAGTGTAAAAAAGGACTTCTAGAAAGTGTTGTTTCTTTTCTATAAAAAGTAGCAGCTATGTCTTGCTTTTTAAACATAGTATATTTTAATTCTGTATAGGTTCCAATGGTTGTTATGACTATAATATATATTTCAACATTGGTTTCTTATTATGTAGGCTATCTGACAGCGCTATACTAATGTAACAATTAAAATAGGTATATACGGGTTAACATATTTTATAAAATGTCTATTTTTTGCATAATGAATGTTTGTCTGTTATACTTTTAAAATTCCTTCACTTGCGTAATAAAATGCTTCCTCGGTCCATTAATCTAATTCTGTCTTAAGTTTGTTGCGAAGTTTCTCTGTCGCTTCAAGATAGTATGACAAATAACTTGTGATGTTGAAGCCTCTCAACTGTGACATGTTTGTTGCTCTCAGCTTGTGCAAGCGTACCGTTAAAGTAGTCGTGCTCGCAAATTCGTTGACGGATTTTGTTGAAAAAGTACCGTTGCAATTAATTGTTAAGATAATTTTTTAAATAGTTGGTTTTGTAAATATATTGATTTTTGATATTAGACTAATCATCTTCAACAATTGCCATTTGTTTCAATATAAATGCTAATTACACCGTTATTTTAATATTAAAGTTTTACTCTTATTTGTTATAACATATAACGGCTAAATGACGTATCTCCCAACCTACATTTATATGAAATATTTTGTTAGAAATCATGAGTACTATTGACCACATAAATTTGTTATACCATTATGAGAATATTCTGTTTGTATAAAATAAGTTATGTCCATATATAACTTATTTTAACAAGATTATTTGACTCATAGAATTCTTTTCTTTGAATGTATCTTTATAAAAGTTGGACCATTTTTACACAAAATAAAATAAAACAGCAAACTGTTTCTGGAACACCAAATTAAAGTTGAAGACTCCTCTTATCCATTTGTAGAGCTGAAACAATGTATTTCGATGAGTTGAAACAAATTATTTTAAAGTATATTATGTCAGTTACAAACGAGAACATTTATAATTAGCTGAGTTTTGGGTCGGCTTTGTATTACACGGAGTCAAGGCAATTTCATTCGTAATCAAATACCTGACGACAATTGATAAGGGATTTTATATTTGATTAAATGTAAACAAGAACTCTCTGTTTAACCATTTTATTGATTGGAAAGTTAGAAGTACATCACACATTGTGTCGCATAACTGCCTTTGCTGAGGTTGTGTGCTAAATTCAAATCTGTAGTTCATTTGATTCTAGATATGTTGGACACATAGACAGGGAGACAGGCAATCACAAAAAAAGAAGTACACGAAAGTGGCGTATCACAGAATTCATTCTTGTAAAAATAAAGTTTAATGCAAACTTTCAAATCTATATGGAATCTCCCTCTACGTACCTCGCCGCATGTTACATTCATATTTTTGTTCATTTAGACAAGTTTCTTATCTGTATTTAAATAGTAAAGGTCTACACTCCACGTCACTATAACTTGATGTTGTATGCATTGGGACGGTTGGGCTACACGTGTTAATATGCAAAATGTTAGAACCTCTTATTGAGCTTTTTTACAAATCTATCCATTCTGCTATTTTTTCCTTACCAATAAGACTTATGTACAAATAATCGCTCATGCTCAGCCAAATTCCATGGAGTGACATGCAAAATCATCGAATTGAGTATTCCTCACATAGAAAAGAAGCTGCATTGACAATTTCAAGTCTATAGTTCAGTTAATCTTTGAAATAACGTGCGGAGAGACAGAGAAATAGACAGACAGAGAGACAGCCAACTAGAGAGACAGACAGACAGGAAATGGAAATGGAATTCTTTCCAGTCCCACAAGTGATATGTTTCGCACAAGCTTAGCTAAAAACTATTGTATCAGTAAAGTAGATGAGTTGAAGGTATATTTTAATACGATATCAATCTGAGACAAAATGAAAAGAAAGCTCTCCTCAATTGACGTATATTTATGGAATAAAGCAGAAAATGTCCAAATTATTCCAATATGGGTTTCCTCCTGGCCCTCATCAATAACTACATGGACGACCAAGTAACAATAGAGTTTGGCGCAAACAAATAGCCGGCCTAAGTATCTTTGCCTGAGGATTTCCGCTCTGTCAAGCATGTCCTTGTACACCTACAATATACTACTCGGTCTATCCGAACTCCGAGTATAATAAAGAGATGCAGCTGGTTAATTTATTATTCATTTCTAATGATCTTGTAATAATTACGACACAGTAAAATACTCATTATCTGTAAGTAAATTATATTTGAATACAAACATTCTAAATAGACGCACTTATCTTAATAATCACAAGATTGAACCAGAGTTATAGAGATTGAAAAATAAGTTATATCTTCTTTGTACATATTATTGTATCTTTCTCGTAAATATTGAATGAAAGCCTTAGAGTGGTTTGCTCAAAAGTATTGTATCTTTACTATACTTTGCTGTTACAATAAAACTATTATTAAAGGCCTATTAAAATATAATATCTTCCCAGGATAGAGTGCTTTACTAATATTTTACATTATATCAGCGACGAATTGCTTTATCATGTGGCGAATATTGACCTCTATACGTACTCGAAACCGACGCTGAACACTACCAATCGATTTCAAGTCTGCGTACCACAGAATAGATCGTACTTTCTGTTGCACCGTAAACATCGTAATTTTGACTGGTGCCAGGCGTGTCAGTCACAATACCGGACTGCAACTGCGCAGCTGTTCTCTACATACCAACGTAACGTTAACGTCTCCTCACATACTACACGCAAAACAAATCTTAGGTATTTTAACTTCAATCTGACGTTTAAATAGTTATCTTGAATAGTTTTTAAGTAACTGCCGCTCAAAATTCTGGGATTCTTTATCAATGACCATGTATTTACAGATTATAAAGAGTTCCGGGAAACGGTTTAAATCTTTTTTTCCATAAATCTTTATCGGACTACCAATTTTTCAGTAAAATAAAGAATTATCTTAATTTGTCCAGCCGTTCTCGAGACTAGCGCTTAGCAACACATTTATCGGTGTATTTTTATTTATAATAAAATATAAATGAGGTACATGTTGTTATATGTCATAAAATGTATGAGATATTCATTAAAAGGCTATTTGATTTTGCATTATCAAAGTTAATATTCACTGTCCATTCAATGATTCAAAAGTATCAAATCTCAGATATCTTTGGAGCACTGATAGCATGGCCTGTTATGCCCCGGCATAAGCTTATACCTTAATACTGTTTTGTGAAATTCGTTCATTAAAGCGCTTCTGAGGTATTAACATAATTACCACTAAACTGTATAAACCAGCATTATAATATATTTCACGTCACTATTAGTAAATACAAAATGCATTTCATATAATAAATCGAGTGATAATATTTAGTCTGTAGGATTAAAGAAATTTCATAATACGCTTAGTAACAGAGGTAAGCTCTATCTCTGTTGCAATTTTTATAAATAATTTAT
This sequence comes from Homalodisca vitripennis, assembly GCF_021130785.1. Lineage (NCBI taxonomy): Eukaryota > Metazoa > Arthropoda > Insecta > Hemiptera > Cicadellidae > Homalodisca > Homalodisca vitripennis. The sequence continues at coordinate 120,092,984 of NC_060208.1, forward strand.
TCAATTCGTAAGAAATATCCTGCTGGTGTCAAAAAACCTTATAACATTGTTTTTATGTAAAGTCTCTGAATATGTTCTTATTTTTATCACCTATATATATAGTGTCCTATAGCAAATGATCAATATTACAATAATTGGATAAGGTAATAAAAATATAAATTCAACATGGTTAGTATTCTGTTCCTTTATTTATTTGTATTTTAAGTGAAAATCATTTCATTTTAAAATCTAATTAAGCCATATGATTGTAATTTTAAAAACATATTGTAAAAATAATTAAATGTAGTTTCAACTAGTTGAGAGTTTCTAAATTATAACACCAAACTACAAGGAAACTAATATTGTTTAGTACACAATACATTAATAAAAGATGTTCAATCTAGTCAACAAATGAATGATAACAAATTTGTAAAATCTTTCAAGGCTTGGCTGAGTTATATTAAGAATATATAAATAATAATAATAATGCACTTTTAATGACACATTAAAATTCTAAATGAAAGTAATTTATGCAAAATTATTTGTCGACAAATTATCTTAATCTCTAATAGAAACAATATTATTCAATAATTCATACCAATAGTAAAAGTACAGGAGATCGTTATGAGAAAATTTACACAAATTAATCTGTGTCTCTAATGGCTTAATACCTGAGATATCTCGTCTGTGAGTGAGAGAGGAGGTGTTTAACCACATTCCAGCTGTGCTAATCTTCCAACACATACTGCTGCGTTGGTTACTTGCAATCTGATGGTATTGTTTGTATTTAGTCAGTGGAATTAATTTAATATCTCTGGTTATAATACAGCAGTTATGTTTACAAAAACATCTATTGTCCCATAACGGATGACTAATGATTGTATAATTTTTATTTCGTGATAGAAGTGCATCATAATGATTTTAATTTAAAAGAATATGAAAAAGTTGAACTTGTTAATAAAAAGTGCAATGGTAAGGCTGTAGAAAGCTACAAAATGAGGGCGAAATAGTGTACCATTTTCTTACTTATACAGTACATGCAGTTAAATTAAAGTTAAACAATTTAAATTCTAAAATATTTTCAATAAATTTAAATAAATTCAATATATTGCTTATTATATTTTAAAGAAAATTCATAAAAAGGTTTAAAAACTGACTGTTTTTTTCGTAATAACATTCAGTCAGTAAATAAAATACAACAACAAATCACCTTGTCTCCTAAAATCTTGAAAATAAAACTTTAAATCTTAATTTATCCAGTAAATTTAAAATTGAGTTTACTCTCAATTAAAAAACAATTTTAATACAAAGTACTCTTGACATTTTTTATTGAGATAAACACGATTTTCACGCATCAAACTAGCATTAATAGTAAAAGCCCTATTATAATGCTTTATGTTATTGTATAAATATATAATCTTGGAATAAAAATATACTATTTAAAATCATTACCGTGGAGCGTCTATACACAGATACTCGAGGCACCTTAACTCCATTCCAAATTGAATATCTTCATATAAAGGGTGTTTAATAAAGGTGTTCCAATATTGTAGTATTTTGTTCTAGACACGAAAATGAGCAAAAAACTTCATATGGAGGTATGTCCTAAAACCTTTAGTTTTCCGTCTAGCTGTCTGTATGTGATTTTTCCCAAAAAAGTTATATATTTTATACCAGTAAAGATAAAGTTATGCAACTTTGCAGCTGTGTTGAACTTTTGTATGCGCAATTGAGAAAAAAATATAAACAAATTATCTTTACCCGTTTCAAAATGGCAGCCAATCATAATTTTGATGTTAAATTCCGCAAAATCGATACCCTGTATGACAATTTTACAAGAATAATAAAATGTTGTAAACTTTATTCTAAATCTAATAGTGGTTGCTTCATTTAAATCGAATAAAAAACAACTGATTAGTACTACAAAACACAATTCCATGTTTTACAACATTACACAACAGGAAGTATAGTTTTCTAAACTGTTTTACTTTGAACAGCTGATTTAAAGTCAATGAGCTGATTAATGTGAACAGCTGTTTATTTAAGCTATTAAAAGTTATAATGCTGTAGATGGAGCTTATATTGGTTACTGTTAACTTACATTAATCCATAAAACCAATATTTAATACTACATTGGCCTCTATGTTCTTATTTTACTCAGGCTCTTATTTTATATATAAACTTAGTTCTGTTCTAAGTACGAAAAGTTAAACAGATAGAAGCACCTTTCCAAATCAGCAATTTAGTTCGCTTCCTGAAGCCCGTCTGCCAAAGATGATTAACTGCCTGTCAAGAACATCCGTCCGTAATCGGATTGTTGGCGGTTGGTCTTTGTTTGGAAGATCCTCGATTCGTCTTCAAATAATCGACTTTGCCTGGAAGAATTTTTAAACTTTTCACACAATGCCTTCTGAAATTACAAGATTAATTCTGAAATTGAAGTGATGAATGTTAATGTACAAACATTAAGAACAAACTTGACGCTTGAAAAATAATCAAATTTACAGTGTACTAAAAAGTGCATTATAAATAAGTCGAAAACAATGATTAAATATAATTACTAAACAATGCTCTCAAACTACATTTTATATAGAAGTCCAGGATAGTTTAGAAATTATGTCATAGTGTTAACGAAAATGTAATAGTAATTACATAGCTTTTAAAAGTTTGTTTTAAAAGCACAATCTCAATAGTATTTTATTATATTAACGCCAAGTTGGGATGTACTCATATGAGACCTAGAAGGCGGTTCTTAAATTTTTATTCTTAAAATTTATAACTTTTATAAAACTGAAAGACATCTAGGCCAAGTGCAAATCACACATCACAATTCTAGAGACATAAGTCCGCACGGCGGCGTGGCATAGCGGCCGTTGCCACATAAACTTCTCTTATTGTAATTTACACTTTATGGCAACGTTAACTTCTGTCATGCCGTCTCCATAGCCTTAGGATAGTCTTATTGCTGTAGTTGTGTCCCGAGTTTATTTCTCTTTACAACCCTCGTGCTGTTGTGTTAATAGAATTTCTTCAACAACCATTTGAACTTGTTTATGTGTCTCAACTCTTACAATACTTCGAGAGGTTTACACATTTCACTTTTGTAATGTATTAATTTTAATTTATTATTAGCTTTGTCACCCACTGTTATCGTACTAATCCAAATGTAAAGTTTAGTTTTTAGATCTATTCCTCCCTATCGATCATTAATCATACACGAAAAGAGCATCTTTTGTGCTATTGAGAAGATTTGGAAGCCACTTAGGAACGGTGAAGAGGTGAACTTAAAAATTCTGTATAAGAAATTGGCCATATTACATGTCTCATATTATTGCCTTTATCCAAATATAATCGTTTAATTAGAACTAAAAAGTTTGCACAGTTTTAATGCTTATCTTTGGAGGGTTTTTACTTCAAAAAAGTAAAAACTAATAAATTAAAAGAATGGCACTTAAACTGGGATTAGTATAAATACTTGTTATTTTTCTAGCGTATTTGTTCTGTACTTTTGAAATATAACGGAAGACTCAGATTTTTTAAACTCTTTTCTGGGCAGTATACGGTAAGTGTGTAACAATACAGACAGTTGTATCGTTAGGATGATTTATCTAAGTGGATACATGCTAAGTAAAAGGTTAAAATACTCTCTACAAGAAGATAAATTATTGTTTTAATGTATCTCTTTCACTGTAATTTTTGGTACAAGATCAATTATAGACCACAGAACGTTGCTTATTACTCAGTGATTTCTATAATGTTTTATTTAATTGTTGTCCCAAAGGTAAACATTTAATCGTGTTTATTTAGACACAAGCTGCAGTTGTAAATACATTTGCGTTATTACGTTTGGAGCACGTTGTATGTACATGAATGTATATATGTACAGTGTGTATAAAAAGTATAAATACACTTTGTTTCGTTTACTTAGTAACTGTTACAAATTTACCCATTTCCCCCAAAATTTAAAATGTTTAACTGTAAAGAGCCCGTTCTTCTTATTTATCAAGAACTTTTAAATTAGATGTCACTTAATTGGTATGCATTAAACAATTTTGAGCCGCCCCCATTAAATCCCATTTTGGGAAAATGAGCAAAGTTGTAAGAGTGACTAATAAGTTCACTTCTATTTCCAAGCAAGCTGTGTTCCTAACCTATGTTTATAATAAATAAGTCACTCACACCTACATCCACTGGATTCTGGAATCTGCAAAACGCAGTTTTACAAAAACAAATAATACGTGTGTGTGTCCATCCACATAATAATATCTCGTAAACTATTTTATCGTTGTATTAGAACTTATTGATGCCATCAAACATCTTTAACCATCTACGTTGGAAAAAGGACAATTTTAGTTAGGTTTGTAAATTGAGAGACATACGTTACTGAATATTGTTCTACCTTTCGATAAAACATTATTTATCTGTTCATGGATCAACAGGGGACCTATGAAAACATCAAAATGGTACTCAATGTGTGTTGCTAATCCCTACGTATTGACAAAGTAGTTTATAATTGATATAATCTTTATCTAACCATAATTATTTTAACAGCATCATGATTGGATGGGCAGCAAGAGTTTTGTTTGTTATTAATGTGTTTAATCAATATATCCGTCAGTGGACTGTAGTACTTTTAATGAATCCTTAGAATCGTGGTTTAATACAAACATACGAGGATAAATATAAACACTGTGTCAAGTTACCAAGTTGAAGTATATGTGGTTGAGTGCGTGCGATGTGTATGACAGCTTGGCAGACAACAGACAGTAGCTTATGTCGGAGATCACTTTCAGCTCTATTTCTCTGCTCACTGAAAACACACTGTCTTGTACTACTTTTATCTGACCAGTCGTGCATTACTTTCAAGAGAGGAGTTTTAGAGAGGGATTTCTATTTCTTTTGTTACAGCTGTAAAAAATAAAAGATATATATACAGGGTTTTCATAAATTAATGGTACAATTAAAACATAAAATAATGTACGAAGTACATTAAAAATATTTATTTCATTAGAATCCTCGTTAAAAAACAATTTTATACTGATACATTTAGTACATTTCAATGTGTCCACCACCGATAGCTCTGCAGACATCTAATCTATGGTCGATCTCGGCCCATACACTGTGCAGCATGTCTCTTGTAACCGATGATACTGCCTCATAAATCCTTTCCTTTAAATGAGCTAAATCACGGATCTTCTGAGAATAAACAATGTTCTTCACGTATCCCCACATATAAAATCGCATGGAGTCAAATCCGGGCTTCTAGGAGGCCATGCTATTGGGCCACCTCGACCTATTCATCTTTGTCCAAACTTGTCATTCAAAACATCACGAACAAAGTCCTTATAATGGGGTGGCGCACCATCTTGTTGAAAATACACCATATTGACATTAGAGCAATAAAACTAATTGAGCTGAAGAATTCAGAGGTGCCAACCATATTTTTCTACCTTGCATAGCAAATTGTTTATAAGCATTCAAAATTGCACCATTCATTTATGAAAACCCTGTATTTATTTATATATTATACTTTTTTGTCTACATTTTCATAGATCATTTTACGTGTTCTTTAATCTATAAAAAGTTTGCTTGATAGGAACTGAAATACTAAGTCTGAAAAATGATTGAGTGGAGAGTTTGAGATTTAATAAGAGTTACTAGTCATGAAGCTAGGAAAGGTAAAAGTAAAGTAAAGTAAAGAATGCCTTATTTTACCAGGGCGAATTTAGGGCTAAGAAGCCCTCTCTAACACTTAACCTGGTATTCATTGAAGTACTTTTAAAATCGGAAAAAATTACTAATAGAAATTGAATTGGTTAAAGTATATAAATCTATTAAAAAGAGATTGATCAAATAAATGATTCAGATATAATTTAATAAAATATAAAAGTTTTACTAAACATGCAAACAACAGAAGTGAATTTTAATTTCATGCGTTACTATATTTAATTTTACTTAAATTTGGGTTTTCTAAATAAAATGCAATTTAATATTCAATTTATTTTTAACAACCAATACCAATTCAAAAATTCCGCAATGAAAATGCAATGATAATTTAAATGAACTAATAATGAAAATTAGTTAACTTTAGTAACATAACTAACTAAACAAAAAACAATAACTTTTTTAATTCTTTCTATTTGTTACTTTAAAACCACCGTGAGTGTGGAAAAGAGCTCACCAGTCTGCAGTAAATCTACACTCTAAACTTTTCAGTTGGAAAACTATACTAAATATTTTTTACCATTCATCTGAAAGGCATCTTTTGGCAGACTCCTGGACACGTCTACACAAAAAGAAACAACCTACTTTAAATGGTGGTAGACACTTATAAATATTATTGGTGTACACTAAGATATCTCAAGAAGGATATGAGGGGTGGAATTTTTAATGATTTTATTAAGACAGGTTATGAGTACGCTGTACTACATCTCTGTAACATACTTTGCTGATATTGAATTAAAATTTTCAAGTTTATAGATACATGACGTCATATAATTGTATTCAGTAAAAAAAATAATTTATTTTGTGATTTTCTTGTTAAACTGGATGTTTCCCTAGCCCTGGAGCCAGGAAGCCCACAGTTGTAACCTGAGAAGGTGGTGGTTTTCCATAAACCCATAGTTATAGTAAATAATTATTTAAAATGTAATAATTATTTTCCAAATGTCATCGGTAAAAACTCTACACTTAAAAATAATATACCGTGTAATAATTATATCTATTTATTAAACATAAATGAAATTCATGTAATGATATGAAACTTATACCGTAAACATAAATATAAACATCAAACATTATTATCTGAAAACGAAATAAGTATTTAAAAGTATATTATAAAGTGTAATGTAACTGTGAAACAAATGGATCTGTAAATTGGGATTCAGAACAGGGACATTGACCGTGGATAAAGTAAACGACCTTACATTAATTTCAAGTACTTGTATATTTACTTTTAATTCGGGTTTTATATAAAAAACTACTCACAAAATTAAGCGAGTATTCAAACAAATAGTATCTAAGAACATAAAGAGAGGTCTTCCAGAAATGTACAACAAACCAATGTACTATGTAAAAATCAATTAATAAATGGTTAGAAAAGCGCTAATCTCGGGAACGGCTGGACCATTTCAGCTAATTCTTTTTTATATTCGATGAAGTCGGAGAAAGGTTTATATTAGGAGAGGAACGTTATTAACAGTTTCCTAGAATATTTAGGAATTCAAGAAAATAAATTAAAATATTTACGACACGTAATCTAAAGTGAGGTGAGACACTTAACGGCTGTTTGAATTTTCATCTGAAGATCATAATAGAGGCAAAAACATTTCTTTACCTTCAAATTTTAGAAAACCTTAGAAACAGAATGCATAATCAGTAGTGTAATACACATTGCATTACTATTTAATTTCTCAGAATGAATCAGATAATGCAATAGTAATACTAGTTAAACACTGTTATAAAACCCACATTCATGACCAAAGCAGTGAATGTTTGCACGTAAAGTACTCGAAACTGGTCAGCTCACTTGGCATTGTGTTTGAAATGTTTACTGTAACTTAAGGAGTATAAAAGGGATGGCACAATCTTCACCTTAAACCGAAAGCAGAACACAATCAACGGATGTACATGATTTTTGATCAAAGTAGTCTTTTTATTCAAGTTGGGTTCCAAATCCCAAATGTGGATTTATTTTCTTGGTCAATCCAACAAAATAAACTTAACTGAGGATCCGTAAATAAATTAGCTCGTGAGTGAATTTAAGCTGTCGTAAATGACTCACTTTAATCGCAACATTAGAAATAAAATGCATAACTAGTAGTGTATTACACATTGCAAAGACGGAGTTACTATTTAATTTTCCAGAATAAATCAGATAATGCATTGGTAATATTATAAACGCTGTTATAAAACCCCCTTCATGATCAAACTAGTGAACGTTTGCATGTAAAGTACTGGTTACCTCACTTCACATTGTGTATATCATTTTTATTGTAGCTTAAGGAGTATGAAAGGGGTGGCACAATCTTCCCCTTAAACCAAAAGCAGAACACAGTCAACGGATGTACATGATTTTTGACCAAAGCAGACTTTTTATTCATGTTGGGTTCCAAAATCCTAAGTGTGGATTTATTTTCTTGATCAGTTCAACAACATAAAACTTAACTGTGGATCCGTAAATAAATTAGACCGTGAGTGAATTTAAATTGTCTGATTGACTTATTTTAACCGCACCAATTTTCTAGCTGTACGATATATATATTCTTCATCTAAGAATGACTAAGTACGGCACTAGTAATGTCTTAGATCGGAGGTAGATAATAAATGCTGGTAGTAGACATTTTTTTACCCCAAGTAGATATTAAAAACCAACATACATATTTTCTTGATATAGGTAGCATCAACTGTGAGACCGTAAATAAATTAAACCGGAAATTAACCGGCGGGAGCTGACTCTTTTTGACCGCAGTAACTTTAACCTTCGTACGTACGTTATATATTTTCTTTATTTTGACAATAGAGCAAACTATAATTTTTGCATTTGAAATATCTTACACAAAAATTGAATTCATAGAGTCGAAAGTGGACACTTAAATCGACTAATTTTCTTGGTCGGGGCACCATTAAAATCAACTCAACTGAGAGAAGTTGGCAATTTTGGATCCAATTAGGTTTTCCAGACATATACATATATATATATATATATATATATATATATATATATATATATATATAATTTTGCACGCAACATAGTACAAAATAGAACCAGTAAAATTATTATTTAGCTATTGATTCCCTTCACCTTATATAGTTGGCTACGCCCTTCTATTTTGAGAATTTTTTTGAGGAATTTTTTTCCAGAACTCTTTAGAAGTTTGAAAAAATAATGATAATGTTTATGTTTCACAATACAAGTTAAAGTTACGTTAAATAGCAGTTAATAACGTTAAACACCTGATGATTTTTCAGCTGATGTTCAACATAGAGACTGAAACATTAGCTAACATTTTAATTTTCTAAAATATTAAGTACATCAGTAGTAGAATACAACTAACACAGACAATGTTAATCACTATTACTTTTATTCCAGATAGCGCTAACGAAGAATTAAAGACATCTAATGCATTCGGAAAATAAAAAAGAAATTATTAAACAATGTTATAAAACTCACCTTAATGAGCAAAGCTGTGAATATTTGCAAATAAGGAGTAAACAATGGTTGGCTTCCTTGACATTGTGATACGGAATTTGACAGTGGCTTGAATAAAAGCAGTGGAATGAACACTAACATGCCTCAAAGACCCATTCTTTCCCAGAAATATAGGTCCAAAAACATCAAAGGTTCTATAACGCAAAACCTATTATGTAAGATTACTTTGAAATTTTGTATAAACTTAGTAAGGATTTTCATTTTATATTCGGATATTTTTGTTTATAACAGTAGCCCTTTTATTCCTAAGTATGAATATATATATATATATATATATATATATATATATATATATATATATATATATATTATTTAATTCATCGGGGCAATAAAGCAAACTACACTATGGCACTGGAAATATCTAAGACCAAAATAATATTGCAAGAGCCGGAAGTAGACCATTTTTGACCGAAGTAGGTTTTTTTTGATACCTACTTTACATGTATGTATTGTTTTGATCAGGACAGTACACGCCGTCGACATCAATGCTCAATGGTGGTAAAAAACACAGTTGTCAAAAAAGTTTTGTACTTGTATTCACAAGAAATATATCCTAATTCATATATATTAAATATATAAATGAAATGACGTTTCTTAGTCATTTAACTAAAACTAATTCTTACTAAAACTGGAGAGCGGTTAGACCGAGTTGGCTAATTTTATTTATGAAATATTTGTAGACGACCAAGGAACGTATAAAAGGTTATACAATTCGGAAAAGCTTCCCAGATTATTTCATAATTCTGAAAAATAATTATAATATTTACAACATCTAAAGTTAAATTACCCTAACAGCTGTTTACACTCAACTGAAGTTCACCTAAGCGGTAAAAACATTTCTTTACATTTAAATTTTACAAAATATTGAATAATTATACAGTGATAGATCAGTAGAGTAATACAGATTGCAAAGAAATAGTTGCTATCTAATATTTTATTTTATATTGCACAGAGACGAATAAACCATATATTGCATTGGAAATGATGTTAAAAACGGTAAAAAACCCATCTTAATGAACAAAGCTGTACATTTTTGGCACATAAGGTTATCGAAACTGGTTGTCTCCTTTCACAATTTTACTGTAGTTAAAGGAAAAGCATAGGGATGGCACATTCTTCCCCTTCTATTAGAAGGAGAATACAAGCGACGAAAGTAGATGCATTTTGACAAAAGTAAAATTTTTAAATTTATGCATGCACATTTTTTAATCGGGGTAAAGATTAATATAACTTAATAAATAAATAACGTTTTTATTCAGCAAGCTTTCTTAAAAGTACAGACTCTGATTTACAAGACAACTCTTGTTATATCATACAGATAAATAACCATCAATCTAAAACTAAAAATAAACAAAATTATAAAAAAAATATTTTTGAGGTGAATTGTAAACGAATGGTATCTAAGGCTCTTAAAAACAGGGGGCAAACATTGTAATTTCCGGTCCGAAGTCTCTAAAACCTTTCTTGCCGATTTTTAGGCGGACCATTGGCAAATGAAGTAGGCCGTTCTGTCGAGTGTTTATTTCATGCCTGAAAGTAAGCTTTTACCTGAGATATTCAGGCTTGTCGGTCTAAATCACCAATTCAGACAGTAAATCACCAATTTGCTTGATAATCCACTTTCATTCCACTTTACTTGAAATTGTATTTGTTAATGTATACACACATTCAGGTGTGTAAGACTAATGGCTTAATTAACCATTACAGTAATTAATAAAGATATAAAAAAGCTTTTCCATTCAAGTTATGGAGTGTAAACTCGATAATGAATATCAATTTCGCCTGAAGCGACTATAAAGAACTTTCGTTTCAGCACTTTTAATGAAAACGTTTAACGATGCTTATAGTAATAGATTAATTAATATACTCTTATTAAAAACGTATATTACATGTTTTTTATCTATTTTCTGCAGTTCAAATCTTTTCCTGAGTAAAATACAAAACCCTCTGACACACTTTGAACGAAGCTTTGATCACAACCTTTAATATTGACGAGTGTAGATAGTAACGTTTACATTGGTAAGTGAAGAAAGTACTGGCTTTCTTTAATTTGGCTAGATATTATGATATGAGTATTAGTGTCACTCTAAAATCTTTTACCTTTGTAATTGAAATAAAAGGAATCAATTCCGCAAAAATTATATAATGTTTAATATTAGTTATCTTCTAAACAGTTTTATATTCGGGTCCGAAAATGTTCAAAACTGCATTTGTTTTTAAAAAAATAACCCGATAAATAAAAAAAAAAAAAACAATAGAATTTTCGCTTAGGGTAATATTATCAATAATAATTAATCTCTCTACGTGTGTTGCCATGCGATACTTTACAGAAGGGCTGGAGCAATTCGGTAAATACTGTTTTAGCACCACAGAAGCTTTGTATGACGAAAGGATCAGAAAATTTTGTTGAAATACTGTATATTTTGGGAAATATAATGATAATATGTTTTTATAACCCAAATTTAATTGATACTAAACCGCTGTTGATATTTTCAGCTGAAGTTTCTCAAAGATTTTTTTACATTTAAAGTTGGGAAAATATTAGTTTTACATTGCTTTATCATTAGTGACCTTTATTCTATATTTTTCCGTGACGAATTTCAAACATCTAATGGAAAATACTTTTTAAAGACTATCTAAAGAAATATAATGTAAATGTTTGCTCATAAGGTACTCAAAACTGTTCTTGTTCTTGATATTGTGAATTAATGCCATGACATTTCTACAATGGCCTAAGAAAAACGGATAAATAAATATTAAAATGTATAAACGAGGCAGTCTTTCCCATACTATACCACGAAAAATAAACAGGACTTATATAACGCTAAGCCTATTCTAAAACAATTTTTTTTTAATGTTACATGAAATTATTAGGGTTCCTTCTCATACCTGAAGTTGCTACTTTGGGAAGGTGGTAACTTCTTAATCTCACTATGTAATGCACTTTCTTCAACGGGATAAGACAAACTCAATTATGGCATTAGAAATATTTTAGATTAAATGTTGACGATTTCTTGATAAGGTAATAAGGTAAACTAAATAAAATATAAATAAATTTGAAGGGAAGTAAATTTTAACGACTTTTTTAACCGAAGTAGTTTTCTTAGTCCTACGTATGTATCTATACGTATTTATACATCGAGACAACAAGGCAAACTAAATTATGGTAACAAAAATACTATAAACCATAATTACAAGGGCTGTAATAAAATTCAAGGGGAGTGAACTCTTTTTAGCCAAATTAGGTTTACGGAATATGTGTATACATTTTATTGATCGTATTAAGAAGGCAAATTCTTCTTATATTATACACTTACCAACTAGGCCACATACATTAATTTTGAAGATTGTGTGTATAGCCACTGGTAACAGCTAGTTCTTATTGATAAGGTTTTGCGTGTACTTTACAAAGATCCAACATTATAAACCAAATCTGTAAGATGCTATTCGCTGAGTCCTGTAATGAATCCTGTTTCTCGTGCTCTCAGCTCTTCAATGCTTTACATATTTACTGTCAGAGATGCCACAGTCAAAAGGCTTATTGTAAAGACATTGCTTATAAATGAACATGTTATACCTTAAAAACACTCTTTAAGGGTAAAGCCAATTTACAATTATTTACTTACATAAATCACAAAATACTTTTCTAATAATATAAGAAAATGGAAGCTATAAAAATATCTTGTATACTATGAACAATATAGAAGTACGCACATCACGTTTCAAGTAACCGGCTTCACTGAAGTTGTATGCGTTACATTTTAAATCCATGGCTTATTTCCAACTTGATAATATTCTCTAAAAACAGACATACAATTGTACTAAAAAGAAAGTTTTGCATCTCCCAGCAGACAAAAAGAGAGATTGTGCCTGCCTAATGAGTCCAAGGCTACAATGCGTCTTAGCCAGATCTCATGGATGGACATGCACATTAAAGAAACCATCCATTTCCTCGTGGACGTTGAGGATTTATTCAAATTGTATACGTACAGATGAAATATCTCCGACGGATCTTTAAGATAGTTAGGCTATAACTATGATACATGTAAAAATGACATAGGTTTGTACTCAGTTTGCTTATAAATGAATTTATTGAGGGACAAGAAAAAAGCCATTGACCAAAGAAGCAAACATAATTGAATACGTAATAATCATACCAATATAAGTTTGGTAATGCTTCTGCAAACACCTAGTTCTTGACCGTATTGAAATATTTTTCCCATACCCCACCTAACGAATGCATGGAAGTAGAATCCATGTCAAATAGTTAATGAAAATCAAGATTAAACATTGGGATTCTGTTATGTTATTAACTCCACATTATAGGGTTATCTTTATGTTAGAATAATTAATCGTGAACTAAACCCTTTAAAAAAGGGTTTATTCTAATTGGGATTCTAATTTAATAGTGTATAGCCATTGAAAGAAATCTCAATTTTATTTATTAAACACGTTTTAAGAGAACAGAGAGATTGAAAATCCTGTTCGGAGGGAAAAATTTTACGTTCACAAAGAGATACAAATAAAATTAAGAAATGTCATAACGTAAACACTTTTTGTAGTAAAAACCTAAATCTACTGCTCTACTAAAAATAGGCAAGGTCGTTATACTTAGAGTGAGAACTTTGATCCTCTCTGCAATAGATTTCGGTTAAATTGTAAATTTGTGCTGAATAAATCATAAGTAAACGATCATGCCAGTATTGTATTGAATTGGTTACGTTTGTTAAATCAAACAGAGTATGAGCAGATCTTGGTTTTAAATCTGGGACTAGGATATGAAGTAATTTCCCGTCCTGGCATAATAAGAGCGGTTGCCTTTACCGCTTGTACTGAATTTAGATTCATTGAATTGAACCTTTTAAAAAAACAAAATTATTAAAACACTATTCCGTTGCCTATACATTTTTGTATTTAAGCTTATATTCTATTGTTGTTCCTTAATAGTTACTTCAAATAGAAAAGCTTAAAATAATAATGATTTTATTAAAGTAAAAACAACCAGGTACTATTAATTATGGAAACAATAAAGAATATTGATTAGGTGTAAACGGTGGATATTACTGAAGAGTTTTTATGGTTTAATATGACAGGGTAAAGTGGCACATTTTGAACTCAATTGATTGGTTAAAATGGGTATTCTATTATACTGTCAATAGCAGTTTCAAAATGACAGTGGGGAAGGAATATCACAATGCCCTTATAAAATTAAGTCGTAAGTACTAATTTTCCTTTGACAAAATTAAGTATCCGTCATTGTTGTTAAGACCTGTCAAAGTGCTTTGAAATTTTATCGTCTCCCTTTGAGACAGTTTTCCATCATTTTAGCTTTAAATTTCTAAATTCAAGTTAAATAATTATTACAGTTATTTCAGATTCCAATGGATTCTATTGCTCAAATTCAAAGTGCAAACTGTTTCCAAATGAATTATAACACAAATTATTGCTATATCTCAGGTATACAACAACCAAACCTAATAAGTAAGCTAGCTAAAAAATACGTATTTTTGTTGAAGTTAGTTTGCGGTGTAAACAAATTTTGAAAACATTACAAATGAATCCTTTTGCAGGCAAAATATTTATAATTGCTCATATTGTCAAAAACAGTGAAGAAGAAAAAAAAACAAATCTATTAAATCTAGATAATTTGTATATAGAATTAAATATATGTATATAGAGAAAATTTAACATAATATTATTTTTGAAACAAAAGAAATGTTTCAGTAGATTTGATTATTGTTCTTCTTTTCAAAGAAATTTCTGAAATATATAAGCTGAGTCAATTAAGAATTCGCAGTATGCTAAATGTAATCATTGATTTGGGTTCTCTTTTGCAATAAAACTTCTGAAATATATAAGCTGAACCAATTAAGAATTCGCAGTATGCTAAATATAATCATTGATTTGGGTTCTCTTTTGCAATAAAACTTCTGAAATATATAAGCTGAACCAATTAAGAATTCGCAGTATGCTAAATGTAATCATTGATTTGGGTTCTCTTTTGCAATAAATCTTCTGAAATATATAATCTGAACCAATTAAGAATTCGCAGTATGCTAAATATAATCATTGATTTGGGTTCTCTTTTGCAATAAAACTTCTGAAATATATAAGCTGAACCAATTAAGAATTCGCAGTATGCTAAATGTAATCATTGATTTGTGTCCTCTTTTGCAATAAAACTTCTGAAATATATAAGCTGAGTCAATTAAGAATTCGCAGTATGCTAAATGTAATCATTGATTTGGGTTCTCTTTTGCAATAAAACTTCTGAAATATATAAGCTGAGTCAATTAAGAATTCGCAGTATGCTAAATGTAATCATTGATTTGGGTTCTCTTTTGCAATAAAACTTCTGAAATATATAAGCTGAGCCAATTAAGAATTCGCAGTATGCTAAATGTAATCATTTACATCAACAGCATTAAAGCTGTTGATATAATCGCATGTACTTACGAGTATTTACTCTTATTCCGATAATTGGTAAACATGTATAAGTTATTATAGTTAAAAGCATATATTCTAAATATAATTTGTATCTAATATTTTTAGTGGAAGAGATTATGAAGCGATCTATACACCACGTCTAATCTAAACTAGGTAGCATCAAGCTTTATTTAGTTTTAATGATTATACCAACAATGGTGATGGTTCATGTTGATTGTAGATGAAAGTCTTTGTATTGATATTGGTTAGGATTTTTCGAAGAGAGTTTAACGTTTAGGCTATTTATTATCATAAAGTTTAAAGGTGTTGTTATTAGCCGGAGTTTGAACCAACATCCATACTCTTAAAACTAAAATGAAATCTAGGAAATATTTGAAATTGTTCTTAATGAAACTTCATAATTTCATTATCACTAAAAAATATGTCTTAACAACCGTTAGGGACGCTCATATAATCTTGACACTCGTTAAAGTCTTTCGATATTAGACGTTTATTTGGCATACCTGACTGGCACAGTTATGAGGGCGGGTACAATACATATTGCATATATTTAAAACATATTATAATGGCTATTAAAACTCTTCATACACAAATTGCTAGAACAATCAGTACAGCCTCTTGTGGAGTGTTAACGACGATTCAAACGGAGAGGCATTTAATTTAAGCATTAACATTTTTTAAGTTGACGTGGATTTTAAATAAGACGGAAGTAAACTAAACAATAATGGTCCAAAATAGATTCAAAATATTGAATGTATGGACCATTTAAATCTTTCTCTACTCACTCTTAGCAAAAGGTCATCTCACCTCTACACCTTGTTTGTATCCTACACATCGAAAGTGTTAACATTATGAATAAGTGTGTTATAACCTCCATCAGTTGTGTCATTATGCGAACTCAAGACAATTTACCGTATTTTAATGTTATAATACTCCTATCCATTAGGTTAATAATAATCTTTGGGAAATATATTCAACTCGCCATGCCACTGCGTCCGTCTCCAGAGAACCCGTAATCTTGTGATCTACGACGAAATGTAATCGATCACGGCAAGTGCACTTCGCAAGCTCAGGACTCCCAGATCGAAATTCATCGGCGAACATACCTTGCTAATTAAATATTTCCAAGCATTAAAGTTCTCAGCAATGGTCTTTAGAAATATATCAACACCATATCTAGATTCACTTGTAAATCAGGTTGACAAATCGCTGATCTGTCAATATGAGATGCAAAATATTATAGGATACCATAGTGTTCAGGAACATCACTTTTCTCTCTGCATATCGTATCATTTATACAAGATAATAATGCTTCGCACAAATTGTGCTAAGCAGGCTTCGGTGAGGTTTTATACAAAATATTTATAGCTAATGTATAACTATATTACATGATAAAATGTCAGACGATTATACTTACTTTAGTTAAACATTTATGTATTTAGCAGTATTCTCGTTGCCTTCATGGTTACTTGTGAGATAAATGTAAAAATTATCACTAACGCTTAGTAAAATGCTATGGAATTACATCCATTATCGACAAACTTGTGGTTAGTGGAAGATTCTAGGTCTATGGGTCAGTTACTTATTGATATATCTTTTTAACAAAAAGGCATAAATTATATATATATATATATATATATATATAATATATATATATATATATATGTATTCTATTTATGAATATATATACAGGGTGATTCGGTTAGTGTTACCGGCACTTTCTGAGCTGATTGTACTATAAAAAATAAAGAAAAACTTCATATAAACATGGGTCCGGAAATGCTTCCTTACTGGGTTATGGCCAATTGAAGATTTCACCAAAAATTGTGTGCAGGAGGTCAAATGATGATCTGTTACACATTTGTACCTAACTACACCTTTCAAGGAAAGCGAAAGACAAAGAAACTAAATATAGTCCTCCTGGGGGCTACAACATTATTTCTTTCCCTACGGGTGTGGTTGATAGTAATGAAATATTATTTTCTGTTTAGAGAATAAGACAAATCTATATCAAATTGTATCGTTATAGGTTAGTGGGAAGTAGAAAAAGAAAAATATAGTTCATTTCGGTGTTGCAATATCGTTTAAACATTAATGGATTGCGATTTTCATGGAAAGTCATTGTTTTGTATATTGAGAGCAAAATGTACGTGTATTTCAAATTTAATTGTTCTATGGCATGGGAGAGTTGAGAAACAAAAGTATTGTTCGTCTAGGGAAAGCAACCCTTTTACACCACCGTGAATAGTTGAGCTTCAGGAAAATACTTTTTTCTTTTATTAAATGAATGAATAAATGAATAAATGATTTATTTCCATATAAATAAGGTAAATATAAAATACATGTAATAAATGGAAATAATGTTGGCCTGTTACTACTATATGGCCAACATGAGTTCAGTAATTTTTACAAAACATTATAAAGCTAGAGCATGCCTGCATTACTATAAATACAATTTATTACAAATCAAAATAAAAATCCGCAACATCTGTTGCAAACAACAAACAATTCATTGTTTACACTTTTACATTAAATGAAAGATTTACCATTTAGATTGAGATAGTATTGCCATGAGTGTGTGAAATTCGACCTTTTTAGAATAGTGGTGAGGTGGAAAAATATAGTTATCCTAGTTTAAACCTATTTAACCCTATTTAAACATCATTAATGGTTGTTTAAAATCTTTTATTTTTCCGTCGAGAATATAAAACACGTCTATGTAAAATCATCGTTGTAGTACATCAAGGAGTTAAAAAACTAAGTATAGTTATTTTGGGGATGAAACACAATTTGAAACCCTATGGGTGGTTGGACTGGATGTAAACCCTTTTATTTGATATGATATTATACTATGTAAGTACCGAATTCGACTTTCCGAGATATCGGGAAGTCGGTGTATTAGTAATGAACGAGTGAGTGCCTTGGCTTTTATGTATATATAGATACTCTTTACAAATTCATATCTAGTTATGTAGGTCATTTATATTTATGTTGATAGGAATGCAGAACACTAATTATAACATACATAATAAACTATTGGTGTATTTAAGTGTATACAAGTAGATTGACGTGTTGTATCAAGTAAGCACGTTTGTCGTCAAATACAGCGATGCATAAAATTTACATACAGAATGCGAAATGCCTGAAATGTACACAACGCCAAAGTACACGATACTGGGGATTAGATGTCACTGACAGACACCCGGAGATATGCTGTTTGACACCAGTTATCCTGGATATAATGCAATATTTCATACTTTTAGTAGCTTTATTTAATAATTTAGTTATAAAAGCTAAGCGTTACATGGGGTGAACAACAGTTAAATAGATTTCATTTCTCGACTGAGTAATATACTATAAATAAATATACTCTGAGTATTAATACATTTATAAATTTACACTTATGTAGCATGCTTTGAATGCCATGTCAGTCTTATTATGGTAGAAGTAGGTACTTATCCAAGAAGATTACTGACTTTCTAAGTTACATGCTAAAAATAGTTATTGATGTCGTGAACTGAGAAAACTTTAGATATAGCGTTTATGTGTGAATTTATAAGGCTGGTCTAACACAAGTGTGTCACGGTCGTTAAAATACATTTTGTGACCTTCGCTAAACAGTCTATAGTAATGTACAAAATCATATCACATAGTTTTTGTTTAAGTTTGGCGGTTTGAAATAAAAAATTTAAATTACATAGATTATATTATTGATGACCACGTAGAGGTGTCCAACAGTAAAAAGACATAGATATACATATTTAAGGATGCTTTTGTTGGTATTAATACATGTATTGAAATATTAACTCTAAAATTCATTAAATCAAATGAGATGTGTAGACTATAACTGGTAAACATTATAATGCACAAACAGGTTAAAAAGATCGATGCTTCTCTGATATTGAGTTTTAATTTTCTATATTTCTATTTATAATCTCCCCTTATATCCAATAATGTATCAACATTCATGATATTTTCACTGAGAGAGGACGAGGGTGACTCGTATCCAGATTAGATGTACGATCTTGGAACCATCATACAACGTTATTAAGTTTGCTGTTTCTGTCTCTATTATTTCATTAGTCATCTCTGTCACAGTTCCTTAACTGCTCAGTTTTGATAAGTTACTACAAAAAGCTAAGAAACTAACAATAACTACGTACCTTAATCAAACACTTCATACTGTAGTCACACACTACTATAGTTTCGACTTTTTAATAAGCCATTTTCTGGTGTCTTTGCCAATAAAGTTTTAAAGGAAGCATTATCCATGTAGAGTCGTTATAGTACAAAACCCATGAACACAGTACAAACACAACGAATAAATAAATAGTACGAGAAACACAACATTTTATAGGCCTCTCACACACGAACATTATTCATGATATAACATCACGGCTGGCAGATGACAGGCAGATATAACTGATACTAGGTGATTCGAGTTCCCGGTGCTTCGACATTATCGGCTGATCGGTCGGTTGGCGAAACGCTGTTGCGATGGAGTAATGTGTTGTACAAATAATGGGAGCTGAATTGTATGTTGTCATTTAACATGATTTCTCCTAATGAATTCCTTTTAGAATGTTTATAAATTTCATATTCATCATTCACATGCATATTCATATATATATATATATAATATATATATATATATATATAATATATATATATAGATAGTATATATAGTAAATAATCACATCGAAATAAAATTTATGTATACATATATATTATACTTCTCATAATTTATAAGTGTTATAAAATACCTTGTAGTAAAATTTTGCTGAAACTGTTAAACTGTGCAAGTCATTTAAGTTATACTGGTAAACATACCTCTTAAGCTTCTTACATCATAACAAACTTCGGATATATATTCATTTTCAATATATTTTCAATATTCATTAATCGTGTACTATGAATAATGCAATTAAAATTGTGTACTAGTATTGTGCTCAAGGTCATTAATAAAACCTTATTGTAATTAATAAAGTGTTATTTTAGTTATCTGTATAAAAGAGGGATAATAAAGATATTACGACAAACAATTCGGTAAATTGTTTCCTTATTACATTTAAAAGGTGTATAATAAAACATGCGTGCAAGCGCCTTCGTGTTATTTTCCTCCGAATATCACATAGTAATTTTACGAAATAATTTTATTGAACACAATGAATAAAAGTTCAATAATAATACACCACAATAAAGAAACCAAATTGCGAATTTCAAAAATATATGAGTTTTAAATGCATACATTTAAAGAAATCTTTACAACCAGACTGCGTGAACCATTGTCATCCACATAAAGTCCTGGGAAAGACAAATGGCTTTAATCCTATTCTTTGCCTCAGGGGTGCCATTGTAAGGAAACTCAGCAGTTTGTAGCGACTAGAGAAGGGGAGAAGCGTATTGTTACATAATACAATAATGTAACTTGAAAGTTATCCTTAAAAAAATGAATTATATATTTTTCAAAACAGACATATTAACAGCTATTCAAACAAGAAAAAAAGTACGATCGACTTTTGTAATTAAAATTTTTCAATTTTCTTAATAACCTTGTGTACCAAATATTAAATCCAGTCTCCTATTATTGTTATAATCTGTATAAGTGTACTTGTTTTTATTCTTGTTTATTCGCTTAAATATCATCTTCTAGGGATTATAGCTAAATGTGTTATTTTTAAAATGTTGTTGCTAAGAAATATATTTATAAAAAGAAAGTACAAAATGTTGGCACAGTTATAGAGGCAAACCGAAGGGCATCATTGTTACTTCAATTATACAGAAGTTGTAAATAATAAAATCTTAATTATATACGAAGTACGATTCCGTTAACAACCCAATAAAAAAAGACGTAATAGAAAACTACGGAATTATTTGTGGATGTTTATACGAGTTCATACGGCAATTTTCGTTTATCGTGCTTTCATGAATGAGAATGAATTAGTGAGTTTCTTTGAAGAGGATTTAGTTTTAAAGAAACGGTAAATTAAAAATGATCGAGTATGCTGATCAATATTAAGAAATAAATGTCATTGAGTAATACAAGCTACTAGAATGAAAGGTGGTTTAACTTCTCAATAAATAGTATTGGTTTAAAATGATCTGTTTGAAAGAATGACTTTGCAACAAATGTTCATTCTTCAACATTCTTACGTAAAAATAGTTTTTGCTACTACTTTTGCTTTTTCGAACTATTGGCTTGATTTGGGTCACGGTTTATGTAAAAGGAAATAATTCTTGTTATTATTTGTTCAAAGGTATCTCGCAGATAATCACATATTCCTAAATTATATTATTAGTATTAAACCTTTAAGTACTAGATGAACCGATTCACGTCTTTAATACAAGTGCATCTCCATTAAAATTTGTTTATACTGTTTCAAGTATTTCTCTTCTCATGGGTCTAATCTTAGTTCAAATTTATAACTGGTTCTCTATTACAGTCGATTAACTAATGTACAGAAGAGATAAAAATATTACTATTCTTTTGTATGTATAACAAGCAGGATTATAAGGATTATGCTCTGAAAGATCGGGATATAGTAGCCTCCATTAATGAAATGGTAAACTAAGCGTTAACATATTAAAATCTTTAAACGTGTATTACCATGTCCGTGGAAAAACACAGCATTCTGTTAATATTATGTTCTCCCAACCCCACAATGTAGGGTTTATTCTACAACTGACCTAGAATAAATCTGTTAATCAATCCGTTGGTGATTCACTAATAAATTGTGTGAGCGTTTCGCTTTGTTTCCACCAATTCCTCCATTAATGAAATAGCAAAGCTAAGCGTTAACATATTAAAATCTTTTAACATGTATTTCCATGTCCGTTTTTAACACAGCATTCTGATAATAATTTGTACTCCTAACTCCAGAATGTACTAACTGACCTAGAGTAAATCTGTTAATAAATCATGTAATGTGAAATATGAAAATGACGTGTAATATGAAAATAAGTAGTATTCTATTATTTGTCCATGACGACAATCTACACTATGCCCAAAATTGTGATGACTGAACAGTTTGTGATGCCAACCATTTGTGATAATTTCTAGGACCATCATATTACTTTTGTAAGTTAACTACATTGTCATAGGATTGTACTAAGAACAACTGTATTTATGAAACAATAAGAACCGTTTATTCTATTACCCAAGTTAAATTACGATGTAATACTTCAAAAATATTTGGAAGATTCAATCAACGTCCATATTCCAACTTACAATAGATTCAGCATAATAAGAAATCCTGCCTTGTCCGAGAAATACAGGGTAATATGTGTTACAAAAATATTTCTTTCAGTGTAACTTGATAGAATTATGCATGTTCTAATAATTAAAGTCTTTTCTAATCATTCTTACCTCTCTGCCCTTAGACAAAACATGTTAGTTACTATTGGTTGGTTTCATTTAGAATTTAATTTTCATTCATATGTAATAAAAGTTACCTCAAATATAGGTTTGAGTACGGTGGATACATAAAATATTCGAAATAAGCAATTAATGAACATCCAAGACCAGTGTTTGATATTATTGTTATGGAGAGATCGTTCGTTTAAAAAGGTTATGTGCCTTGCTCTCCACCTCCCAAAGTGACTGAAATCTGTCACCTGCGTAGCAGAGTTGCTGAAATATGCAACCTGATTGATTTGGGATCATTAGAGTATCGGTGTGTGGCAGGTATGGGGATCAAATTCAAACATACTCATGAAGCCCGTGACTAAAATCTCGATACCCGGTTACGCGATTGTTTGTCCCGTGTTACTAACGGTATTACAGGTTATTTAATTTAGTAGGTTTTGAGGATAATTTCTCAGCCAATTTGCAACGACTTGCGTTGTATTTAAACTCTCACAATCAAACCTCAGCCTCTCCGAGCACTGAGATCGACGAACAGAGCGATTCGTGTGTGATTCGGTTTCATCTCCGGCGTGGATAGAGCGTCTAAATTGATTGAACCTGCATTAGTAAGTACAACCATTCCGTCTTTCAGGATGGAGGTGTGCTTCTGTTGTTTCGATTTTGTTTAGTCTCTTCAGTCATAGATTGGTCCGAAGACCAATATGAGACAACGTTAAACGTGAAGGAAAGTGATGTAGTTTCATTAATGACAATCACAATTCACTCGACGGTACGAGCGTACGACTCCCTTTTACAAACTCCTTCCGTCTGGAGTGCCCTATTTTAAAAAATTTCATGAGACTATTCACACTACCTCAAAATGTATAAATTTTCAAATTCGAATCTCTGAATGGTAGCTAAGTAGTTGCGGGTTTCAGCAACCCTACTACGCAGGTTACATATTTCAGTCACCTAGGGAGGTGGAGAGCAAGGAACATAACCTTGTTAAATCCAAAACCAGTTAGAAAAGCACAAAATTCGAAGTTTTACTTCAATTCCAAATATGAGGCTCCTAAAATTATCATCAGTTTTTGTAATATCCTCATAATTACACCACTTGGGCATCAGTTACGACCATCCAATTAAAACCAGCAGGGAAATGATAATAGGCTCCTAGTAGATATAACAGTTTCATGCGGATTTCTTCCTTTTGCCCTATATTTATCGAAGTGTTGTAACCAATAATGAATTGATTAATAGATTCCTTAAATATGACGGTTTTTAAAATATTGATGAAATAGTTAAGTTTACAAAGTTTCAATAATATATCCACTATATAGAAATATAATTATCTTCATACAATAATACAGTTACATAACAATTGGGGACTTTTATTGCAATCTATATATATTGAAAAATAATTTGACCTGTTATTACTAAATATTGATCTTCACATGTTTCATGAAAGTACAATATCCGAGTTGTATCCGGAAGTAATATGTATTTCCAAAATTTGATCTTCAGATATTTATTTTAAAAGGTGAACAACTGTGATGAATCTTAAATTACGTAAATAGAGTATGAGTCTAAAGCCAGTTACGTTAATACAGTCTGAGAGTCGAAAGCCAATGTGCACTCTATAAGCATACAACCCGGTTGTTCTAGAAATCTATAGAAGAATTGGAAACATTTTACAAGCAGGCTAGTTTTGCTTGAGCTCGAAATGAGTGTGTATCGAAAAGGTTAACATTTTAAAACGATAATTATTTTATAAATATTTCTTACTTCGCTTAGTTCACTTAAAATCAACCGTCAGGCACATAAATAATAGCTACATGACCAGCAGACTGGATTAAGAGATTGAAAGACGACACTCTTAAGGTCTGTATATGGTTATCTGAAACTGACAATATTTATTTACGTATCTGATGATTAGTATTGGATCTATAGGTATTAACGAATTTATTTGAGAAAGAATTATCACTTTAAATTCCTAAACCTTTGGATACCCTCCCACTTTAACCTTGACCAAACCTAGAGTGATTGTTGATCAATTATTTTTTATAGGAAATATCTCTATCGAATAGAAGAAAACCCGTTATGTACAATGTACAGTTCATATTGGGTCTCGGCTCCTGGAACGCGGCGTGCAATAAAAATCTTGGCTCATTCTTCGTGTACTACGTATTTTTATTTAGAACCTCCCTAACTCTAACCACGGATTTATTATTGATTAAATTTCAAAGTTAATTGATTATTTGAGAGAAAATAGATGCAACAGATGTATTATTTATTTATTTTTATTCTTAGTTTTAATAAAACAAAACAATTTGTGCTTTGCAAAATTATCAAGCATTCTCACACTGCTTTAATGAAGTATAATTTGTTTGTTTTAAACTCATAAAAAACAATATCTTAGTACCTGAATGTACACATAAACACAATAAAAATACACTAAGTGGAAACTTTCTTTTATAAAAAAGATAGTTAAAATATAACTGTGATTTATTAAGAGCCCGACATGTAATTTTTAAAATCGTGCCGATGACAGTCTGTCCGTCTGTGTAATAAACTACTGATAGTTACTAAAAACTTTAACTGGGTATATTGGGTTCTCCTTGTAAAATAAAGAATCCTATGATTGTTTTGGTAAACAGGTTGAAGGTCAGCAAATTTGTAATGACCCGGAAAATAATTACAGTTTTATAGAGACTCAGTTGTGTTCTGTCAGGTCTCTCGGTACTTCATTGTATTAGTTTTTTTTTTTTTTTTTTTTTTATTATAAAAGGAGAGGCCGATCTCCTTTTAAGCCTTATTCTGTCCGTCCTCATGGGCCACAGGCCTGTGCGAGGATCTTATCAAACAGAATAAAGGGGAGAGTCGATACAGTACGAGGTTGATTGTACTGATAAAAAGTGCAACGGTCACAGACAAGATTTGAACCCGCGCTATCTCTAACTCAGACCCAAGTCCAACGACTTAGACCGCTCGGCCATCGGCACTCCCAAATGCCGAGCGCCAGTTTATTAGTACGTATCACGTTATATCGTCTACTTGCGTCTGTTCGAAAGAGTAGTAAAACGTTAATAGCAGTATATAACTGGTTATCCCACGCACTATAGCTTGTAATATCATAAAAACAAGATGAAGATATAAACATCTTTATAACGTTAAGTTAACCCTCACTTTATCATCTTCTCCTGATAGGCAATACGTTTTAAAAACTTTACGATTGAATCTCACTGAATAAACAAGTGCAATGAGTTGATATTAGTAAGAAAAATGTTATTTTTCAGATTAACTACGGCTTCAGGAAAACTAATCTCTCACACCAGATTGAGCAGAGGATACACTCTTGTTTTACCTAAATGTCATAAAGCCAAAATCAATAAAATTTAATTGAAAACAATGTTTAACTTCAACATTTCTGTTGAAAGCATCTACCAGTTACTATTACATAATTAAGGAGGTAAAACGGTACATATTTTCTCAATTAAATAAAATATAATTACATTTCGTAAAAGGATTAAGAAATTTGATATGTATTTACACTGCATATTTTGTTATCTTCGTTTGTAAAAATACCCTACAGACGACGTAACAAGAAGTTAACTTGAGTTTCCATTTAAACTATTTTATCTAACATTGAACTAGTATCGAAGTATGTTACACAATTTTAAACTAAATTTATGTTTGCGTTTTTGGACCAATGATTTCATTTTCAATAATATCAGTGTGGTAAATTAACCACAGTTGATCGTAAGAGAACAAACAATTGAACCTTTTCAGGGACGAATAATTTCAAAATCAGTTCATAATATGTTTCTTATGGAAATATAATTAAAAGCATTAAAATAATAATAATGTATTTTATTTTTTATTATATAGTGTAAAAATAAAATAAGCACCAGTCGGGAATAAAAACACAGTTGTAATTCCAAGTTTTGTTGTATTTATGGTCCAGATTCGTCATTTGGTAAATTTTGGGTAAAGTAATATTCGATAGTTTTTTATGTTATATACAAAAATATTTTCATTCATACTAGTACAAATATGTCAAAAACCACATAATACATGACATTGTCTAAATCGACCTATATCTCAATCAATCTAAAGCTCAAATGGCTACGTTAAAACTGTGACCACATTTGGGGTTTGACCTTACGGACATTGATTATAAATTAAATGTAACTCTTTTTACAATTATTTCTTATGTAAAATATTACATAAGACAAAATTAAATATGAAGCATTAGGAAAAACTTTCCGAACTTCCCGACTTATACTCGCATAAACATTGTATCAACACAAGATCAACTTTGTAGAATCACACACTTCAGGCGCAATGTAGTGACTTACAAAATCAGCTACTATAGCTGACTGAAAAAATAGTTATAATAAAAAACAATGCTGCCAACCTGTAACATGTTATTGGACCCATCAGGATGTTAATTTTAGATTTGTCTACATCTAAATATATTATTTTAGGTAAATTTTAAATTTAATGTACTCAAATAACCAATATTCCCCGAAGATGTTAAAGAAACTTTTCATTAGAAGACCCTGAAGACCTCATGGTTCAAGGTTGTGATTGAAAAGATTAGATTTTAATAATGTCTTGCACCGAATGATTATTGTCAATCTGTGGATCTCAAACTGTATGAGCAGGCTGCAGCATACTCTGGGCACTGTTATTAGAGCTATAAACGTGTATTATGTCCAGAACAGTAATGAATATAATGAATATCTTATGTTATAATGGGAATTACAATTATGGTTCTTTATTTGTTTCTACTCCGAGAGTTAACAAGCATTAAAAATGTAGAACACGATATGGAAGGAATTCCTGGTACTTTATCGAGCACACTTGATATAACGTATTTGTTGATGTAGCAAAACCATTTATACTCCTCATTAGAGATAGTGAGTACACTACAATAATTGTTGATCCAGTGTTTGCATCGTTATTACAATTGTCGAGATGTTCATTTCAGTATGCAGTGGAATGACATTGATTTACAAATTGATTACGAACATAAGGTTTGTAATTTAGTGGTTACTTTAATTGCTTTTATAGCAGCAAAATTTAAAACCTTTTCATGCAAGGGTATTTTAATACGGTCTTTTTTTAGACCAGTGCCCATATATTCAGTTAGTTCAAATGAAAACCAAGAAACTTGCTATTGGTCATAAAATTTTAGGTTTCATAAATATCTTTGCTAGCAATATGCAAAATACGAAAAATATTTGTATAAATAGAATAGGCTAGAAATCATAGAAAATACGTGTATGAAATTGACTAGCTGTAAACCAACAGGACCCCAGACATGTAACTGTATAAACCCACACAGCCTCAGCAAATAATTTCTTGCATGCCACATTTTAAGTGACAAGATTAACGTTTTTAAACTTTATTTAGTAATAGATCTTATTTCGATATCAAAATTTACCTAAAGCACTCAATATTATTCAATATATTTATACAAGACATAAATATAATTTGTCTGAATATGATTACTATAACCCTAATAAATTAGCATTTATGGGCCATATGTTAGCATATTTATGTATTATACTGAGCCTAATACTTATATTATTATCCCTAATCGATTCGAAATCAGCAATAATATGATATGCCTAACAGCACAGAGCATAAAATGTCGAACATTATACGAAGTCGTACACTTTTATTCATAGTAAGAAATATTGCGTTTATGAAGGTACGTCTATTACTTACTATTTTTAAACACAACTGGAAAAGTTCAGAAAGTTATAATTTAATAATTATATTGCTATGGATAATCACTACAAAATTCTCGAAGGTTGAGATATAATTTCTTATAACTGTAATGCTACTAAAGGTTCAGAAACTACTACTACTACTACTAAAGAGTTGTTGGGAGATAAGTAAAAATTTGCTAATATTATGCGTATGTAACTGTTTCTTTTATAAAAGTTTAGTAAAGGCTATTTGACTAATGTATAGTATTTATTTGTCTTTGTTGGTTAAATATATAATTTCATATAGATTCAGTTTGTACCGTAAACTCTGTTTATTATTCCAGAATGTTCTCTGATATTACAAACGTGCTTGCTGCACATAACATTAAAATAAACACATATAATTTAAAATAAACTCTTGTAAAAAGCAATTGTTCATAAAATTATTTACTTTTTATCATGGCCAAGATGCCAGGAGCATTCCGTCCTCTGTTGGGAAAATAACATGTTTTGAGTTTGCCGTTAACATTGTGTATATTGGCGATTCGAAATAAATATATCAAGCCTACGTTAAAATTTTAAATTTCCAAATACACGTATTAAAATAAAAATATTAATTTTAAAATTGATTTTAAAACAAGTAAACTATTGGGTTCTAATGTATATTTGTTATTGACTTTTATAGACAACACATTAATCATGAATAGTTCTGGAACCCTTCTGGAAAGACATGGGTTGAGCCCTTCAAGTATAAAAACCGTTTGATTATGAAGTTTTACTTTTGGATGTAATTATATTACATTAACTAGTAATTAAATTACAGTACATGTATTGCTATACATTAACTAGTAATTAGGCCAATGAACAATATGTGCTACACTTAGCGTTAGGTGATTACTTGTATTATAGTTTAATAAAGTAAAATATAAACATGTAATAAAGTAAAATAATTTAACATCCTATATAATTTTCTGACCAAAGTGTACTTAAACATTGTAGCTATTCCTGATAGAGTGAAATATTTTTACAAATAAATATAATATTAGAGTTATTAAGTGCATACGTTTATTTAAAAGCCCATTTTCATAGCCTTCTCTTAAGAAATTTTAATCATGCCCAATATTGCTTAATGATGTCAGACGCTTTTTCCGCTATAGCGATGACTGGGGCGTTGATACTACCACTGGTGATGGTAGGCATGATAGAGGCATCAACCACTCTCAGCCCCGTGATGTCATGAACGCGGAGGAAAGGATCTACAACAGATCCGTCGTTCTTGGTAGGTCCCATATGACAGGTGCCAGCCTGATGAAAAGCTGGAGTGGACAGCTGGGGAATGATACACCGCCAGTAGAGCTCTGATCGGAATGGGAAATTATTGCAAGCTGGAAGATCAATCTTCTCCAGTTTGGCACCGAATCTTCTCATGTCTCTCGTTTGCGTTAGCATATCCATGAACTTGATGGACTCAAGCAAGTCTGTAACGTCAGAGTCTTCAGTGAGATATCCAGGATAAATTTTAGGATACTCCATGGGATCAGCGCTTCGCAGAAGAACCCTTCCTCGGCTTTTTGGTCTCAGTAAAAAGGGTACTATGAGCATAGTGTACTTTCTGTAGTTGATGTCCAAAATGGCTCTCGTGACATCGTCGTTGAACTTCAGCAAGGTGAAGCTTGTCCTAATACTATCAGTTGAGTTCTTAGCAAAATACAAGAAGTAAAATTGTATGTTCGGGTAGGCTGCTTGAATAGTTTTAATATACCCAATCACGGTAAGTACCCCGATTCCAGCTAAGTTTCCTCTACCGTGAATCAAAAACTGGAAAGTCTCATCAACTGGATCACGAGGTGGAACTTCTATGTCAAAGCTCACTACATACCCTCTCATGAGTAATTGGTCTTGGAAGTTATAACCGACATTCAAATCGGCGATTACATTGATACCTAAATCCTCCAGGTGCTTCCGAGGTCCGACACCGGAAAGCATAAGGAGTTTTGGGGAGTTAACAGCGCCCGCCGATAAGATAACTTCCTTTGTTGCTTTAGCTATGAAATACCTTCCTCTTTTTGTAAATATTACACCACGAGCAGTTTTATTCTCGTCTATTAAAACTTTAATCACTATTGAGTTCTTGGAAATTTTTAAGTTTGATCTTGATTGGAAATTGTGTATAAAAGCCTTTGCAGCACTGCAACGTCTTGAGTTGTTAAGTGTTCCCTGAAGTGTGAAAAAGCCACGATAATTATCAGCGTTGACATCAGTAAAGGACTGAAGGCCTATTTCACTAAAACTTCTTGATAACAAGTGTTTGTAGAATTCTATGTCGTTTCTATACGATTCAATTTTTAAATAGCCTCCTCTCCCATGAAACACCCTTGCGTCTTCGTTAGTTAAAACTTCCACGGACCTAAGGTCCTCAGATTTTTTAAAGTAGTGTAACATATTCCTATAGTTCCAACCATAGTTTCCCAAATTATCCCAGTGGTTATAGTCTCTTGGATTACCTCTGATATATAACATACCACCTATCGAACTCGACCCTCCAATAGTCTTGCCTGCAGCCAAAGTACAACTTTTGTTGACCATTCCTAGACAGTTGGTAGGTTGAGGTTCTGTAGGAAAATGCCAGTCGAGGTTAGTGTTGAGAGCGGCTCCGTTGAACCCTGGAATCTCACTTGTGATGTCAGGATCTCCCCCGGCCTCCAGCAACAATACTCTCCAGTCGGGGTTCTCCGAGAGTCTATTGGCCACCACACACCCGGCAGATCCTGCTCCTACCACGATAAAGTCAAACTCTTCTTCATCAATGACGTCATAGTCGCTGTAGGTAACGGCATGTACCAGGCTACACGACGCGGCATCAATAGCTTCCTCCAGCTCTTTGATATAGACAGCCCCGGAGTCTGTCTGAGTTGTGATGCAGTCATCTCCTCTAGTTACTCTGAAACAGACGTCATTCCAGTACAACCAACAAGTATATTTTTGTAAATTAATTAATTAGTGATTAATATTAGAGAATCAGTATTATTATGAAGAAACCCTAAGTTCATATTCTGTTACTGTTTATAAACCTTCGCATTATCGGGGATGTTTCTTTTACATTTTTATTATTTCTTACTTTTGCTTCAGATGCCACTAATATTACTCGTGAACCATGTCTATGCAGATTATTGCTTAAAAATAAATAAAATAAAAAATATATTAAAGGATTTATTGGCTAGCAATGATAGAAGATTGAGATTATTAATTTTGAAGTCTCTGTAAGTAATTTAAATTCGTTTTCCTTTAGTTTTCTACACAGAAGAATGTATCATAACAGAGTCTACGTTACATTCTTGGTACTTTGTTTTAAATATTAATTTCGATATATATTTGTCCTAAAATAAAATATAGAATTTAAATGTCAATAAATCTAATAAAGATGAATAACATAGTTGTTGTTAAAACAGCTTTTTAGACTTCCTTATTGTATATCATCATTATGAAGCTAGTAATTCGGTTGAGTTCTTACAAAAGTACTAGAAGTAAAATTGTATGTTCGGGTAAACTGCTTGTTCTAAAATTGGTTTCCTCGTGAAACGCTTTATTTAGGAGATGAATACTCCACCAAACTTTGGCATACAAACATTTAAACCTGTAGTATCAAAAGTATTCCTCAAGTTATCTTACTCTATCAGAAATCGTATAAAATGAACCCCAGGCTTCCAGTAGGGTGTTCACCAAATTCGGAGATAAGCTGGTGATTGGTGAAATAAGTTGTAAGGTGTAAACGAATATGAGCTTTGACATGTAGTTACAAAGTGCACAGTACATCTTAATTTTTCAGGACTTAATGAATATTTAAGCTTTGAGGACGCTATGTGATTTTACCATCGGAGAGGTATAAAGAAAGTGGCTGGATATGTTTGCAAAAACTTAAATCTTCTAAACGATTCTAAAGTAAGGCAGGCCTCTAGTATACCAAGTGGAATTGGAAGAAAAGACTGTACTGGTCAGCCATTCCGAATTTTCTACAGCAGTGTCAGGAAAATTTAGCAGCTTTCAAAATGTTTTAGTTGGTTAGGCTGCGTATCCTACTAGTGTGCCTAATTATAGGTTTTCAACTTACTATGACTTTGTATACTAAGTAACTCACTACTGAAAGGAGATAGAAAAACAAGGGATTATGAGTATCTGAAGATTGCTTAACCAAAGGTAGTAAATTGTGTCACCGAATTATGTTTATAAATGGGTTTAATTCACCCAGGAGATAATCTGGACATACTAGAAGTTTTCGTAAGGGGAGGGAAATACATTTACTCGGAGTTAAATGAACAAGGGGTTCTTTTAAAGAGAGAGACTGTTATGCGAATAAGTGCCTCAAAATGGTTTGTTCTTCAAAGGGTTCCTTTTCTTTACTTCTTAAACTTATCTATAATATCATTAGAAATGTTACACGATATAGCTACTTTTTAATTACCATTTAATGAGCATAATTCCTGTTTTATCTTTATAAGCTGGAATTAAAATGTTTTAATTTAATCTCCTCAAATTTTTCATTCCTTCCAAACAATGGGTTACCTTATAGCGGTATTACCCTATCAAGCCAGCGGGCATTCCATGTTCACTTTTAAAATTGTTGTAATTTCATTCATATTTAATTTTATAATTTTTACGGACTAAACAGTAAAAATTTTTTAAAATTTTTATTAGTAAAGTTCCACGCAGTACTTACTATTTTAATAATACTAGTTACTGTTATTACTTATAATTAATTAGAATATAAATTAAAATATGCATGGGAATATACGTTAGAAAAAATATAAAATGTCTTGCTTACTAACATAAACCATTTAATTAAGTTGAACTAATTTTTAGATACGTAATTTCTTAGTAGATAACTTAAGAACTACAATGTTAAGAAAAGAGCATTATATTATGTTTGCATAACAATGGGATATAAAGTTTTTTACATTTACGCACCTATAATAGAGTAATACACAAAGAAGAGAAAATGTTACAAGTTCCACCATTACAGTGTTATGATCAACCTAAATGCCGATAATAACACGAATAATGAAATACTCATTTTGACAACTCGTGCACCGTAACATAACAGTAACATCAGTTAACGCTACAACTAGAAGTCAAGGTTAACAACCAACTTGTTTTCATTGTCTTGCTCTAAATATTGTTCTCTCTGTACCGTCAATTCTCATTCTTAAAAATAAAGTTAACAAATTCGTATGATGTACAATAATATCATCTCTAATTTATGTGCAAAGGATTACCCAGGAACAAATCCTTTACAGTAGAACAATTTTAAAATTACAAAACTTCATTTTCTTTATTTAAGTATAAATATAGATGGTAATTTTCTTTTTATTGTTGTAGTGATAGCCACTTCAACGTGTTAGCAATTGTTTCTAACAAAGCAATACTTTTGAAACTAAGTTCGATGTACTGTTTGGAAGCCCGTGTGCATTTTTGCATCATGATGAAAAGTATTATTCGTTATTCGTTCGAAAGTGATATTGCATTGAGTTTTGTAGCATTCTCCACACTTGGCTTAACCTTGCACGTTAAATGCAAAATAAACCGGAAAAAGGTAGTTCTAGAAAAACTAGTAGTGAGATGGACTATTTCGGGGCGTTAACCTCAAACGATGTTACTGTTCCATTGAAAGTTACGGTTAAGAAACTTATTAAGAACCATTAGGAAGGAAAGAATTGTTTACATAGGGAAAATAAGTTTTAGGAGAGTGAAAATCAGCTTACTTATTTAAGAAGAAAGTTATGTCATTCTCATATCTCTGCCGCATTGAAAACTGGCTATTTACCATACTGGGTGTTGAAAATACTCATGTCCCAGCTGATTTTTGGATCTCTGCTGTAGATTAGTAAAAAATTTCACTTCTTGAACTAAGTTCACGTATGAAAAACAACAGTTGTTTGTGCTGTACAGTATAATAAATACGTATGCAGTCAATCGCATTGTATAATTTATTTAGTAAAAAAAATTACATTGGTTCCTTCCGTATCTCAGATTTCCTACAGTTAAGTGTTATTCACTTCGAAAGTCCATTGAATTTAATTCCTAATATATTTACTTAAAATATATTTTTGTTCATCGACGAAATTTCTTTGGTACCCTATGAGATGCTTTGTATGATCGACTCTCGTTTGCGACAGCTGAAAATTCCAGAC
This sequence comes from Homalodisca vitripennis, assembly GCF_021130785.1. Lineage (NCBI taxonomy): Eukaryota > Metazoa > Arthropoda > Insecta > Hemiptera > Cicadellidae > Homalodisca > Homalodisca vitripennis. Next base: position 120,127,871 of record NC_060208.1, read on the forward strand.
GCTTGTTTTGGAGGCATAAATGTAATACTCTTTGGTGATCTGATGCAGTTACCACCTGTTCGAGGACATCAAGTTTTTCAACAACCAGAACGCATGAAGCCAGGCACACACATTTGTGGAGGCAGTTTCGTCTGGTTTAACTTAAACAAAATATACGTCAACAAGGAGACACAACATTTATAGATGTGCCTAACGCCCTTAGAGTTGGAGAAATGACATCTATGCATTATGAAATCCTTCTTGAAAAGGTTTCAACAGATGCGACTAATGAATTCTCGATTGAGAGAGCATTAAGAATATACCCAACCAATGATCAAGTTGCTAGACACACAACGAACAAGTTCTCCAGAGTTTTGAGAGTAAAGGGACAGTTATTTATACAATAAAAGCACAAGACCAACTCATTGATGCTACTCGAAATCTAGGTAACAAGAACTTATATTCTGTGATACCTAATGGTATTAATAAAACCGGAGGACTTCCGAGTGTACTGAAAATATTCGTAGGAGTTAAAGTGATGTTAAGGTCGAACATTGATGCTTCGAAAGGTTTAGTGAATAACAATATGGGTTTTATCACATAAATTATCTGGCCAAATTTTCGCAGAGCCCAACTATACGCGGAAGACATTCCGTCAGTCCATATCGATTTCGGACCAGATGATGTGCACATGATTAAACCGATATCGATGCAGTTCCCAGAAAAAAAAACAGCTATGGAACTGCTGAGAGACGAATGTTGCCATTAATCCTAAGTTGGGCTTCGGCCGTTCACAAGATGCAAGGTTGTACAGTTGATCATGCAGTCATTTATCTAGGCTCGCGATTGTTTGCTGCTGGACAAGCCTTTGTAGCACTTAGTCGTGTAAGATCTTCAGACGGTATTCGGATTGGAGAACTTGATTGCTCTAAGTTAATAGGAAATACCCCATGCAATAGTGAAGCTTTAAATGAAATAATGAGATTGCGGAATGATTCGTACGAAATACCACATTTCCACAAGAAACTAATTGATACATCGAACTAAAAAATGAAAAATAAATAACAATTTTAAAAAACTAAAAAACACGCTTTTATAGCTAACCAAACTAAAAAATAGAAAATAATTTTTAATTACAACGAGTTTATATTATGGTAGTAGAAGGCAAAACAATCATTCCTTGTCAATCACCTCAAAATAAAATCATAATAAAATTTAAGTTATTAACAGAATACATTAATTCAGAGTAAAAAGCGTGGGGTGCATTTACTACATTTCATAAGTCTATTCTCAAAGATAATTACCGATAGAATGATTGTAATATTTTAATATATTAAGCACCCCATGATTTTTACTCTGAATTAATTTATTCTGTTAATAACTTAAATTTTATTATAATTTTATTTTTGAGGTGATTGACAATGAATGATTGTTTTGCCTTCTACTACCATAATATAAACTCTTTGTAATTAAAAATTATTTTCTATTTTTTAGTTTGGTTAGCAATAAAAGCGTATTTTTTAGTTTTTTAAACTATTATTTATTTAATTTGCAACTGTTGTAAAATTTTTAAATAAGTATTTATCCAATTATTCGTACTTTACATATATAATGGTAAGTAATTTGGTTTAAGATCAACATGAAAACATGAAATATTTATATCAAATAAACAATCAGTTCAATCAATCCACCTAGCTTCAGGCACTACATTCCAGGAATAGAATATGTTAATAATTACTGCAACTCTGACAGATTGAATTAATCTGTGTCAACCTTAGGCTGCCAGAAACTACAAATGTTACGTACATGTTAACTTATCACTGACTTTGGGCCAACTACATATATGCTTCCCCGAGCTCTCATTCTATTTGCTCGCATAAAACTATTATTTTTAAATAATTGACATGCATAGTCCCTTAATGTACTTCATATTACTTGCTTCTTTTTAAAGAATTATTTTTATTTTTCAATATTGATTGTATTCAGTATACCTCGGAACTACCGTTTTACCGTATGGGGTTCAGACACAGTCTGTATATACAGTCTTGTACCCACCGATTAAAAAAGAAATTTCGAAGTACTTTGTTTATCGATTGAAGATTATAATATCAAAATATTCTCACAATTCTGCATGATCATTATGTTACCCTCCATGTCCTTACTCAACAACTTTCATACTCTTTAGCTTCAGGTTCTTTACCACTGGTACATACATTGAAAATGTTTAATAAATCTCATAAGCCTCTCTTTCAAACCCAAATAACAATTGCGTACTGAAAACCATATTTTGTCTGAGATCCATGTGTTCCATAACCATAAATTTGTCAGAGATTCATGCCAGTTTACTATAAATGTTCAAAAAGATTCCAATAATGTATCTGTTAGATCTTTAAACCCCTAAGAATCATTGAGGCAAGAATGTAGAAGAAAGAGTGATGTCTTCAAATTACTAGTCGTTCTGGTCTTTGTCTTAATTTATATTCCTTTTAAAGGCCTTTTCATTCCGTATCTGTTAATAAAGAGTCAGAATAAGTCCAGGATAGTGACAATAATTATAGATGACGCTACTATGGAATATAATATATTATAGTGTACATGTATAATTCCATCTTGCTAAGTACTAGAAAAAGTTATCTACCATGGTGTGCTGTAGATAAAATAATAAATTAATTACCATATAAAATCTCGTCAATAGCAAGGAGATCGTAATTACATATCGAATTTGATATGCCTATGTCACCCTAACTCAATGCCGTCACGATGGCACTTTAGAATCCTTTAGGGCTGAAACCTTACATAAAAATGAGCTATAATAGGAAGGTATTGCTCACAGATGAAAGGAAAATCATATAAGAACAACCAAATTTTATAACTGAAATTTTTTCATAAGTACAATCTTCGATTTTCAGCAACAGGTCTCATTGCAGGTGTAACATTTTTGAGAGATTTTCATTTCTCAAGATAATTTCAGGTAGAAATATTTTAGTGTAAATACATTCTTTACAATGAAATGAACCTTTCTGCTCTATATGGGAAAGGTAGATTTATGATAGCTTTCGTCACAAAATTTCAAACTGAAGACGCATTTTTAGTTTGGATATTTAATTGGTACAGGACTGATTGAACGATAACTCTCAATTTTCGAAACATAAATATAATTGTAATACCTTTAAACATTTAGAATATTCTTAAACATGAAACCTATCAATTCAAAAAACGCTTTAAGCATATGATTTTCTTTGTGAAAACAAGAACTTGATATAGTTACAATAATTTCGAAAATATGTTTGTTAACGTATTTACTTATAGTGGTTCAGATGTACAATTCTAAAAATTTTCAACGATGCCCATCTGGAAACCTTAAAAAAAAGTAAAAAACCTAATGCTATTGTTTTGATTCTATATTGAAAATGAGCTAAGTTAATGTTTTACACAAATGAGCGTGGCCGAAAGTTTTGAACGTTTAATAGGCTGGTTACAGAATTTGTCCATGATATAGTGACAAACATTACTGTGGATTCATTAATTCATTAATACATGAAAATTTTTAATCGAGTGTTAGTTTTCGTTTAAAGAAACATAAAATACGTCAAAACTAAAATATATCCATTCATTTTCCATAAATTGAATGCTCGCCATCTAAAAAAAACGAGAAATCGAAAGGATGAAAGATTTATTTCGAATGACCAAATATGTTTAAATGTATATTGTTTAGGGTATAAACCGGGAACTGTGTTATACACGAATTCAAATGGCTACAATCGTAAAATTCGCATTGATTAGGACTGGCCAACAAAGTCATCCACGCATCTTGAGATTCTGTCTCTATACCTAAGTTCGGTTAGGATCTATTAATTACGGCAGCTGTAGTTTTCAAAAGTTTGCATAATTCCCCAAACACACACACACACAATCAGCACTTGCAATGAAATAAAATCACGCTTATGCCATATGTTTTTTTATAATTTGTGTTTTCTTTAGCAATTTTATATAAATTAAAATATTAATAGTTACGATATGTTAAAAAACGTAATAATACGAATATTGAGAGCATTAATTTATCAGTTTATTATATCGTTCTTTATAACTGTGCATTTCTCAAATCTAAGACTTATACAATCTTAGCTTTTAAATTATGTATCTTTGTAAATACATATAATACTGTATGTATTATATATGTATATATATATATATATGTATACACATACTGTATATGTATGTATACGTATATATATATATATATATATATATACATATATATAAAATGAACTTCATTAAAAGAAAGCAGAAAAGCAGAAAAGGTAAAACAATATTAGACAGTCGTTTGGAAAACAGTTAATTTGGTAAAAAAAAATTAAAGAATAACATTATTGTTAAGTTTCTACAATTATTGTATCTCTGCTGTGCAGGAACATGCTACGCGATGTTTCAAACTATGATGCAAAACCCAGATAATGAGCTTTGTTCACAACTTTAATGAACATACTTTCCTGGGACATGACGCAATTAGTGTTTGGCTACTTTCGCCTCCAATTATGCTATATTACATAGCTAAAATTGCAGTACTGATCTAGTATCAAACATTGTAGCAAAAACTTGGATATTTCTTCTATCAAACAGCAGAGCTAGCACTAACTTTTGTATATAAATATTTTAATTGTTTCATAAAAAAAATACTTCTATCTAACCCAATGCCATTCTTATATAAGGTGTTTCTGAACTAAACGCTAGTCCTTGTTAGAAATTTTAGCACTGGCCAGAAAGAAAAAATTATCTTTTGAATTGCAATAGCGAGTAAAATTAGCATTTGTTATATCAGCAACAAAAATTACATGCTGTTGGGTCAAGCGATGAGTTTTAATTAAATTCGCTAAAATCTATAGATTTGTTATGTATGCCATAGTATATTTTGCAAAATAGAGACTAGAATTCCGTATCTGGCAAATTTTTCTATTAACATCCAAAATAATGTGAAAATACTAGTGTATTGATATTATTTGTACGGTGTATTCCTTTCGTGCATCGCAGTCTAGTTTTATGCTTCAGTATTTTGTTACAATCAGAAACGGTAAACACAAATTACTATTAATATCGCACTTGCTATTGCTTATACAGAAATCATGTAGGCACTAGGCAATTTGCTTTGTACCCTGGCTATTCTTGAAATGGAAAGGAATTTATTTTAATAGACAAATCGATTATCAGTTGTGCTAGTTTTTTCAAAGGTCGTATGAAAGGTAAGTATCACAGTATGAAAAGTTTGAAACTATAATTTTTAATATTCTTTCACTAGTAACAAATATGTACATATTCATAGCTGTATCACCGCCCAACAAAGTGACACGTTAAGGCAAGTAGTTAGTATGTATATGGCGATATACCGGACATCCACAGAATTGCCCAGTTTGTATTACTGGTAAATTGGTGATACATCGGATTTGCGGTACGCAGTGTATGTACATCTGGAAGGAATAAACCAACCAGAAAATCCCTCCTCAATATCCCCTCAATTGAAAAATTTCACTATGCTTATATGATCGACAAGGAGAACATATAGATTGAATGAGACAGATATGAATAATCACTATAATATTATTGAAAACACTCTACAAATATGCAACAAACCTTGGAAACCACATAGAATCTCGCATAAAATGTTACAGCATCTCTCACTGATTCCTCAATATTGCTTTCCAATTTAATTTGCCAGAGCAATATTGATGCAACAGCGAGTGATTGACGAGGAGTAAACCGTCGTAGAAACATCTCTGTGTTCAGTGGCGTTGAATCTAAATCCTTTTCCCTCAAACCTGTGTTGGCTTTCTTAAAGATATTATGAAATCCACTATTACAGTGTATATGCTTTAGTCGTTTCTTATATTTAAGAATTCTAAAACAATTTTATGTACTTTAGTGAATAAAGTCTTTACTAATTAAGAATACAAAATATAAGAGCAATAGTGCACCAGCATAAAATTTTAATTAGTGAAACCTATTACAGCATAAATTATGATTACAACACTACATAAACTCTGATCAAATGAAGTAGAAGGCACTGCACAGACTGCAAAGCAGCAATATCTTGTCAATTGAGAATGATTCATAAAAATACGCACTACAAGAAGTTTTGATGGTAGTGCATAGATGAAGTGAGATCTATGAAGTCAGGATAACAAGATAAAATTAGCAGCAAACTGAGCGGAAAGAACATAGAGTAGCGAGGGCACAGAACTGATAGTGTACGTCATCAAGTTATGTTTTGGGTGCCCTCTTATGATAATAACACGCAAGTGACACAGAGTGATCCATGCAAGGTTGCAACTATTGCGGTGTTAATTATTAAGTCTGGAAACAAACGTTAATCAGGAATTTGGTCTTTATTGGTGATTATTTTGATTATTAATTAAAGTTAAAATAAATTTTTAATATTAATTATGTGACATGCCTAAGCTAAAATTTACTCGTGTGCGATATCAAAGTATAAGTATTCGTCACGTAGTATAAAATGAACTAGTTTTATGATCCCAAGATGATTTCAATATATTATCTCGAAGCTCAAAAACATTTACTAGCCTGCAACGAAACCGGAACTTTAAATTAATATCTATATATTGTATTAGCATGAAAATAGTAATTGGACATTGCAATAAGTGTTATAATTTTCCATTTCCCTAAAAAAACTTATATATGGTGTAATTTTTTACAATATGTAAGGCAATTAGTATTCATTATAACAGAGTAAAGTACAATGGTGCCATGAGAGAATAAAAGGAAACATTAAAATGTCAGAAAAAAAACTGTAGACTTCACTGCGATTCATAACGATTTTTCTTAATAAGTTGAAAATGACTTCTTCTTTCTTTAATGATTCTATTTTACAATTCAAATAGTTAAATATAATAAATTTAATGTGTAGAACAGACAAAAAGAAACATATTTTAAAAGTCATTATAATTAATGAGGGTTAAGAACCAGTAAACTACCTTCAGAGTTTTATATAGAACCACAATAAGCCCTGCAGTAAAGAGAGGGTTTTAGGAGATTTTCAGGACGTGCAATCTCACACTTGACTGCCATGATCATATTCTGCATAGTTGAACGCGTCAACAGCAGTTTCTGGTCTGAATATTTCCAATACATTTCTACAAAGTTATTGTACTATCTATTTTAAGTAATATTAGGCTTACAATATTTGAGTTAATAAAACTTTAAGTATAAGGAAACAAACGGTATAAAAATATAGGAATTTAGGTTTTTGTAAGTATTAGCGGTTACCCGTGGCATCACTGAAGTCCTTATATCATGCATTCAGTAAAAGCAGTTATAATGTTATATGAGTAGCTTACTATTACAGTTTTTAAACGTATATATGCATACTCCAAGTACATATTATTTCAGTGCGCATTATTAGAGTATCAGAGTTTACATTTACTCTTATATAATTTTTTCCCGGTCACAGCTGAGTCTGCTTTGTTGCCCTGATCAAAAATAAAAATAAATAGGTCTCGAAAATCTACTTCGGTCAAATACGGCGTTTACTTCAATTCTGGTCATATATTTCCAGTTTAAGATTTGATCAGTACCATAGTAAGTGTTGTCTGGTTGCCTCGATGAAGAAAAACTGTATACATACTTAGGTTTGAGAAGCTTCCTTAGGTTAAAAGTTACTTACGGTGCCAAATTTGAGTTAGCGTCATTGCCCCTATCAAAATTTATATAGCTCTCGGAAATGTACTCGGTCAAAAAGTTCAGCTCTTTTAATTTACTGTCAATATAAGGTATTTCCAGTGCCATTACTCAGTTTTCCTTGTTGTCCTGATGAAGAAAGTATAGGACTTCCGGTATGAGGGGAAACTCTTAATAAGTTCATGTATCTTTCCCAAATTATTGTTTATAAGAGTTCTCCTTGCGAACCTTTAAGCTTTAAACTTTTCGGGTTGCAGTCTGGGAAAGAATGGCTTGTTGAGGCACGTTAGTGTTCAATCCTCTGCGTTTGATTAAGCCACTCTAAAAAAATTGTATTTCACCATGTAAAGGTAGTCAAACAAGTGTCATGCGTGAAATAATGTACAGCTTTGTTTATTAAGTTTCGTTTTATAACAGGGTTTTCATATTATTTACAATGCATTACCTAATTTGTATTCTTAACTGGTGCAATCTGGAGTACTTAGGTAAAAACCTTTTCATTACACTACTGATCACTGTAAATTTAATATTTCATACAATTTAATTATACACAGATGTTTCAGCCTATTTTTCAAACCTCATCTGAAAGTGTCAACAACTGTTTAGTGTCAGTCAAATTTGGGTTACTTACTTACTCTACTTACTCCCAGGGCCATTTATATCGGAGGTGATATTTAGCCGCACCAACAAAGCTCCTCCATCTTGAACGGTCCTCTGCATCTTCCTCTGAAGCGCCCATCTTCTCCATATCAGCCTTCACCTGGTTCCACCATCTCACTTTTGGTCTCCCCCGGGGCCGTCTTCCTTCTGGGTTACCGTTCATTACCCTCTTCAGTTTGCATTCCTCTTCTCTTCTCAAAACATGGCCTGCCCAACGGAGTCTTCTGCACTTTATTTCTCCTATTACATCCGTACTATTGTAGAGCTCCCTGATTTCTCTATTATGTTTTCTTCTCCATACCCCTTGTTCATATGATGGCCCATAAATTTTACGTAAAATTCTATTCTCGAAAACTAGAAGCTTTTTCTCATCCTTCTTATTTAGCCTCCACGTTTCGGATCCGTACAAAAGCACTGGACATATAATTGTTTTGTATATTCTAGTTTTAGTTTTGTGAGAGAGAGATTTGGTTGAAAGTATCCTATTGCATGCATATACACATCTATTTGCTGAGTTGATCCTATTTTGTATCTCTGGTTCATCTGTGTTTTTATTTGATATTGTGACCCCAAGGTACTTAAAGTTCTCCACTTGTTCGAAAACATGGCCATCAATTTGTAGGGGTCCTCCTCTTTGATTTTGATTCCTTCTAAAGTGCATATATTTAGTTTTTGCATCATTCGTCTTCAACCCCACTTTCTCTGCCTCACTCCTAAATAGTCTAGTTAGTGACCTCAAATCATCTACATTTTCTGCAAATATGACAACATCATCTGCAAAAGTTAGGATGTTTAGTTTAGCTCCAACTTCCACCCCTAACTCCCTCTCTGCTACACTCTGAAGTGCTTCTTCTATGGCAATATTAAATAAGATTGGAGAAAGACCATCTCCTTGCCTGAATCCTGAGTTTATCCCAAAAGGTACACAGTCCCGACCATTAATTCTTACTGAGCCTCTTGACTCTGTGACACTCATCTTAACTAAGTCTATTAATTTTCTCGGGATGCCAAATTTATCTAGTTGTGTCCACAACTCCATTCTGATTATGCTAGTATAGCAAATTTGGGTTATAAAACAAAAATACTAAAGTTTTTCTGAATTCCAAAATATTCCAGGAAACTTCCCTTATAATTCCCTTCTTATAAGCCCCTCCTTGCTTAATAATATTTTCAAAAGTATTTGGCCGAATTGGTTTAGCCGTTCTCGAGATTAGCGCTTAGCAATAAGTTTAATGATTCACATTTACTTATAAATATTAGCAGTTACTCGTAGCTTCACACGTAAAATTCACAATCTAAGGCCATAGCTTTCTTAGTGAAAGCATTTAAGATGTAATATGATAAAGACCTACAATTTTTTTAACACAAATAGACATATCAGGTACATACTCGTATTATTTCAGTATTTACTGTTGAGATATTCTATACGTAAATAAAATTTTGACTGGTTCCATTTTAGGATTTGTTATATGACTAAATTTAAAAACATAAATATTTAAAATATAATTTATCAAACCGTGTCAACTTCCGTCTGTTTATATTAATTTTTTATCGAAGGTATTTCAAGTGCTATAGTTGAGTTTGACTTATGCGACCAAGAAAATATATACTAACAATAACCATCTTCATATACTAGTAATAATCATACTTTTGGGTGTTTTAATTTATTTTCAAATGAATCAGATTTGTGTTAATTGATTAAGGTTTCGTAGCAGTGTTAATAGCAATTGTCGTTGGGTTTGTACTACAACGCAAGAATGCGCTCAAATATAATCTTACCACTGACTTTTAAATAAGGGTACCACTCTTTTATACTGTATTTTTCGTTATTACACTCTTTTATTACTCTATAAATGAAAACACAATATGTTCAAATAACACATAATTGTAGACAGTTTGTTTACAAATTCGTTTATTCTGATTTTTTATCATTACTATTATTGTTACCTAAAAATGCCAATTTAAAGAATTTGCAAATGCTAAGCCAAATACCATGGAGTATTTTGCACCATTATCGACCTTAATGATGTTCTTGTACAAATGATGCTTCATGCAAACATCCATGTCTGTAGTTGAGTTATTTCTTGAGATATCCTTTCGGTCAGACGGATAGAAAGATAGACAGACAGTCAGAGAAGTAAGTTATCCAGCCTAGCGAGCAGAAGGTTTCACTAAAACTCGAGGCAAATATAAAGCAATGCAAATAAACTGTCAACATGGACACTCAATGACGCTGTAAAACCATTAAACCTAGTTGCTATTAACTAAATGAAACTAGATTGTGCGATACAACAAGATTTGTACCTTGCGCATCGCCAGCTCATGAAATGAATCCTGTTTGTCGCGCTCTCAACTTTACAAGACTTTACATATTTACATTTGGAGCTGCCGCTCGAGGCTTAACACAGCGAAGTAACGCAGCTTACGAATCCGGCTTTTCACTAAAATTTAGAGCGAGGTATGACAAATATTCTGTAAATTTGTTAACATTTTCACAAATTGGATATTTACTAGTTATTTAAATATCCTTTTGGTTTCATATGAGGACAAACATTGTTACTACTAACTTTAACAATATACAAAGAAAAAGAAAAAAGCAACCACTGCTGATAAATATATTTCATTTCTGCTTATATATAAGGTGACGGAAAATTTTCATACTGGACGACAGATTTTATTTATCAGATAAGCATTACCAATAGCAATAATACGAAAAATAATGTTTTATTAGGTTGAAAGAATTTGAGGAAAACTGGATTCCAAACAAGATGCCATAAATGAGTGTTATCATAAATATCTAGTGAAAAGGAAACCTACGGAGCTCCCTTGTTACTGTTTGCGCTTTGTAACTCAGGAGAGTTAAGAGATGGAACAAAAGACAAAAGTAGTGCCTAATAATACATAATTGTGATACGATCTATACGTATTTGTTATCAAACAAAGCCTAGCCATACAGAAAATAACAAGCATAGCTAAAATATTGAACGCATTTTTTGAAGATATCTGAGAGCAGTCAATATATGCTGTATGCTACTTGAATCTATCTACAAGAAAATTTTCATAGTGGTTTATGACGCCGGAAGGGACTGGGTTTGATAGTTCAATACAGGATCTTTAACTATTGAACAGAATTATGCAGAAGGGCTTAAATATATTATTACGTATTTTTTTGGAGAGTAAAAGATTCCACAGGCATTAGCGAACAATACTGTTACAAAATCTTTTGTAATTAGCCATAAGTATATTCGAATATAATTTTTCCTTGAATTTCAGATTAGTATGTTTATTTCTAAATTTTGACTTACCACCTTTTTATAATTTAAATCAACATTTAATACTTTTGAGATTATGATAATACAAAATCAACTATTTATTGTTACTATTAAGTAAATACAATTAATGTGGTAAGTGTATTTAATAATGAATGAATATAGGAGTAAAATGTACAATGATGTTAAAAATCAACGCCAAAGCAGTTGTTGCATAACGTAAGTTGTGCCTAATAATAATAAGTACAGGCATAGAATCCTATTTAGTGCTGAGAAAAACTAAAATATGACGAAAGCTGTTATAATTATTATTTAAATATGGGAAATCCCCTTAGTGTATAAATCAGTAAATTACAAGAAACTTAACTAGGTTATATCCTGCAGCAATCAAGCGGTTGTGTGTATTTCCCTATAGTATTAAGTGTTGCGTTGTACATTAAAATAATATAATTGCATTTAATTACATGCATTTTGATAGTCAAAAGGGTTGTATATAATTTGGAATTTAGAGGAAAATTATTGTAATTGAAACGTGTACAGTTCGAAAGCTTGTGGGTTAAATGGTTTACTCTTGACTTTGATATGCATGTAAAAGCTCACTTGAAAGTATATATAAATGACATACTCGTTATGTTTGCACAGTTTTAAACATTTTCCAGTGTTTTCTTGCAACATAATATAAAAGTAATGTATATAGCTTTTTTATTTTATCATATTTTAATATATTAGTATTTCACAGCACTTTACAAATAAATTTATTTGCGAAGATAAATGAAATGAAATGAAATGAAATGAAAAATGTCTTTATTAGAGGCGAAGTTAGGACTATAAAGTCCTCTCTACCACTTAACCTCGAAGATGAATCTTGTGTAGACAAAGCTAAATTAACATTTATCACTTATTTAGAACTTCTTCATCTTGTAAATAACAATAAAGCTTCACAATGAGTCCTCTTGTCGATACCCCTCCACTACTTTACAGTTTACTGAACGTAATACTTCATAGCTAGCAGCGACTTCGCTCTCATTTGGAATACAATTGCACTAGTCTCAAGAACAAGTTTAATACACAAACACCAACAACATCATACTTCTTACTTTACACTACTAATACCATTTTACTGTTTTACTACTTATATTAATCCCACTTGGGTTTTGTTTCAAGTAACACTAATTATAGTTATGGTATTATAATATCTTAAACAATGAGTTTATTACGTGATATGTAAAATTTATAATAATGTGAAATTAAAGTATAAAAAATACGTTATTTGAACATATAAATGTAAACATATTTTCATTATCTGAGTGTGAGTCATGCAGTTATATGTAGTTTTGTTGAACATCTTTATCTGACTTTTTATGTAGTCAGGCAAAACAAATACCAAGATATTCTTTAGAAGTATTGTGTAGTTCTTAATAAATTATATAATTGAATATGGATGATTTAAAAGGACAATGTAGTAGTACCACTCTACGTAGTGATCAAATATCCATATAAGTTGGAATAGGGTCGCAAACCTAGAATAACTATATTTTTTATTTTAAAATTTCCCAGTGACCTATAAGAGATCAAATTTGACTCATATGTTCCTCGCTACCTACATACAAAATAATAATTTTGATTAAGATTGGTGTAAATGTGGTTGCCCAGATTTATGTTATTTATTACTCAATCTAAGAGTGTAGTTCTGTTTTAATGATGGTTTTAATAAGTTTACTGGTCAGTTTCAAAGTTTTTATATATTAAGTTTTTACATCTGCGCATTAATACTCTCCTACTGGTATTGAACTAAAACATCAAAAAAATACTCTCAATTCTCTCCTGCACGTCGATGATCTAATTGGAATATAATAAATACTATTCCGACTCTCCGCTATGTTGAGCAAATCGCAATGTTCAACTCTTATTTAGTATACAAATTTTAACAAGGGAAGATACATCATTCTAAAGCTAGATAAATATTATGTATAATTATAAACAGGCTACTGGTAAAGTGATAATAAAGGATACACACAGTGCAGATTGATAGTGAAATAAAAGAAACCAACGAAATTTTTAACTGTCGAAAAATATAGATACCGTTCAATTTGGCCACTGAGAATGTTTACATATCTTGTCTGGTATTTTTGAGGATTAATGATACTAGGTCTTGTGGTTGTTAAAATTACAAGACAAATCAGCAAAAACAAGTATTAAATACACCACAGCTTGCAGATCTGTAGAGTAAAGCCCATTTCTTCCTCAAGATTTCAGACTATTTAGCTTAATCGGCCTAGATTTAGGACAAGTATATCTGTCATGGAGCTGGAAAAATTTCATTTTTGTATGCCTGTCTTTCTTTAAAATATCTTGACAAAATTGACCTATAGATAAAAATTGTGCATGAAGCTTCGTTTATATATTAGAAATACCGAGTTAGATGATAGTACATGTCGAATTAAGGGATTTGGCTTAGCATTATCGAATATTTTATATTTATATTATGGGTAACCATGATGGCAACGATAAAATAGTAGAATAAATCATATTTTAAACATATTCAATACTCCCACAAGATATGTTACCTTATAATATATAGCATAACTATTAAAATACATACAATTTCATGTTTTAGTGATTTGAGAAGTGTAGACTTTTATTATTTAAACATTGATGTGTACCGAAATGTATTAAAAATATCTGAATACATCAATGCAAGATATGTTGAAAGAGATTTGTTACGTAGACTTTAAATTTTATGTGAAACTTCATTTTTACAAGAATGAGTGCTATGATGCCTCATTTTTGTGTCAAATTTTTTTTTGTATGATTGTCTGTCTGTCTATAAGGCAGCAGGGCATCTCGGGAATACAATGAACTATATATCTGAACATATATATGTCACTTCAGTAAATCCTGTTATGACACATGGTGTTTTATAACTATTAATCAATATACAAGTATTTTACTTGTTATAGTATTTTGGATAGATTTGTATTGAATAAAATATTAAAAAAATGTAAGTTGTGTTTGTTAAAAGCTTTTGCAACTAGTGAAAGCATATTTTCAATAAATTAGCGACCCCGTGTACAGTACACTAATTAGTGCTAATATGGTGTGTTTTATAATCATGTTTTCTCTGAATGACAGTTATTTACTCGTACCTAGATATGTTGTGCAGTGTGTAGGATGAGAATGGTTTATGTTAAATTGTAATGAAATTTTATTAAGAGCTTAACTTACAAATGGTCAGAAAATCTTCGTTTAAGCACATATCTAATGTTAAACATGTAATAGTAAAAATCGTATTTAAAAAGAATAGACTTTGGATCTATACACATTGAAATGCAGCATGCAAATTATTTACAAAACTTAAAATGTATGTGATTTAATTTTTAAATGCTTGTAAAATAATATTTTATTTATATTCAAATATCAACAAAAGCTTTTTAAAAAATTGTATATTCCGTTTTACAATTTAAAATATAGGGATTAATGTATTCTGTTATTTTTAATAAAACTAATGTATTTCTGATGGAATATTTTAAACATTATTAATTTTGTTGTGTCAGGTTTATGCTTTTAAAAACACTTAATAAACGTCCATAAAGTACGAGTACACAGAGTGAAAGGATAAACCTTAAATGAAGATCATACATAAATAAGCGATAATGACATTGAATTTAGGGACAGTGCATAACCAGAGCGGGGCGCCGCTGTGCCACAACCTCCTCATTATACAGCCTTTGTCTTGTGCTGTCCAGCATAAATATAATTACACATTTACCGGGAATGTGTGAAGGTCAATTGATAAACCCTATAAAAATTACATGACAATTTTCTCCTCTCTCATGTGTCTGCCTCCTGTATAAATAATCGTTGAGAAAGATATGTTTTAAGAATTAGTAAACGTCTGATTATTATAATCACCAAAAATACTAAATTTGTTTCATTATTCGAAATTATAATGCGTACCAGCTAAACGTAATATATAAATATACTACAAGGGACGTTTACTAAAGTACAACATCCTTGAACATTGTATTTTTTATTACTTCATATGGTATAAAAGAAGTCAAACGTCAGCCAAAACCTTCTAGTTAATGCTTATAGATATTTTAACTGCAATGAACCTTAATATAGAGTATTATAGTATGTTTCTGTGGTTGAATAGGATGTGTAACACAAATTGTAAGGTATATTCTAATAGTTTAAACAGCTAACACGTGATGTTTAGTTGATGTATTTTTATAAAGAGGCCAACATGACATAAAAGGGTCTTTTTTGATCTTAGACAATATGTAGCGCATCGAAGTGTAATATAAATATAACTAGCAGCTAGTTTTTTGTTGGCTCAATTACTTAGATATTGGAAAGAGAAACATTTATTTCAAACAAAATGTTAGTGAATAACTGCTACTTCTTAACAAATATTGAGTAAAACAGGAGTGATCCAACCAAAATTTAAACAAGGTAGCAGTATGCCATACCACATGTCGCTTAGTAGGCTTTGTTGAAGTTGGATGAAAAATTTCAAATTTTCACATCATTTTATCCTTTATAGGTTCTAGTGACAGTTTTATAATCAGACAGATTTACAGCCCTCAGAAACAATAACAATAAACAGAAGAAACAATAAATCTGCCAACCTACTGATTGATAGAATTCATTGATCTCAGTCAAGTCCCATAGATAGAAACGCACATCAACGAACTCAATTTTGTATATGTAGAAATTAACTTTCAAGCAATTTGAATAAAATCCCCAGATGATATTGTTCTTGAGACATACTTTGGGATAGTTAGGCTTTGAAAGACTAAATGACATTCAATAGCGGGATATATAAGTCATCAAACACAATGCTGCCCAAGTAGAAATGACGCTACATGCAAACTTTTAGGTATATAGCTGGATTCTTCTTGAAATAAACTGCGGAAAGTAGACTCACAGGTAGATAAACAGACAGAAAAGAAATTTGGCTATAACTCTTGTTGATAGTTCAGCAAAATAAAGCTTTACCTTACAGCATTTTACTTGTGGATCATATTCAGGATGATGACAAAGCGTAATCACGTACGAGTGTAGGAGATTTTGAAGCTCCAATACACAACTGAATGCTTTACAATATTACGTGTTTGATCTTACAGCATGTCACTTACCGAGGGTCCAGGGATATTCACAAAGTCACGTGAGCACTGATCCTGGGGGAATTGAACTCCACTACACAACTGAATTCTTTAAAATATTACTTGTTTGATCTTACAGCACGTCACTTACCGAGGCTTCAGGGATATTGATTGACAAAGTCACGTGAGCACAGACCCTGGGGGAATTGAACTCCACTACACAACTGAATGCTTTACAATATTACTTGTTTGATCTTACAGCACGTCACTTACCGAGGCTTCAGGGATATTGATTGAAAAAGTCACGTGAGCACAGATCCTGGGGGAATTGAACTCCACTACACAACTGAATGCTTTACAATATTACTTGTTTGATCTTACAGCACGTCACTTACCGAGGCTTCAGGGATATTGATTGACAAAGTCACGTGAGCACAGACCCTGGGGGAATTGAACTCCACTACACAACTGAATGCTTTACAATATTACTTGTTTGATCTTACAGCACGTCACTTACCGAGGCTTCAGGGATATTGATTGAAAAAGTCACGTGAGCACAGATCCTGGGGGAATTGAACTCCACTACACAACTGAATGCTTTACAATATTACTTGTTTGATCTTACAGCACGTCACTTACCGAGGCTTCAGGGATATTGATTGACAAAGTCACGTGAGCACAGATCCTGGGGGAATTGAACTCCACTACACAACTGAATGCTTTACAATATTACTTGTTTGATCTTACAGCACGTCACTTACCGAGGCTTCAGGGATATTGATTGACAAAGTCACGTGAGCACAGATCCTGGGGGAATTGAACTCCACTACACACTTCACGTGAGTTACGTACGTCCATGGTATGCGTTAAGGTGCGTTTTAGTAACAGTAAACTATTATCTCAAACTTTGTTTAACTCATATCCAATATTCAATCGTATTATAGAGTTCGCCTTTTTGTCAGCACCGTAGTAATAACAGTTTGAGGTCTAAACTCTTCTCAATACGGACCTTAACACACTACCTACATTACTTAATTGAAGTCATCCGTGTCTCTGCATGTAATTTCCTTCTAAAAAACAGAGACGCCAAGTACACATTGTTTTTAAATGACTTTCTTAACATTAATAAGCGATATGCACTGAAAAATATTTCAATCTTCTGATCTAATTTACATTTAAGTTCAAATAGCAGTTTTTGGGTATTTTGAAGCCAGTTTAACAGTTTGTATTAGAAACTGTGATATAGCTAGAATTTTTATCAAAACTTTCATGAAATTTGATTGAGTAGCACACCAATATTGGAAATATTTTATAGTATATTTTAGAGGAGTCCTAAAGTCGAAGTCCTTAGCTTTTCAGCTAACGCACTTATAATCAGGCTCTAAGTAGTTTTCAAAAAAAGTAGACATATTTTAGATACATATATTTTAATGTTTACGATTAAGAGCTTTAGCTGTTAAGCAAAATTGAGAATTTTGTTGGCTTGATCAATAATATATATACATGCATAGGTCTGAGAAGCCTTCGTCTATGTAAAGTTATACTAAGATGTGGTTAAATCCTTAGCAAAACTTGTGCTATATTACTGATGATGTACTGAAGTTTTCTAAAATTTACAGTTAAAAGAATACTTTTTGTGAATCATCCAATTTTATTCCTAACATTCTCTGTTCTCAACAGTGGTTACAAAAAAAGAAACTTTAAACGGTACTAAATTATATAAAAATGTGACTGTGCAGTTAACTATGATGAATACAGAACGGTTGATTACATTTTTAAAATCCCTTTCAATTATTCAGTTTTTGCTGTAATTAATTACTTATGGGAATTTCCATAACTTAAGAAGTGGTGTAGCCCCGAGAAATGTTCTAAATAGGAATATTTTAGCCAGGGACCCCAAGAATAATTTTTATGTGCTTGTGTAGCACACGCAAAAACCTAAGAGAAACACCATTACATTTATATACAATAGCGTAGATAATAGTATAATAGTACTGGGCTGTTTTGTGACACATCTTGAATTTTTGAGAGAGTGTGATAAGTTTTTTTTTGGCATGGATGATAGGGCAAGTTTGAGCTAAGCGGTGACGTCACGCTAATCCAGGCGGTTGGCACTCTTTATGTTAAGCTGTTGTAATTTTTCTATAGTTAGTTTTTAGCCTTCTCATAGTCCCTTTTAGGGCTCTCGTCAGAACACAATGAACAAACCTTTCCTTCTTATCACTAATATAAGTTGTTGTCAGTGCTTTTAACATGCAGAGCGGTGTTAGAGGTGCCAGTAAAGTTAAGATATAAAATTTATGAATTTGAAAATAAATTGACAGGCTACAGTTCTTGCCAAGAGAAAATTAAAATTTAAAGACTTGCTTGAAGATAAGCTCTGAGAAATAGTAAATAAAATTATGCTTTAGCCCTCAGCTACACGTGAAGTTTCTTGATAATAAGATTTTTACGTACTGTAGAGTAACATGGACGCCTGTGGCTTAAAGTGGCATATAGCAATACTAGACCAGTTAAAGTACATAATGTTAATAGTGTTCCCCAATCTTGCATGAACCACTTATTTTTCAAGTCGTCTCAGCTAAATCTATCAGTAAGGTATGCGGATGGTTAATAAAAAATGTTGTCTGCAACGAGGTTTTACGTATATATATATATAGATGTCAACAAAATAAACTCTTCTTTCGTAATATACCGTACTGTAGTTTGATGAATCAATTTTCCGCATCAACGGTAAAGTAAACCCCTATAACATGAGGTATTTATCCTTAGAGACAGCACACTGGACGTGGCAGTTTGATAATCTGAGGTACTGGAATTTAAATACCTGGTGTGGAATTGCTTCTCTTCAAAAGAAGTAGTTGAATGCGAGCAATTTAACATGCAACTAAATACATAAGTATTTATTTATGCCAAAATCTAACCAATTACTTTATAATGTAGGTTAAAGTTCTAACCTCAATTTCCAAGACCTAACTCAGGATAAAAACAAATCCCAAAATAAAAATTCATTGGTTAATTTTTCTTAAAATTTCTACAAGGATAAGTTAAAATTCTAAATGATAGATAATTTAACTTAAGAAGAAATTATTTGAAGATTATTTTATGCGTGTAAGTGGGTGGAGAGGATTATTAAAAGAAAAATAAATTTATTTGTCTATAAAACTCAACTCTTTATGAAGACTCTGCATGTAGTTAGAATGTTGTATACACACGTTGTTGTATAGACAGCCAGTCGACTATCTAATAATTAATTATTCAATGGTCATCAACAGAGCACGAAATCCTTGTACTTTAAAGGGTCTGGTAGCAATTAATACCACATTATATATATATATATATATATATATATATATATATATATATATATATATATATATATATATGTGTGTGTGTGTGTGTGTGTGTGTGTGTGTGTGTGTGTGTGTGTGTGTGTGTGTGTGTGTGTGTGTGTGTGTGTGTGTGTGTGTGTGTGTGTGTGTGTGTGTGTACTCAGCTTAAGAAATATTTCACCGTTGCAAATTAGAACTAGGTAACACGCACACACACACACACACACATAATATATGTTTGTTACTTTTTGTATTTACTTTTGTGATGTGTCTGGCAAAGATAGCCTTGCTATCGAAAGGCCTCACAAAAATAAAAGTACTAAATATTGGTTTAAGTGTTTAAATGTAAGTAAGTTAACAGTAGCCAATTTAGCTTCATCTTCAACATATTAATGAAAATTTACATTTTGTAAAGGATTGTTTATAAAGTTGCTTAAATAAACTTAGGTGTTGTGAAGTTTGTCTCTTTACAGTGATCGAAAGAAAACCTAACTAAACTCTCTTTATAAGAACGATGGGATAGATTGCACATTACAACTATGTTTCTGTCATTAAAAAAGAAAATCCACGACATTTTTAATCGTTATCCGTTTCAAATAATATCTATATTAAATTTATTATGAAAATATGATGGAAAATACTGGTTGATATAATTTATAAAGAAAATTACTTTTTAAACAAGTGAGAGAGGAGAAAAGTTTTTCAATACAAGGCTGGGTTATAAAACCGACTTTTATATTTTTATGATTATATTATATCATAGGATGGATGACTGTGAGTATAAAGTTACATTTATGTACTCTATTAATAGGGGATGAATCGCCGACGCTTATTTAACAGTACCTTGTACTGTATTGACATGACTGAACAATATGTATTATTGGTATATATCATGACCTCTTTTGAGAAGCTTTAAAATTACCATACACATTGACTAAGTGATACGATTTAAATGCTATCATGTCGTTAGAATTTATGTTATTATTATGTTTAATATATTCTTACTGCATTAAGGAATGCTACCATCAAACTAAAATCATCTCCAAAATTTGTATAATGTTGTACGTAATAGATACAAAACTATCTAGCTCTCAATCTCAATCTAGTATTAGTTTAATGTACAGAGTGTCCTAAGAAGAGGCGTTTGATTTTATATTACTTCCCCATTAATGCACCGAACATTTTCAAACTATACGCAATTAATAAGGTAGGTTTTAAAAATAATCTCTGAAAATTAAAGATCCCTAACAGTTTTAGAAACAAAATGGTACATATTAAAAATATCAAAGGAGGGGAGAGAAGTACTAATAGGCGCATCAATGCTCCGCTCTCTAGGTAAACCAAAACCACTAAGGAACGTTGAACTAGAAACTGGTGTTCCAAAGTCATTAGTACAGAGAATAATTAAGAAAAGCTAAATTAGTTATAATGACATTAAAAAAAAATCACTTAGTCCATAATATTCTTCCTTAGAAGATGATCCGGATAGGAGAGTGGAAATTTGTTCTCGTATCATTGAGTTTTATGAGCTAGATCTTAATTGACTTGTCACATTGTTTTTTTTCAGATGAGTCCACTTTCTACAGCATAGTTGCTGTAAATAGTTATAATTGTAATTATTACAACACCGGTAATCCACAATTTCTTGAACAGACTACTCAAATCAAAAGGAATTATTGTTAGGGCAGCTGTCAGTTGTAATGGGGTACTATCTTAGACATTTCAGACGGTAAAATAACTAGGAATTGGTATGAACAAGTTTAAAATGAACAAGTCTTGCCTCAGTAATCGATCAAGCAATCTTCCAGCAAGATAGTGCTCCTTCTCATTTCGAAAATCCTGTCAAGTGATTACTAAATGACAACCTTCATTGCCATTGGATTGGTCGTGGTAGTGATTTTTTAGATTATTCACCCCGATCTTCAGATTTAACTGTGTGTGATTTCTTTCTATGGGGTTACTTAAAGGAACAAGTGTAAACTCATAGCTTAAATAATGATGAGAAATTAAAACAATCAATTGAAGAGAAAGTTCTTCAGATACCGCAGGATTTCTTTGAGAGATTGCGATTCATTTGTTAAGCGCTGTTACCCACAGTGTCGCTGTAGATGGACTATAGTTCGATTAATTTTGGACTGTAATTGTAGATTTTTTAATGAATCTAAGTTCTAATTTTCTGATTGAAATGCTTTATTTCTATTGAACATGACAATAAATAATTGTACAAAACAAAAATTACTGTTATTTTACTGTTTTTAAAGGATAGTTTTTCAAAATGCCACCATTTTGATTCAACAATTGCTCTAAAGCTGAAATTTTCAAAGAATATTTTTAAAACACATATAGTGCATTGTGTAGAGTTTGAAAAGATTTAGTGCAGAAATGGGCAAGCATTATAAAATCAAACGTTTAAACCTTTTCGTGGGACACCCGGTACAGAATCTTGCCTAGCTCCTGTTCGCCAATAAAAATGCCCACTAAAATTCCATTGGTTGATATTTGATTCACAGGCTACTCTCAAAACCACATGTAAGTTAAACCAAAAAAGTAGAAATGGAAAAGTAAATTATATTATAAAATCCTTTTATGACTTTAAAATAAAAATATAGTAAGCCTATGACATTTTAATCTTTTGTTACACTTGACATTTCTGACTATGTCATTCCTAGTACGGCCACTTCCAACGCAAATGATACGTCACTCAGTCAATACCGTTTCTTGAATAGGCTAATAATGAACGATTTAATAAAAATGCTAAATTGTCAAAATGTTTGGCTATATATATTTTACGATTCGGACTAGGGTTATAAACCAGGTAGTATAAAAGAGCTCTAAGGTTCAAGGAATCATGCATAAAAACTAATTAAAGAGATGGTTCAGAACAACCTTGTTTGGTCACGAAATCAACTAAATCAAGTGATAACATAACTTTTTCCTTCCATTATTAAAAAATCCCAAATAATAAAATTCATATATTACTTAAAAATGTCTTTACATGTTCTTCACATCCCTTTGCTGCTAATGACGAGAGGTAAAACCCCGGTTAGTGAAGTATATCAGTAAAATGTCTGATCAGCATTCTGTTTTAAAAGCCTGTACATTATCCAAGTTAATTAAGGCAACGCTTATAGCTTATTACTTTTCGATAACTCAAAATTATTGTTCATCCTGCACACACGTCCACGTTTAAGTTTTACCAATATTAAGTGCCCTTCTACGTCATTAAATCAATAGTGTAACATTGCGCAAGAAGTACGTAAAATGTCTTAGTGAAATATAAAACAAAAATATAAAGTTATTTTATGTATTTATGTATTAAGGTTTATGTATATAGGTAAGAATAAAATTGTCATTATGAACTACTTTACTAAGAATAGTACTGGTCCAGATCCAATAGAAATACACAGAGTTTGTTGTGATACAAGAGTTTCATGGATGATCACGTTGTCTTGGGAAGCAGCCAAACGTGTGTTTTAGTCTGAAGAAGGGTCCGTATCTTATAAATTGGAACAGTGGGGAAGTAGCAAGACAACAGTATTTTGTAGTTTGCTTATATTGGATAGTATTTTCAGTTTGAATTCTAATACATACAAACGGACCTTAGTAAAATAATTGCCTAAAGATCATACAAGGTATGAATGTATTAATTGTATTAAATGTATTAATTGGAATTTACTGATCAATTACAGATACTCAAAGATTGGATGAGCATTGTTATTATTTATTATTTGGATAATTAGATTATTTAGACAGTTATAAGGTAAAAGTTTAATCTGATTTCTACGGTCATGAACTATTCATATGTAACTTATTGATTGCTTTATCAAATACTTAAGAAAATTATTAACTTATTAAAATGTGTATATACATTTCTGTTTAATGTTTACTTCATGTTAAACATATTAATTTGTATATTATGAACAAATACTTTAGGTTTCTTGACGATCATGCCAATCGAAATTCGGTACCCAAACCTTTGTTATAGTTCAAGCATAGACAAAACAGATAATAAAGGATACATTTGCTTGAATTAACAAAGCTATTCAATTCTTGATATTTTAATGTTTATTTAAAGTTTGAATAGTGTATGAAATATAAATGTTTTTCTAGGTTATCCAATCGTATTGAAAGCAAGGAAGTATAAATTCAAACCACAAGCATGAAAAGTTGTCAGTTTTATCACGTGTATTGATCCAGCAGTTTTGTAACAGTACATACTATACAGATCGACATAAAAGTCACGTACATCAGTAAAGTGTCAGAGTATATCACGTTTTATGGATTGAACAGTTTTATGACGGTGTGTACCAAAGTCAACATGTTCACTGCGCATACTAAGGACGACACGTGTTTTGTAGTGTAAGATATTTCAGTAGATGAGAAACATATGTGTTTAATTGAATTATAATTGAATAGTGAAAATATTTTACAGTTTTATAAATTAAGGTTTTATTTACAAAAACGTTGTTTGTTCACAATTTTATTTTATATTGAATAATAATTTCCAAATAATTAGTATCATAGCTTTGTGGTGGCATTGGAGTGATTTAGTGCAATTATTCTTGTTTTATGATATACGTATAGTATTCAGTAAATTTGAACAAATCTGGAACTATCCGAGTCCGACAGCATGCACTATTAGGGTCTGAGATGGTTTAAAATTTCATCATCAGAAGAGCAATTTACTGGTATAAACCTTTCTGAACTGTGTGTGTTGTTCCGCTGACTGAGGTAGTGATCTAGGCTGCCTCTTAAACAAAATTAACACGGATGCATGTTATGTATTTTTATTTAACCCTAGACAGTTAGATTACGAATTGAAAATTATTTTTATCCCACATGCTGGAAATAAACATTAAATAGTCTTATTCTCATTCTTCACTTATAATTTATTGTTTGATACATAATTAATACCAAATCAGTACCCTAGTGGTAGTAATGAATGTGGGTTTCTATTACATTTGAAAGTTAATTTAATTGTTCAACCAAATAACAATTACTACGTAATTTATAAAATGTGAAAAATTATTCTTACGCTCTTATTATCAATAACGACAAATATAAGTAAGCACATTGGTTTTTTTTATAAAATTACGTTCTATTGTACAGAAGAGACCAATGGCAAAAACACAACAGTAAGGGAACGAACAGCTCTTACATTATGTAGCCCTCTGTGGGAACGTTGCAGAGTGCAGTTTACAGCGCGTGGTGCACAATGCATCGAACTATGGACAAACAAAAACTACTGAATGTTTATTTATTTCAAAGAGTTGAAACGGTATAGTTGAATGAATGCACAACACCAACCATCAACAACTTGCCATGCAACTTGTGTCTTTGAGTTGTGTAAGGTTAAAACACAACTAAAAATTTACGATACAATACAATGTTCTCAATTGCCAAAAAAATATCCATGGAGTGATTGTTAATTATATAACCCCTAATAAGAAATCGGTCTAGCGGGAAATGCAAATATTATTTACGAAAATTTGGTGATATTTTGTACCAGAAAATCATTTTGAGTGAATCATTAGAATAGGCAAAGTACTGATTGGTTTTTAATGACCATTTATTATGTGGTTTTAAACAATCTTTGAAGAGCGATTGTTAAGTGAAGACCAACTAATTTGAAGTGTTTCAATACGGTTTCAAGTTGAAAATTTGACGTGATTTTTTAACTATTAAATAGAAATTAAAATATCGCCTTGATCTTTGAATCACCTTGTAACTCTAAGTCTAAAGACACAAAAATGGAATACAACTGTGTTTTTGTTAATAAATTACAAAGAATATTTCTTTAAATTGCTCCAATCTGTTAATTATATAAATGTAATGATATAAAGAGTATCAGTTGCACATTATATTAGAACAAAAAGTATATATTTTTTTAAAGTAATAACGTAAAACATAACGGGAAATCTTATTATCTTCAGGATATAAAGTAAGAAACAAAGAAATAATCCTTAAATTATCATTGAAGCTATTTATGTAGCTATTTGAATATTTGAAAAAAAAAAATAAAATATTTTGTCCTTAACCGGTTATCACTCACGCTGACATGTGCAACGCCGTTAGTTACTCTCGGTCTTTTTGACCTATGTTTAAAAAGGTGAAATTATTAAATAAATTAAAACTGTTTCTTGTAAAAAGTTATATTTATAACATGGCTATTAGTTTGTGTACATAAACATAACAATTTTAATAACATTGGTTTTTTATACATTAAACCAGGCATCATTAGGCATCATCGCGTAGAATCTGAGATGCCTACACACATCCCTGTGCATTGCATTGTGGTTTCTCCGCAGCCCACTCCTTTTCACTCGAGGCTTCTATTAGAAGCGACAAGAGCTCGCACCATCGTGGTGAAAGTTGCACCAAGGGGATGAGATTAAATATGTACCATTTTGTATCTCTGTGTAGCCTCAGATACTAGTCACCAAAACAAGCATATTAACAATCATATAGCTGTTCTGTAATACCAATCGGCTTTAATGGTACTCTTCCAAGTAATTTAATCAAAAACAGAAAATCCAGTGTTCATGTTTTAATTTTCGAGTTCTCTAAACCCTTCATCAGAAACACACTCAATTAATAAAACATAGAAACGGAACCCAAGCCAAGAATTAAAAACATAACTATAAACGAATTTTAACAATAAAATACCGTAAACAACATCGTTACAATCAGCTGTGTGTACAATATTTGTAAATGTTTACATAAAAATAACATTTTCATAAGAAATAAAATAAATTGATGTGCGATTTCAAAATTTCTTAAATTTATCAGATTAGTATTTTGATTGGGATTTGGCTCTAAATGATAAACTGCTTTTAGGCCGAAGCAATTTTATAATATATTTTGATTGTATTGAATCGCATGAGCAAGTAATGGTCTCTCATACTTTTTATGAACAATTTCAAACCGATGATTGTTCATTCTCACTCTTAATTAGTGATGGTTTTTCCTATATAATCTTTGGGACAGAATTTATAGGTTAATTGATAAATGACGGTTTTTTAGTGCAACAATGTTATCTTTAATATGATATTCTTTTTGAGTTGTACTACTTTTAAAAGATTTAGAATTTGTTAATATCTGTCAATGCTACATCATTGTATAAAATTAACTCATTATCTCAACTTAAAATTCAAATTTTGTTGTGTGGCAGACATTCATGATAATGAGATAAATAAAAGAAATATCATTAAGTGTCTTGAAGGAAAATTATTGTTTAATATACAACCTGATATTTGTAAGGTACAGCAACATGTTTAGTCTAATATGTGTGGAAACAAGGAAAACCAGTGTGCATTTGAAATTGCCGTAAAGTTTTGTTTTTAATGGTAGCAAGATTTATGCAGATACAAAATAAAACAAATTTTAAACTACACCAGTTAATTATTTTGAGTTACATTACTAAATAATGTTAGTAGTGTTTAGGAAAAGTTTCTCAGACGACTAGTCGTGAAACTACAAGTACAAACTGACAGTGGGTATCCCGTACCCGGACTACAGTAACAGCTGGTACGCCGCCATGTTTAATGCAGTAGAAACGTCACAACTGCAAGTCACTTGACATTTTGCTCTACTCTTTTACCTCAATACTAGAAAAGTATCAGAACAGTGGCGTAGTTTTTTACATACTTCTTAACTTGAAATTTTTTAAATATTATTTTGTATTTTTCCTATTTGGTTTGGTTTGGCTAAGATCTAATCGTGTTTTCAAATATTAAAAGAAATACTTAAAACATAAAAATCTGAAAACCTTAACTCTAATAGTAATTTTATTGTTAAAAAACAATAAAAGAACATTAATGTTACACATTGGTAATGGTGGTTGTATTGTCTTTTTTTGTCAAACTACAAATACCATAATCTTGGTGCCTGTATTTGGAAAACTTTTGCCTACCAGGCCTTGAATTATGTTAATATTGTATACTTATTATCGTTACACATTACTTTCGTTATAGCTTTACTGTTGTAACATACTCGTAATATGAGATGTGGAGGTAACTTGTTGAGTGTTGGTGTTTAAGTTGCTAGCTAATATTTAGATTCAATGTTTCTTTTACGTTTATGTACAATTGATAGTATGGGTATAATTTGATAGCACCTTATATGTTACGTATAAGGCAAATATTTTGCAGTAATTTTAAACCAGAAACTTTTATCACACATGATCGCGTTTTTATCGAAATTATTATGTATGTAACATACATTTTTACAGCTCAACGACCACACAAAGAACCTGCTAGTTACACTCTCTTGCATTTAGTTGTCAAAGGCTGAGAGATAACACGCTAATGTTATACTATAACATATTAAAACACACACACACACTTTTTAATATTTGTATCTAATTTAATGAAGATTTTAAAAACTGGGAGTATGCTTATTTACTACACACGTTTAAATAGGGATAAAATATAAGAGTTATTATATGTATATATTAACAATTATTAATTAAATACATATATACAAGTCATGGAGACACCTTTAATAGATAGTGTAGCCCTCTCCATTGAAGTTAGTTCAAGGTAGGTATTGGTGTAATTTCAATAATCAATATTTGTCTTCAAATACTGATAATTTCTGTCTATCGGTCTGCACGATATTTCAAGAGCGAACTGATATATCTATTTGTAATTTTCCTTGATCCTTCAAATACATACAGGCAACATCGAGAGTAATGACGGTGCATGTCATTCCCTAACGTTTGACCAAGTGTTCATGGACATTTGTAAAGTGATTTTATGGTTAGCCATAACATTACTTATGGAGGAAATCATAGAATAAAAAAAATTATCAACATATAAAAGCATGTGAAATTAAAACGTGCGGCATCGTAGACACATGGCATTTTGCATATAACCTCGGTGAAGTCTGTTACACTACATTTTGATGTAGCGTACTATTATTTTGTTTGAAATAACTTTCAGTACAGTAAAGTTACATTAAGCTCATGTGTAAATTTCCTACCTATATATAATTTAATAGTATTTCTGTCCTAAACGGGATATCAATTATGTCTGAGAATTAACGATGCCTGGGGCAAGGACTTGTAGACTGGCTAGCCAAGTTCAATTATTAATGAATTAATAATATACGTATAAGGCTTAATTACATGCAATAGTTAACAAGGAACTGTGTACATTGTTTAAGTGTATAACACAGTCTGAAACTAGTGCTATTAGTTTTGTAACATTCTATAATAAAACACTTTGCTTATATAGAGATAACCAGTTACGTTTTATAACTATAACACTAAGAACATTCTGAAAAGTACGAGTAATTGTAGTGTTGTGTGAGTCTTTTTACTTTCTAAAGTATATTAAAATATATAGTAAGCAGGTAAGGTAAAAATATAATGAAGAAACACGAGTAAGAACATACCGGGACGTTAAATAAAATAAGGCCGCTCTTTAAATTGAATAGGGAATTCATTCAATTCTAATATGCAATTGATTTCCTTTAAAAAAACTGTAACTGAAATCAGTTTTGAATGTTAGATTGTTAGCAAATTCTTGGTTTACCCTTATTTTATTGACCAATAGCTTCATTTATTTGTACTCTAAACATAATGGTAATGTTGGTCAATGATTGCCTTGTCATATATACGTCTCGTAAGTTAGTAGCCTATTTACGATGCTGTTGCAGTGTCAACTACGAGCTTTTATAATGGCACCTCATAACTGTTAACTCGATATGGATTAAGAGCATGGCTGCGTTTACTGGTCAGGTCGGTGCTGTTATTAATGTACATGTTTTCTATTCCATTTTTATTATTTCAACTTAAAAAAACTCATTAAATCGATTATGTTCATTCCATTTCAAATACAAATAAATAAACTTTACCTTTTCCATCTTTTAGTTTCGAAATCCGTTGAAACGTTACGTCAGGCATTGCATTTCTCATGATTTTATTAGTTACACAGAATACTAAAATGTTAGTTAAATCTTTTTAGAAAGATGCTAAAGGTTACTCAAACCTTTTTCCCAATAATATTTAAATTTGAATTTAATGTTATGAATTTTCCTAAATTTTAAACCTTTTTAAAAGAAATTGCGATAAATAAAGTATTGGAGTATGGTCTTGTAACACAAGAAAGCTAAATATTTGCATAAAAGTATTAAGTAACATTTTAAAACAAGCAGTGTTTGTCAACATTAAGGATTAAATCCGGTTTTGAAAAATTTAGATTAAGTTTGATAAGGATTTTCTGGCACATACTTTGCGGTGAAATAATAAACCTTTTCTTGTGACATAAGTGTCAAAACCTATTTTGAAACATAGCAATGCTTATACCCTGGAATCAATAAATTAAGCAGGTTTAGTAAAATAATGTTGTGGCTATTACGATAATATAACGTTTAAATTATTAAAACACACGAGGAGATTTTTAGATTCTACTTAATGTACTTACACAGAATGTCGCATTATTTTCACACAATAAGGCGTCGGTGTATGTGAAAATCTTCTTAGACAAAATAATCAATTAATGATCATTGATCCCTCTTTGATTTAGTTACAAAACTTAAAGTCCAATAATAATAAGCCTAAAGGTAAAAATATTAAACATGTATTATTGCATAACTACAATTTAATCTATATATATAAAAATGAATGTTTGTATGTTTGTCCTTTATGGAATCGTGAACTATTGGACCGATCATGATGAAAATTTGTACGTATATGTATTTTTCCACGGAGAAGGTTTATAAGCTATGCCCATCCCTTTCCCGATTCAGGATTCCGCCCCACTGGTTACAGAAATACCCATAAGAAATGCATTGCAGCAAACATATGTTAACGTCTTTTCAAATTTTTAATCAGCTGTTCTTTGTAAACATATATTACACTTATAGTTTTAAAGCATAGAGTAAGCTTAAGAGAAACGATAAATTTTGTTTAAACTGTTTTTGCAATCACTGTTAAACATAGACTTTACTATCCAGATAATACAATTCAAATTTGACGTAAAAATTCACCTTTAACTGCAATATTTATTTAATATAAACCATGCTCATGCTTGATCAGAAGAGTAATGCAGATATCATAATTACTATCTTACGTTGGCTACAAATATAAAGAATGTTATAAAATCAACCTTAGTTGTTTTTTTTTGACAGAAGTATGGTTCTCAAAACTCCGTGTGTACATATTCTCTCGATCGAGACAACAAAGCAAGCTCAATCGTGGCATCGGAGATATAACTAATTTAATCTAAAATTTATTATAGTAAAAAAAAAATTTACTAAGTAATATAAGGACTTCGGTTCTTAAGATTTGCGTGCGAAGCCGTGGGTAACAGCTAGATAGAGGCAGGAATATGGTACATACCTTCATAATACGCCCAAGAGGCTCACGATGGAACGACTATCAATTATCTCAGCAATGTTTAGAATGTGATAGAAAAAGAATAAGTGAATATAGTGTACTGTTTTCAACGGGAAATTGCGTGCGAAGCCGCGGGCAACTTTTGCAAAAATTATTGAAATGCGCAGCAAAGCGCGCCGGGCCCGCTAGTAATAAATAAAACTTTGATTGTAGTGGTATTTCCTTGCTTAATACATGATAAATCAGAAATCGGTACTACAATGGGCTTATCAGTTGGAAACTTGAAATGGATGTATCCAAATTCTATGAACACTTTCAACAGAACATAAATGTAAATAATTTCATGGCATTTTTTATATTTCAATAAATATCGTTTTAAATCATTCGTCGTGGTTTATCGCTTTAGTTTCTTATATTTCGGTATCTTTGAACGTACCGCCAATCATTGTGTGTTGTTTTTAGTATTTATTATAAAACAGTCTATTACATAAAGTATCTGATATATCAGTATTATAATTTATAAAAAATCATATAAAACTTATTATACATTCAATATTACTGTAACACGTAATTATTATTCTTTACGTCACCCTATCGATAACAACGATCAAGTTTTTGGTCATAAAATATGTATGTGAAAAATTCAAAAGTCAGGACATTCTTGGTACTAAAATAAGATACAGAACGAAATGTAACTTTTTTTAAAAGTCTCAAAATGATTCCCAAGAATCACTCTTTCTAACACATTTATAAACAGAAATAGTATTTTACTGTTGAATTTTAGCGAAGCCTATCTATTGAGGGACTAAAAAAAATTCATTTGTCTGTCTACCTACCTGTCTGTCTGTCCTACCTGTCTGTCTGTCCTACCTGTCTGTCTGTCCTACCTGTCTGTCTGTCCTACCTGTCTGTCTGTCCTACCTGTCTGTCTGTCCTACCTGTCTGTCTACCTACCTGTCTGTCTGTCCTACCTACCTGTCTGTCCTACCTGTCTGTCTGTCCTACCTGTCTGTCTGTCCTACCTGTCTGTCTGTCCTACCTGTCTGTCTACCTACCTGTCTGTCTGTCCTACCTGTCTGTCTACCTACCTGTCTGTCTGTCCTACCTGTCTGTCTGTCCTACCTGTCTGTCTGTCCTACCTGTCTGTCTGTCCTACCTGTCTGTCTGTCCTACCTGTCTGTTTACATGATATCTCAACATTGAAATGACCTATAAACTTAAAATTTGTGCATGAAAGCAATACAGTGCTGTATGATGGTGCATGTCACTCCGTGGAATTTGACTAAGCGTTAGCGAATATTATTAGAATGGTCTTAAGGATAACCATGATGCCAACCAAAATAGTAGAATAACTAAATTTGTAAAAAGACTCAGTAAAGTAATAAGATATTTTTAACAATTGACATATTAGCACATATAGTATAACAAACTAAACACAGAGAACAAAATATATTTGTGACTTGATGTGTATAATTTTGCTATTCATACGCTAATTTGAAATCTAATTTAATAAAAGCAAATACAAATGTATCATGTACAAGATATCTTGAGAATATTTCATTACTAGACGTAACATTATGCACGACCCTTAATTTCTACGTAGACAAGTTGAGTTCTATGATGTTGTTGATGATGTTTAAGCCTAGAATTCAGCTGAGGTTCGTTCAACACTCTCACACAGTAGGCTGACACACTCATATGATCGGTGGTATTGTATCTTGCTAGGGTTTTTATGTAAATGCAAACCAACCACAAACTTTAATGCTGAGACAGTGTTGTATCGTTGTTTGATATCATTAATTGCAGCTGTTAGACATTTTTAATACTAATTAAATATTTAAATTTCTTTTATATAAATGCTATGTTATTTAGCAGCAGACCTAGTTTATCTTATAGACTACTAGTAATGGAGAGACAATTTGTATATTCTGTGAAACTGAAGAGTTTGCAAAAACAGCATATGGTTTATGAAGTAGGTGCGCTAAATAAATATGGCTTAGTTGCTTATTTTATTTGTTTACGTGAAGTGTCCTGATAAGTGCTATTTTTACATATCTCTAATAAAGACCACGCTTCCATATTACACTATATTTCTGGGACCAAAATATATATGCTTACCAAAATAGCTGAGATCTAAGTCAAAACTAGGTTTAATCGTAGACTGATTTCTATAGCCACTGAAGATTATTAAATTGTGCTTTTGAGATAGAAGTTATATTATAGGATGTTACTCCTCAAGGATCGCTCTGTATGACAGTGGAATCGCAATATAACATAGAATTATTATTTATATGTTTGTTAAAACTAATATTGTAAAATTGTTAAGTCTTATTGCTGTTTTTATTTTCAAATAAACGTAAACCTTCTATAGAATACTACAAACAAAAAACTATATTAAAAGAAACACATTATGAAGAACTAAAACTTTTGCAACAGTATTTGGCACATATTTACTCTTCTACAGTAGTAATATATGAACAAAATGTCATGGTGTTTTCTTAAAAAGGCTTAGTGACAGAACACGAATAAAAAAGTCCTGCACTTCTGCCATTAGCTGTCAAAGGAGAAAGGTAACACAATAATCCCATGTCACGCTGGACACTGCGTCAGCTGTCACAATAACTGGTGTGTGCATTGTATATATTTGTCTGAAATATGGACTAAAACGTATCTATGAAGTATGTCTTGCAACCTGCCATTAATATGAATGCAAAAGTAGAAGTAAATATACATAAAATACGTCGGTTAAATTAAACAAACTAACATACAAAACCAAACAGTAGAACTAGTACAGATCATCTATAAACAAATTGGTGGCATAAAACACCATTCTTTATCGTATGTTTACATTTGTTTCATACTCTCAATAGTATGTGTTTTATTCTGTCCGAAACTCTTAATATGAATAAAGTTATAATTAAAATATATATTAATAATTTGTGCAGTTATATTTTGTTAATTTTCATTTCAAACTTAATATCTAGTAGTTATTGATATACAAGAAACTAGGCAAATATGACTCTTTACTTGCCTAATACTATACTTTACTCTTACCATTTTATTAGTACAGTATAATATTCTATATAAATAATTTAGAAAAAGAAATTTAGAAATGTATATACATATAAAATTTTGAAAGTCAATTCAACTCTGGAAGTAGTGTGGTAATTTTTATGATTTTATAAATCCAACATCTCAGCATAAAATGTTAATTAATTTGCCTGGATTCGCAATAACTATCATAAAAATGTAACCTCTTAAACATTATTATCAAATGTTATGTGTTAATAAGACCTCTATTGAATTGTAGTTGCACAGAACATTGATTAGACTTATGCGCTCGGTCTTCATAGCTCAAAACGTAGTCCAGACCTATCGTAGATTTAGTTATGGATTTTCGTTTCATCTTTACATCGAAGAAAGTAATCGACGTGTAAATTTGCAGCCGAGTTTTATTACAATTCGACTGAACTAAAGTAGTTTGTTTACACATGATTGTGTACATTCGTATGTGCTTGTGTCCAACTACATACATAGCGGTGTGCATCTCCTATCCATTGCTGTGTAGCCACAATTATTATGATTTTTTTAATGTGTATCTCACACTAGAGAAGACGTTGTCATCCTTGCATCAAGCATAACATATGTACCGCAAATGCATGGTGATGATGCAGTACCTGGTACCAGCTTGTGTGCTCTGCACATAACCATGATGTCGGTATGTAGTGAGTAGCTGAATTCTGTGACCTGATGATTAGTTATTTACACTTCATGTTCTCATCTATCAATGATAGTGAGGTCGAGCCTTTTTCATTTTTAGCTTTAAAGAAGCTGTTGCTTATTATGGACTAAATTATTGTATTTTGTGTATTTTATTTTATTTTGTTGGTTTTAATTATTAGTGTCATACATTAGAGATAGTGTATTTTAGAAATAGTGTGCATGCGTGGAATTGCCAAACAACTTACTAGTTGTTGTTCTTGACTTATCATAATGTTTAATAACGCTTTTATATACTGTATGTTGCAGCCAGGCCCTAATATACAGAAAAACATATACATACCTATACAGTAAACATGAAATAACTAACTCATTAATTTATTTTGCAAGAATAACCATTACCGAAATAAATGAAAGTTTTTATTGTAATTCACTAAAGAATGGAAATAAAATTTTACTTTTTATTTCTTAGTAATTATATGGAATCTATAATATATTATGTTCATTAACTTAGAAATAATTAAAAATAGGTATACAAAGTGTTAAGAGAACGTGATTATTTAATCAGGATTACCATTTATTTTAAGCTAATGTAATGAACAATCATCTACATGAAGTAATTGATGCAACAAACATAACGGTTTCAGAAGTTTTTATTTCCTAAAATTTACAGGTTTTCAAGTAAGTTCTTTGCTTACACTAACAAAGAAAGAATAAGTGTATGAGTGTTTGTTAATTGGAAATTCCTGGCCATGATTGAAAAGAATTATGTATAGTAATTCATGAACAAATATCCCTATACTGTGGCAAACACACCAACCATCGAATATATTTATAATAATCCTATTCTATAGAACATGTCAGTCTTTAATGCATTATTTAACGAAAAACTGCTTCATCGTAGTTTTTTATTTAATTTAAAGCTTTTTAAATAATAAAAAAATTCAATTGTATTTAAAATAAAACCTTTCACGTTCAGCTAAAGGTCATTTTACTGCGCGCAGCCGTTTAAAGGGAACGGAGCTGTACTTCCCGAGGCTACAGCAAACGTTCACATTTACACGTCGCTTTGTGTTGTTTTATTTACTTTTGGAGAGTCTTTATGCTAACCAGCCGTTTCATGTAAATAATTTATTTTAATGCTAAATCATTCGTGGAGTGTCCCAAAGTTTTTGTTGAATTATTGTTCTTAATGCAAGTTAAGTTGTAATTGAAATAATTGATTTTCATTCCTACGAAATAACATAGGTAAGTTGCAGCCTCGTCCACGTTTATTTTGTTGGCCGATGGTCCATGTATGGTAGCATTCTTCCTGATTTTACCAGCAGATGGTAGTGTCCTGCTAGTTCTGGAAGCTATCCTCGTTTCTTAATCATTCTAGTAAATGCCTTCCACCTTTTAGTTTTCCAGCATGAGGTTTAGCTAACTCTATTGCCACTTGATCCAAAATGTGTGGACAGAGGAGTATTATCAAAGAAGGCTGCACCGCTTCTTCAACATCCCGGCACAGTTTAGTGTTTAGTAACTTATTTTTCTTCATATAAGGTCCTCGCTATGTAGTTAACTATTTGGGCCCCAATAATCTTCCAAATTTAGTGAAAAAAAATGAGAACCGCAGTTAAGTGGTTGGTCAATGTTTTTAGTTTCTTATTTTTTGGTGATTACGTACTGGTAGAAACATCAGATTGGCTACAAACAACAATGATTGGGGCACTTAAAGATACTCGTACATTACTACCTGATCAGTGTCTTACCGGTCATGAAATAGGAAGAATATTTTCAAAATCAGCAAGTTCAAAAATAAAATGGAATTTACCTTATTGGAAGATAGAGTTTGATCAAATTTACTGATCATTATTATTCGCTAGAAACTGAGATCAAACGAGAACAGAGCTTTGGATAGCCATCAATAGATTCAATGTTCTGAAAACGGTTTGGAGTTGTCAGGTATGGCCAAATGCCTTTCTATATTCAGAGAGGATACTGAAAACCTGGAAATCAGAAGAAAAATAAAGTAAAATTGACGTTGCTAAACCTAATGGAACCTTCCTCTAGTAGTGCTCCTCTGAGTGATGCATAAGCGGTTACTTGTATGGGGATATACTTTGTTGCAAAATTACGTTTGGGTAAGACCTAAACTTACCAGTTCCTTACTTTGAGAAAAAATATCATATTTTATATCCTAGTATTAATCAGACATTTTTTAGCATTGCTTTTGAAGGTGTGAGAATCTGAAGAACATTTTTGCGTGAAGAATTAAAATAATTGGAAACTATTGTATTCCTGATCACGCGATGAATGAAAATTGGTTCACAGTAAAAACTTGTAATTATGATTCGTTAAGGGTAAAAACCAAGTATAAGACGGTATTAGAAACTGCTAATCATTCTTTCAGCAATGTATGACGCAATGGTTTCTATATATATATATATATATATATATATATATATATATATATATATATATACAGGGTGTACATAAAGTCCTGCACGGGTATAATATTTTCTGAACGATAACAGATAAATAAACAAGATTTGGTACATCAATACTACACCTAAAAATCTACTTTTTGAAGGAACTATCAGTTTTCTGTAATATCATGGGGACGTCCCGCAAGGAGTCAGAAGGAAATCTTAAATAGGAGCATAGGTCAATATGGACATCATTTTAAAGGGCTTATCTAGCAGAGTGTAATGCCGCAAACCGCACTCAAAAAGATTGATCCAGTAAAAAATGGCGGCTGTTCAAAGATTTTACTTGGTTACATTTTATTAGTAGCCATAACCCCAGTAAAGCAAAACTGCAACCAAACGAATACTGCAGCTAACTACTACATTATGCTTGTCAGTTGTACAGAAGTGAATTATGACATTAGTTATCCTCAAGGGTTACAAATTTGGTCCTAATATATTGATAACGGGGAAAACCTGATAACAGTAACAATTAGAAATCTCTTATCTTTGGGTCGCAGTTAGGACTTTCCTATTAGCCAGTCTATTCATAGTAGGCTATTCTAGTTTTCTTGTTTTAGTAGTGCTGTCCATCCATTTTATCAGTGCGCTTTAGTACAAAAGAGTTTGTCGTATTGCTTGTAGTTCTTCAACTACACTATGTCGCTTGACGAACGTGAACGTATAGACGATCACACGAGGAAGCATGCCATTTATTTAATGACTACTTTCACGAGAGGCAGCCAATTTCTAGAACAACTGTAGGGAGAACTGTTCAACACTTTATGAAAACAGGAAGTGTTTCCGATCGTCATAGGTCGCTGAGATTTCTAATTGTTACTGTTATCAGGTTTTCCCCGTTATCAATATATTAGGACCAAATTTGTAACCCTTGAGGATAACTAATGTCATAATTCACTTCTGTACAACTGACAAGCATAATGTAGTAGTTAGCTGCAGTATTCGTTTGGTTGCAGTTTTGCTTTACTGGGGTTATGGCTACTAATAAAATGTAACCAAGTAAAATCTTTGAACAGCCGCCATTTTTTACTGGATCAATCTTTTTGAGTGCGGTTTGCGGCATTACACTCTGCTAGATAAGCCCTTTAAAATGATGTCCATATTGACCTATGCTCCTATTTAAGATTTCCTTCTGACTCCTTGCGGGACGTCCCCATGATATTACAGAAAACTGATAGTTCCTTCAAAAAGTAGATTTTTAGGTGTAGTATTGATGTACCAAATCTTGTTTATTTATCTGTTATCGTTTAGAAAATATTATACCCGTGCAGGACTTTATGTACACCCTGTATATATACACGTTTACTGAATTCCTCTACAAATGCCATAGTAGCTGAAAATGAAATTAAAAATTCTTATTCATTTCGAAATCTAATAAAGCATGGCTGTTTGGACAAAGGAAGCAGTTTGAAGCGGACGTGCTGAAGGCTGAAAAATGTAATTCTTCTTTCTGACATTTAAAAGCGGCATTTGTAAACATTTGTCCTTTGTCTTTCACAGTCGGATGTATGTGACATTCCATTGGATGTATTTTAAAATTTAATTTCCCATGCGAAAGTAAAACAAAACAAAACTGTTTGTGTGCTAAACATAGAACAAAGCTATTTAGTTTTATCCAAATAAATGTAATACATTTATATTATTGTCTGCAAGCTTAATATAAATTATGGTTATATATTCAAGTTCCTATCTTTAAGGCAAACATCAATTTCCAGCATGATATTTAGGTTTAATATGGTAACATGATCTGTGTGATGTTTAAATAGAGCTACATAACATATTTTTCTTTTATAATATTTATATAATTTAAATAGTTCTTAATTGAAATCTTTAATTTTATAATACAATTATTACGTAAATTTGAAGATGTAAAATGATAAGCTTGGAAAGGTTTATTCGGTATATCAATAAAATAAATGCCATTTAAGTGATTTTAAACATTTTATTTATGGGGCTGTCCAGCTTTGAAAGTTTTCCACATAACCGTATCCAATAAAGTTAACAATAATTCATTCATTTTTAAAACAATCTTCTACGTATCTAAAATAACTAAAGTTATGTATGTTACCTTGGTAAATAAAAATTTAGTGGATTACTTTTACCATTTATATTATTCCCACGAGTGGATGGGATAAAAATTACATGTCATGATGTTGAATCACGCAAAATATCTTGTATAGAATGAACAGAGTCTGAGCAGTGCATAATAGTTACAAAAGTCTTGTTGTTGAAGGTAGCGGAGCGGAACAAATATTCTGTTTTAAATCAATACCACAAATCAGGCATAAATGAAAGGGTCTCTCCCAGTATGGTTCATTTTCAAAACACGTAGTAGGTCTGAAATCATGCAGTAATCTTTGTAAAATCAGCCATGCCAGAAATACCAGAATAGGCAGAATAAATATACGTTTATCATCCTCATGGCGTAAAGTATCGTTCAATAATCGTCCCGAGTACTCTGTTGCGGGGTTCCATGGTAATTTC
The DNA here is from genome assembly GCF_021130785.1 of Homalodisca vitripennis. Taxonomy (NCBI): domain Eukaryota; kingdom Metazoa; phylum Arthropoda; class Insecta; order Hemiptera; family Cicadellidae; genus Homalodisca; species Homalodisca vitripennis. Next base: position 120,167,921 of record NC_060208.1, read on the forward strand.
TACACCCGCCTTCACCTAGCGCGTCACTTTCAAGTATAGTAATGAAATCTACTACTGTATTTCAATTAAGTTAGAATATTCTGAAACGTGGTGCAGCTACACAAGTTAATTAATAACTATAAGAATATAACTAATACTTGTACTTAAATGATATTCCCTTAAAAGTACACGCTACGTACATTACATAGGGAAAATGTCTTATTCGTTCTTAACCATATTATCCAATTCTGTTGCTAATACTTTTTGTCATGAATACCTTAGTAAATACCACAATTGTTAGAAATTACACTGAAATTCTTATTCATTTCAATCTTTAAATCAAATAACTTAGAGCTCTTCCAACAAAAAAGGTCTTTGAACCAGGCGTGCTGACGGCTGAAAAATTTAATTCTTTTGCTGAGATTTAAAAGCGGCATGTGTTCTTTGACTCCGTATGTATGCAATAATACAGTGTAAAATTTTATAAATTAAATTCAACAACCAAAAAAATAATAAAAACGAAAATTTAATCAAGACAATAAGAGAAAATTGTTGTTCTAATTCTATTTATAACCATAGATTAGGATTATTTATCTCCATAAATGTATAGGCCATGCGAATATATACCATTATGTAAAAATACGATTAAAACACAAATATGTCATTAGAAAGTATGTAAACGTCCAATTTTAAGCTATTTATAAATAACATGGTTGACATCCTTACAGATTCTATTTCCCTGAGTAGTTTGTATGAAAACATTACTGCACATATTAATCTCGTAATATATTTTTATTTTTTGATAGTATATCGATTACACAAATTGCTAGATACACACTTCATTTGTTGTATTTTTCAAATTTCGATAATTAAAATTAAGTCATGAACTTTAGAATCTATTAAAGTTTGCATTTACATTAATCTTTGGAAATAATGACAGACCATTAAGAACATGCTATAAATAATCAACAAAAGAAAATTAAACATACATATTTCATATTTTTGATTGGTTGAAGATTAGTTTTCTTAGCTACTGTATTGCTTTTTTAGTTATGGGATATTTCATTGGTACCAGTAATTGTCATATTTTTTATGTTACATTGTGCTACCAATATTTTAACAATATTGAAAGATACATAATATTCCACTTCCGCCTACGTTAGAGCGTACGTCGTAATTCATATTTTGTAATGGCACACATAATCACCCATGTTTTAGTAATATTCAACGATACAGGTTAGAATATTTCACCTATATTGCAGTAGTAGCAATGGCTGATTCTGACGAACGAGTATGTATACCAAGAACGATCTCAACCAACTAAGTTGTATTAGGGGAATAGAGGGAAATGCTGCTTGGCTTTTGGATTGAGTAAAATAACCTTGACTTAGATGGTTATTATCTTTTGTTCCTCTGCAGTGGTTTAATATATGGCAATAATCCTATGTTAATACTTACTATAAATTGATTCATAAATGCAAGTTGTTTATGTATACCATTTTATTTAAATTTCGTATTCGAATGGAATAAAGTGTTGCATATATAATTTACAAGTGTCTGAGCTCCATACCAGCTCAGAAGTTACTGTATAATAAAGAAAACGTTTTTCGCAGTTTGTGTGATCAGTCAAAGCGTCCATCATCACTGGTGATGGTTTCCATTTGTTTACTCAAATATTCACATTTATATCATTGGATGGATATATAAGGATTTTTATTAGTATAATGTTCTAAACGTTTAGAAAAGTTAAACGTGTAGCTAATTATGAATACAATACTAGTGGTGAATAATAAATTGTGGTTTAATATACCACTTATAATTCATTTTAAATATTGATTTAACGCTAACGAACTAACCCACTGTAAGGTTTTGGAATAAATGTAATTCAATATGCATATAAAAAATAAAGATTGAGTTATAGGCCTTAATGTCGATAATAGGTTTACGAAAGGAACTGTTCTCAACAATACACTTTTTATAAGTACCTGATTTTTTTTCTTACACTGAGAATTTTAAATTATATGAATTGAAAATAAACCAAGCTATGCAGAAAGCCACAAGGATTGAACTCAGAACTTGATTGTGTTGATTAAATCATGTAATGAATAATCTGAACGGTTTCAACCATTTTCAGTCGACCTCGAGTTGATATCCTGGATCTCTTTATTCTTCTAGGATTTATGATTAAAACTATTTAATTTACCACAAAGTATTAGGATTTCATTTTAAGAAAATAGTAATAAATATACATGATTAGCTATACAAAATATACAATAATATGACTTAATTTAACTCACATATACCTGTTACAGATAAATATAATGGTACTATATTTAATCTACCATTTTAAAATACTAAAAGTCATGAATAGCTTCACACTGTTAACGATAAACATGTAAACCTTTTCGTCGGACACACTGTATATGTGGTACACATTATAATTTAATTTTTCATGGCCGAGGTAGGTAAAGCAGAAATTCGACCTTGCCTATGAAATTTAAATACCATAATTGCCTGAGTATATTTTTTACCCCAATCAAGCAATTGTTTATATACTTAGTCTTAAAAAAATGGTAAAATGCGTATACCACCGTAGTGTGTATTCTATTATTTCCTATGAGTGACAGAGAGAAAAATCCTAATTAGTTTCTCCTAATCTTTAACAAACTACAATTTAATTAATTTCTCAATCTTCAACGAGCTACATGATGATAAATCTCATTAATTTACGTCAATGGGTCTATAGATAATCATAATCCACATGAGAATGCATGACTACATTTTGGTTTACAATACTTGTTTGTGTATGTCCCAACAGTATTCGTTCATTGAAGGTATAGATATCTGCAAATCTGAAACAACACAATGCTTGCTTCTCAGTGTCTGTTTGGTAATCGTCCACTTCCTTGGTTCACTCTAGAAAACGGTATAAATTTGTATGTAACTAATCAGTATCATTTCTCTCGTCAGTGTAAAATAGAGCTATGAACAGTGTCCCTCACATGATTTTCTAACTAAAAAATTGCACTTTGTTGCCATGCTTTGTGATTTCCTGTTTCCAAATTGTAGTTCAAAGCCATGAAGTGAAAACCTCTTTGAATGGTTTTAGTATCCGATCCCTTTATTTTATCATTCACCTATTGACATTTATCATATTACAATGTAAATGAAAGTCAATTTCTAGTAGTTTATGTGCAGGTATTCACAACTTTCCTCTTGTAGTTAATTTCATAAGAATATTTAATCGAATACAAAGAATGAGTATGCCACACCTTAGGTCACGTAACAGACTTTGCTGAGATTGCTTGCAAAATATCCAGTCTGTACCTAATTTACTTCTTTAGATGTATAATAATACGATTATGGTAATCTTCAGAAATAAATATTTACATTTCCCAAAAGAAAAACATAGAAATAATACTAGCTTAACATCAAAGAACCCATTTTTGTATATGTTGAAATAATGTTTTAATGCACAATTTGATTTCTTTACATAACATTTTTATCGATATATATTGCAAATAGTAAGGATATTTCTGTTACTATGTCGTCGGTTGAACTAACGTAGAATAATGGTACTCAGCTTCTTTGAATTTGATTCACTCTTCTAATTTTCAGCTTGATTAATAGGTGTCAAATAAAACAAATAAGCTTATTTTTAAGCATATGACTCGATTGATGTACTGAAACATAAAATAATGGTTTTCAAAAAATAAATGTACACTTTAATTCATGTGTAACAGATTTAATAATCTTTACTCAACACAACCCTGCATTATGATTCCTTGGTGGAGAACAATGGACAATGAATGTCGAGATGAGTGGGTACAGAGATTTGGAACAGGAAGTCATACGAAGGAAATCGTGGTCGTACTTAATAACTTTTGCGGCAAAACGCCACTTTGTACTTCTTCCACTTGGCTATATTATGGACTTCCTCAGAGATCGTTTAGTTTTATTCCCTGTTTGTAATAACAAACTGTGACTGAGCTAAAATGTTCTTTTCCTACTTCCTTACACATAATTGCTTGTAAGACATATAAGGACATTATTAAAATATTTTATCAGTACATAAGTAATGAACTGTGTATAGGATGACTTCCTAATATTATTATATATTCTATACAATGGATACTAAAATTCATGGTTGTCTTCAGGCATTCTTTCTTAGCTTACAGGGATAAGCAAGCGTTCGTGAAGTCAGTGGTTTTCATGGAAAAATAATCTCTATTTTCTGTTCCAACTCAGTACATCATGTCCAGTAGCTCGTATATTGGAGGCTCTTTGGCCTCCCCTTTACCTGGCTAGAAGCTCATAGGCACCCTGAGGTACAAAAAAATAATAATCAACTCGACGTTATATCACACGCCGTTGCTCTACGCCCGAAGTTTTCAAATTTCCATAAGGGTCTTCATTGGGATTGTTCACTGCAATGACCAGGTGTCACCGTATTTTTGGTTTTAGTTGTGGAAAGTTAAAAAAAAATCAAAACTATTTTACAGCACCAAGTCTGGAAGCTTGGAGTTTCCAAAGGATCTGAGGACATCAAAATCTGTTACATAGGCCTCTTAGAAACGTAGTGTCGAAGTGATTACACAAGCTGTCAGTGTTACTGATCTTGATGTATCACAGGGTAGCGCAATCATCCGGTGAGATATGATATATATATATATATATATATATATATATATATATATATATATATATATATATATATATATATATATATATATATATTTAGTGTTTTCTGGATAATACCTGGACACCACAGGGGCCTTACATTTTAAAAACTAATAATTACAAACAAGGTTAAAATAAACATATCATACCAGAGCGTTGGGACACGTCTAAGTCGTAGGTGGACGAATGCAGACGTATTGTGACCTGTGTTCTGTAGTTCAGTTTTAATGATTAGTGTTCTGTTTGGTTTTTATTAAGTGCATGGTTTAGAGTTAGAGTGTCGTGGTTGTGATTCCTGAGTCATGCGTGTCACAACGCTCTGGTATGATATGTTTATTTTAACCTAGTTTGTAATTATGTGTTAGGTTAGTTATTTACCTGAAGAAGAGATCAGATTGCAGATCTCGAATCGTAGTATTACTGATGTTATGTTGGTATTAAGAACCTCTGCTTTATTCTTCCTCTATGCTGCGAAGTAACGCTGTGTTGTCTGAACTGTGTTGTTTCTACTCCCAGTTCCTAGACATTGGGAGTACACAGACACATCCCTTTAATTTAAAGGCAAAGCTCTAATGCTGGATACGGGGTGGATGAAGAAAAATCCGGTTATTTCTGATCTAACTCTACATTTATTAATTTTCTTATGTAACTCATTCAAAGTCTACAAACATATTACAGATAGATAAATAATAGTTTCTTTTCAGTATTCAGTTCATAACATATTTATGTTTTTACATTCATTATAAATACTTTGTATTAATAATAACAGAATTAAAGCTGTATTTAATGTTAGAAAGACATTTCAAATACTCAATTTTATTTAATAACTTGTTGAATTGTATATTTATTATTTATTACTAAAGCAATTCTACATGTATAACTAAATACTTTTGTTCCAATATAAATAAAACAGTAATCTAAATATTTCAGGGTATCGCTGTGTAGAAACAAGTTTTAGGTCACAGTTTTGCAGTGTGTTCCAGAGTCAAAGCTTAAAGGATATTTCCCCAAGAGATAAGGGTATCAGCGCCAATATCACCGCACATCCCTTAAACCGATTAGTTCCCTTCAGATCCTTAAATGATTTGCCCCAATGATTATTGCAATCATATTTGACAGAATCATATGTATTCAAAACGTTAAGCCGACGAATTCTTTGATCATATTTTGCTCCCATATTTCATTCAAGCACGTCCAAAATAATGGTTATAAATATTATCTAATTATTACTTAAAATATGACTTAGTATAATAAATCTTTTACTAATATACTTGCATTAATTTCTTGTACTTTATATTTATGTCATTCACGATTTTTTTAATTATGCATTTGAATTAAAAAAAGGCTACAGCATTTATTTTACTAAGTGCCCTCTTTAGAAACGTAAATGAGGACCATCAAAATAATAGTTTACCCTATTATAACCAAATAATAAGAATAACTCTGTTATTCTTTATATTTTAGGTAGATTCGAATTAAGGAGAAATTGTTTTAAAATTATAATTTATATTTTTAACCGAATTAACCGAAGGACTGTTAATCTCCTGAACTAGTCTAATTAGAAACATAATATCCATATTTGTATTGTTATAACATTGTATCAATTCAATAATATTTTCAAATTTACGAAGTTTGATTGGAATTTTCTTACTCATATCCTTGATCTAATTGTGACCTGTTGCAAAGCACTTAAACCTAAAGGACACATGTGCCTGAAAATCATGAAATAGCGATAACTGGATTCCCATGTTAATTTTATAGCGTTCTACCCGTATATTCCTGCTACAGATACAAATTTTCTAACTGGGTTCGGATTGCGCTAATAATTGTGTATGAATACTCTGTTACCAATTTTATCATGTAATGGATGAGATTAGTATAACTTAAAATAAAAATATGTTAAATGGAATTGTAGAATTTATATAAATTTATTATGAATTACTCAAATTTAATCTAAATATTTTATTTCAATCAGGAAAGTTATAGTTTTACTGATAATTGTTCTATAACAAGATTAAATACTAATCATAAATGCAAAAGGTTTGAAGATATTTAGATTTTTCAATGTTTTATGCAGGACAAAGCTTTAGGACGGACGTTTTGTTTCCATGTAGAATATAATTAGTATGAGTTTAACATATGCATATTTTTAATTCTAAATATTGCTTACAGCGTACTATTAAAGGTAACTATAATTTATTTCACTTAAAGATAAACAATATTTTTAACAGCTGATCAAATCACAGAACGCAACGTGCCACGCAGTGTTCTATTATTTTGTATTTGCGTAAATAAATGGCTGCTTTCTTTGTGTTATACTAATATATATGACAAGTATTACCTTATATTATATTTTGTATTACAGAAGGCCGCAATAACGAAATGAAATAAATTTGTTCATTGAAAACTTTTACTTAATGAAAAAATATTGATTGAATACAAGTAGGGTACTTGAAATCGTGTTAATGTTACGCTGTGAGATGTCATTTATCAATGAACGATTCGTTCGTTACTACAATTTGAGGAAGCAAGCGAGCACTGTTAGTGACTGTAGCATATTAAATAAAACAGCAATACACCAAACAATAAGTGCAGTTTTATAACAGAAAATCATCAAGAGAACATTCCGTCCATGTTTTAATGGTAAGGTATACAAAAGTTATTAAAGTTTTAAATATTAGTATAATTCATTGACTAAAGCAAGGATATAGGATTATATAGAGAACAGAGAGTAGGAAGCAAGAGCATATATTGTACTGTATAAAGTTTTCAGGTGTAATTAAAAACATTAATACCATGGTATTTACATGTAGGCATGAGCCCCTGGTGTCCTACAAAGTAGATATACTTTTTTTATAAAAATAAATTAATAGTAATTGTAATAAGTAGATCAGGGTAGTCATTGTGTAAGTGTTTAAGTATGCCCTTTTAGGGTTTTCTACCAACTGGGAGTGAGGACTAAGGAATAATGTTGAGCGAGGGAAGATATATCAGTATTAGATTGTTTAGTTGGGATCAAAATTGTACTTTTTAAATACGGGATGATATATAAATTCAGTAAAGTAAAATTGTCAATAATACAAAGCTCTCTTTTACCTGCTAGAAATACATTTTAAATCAGAAATTTAATAATTTATTAAAATTTAAAATGATTATGGTAAAAATTTTGAGTACCAAGTAAAATAGAATACAAGAAATTATTAATATTATGTAAAAATTATGCATAATCACAGAAAAATTAATATCATAATGTGTAATATGCAATATTATATTTTTATATTTGTCGGGTTTATCTTCGTTAAATTTTATTTAATTCACTGAGCCTCTAACACTCAATTAAATCTAGAATGATAAAACAAAAATTAAAGTTAAATGTTTGAAGAACGTATGTAATAATAGCCACAGATACATTTTAGAAAATTTTAAAAGGTTGGAACAAGCAGGTGAGGGAGTTGTGCCAGCTCACTTGCCATTGTCGCACTTTACAACAACATTTTCAATTTATTTTGATTTAATATATATATTTTAAATAATATTTGCCAACACAGTTAATCACATTATTAAAACATTTATAAAATAAGATTCTGCTTAAAATGCTTACACATAGCGAAATTGGACAACACCAAAACAGCGGTGAATACATCTTGCGTTGATGTAATTCCAACTCAAATATTCTAAAACAAGCTTTAGCTTTCCTAATAGTTTGTTCCAGTTCTATTGTTCAAGTTTAGACAACCGAAGTTTGCAATCAGACAGCAAACATCACTGTGTATGTTTGTCACTTAAGACACAGTTTGGCTTTTATTAGAATATAGAGAAGTTCTGAATGCTTATAGTAACACGTTATCCTAAGTTTTAAATTCACATGAGTACATAATATGTGTTTTCAACTGCAAGGTCAAGATCATGGCCAAGATGGAAAGAATATAACAGAAGCTTAAATGAATAAAAAAATATAACCGTAATATAATGTGTAATATTTTCTTCCTTTAATTCTTGCACGATTACAATTCCAAAACATATTAACTTAATACAGTAGTAGTTTACACTTGTTCTACATACAACAAAAATCCAAGTTTTCTTGTTTACACAGCGGCGAGATGGTATCTTACAAGATTTAGTTCCTGAAATGTATCGGATTTCTTTGAAAGAGTCAACTTTAGGCAAAATATGTAAAACGGTATCTGTTAATAATAGGTATCCGTATAAAGGTACATTAAAGTGGTGTGGAGCTTTATCATGATTGGCTAAAGCTTAATCAACCAAGGGCCAATACCAACAGCTATCAATATGATTTCTATATTATAGGCTGCGAGATTTTTGACAGTTTGTAGTGTTGTTTGCCGAGCATTTAGGGAAGCCACTCCAGCCAGTTGTTGATGAACTAAATCCGACCTATGTTTGCCACGATAATTATCGAACGAGTTAACCTAGGTGTTTGAAATATAGTGTAAAACTTTACCTCTACAACCTTTACACAGGTATCGAAAATGCCCAATATGTGTTAATTGAGTGTCTTTATTTCCGTTTCACACAACGTGAGGCAGATTGTATTGTTTTGATAAGTAATCACGTTGGCAATGAGAAAAAATAAACGAATTAATAAACCGAGTATATTGTAAAGGTCAGATGAAATTTTTCAACAAATTATCAAAATACGTGATGAAGATACATTGTTTGATTGGTTTGTTTCATATACATTTAACTTGATCCATAATGTAATTTTCATACGAACTATAAGGTAATGACGTATTTTTACTGTTTTATGTTTTCTGATATTATTAATCAAAAAAGGGTAAACAAACCATGGCTCTTATATAAAGTAGTTCCAAATTTTTATGTAGAGTAGTGATGTCTTAATACAGGTAAATCTTCTGCCATTTGAAGATTAATAGATATGTTTAACTGAATAATTCAGCTTTTGTTTATGTGGTACTCTGTTTTTATTTGCTTTTGTACATAATATGTACAAGAAAATATTGATATAAATTCGTTCATTACAAGATCTAAGGCTATGCTTTTAACAAGTATTTATAATATAAACTTTAAAATTAGTCACTAGAAACTTCAATACTTTGAGATTTAGCGGAGTGTTTTCCATCACGATTGTTGATGACGGTAATAGACATTGTATGTGTCCGTTTATATTTACGGTAACTTTCGAGTTACAGTCTAAACGAAATTGTCGACGTGTAGTGCTTCTAACAGGGAGACATTACTTTTATTAAACCACTTTAATTAATCGCTTACACGGCTATTAACTCAGTCAGACACGCTTAGAGTCGTATGAAGTAATGTTTTACGTACTTAGTATTTGTCGTATATGAAGTAAGCCTTGTACAATATAATTTATTTTTTCCATTGTTTTTTGCCCTAAGGAGTGTGGTGTTTTTGTTCAGAATGTAACGTGCTCTTGAAGAAGACAGTATCAGTTCAATTTCAGTGGTGACGTCACTGCTGGCTATAAAGTGTTATGTTCAATAACATGTGAAAAGAGGAGGAAAATGACTAAGGAGCTTTATTGCATTAATACGCTTACACGCTATAACACATGTTGTAATAAATAAAAACTGTAAGTTCACTCTCGATATTTTACTCGAAATCTTCTTAAAATACACTAATTATTACTTTTTCGGTATTTTGGTATATTTTCTGAAATGTTTCATTATTATATAAAATTATTACAATTCCAAACTCTCTTATTTATAAACAAAAATATATATGTTCCAATAAAATTTGTGATTAAAAATACAAAAACTTATTTAAGTTTTTACAAAAATGTTCACAGTATATTCGTTAAATGAACTGTCACTTAAACATCGTAATTAAAAAAGTTCTACAGCATTAAATATCACAAGCGCAAATATGGCTAAGAAAAAACTAAGTCTTATATTTGGCACACTACTAAGTTCCAACAACGTAACTAATATTTATTATGTCAATGCCACAATCAAAATATATCAGTATAAAACTAGTTAGCTACATTTTATAACATTAAAAGATTGTTATAAAAGCTTTCACTAACATGATGAAAAGCCGGATTTCTGACTTACGTGGATTTGCTCTGTTAAACCCCTTGAGAGCGGCAGCAAATGTAAATGTGTAGAGCCATTTAAAGCCAAGAGCACGACAAATACACTTCATTACATGGGCAGGCAAGGATTATTTTGTAAATTGTCTTTATACTGCACAATAATTAATATGGAATTGGATTGACGTTTCCACAACATAACATTTAGCATTAGACTATATGCTAACAGTTTAGCTACGATGGACTGAATGCAATCTTGTGATATATTATTTTACCCTTTAAAGAAATAAATTATCCAGAAATATAAAAATAAAAGTTTAGAGAAGTTCGAGTTCAATTAGTGAACACAAAGTTTTTAAATACAATGCTACACCAAGGTACAACAGTAATGTACACTTTAGAACCCCTACGTAGGTAATTCGTATTCGTAAAAATTAACGTATTAAAACAGTTATTTACTGTTTACTCTTGCAGGTACTTTCGAAAGTAAATAATTGTGTTTAATCGTTCAAACTGTTAATTAATACAAAATATCAAAGAAGACTAACTTATAATAGTATTTATTGCAACAATCTCTCTTTAAATTTGCTAAAGAATTGTTCTAAATTTTTTTTCTCTATACATGATGTAATCTGTGTTCGATGTATCACTTTGAAACCAACATTTGTAAAGCCAGATTTTTTTCCATGATACTAAGACCTTTCGGCAATTCTAGGAATAAATATATAAATGTTAAAGCCTGAATTTAAAACTGAATAAGATACATTAGGGAGTTTAAATATTTGTAATGTATCATCTCATCAGGATTGGCAAAATTAACTTGTTGAGATTTCAGGATGTCGGACATTTGCTATCTTTATACATCTCGACATGTGGTGGAGGTATTAGTGCATCCAAAAATAAAGAGCATAAAGAAGAAAAGAAGAGAACGAAAGGGTTAAAAAATACCCAAAAGCTGCTTGGTGTCTAAGCCAGCGTTGCCACTGCAGAGAATGCAGGTCCCAAGCACAAGTCACAAGTACGAGAAACACAATCACGCATCACACCAGCACAAATGAAAGTGGGATACTAATACGAAAATTGATGTCGGCTCTTTCTTTGGCACCGCGTCGTGTCAATGGAACAGGAAGGTGATGGTCAGGAGGAGAAAGGGGTAAAGGCAAGCCACTTCCGGCCCTATGTTTTGGTCCTTGACCTTAGTGTCATGGTGAGTGTACGAATATTAAGTTGAGATTTCTTTAATTCGTATAGTCTTTTTAGTTTTCCTCGCTAATTATTTTTTTAATATTGGTACCCAAAGTTGTATAACCTCAACCGGTTGACTTAGCGGTTGGTCTGCTAATGTTATATATGAAACGTCAATAAATGTTTGTTGATACTCCTCGCGGTGTATTATGTTGGTAATTATATTATTGTATTGTGTTGTACTAATCTTCATCCCATTTAATGTGATGATTTCAGACCAACCAATTTTAGATTTTTGCACTAGTCCTTTTTTCGTATTTGTTTTTGTATTTAACTTTCGTATTTAACTTTTAAAATAAAAATTTTGTGTTTAACAAACTGATCGGTGTAGAAAATTATTATTTTTGAAAACCATAGTTATTCTTTTATATGTGATAAGAAAATATATTTTAACGATTAAAACCAGCCCAAATCTAAAAACGTGTAGTTTTGAATAGGTTTTTATTAACTTGGACAAAGAGGTCCTGTTTTTTGTTTTAATTTTCAATATTTTAATTACAAATCTCTATAAATATTCATGAGTAATATTTTAACTAATATTAGCTATAAAGAATATTATAGTACAATTGAAAGAAAAACTAATTTTATACTATTTATATTGACTTTTATACTTCAGTAAATAAAAGATTAACTTATTCAACAGCATGCTAAATTATATATCTTATTAGCATTTTTAATAATTGAATATGCTAAACGGGTGAAACATGGAACTCAAGTACAAATATACTAGATCTCTATCAGTAGAGTTATATTTAAGCTTTATCTTGTAACTTCCGTTCAAAAGTAAACATAAGCTACGATTTCACCGAGTTCATTTTCGTGTGAGAAACCATGAAACTGAATAGAAACTAACCAGTAAAGCTTATTAATTTTCTTTTAGAAGAAGGTGTTCCCTTTTTGGTGGAAGTCTAGATATTGTAAACACTCATATGCGTCCATTCATGTCTCATAATATTGCTCTGATATTGAGTTCTGGCCTTCGCTAAAGATTTCAAGCTTCGCGAAGTTGGTTTAAATAGATTACGTAATTTGTACGTAACAGACGTGCAAACCAGAAAGCGAGGTAATAAAACAGTTTCAAAGTGCCTGTCATAATAAAAAAGAGCTTTACCCAAAAAAATAAGTAATTATCAATGAGTGATAAATCTTCGCCTATATCTGCTGAATGTATATAATATACAAATATACAGGTGAAATACACAATCTAAAAGTAGAAATTCACTCAAAGTATCTAAAAACCATACCCGAATATCAAGTACCTATGTGTCAGGGAGGACAGAAAACAAATCACAGCTTAACAATTGAAATAAAAAGAAATAAATCAGTAAGAACTTTCCTTTTCTTTCCTGCTAAACCAGCATGTTTCGAGTTTAGTACACAAGGTAGTATCGGTGACTTTCTGCCGTATTTTGGTTTTCTCACGACTAGAATTAGTGTAATATTTTATTTATTGAAATTTAGTTCTAATTTTATAAGCGTTATAATTTTTTATTTCATCTGTAAGAGCCATAATTATGTGTAGGTATCTATATAAGGTTCTCATATCGGTTCTTATTACTTTGTACTAAATAATTTAGTAGCACAGTAATGAAACCTGTTATCAGTTTAAGATCTAACACTAAAAGTGATGGGTAACGGAGTGTATGTATTATTCACATGTTACGAAAGGAAGGCTGGCTTCAGGATGAGGCCATTTTATTCAGCTATGAAGAAATATCTTCGGTTTGGCAACTTGACAAATTCTGCTGTATTCACATTGCACCTTGCGTTATTCTATCGATGATCCAATTCAATTTAACTAAGAATACCTGATTATATTGATTCTATATTAAAATCTAATGTTGACCAATAAATAAAAATATGTTACGTAGTTAATGGTATTCATTTAATTTTTTTACTTTATTACTGATGAAAACGTTTTGAAGTTGGTTGCCAATTTAAAATTATCCTGACCTTCGAGAAGTAATGTGATTAGTTTTAATGTTCAGTCATACTGATGTTAATAGTTTGGTTACTTATTAATGGCTTGCCCTAATTTTATTACTAATCTTTTAGCGATAATACTTGTTGATTTCTTTTTAAAATGCTTAAATGAGCATTAGCAGAAATCTTATTTTATCATAGTAAAACGTGCTAAAATCTATACAAAAAGATAGAAACATAATTCATTGTTAAATTAGCGAAGTTACACGACATTGACTTATTCTTGTTAGTAAAATATAAATTTTTAAGTTATTTGTTATTATAGTTACCATATCCCTACGAAGTATGTTTGCTAAGTGTACCTATATGTGTAATCAGAAGGGCATTAGTTTAATTTAAATGCTCGTTATACTGTTAATTTTAATTTAAAAATACTTAATTTTGAATTAACTCTATGTTATAACATCATAGGAGTAAACAACAGTATTATAACCAACATTAACTGGACCTTTACTTTATTTATAAAATGGAAAGGATTTCGTATTTTTTATAAAATTAAATTAAGTAAACATTATTCTGAATAAAGTAATTGCTTTTACTTATCACGAAAGATATAGATACCATAAAGACTCCCAAATACTGTACTTAAGTTTGTAAATATTGATATTTTAATAGTGATCTTTCACTTTTATAGATTATCCAAACTGTGGTCAACTTAATCAGTAATTAGGATTTAACGCATAACCTAAAACTGAAAATTTTTCAGGTAATATCAGATACAGAAATATATCGCAAACTCACGAAGATTTAAACATACCGAAAGTTACACAACAATAATGATTACTTTATAATACAGAACATAGCATTACGTCTTTAGCTTGGTACTGTGAATTTTAATTCTTATTTAAAACTAATAGTAAATATATTACGTTTAATACATTTATTTAAATCGGATGATTTATTCTGTATAAGCTTAGCAATTATCCTTATTAGGTATTTATATTAGAATTATGCTCTTATTGAATTGTTAACTAATTGTTAAAATATTCATGTGGATTACTACATTATTTATTTCAACTAAGCCTGCAAAAGATTTTGGTTTAATAGTTGTGGTATTGGTTTTTTGAAACGGTTCAATTTTAAAGGCCTATACAAAAATTACATCAATAAAATCTAAAATATCCTAGAAAAGAAATAAAATTTGAGGGATAAGGCAATATACCAATATGGAGAATAAGAATTACATGTTCATCGTACATTAATGAAAACTTTGTTTTGGTGAAATAAAGTTAAAAAATTAAAATAAATATATTTAATCTTTAGACTAAAGAAGTTAGTAATCACAATGTTAAAAACAACTGCATATGACCGTAAATATAGAATATGAAAAAGATCTCAAAAACTTATTGTATTTCAAAGTTAACACTTTAAGACATAGATTTATAGTAATATGCATTACATAAATTGCGTCAAAAGTATCCTAATTATCAATAGTTTTGTAATGTAAATAACAATAAATGTAATGTAACGAAGTAATATAAACTATATTAAATGTTGTTGAGTTTCAACAACTACAAAAGTTTTAATATTTAGTCTACGGGAAACGTAACTACTTTTTTAAGGAAAATCCTGCATTTACCCACTTTAGAAAATTACAATTTCCTACGTCATAAAAGATTATATTTCCCGGTAAGTAACCAAACGCTGCTTACGAATAAGACGATATCGAACGACATACAAGTAAGTGTCCATAATAAATTTACAATACACGACTTATCACACCGATCAAGTATTTACTACATATGCTTTCCTTACTAAAAAGTTAGTATTACAGATAAATTACCAATCAATAAATTATCCTATTTATGTACTGTCATTAAGTGTACAATTAAAGTCTCAGATTGTTTATTCATTACAGAATAATAGGTGTAAAAGTATTTGTGAGTGATAGTTAATCCCCAGTATCAAGTACCTTGGTGTTGTGCACTCTGAAACATTTAGCAATCTGCATGTTAATTTATGCATCTCCGTATCTAAGACAAACGCGTATTTAATTGATACGACCCACCAATCTTCTTTTGTTGACTGTTATAAATGCGACAACAGTCTATTTCATTACATGCAATGATCATTATTGTGCTATATTAAATAAACGAAAACGAGATAGATCATAGAAGTAGAAAAAGGACTTTTGTAAAGGAAATATATATATATATATATATATATATATATATATATATATATATATATCATACTTACGTATTGTAAGTACAAGAGACTTTTCTATATATTTTTCTTCAAAGTTATCAACTATTTTTGATTTACTTGATCGCACATACGGATAGGTTAATGGATTACCTAAGTTTACACACTCCCTCTAAAGCCGATAGTAATATCACTCGTGTATTTAAGTTCATAACGTAATTAATAAGATTTAGGAAAAATTAAGCTTTAGTAGTCAAAATTAGTTTCAACGCTAATACTACTACATCCTTGTTGGATTAATATTAATAAATAATAACTGTCTACATTGATTACTTTGGATTTTCTATGTCATAAAACATTTAAAAACTATTGCAATCCTTCATAAAAATAAGATATACCTTAACTCTTTACTTAAAATTTCAAATTACTCAATATAAATCTTCTCTATATTGAAGTTGTAAAATTATAATTCCTATTTGACTTCTTTTAACTACTCAGTATTTTTCATGATATTCATATTCTATTTGTTATACTCGTAAAGATTTCAACGATCAATACAACACGAAAAACATCAAGCCATTCTAGCAGTCATGTTATATCATTAGTAGATGTTACGCTTTAATCTGAATTAATTTTGTTTTGTGTCACACATTTTGAGTAAAATCAGTTCATATACTGTTGTGAATATTTTTCAACGCGTTCCTATGTACATTAATTATAAGGAATATATAATTTTATTGTTCTCTAGTCACTCATAAGTTACAGTATATCATACCATACTCTTTTCATCTTATTCCGCCATTCATAAATGTGTGAGAAATTTGAATAAGTAGATAATGGAACGATATAAGAGAGAATATCTAACATCAGTAAAGTATTCCAATATAGCAATTCCAATGCGAGTAGTCCGCCAGTCTTCAGAATCCCAAACAGTTTACTGAAGTACCATTGTACAAGTTTGGACAACTGGAGTTGGCAGTTAGGCGCAAACAACGCCAAGTTTAACATACATTTCGGTAGTATTTTGAACTCTAGCTACTGTGTAAAATTACTTTACTCTTATTTTATATATTGCGAAGGGTACGGCCTAACCACGTGCCACCGTGAATATTAATGACCAGAACTTACAAAACACATTGTGTTTTTATTAAATAATTAATAATTATTCAAATACTAAGCAATTTTTTGTTTCTCTGTTATACAATTAAAATATAATTATTATTTAATAACAATAAAATAAAACTATTGCAATAATTTGTGAAATAAAAGTATTGTCTGAGATTATTAAATTTGCTAATTGTTTAGCCCTTGTCCTTGTAAAAAACTTATATGGGATCGCATGTATTTATTATTTACTCTTATGACTTTAATCAATAACTACGTAGTGAACACATTCTCAAAATGTAAAATATCATTTTGCTAAATATTTTAAATCACACATATATTTAAGCTTAGTATAAAATGTATTGCATAATTAATATTTTTGCAATTTACGTTATCGTTTTAGCTTTCTATAATTCCAAAATTTGTCTCTGATTACTTTATAATCAGGTAAATTATCCTCCAGTTAAAATTTGAGGAGTTGTTAACTCAAAATTGGTTTACATTTTGGAATGTAATAATTTTATAATAGCTACTAATAGTTTGTTCTTAATAAAATACACATGGTTTTACAAATACAAAATTTATACAGGTTTCATAAAGTATTTGTAAGGGAGTAGAGTTGTTAAGTGTGTAAGTAACGTGAAAAACCCATTATTACGTAGAAGTTATGTTACTTAAACTTCATACAACATCCGTATGAGATATATAACTTTATAGAGATATTTACAGCAACATTTGATGACAAGGTACAATCGCCTTGTGAAGGTAAATAATATATATAAGTAGATAGGAATCTGGGGTTTCTAGCGCACTTTTGGGACAGACAGTAAATCAATGGAAAATACTGTTTAAAGGACAATAAACGAATCTGTAAAATCAAACAGTAACTCACGAATGAAAAATTACCGAATCTATAGCTGTTTGCTTCTACTTTCTTGAGCTGTCTAGTCAAATCAATCTATTTGAAATGTCTGCTACGAATAAACGAAAAATCTTCTATTCTACAAAATTGATAGTAACACAGTCTTTATCTTTAATAGTCTTCTTTCCAGTAACAACCAAGTGTAATTTATCATGTTTATTCAATTCTTTAATCTTTTTTTCATCCAAAACAGTCAAAAATCTGTTCGGTAAGTGTACTTTACAATCTTCCAACTCAGCAATTATTGTCATACCAAATTTATGTTTCATTTTCTCCAAATTCATCATTTTATACTTCTTATTTTCTTCTAATTCATTCAACTTCTTATATTCTTTAAACTTGAATTCACCAACCGCGTTCAACTCTTTCAAGAACTCCATTTAGATAGAAAAATTTAAAGATGGTAAAAATGAAATTCGCTAACCTTCACTCGAGAAGCCGAGCCAATGTGAGTAAACCTCTTTATTTCACGAGGTTCGTTATTTATCTTTTCCAAGTGAACTATAAAATCATCGAGGATTTCTGGTTTTAAAATCATAAACAAATTCTACATCTATATAATGAAAAAATACAGGTAATATCTTTTCATAATAAACATGTGTATCGATACCCACAAACCTAATGTATTCTTTGAAAAGGAAAATAATTTTTTCAATGGTTCTAAGAGATAAGTAAAAAATTTTTATTCTGTTTTCTAAATTCTGTAACAAATTGTGTTTGTTTTTTTACCTCCATATTGCAATTTTGTAAGCAGATTATTCAAATGTGTTAGTTTATTTCGAAATTTCTTAGGTTTAGGTCTTTCATACAAAATTAAATTACAACCTCTACAAACTAAATATCTTTTATCAATAACTTCTCCTCTATTATAACACTTGTAACAGTTGCCATTATACTCTTCATTCATTTATATAGAAAGGTCTTTTATTATAAATGGAAATTATGGAACTAACTCTGCCGAGATATAAATTTTTCAGCGCAAATGTTTATGTTTATATTTCAACTACCGAGATAAAAAGAAATGATTTTATTTTATTATTCAACTATTTAGGATATTTTGTCTATGATTACAAAGATTATTACGGAAGAAATCGAGATTTTTCATCAGCGAAAGAGTATATTTTTGAAGTATTAGAAGGAATGAAAGAGAATAATATGAACATCATCAATTACTGAATTTCTCTAATATCGTTCTTAATCACATCATAGGCTAAAAATTTCTCAGAAACCACAACAACATAACAAATCGCGTTTGTAACAGCATTTTGAAAATCCATATTGATAATTATATCGTTCTTTGAACCAGAAATATTTGTCAAACTCTTTGTTGTATCAATGACATAAATAGGTCTATTCGCTAAAATTTCTTTAGGATTGTAATACATTTCCTTATTATTACAGTAAACTTTCTTAAAATCTTGATACATCTGATACATGATTCTGAAAAGACCTCCTGAAATATTTAAATTTTGTAATTCATCTGGATAATAAGAACCGTTCAATTTTACTCTGATATTTTTTACATTCAAACTATCAAACTTTGAAGGATTTTTTTCTTGATTATTCTGTCTATCTGTTTGAAAACCAATGGATAACGAACTTGGGATTCAAAATATTTCTATAAATATTTGTAATATCGAACGAATAAGTTGTTCCGGAAATACCTTTTTGTTCAATACATTGCCAATCTAGAAAATTAAACATAATGTTTTGACTTTTTGTAATTTCATCAATCAACCTAATTTTACTCGTGGTTTTATAATCAATCATTGGGACTCTAATAAAAAAATCTGTAATTGTTATTTTTCCATCAACAGGCATAACATTTCCAGTTGAAGTCTTCAGAATCACATCATCGTCTTCTGCTCTTATAAAACTTAGATAAAATGCTCCTTTATAGATCGGAATAGTAACATTTTCAAAAAATCCTAATCCAAAAATGAGATAAATTTCCAACTGCTTCAAAAACACCAAATTTAAAATCTGATTCAAAGCCATTAGAAGTTTGAGAAATAACATCACTTTTTGAATAACAAATGGTTCCTTTAATAGTGGCCACAGTTTTCGACTTCTTCTATCAATTTATTGTGTTTCCTTACTTCAATTTTAGAGAATAAAAATGGTTCGAAATTATCGATTAATCTAACATTACCAGTTCCAAGATATGCTTGACCATCTTGTTTTGTCAAAGTTCCAGAAATATAAAACTTGAATTTAGACGAACAAAAATTATCTCCAAAATCAATATTAAACTCAGTTCTTTTATTCGGTTCATTCAAATGTTGTTTACTAATAGGATAAAACATTTTTAAACTCTGCTCTCTCAATATCATTTGCATACTTTCTGTAGTCCGCCATTTATTAAGAAAAATTTAGAAATTTTAAACATCATGTATAAGTAAGATATAATTTTTTCATCGATCTAATGTACGTTTTTATAAGAAAAGATATAAACTTTAGTAAAATAATTAAAAAGATTAGAGTCATTTATTAATGATCAACTTCATCATATTCAGGATTCTCTTCCTTAAATTTTGCAATTTCGGCCACATATTTCAATAAAATCTGCACAGGATAGTAACCACTATCTATAATATTATTCCAATCAACTGTATCTTTATTTTCATCCAAAAACTTTATACTCAAGTGTTGATAGAGACAAGGAACAGACTTATGATCTTTTAATTGATAATGTATATTTTCTTGAATGAACTCTGATGATAAAGTTTGATATTTAGCAATGTTATACCAATTCAATTTGTTTACGTATAATCTCATCATATCTTCGGATAATTCATATTTTTGAGAAATATCATCCCAATGTTCTTTTTTCAAATCTCTTTCGTGTTGCATTATAAAAAGAACTAAAGCACTGTAATGTCCCGCCATCTCTATTTATTAAGAAAAAATTTCAAATCAAGTTTTTATAAATTGGCTATTTTTAGTGTTACATTCAGCACATTTTCCAGATATTCTCTTAACTCCATTGATATTTGCGTAATATTTTATATCATTTGTTGCAGTTTTTATTTACATCTCATACAGTACATGAGCGTCATTTATAAAGGAGAAATTTTGTCATTATAGCCGCCTAATCCATTAAATCTGTTATCAATATTTTCAAAAGTTTTATTGACATCTTCTTTAAATTTATTAAAGGTTTCTTCTAGTTTATTTAATTGATCAAGATGTAAAGAATGATTAGCAACTATTTTTTCAATAACTTTACCAGTTTTTCCAAGGGTTTCATCAATAGAATCTTTGAAACGTGTATTAAAATTTTCCCAAAAGTTTGTTATTTTTCCTAAAAGATCGGTTTTATATAGATTGAAATTTTCCTCATAGTTTGTTAATTTTGCATTAATTTCATCACAATTTTCTATAGATCTTTTATTTCTGGCTTCTAACTTTTCATTGACTTTCTGTTGTAAAATCTTTAACATGCTGTTTATGAAGTTTTGTTTTAGTTCATTAAACATTTTAATATGATCTTCGAATTGATCTTTTACGATAACATCAAACGGATAAATTCCCTTACTAACGCTGCTAAGTCTTTTTCCTTTAAAATCTAAGGCATTTTTAACATTCGGATCATGTAAATCAACAATATCGATGTTTTCTGATAATTTTAGAGGTTTTAAAATTTGTTCTTTAACAACAACATCATGTTTGTCAATACCAGGTCGAACACCGACAATTCTTTTTTTATTAGCCAAACTAACATAATTCTTTTCAACTTCGATCGCTTCAGTAATTTTATCAGCTTTTTCAATACGAGACATTAAATTGGTAAATAATTTTTCTACACCATCATTAATTTTTTTTTCAATGTTTCTATTTTATCAGCAACTTCATTTAAACTCATGAAATTTGCAAGTTTGTTATTATATTCTGCTTTAAAATCCTCAATCTCGACAGTAAACATATCTGAATGTGGAAGGTTTTGTAATAAATTTTCTAACTTGTTATCAAACTCATTTCTCAAACTATCAAAATTCAAACTATTATCTACATTTTGAATACTTTCTGTTTTAATTTGTATTCCAAATAAATCAAAAATATTTTGTGAATCCATATTTATTAAGTAATAATTTGTTGACGAATTCTTTAAAATCTTTACCATCACTCAGTTCATTCAAAACAAAAATCACATAAATGACCACAAATTGGGGGATCTTTATAATCTTGAATCTGAGAATCATTGTAGTAGACGTTTGATTTTTTCAAATATTGGATCAATTCTCTCAGTGGTTTGTCCTCAATTCTTCCATACTAATCAAAATAACATGCATTCTTATCATTTTTATAATAACAAACCCAATGCGTTCCACTTCCCA
The DNA here is from genome assembly GCF_021130785.1 of Homalodisca vitripennis. Lineage (NCBI taxonomy): Eukaryota > Metazoa > Arthropoda > Insecta > Hemiptera > Cicadellidae > Homalodisca > Homalodisca vitripennis. The sequence goes on from NC_060208.1 coordinate 120,190,347, forward strand.
TTATCTAGTCTAAATTCACAATTCCACACTCAAATTTCTTAACTTTTTCAGGTAATATATCTCTCATGAAGATTCCTCTAAAATGTTTAATATTTTTGCAGATTTCTTCCAACTCCCTGAATGTTAAAGGATTGATTTCAAATTTTTTTAAATGTTTGATTTTACGTAGTTTTTGATTACGTTTGATTTTTGATGTTTGATTTTTAAGTTTTTTCATCTAATCCAGATCCTGTAAAATCTTCCAACTCTTTATCTAACCAATTTAAAATGTTTCGAACAATAGGAATCACGTCTTTTTTAACGATTGGAGCAGCTTTACGAAGATAAGGAACAACATTTTTAACAACTGGAATATTTTCTCCAAAATCCAATAAATCTTTCAAAAGTTCCACCATTTTTAAGTTTTTTCAACTGATTATAAGAAAATTCGATTCTGACGCCTTTATCGTTTTTCTTGTGTTTTTCGAGTTTATTGTATTGTCTATTTGTTAAAAATATCTTATCTTCGCCATTTTTAGTTGATCTATTTTAAATTGAATACTAACGGGTATTTTTTTCTTAAAAGCGGTTTTTATTTTTTTTCTAATTTTTGCTGAAATTTACGTTCACCTCCATTTATATAGTTAAAATTTCAAGTTCTCTTCGATTCCCATTCCTAGTTTTCTCTTCAAAAACATTGCTTCAGCTGTTCGAAGCGCAACAAATCTTTCACCTAAACTAGCATCTTTAGATAAAAATCGATCCATTGCCTTATCTTGCAAAACTTTATCTGCAATATGCCTAGAATTTGTGTCTCTATGTTTTGCATAAAAAATATCGTGCTCCATTGCAGCTTGATCTAATTTATTCACACCAGGATCTCCTCTTTTTAGTCTTTGTTCAAGCTTTGTCCCAGGCCCCAGATATTGATAGCCTGGTAAGTGTAATTCAAAAGGTAAATGTTGATAAAATCATTCAAAAGTCCACTACCTTCAATCATAGATGAACTTATTGCGGGCAAAATTCGTTTTAAATATTTAATTCCATCAGGTTTTTCAATCAATTCATCAAGTTTGTTCGAAATAAAATCTTTAATTGCTTTCATTTCGTTCAAAAAATTGTTGTTTCCAGCCTTTTCTTGAGCATAAATATAATTAATAATTCCATCGAGTTTTGTCAAATCGTCGATATATCTGTATTCAATCTTATTATCACTGTATTTTCTCACACCTGATCCTTCGATTCGTTTTTCCCAAATTCCTTTAATTAAATTCATATATTTTTTACCTCTACTTGACTTAGGCTTCTTAGTGGATGGATCATTATTTTTGTAAATTGAATCAGATTTCCATAAAATTTCAGTATAATTTTGTAAATCTTCTTCAGAATATAAATCTCCTTTTGGAACATTATTGTCTGTTAATAATCTCCATAAACCTTGAGTTCCTTCATATTTTACATTATCAATAATTATATCATTATGTTCAAAATTAACGGGTAAATTTCCGATCATAAAACTTTTCTTTTTTCTATCCCAATACAAACCAAATTTATCATCTTTTGCTCTAGGAAGGAATTTTTTACCAATTTCACCAATTATTATATCCGTTGTCCCAGGACTTATTGGTTCAACTATTGTAGAATCTTCAATGATTCGGGGTCGAAATGGTGTTGAAGATGGTAATTTTGGCAATTCAAACTCTTCTACTTCAGATTCTGGAATCGAAATATCAGCAAATTGTCGTACAACTGGAACCAAATCCATCATATTTTTATTTTGATTTAAAACATTTTCAATTTTACCTTCAACATTTTTAATTGCAGAAGTTACAGGTTGATTAATTTTTTGAAGAAATTCTTGTTCATTTTCATCAAATCTAATCTGTTCTTTAAATTCTTTGATTAATTTTTTTCTATTTGATCAAGTTTTTTTGCTTCTTCTGAAGTTACGTTCGCCATTTAATTAGAAAAAATTTTGAAACGTGGAACGTGAAAACGTGAACGTGGAACGTAAAAACGTACGAGATTATTACACGTTTATATTAGAAAATTTATTCAAGTATTTACCATTTTTAGGCTTCAAAGTTAGATTAATAGTTAAAAATCCATAGTCTTCTTTCCAAATTTTATCACATAACTCATTAAAGTGGTTAAAACTCATATCAGATCCCACATAATTGTTGTAAATCTTTCTCGAATAGTGATCGTCTTGCTTAAAAACACACAACATATTCAAATTATTTCTAATAACCTGTTTATCAACCTTTGAAAAGCATTGGGAAAGATAGATACAAGATATGTTTTTGTGACGAGATTATTCCTTACGAAATATTCCTTAATAACGTCCTGATTTTCCAAAATACAATCATAAAAAACGATTAAAGAATTGGGTTTACATTCGCTTAATGGAACTATGTCCTCAGAAGCATTATAAAAATGTGATATTTCTTTGCTTAAGTTCTTCTCAATATTTTTGAATCTTTGTTGTAATTTTTTGTATGCGTTTTGTTCTAAAGATTTACTAAAAACATATAAATTTGAATAGGGGATTAATCTATTGTAGATGAAATTCAATAATATAGTTGTTTTTCCACATCCACTTGAATTAACAATTAACAATCTAATAGGTTGATCTTTCTTATTTTCTTCAAACTTTTGAAGTTTTATCTGATCTTTGTGCTTTAAAAATTTCTCCATTTAAATACCAAAAATGAAGCTGTTCAAGTTGACTTCAGAAAGCTCTAAATTAGTTTTAAACTTAGAACATCCTATACACTTAGAGGAAGAATCAAATTTTTTTATCGGTTTAAGCGGTTTTTATTCTGATAATTTTGTAATAAATATTAGTGAAAGTTCTAGTTATTGTATAGGATTTAGTGAGAAAAACGTAACAAAATACTATGGTTTAAACAAAGGATATTATACCTTCGATCAAATAAAAAATTCCTTAAAAAATTATATGAAAACATTCAAACAATCAGATAAATCTTTAAACTTTGACGAAAACAAATTTGAAATGCAAAAAAATTATCTCTCTAAGAAAATTCAAATAAAATCACCAGTAAGAATAATATTTTCAGCAATTATAGTAGATTTATTAGGGTTTGTTCAAGAAACTATTGAGCCAAATCAGGTATATTTAGGAAATAAAACGCCAAAATTTAGACCGTTTGATGTAATTGAAGTACATTGTAATCTCGTTGAGCCTAGTTTTGAAAATCATTCTGAACATCTTCACAAAGAATCTGAAATTTTATACACTTTTTTCCCAAATGTTGCTTATGGATAATAAATCAGTGAAAAACCGAATGAAATCGATTATATTCCAATTAGAAAAAATATTAAAAGAATTCAAAAAAATCGTTCTAACTGTTCAAGACTCTGAAGGAAATTTATTGAAAAATGAGAGTAAAACAACAATTTACTTAAGATTGCAAGTTACTACTTAAGTTTTATTTCTTTTTAAATTGAAACAGTCGTGGATCTACTCAATAATCAACTTACATTCAATAATAAAGACATTGTAACGATTGTAGACGAAAACAATGTAATCTGGTTTAAGGCTAAAGATGTTTGTGAAATATTAGGTTATGAAAAAACAAAAAACGCAATTAAATTAAATGTTGATGATGATGACAAAATTCAATATTTTTACTTAAAAAACAAGGGGCTATTCGAATGGCCCCTTAACAATCTTTATCCTGACACTGTTTTTATCAATGAATCTGGACTTTATTCTTTAATTTTGAGATCACATAAAAAAGAGGCAAAAAATCTTCAAAAATTGGGTTACAAAAGAAGTTTTGCCAAGTATTCGTAAATTTGGTGAGTACAAACTTGAAAACAAGATTAAATATTTAGAGGACGAAGTTAAACACTTGAAAATTAAAGATGAAAAAAAAACGGAAATAATCGCAAAACAAAGTGTAAAAAATTGACTTAATGAAACCAGACCTTGTTTGTAAAGATTTTGATAAGAAAAAAACGATGTTTTTGTGTTAATTAAGAAGAATCACATGTGGGAATATCCTTATTACGTTAACAGAGCTTAAAAGAGAGAAATACCGAAAAGATTGAAAGAACTTGAAATTGATTACCCAGAAATGGAAATTTTATTAAGACATGGAGATCCAAATAGTATAAATCTCTACAACCAAATGAAAGAATCTTTGAATATTTTATACAACGGAAATCATTTTACTACAAATATGGCAGAATCTCGACTGATTTATAGAATATCTAAATTACACGATGAAAATGTTTCTAAATTTTACTAAAAACTCTCGATTTATCATATTTTGTTTGTAAATGTTTAGCATAACTAGGTAACCATTGAAGAACTCTTCCACATTTGCAATGAGTTTCTTTTCTTCGACTTTCTTGGAAAATTCTTCTAGCACAATCCTTACAAAAAGCTTGTTTTTTTATCTTTACTATAATGCCAGTTGTGAAATTATGAAATATTCTTAATTTCTTTACAAATACAACATTCTTTCTCTTCTAAAGTTATTTTTTCTATTTTTTCGTATAATTCTCTCTCATATTTACTACGAATATCCTTACACATAGACCCTAATCCTTCTTTTTTATTCTTATTTTTATAAAAAGCTTCAAAATATTTAAATTCTTGACACTTTGTACATTTCTTTTGAGACTCCATTTATATAGAAAAAATTATAGCTTTGACTTTCTAAATTCATATTCATAAAACTTTCCGGTTATTTCTTAATTATTTAAATCTTTTATACTATAAGTTACAGGATCTGTGTTATTAATTTGATGCATTAAATAGCATTAAATAGATTGAGATCTTTTTTATCTTCCTTAAAGCTTTTCTTTAATTCACGCAATTTTTCTATGTTATACATCTTTTCGTGACCATCGATTTGATTCTCTTTAGCCCATTGTTTTAAAAAATTCAGTTCTTTCTCGTAAATTTCTTTGTTTTTTAGATGATATTTCGACTCATAATGTCGGGTATAATGAGGTTCGAAAATGTCTTTTTTGCAGTATGGACATGATATCTTTTTACGCTCCATTTAGATAGGGAAAATTTGAATGTGCCAAGTTTTACTATTTAGTTAAATATCTTTTTATTTAAGAAAAATTATCAACTTTTATGCTTAAAGTTGGCAATAATTTGAGATAATTCAGTAAGTTTTCAGGATTTTTAAAAAAAAAACTCTAGTGTGTAGGGACCTTAAAAAACCTTGATTTTGGTCCAGATATTTAACTAAATAGTAAAACTTGACACACTCAAATTTTTTCCTATCTAAATGGAGCTACTAAAGGAATTAAATGAAGTTGGTGAGCTAAGATTTAAAGAATATAAGAAATTAATTGATTTAGAAGAAAATAAGAAATACAAAATTTTGAATTTGGAGAAAATGAAACATAAATTTGGTATGACAATAATTGCTGAGTTGGAAGATTGTAAAGTACACTTATCGAACAGATTTTTGACTGTTTTGGATGAAAAAAGATTAAAGTATTGAATAAACATGAAAAATTACACTTGGTTGTTACTGGAAAGAAGACTATTAAAGACAAAGACTGTGTTACTATCAATTTTGTAGAATAGAAGATTTTTCGTTTATTCGTAGCAGACATTTCAAATAGATTGATTTGACTAAACAGCTCAAGAAAGTAGAAGCAAACAGCTATAGATTCGGTAATTTTTCATTTGTGAGTTACTGTTTGATTTTACAGATTCGTTTATTGTCATTTAAACAGTATTTTCCATTGGTTTACTATCTGTCCCAAAAGTGCGCTAGAAACCCCAGATTCCTATCTACTTATATATATATATATATATATATATATATATATATATATATATATAAAATCTGTCATGTCATACAAAATCAATATAGTATGGGTAACTAGAAACCGTCAGTATAATAAAACAATTTTAGTAAATGTAATTCATAAGAATAATTTACACATGTGCTTTTAGTACTACAATAACTAACTACAACAAAGCAACGTTTTACAGGCAACATCGATATTAAGTTCATAAATAAACAGAAGAACTTTCTATTTCTGAAACTTTTCTGACTACCCTTCATCGCTGAGGTATTATTTAAGGATTATTTTAACCTTCATAGCTATGTATTATATGATTTTGAATTAGTTTTGTTAAATTAAATTTAATTAATGAATGTTATTTGTGAATAAATCTCGAGTCCTTGCATTAAAAGTTTGTTATTATAACTTTGAGGAATTTTCTTATAGATTATACTGATATTTTTAAATTACAATTACATTTATTTTACACAAATTAAAAGAAATCATAAGTTTGCTAGAAAGTTGCTGTGCTTAATGGTTGTTTAAACCCTACATCTACTTAGTGTACATCCATACTTCATGTAAATGTGTCTAGTTCTCTCTTACTCCAAGTAGATTAGGACAATTATGAATAGAGGGCACGAAGACAATAAACATGTAACAAAATAGTTGGTCTAAATTCTTACGGTAAAGATGTATTAAATTGAACTTATAGCCTGTATAAGTAAGCGGCAAAACTTCAACGAAAATTAATTTAGGCTCTAATCCTGGTATATAACGAAACATTCCAACCTTGCAAAACAAAAGCTTCTCTCAATAAGAAAAAATAATCATTTCCAAGTTACCATAGTCGAAAAATTATATGTAACCATATTCTTAAAAGTAATTTATTTATTTTGTAATAGTCCCTAATAAATATTCTCGTAAAATATGCACATAATGATTTCAACCACCCGAAAATAGGTGAGATAATAGATTTTAAAGTGTTTGCCACGTAAACTAAAGTAAAGATGTCTTATTATACCAGGCGAAGTTAGTATTAAGAAGCCCTCTGTAGCAATAAATACCACGTACTTAATAAATTATGTACCTACACAAATTATTTTGGTAATTTATTCAATATATCCAGTGTATATTAATATAACATTAATAAATTGAATTGTGAAGGTCAAAATTATGTCTAGTTCTGTAATGATTATATTCTTAACTAATAATCCTTAACATTACTGCAGCATAGTTTTCGATACAAAACCAAAATGAAGAAGTTTATTGACTTGTGAGTCAAGTGATATTGGATTATCTTATCTGAAAATATAAGAAAAGTATAAATTCCTGAATAAGAGTTTTTAATTGAAGACCATTTAAACATATTATATGGACAATTTGAATAAAGTAATTTGATACGAGTATATCTTCTGATTATACCTTCCATTATGTGCTTTATTAAATTTAACAATGCATTGATTTTATAAATTTGCTTGGAATGTGATAAAATAAAATCATTACTACTCTCGTGAAAAAGGTATCCAAAAGAAACTCATACATTATAAATGCTCAATCGATTCAATTGGGTGAAACAGAGATACCAACAAACGTGCACTCATGTAACTATTTGTCTGTTTATTACTCATGAACACTTATTATCGAACATAACCTCTGATGTAACTTATCGTTGGGTTTACAAGTTGTTGACAATTACGTGATGATAGCGAAGGTGGTAGTTACTACAGTTACTCACGTGTTTCAGCTTCATTATATTAATCTTACAGTTACATTATCGTTGCATTGTTACAAACAGCATAATGGACTATGTAATAACGTTGTAAGATGTGCGCTCGTCCTTCCTGTGAATCTACATCCAACCGATCGTATGATCGGTTCTTAATTAAATAAATATTAGTGAAATATATAACACGAGGAGCTGGAAAGTTTCATTTCTACAAACGTCATATCGAGTGTGATGATGGTGGATGCCGCTTTATAAGAAACGACTAAGCATAAGGTAAATAGTTTATGATTAACCATGATGACAACCAGAAAATCGAAATTTTATAAAATCTCTTTTAATCGTGTGACATTTTAACATACAGCTCTAGCCTAGAAATAAGAATAAAATGAACTTAAGACCTAAAGAACCACATAAATATGCATGAAATCTAAACCTATTAAGTGACACGTAGTGTGGCGTACTTCTGTTTTGTATTATAAGTAGAACGACATAGTATAATATAACATTTTGTTTAGGGATCTGATTTATTTCTGAATTGTTAAATACGGTAAACAACTATGAATTTAGATAAGATACACTTTAAATGTTATCGAATTTAGTTTTGGTTTTCTTTATCAAAAACAATGTTATTTAAAACTGAGTGGTTATTTATTTGTAAATATAAAGCCTCACAATTATTCCTCCGTTATCACTTCAGACCAAATATTCTATATTATTGGGCTTAACACAAATATAGTATTATAACATTGGAAGTATCGTGTGTTGAAAAACAATTGTGTTCTCACTTATTAAGCCTATAAAGGCGAGTTATATATCCTTGTTGGGCGAGCTTCCCTAATTGGAAACAAGATTTAAAATAAGTAGGCTTATAATTAAGCCTCAACTTTATACAAATTTTGTTTATTAAATCATACCACAAGGTTATGAGAATGTGTAAACCTGACATAAATCACAATCTTAAACTCAAAATTTGGAAATTACGAGGCTGTCCAACAAACGAGCGTTTACATGAGCAGTAATTGGCTGTATCTTGTCTATTAAATCCAGGCTTTCTCTGAACAACAATAATCCAGTCGTACGAACGTCCACTTTCACTAAGAGGTGCCCCGAGTTTTTAGTCAAATATTTCATCCCTCATGTCAAATAATGTTACTCTATTTATTCTCCAATCCAAAACAACTCATTCGTACATTAAATTTAAAATTGTTGGTTATTTGATACTGTTTATTATTGAAATACATATAATACGTAAATTAAAAACAGTAAATTTAAAATTTTCACGTTTAGAGTTTTATTGTATTTATTATGTTATGCCACCTTTATAAGATAGCTACTATGTACATTCGTACAATTATTGCTATCTTATATTCCACACACGTGTAATATCAATAGTTTTGATATATTACATTAAATTATAATGTAATGTGTATGCATACATGTTTAGTGTAATTTTATGTTATACATAAAAGTGTGTTCGTGTGCGGTATTTGAAACTACAATTATCTATATTAGTATTGAGATTACTAAATTGTACAATGGAAATATTGGAGACCCTCAGAATCCATGTATTAAAATGTATATTTATTAATATTAAGTGAATGTGTAACTTTTAAGGTATATATCACTATATATTGTATATAAATTTTGTATTTGAACATTTCATACTATTCTTACTCGTAATACAGTAAATATAAAAATAAAAAATAAAACAATAAAAAATTTATGATTTATAAATAAGTACATTATGATTTATTTATATCTAACGTGCTTTTATAGAAATAAAATGCTGTTTTCTTTTTTCGAATAAGTGACGTGAATCATTTTATAAGTCATCAATACTTTGTTTTGGTGAACTGTCGTCTCCTCTGGCTTATATGGCGCCTTGTTTAATACACAAGAATATTTAGACAAAATTGGTTATTCTAATTTACTATTAGTAGCACATTTATTTATAAAAAGTTGTTAACTTTGTTTTTTGTCAAGTCTTTTTTATGCAACTAGAATGTCGCACTAAATAATTGAATCAGGATCAAATAGGTTTCAATCAAACGGCCAAGGCCCGAGAGACTGATGTGTGTTCAACCAATTTTGATTTGTTTTGTTGGTTCACTAGTCTCTTCCATCACATAGCTCTCTACCCTTCGTTCAGTACACACTTTGATCACTTGCTGTTTCTCGTCACTCAAAAGTACAGTGGAGGAATTTAGCTGTGCTCGTAGGGTCCTAATACTACCCTTTCAACAAATAAACGCTATCTGTGTGGCGGGTTGCGTTTACGTGCTAGCCGCTGAGATGAAGGCGCAACAATCTCTTTAACGACTTTAAACTCACGATTTCGATTTGCAGATTAGTATTGACAGATACGTTATTTTTAAAAACACGTTAAACAACACTCTAACAACTGAAAAAACAAGGATAAGTCCTATTATTGCTATTATTTGGTATTCTCTTATTATTTAATTCCACAAAAAATCAGGACTGTCACAAAACAGACTGATTGTAGTGAGTTTGATGAGTACTTTGGCTCAATACGATTCCTGAAAGAAGGGTTTTACCCATGAGTCACGGGAAATGTTTTCGGGACGCAGCGCATAATGCTACCCCGCCACCCCTCCCGCCTATCACCACACACTCAAGGTCATGCGCGCAGCTAAAGTCCTCGAACTGTACTCAAGGTTATCTGTACAAGTAATACTTTAAAGATTTTAAATTAACTGTAATAAATAAAGACTCAGGTTTATCAATCCTTCAAAAATTTACAAAGTAGTAATCCCAACCCAAAGTAAGAATTATCAATGGATCCCAAAATTACTTTCCTTGAAACATTGTTCTTTTAGAAGTCAAAATATCTTTTAAATAGATGATTTAGACGTGTACGAAAGCCGGGTTCAGAGTTATTCGTTTTGCATAGCGTCGGAAATATCTGCTACTGATATTACATTTTGTCCTCAAGTATACAGAACTACATGTTACTACCACATATATCCATCCAACTATTTCTAAGAAATTTTTCACAGAAATCAATTTGTGTACTTTATATATCAGGTTCTTCTATTACATAAATCTCTTTTTGTATAAATATTTATCCTCAAGATGGCCTATGTTATATATGTTTGTCCAATGCATGAAATCATCTTCTTGGAATTTGTCCAAATCTTGCTTCACAAAATCTAGGTGACCGTGTTTATAAAAATTAATTCTTCTTATATAAATACTATAAACTTACAACCACGTCTGTGACTTTGGAATTCATTATGTAAACTAGCAGGTATTAGTGTTATATAATGTTTTATTATATTTTGATTTTTAAATAGTGTTTATGTGGTGATATTTTCATATAATTTTCCTAAACAAATATGAGTACATCAATTTAATCTGGTAGGAAGATTCTTAAATTCAATATACAGTTTACGTAAATGTTTCAATAAAAATAACATCCAGAACATGTTACTTTGCTTGTATTTTAATACAGTTTTTATGATTTTAAAACACAAATCTATTGTTTGGGGTATGTAACAAATAAATTAAACAGTTTTTATCACTTTAACAGTTTTTTGATTGATACAGGATTTAATTTTACTTCTGGCATAATGTACAAATTCATCGTTTACGAACACTAACATTTTAATGTTACATATTAAACTACGTGGGTGACGTCTATAATACTTATAAACAAATTTTAAAAATTATTATATTTCTATATGCACACACAAAATAATTGTTAAACGCTTCTTTATCTTAAATAATTTCTTAATGCATATACTGTCTTTGTGTATACCACATGAGTCTTAGTTGCTTGTAATATCTTGAACACATCTTCATATAGCCTATTATACTGAGCAAAATGTTTAACTACACCGCAATTATTTGTTATACATAAGTTTTTGTACACTGTCTAAAACTTTTACTATGTATATTAAGAGTAGGGCTACTTAATCAGCAAATTATTTAAGAAATGAAGACGCAAGAAAATTTCATCCACGTTAAACATTTCTTGACGAGCGAGTTTGGTTGCTTTTTATGTTTAAAAACCAAAATTTAGTTTTATTTATTTATTCCTGTAATATGCAACGTTAAAATTCTGTAGAGGTAAAATGATAGTCGAAAAGCAAAGAAGTCACTTTGTTTGCTACGTATGTGAATCATCATGAATCATAAATCACACAGTTCACGTACCAGTATCAGTTGAACATATGTTGGCTGAAAATTGCTCTTCATAGAGATGTCGAAATACGAAACAATGACTTATATACCAGCGTTCCAAAACGGTGAGTCCTAGAAATCTTATATATGTTACGTATTATTTTTAAATCCAATGTTTAAGCTATAAAATACTGTCAAAATAAATAACATTATTTATTATGTTAATAACTCCTCAATACAGGGTTATCTTTATAGGTTGATGTACACTGATGATGGTTGAATACAGCAACACGCGTGAGGCATTAAAATTGTAAGAAAAGGATTTTAGATGACTATTTTTTAAACTAATAATATTATTTATTTATACATACATGTAAGTGTATAAAATATAAATTGACGTACAAAGCAATTCTAGTATTGACAGGATTATTGAAAGTTGTTTTTGCTCTAGGGCACCACTCCGAAGGGCATCATTAGTGTTTTACTATAATTACTGAGAGGAGTACTCTTACTCTCGTTTTACAATAATAATCTCATAATAATCCCACGTAAAAGGCAGTTGTAATTATCTAATAAATGAAAATTGAACTTTGTAATAAAAATACTACGGAATGATTAGTAGCTCTTAATATGAATTTGATTCAGTTGTTTTCATTTGTTGTGGTTTAATGAACGTGCATGGATTAGTGACTTTATTTGCGTAGGATTTTGTGTTAAAGAGAATTTGAAGTGAACTAATGTAATAATTGAAATTAGGAGTAATACAAATACACCTGTACGAAATAAATTTTATACCCAATATTATTGCATTGGTAATATAAATCAATAAAGATATTTTATATCCATGTAACTAGAAAATACCGTTAGAGTCTAACCAAACTATACAAATAGTGGGTTTCCTTGATATTGATAAAGATATTTCTCAATTCTTTCCTGAATGTGTTTTGGTCAGAATTTATGAACATTTTTTGAATATTTGTTTTCTTTCTATAACTTTCAACCATTAGTCAACTCTTCCTTAAGATTTATCATATTCCAGTTATTATTTGAAGTAACGTTTTAATTTTTATGAAATATTTGAGCACAAAATATAGTAAACTGATTAAGAAATTTAGTTCGAAAGTTTATTCTAGTATTAACCGATTAGACAGTCTTTCGTAAAACAGGTGAGTAAAATACCTTATGATGTGTCTTGGAGTAGAAAAAGGGTGCGTGTGATTAGGTAATATTCAAATTTGTTTTTCAAGTGTATTATATTAAATAGTAGATATTACATAGTATAGTTAGAATAGTTACAGTTAGTATCGTTACATAGTTACATAGTAAATTAGATTATATAAATAGTAAATCTATTTATTATTAACAGCATGTATAATAGTATGCAAATATTGCACTAATAAATGTTATAACTTAAGCAATAGGGAAACATTATAGTCATTTTATAAATAAATAAGTAATACGAGGAATTAACCTAAGGTATATAATTATTTACTTAAACCATGTACATGCATTATACTATCGTTAAAAATTATATGTATTTCTTTTGGTTTTTATAGATTAAAATGACTAAAGTATTCAAATCCAAATATAAATATAATTTTTAATTATCACTGTGAAGTTAACTTTCACCTCAACCATAACTCTGTCGCTAAAACCAAGCAAAATATTAAATATTACACCGTGTTTTATGAGTACTTATGACTTACATTATACGTATTCTTGTATCTGTTTTTAATATAGAGTAAAAACTAAATATAAAGTATTAAATAGGATATCCCATGTGTAATAAAATAAACCTCAGCAGAGAATGTAAGGATTTATGATACATAAAGTTTAACTAGAACTTATCATTATCATAATGATATAGCTTGAACAAGCTTTACTATTGAATACCAATAAATAACATAGTAACACTAAATATTGTCTATCAAAGACCATTATATACTTAATTACACACTTACAGATTGAAATAATACGTTTGAACAGGTACGAAAATTTACCGATCGGAATGAAAACAGCAATCGATGGTGTTTTGGCACGTAAAATATTTATTTTATAATGCTTTTATCTTATTAGTCTTGTTGAAATGATCCATCCAAACGAATACCAGCTATACGCAGATGGTAATTTAGATACGAAATGATAATGGTGTTCTTTTACAAGATTCATAATACAGTTATCAAAGTTTACAAATTAATATCAGTTGCAATTATCTATACCATAGGTTCTCAAACATTATCCAGCACTATACCCCTTTCGAGAAGTAAATATTTTGTGATCTTTTTCTTAAGTAATACGTTTGGTTATATTAACCGTACAAGTGGCCAAATATTAGTTTTACATTCTTTGATAATACCTCTTCAGTGATATAGTGCTTGTTTTAGTCAACTAAAGTAATTCACATTTTCAAAACATCGACTGTCTTCATATTCTGACCTTGTGTAATTGTTACTCTTTCTGCGAACTCCTAAAATTGTTCACGTAACCCTGAGGTGTGCGCGCACTAAAGATTAAGAAACACTGGAATATACAATATTCGTTGAGGAGTTTTTAAAATTGATTTATACATATACAAAGAACGTAGCAACTCGTATCGCGTTGTTGTCGTCTAGTTGGATATATACTGTCATAATTAGGTTAGTTTTGCCTTACCAATGACGAGTCGTTACAAGAGAAATTTTTCCAGTACAATATGAAGCGCAAATTCTGAAATTTGGTTCACATAGTCATGTCCCAAGGCTATCTTCTGGGGAATTATGCCTTGGCTTCACTGACGTTTGATGGAACCGTCGCCTATTTGGGAATTTCATTATTTTACAGATGTCATTAAGTCTTATGTTATATATTTATTTATTTTGTGATTAGTAGGACGAATAGTCAACTAACACAATATTTTAAAATTAATTTATTGCAATACACATTTTACTTTGTAATTTTTTTCTTGTCATCATGGTTACCCATAAGACTGACAAAATAATATTCTTTAACGCTAAGCTAATAGATTTAATACCATAGATCATGCACCATCATCGAACTCGATATTTGTTAAGTAGAAAGAACCTTCATGCAAAATGTTGTCTATGAGTCAATGCATTCTTGATCAATTAGCAGCAATACAGAAAGAAATTGACATTTTGCAGCTACTCGAGTAATAGGCCTCTCACGCTCAGCCATTATAATAACACACTGTAGGTACAAGCTACGAGTATGCCACACTACGGGGTATACTTCACTGAGGTTGCGTGAAAAATTTGAAGTAAATAGCTCCTTTTTTATCAAAATATTCTGCGGATAAATCATTAATGTTTCCTTTCGTAATGTAGTTAATGCGTTTAATGATTTTATGTGCTTATTTGGTTACTTTGGCATAAATATCGTACTGATTGAATACAAAACTGGTAAGATTAAATTGTATGTACCATTAGTTTATTTTCATTTAATGTTTTTCCATTATAAAAAGAATCAGGCAATAAGGATGATTATATTTCCTAATTTTCTAAACTTATTGGTATCTTCATGATACATCGTCATTTGATCGTAATTAGTTCTAAATATCTAATATATTTCACGAATTGTGATATATCTTATATACTAGGTTGGAGGGAATTACGACAAGAGCTGTTGCTAGTGATGTGAGCTTACACATTGTGGCTCATAACTAGAGCAGTATACTAATAGTTATTTATTGAAATATTTTAGAGGTTGTCCAAAAGCTAAACGCATATATTATTCCATGATAGTTGACATGCCGTTATCGTAAGGCAACCATAGTTAAACTATTTAGATTAACTATTTTCAAAAAAACTAAATCCTTTACTTCGTTCTCGAAAATAAATTTCAAAAACTTCTACGATCTGTAGTAGCTGAAGGATTAAAGTAGTAAATGTTGGACCTGTTGTTATAAATTTAAAGGCACTGTATGAAATACATAGATACAATACACATTAACTGCTCGATTTCAGGACAAAAGATACTAAGCATTGAAACCCGGTAGCACAACTTTCTAGGAATACCTGGTACGGTTATTGAATGCACTTTGATACGATGCAGTTGTTGATGTAACAAAACCTCTCATATTCCTCATTATTGACGGTGAGTGCACATCATTAAAGCGCGTAACCAAACGTGCGCCATTGTTGCAATCGACGAGACGTTTATTTCAGTGAAGCAGTGGGATAACATTGTTGTACTATGTGTCCTTTGAACTAACATGGGTATGTATGGTCCTTAAATGGAACAATTCTAAAAATTGTTGATAATTCTTTGTATAAATAGCATCATTTACAATTAACATTTATTCCTATAAAGCTGAATATTTTAATCATGATTTTAATAAATGCACTTGAATAAATAATAACACGCTTTATATGTTTACAATCTATTTACTAAGTATATTTTTTGCAATATGGGACAAATGATCCGAAATAAGATTAAATATATTAATGGAGGAGTAAAGATACTAATGGAGACATGTATACAAATGTGAGTTGACTATAAAATTTGCATCTGACGTATCCGAGCTACATTTCAAGTGTTTAAGTGATTTTCTTTTTTATTTTATTATATTCTCTGTAAAACTCAGATAGTCCTACAAACAATGAATAGTGCGTTTGAGTATGGATTACGATGAAATACTAAACATGTCGGTAACATCATAAGCGTAACATAACATAACACCATTTAAAACGTAATTGCTTGCTATTGAATGTGGTTGACCCTACTGTTAAATTCTTTTGTAAATATTATTGTTTAATCTTGATTGTTTAAGGCAATAACAGCTTAAGTACTACAAGGCACGCTATAAACTTTAATGTTCAGAAAATAATAGACCTGCAGGGATTGCCCAGAGGAGAATTTTTATGTTGTGGGTTATCTATTGACTCCCTGCTCTTGTTGTCCTTTAAATACATATTGTCGTATTAAAAATAGTGCTCAAATAATATACATGAATCCTTAGAACGGCAAATATATTACTTTCCTCGACCTGTTGACATCTATAAAATTTAGATTGAAGCACAAATGCAGCTGCTCATTATTTAACAATTGTATTTATCATGGACGTAAACCACGGGTTGCATTTCAAATAAAACAAACTGTAAGTAAAAAATCAAATGGAAATAAATTATTTGATATCACTTGCACCACTGTGGTGTCAAGAGCATTGCCTTGTCCTATGAATAAAATAACACAAAACACAGCTCGTTGAATTGGCTTTAACTGAAAATGTACGTTAGGTCTAACGCCTAGAAAGCAGAAAATAACATTTACTTGTTGGATTCAACTGATTCCCATGATTTAATAAAAACCAAAATAAACATACATATAGCTATAAATATATTTCCAACGTTGTACTATAAAATATTATGTGTAAAGTGAAATAATAAAATTAAACCTCAATAATAAAGTTTGAATATAAAAAATAGCTTTCCACGTAATAACCATATACGTCTTTAAAATATATAAATGTCATAAAAATATGATTACAGTGCTTGTGAATAAATGAACTTTTAGTAACAGTAACATTTAAGTTTACTACTTACGTTCAGTGTACCCATCATTCAAGTTGTATTAATAAATAAAATGTTGTTCCTATACAGATAATTTGAATTCCATTTCCCTAATACTAGCATATTTTTTAATAATAATTATTATTTTTGCATATTTATTAGTAATACAATTACTATATGTTTTATTCATTAGCTTTTAAATAATACTTCGAAAACGCTTACGTAGAAAAATTCATAGCCAAAATAATGTCTATAATGGTTTATAGATGATTTGGCCAATAGCAGATGAATAAAATAAACATGCAGCGCAGGTATGCAAGTGTTTTAACACATTCTTATCAACACTTACCTTCAAAATAAGGGCATGAAAGATTAAAAGTAAGCATATTATTTAAAGACTTCGTATTAATGTTTGGGTGAAACTTGTTAGTTTGTAGAAGTTTGAATAACATATTTATTGCTTTATTGTTTAAAAAAATCTAATAATCTGTTATTGAATAAAAGCAATTATTCTTTTAGAAATGCGTGAATTAGTTTCTTCTTGCTAGCTGGGCTTATGGAAGAAAAACTCTTTATAGACAAGTTTTATAAGAAAATTATTAAAAAAATCGTAATTAACTTGAGATATGAACTGAAGCTTGTATTTATTTTAATTATGTACCCAAAGGTAAAATATATCGTAATTGAAGAATCGTCATTTAAGGCGCGCAACAGCAGAAGCTTCCCAAAGGATATCATTAGTGCTTTAATTATAAAGAGAAGGATTTTACATTTTACAATTAAACAAATGGTTGGAAATAATAACCTTATAATTATAACAAGGTAGAGTTAGATATAAAAAGTATATTCAAACGAAAATGTTTCATTGAAAACCTATGATTGTTTAGTGTATGTTGATATGGATTCCTCTCTTATGGTTTCATTTATCACACTGTCAAGAATATAAAATAGCGACTGAGTAGATCCCTAAACCAGGGCTGGGTGTTAATGTAATATATATGTCATAAACCATATGAATGGTGTGAATAACCAGATTATTCATAACCATTTTAATGGTGTGAATAATTCAACGAACAGTAAGATAAAAATATGTTTATTACTTTAGTATGTATGGAATTTAAAATGTAATAGTTTTATTAAACTAACTACTTGGTGAAATCTATCTACGCGTAAAAATTAAGACTATAACATCATATATATTGAAATAGTTATTGTACCAAATATAGATCTCAATAATTCAGTTTTCGTAATTATATTGTGGGTTTGATCGATATGCACATATATAATTTTAAATTGTATCTTTAACTATTAATGTTCCACGCTGAATTACCAATATCAGGGAAGACTTTCCCTATAATGTATGTCAAGGTAACGATAGTAATACTCTTAGTTCTATGTTTTACGCGATCATTGTCATAACTGACATTTACTGTAAGTTTTTTTAAACCATTTGCTTACGCCATTACATTTTTGAAATATTTTCTCCTTATTTATTTTGGTTTGATACATAAATACTAAATTACCCTACTTAAGTATAAATATTCTCATTTCAACAGTTTATGATAGTAATGCTTCAACGTGGTTTGAATGGGAACATATAAATGTTAACTAGTAATTGTTGGTTTCTTTCAAACATACGTTTTTCTTCCTTTTATATTTAATGCTTCTAGTTTTATCCGTTTACCGAGTTAAACCAGTTTCCGTTCCAACGCTTATTGAATATAAAGCGATACGAAAATGTTTCGATAACGTTTGTTTCTTGTTCGTTCTAATTATAATAAATAGAATAGTTCGTTTTAGCTTATAAAAATTGGTTTAAATTTTAAATATAACCTAATTGGTTGCCACTCTAGCTCATCATTATAAGAAAATGTAATATGATAAAACATACTATCTTGATTTTATGAGTATACGGGGGATTTTATGCTAGAAGCTTGGATCTGTTCGAATACGTAGTAAAACGGTAATACCAGTATACTGTATCTTGCTACATACATAATATATATGAGCACTACAGCGTGTAACATCGTAAACTTCGGTTGAAAATATAATGATATTATAAACATAAATATTTAGTACGGTTTAAGATAATATAATGTTTTAATGACAATTTATAAATTTATTGATTAAATTTCAATAAATAGCAGTATCTGAATCCATCAGATATTAGTAAAAAAGTTTTATTACTAATAGACTAGCCACAACAAAGGAAGGTTTTCGTATCACAGCTAGTTATTGCTACCCTGATTTGGGAAAATTAATTAACGAAATGTCCAGAACCGTTATAAACATATCATATTTGAACTGATAATTTACTTCAACACATTGTATTTGCAGTAACTAAAAGTACAACCTAAATCACATGGTAGGAGCAACCAACGGCAGTTTTAAATTTAATTTCCAAATTAGGTATTGAACTATATTTTATTAAAAATTGAAGGTATTTAAATCATATTATTGTTGACATATCCCTACATTAAATA
This sequence comes from Homalodisca vitripennis, assembly GCF_021130785.1. Taxonomy (NCBI): domain Eukaryota; kingdom Metazoa; phylum Arthropoda; class Insecta; order Hemiptera; family Cicadellidae; genus Homalodisca; species Homalodisca vitripennis. The sequence continues at coordinate 120,209,975 of NC_060208.1, forward strand.
TTTCTTAGATTAGATGTTCAATTAGAGTAACAGGCATAATCTGACTCAACTCACTGTGTTAGATGGTTCGCGATATCTGAGACCGAGTTAATCTGTGAATAAAATACTCCGTATGTACATAACGTATACAAATTAATGAAAATAGATTATAAAATTCCAAATTTGAAAGTTTACAATTTAAAGAATTCAGGTTTCTTTTAACGATAAAGGCAATCATTTACAAACGCATCTCTGACTAACTGAGTACGGAAAAATGTACAAAAATCGGGTATTATATATTTGTGAAATAAATACACTAAATATAAAACAGCGATTTTCTTTGATTTCCACCATATTTTTTCTTTTGTCACGATCACATTTTGGTATGGGTTTTAATGATTGTTTAATAAGATTATATGTATTATAGATTATATTTTTAGATTAGGTTCATAATTTAACTACATTAGTTTTATTTAGTCTGAGTCCTAACGATATTGAGTTAATAATTAAAGTTCATACACGCCATGACTGTTGTCGTTCCAAATTTATCCACAATGCTTTGTTCATTGCAATATTAATTAATTGTTGTTTTGTGTTACGTTAGTCACACACGTGAATAAAAAATCAGATTTCAGATCTCAAAGCATAGTGTTAGAAGAAAATTAATTTAATCAATCTTTTATGACTCGTACTAAGTGGTAATGAGAAGTTATTTCAAAGTGACGATTCTTATTTAATCGATATAATATATTTTTATGTTCAATAAAACAAGACAGAACAAAAAGTCTTTACTTCATATTCATGTAATGACAAAAACGCGTAACAATATGCTAGTGTATATTAGAATGTACTGAAGATCTAACCCCGTATAATAAAATATAACAAATAACTTTGATTGAGTGAACTGCATAATACCAATGCTGCAAATATTTGAATCAGATAAAATATAAATGGAATTTTGATTCTGTAATTAGATACCATACTAGGTTACACCTGTGTGGAGAATTATCGTTCAATTTATAAAGCAGACATGCACGTACTACTAGGTACACGCCACCATTTTTAGCACATAAAATGTTTGGATAAAAATAAATTACAAAAATACCCTTCAAAATTTACACCCCACAGTTACTCTAAAAATGATCCCCACTGACCACTGAAAAAGCCAATCGATAAATTGAAATGAAACCCCTAGACGGTACATTCACTCTTCAGGCTATTTGAAAAGTTTTAATGTAAACCAGGCCGTATGTAATGAAGGTTTTTCTTATAATCTAGGCTTAGGAACAACGAAAGCTACATCTCTTACTAAACCTAAATTTTAGTTCCTAAGTTTTAGTTGTAGTTATGAGATATATCTCAGCCACCTGACCAAAATTAAAACATACACACGTTTATAAGCATACAACTGTACAAGGCAGAAAATCCTTAGAACCTTACACAAATTGAAACAAGGTTCACGTGACGATGTGATGATGATGGACGTTAAATGATACGGACATTTATTTTTATATTGATAATAAATATTTAGGATATTACTACAAGTAAAACACAACAAGAAATTCGAAACTGGATCATAGATTGAAATAATGCAATGTATATTTGACTCAGAATGTCAACAGCACAAATATATCCTAACATCATCTGAGCCATACTTATTTGATATTCAATACTTTATATTCCACAGGATATTAGTTGCTGAACAATTTGGCCAAGACATCGGTCAGTGTGCGATGGTTTTCATAGCCTGTATATTAAAAAAGGTTTAAAACTCTGGAAAACCGGGTTTTTATTATTAAGACAGGCCTAAGTTAACTCTTACACATTCAAAATGTTTTTAATGTATAAGGAGAATTAAAAATATTTAATTGATAGAAAAGATAAATTCAAAAAAGTGAGTCTATACTAAATCAAACAAATCAATTTATGCCAAAAAGGTATGATAAAAATAATATAGCAAACAAACTAAATAAACATAAGAAAGTAGACTTTACATATATAATCAGAAATTGTTAAACACGTGATTAAAAGCTAAGAAAAAATCATGAAAAGAGAATGAATTTAGAAAAAATTTAGAAACAATTTTAAACGAACAACATGATTATTCATTCTTGTTTTATATATATATGTATTAGGATTTGTTACTGATAGGGTTGTGTATTTAGTATAATCATAACAACCTAAAAACAGCAGTAACCTAATCTTGCCGGAATACAGTAACATATGTGTACGTGGGTTGTGTGTTTGACATGCTAATGCAAAGGAAGTCCTAAGATAATCAGTACAACGGTAGCTAATCTTGCCGGAATACAGTAACATATGTGTACGTGGGTTGTGTGTTTAACATGCTAATGCAAAGGAAGTCCTAAGATAATCAGTACAACCTTAGCTAATCTTGCCGGAATACAGTAACATATGTGTACGTGGGTTTTGTGTTTAACATGCTAATGCAAAGGAAGTCCTAAGATAATCAGTACAACGGTAGCTAATCTTGCCGGAATACAGTAACATATGTGTACGTGGGTTGTGTGTTTAACATGCTAATGCAAAGGAAGTCCTAAGATAATCAGTACAACGGTAGCTAATCTTGCCGGAATACAGTAACATATGTGTACGTGGGTTGTGTGTTTAACATGCTAATGCAAAGGAAGTCCTAAGATAATCAGTACAACGATAGCTAATCTTGCAGTATTATACAGTAACATATGTGTACGTGGGTTGTGTGTTTAACATGCTAATGCAAAGGAAGTCCTAAGATAATCAGTACAACGGTAGCTAATCTTGCCGGAATACAGTAACATATGTGTACGTGGGTTGTGTGTTTAACATGCTAATGCAAAGGAAGTCCTAAGATAATCAGTACAACGGTAGCTAATCTTGCCGGAATACAGTAACATATGTGTACGTGGGTTGTGTGTTTAACATGCTAATGCAAAGGAAGTCCTAAGATAATCAGTACAACGGTAGCTAATCTTGCCGGAATACAGTAACATATGTGTACGTGGGTTGTGTGTTTAACATGCTAATGCAAAGGAAGTCCTAAGATAATCAGTACAACGGTAGCTAATCTTGCCGGAATACAGTAACATATGTGTACGTGGGTTGTGTGTTTAACATGCTAATGCAAAGGAAGTCCTAAGATAATCAGTACAACGGTAGCTAATCTTGCCGGAATACAGTAACATATGTGTACGTGGGTTGTGTGTTTAACATGCTAATGCAAAGGAAGTCCTAAGATAATCAGTACAACGGTAGCTAATCTTGCCGGAATACAGTAACATATGTGTACGTGGGTTGTGTGTTTAACATGCTAATGCAAAGGAAGTCCTAAGATAATCAGTACAACGGTAGCTAATCTTGCCGGAATACAGTAACATATGTGTACGTGGGTTGTGTGTTTAACATGCTAATGCAAAGGAAGTCCTAAGATAATCAGTACAACGGTAGCTAATCTTGCCGGAATACAGTAACATATGTGTACGTGGGTTGTGTGTTTAACATGCTAATGCAAAGGAAGTCCTAAGATAATCAGTACAACGGTAGCTAATCTTGCCGGAATACAGTAACATATGTGTACGTGGGTTGTGTGTTTAACATGCTAATGCAAAGGAAGTCCTAAGATAATCAGTACAACGGTAGCTAATCTTGCCGGAATACAGTAACATATGTGTACGTGGGTTGTGTGTTTAACATGCTAATGCAAAGGAAGTCCTAAGATAATCAGTACAACGGTAGCTAATCTTGCCGGAATACAGTAACATATGTGTACGTGGGTTTTGTGTTTAACATGCTAATGCAAAGGAAGTCCTAAGATAATCAGTACAACGGTAGCTAATCTTGCCGGAATACAGTAACATATGTGTACGTGGGTTGTGTGTTTAACATGCTAATGCAAAGGAAGTCCTAAGATAATCAGTACAACGGTAGCTAATCTTGCCGGAATACAGTAACATATGTGTACGTGGGTTGTGTGTTTAACATGCTAATGCAAAGGAAGTCCTAAGATAATCAGTACAACGGTAGCTAATCTTGCCGGAATACAGTAACATATGTGTACGTGGGTTGTGTGTTTAACATGCTAATGCAAAGGAAGTCCTAAGATAATCAGTACAACGGTAGCTAATCTTGCCGGAATACAGTAACATATGTGTACGTGGGTTTGTGTGTTTAACATGCTAATGCAAAGGAAGTCCTAAGATAATCAGTACAACGGTAGCTAATCTTGCCGGAATACAGTAACATATGTGTACGTGGGTTTGTGTGTTTAACATGCTAATGCAAAGGAAGTCCTAAGATAATCAGTACAACGGTAGCTAATCTTGCCGGAATACAGTAACATATGTGTACGTGGGTTGTGTGTTTAACATGCTAATGCAAAGGAAGTCCTAAGATAATCAGTACAACGGTAGCTAATCTTGCCGGAATACAGTAACATATGTGTACGTGGGTTGTGTGTTTAACATGCTAATGCAAAGGAAGTCCTAAGATAATCAGTACAACGGTAGCTAATCTTGCCGGAATACAGTAACATATGTGTACGTGGGTTTTGTGTTTAACATGCTAATGCAAAGGAAGTCCTAAGATAATCAGTACAACGGTAGCTAATCTTGCCGGAATACAGTAACATATGTGTACGTGGGTTGTGTGTTTAACATGCTAATGCAAAGGAAGTCCTGAGATAATCAGTACAACGGTAGCTAATCTTGCCGGAATACAGTAACATATGTGTACGTGGGTTGTGTGTTTAACATGCTAATGCAAAGGAAGTCCTAAGATAATCAGTACAACGGTAGCTAATCTTGCCGGAATACAGTAACATATGTGTACGTGGGTTTTGTGTTTAACATGCTAATGCAAAGGAAGTCCTAAGATAATCAGTACAACGGTAGCTAATCTTGCCGGAATACAGTAACATATGTGTACGTGGGTTTTGTGTTTAACATGCTAATGGAAAGGAAGTCCTAAGATAATCAGTACAACGGTAGCTAATCTTGCCGGAATACAGTAACATATGTGTACGTGGGTTGTGTGTTTAACATGCTAATGGAAAGGAAGTCCTAAGATAATCAGTACAACGATAGCTAATCTTGCAGTATTATAGTAACATATGTGTACGTGGGTTGTGTGTTTAACATGTTAATGCAAAGAAAGTCCTAAGATAATCAGTACAACGGTAGCTAATGTTGTTACGATGCGGTAACAGATGTCGCACCCTGGGTTGTCCTAACATACTTTTTGTGAATCCACAAACACAGACATACCGCTATTACAAATACAGGTGATTACTTATTATCCTGATATTGTTAGGGGTACAGGAAACTAGATATGAAGTTTTTGAAAAACACAGAGACCATTCCACATTATGTTGCAATTTGATAAGATAAACTCCAAAAACTAATATAACTATCCACTAATATAAATATCCTGTGGGTAATAATTAATTGTTATTTAGATATTACTTTACAATACATATACAATATTAACTTACTTACAATACTTACTTTCTTAGTTCATTAATCCAAGTCTGTCTGAGGATTGTTGCCGAATTTCTCTGACCGCTTGAAGGTTGCTTGACAAAAAAATTATGGTTGCCTGTAAAGTCGGTTTTACGGGCGAAGATTTTACGTGACAACGTCTTTTTCTCGGTAGAATATTTATTGATATGAATATTATTAAATTGCACAATAGGAACAAGGAATTGAATGAAAATAAGAATTGCACAAATTTTAACTATAGAAATATATTTTGTTTACTAAAACATTGTACATAATTTGAAATTAATTAAAATTTGTTATTGTAAATGGTAAACTAATAATTTACTTAACACTATCAACATTTGTCAATAGTATGACATAACCTATAAACTCAGTTTCTCAACTTTTGTGTCAATCTAACAATTAATCAATCAATCATAGTTTACGATAATGAAATATCAGTGTACAATTATTTACCTTTATTGTTGTAGTTGTTGTAAATGACGAATCTAAGCACTCCAACATTTTCACGAATAAACATAGTTATCTGCTTTATCCCGTGCGGCGGACCCACAGTTATCTGCTTTATCCCGTGCGGATCCCGTGCGGCGGACCCACTGGACGGGCATCGTAAACGTTACCGGGCGTTACACTTTTTCATGAGTGACTCCGAGCCGCAACCTAATTTAAGACGTTGTCACGTCAAAAACCAATCGAGCTGCTACATGATGATTTTTTAAATTCAATTTAAACTCGAAACCGTAAAACATGGCGAAGTGTAAACCATTTAGATGTTTGGTTCCTCAAAATTTAATATTTTCAACACCTATCCTAAATGATGGACAAATTGCATAACAAAATGTGGAACTGGGTATTGAATGAATAATTATATGGTGTTGGTTGCCACATAAAGTGGGGTTGACATAGCATCCATATATTGTTTACACTATTAGCTTATACATGTTATAATAAGCTGGTTGTGAGGTTTACCCTTTTTCGGCCAAAATTCGTTTACTCTCATTGTCTGTTGCTGAAGAATAACGTTACATCGTCGTGAATTTTACAGGGCTAGAAAGGTTGTGTATGGACAATTATAACCTTGTTCTTAGTTTTTGAAAGTGTTTAAAAGCAATTCTTCCTTTTTCCTTATTTTTATCACAATTTCTGCTTGGTAAAACAGTTGTGCGGAGAATGATGAGATAATTGGGCTGCTCTTTGCATGTTTTTATTTGGAGATTACTGTGCTGTTCAAAAATTTAATTACTGGCTTTTTATACGCCACAGTAGATGTCGGTGGAGTAAGCATCCCTTCTCTGGGTGCTACCATCCCTGAATTTGTGCTCGACAGACTGCAGTAATTTACGAACTATCAACCCTGACCTCTATGACAGTTTCCCATTTCATAAAGTGAATTACTTCAAAGTTCAAAACCCCTCTACTCAGGAAATATGTAGAAGAACCTGATTAAAATTGGTGGGCTATTGAATTTGTACAGTTTCCCGAATGGTATTAAACTCGGAAAGGGACTAGATTTTACCACCTCAATAGTTTAGGTGGGTACTTCTTTATGAATTCTTGGCTATCATTAAGTTAATTGTTACTGCCTTCCAATCAACTGTCTCCATAAAAGCAAACTAACTGAAAAGGATTAAAATGCCACGGTGGTTGTTATGTTTTGCAGATTGTAGATCTCGTGATTGAAAGTTACCACAGGATGTACGACGGTCTCTGAAGTGTTGATACTCCATTGAACGTAATAATAATAATCTCATTATTGCATTCTTTTGACATTTTTACATCGTATCGCAATCATCAACAGTTTAAGTCTATTTACACGAGTTAATCCACCCATTCACACAACCTCATACTCCCAATTCTTACAATCATTCAGGTCACAATCGCATTGACCTCAGATCCAGCAATCTCAAATATCCCAGCGGCTTGACATGAATTCATCAACAGAGTAGAAAGCCTTGGACTCCAAAAGGAGTTTGAGACGCGTTTTAAATTTATTTTGGTTATTGGAAATTTTGATTTCTTCAGGGAGCCTGTTGATTAATGTGACACCAACTTCTTGCGGTAGATTTTGCGCTAATGTCAATCTGTGTTGATGCGTACGAAAGTTGTCCCTGCCTCTAGTTTCATATTGATGAACGTTCCTGCCACGAATCAAGTTGCACCTTGATCTGCAGTACATGATCACCGAAAAAATATAGAGGCAAGTCAAAGTCAGTAATCTCATCTCCCCGAAAGATTCCCTTCAAGACTCTCTATAATTTAAATTTTTAATGATTCTGACAGCTTTTTTCTGGAGTCTAAAGATGCGCTCCATTTTGTTTTTTGCACAACTTCCCCAAAGTCTTATCTCATACGCAAAATGAGCATGGATTAGGCCATTAGGCATAGTAGGCCATTTTAAAAACTTCTGGGGAACAAAATTTTGCTAGATTGCGCAGAGCATATATACCTGAGGTAGCTCTAGCACAGACCCTGTCAACATGATCGCTCCAGGTCAGCCCTTTGTCTAGAATCATTCCCAAAAACTTTGTGGAGTTATTTTCTTCGAGAAGGTCGTCATATATAAATACGGCCGGACGCACCACTCGATCATGCTGACGAAGGCCGAAATTTACTACGATTGTTTTTGACTGATTTGTTTTCAGATTCATTTCAGTGAAATACTGAATGCGTGTTCAGTTCCATGAAAGAGGTGATTTCTAGTTCTTGTATTGATTTACTTTTAAAACAAAGAGTCGTGTCATCGGCATATTGAACCAGTTTTCCACGCTGGCTAACTGAATTCAATCCGCCGACATAAATTAAAAACAGGAGAGGCCCAAGGATAGAGCGCTGAGGAACACCGTGGGTTATTTTAATTTTGTTTGAAATGACGCTCAAAATCTCCACGCACTGATGTCGGTAAGAACCGATCCATAAGTTCGGGACACCCCAAATGCCACATTTCTCCAACTGGTGCAACAGTGTCTCGTGGTGCACACAGTCAAAGGCTTTGGAAAGATCGAGAAATATACTAAGCACATGCTCTCGTCTATCCAAACCATCGACAACATTGTCCAAAAGGTTGTTCACAGCGTCAATTGTGGATCTGTTTTTTCTAAATCCAAATGGCTCTGGATTCAGAATTTCGAATTTTTCCAGAAAGCTTTCAAGTCTTTCGTAGAAAATGTTTTCAAAAACTTTACTGAAAACTGGAAGAATTGAGATTGGACGATAATTTCTTGTAAGACAAGGATCGTCCTTTTTGAAAATTGGGGTGATCTTGGCCGTCTTTAAAAGAGATGGAAAACTTCCAGTCTCTAATGAAAAATTGATCAATTTTGTTAGAGGACTCAAAATATGTTTGAAGCATCGTTTGAGTAGCCATACTGATATCACCATTGGCGTCACTGGTCTTTTTTTATTTCAGTCTCTATATGACACGTGCTACCTCCTCCTCACACACAGGAGCTAAAGCCATGGACGCAACAGGTCCCTCAGTCTCTCCTTCGTGAGACTGAGGATTCTTAAATGACGAATTCGTAAAAGCAACGGTTGAAAAGTATTTATTGAACTCGTTTTCCACTTTTAATTTATCTTCAACAATTTCATTATTAATTTGGATTGCAATAGATTTGGAACACTTGTTGGAACCTCCATCTCGAGAAAAGTTATTAATTATTTTCCAAGCCGTTTTGGAAACATTTTCACAGGTACCCAAGGCTCTATTGATGTCATAGGCGTATGCAGCTCTTTAGACCTTCTTATAGATTCTCCGATACCTTCTAAAAAACATTTTGAATTCATAATTTTGAGTATTGGTGAAGATTTTATAGGAGAATTGGAGCCTTTCTCGAGATTTAAGAATTCCTTTAGTTATCCATGAACCTTGCAGCTTTTTACTGTTTTTTGTTTTCCTGAACGAGCATGCGACATCCAGATAGTGACTAAAGGTGTCAATAAATGACTGATACATGTCATCGACATTTCCACACACGCTCAAAGACGCCCAGGACTCGGTTTTTAAACATCTATTCAGATGGCAAATGTTTTGGGAAGTAATTGCCCTAGTATTTTGAATTTTAGATTTTGATTTTCTAGTTTGCATCCATGAATCACGACTTCCTGCGCAAAGTGATCAGAGATCGCAGAACTCAATACAGAGACTGTTGTGTTAGGAATGTTGGTGATCAAATTGTCGATGGCAGTACGTGTCGTGGCTGTCACTCGTGTTGGCAAATTCACGAATTTAGAACTAGAATTTAGAAGATCGCGAAGCCGCTGGGTAAGGGTGTCGGTGTGATCCAAAACATTAATGTTGAAATCGCCAATTATTACAAACCTTGTTGATTTAAAGGAGAGACCACTCAGAAGGTGTTCCAAGCTCTGGAATAAAGAATCTCTAGAGCCATTGGGGGATCTATACAGCCCAATGATAGTTATTCTTGCGGAAGAGTTGGACAAGATTGTGATGCCTTCAGCTTCAAAATTCATGTCCGAACTGTTTGTCCTGAAATCTTCGAATTTTGAGGAATTTTTCATACAAATCGCCACACCGCCCCCTTCACAGCTGGCTCGACAAAAATATTTAGCCAATTCAAAACTTTGAATCTTAAAAAGATGTATTGAATCGGATTTGAAACCGTGTTCTGGGACTATAAACACATCAGGTTTACACTCTTCACACATGATCTCTAGCTCTTCAACCTTGTTGGTTGCAATTTGGGCGTTTTGTTGAATCACTTTAATTGTTTCAGTTGCCAATTTTAAATTTTGGATGTTTCTTAAATGTTGATTTTGAATTTTGTTGCGTTTTGGAGAAGGATTTGAAGTCATCCCTAGGTCGACTACACACATGTCTTACCAGAACAGTTTTTTGACATAGGAGAGCCTTCTTTTGGACAGTCTCTGTCATGTGGAGTTGACGCCTTAGCTGCCTCCGCATATGAGACAAGCTGGAGCTTTGGAGACCATTGAGAGACAGCAGCCGGCTCCCCGGGGGTGCAGCAGGTGGCGGCACAACGGCTGGAGAGACGGCGGTCACTAGGAGTGGCTTCTCGGGTTCCGGAGGGACAGGTCTCAGCAGAGCGAGGCTCTCCACAATCATTCCAGCCAGTATCCGCTTTCCCCGCATTGAGAGGTGCATACCGTGTCTTGTGAAATGCCTGCGACCGATCCTATTGAAGTTTAGGACCTTGATGTTGTGTCGGATTGCGAGCTCATCAATGTAGGCATTTACAAGCGCGGTCTCATCGTGAATGGAGTCTCACCCTTCCACCCTCCAGATCGTGTCGGTGTGGAAGGGTGACAAGAACGATGTCAGTGTTGATTGGTCTGGCCATGATGTAGGTCTCCAGGTGACTGTAAATATTGTTCTGTTTTCCCACCGCCAGGTCGTTTGTGCCAGCCATCAGCACCTCGCAGCGGGTTCCGGACTCAGTTGAAATCTGTCTCGAACCCACGACATCAAGCAGCCCGGCCCTAGGCAAGCACACACCGCCAACTGAGATCGTAGGGCCAGTTATGCTTCGTACAAGGCCCGCCATGTGACGGGCATGGCTGTTACCTCTAATAACAATATTTTTGAAGTGGGCATTTTGAGGATATTGCTGGTTTTTAGGGAACTTTGTTTTTTTTCTTTTTTGTTTGGGGAAAGCTATTTCCTTTAAGTTTACGTGCAGTCGGTGTTTTGAGATTAACCGAAGGAGTCTGGAATCTATTTTTTGTGGATACTGGAGATGGGTGTTTTTTATGTTTAACTTCGGTCCATGGCTGACCAGAGTTCAAACTCGCGCTCTCACACGTATTTTGCTGCTTCAAACACTGATTTTCAGCCTCAAGAACCTCTATTGTAGTTTTGAAGCATCAAAGAAGCTCAGTGTTTTCCGCACACAATTCACACACCGAAGATTGTTCCCGCAGGACACACTGCACACCATAGTCTACAGTGGCGGGCGCGGGGTCCCCTGGTGGGCTGGGGTTAGGCTCTCACTGAACGCCGCAGTCCACTGTCGCGGATGCGCGGGCGATCTGGTTGACGCGGGATTTGTTTACTGGGAAGACATGATCAGTGTACTCAAGTAAGCATGTATCCGACTCGATGGTATGGTCCAGCAGCTTCTGAAACTCGTTTTCCAAACGGTTGATCTCTTGTTTGAGTCTAGAGATCTCCACTGACGGGTCCTCAGGTGTTTTAAAAGTATAAATTGAAGTGGTGGACTGAGACAGGCCTACACCGGGTGTCGAGCAAACTGGTGGTGCAGGGAGAGGAGAAGTTGTTGTGGGTGTAGACAGAGTAGCGAGTGCAGGTGGAGTAGCGTGAGCAGGGGTTGTGGCGAGTGCAGGCGGTGTAGCGAGTGACGCGCCAGTCGCAGACACAGTTTTGGTCAGGGGTGATAAGAGCGAACGCATTGTCACAGGGTGTTCGCCACTGTGCTTCTGATTGCACGCAACCACTCTTGTCAAACTCGCATCAGTTTTAATTGACGCTCCACAGTTCTTCCCCAGACAGCGCCAAGACACCTTTCCATTTTTCAAAACTCGGTGTTGTCTATATTTGACATCGTCCAAAATGATGTAAGTTTACCAGTCTTTGATTTTTCAACAGTAAACGACATGTATATAACGATAAATAAATAAAGAAATAAATAAAATAGTTAAAATAAAATAAAAATGTCCCAATAGCGAGTTGCAAATGAATAAAATTAAATAAAAAGAAGTTAAAAAACACTTAGATTAAAACATTAAAATTATTTACAGAATTGTTAAAATATTAAACGAGGGATTTGTGTAATAAAAAGATAGTGCGGGTAATTGTATTAGTGACGTTATCAACTACGCCACTGAATGCGATAAGAGATTTAGATAACTAACTGGGCGTGAAATAAGAGCAGATGTTCGTTCAATATGTTTTTTGCAAAATAGGTGATCCTCTTTGTTGATGGCATTAAGGCAGCGAGTAGGGTGTATAATCTTATTTTTTTGCTCACCACAAATACAGCCCTGTTTTTGGATAGCCAGGTTTTGAGCTTCTTTATTTAAAAATACAGTATTGATAGTTCAATGCAATATTAAAGCGAAGTACAATGTTACATAAATTGAGGAGTGGATCGTATTGTATGCGTACTGCTTTTCTTTACAAAATTAATTTCCCCAAAAACTACTGGATCTTGCCCTATTACCTCCTATTTTTTTGTGTTTATAGAAATGTAAAAATTTAATTGAATTCAAATAAGATGGTACAAATATAACGGTTTTTATTTCTTACATTTCTAATTATATTTTCATTTTTTATGGGAAATAGACAAATTGGTTGTGGAATGCCAATAATAAGTGAAAAATGTAGACTTAACGACATGAGGAAAGTTATATTTGGTCCGCTATTTAAAATTTTTCATTTTTTAAATTATTAAAAACATAACATTTTTAAAATAAAATTTAAATTTATAAATATAAAAACAGATAGAAAACAGCTAATATCTTGATATAGGGTTACATTAGGGTACACATTGTAGTATGCACTGTAAAACTTAAGTGATAATTTATAGTATCGATCAGTAAGAAAACAGTAAAGGAAACAAACAAGCATCCATCATACATCAGATGAATATTTACAGCCATTTGAAGTGAGAAACGCACAATTTGCCACGGCTACTAAACGTGTAAACATGAAGTTCATCTGAGCGTAGCTCTTTTTGTTATACGCTGTTTCGCGTAGATATAACAATTTTTTTGATTTTTGAGAGACACAATGAAATTAATAACGACACTACAGATATTGTGCGTAGTGTTCCACAAAAAATAATAATATCTGCTAAAACTTTTAACAAAATGTTATTCTATTGTGCGCTAAGTTATTAATAAATTGGTATTAACTACATCTATATTAAAATTCTTTGACCCCCAAGAAAATATAATATTTTGTTTAATTAGTTTACAAATACCTTTCATAGCTACTATTTACGGATTGTTAGGCATGTTCTGAAGTCTCCTTCTAGTTTATTTTTTAAATCCATAAACTAAGATTAAATTCGGTGGCTTTTTTTCCGAATTCAATAAATTACCCTAAACGTTCTACGGTCCGAAGAGCTTTACAAAGTTGATACTAAACAAGTATTTTACTGTTACAGATTAGCTCCATAATTATTCTACAAATATAACTATAGTAAAATGCAAGATATTAAACACTAATAATATTTGATATTTTGTTTATTAAAACTCCATTCGTCATATAAATTCCATGATACAACTTTATTGAATAAATTTGTAGCAATTTCTAAAACACGCTAGAGAGCCTTCATCAACGTCGCATAAATTACCTACAGCTATAACATACAATTTTATTATTTAGAACAATGTGTAAAGGGATGAAATTAGTTATAAAAATAAACTAAAGTAATGGCATTGATATATCTGCAGTTTTATAACAAACGTTGTAATAAAAATAAAAACAATTTTCTTAGACCAACACAAAATATAGAGAACATTCTATCGTCTTAATTATCCACACATGCCATTGACTTCCTGTAAGTATATTCCTGTGGTGTTTTTTTATTTGGGTGATGTTAGAGAATATAAATTATTGCCTATAGTATATGGAAAATACAATTCTAGAAACTCGTACCTTATCTAAACAAACAAATTATTATTTATTGACTTCAAAGCCTAAGAAATGGTGGTATCAAAGTCATTTGTCTAATATTCCTTATAAAAAGGCTTATGTAAGCTTACACTTCTTAAAAAGCCAGATTTGTAAGCTAGACTACTTTGCTGTGTTAAGCCACTCAAGAGCGGCTGTTCTCAGAGTAAATATGTAAAGCCTTGCAGAGCTGAAAGCATGACAAACAGGATTCATTACAGGAATTGAGGGAGCGCAGTTACTGGTGGAATTATATGGTACAGTCTAAAATGTCAGTAACAATTTCATAAGTTAGCTTTGATTCGTTGTTATTTTAAAGTACATAATTTCATATTTGCAAGTGCTGTGTAAAGATTATATTTGATTAAATTAAAAAAATTCTACTATAAAAGTTGACAAATCTTTCCAATGAAATGCGTGAGTAATCAAATGTTATTTTTATACTTTAACTTGTGTTTCAAAGTGGAGTATATCAAATATAAGTTTCTATTTTACTATTGGTTTACTAATATATACCATAGTAATATTGATCATATAAGGCTTAAATTCTCGCTCATAATTTAAGGGATATATTTGCGTGACTTGGCTGAAATCAGAAATTGTTGCAGTGGTGGTTTTTCAATCATATTTTTGATACATTTCGTCATATTTCTCAAAATGCTATAAAGATCTTATCTTGGAACAGTAAAACAAAATAAAACATGTAGTGGAATATAGCTTATAAAAAGTCTCTTAGTTTAAAACAGTTTTAATTTTACTTCTGTAGTGCCTAACAGCAAAACTTTCAACATAATACCATTTCGAAACCAAATAGATAAAATCTTTAAACCATAAGAAGTGTCATAAATTGTATAGAAATTAGAAAGGATTTGAATTGCTTGAAAATGTTACTTCTTTTTACGTTTGGTCTTAATTGTGTACTTATTAAGGTAATACAGTTAAGATTTTGCACAAATATTAATAACTGCCATATTGTGTTTATTTTTTAAATGAGGGTGGATAAAGAACTGTATTGAGACTTGTTTAGTTACTATTTTTTGTATCCTTTTTTCACAATTTCCATGTGTTACCGTGTCAGACGAAAAAATGTACTAATGTTTAAAATTCTTAGTCTTTTGGAAAATAGAAACTTGTAATAATGTAAGAAATATGAAAAAGCATGACCCGAAATCGAAATAAGAGAAAGTTATCTCTTCATCTGAACCCTATCAAGTTTGTGGGATCTTCGATAGTTTGCCACTAGAGTACAACGTTGGAAATGAGGGCTTCTATATAGCATTAGCATAGTGAATGCGGCGAAAGAAACAGGTAGTCACCTCGCACGCACGCATCCCCACTTATGAGCGCAAACGTTTGGAACTATACAGGACCTGCCGTTTTTTGTCTCAGGTTATTAAGCAAAAATGGGGGATTTATGACTAATCAATAGTCTGTGACAAGTGTTACGTATTATAAGATGTTGTGTATAATTTTCTCGTCCCGATGTTTATATCCAATCTGTACCAATATCTTAAAATTACAAATAAAAAAAATTGGGTTGTATTGGAGAAGTGCTTTGAGATAAGTAAAAAGGCGAAAATGCGGCCTATCCTAATCCGTTGCGCCTATTTGTGAGTATGGAACTACCTGAGCAATCACCCTCTTTATTTGCTAAAACTATGAGTCAATATATACAGTGAAGGGAGGAATTGGAACCTTGTCTGAATTTCATAGTCCCACAGGTATTGGTTATGACTTAATTCCACTAAATGAACTTCAGCAATCATTTTATTGCTAACCCATTGACTTCTCTGTTTAACAACTGATTTTTCTGAGTGCCTTTAAAGAGATAATTACTTTGCCCATTTATGGTTCCGAAAATTGGTTTTGCTTATTTTAAACCGATTAAGAATATATATCCAGATGTAAACTTAAAAACACAACGTTGGTGAAGAACGGATCTGTATTCTTATTCTTGTATACTAGCAGGTTAGAATATACTAGAAACTAGGTTATAAAGCTTATTTATCAAGAATTAAACAGTATATGAGCTTATGTTATTGCGTGATAGAAGCCTTGTTGTTTTTGGACTTTAGTCTGAGAAAGAATGATTCGTTGAATCATGTTTGTTTCTATCTACCTATCACCAGTTTCTCTTAATACACAGTAGTAATGTCTTACACAATGTCAAGAAAGCCAGCCATTTTCAAGCTCCCTATGTGCACATACTTACAGTTTTATTCGCTAAAGTGACTATTATAACGGCGTTACAATAGTATTTCAAATGCATCAATAAACTCATAATTTTTGCAATATATATTAAAAGGTAGATAATGAAGTCTTGGAAATCTGGTTTACACTGAGTAAGAATGTGTTTGCATATTTTCAAAAATTTAATAAAAAGTTTTCATGCCCCTTTGACGAACTTCAGCTGTTAAGTGTCAACCGCTGGTTACTATCAGTTAAATTTGGATTCTGTTTTTTTAAATGTAATCATTTTATATTCAATTATAAATTATTTAAGTACACATTTCCAAATTTTTTCATTATAAAAGCTTTCTTCAGACCTTTAAAGAATATTTTAAAAAATTGGCAAATTGATTCAGCCGTTCTTGAAAATAGCACTATTTATACATTTTACTATATTTTAATGCAGTGGTGGTTATTTATCATAATTATAAATAAGTCAATTTATTATTTTTATTTTTTATTTCTTTCTGTTACCATAGCCAAATTTTATAACGTTTCTTTTACGTTACCGTTAATTTATGATTGTTGATTTTAAGTTGTGTTTAAAATTTTAATCATTTTTTTATTGTGATCACTTAAAGTTATCTTATTTGTTTTTATTATATTGCTACAAAAACAACAAGTTGTGTATATATCATAATTAAATTGTTTTACTATTACAAATCTTGTTTATTTTACAGTCAAATAATTATTGTATTCTTTATTGTAGTTTTGAACATAGCTTATTAATGTAGCCTTTAGTAGTTATCATTTTACGTTAATCTTTAGATTGTTCAGTATTTTAATTTGTATAGTATTTACTCATATATTGACGTGATTATGGTTATTTTGGATTATTATTATATATTTTAATTATTAGTTAAAATATTAACTATTTAGAACGGCGATTGTGAACTAATAATAATGACGCTCTTAATTTCATAAGGGCAAGAATGCTTTTTCCTTTTCATTCTCTCAGAATTGGTTTCAAATGCCTAATATTGCATAAATATATTTAGTTTAATACAAATTAAGATATATTGTACGGTTAAATCCTGTAAATTAGATGTTATGATGGAATAGACTATTTATAATGCAACTTAAATGTAAGATACAAATTCATTACCGACGAAAATTTACAAAATAAAACAGGAAAACTCTTGTTAACTACTCGAATATGTCTTTGTGAAGGTAATCTATAGCCGCATGGGCTACCGAGTAACAATAGAAGCAAGCGCAAACAACTAGCCGGCCTGAGTATCTCCAGCCTGAGGGTTTCCGCTCTGTCAGGCATGTCCTTGTACACCAACAATATACTCGTAGTACTTGGGTTATCCGGACTCCTTGTTCACTGTAGCGTCGTACACTTTTTCCTCGTTATTCATTTCTTAGACAATAATGATTTTTAGCTATTTAACTTACTATTTTTAAATATGCAGTTCTAACAGTTTGAAATATTCATTTAAATATTTAAACAATTCCAAGCAGACCTACTCATTTAAGTTAAATTAATTTGAAATGTATGAATTGAGGTGTTAATTTTAGCTCTATTTACAGCGTTTATTTCTGTATTAGTTTAGTTTTATGCCAATTATGGTAGTTTTTTAAAACTACACATCTTATTAATCACAAGATATTTTACATTGCTTAAGTTATTGTAGCTTTAAATTTTTTTATAATGTTGTAAATCAAATATATACCCAAAATGCAGTGCTTTACAAAATGTTTCACCTGTTACCAGGAAATTAGTTAAAAAGAATGGTTAACTTACCTCCAGAGTTACAGTTTGTGTTCACTATATCGTTAGTTAATTTCCGATAGTTAAATAATGTAAAATTTTAGTTTGCGTAAAATTTGTGCAGCAAATTTTAAAAACAGTGTGATATAATGCTACTTGTAATTATATAAAGTAGTCAATGGTTTATATTAAGGATCTAGACCACTATTCAAACCCTCAAAACCCAGTTATTTCAAATATGTAACACATTGAGGTTTGACCAGAACATTCTAACTTTATTTAATTATCAAAATCCACGTTAAACAATGAAAACTATATTCATTACATTGGTTGGCTACAATAACACTAATATTATTGCAAACTGTTGTAACCACGATAATCCTATATGTACCATTTCGGGTAAACTATTAATTGTGGAATATATAGAAATGATAAGTATTATTTTTGAAGGTTGTAAATTCGTATCTCTCATTAATCTGTTAGACGTTTATATATTACGCTCAGATAAATGTACCTTTGTGAGCTTTTATTTAATACTTAATGGCCCAGTTATACAGGGTGAGTCAGAAATATGGTAAAATATTTTAAGACGTGATTGTAGAGCTAAAAATAAGAAAAAAAATTTATATAAAGGTAGGTCCGGAAACGCTCCATTAGTGAGTAATGGCTGGCGAAAGATTTTTCTTTGTTTTGGTATGACATTATGTATGACTCTTAAAATATTTTACGTTTACCATATTTTATGTTTACCATATTTCTGACTCACCCTAAAGCAATTTATAAAAATACACAGCATAATTAACACTTAAAATGTAATTTCAGTCTTTGAATAGTCACTTGATTCTGAATAGAGTTAAGCCTGTGACCACACAGTGACATACACGTATCAATATTGATGACGTTGTCTTGTCCCCGCCAGCTGTAGCTTGTGACAGTTTTGTCCTTGTCCCCGCCTTTTTCTTAGATTGCCCATGTTATTGAGGGTATAGCGTGATGTGTTATGGTTTTTGTTGAATTGGTTGGCACAGTAAGGCTGAAGGTTTCACTACACGTTACTTGTAAAATTACAGTATATAGGAATGATAAAAGCGGTTTTAATGATTGGTACAAAGTGTTCCTGTTATGTATAGTTTATCCCTTATAGGGATAAATATCTGCAGCTGTTGATATATACAACACCATGTCAAAACCCGCTGCCTGATTACATTTCAACTGTTGAGAACGGTAATAGACAGATCGAGTACACTTATCTGCTAAAAGAGTACACTTATCTGCTAAAATAAAACTATCTTAATTCTTAATAATTTCTAAAATCTAAAAGAGTACCAATTCTTGCAAGAAATTTCGCACTATTAAAACCTTCCTACAATTCTACAATGTTTTATTGTGTTATTAAATTAATGAACTTCGTATTTTTTAAATTATTGTTTACAATGCCTACTGTTATGTATTATTAGGAGTTTGATAAAACTACTTGAATAAATCAATTAGCTGTCAAATATAAACATGTACTGAAGTACCTCAAAAGCGTGCTTAATTGATTTAATCACATTGCAAGCAACTAACTCATTATGCGTTGAAAATTTAACAGAGTTGGTTTGTAATTAAACGGTTTCTCTCACTCGTTAGAGACGATAATTATCTCACCTATAACAAAAATTCTCAAACAAAGGTAAATTACATACATGCATTTCATCATTATCTCCGCTTGCATACATTCTGTCTTTAGCATAAGTTGTGACATAGGGTATTCCAAAACAAATATCATCGATTAATATGGTAATATGTGTGACTACATACTTTTACAAACATTAATCACGTACATAATTATTACCTTAACTGCAATTCTTTAGTATTACCTATTCAAGAGGTTATCATATAGTCAATTCTTAAATCTTAATTCTTATTCCCTTACTAGTAGTTGTGATATTATGATTACAAAAATCATATGATATTATTATTAATCGATTATTGTACTGCACTGGTAGATGAAGAATAACCTGATCAGTTCATATTTAAAGCTGTACTTTTTGAAGACACTGGATATGAAATTTAATTAAAAACTGAATACAGTATTGCGTTGTTTTATATTTATACTAAAGTGAAAATAGCTAAACAATAAAACTCTATTAACCATTAGATTAAAATCTCCCGGTGATCATATCATCAGCTGTGATTGCAAAAAAGGTTCTCACAAGTAAGCCTGGAGTATTTATCTTCACATAAATTTGGGTTTATCTAAAACTAGCCGTTAACCACGGCTTCGCATACAAATTTTTAAAAGCGAAGTCCTTAGCCTACTTAGCAAAATCACTTATGACGTAATATGATGGAACCTTATATAAGTTTTCAACCGCAATTAGGCATACATCTCAGGCACATATCATTTAAGTTTTCACGGTTAAGAAAATCGGGAACTGACTTGTAAGGAAGAAAATAATTTGTAAGGAACTGACTCTTATACCATCTTTCGCATGTGTGCATTTCGTTTTCTTCCTGCCCTTAGTATATACTTAAGGTCTAAGCTATTTTAATTGCTATAGGTAATTATTGATTGTTATCCCGATGATTAAAATTTACATACATGCGTAGAACTGAGAAGCTTACTTCAGTCAGAAAATTTCTACTTAAGCAATTGAAATTTACTTACGTTGCCACAGTTGAATTTGTCTTGCTTCAATCAAGAAAATAAACATAATTAGGTCTCGGAAACCTAATCCCGTCAAAAAGCGTTGACTTCTGGTGCAATATATTTGCAGTGACATAGTTGAGTTTACTTTGTCCCGATGAAAAAATATACGTTACATACATAGGAATGAGAAGTCCATTACTGTCAAAAAGTATATAATTCCGTATTAAAAGGGAGATCCTAACTAAGTTCATATAAAATTAAAAAATAATCAGCTATAAGGATTTACGTTATAGAAGTGTTTTTGGGCTGTAGACTGGGAAGGAATTGCTCGCTGAGAAATGTTAATTCATTCCTCTGTTTTTCCTTAAGTCACTGTAAAAACTAAATATTACAACATAGCCAACTAGTTTCGAGTACATTAAGTGAAAACATTTACAACTTTGTTCATTAAGGTGGATGTTACAAAAGCGTTTAAATAGTGATTCCAACACATTAGTGTTTTTAATTCGTAACTGGCACAACCTTAATTATAATTTACATGCTATCTTTGTATTTGACGTCTTCATTACACTACTGATCAAGCACAAATTTACATTATTATACTGAAGCCTCTTTGACGAACTTCAGCAAAAAGTGGCTACAGCTGTTTGGTGTCAGTTAAGTTTGCATTATAAATTATAAATATTAGAACATTTTCCTAATCATAAAAATTTCAAGAAAATGTTACGATCTTTCCCCCTAGAATGGTAACGTGTAGTCTCTCAGACGACGCAAGCTATAAAAACCGGTCCAGGTGGCAGGTGCATGACGTGACCGACCCCCCAATACCAATACCTTCCCCCTGCCAGCCAAGGTCAATGCTGGTTAGGGTTTCATTTTGTTTCATTCACTTAGTTAATTTCAGTGAGACCATAGTAGTCTGGTAGACTACGCGTTACCGTTTATGTTACTTTTTTGTTCCTGAGTAAATATATGAAAAAAGCGAATGTTGTGTTAGTTTTTTGTGATAATTTTTATCGTGGATGGTCAACTAACCATGGCTGATCCACTGAACACTAGTTTTTGAAATGAGAGAAATACTATCTGAACTTGAACGAAGTGATTGTGATGAACAAGAAATTGATCATGATGAAAAGTTTTTTTTTATCATTTTGATCAACTCATTTGTAATTTATGTCCATCAGGCATTATCAAAAAAATTAAACCAATGACAAGAAGGGAATTTGCTAAAGAAATATGTGTTGAACTAACAACTCCGCACATTCAGGGAAGACAAAAACTGCCAAATTTATCAAGGAATCTCAAACGCAACATTGAAGATGTCGTTGGCCCATCAACATCTGAGGCTCAAAATGTTATTGAAGAAGCAGGAACAAGGAAGATTTGTGCAGTTTGCCCAGCGAAAAAATGGAGAATGACTCGATTCCAGTGCACAAAATTTTATAAGCATATTTGCTTAGAGCACCGAGGAATGCTGTGTGTAAAGTGTTCCAATAAAGACTGAAATCAACAAAAATCAGGAAACATGACCTCTAAGATGTAAATAATGTCATTTGTAAATAAATTTAATTTTAATTTAATTTTTATAAATTTGTATTAATTTTTTCCCTAAAGTAGTCTGAGAGACTACGCGTTACCATTTATGTGTGCCAAATAGGCGTTACCGTTCTAGGGTTAAGATAAACATTTCTCAGATCTTAACAAATAGTTTACAAAAAGAATTAACCAAATTGATCCAGCTGTTCTCAAGATTAGCAATTTAAAAAATTTGCAATTGATTTTTATTTATAAAATTTATATATATATATATATATATATATATATATATATATATATATATATAAAATATAATACATGAGAATTTGCTCCATATGTACATATACAAACAGCTAATTAATGAGATGATGGATATGAAACTGTATTTATATTGTTTTAACGACATCGTGGAAGAAGGGCTTGGCAATTTACTTCTTCATTTTGTCAAAATTTAGTCACGTACAATTGATTGGCCCACAGTATAAGAAAGAATGGTTCACTTATGACGGGTTCATTCCTTCCAGTTGAACCTACAATGGGTATAAGCAAAACCGATGTGTGACTTAAATCTGGGAATTCCTCGAGATATTTTGGGTCAAGGATGGATCTATAGGTTTAGTTTACCTTGGAGGATGACTATTGTAGTGTTTGAAAATCCCCTGGTTCCTGGCCTGTACATGAGGAGATGCTGCCCCTGCCCACTTTGGCAGCAACAGACTAGAACCGAGCTGAACTCTCTTTCCTACGATATGACATGACTGAGTTATCCTGCTATCCCTCCTCATTAGAAGGCAGCCCTACCCCTAACCTTAATCATCCTTAATATTCGTCACTCCGATAGCAGGCGCAAAGTTCCATTAAGGATAAAGTACATGAGAGGGTTCCCGGATTCTTTCTCTAAGTGAAAAAGGGATTGGTCGTACCGATGGTAGGCGTTTTAATGAAAAAGAGGCCTTCAATATAATTGAACACAATGACCTTCCAGTTACTTAAAATGTACTTTGACCGAATATCGGCCATACCAATCTTAGCGGTAAATGTTTGTGTAAATTAACGTTCAGGATGGTTCAAGTGGTAATATCTTCAATATTATGATTTTATATTACTGGAGGAAACAAAATTCACGACTGTAGCAGGTGATATATATTTTTTTAAAGCAACTGAATATTTTTTAGTGGGAATGAAACTTGAAATCTCGGGTTGTTCAGTGAATAGGATTTAAGCTATTCATTGCCTATATATACTGTACAATGGAATTACGATTAAATATATTTACAAAAGTTGACTCGTGAACATTACATTTAGGCTCTTGTGTTTAGTTTAAAGCTTGATTTTATACTCATTTAGATTAATGAAACACAAGTAATAAACTCAAAATTAGTTCACTTCCCTATAATGCGAAATGCGAAAGATGATTAACAGCCCGTCAAGAACATCCGGTCGTAATCGGATTCCTGTGGGTTGGCATAATTTTTAGGATCCTTATTTTGTTTTGAAACAATCGTATTTTGTGAATATATACTTCGGCTTAGAAGGCAATACATTATTATTAAAATAATTCTATTGCAGTACATAGTCATATTTACAAGATCCTAGCAACGGTGTAATGCGTGGAAATTGGAATTATTATTTTGTTTTTTCTTATCGGGTTTATGAAAAAATGCTCTCTAAGAATACATATTTGCAGTTTGACTCAGGAAGTACAATAATCAAACATTAGTATATTATCCTAGCTAATGCCTGGGGCTCAATCCACATAATCTAGAATATGAAGTCAATGGAAGAGCAAATTTACCCCAGGAATTTCCAGTCATACCATAACAAGTCCTTTTGTCTAGTTTACCAGTTTAGCTTTTATGTTATAAATCAAATGTACATTAATAAAACATGTCCGTCGTATAAATGTTCGGAATTAAACCGCGTTGAATCATTTCTAAAATAATGTATCTTGAGATATTTTGGCCTTTCTGTAGTAGCTTTCATCAGTCGACATTAAAATTAACGTATCCAGTAAAGCGCGTACCGTTACAAAGTTAAGTAGGTAGAGGTGGGGCTCTATTGTGAATATCAAGTAATTTAATTAGTCACACAATGTAAGGTGAGTGGAAAGATGCGGGACTGTATTATGATTGAAAAAGTAACGTGCAATAGAGCTCAACAACTCAAGTTACTTTCTAAATGCAATACTTCGATTTAAGGACAAAAGATAAACAATATGCAACAGTATAAAGAAAACGATTTCAACTTAAACCAGAATCAAATTATCAAAAAGCTAGCAACCCAATTATATAGAAGCTATATAACTTTCTGTAATTTGGTTACTAATCGCTCAGCCCCTGCTAGACTTGAATTAGCTCCACTCCCCTCCAAATTAGTTGGATGATATCAATTAATGGGAAATAGCTGTACACAGCGAGACCGAAATACTAATTTGTAACTAAAAAGCAGAATTTTGACGAGGTGTAAACAGACAAAGGTAGATTATGATTACGGCCGCCCACGGAAACCTAGGAACTTTGATTGAAAAATATGTCTTGTCATGTAACTGTATTGTCCAGTACCAATGTAAAGCAGTATTACTAAAGAGGTAAATACCATATTAGCACACTTTTATCCAGGTTTTAGCTATATTTCGAATTTCTTTGTCAAATTAGATTAAAAATCAATAAAGTATTTGGAATAAAGAGATAGAAATGAAAGTGCTTCAATAGAAACATTTGAACTAATATAAATGAGACTCATGCTATATTCATCCCATGTTAAGTCAGGAACCACAGTCAATATAAATTGTTAAAAAAGAACTTTTACCTTTCATTAGGTAACGTAAGGCTAAAATACTCAAATTTTTTATGAAAGTAAGTAATCTAAACTTGTATCTCCATTCCATGTGATCATAAGTTACTAGATACTGATGTATGATTATTTTTTTAAACACGGTTAACTCATAAGAAAAATTGTTAGGATTGCAGCTTTTTAACTAATATAACACATAACTCTCAGTAAACCTATCTTTACTATTTTAAATAGCGATGTAGGGGTTAATATCAAATTTAAACCTTCTTGGTCAACTCGTCCAACATTTATAATGCGTACAGAAAGACATAAATTGCGTTTCTCACCAGAAACTGGTGGGAGCATCATCACTAAACGGTCACAAATACATTTTCAAAGACTAATAATATCTAGTAGTATAAATTTATTGTAAATACATTATTGTAAAGTGAAAATATAAAACGCAGGTTTTACCACGAAGGGAATTATCTAGGCCTTCATTTACTTATCTAGAATTAGTACAGCCTTGATGTTTTTGTCTGGCTATGAAATACCACATGAAAATAAATCCAGACCTAAATGCAAGTCACATATCACAAAGCCAGAACCATCAAGTCCGGACTGCGTGGCTTGGCCACCATTGCCACATAAACTTTTCTTATTGTACTTTATACTTTATGGTGGCGTTAACTTTTGTAATGCAGTCTCCCTGGCCTTAGGATGGTGACGGTCTTATTGCTGCAGTTTATTGTACAACCACTCGAATTGATGTTTTAATAGAATTCGTCAAACAACCATTTGAATTTGTTTAGGTGATTACAAATATATAAAATATGTAAATAAGTTTGAACACTTTGAGTGGTTTATGGAATTTTACCACAATAACACATTTTTATGTAATAAAAATAGCAATAACTTAATTTTTTACTCTTATATTTTTGTACACTCTATGTATTTATTCAGATATGCGGGGTAGTTTTTAAGTAGGTTCCTACTGAATTTATCAATTTTTAATAAAATTATTAACTGAAATATGATAAATTTCGAAGTATCATACACTTTATTTACAAGGTATTCAAAATACTTGAGGTCCTTGTGGTTATATTTATAACTGGTGAGAAAATACTGATAGGTTGTTATTTTTGTATTTTAAAACAATACTACAACTATCAAAGATGTAATAGTTTTTAACATATTTTAGGAAATTAGATAATAATATCCTTAATGCAACTTAAAGTATAATATTGATAAAGTATAAATCTTTAAATAATAGTACAATCGCATAACTAATTTCTTATTATAGTCTACAAGTTACCTCTTAATTCCTCAATTTGCAAATATTCAATTGTTGGAATAAATAACTGTCTATTCACATTTTAAACATGGACTTTGTTTCTGCTGTGTCTTGTGAGAAAACCTGGTGGTTGTTATGTAGTTTTAATTTAACGTCAGAGTCAGTTATTAAATATTATTCGAAGGAAAACCGTAAAAATGAGGCTGACCAAGAGGATCTGTCACAAAGAATCGGTCCCGGGCTGCAACGCTTCTAGAGAACTTATGGAAATTAGTTCAAAACTGTACGAATAGGTAATTATAGTAAGTAGACATGTAGCTTGTTTCAGACAAAGATGATACCATCAATTTTGGTCAGACCTCTTAAAATAACATTTTGATAACATTATTATATATTAAATGTTTTCATTTTAGAAAATTAGGCTCCAAAATAACAATACAATTAAGTTATTAAGCGTTGTATAAGAGATATTTTAAGTATCAACCGTAATAAAAGTTATAGCTATGTAAAGCAATTGTAATGTTTTCGAAAGTATACTAAATTGAGAGGTATATTATCAAGCAACATCCTAATACTAAGAAAATTATAAATGCGAAAATGCCTTTGTTTGTTTGTTTTGTTTTCTCGTAAAAAATATTCAACCGATTGTCCTGAAATACTACATGAACTGAACATTCCTAGGTACCTAACATTAGCATAGGACTATTCTTATGTAGTAACTGCTTACAGCTAATCTTTAAAAATTATTATGCGAAACTACACGGAAACTAAAAGTTTAGACTAATACACAGTAAACTTAATAAAATATGTGCAATGGAGTTACAAAACCCAATAATAAAACATTGGTAAAATCTGTTAATACTTCACTGAGTTACTATCAAAATATACAAATACAAACATGAGTGTTATTTTTCTTTACTCTAATAAGTGGGACACTAAAACATGTGAAATTAAAATTCTAAATAAAAGCAGTTTTTTCAAAGCTATGTTGGCAAAAATATAATTAGAACTTATAATACATTAATATGGTATTAAACATAATAGCTTATAGTTCATACGGACGGAAAGGTTCAGATAGACGTAATTAATATCTGTCTGTAATAGTTTAATACCTGAGATATCTCGTCAGCTGTGAGTGAGAGAGGAAGGGTTTCACCACAATCCAGCTGTGTTAATTTTCCAACACACACTGTTGCGTCGGTTTCTTGCTGTGTGATGGTACTGTTTATATTTAGTCAGTGGAATTAATTTAATCTCTCTGTTTATATTAAGGTTTTCATCTCTATTATCTCATAATGGGTATTCTATACATTATTATTATTATTTATTATTTTAAATCATTATAAGAATATTATCTTTTAT
Source organism: Homalodisca vitripennis (assembly GCF_021130785.1). Taxonomy (NCBI): domain Eukaryota; kingdom Metazoa; phylum Arthropoda; class Insecta; order Hemiptera; family Cicadellidae; genus Homalodisca; species Homalodisca vitripennis. The sequence continues at coordinate 120,237,605 of NC_060208.1, forward strand.
TTTGAAAATAATAAGTAACATAATGATTTTACTTAAAAATATTATGAAACAATTAATTTGTTAATAAAAATTACAATGGTCAGACAGTAGAAAGAAGAATGATCGCGGAGTATTGCACGTATTCTTACTTTTTCCGTATATGCAGTTAAATTAAAATTATAAAATAATATCTTGAAATAGAATTTTAAATAGATTGGAGTTTCTTAAATGAGAAATCTGATATCTTCAAATAAATAAAATATATAGTGTATTGTATTTTTTACCAAAATCTTAAAACGGTTTATAAATTTTGTTTTTTATAATATTATTCAGTCACTCAATACGATTAAAAAAAATCATCTCGTTCTCTAAAATATTTCAATTATTTGAAAATAAAACTTAACACACACAAAATACTCTTGACATGATTTGTTCAAAATAAGTAGGTAGTTATTTAAGTATAAAATTAGATTTAATATTACAAATTGAACTATAAGTACTTATGCTCTGATACTAATTATTTCATGTTTCAATTGAGAAATGTGAAATATATAAACACAATTTCATGAAGCGTCTGTATACTGACATTTCACTCACGACAACACACTTTAACTGAATTGAAAACAACATGTCTTCGTATTATGTGTTAAGTACGATTATACCAAATAATTAAGGAGATTTATTTTGAGTTTTTCCACGTTATTCAAATTAGTTTTTACGTTTAAAAATGTGTTTTACGTTAATGTACTATCTGTACCAAACGTACAGATATTATAACGTATGCGTATGTATAACGATTGAGCCACAAAAAGTACTTGTTCCGCCAGGACTCGATGTATGGAATCATCCTCATGAAATTGAATGTACCACTATACAGGAATTTTTAAGAAGGAAGACTTTCGAATTTTTTATGATTATCATAAAACTTAATCTCTGTGGTATGGGTTATAAATTAAGTAATTTTCGAATGTATGTTTTCAATCTTGGTGATTGTTCAACTTTTATATGACTCCAAAAATCCATAAGGACAACTGTTTGAAACGAGAGGTAATTCATAGTAAGAATAAGATTTATTTGTTTTGTATACATGTATATAAAAACTAATATCGTCTGAAAATGTATAGTTTTGTATAATTGTCCAGTAATTACTTACCTAGAAAGTCTCAACATATGTGTTAAATAAATTATTACGCGTACTTTAACCAAATATGCGCTATATACTTTCGTCATTGCATGAATTTGGAGGAAATACAGAAAATTCAAATAGTAAAGCTTTAAAATAACATCTTATTATTACATTTAGATTGTTCTGGAAAATATATTTCAAATATAAACCACTTCAAAATATTTTCCATTTTTTCGTATTTATTCATTACGATTATTATCATTATCATTAAACCTTCCAGCAAAAAATCGAGTTAATCTAATATAAAATTGGTTAAGATACGGCTAAAAGTATGAGCGTGTGCACTCGGTTTTGGTTGCTAAAATATTTCAATTTCAATAATATTCGCATAGTTGAATATAATTTCCTTTAATATTAAAAAAAAAACAGTATAACAGCTTTTTCGTCAACTATACGACGAATTAATGGTATTTAAAGTACAGTATGTGACCAATATTTTTACGAGGTCCAAATAATAACGATTGAAAATTAGTTTTAAGTTGACATGTTGAAAAATGTACATGTACATTAATGATAGAAAGAAACGGCATTCCTTAAATTAAAAACACTTTAACATAGTTGTAGGTTTAAACACACAAAAAAGGGTTTCATGAGACTCTTTTTTTGTGTTTTTTATAAACATCTTTTACGATGTATACTGAACAAATTTCATATCCGTGACTTCATCCACTTACCTTTAACCCTGATTATAAGGAGACTCAAAAGTATTATTTTAATACTTGTATTTCTCGTTGTATGATGAAACAATATTTTATATATGTTTTGTGTATTCATAAAATGTATATTGAAGAACAATTACTTGTAAATTTGTAAAGAATATAAAAAATATTACAGCCGACACATTTATTCAAACTTCGTATTTCTTGATTTGCTAACTATTTAATAACAGAAATGTAAATATTGTAATTTTTTATTTTATTTATTTATTTATATATGACTTCTATTTGGAAGGGTTTGTAGAATTGGCCTCTATGTATTGCATATTAAGGCTGTTATTTGTAATAGAAAATTCGTTCTCCATGTTAATTAGAAGAGAAGGACCTTTCCAAATCAGCAATTTAGTTTGATTCCTGTTGCTCACCTGCCAAAAATGATTAAGAGCCTGCCAAGTACATCCGGATTATTGGCGATTGGTTTTTGTTTGGAAGATCATTAATTCGTCTTGAGATGAAGGTCAATGTACTTACAGAAACAGCTATTTGGGGAATATTCAATAGTAAAAGGGTAAGGGGTACTTTGAAATTAATGTTTACGACTGATAAATCAATGGTCTTAAACTAAATTTTATACAAAAATATCAGTGTTGTATTTATGTCAGTTGTAGTGATATCTAAAAAATTAACAGTAACTACACCAACTGCCTTTTTCAGAATTGTAATAGCTCTTACAATTTTAGGTTTAGCGCAACCTCCCTAGTATTATATTACATTTACGGCAAGCAGGGATGGATAAGACATAAAAGCCATTCTTACATTTTCATGAAGGTAACCATGCTAGGTTTAACAGTACATACGTTCCCGACTTCACTCTATTTTCTCATTTATATATGCCAGTCTTCGGTGAAGACAAATTTCTCGGAACGTCTTAGCTCATTCACGCAAATAAAAAAGAACATTATAAAGAAAGTTCCCTTTTGTTTGTTTTTGTCGTTATTAGTTTTTATATGCATTAGGATTAAATTAAAAAGTGAAATTTCAAAACTTTAATAAAATATTGCTGCAATTAAAATACCAAATAGTGAATAATTGTTGGTAAAATGATACCAATAGTCCTGTAACTGATAATTCAGTGTCAAAGTAACTAAATAAATACAGTATTTACTTAACTTGAAGGCAATTAGATTTGCTTATTGAATGAAAACACCTTCATAGTTTTAATGTGCTGCAGATGTTAAATATCACTTGTATAAAATAAAAAGAAGTCAAAAGCCAAATGGAAGTCACATAATATAATTCTAGAGATATCAAGTCCGCACGGCGTGGCTTCTGCAACAGTAATTCTGTAGAAGTACAAATATCGATAACAGAACGTTGTTTATTATTACAGTGATTTCTGGATAGTTTCTATGTTTCATGTCAAGGGAAAACAAATAATCGAGTTTATGTCAACATATTTAAACAGGCTGAAGTTATTTGCAATAAAAAATTTTGAATTATTTTTAAATAGTACATTTACATCACGTATCTGTAGGGCTGATGCGTTTAATTATCTACGAGTGTTATGGAATTTCCAATACAGTTTATGTCCTAATAAACATACAAACACTAACAGAGAAAATGGTGTAATATTCTGTTCTAAATATAATGCTTTTGTAACGTTAACATTTTGCTTAAAATAACATGTTTACCATAAACATATCGGGAATTTAAGTAAAAAATTGTTTTAATGGCATTATTTACAATGCTGAAGGTGATAGAATCGGAGCAGACTAAGTCGGGTTCCAGGTCAAAGGGAAAAGTGGTACACATCTCTCATACAATGGCAGCATACTCTGTAGGCCTACTAAACAACGCAGTAACAAAGGGACACGAAATGGCCTGTAATCGGATAAAATGTACTCCTTTTTACTATAATTGCTTCCATCGGAGTTCTTAGTGTGTTTTAAGTACTATATATGAATTTTATAAAGAGAAAGTAGTTTATATAAAAATTTAAACTTCCTTTATAGCCTCTATACTATATGAATAAACGATGAAATAATAACAGTTCAAATAAATAAATAAATAGGCTTTCCATAAAATGAGGACCAGATGCTAATTTTACATATCACCAGGACCTTATTAAACGAATCTTTAAGTTCATTGTATTATTACTATCTTATCTTCTACTGTCTCAACTATCTCGGTCATCTTTTCTTTCCGCAGAAAACTGCTGGTCGCGCATATGCGAGTCAACTGTCCTCAAATGGTACGATATTACCTCTTTGTGACCTGTGTGGTCGTCTTATAATTCGTTAGATCATAGTTTATGCCGTATTATAATAATGCATGCAGTAATTGATTTCCTATTTCAATTTCATGTTGGTGATGAAAATGAAATGAAATGAAAATTCCTTTATTTCAACAGGCAAAGTTAGGGCCTCATGGCCCTTTCTTACACTTAACCTGTCTGATCAATAATTATTCACAAATATTAACCAAATTAATACTAACACTAATCTACCTTACTAAATACATTAAATTAAACAAAACACTAAAAATTATAAATATGATACTTCTAAATATAAATAAATAAAAATATAATTATACAATCATAACACAAAATAATATTACAACTTCCATTTTTAATATGAACCAAAAACTATAATTAATACCTAATAACAATAATTTATAAATATATAATAAGAATATTTTTGAAATAAATAATATATATGCAGCTTTGACTCACTCACACTCCTCACACACAATGCCAGCACCACACACCCACAGACCCCTAGGACGGACCCGCCCCGACCAACCGTTCATGGTACAAACGTCTCAGTGCCGCCACAAACCGCCGATCCCCCTCAATGGAAGTGATTTCTGGGGGGAGGGAGTTCCACAGACGACAACCCATCACTTGAAAAGATCTATCAAATACTACAGTCCTGTGTTGGGGCATTCCTGTGATCTAGAGCTTTTGGATTTTGTATTCTTAATATTAAAAATGTTATGCGCCACAGTTCAATAAACTTTTTAGAATCCTTACATAGAATAACCGGGTAAAACATGTACACTGTAACAGTGGATTATATAATATCTGTAACAAAGCCACACAGGATTGAGGGAAAAGGATTTATATTCAACGTCACTGAACACATCAATGCTTCCACGACGGTTAAATACACGTCAATCTCACGCTGTGGCATCAATATTGCTCTGGTAAATTAAATTGGAAAGTAATATTGAGGAATCAGTAGGAAATTGCTGTAACATTGATTCTATCATTTTCCCATAACAAGTAGATAATTTTCAGTAGTGTTATGGGGATCATAAATACCTATTACATTTCAAACTAAAAGAGTACGTTTATAATATAAAAAGTATTTTGTTAAACGTTTTTATGAAATACGTTTCTACATGTTCTAGAAGAGATTAAAACGTTAGTTAAAACTGTCGCAATTATTGAAGAAACTACATATTTAATTGGCTTTTAAAGTCATGATTTCAATTCTAACATATAATATAAGTGTTTAAGATAAATATAATAAATAAATCAATTTTGTTTGTAATTGACGATTTTTTGAAAGTAAATTTAAGTCAAATAACCATAAGAAAACTCAATATGTATAGGTCTATTGATTTGAAATCAGAAAATTTTTTTTAGAATGTGCTGTTTTAAAAATACAACTTGTTTAACTGTGTAATGTGAAACAAAGGGCAAAATGGAAACAACAATTAAAACTATTTTTTTCAGACAACGAGACATTATTTCTAAAAACGTGAAGGATCAGTTTTAGATTAAAACTCAAATTTTTTCTATCAGAATAGAATTTAAAGTTAAAACAGATTAATCATATTGTACATTATAGGTATTAAAAATAAACCGGTTACTATTAAATTTGAAAAGATTTTTAAATGTTTTAGATATTAGTTTTCATATTAGTCATAATACTATTAAATACTGTAGATTTAGAAGAAAAATTTTCAAGCATGACTCAAATGCTGTCATGCTATTTTGAGGGAGATTAGAAATGCATTAAAAGCTTAATGACATGAATAAGGGAATACAATTCTACCTTAAATGGTATACGCAACCATGATAAAAGTTATGACACATTTGCTATGATTTCATAAAAGTGTAGTAATTGATACTATGAGAAACTAAACGACCTTTATTCTCATTCTCGAACTTCACTGTTATTACGGAACTATAAACTCATGTATTTAAGGTCAACGTCGTGTAATTGTGAACATGTTACATTGTTTGCAAACACTAATACACTTTTCGAACTGAATATTAAAAAATATTAAACATTATTCAGGGAGCTAAAATTCATGAAACTAAATCCTATACTTGGGAGTATGAACGACGTTTCTCTTGAAATTATCGTGTCAGTGAACAGGGAAAATTGACCATTTCCAGTCTGTCAAACTCACATTTTCCGCAGTATCTGAAAGAACAGGATACATATATGATATTCGAAAAAAATATGTCAGGTTATTCGGGGCTTATAGACGGGTGTTTGTTTAAAACGTTCCGTTGGATTATTATTATTTATTTATAATAATGAATAAGAGATTATTTCTATGTCATGAAACACAGCAAAAGGATAAGTTCGGATATAAAAAAAGAAAACTAATCTGAAAACTACTTTGAAATATATTCAACCTTACTTTAATCACAAGTAAATCTTTAATAAATTCAGATTAATACATATATAAATAATTGAAAATAAGTTCCAACACACAGCTGTAACAGAATAAAGTATACATTATTTTTAATCCATATTTACTACAATAAATCCTCATAAATGTTTCCATAAGGATTTTGTAGTCTATAAACTATAATCTTATTTGATTCTTGATTGAATCTCATCTGATTTACATTCAATCGTGCTGAAAATATTGAAAAGCCAGCTATTTATAAATATAAATTATAAGTGCATATATTTCTTTCAGAATATTAACAAAGAACTTATATAGCATTCTTATGAAATTTGTGCAAAACCTTTAACTAGGCTAATCCCTAATTTAGAATAAAAAATATATTTTTAAATATATATGTGTTCGAACAACCCCTACTATTTACATTTTTACGATACATAATAAGGTTTAGATGAGGATTGTTCAAAGTTTTAGAATCATACAAGTGAAACTTTATATTTAAATATATTTACAAACATAGTTTTGGATTCATTGTAACTATATCAAGAATTACCTAGCAGGAATCACTTCTGGCTGGTTTATACCTTCCAGTTGAAACTTCCACTGGGCAAAGTAAAAACCGATTTGTTACTACAATCTGGACAACCTTATGGATATTCAGGAGAGGCACATCACTAACCGCAAATATCGATATTTTGGGGTGCAGGAGTAATTTGATAGGTCTAGTCTGCTGCAGGAGATAACTGTTTGAGTCGTTCCCTAAGTATCAGAGTTTCTTGGTAGCCCCAACAAAGGTGTGCCACCCCCTGCTTGCTTTGACTGGAGAGACTGGTTCAGAGCTGGCCTCCCCTTCTTCCTGCTTTGAGATTAATGCCCTAACTCTTCTTCATGGATCTCCAAAAGAGGCGTCCCATACCCCCTAACCTATCCATCCTGTATATCCTGTCACTCCGGAAGCAGATCTAAGGTTTTTATAGGACCATATACATTTCTTTACAAAGAAATTTATATGTTTACAATGATTATTGTCTTTTAAGTCTTTAAGGTCACGGTATTTCTATATGTTTGAAGTGCATACGATTATACTGCTATTCCAAAATTGAAAGGTAATATACAATTAGTGTTGTGACATCTAAAAATATTAACTAATAATAAATGTTCATTTTAAAACGTTGATATAATGGACTATGTAAATCAACCTTTCCCCGAACGAGCCGAAAGGGGTATATATAAATTAAAAATGTGCATTATACAAAAAAGTGCTAACCTTAATTGCCTACAGAAAAATAAAATTTTCCGACAATTTCTTCCAAGTAACACTAACTTTTCAGAAAATGAAGGATTTTATAAATGAAAAGGTTTAGTTGAAAAGTTTCGTAGAATTTATATGATTTTACTCTTATCTGTGAACTTCCTTATTATAGCTCATGTTTTAAAGTAAAGTTTCAACAATAAAGGAGTCGCAAGTGCCAACGTGATAACACTGACCTAGTTTGGAAGACTAGTTTTAGCTGTCGTAGCATATTCTCCTTGATGTGTACTTATAATCTCATTACTATGGAAAAAGTTGTATTACTTTATTACTACACTTACAGCGCATCAGAACCTTTTGCTTATACCTAGCAAGATGAGAACTTATACTTGTTCAGTGCAAATATTATATTGCTCCCCAAATGCAGCTTTAAAAATGAATAAAAATAATAATCAGTACGAGAAGAATATTATTGGAATTTATTTTAAAATAATAACTTATGTGATTGTTAAAACACGAGTTAGGTATATTACTCATAATATTTGCAACTTTGTATGTACGTGAATAAAATGTCACGTTATTCGTTATTTATTCAGGAAAAACAATATTTATTAACAGCATTACTTGCTACATCTATAATTTGTCAGTCCAAAGTGTCATATTAATATAATAGTGAATGAACCGTTTTAATTGGAACACATTTTGTGCTTTAAAAGTGAAAAATGTTTCCAATTTGTTTACAAAAATATAAATTTTGTTCTGTTTCACTCACTCTGTCATAAAGGTGCGTTATCCATCACCCTGCTTATAAGAAGAGGTTGTTTAAAACAACTCTAAATGTAGTGATAGTGCATCAGGCTAAGAAGCAAGCGGCCTTCAATAGAAGCGTAATCAACACCACACTTGCATACCAAGATACCTGCAAACAGTTTTAACCTATAATTAGAGTCACTGTCTGCATCGTATTCTAAACCACTACTCACAGGCCCTGAAAATAGGCCTTCAAAGGAATACAAACCACCACCTGCACCATAATGACCAATAAATGGAAGAGCTCCCTCTTTCTACAGCATCTCCACCTCAATGTATCTTAGACCTTGGAAGATCCAGCAGAGACGTGATTAGTATATTTTCTTACTCGAAACGTTTGAAGAAATTAATATGACACCCTTATAAAACTAAAACATACAAATAAATAATAACAAATAAATTATGAATTAGTAAAAGTAATAATATCTTAGTTTTAATAGTAAATATACACCAGTTAATGTACAGTTAATATCTTTCACAACACTTAGTGCAAAAACATCACGCCTTTAGACAGAATCGGTCCCTTGACTCTTAGTCCCGACGTATCTATTACAGTTACGACGCTCTAACCGAATATGGCACGGAGCCACGAGTCTCGGGAGATGACAGATCGTATATTAGCCGCGACACAAGCGACACGTGTTGTGTAGATCCTGTGTGGCGTGCAGGTCTAGACTACTGCTGTTAGTCACGAGGATATGTCCACCTACCAACACATACACCATACTACTCACACTGATTACGCTACAGAAACTTGACTTAGTTGCACTAAATGCTGGCCAGACAAAGTCTGTTAGTTTTTAAACGACTTAGTATCGTGTGCAGAATATGACTGAAATAATTTGGAGATAATCGGAGACGTGAAACGTCCTCGTGTGTCTTGGACACCTCAGGCGTACCAACTCTAAAATCAATAACTTAAACAGTCTCATCCGTGTAATTTAAATAAAATAATAATGACGCCTTTAAAAATATCCTCAAACGAGTTCTAAAGTCTCTACCATAATGCGTTTGTTTTCTTTTCATAAATATTGTATTCAGCATGAACATAAAGTAACAAAAAATAAAAAATGTAAAAGATAATAAGCCCTATTAGAAGATAATATTATTTTAAGGCAAAAATAAACAAAAATAACACCACAAGAATTATACCGATAGCAGTTACACTTATTTGAAGAAGATAACTGTACAAGACTGGAACTAACATCAAGTATAAAAGCTCATTGTGAAAAATAAATAAATTTTGCTTTGCAAATCAATTGCAAATATCAATTATATTCTTTTGCCTTGTTTGTATAGTCGTTACTTCCTCTTATGCAGCATTTTGAATGGTATATAATTAGTTTTTCCAAGATAATTTTTAAATAAGTTACTGTGTCGTATTGTGCAACAATATATTTCTCCCCTTCTCTTGTTGCTACAAACTGCTGGATTTCCTTACAAGGGCACCCCTGAGGCAAAATATAGGATTAAAGCCATTTGTCTTTCACAACACTTTATGTTTATGACAATGGTTCAAGCAGTCCTGTTGTAAGGATTTTTTTCAGATATACGCATTTAAAATTCATGTATTTTAAATGTGCAATTTATTTTTGTTTAATCGTGGTGTATGTTTTGTTCATAAAGAAAAAAAAATTAAACGCTCTGTTTTAATAAAACTATTTCTCGTGAAAAATTAGTTTTATTTAAACTTTGCATGATAACATTACTATGTGATATTCAGAGACAAATAACACAGAGTTGCGTACATGCATATATGATATTTTTTAATAAATTTTCTTTTTTGAATATTGTAAGGAAGTAATTAACTGATTAGTTTGTCGGCTATAAAGAACTAATATCAGTAATAGATATGTTTTATACGGATGATTAAAATGATATTGTATTAATTACTTGACGGTCTTAAAAACTAATTTAGGCATAATACGATAGTTAAACATACTAAAAATAACAATAACTTCATTAGATATCCATTACATTTGAAATTACATACAGAATGCTGCTAAAATATTGGAAACCATTTAAATAGAAACATATTTAATAAGTTCAGTATTCAATATAAGTAGAAATAAATTTCTAACAAATTGTATCTCGAGAGTAATATAAAAAGTTGAATGTTTCTAAAATCTAAAGAATTAGCAAGTTGTAAGGTATAGTACATAATTTTAAACTGTTTATAATAATAAACATTTGAAAAGAAATAATTGATGGATTTTTTTGTTTTTGTGACTTAAAGAATCAGCATAGTTAAATATTTTTCACTTAAAAATATTTAACATTGAAACATTGGTACGATACTAGTTTGATAACACTTATACATGAGGAGAAAGTATCCTTATACAAATACAATTTTATTTATACCAAAATGTTGTATTTATTTCTTTGATTAAAAATGAGATCCATCATAAGGTGTGTAAATAATCACATCGATCGATATGATAAATGATTTTATTTTCCTATAAACTTACAAAATTGAATTAACTTAACAATGACAGGAAAAATACACTGACCTCTTTTACAAGTAGTGAGGTCAGCGAGAGAAAAAAAATAAAAATCTAAAATATATAAAACAATTAATATCCTATTTACAGGTTTAAAACAAAATTAATTTCTATGTCTAGCTTCTTAAAACATATCTAAAAATATGAGCTTCTGCAGCGTCCACAACCATTCTTCGAACTTAAATCAATTATTATATTTTACTAATAGTTAATTATTTACACTAATTTTTCTTGATATCTAATTAAAATATATTAAATTATACAGTTATTAACATGTCAAAAGTTTACTGATATAGTTATGATAGTATTCGAAATAAACAACTTAATTCTGGTTTTCTAAAAAGCCACTTTTTTACTTGTGCACAGAATGCCTTAAAGTTTTCTATCTGCTTAATGTGCAAAGGCAACTGATTAAATATTTTTGGACCAGCGTAGGAAAAAGATTGTGTGAATTGTGATTTATAATAACATAACACACAATATTAATGTGTGTTGTGTTATTATTAATGTATATTAATAATAACATTTACGTATGGTGAACTTTGAAAACATTCCCGGTAAAATTTTGGGCGTAAAATACTTTGTAGAGTAGTAAAATATTGATACCTGAAAATCTTCTACATATCAAATAAATCAACATGCAGACTAGTTGCATTAAACAATACAATGGACCTTACAGTTGAACAGATTGGTTGAGAATATAAATGTAATAGCTAACATTTCCCTGTACACGTATATTGTACTCATAGTTTTACATAGGAATTACATTCACAACTAGTTTCAAAACATTACTCATTCTACGATTTTCTCATTCGCCTTTTGTGTAACGGTTACATTGTATTGCGATACATACGGTAGGAAAAGTTTCATTTCAGGTCATGAAAAATTCAGCATTTATTATTCCACCGCAACACGTGGGTTACAACATTTAATACAGTTGTTTTGAGACACAGCGATAAATGCCTGAGTGATCAAATATGTTTAAGAAATAGATATTTCTACTTAAATAGTATTTGTTACTGCAAAACATTTTTTTCAATGCAATTCATACTTAAATTGTACACCTGATGTGTATACCTTGAATCGCCAACTATATCTCGCTATATGTGCTTCCTAGAGTACGTCTGGCCAGTTTAATGTACCCCCACTGACCAGTATAAGATGTATCCGGTGCATTTGTAGCGTTTGCGTTGTTTGAGAAAGTATTTACATAAAAAGGCTTACATAATCTTCTTTGGTGAAATGGTGTCTGATTACGGCCAATAAACTCTATTTCCGGTGAAAAGCATTTTGGTTCCGTATAGCGTTTGCATTGTTTCCCTGACCAAGAAAATATATACATGCAATGGCTTGTAGGTCTTTTTTCAGGGAAGAGGCGTCTATTACCAGCTTCTTCCGGTAAAAAAAAAAAACATTTGTCCTGTAACATAGTTTGAATTGTTGCCCTGATTAAGAAAATATAAACATATAAAGATCTGAAAAGTCCTTTTCCGTCAAAAGCAACTGTTTCAGCCATTGCATTTTACATGTGATGTAAGATATTTCTAGTGCCGGTAGTCTTTTAATACACATGAGCGTCCAATTTTACTTTTCAACGACAACGGAAAAGTGTAAAACATATATACTTGGTTATTATAGTGTTGCAACCCTATTTTAACCCTATGGGTGATTAATCCTAATTAAAAATCTCTTGATTTTATTTAGAGAACATAAGAAAAGTTTGTGTCAAATTTATCGTTGTAGTTCATGAAGGTGTGCAAGAACTAAGTATGTTCTTCTAGGGGATAAAACCCCATTTCAATCTCTATGGGTGGTCTTTATGATTTCAAAAGCCTAATATTATATGATATGATGTTATATCAGTGGCAATTTTCGACTTTCTGAGACATCGGGAAGTTGGAGTATTAGTGATGATTGTGAGGGTAAGGGCTTTGCCTTCTATATATATATATATATATATATATATATATATATATATATATATATAAAGATAATATTTAACAATAAATATCCAATTATGTAATTTCTATTTATTTTGGTAAAAATGTACAAAATATAGATACCATAGTCCATCTATATACATCAACTATCTATCGGTGTACTTAAGGTAGTCAGGAGTCAGTAGATTGAAGTGTTGTATCAAGTAAGCACGTTTGTCGTCAGATACAGTGATGTATAAAATTTACATACAGAATGCGAAATGTTTGCAATGTATACAACTCCAAAGTCCACGATACATGGGATTACATGTCTCTGACATAAAACCGGAGATATGCTGTTTGATACCAGGCATTCTTTAATTTTACATTCTATTTGAACTGGGTTATTTAGTATGTGATAATAGAGAAGGATAAAATATATTTTTTTAAAGTTGAATATAATAGCTACACTTAATTTCCTGATTTAGTAATATATTGTAAATTAACTTACTATGGACATGAATAAATTTATACATTAACACCTTTGTAATATGATTCAAACCCACTTCAGTGTAATTAAAACTGAAAAGGGTACTTATCCTGTAAGTAATAACTATCTATGTTAGAGCCTAAAATGGGTACCTAGAGCCTATATGAATAAAGTAAACTGACGAGACGTATAGTAGTTTCTAAACAAAAGACTTCAAGACTAGAATATCGCTTGGTAACGACATTTATTCAGTACAGTTCATAAATTGTTATATGTATGAATAAAGAATGGTACAAGCATGCAATGGTCGTTATCATGCATTTTGTGACCATTAAAAACCCTAAAATAATATACAAATCCACTTCTCTCAGTTTTTGAGTTTAGCGGTTTGAAATTAAAAAAAAAATAGACCACATAACAAGGTAAATCATAGAGGAGTACTATGAAGTGTCAAACAGTAAAAGGAGACGGGTAGACATATATAGGCATGTGTATGCTACTATGAATATATCTATATATTAACTCTATTTATTATTTTTTATATTATTTATTGTTAAGTTTATGAAATAAATGGTGTGTACTGGTTATATCTCGTCAAAGTTTTAAGATACCATCAAGTTATAAAGATTTGATCCTTCACTCCAACTGAGTTAGTCTATGATCTGTTTCTGTTTATGATCTCCTATTAAATCTATGTACGGTTATAGTATTTCCTGTGGGAGACGACGCGGAGCGTTTGTATCCAGATTAGCTGTGCGTCCTGGAACCTTTAGACAACGCTCATAAGTACGCTAGTACGATACATAGTCTTATACCAAATAATTTCAGAATTTACGTCTAATACCAAAACTTCCTTACATGGAGAATTAGACATATATATATATATATATATATATATATATATACTTGGTTTATATGTACTAATTGGTTTTTGCACTAATCAACAATTACAAAAAAAACTGATAAAATACAATTTTTAGTGTTGAGTTATCCGCAGCAATGTTGTAATGTTCCATAATGGATATGGTGTGGGCCTCGAGCGGTTATCTTCAATCAACTCTATTACTTTGCTTCTGAACCTCGGAGGTATTGCTCGTATTACTGTGATAAAATTATGTTTGTATCTCTAAAATATAATTTAATAAATTTACTATTATTGAGATTTATTAGATGTGCTGCAGAAGGTCTCTTGAACTTTCCGCAGCACATATAAAATAAAATAAATAAAACTATAATAATCTTTATTTTAAATGTCAATCCGAAGTTTCCATCGTGTAGACCATTTTGGGAGGAAAATATATTTGTTTATAATATATTATTTAATATTTATAGTTGTTTGTTAATTCTCAATGTAGTTTGAGCTCATCTTATCCATATACTCATATTAGATTCGGTATTTTATTGGTTATTTTGATCTGATATTTTTAATTCCTCTAATTGATTAAAAAAAAAATGTTCTATATTAGGAATACTACCCGCTTCAAATGAAAAGCCTTTTCAATGTGTGGTTGCCCATTTATACATTTATTGTGTGTTTCAATTCTAAAGCTATTTAACCTTTAATAGTTTTGGGATATCGCTAGAGAAGCCTGTCTCTGAAGTGGCTTGAAATATCCATTTTTGGCTGAATGTTCGCATAATATACTTAGAGCTAAGTGACCATCGAATTTTGCACGAATGACATCAAGTTTCATAATGGTGAATGTCATTCATTAGATTTTTCTGAGCACTTTTTCCATCAGTTTTACAAGGTAATCATGATGTTAACGGAAAAAGTCGGTGAATATATAATTTTTTAAAGAAAGTAAGTATAATCGCATGGAATTTTATCATGCGACGTAGTAACACGTTAACTATAAACATTTTAAATACAACCTCAGCGAAGCCTGCTACGCACAAGTGGTGTGACGGATTATTACTTATCACAAATGATAATAAATGTAGAGAGAAAAGTGATGTTTCTAAAAAAATTTTTATCCTATATATGTTGCATGTTATATTAACAGATCAGCTTGTTGTTTACCTGATATATGAAGGGACCTAGACAAGGTGATGATATCTTTTTAAAGATCATTCTTGGCAACAATAATGCTTGGAAATATCTAATTTTAACGTATGCACGCCAATGAATCCCGCTTTGGGTGTCCTGGGTTGGCGAACTGTACTTTCGGTGATCGATTGCATGTCGTCGGAGATCAAAAGATTACGTCTTCTCTGGAGACGGACGGAGTAGGTTGGCGAGTTGAGTACATTTCCCGACGATTATTATTAAAACCTAATGGATAAGAATATAATCAAATTAAAAAAGGTAAATTGTTTTGAGCTGCTCATAATCACACAACTGATGGAGGTCAAAACACACATATTTATAACTTTAAGACTTGTAGTGTAGGGAATAAACAAGGTGTGGAGGTGAAGTGACCTGTTGCTAAGAAAAGATAAGGAAGGATGGCCAAAAATTCTATATTTTGAATCCATTTTAAACCAACATTGTTTAATTTACTCCCTTATTATTTGTAATCCAATCAAACTCTCAATGTTCAACTGTAATTCCACTTAGTCCTTTGCGCCTTTTACTCTTTACAGAAGTCTGGACTTACTTATTTTAAACGTTTTGCATGTGGAGTGTAAATAGTCATTATAATATGTGTTAAATACGGACTATAAGTTTTTTATTTGCCCAAATTACTGCACCATTCAGATATGCCAAATAAACGTTGAATATCGAATGACCGTATAGAATTTTAAAAACATAAACTTTATATGAAGAAATTAATTATGACAATAATAATGACATTTATTAGCGCCCCTAATGATAACTACAACATGTTTGTAGAAATTTAATAAATAAAAAAATAAAATAGTTCCCAGATTTAGTTTTAGTTTTAAGAGCATGAATTTCGGTTCCAACTCCGACCATAAGCCAACCAATTTAAACGTGCATAAGTCTAAGATAACAATATTTTATTTTTTTAGTGTATATTCCACAAAACGAGTGATTATAAATATTTTGCCTGCAACTGGGTTATTTTGTATTGTTTTCAAAATCTGGTTACACTGCAAAATACTGCACTAATATTATAATGAACTGTGGTTAGAATATTAAAAAAGATTTATTATTTTTTTCCGAACTTACAGTACATTAATAGTTTATGTTATAATTAAACAAGCACAATTCATCAGAAATGATTTTTACCTCGAAAATGAACAAAGGGATCCATTGAAATCTAGAGTAATTGTACGAATTATTTTATTTGAGGTTAGAAGTAAAAAATTGAAAGATGAAATGGGAACCCTTTCCTAAAGGGAGTTGATAAAACTTGAAAGCTCTTTGACAGGTTTTAACAATAGTGACGGATACTTAATTGCGTCAAAGGAAAATTTGTAATTAACGACTTAAGTTTATGAGAGTTTTGAGATTTACATCTCCACTGCCTTTTAAAATCGCTATAGACAATATGATAGAGTATACTCTTTAGCGAACCAATCAACTTTAAAATTGTTCAATTTGTCCTGTCATATTTAAAAACCACGAGAAATCTTCTGTAATTCACACAGTTTACATCTAATCAATACCATTATACTATTATACTTTATTTTTTCCACAATTTATAGTAACTGGTTGTTACTACTTTCATATTAATATTATATTTTTAACTTTTTGAGTATTTTAAATTTGGTGCTATTAAATACTTTAATACGTCAATTTTTAGTTGCTGTTAAGTATAAAAATAAACTATCTGTTACATATTAAAATGTTTTGGAACCATGCTAACGGGATAGTGTAATAATACTTTTTTCTCAAAATATGTTACTACTCAGTGAATCTAAATTCAGGACAAATCCTTAAGCGGCAACCGCTTTTATTACGTCAGGACGGGAAATTACTTCATACCCTCGTCCCAGATTTAAAACCACGATCGGCTCATACTCTGATTTAACACACGTAACCAAATCCACCCAATATTGGTACGGTCGTTTGCTTATACTTCATTCAGCATAAATTTAGAATATAATCTAAATATATTGCAGAGAAAACAAAAGAACTCCAGTATAATGTCTTTTAAATTATTTTAGTTGGGCGTTAGATTTGGGTTTTGTTATTATATGACGTCTGACACACAATTATACAATATGTAAATAAATTACTATATAAAACTACGTTACGGAATAACGTTAAAAATCATTAATCTTTACAACTTTTTTCTGGTTTAACTAACAACTACTTCTAATTTGCGAATAACTATGAATATTCGAAACGAAATAATTCGCTTTCATACTAGTGACCTATAGAAGTCCTCGAGCTATGTCCGCCAGTGTTGGTTTTGTGAAATATAATAAATAAATGGCCCAGAATTTAATTAATCATTTAATTTAATCAATTAAAATGAAGTAAAGAGTATACCATTTAAATCGGATGGAATTAAAAAAATTAGTCTTTTAAAGAACGTGGTCTTATTCTATGTTGTAAAGGTTTTACCAAATTTACTTAATGAGAACATTTTTCTTGTTTTCGATATAAAATTAATTCACACATAAAAACTGAATATAGTCCGGCTATCTACCCAAATAAAAATTTCTTCTTGTAATAAAAAGTTAATTAAAAATTCTTTACAAAATACTCATTATTATATTTTGCAAATCTTGATCATTAGACTGTAAGTACTATTATAATTTACTTTAAAATAGTAAATATCACTATTATGACTGGTTGAAAATTGTATAATTGTTAAAATTTCACAGCAAATACTACAGATGAAATTTATTCAAAATACAAATTTTTAAAGATCTAAAATGTTACAAATACAAAATTTAAAAATCCAAAACTTTAAAATTTAAACGTAAAAATTCCGATAGTCTCCTGAAATGAAACAGTTACGCTATACATTGACCAAAGTTAATCAGACAATTTCTTACTAAAACCTTCTAAACTCAAACTACAGGAACAGTTAATATTTCATAAGTAATGTAAATATCAAAATAAAATTATGGAAGTTTTAAGCACCTTTCAATTGATGACGATTGGATAATAGTAAAGACGCTCTAATGCACTAGTAGCTTATGTGGATACTTCAGAGATCTATACACTGAAATTAACTCCTCTCTTTGAGCCGAGAATAAGGAAAGGGTGCCGCTTGGTGGTTGAGGGGAGGTAGGTGAGAAGGCCAGGCCCATCAAACATCCAACCAAAGGATTGAGTTGGTCCAGTGACTGGAATGGACTGCGGTTCCTATCTAGCTACGGGCCACTTGGAATTACTAAACGCAAGTCCTTTCCTCATTCCAAAAAACAAGTCTAGTCATGGGCCCATTGGTGAAACCAAACTTTTACACTACGGTGCAAAGCCATCATTTCCGGTCACTACTGTCAAAATAGGCAGTTGGGATTCGATGCCCTTTGCTGAGATGACATTGAACAAGTGTTAACGTAACTTTGGAAGAAGATGTTTACTATTAATGAATACGGTTGTACCGTATGACGATAACACATGGGGGTGGTGACTTCTGAGGTCGTAGTAATAAATACTAGAAATACAAAGTTTACTTATAAGTTCAGTTTAATTACGAAAACTTAAAAGCACCACTTTTAGATGGTAAAGGAAAAGTTATGTAATGCCACGTTGCTGCCAATTAGAATATAATAACTAAAATGTATATCTTCTAGGTGGGCCTAAAATATCCAATGTTCTATTGAATTATGCTTACGACGTTTTACTTTACAAAACAATAATATTTCACTTCCCTTCGCAATAGGTAGACTCACAACCCGGGTGTCGGCGTCTTGGCACGAGACATTGAAGCTGTAGTCTAAGAACGGTTATTTCTAGAAGAGGAGTAGAGTTGGGAAATGGTAGCCATCTATTCAAACAACACGTGAGATACATCAGCTACGTAAACTCGCCTAAAACAAATTCGCGACGGTATTAGCCATTTAATGATACAAATTACTATTTATAACAACGTGCTCGTCGCCATAAGGACGACGCCACAATCTTTATCTATCTCCATCAAGCAAATAAAAGATCTTCAAGGGTAAGTTACTTTACTATTCACATCTTTACTTTACGTTACATTCATTTTATACGTTTGGCATCAAAGGGCTAATTTAATGATACGAAAAGATGAATTTTACTTACGGACAAAGCGCGCGAGGTCTGATCGGTTACGTAGTTGGGCTGCTACAAAGGGTTAGAAGAAAAAAATTCATACGCGTGCCAATTAGGTAGTTACTCCGCCCAATAATTTAGTTCCGGAACATTGGATGTAAAATAATATTATATTATACTGGCTGATTAGGTTGCGAAATTTACATTGTGTGAAATTTAATTAACTAATTTACGGTACACGGTTTCAAGCTGTACGATTAAAAACGAATTAGAAAATTGGAATTATTATGAACTTTATAAATAAAATGTAATAAATTTGGTGATTTAAAATTATACCGGTATGTTTGTTTCATTTAAAAAAACTGGTGTGTAAAATAACCCACACCACCAAATATATTTACTTAATAATTACGGTGAAGGTAGCTCTGTTTTTTCGCTACGCTTCAAAATAGAACACATTCTTGTAAATGCAGAAATAAATATTCAGGCACAAGTCTATAAATGAAAAACCTTTCGGAAGATATTTAGTGAAATTTTAATCCAGATTTGTAATCATTTTCTTATGTTTCGTAGCAGTGTTTAGTAGCATGTGACGTTGGGAGGTCACTACTATGCAAAAAGTGCGCTGATATCAAATCTTGTCACTGACATTTAAATCTGAAGTTTCACTCTATTATTTGTTGTTTAACTGTATGAATACAAATGATACAAGCTAAAGTAATACATGATTGTAAACAGTATATTACTAATTTATTTATTCTGCTATTTTATCGTTACCATCATGGTACCTATAATTGAAATGTTTGCTTGTGATGAGTTAAAGTCCAAGGAGTAACAAGCATCATTATCGACCACAGTTTTGCTCATACAAATATGATACTTCATACAAACTTTATTGTCTTTAGAGATATCGTGTGGACCGACATACAAACAGACAAAGATGTAAGTTATCTGGGCCAACTATAATTGATTTCCCTAAAGATCAGGCAATTATAATTAAGAATTCAAATGGAAATTCAATGATAGGCTAGGGTAAACCCATTACATTTTGTTGCTGTTAACTATATGGAACTTTGTGAGATACCAACTCAATTTAAATTTGCGCTGCACCAGTTCATGCAAATAATCCTGTTTGTTGCACTCTCAGCTTTACAAAACTTTACATATTTATATTTGGAGCTGTCGCTAGAGGTTTAACCCAACAAAGCAACGCAGCTTACAAATCCCGCTTTTCACCAAGTTTACAGAAGCTTTGACGAATATTTTTTTCACTAAAACTAGGTTTGTTCGTGGATACTGTATGTAAATATCATATGATTCCATCTAAGCTCAAAATAATGTTACTATTCACTCCAAAAATAGACGAAAAAAATACTCAAAAAGGCAAGCCATGTTTCATAAATAGGTTTCTACTCTCCTTATAGATAAGAGGACGGGAAATGTTCATACTAGCAGACCGATTTTATTTACCAGGTAAAGCATACACTAGTACAAAAATAAATTTTGTATTTATTTCTAATCTTTGGAGAAATTTCTGTTTCCAACAAAATCCCACAAATGCGCTTTAAAAGAATATAGTAAAAAAGGAACTTTCATATAATTTGCAAAGCCATCTTCTGTTGAATAAATGAAAGAGGCACTTTGTAACTATTAATAGAAGTGAAAAAGTAGATACAGAAAAAAGTACTCCTTAGTTCTCAATTGTGTACCTAATGAGACAATGAGACTGCTACTTCACCTATTCATAGGTATCTCTGATGTCCAAATAATGTAAAGGTTCATTTTGAACTTCTGTGTCACCAACTTATTTTGATATCTTCAGACGAACATCACTCCAGATTCCAGGAGTCAAGTCTGAGATAGAGTCAAATACCAGACGCTGCAATAAAAAAGAAGGTGAAATGGAGCTAAACGCAACTTTCAAATTGAATTAAATCTTCGTACCATAGCTACGTTACGTATAGAAAACTCGGTTGCTCCATCGTGATGAGAGATCGTGTCAGAATATCGTAGTGTACTCAATTGTGTACTGATGACAAATATACTCACACTTTACCTATTTATATTTATTTATCTCAGATTTCGAAGCGATGTAAAGGTTCGTTTTGAACTTCTGCGTCGCAGACATTCTTTGATAGACAAATATGAGTCTAAATTCCAGGAGTCAAGTCTGAGACAGCGTCAGATACCAAACGCTGCAATAAAAAGGAAGATGGTTGGAGTACTCACTTCAAGTACTCGTTAGTCATACGCAATCTTAATGTAATGTATTTAGTAAGATATATATGTTTAAACATACAGAAAATCGCTAGGACAGCCGAAGCATGGCTTGTATTTGATGTAGAAATCTGCCAAATCAGCCAATAAAGGTTTTATGACACTTGTAATATCAAACATAATAGTTTGTATTTCCATATCTGTTAGTGACGTGGAAAGAGAAAGCGTGTTTGATAGTCTAAGGCAGGATATAAAAATAGAACTAAATTCTACAACAGACTTTAGATAGAATGTTTTGTAAAATGAAACATCATCATTAAGGAACATAACAGTTACGGAAAGACACACGTAAGGGAAAATTATATTCCTGCTAGAATTTCAGATAACTACGTTTATTGGTAAAAGTTTAGAAGTTGGGTTTAATTAATTTAAATCAGGTTTTAGGTATTTAATAAGTAAGTGTCTATCACTTATGATTCTATAATAATACACAATCAAATATCTCTTAAAAGTACAGATGTTAAAATTTTCACACACACACACACACACACACACACACACACACACACACACACACACACACACACACACACACACACACACACACACACACACACACACACACACACACACACACACACAGACACAGAAAAATTGACAGATATAAAATGAATTCCATCCTTATAAGGCTTTGATAACGTTCAGCCAATAAATGTATAAAATTTCGGAAAAAATTAAAGCGTTTCAAGAGTCGGAATCCATAATCTCTATATATGTCTAAGAATATGAAGGTATGCTTATCCAAGCATACGGTAAAACTTTAAACTTATATAATGTATGATTGTGAAGTCGCCAAAGTCAAACATGACATCAAACCAAGCAGTACAAAAACATCCAAGTATTTACATAACAGTTCACAGTTACCAGTCTAATCACAACACTGTCATAGAAGATGAGAAAACTGGAATTCCAGTCCTAAAAACATAGTATTAAATTGTTTAACAAAATGATACAAATTCTATTAAACCAACACGTCCTTGGAATCTTATACTACAAATATTTGTTTTATCAGGCTATGTTATCAACGAACAAATCGTTCAGGAATCTATTTAAACCTATGATAGTCGAGCTGTAACACATTTAGTTCGATTTATGAATAAAGGCTATAAGCTGGATGAGGTCCGTATTTATATTATAACATGACAGTATATTACATTACCTGTTTAATTACCGTCTGTGTTTATGGTATGTCCTCTGTACATTGGAATAATATCGTGATAATTTTTGTATATGATAAGAAAACATCTGATGTGTTTGTCACAAAGTTCCTTACTGGCATTTCAAGAAGTATAGAGTTTTGCAAATAAGTTTGTTTTAACGAATTCTGTTGCTGTTGGCAGTATATTGCATAAGTTTTGAATGTCTGGTATGCAGATACCATGATTAAATAAACAGCTCAAGCTTCTAGACTAGCGTTCAGACGTTTGCTGCTGTTTATTGGTTTCTTGTATATAAATAGCCTATGTTACTTACCTAATGTCATCGTTGCCAACAAAAAGTGTTATCGATAAAAAATGATAAACACTTGTAAAAGTGTAAAGATATAAACCAACAGTAGCTTAAGGATGAATTTAAAAATGAAATTCATCCAATCTGTCTTTGCTCTGTGTCGTCGTACCCTTAAGTCTATATTATGACAAACCGATAACTTCAACACTTTCTGCGATACTTGAAGTACATTCATCCAGTTTTCCATACATATTGTGGCACTATATGTGGCAATATTCATTCAAATGCAGCCGTATAGGTTTGTGCATGGAAGTCACCGTCAATAAAGAAAACAGTCTATTCATGCTACACTCATTATGGATTGACATACCGTAAACTATATACGATATAGCCCCGGCCCCTTGTCTTAGCTTTACAGCGTCTAATGCTTGAAAGCAAAATGGAATTAGGTTGTAGTTAAGGAAGATTCTCTATGCTTCTGTGCTCAATAGTGTAAATGTACATGCTGCTAGATAGGGCACGTGCGGAAGAAGCGATATCTTCCAACAAACATTACTAGCACACAAACATTGCTAGCATCACTGATGATGCTGCTTGTGGACTTTGTTGTAAACACTGGTTCTGTACCCATTTTAGTTTTGGTACTATGGTACAATATAAAATAAGCTAAAGTTAGATATTTTCAATGAACATGGCTGACTTCAAAGTGTCTGTGGAAAACTTTTTATCCAGGAAGAAACCCAACACAAGTAATTTAATCGGTTTATTTCTATTTATAAATGAAAATGCGCTTACTCAATCAATAATTTTTCAACTTCCTAAAGTCCTAAAATGAAATGTCATGATAAATAGAAAAACATAAACTTATTAATAAAGATGAAACCTCTATAATAGTTGTAATAGCAACACTACACCTAGAAAATTTATATTTATTTTCACAAAATTTCGATGTGCTAGTAAGGCGAAAGTTCACACCCACAAATCTTATGCTCTCTAAATTATAACAAAAGCTTTTGTGAACATAAACCACCCATTATAGGTGTTAAATAGTGTTGAAATCCATGGAATGTCTATACTTATTTTTTCCGAATTTCCCTAATATCCTTCGGATATTAAATTTTACACGTACGTGCCTTGTAACGAAAATTGTAAATAAAAAGTAATTTAGTAAAAACCCTAATTTTGAATTGATTAGACTGGGGATTAAATCCCTACTATAAATATAAACTACCTAATGTTATATAATAATGAAATTTTTCACACACATATACACATTTCGTGTATCACGTCTTATCAACCAACGAATGAACATCCTCTTGTGGGTGGTTGATCTTTATGAAAAATCGTTCATTCGTTTGTTGAAAACACGATACACGAGAAGAATGCCGTAGTGTTAATAAGTATCTGTATAGTTTGTTATAGTACGTATAAGGTCACAGTTTGGTCGTGTGTTGCTAAGTCAAAGCTTAAAGGAGCCTGGTCTAAGTGATAAGGGTATCAGTGTCAATATCACCGCACACCCCTTAAATTGATTAGTTCCCTTCAGACGCTTACATGGTTTGCCACAAGGATTATTGCAATCATCTTTGTCAGTTCCCTATGTACGCTAATTTGGAAAATCTTTGGATCATATTTGTCTGTTTTTAACTAAAAACTAAAATAATAATATGTAAAAACTTTTATAACAAAGTATAATCATAGTTGATTTATTCTTTTACGTAAATATTAATCTTACTTCAATTTTGTGTTTCAACTAAAACTAGATCAAATGTATGTTGTGCTTACTTTTAGACTATTATATAAATAGCATAACAATAGTTAGAGATATTTTGAAAACATTATACCAAAAAATAATTTGGTATATTTTACATATAAAATTATTTTTAATCAGTTACAGCTGTACGATACCAATAGACTGACTCTGTTATTAAGACTTGCCATTTAAGTTTGTTAGTGATAAAATGTAGGATTTATTACCCAAGCATAACAAGCCCATCCCCTTCTAGGGACAATTATCTGTCGGAATTGAGGGAAAATTAAGGACTGACGTACGGTTTTAACTTTAATAATATATTTCTTATATTACGTTTGTTGATAACTTAATGGGAAGTCAAGAGTTATTTTATTTTAATTTTATTTCATTATAGTAAGTGTTTAAAAAAATGTCAATATGGTATGTGTAGTAGACTACTGAGATCCTATTAATATTATGAAAAATAATTATTATATCTAGTGATCAGACACTACCATTTTATTACACAAATATTAATAGAAACATAACAATCTTGGTTGTAACAAGGTATGGCTCAAATGTATTTCATTTTCGTCTTGTATTTATTACAGTTTATATTTAAGTTTTTTTGCACTTAATACGTATTGTGACTATTGTTTGCTATAAGTTCCACCCAAAGACTAACGTAACCTATTTGCACGAGTTGGAATGAGATTCATTTTCACAAGTTATATATGCTAAAAGTTTTCAGACACAAATTATAGATTTTATTTATTTAGGTTACTGATATATAACAACATGTGAATTCTGTGAAAAATATAAAAGCAGAATCAAATGGTAAGTGAATAAAGGTAGTAAATTTTGAAGATGGATTCCTTCCTGTTCAAGACTAAACTGAAACTTCTTCACGGAGTTTTATTTAGGTAAAATTCCAGTAAACATGTTTCCATTTTTCTGCGTTATAATCATAACCATAAAACCAGTTATACTTAATATAAGCTAAATCTGAATAGACGTTGGACGTAGTTTTTACTTTAGAAAATCTAATTTTAAATGGTCATATCAATACTTAAAACAATCTCAACCTATACGATATAGTTTCACTTAAATGGGGGGGGGGGAGGCAACGTCATCAGTTATTGGGGAGAAATTGATCATTTAGTTACATCAGTAGGACATATAATAACTATGATAACTCGATAGAAACGAAGCTTTGGCAGTTACATATAACCTGTAGAGTAAATAAGATGTTTATATTTGAGTGTTGCAATGGTAAAAGTCTCCAGACCATGTCACCATTGTATGATGTTGCATGGGTAATATGTTAAAATCTTGTATTAGTATAATGAGTCTTTTTACAAATAATTTATTCTGCTATTTTATAATATCAGTTATGGCTACCTATAAGATCAAGGAACATATATTCACTAACGCTCATCTAATATATAATATATTTATGTCCATGGAGTGATATACACCATAACCGAACTCATTGTTCGGCGTATAAAAATGGTTTCATACACAATTTCAAGTCTAAATGTTAGTTCCTGGGCAGTTTATAGACAGTCAGAAATTTAAATTTATCCCAGCCCCACGAGTGATAAGGTTTAGCAAAGGTTATTCTATAAATGATTTCCCAAGCGGATTTTAAGTTTCCTTAGTAAATGTGATTTTTCAAGCAACTTGAATAACTTATTGTATGTTTCAAACACTGTGTCTGAGGTGTCAATAGAAAAAGTGTGGACGATGGTTCGGGGCCCACCTTGGCTTTCGGCAGCTCTGAGTGAGTGTAATTATGTTTTATTCACACTGAGTTTAGAGAACAGATGTGTGTTTGCATTGAAGTCTTAATTGTTAAGGATGTTCAATTTGGCACCTACGACATGAACCATTCCTGAGTTTACGATAATGGACAGTTCTTATCAGAGGAGGTTTCGTTAGTTTTGGAACAGATTTTACGAGCGTTTGTGTAATATATACATTTACACATTTCTAAGATTTATTTTAATAAGAATTTTGAGAGAGTGTTATAAATACCCTTCATCTTTTGCCCTTGTAATGAAATACAAGAAAAGAAGTGTCGTAAATTTTCTCTGTCATAAATATAAATATATATATATATATATATATATATATATATATATATATATATATATATATATAATGTATAAGTAAATAGCAGGCCTTTGGTATGTTTATAAGTGTAAAAGGTTACACTGGGAATTCACACTAGAGTAATAACATTCATTACTATCCTGATATATAAAAATCAAGTAGTTTTTTGATACATCAATGTCTAGTATTTTGAAGGATCCACGACCACGTAAATCACAAGAAAACTTTTTCAAGAACAATTGTTGAACCCACTCCAGCTTGCAGTCATCCAGGGTAAAGCCTAATATTACTCCCAGTACTCGAGCTCTCAGACCACCCAACAAGCTTAATTTATTGACTGAGCTTAAGCAGAGCCTATCATTCGTGGGGCTGAACAAATTAGTTTCTTTCAGCCAGTCTTCTTATCTGCCTATCTACATAATAGCTGGAACAAGAATTGACCTATGAACTGTAGTTATGCATGAAACTGTACTGTACTGTATTCTTATTAAGAGATCGGCAAACCTCTGAGTCCGATCACTTCATGGAATTTGAATTAGCGGTAGCAAATAGTTTTAAATTGGATTTACGGCTAACCATAATGACAACAATATACATATGACATGTAGCCTACTATCCCAACATATACATCATTTTACAGTGGCTATTCGTATAAGATTTTACTGTTTAAACACTGATATGAATGGCAATTTTGACGTGACAACGTCTTAAATTAGGTTGCGGCTCGGAGTCACTCATGAAAAAGTGTAATGCCCGGTAACGTTACGATGCCCGTCCAGTGGGTCCGCCGCACGGGATCCGCACGGGATAAAGCAGATAACTGTGGGTCCGCCGCACGGGATAAAGCAGATAACTATGTTTATTCGTGAAAATGTGGAGTGCTTAGATTCGTCATTTACAACAACTACAACAATAAAGGTAAATAATTGTACACTGATATTTCATTATCGTAAACTATGATTGATTGATTAATTGTTAGATTGACACAAAAGTTGAGAAACTGAGTTTATAGGTTATGTCATACTATTGACAAATGTTGATAGTGTTAAGTAAATTATTAGTTTAAATCACTCTGCAATCAATCGTAATTCAGTCGATTGAGAATAAACAGCGCGTATTGCTAGTCAAACATTTAAAATAACAAATTATAACCTCTAACCTGTCATAACAGTGCGACCAAACAAAAGAACTAAACCGACCAATCACCACGCGCGAAGTTAGAATTTAACTGTGTTTAGCAAGAATTTCAAATTCCAATTTTAGTAAATGTTTTATTCAACTTTACCATTTACAATAACAAATTTTAATTAATTTCAAATTATGTACAATGTTTTAGTAAACAAAATATATTTCTATAGTTAAAATTTGTGCAATTCTTATTTTCATTTAATTCCTTGTTCCTATTGTGCAATTTAATAATATTCATATCAATAAATATTCTACCGAGAAAAAGACGTTGTCACGTAAAATCTTCGCCCGTAAAACCGACTTTACAGGCAACCATAATTTTTTATTAAACAAAACCTCAAATACATCATGTGGCAAAATATATTGAAAAGTATTTCATCTGTAAACTCTGAATTTTGCATCACACTTCGTATTTACAAAAGTGAGTTATATGATGCTTTTGTGTCAAATTCATTTTTGTATGATCGCTGTCTCATCAGTCAGTAGGACGTATTGCGAGTGAATTGAGTTATGGATTATAAACTTTGCATGCAACCTCAGTGAATCATATTACGTAACTTAGTGTAGCGTAGGTATACTTCGTTTTTATGATTAGTAATAAATATACAAATATGTACTTGTTATAGTAATTTTGAAGGGATTTATATCTAATACAATTTTTCAAACCAAAAGCTTAAGTTGTATGTGTTGAAAGATTATACAACTATTCATCTGTCTATTAAACTAGCGACCACGTGTACACTAATAACTGCTACTATGTTTTGGTTTATATTCAAGCTTTACCTGAGTAGTAGTTAACCAATTTTAAAACGATAACGGGCACCTTGGGATATTCAGTATAATACTCTGTTTCTAGGAAAAAGTAGTTCATGTCGTTTTCATACATCCGGCAATTTGTGATGCAAATTTTATTAAGAGCCTAATATTCAATAGGTTAGAACGGTTTTGTTTACAAAACACTAGAAATTTTTTAATGTTGAATACACAATAATAACAAAAAATATTTAATTAGAATACACTTTTGGTCCATGCACATTACAATATAACATGCCAAATAATTTAAAAAACAAAAGTGTCTTGATTGCAATATTTAAATGGGTTATATAATTTTTTATACCTTTTAAAATATTAGTTCAGTCCCTTATCAAATTTAAAATATAGGGATTATAAATGTTACCTCCTGTTTTTAAAACTAACTAATTTATTTCTGTTGGAATATTTTTGAAGCCATTCATTTTCTGCGCTCGTTTAATGCTTTTCTGTCTTATACACGTTAAAACTTCATTGTGTTCTAGAAAATATTATAAATATATAAAGATCTAAATTAGAGTATAAATTATGTATACACTTACAACAGTAAACACTATACAAACAGTAAACACTATACAAACAGTAAATAAACGCACACGAGGTACAAAGAATGAAATGATAATTTGGACAAGGTCACACACAAAATAAGCGGTAATGACATTGAATTTAAGTTCAGAGCATAACCGGCGAGGTGGCGCCGTTGCACCACAACCTCTTCATTATACGGCTTTTGTCTTGTGTTGTCCGACAACAATATAATTACGTAGTTTATCGGTCTTTTGTGGAGATAAATTTACGAATTCTATAGAGGATACACGCCATATTTATCCTCAATATGTCTGCTGTATTAAAAACTATTAATCGTTAAAGAAGGTCTTTGTTAATGGTCTGTGCAAATCAGCTTATTACAATCGCCAACAATTATACATGACTTTTTTATACATGCAACATTATTTCCTGATACGTAACAGCTAAGCAATATATATAAATAACAAAAGTGATGGTTACTAATGATGTTAAGTACAATAGTCGTGAATTTTTTTTTGTATTACAGTTTAGGTTATTAATGAATTCAAATATCAGCCAAAACCTTAACAATAAATGCTTATAGAAACGTGAACTGCAATGAACGTGAATAAAAGGGTTATTATAACTCTTTAAGGTACCTAGCTGAATAGAATGAGCCACGTAACGAAATTTATAACGTATAGTTAAACAGGTTAAAAGCCAACACATGATGTCTACCAGATGTTGTTATAATAAAACAATCCTGTCACAACTAAAGGTCTTTTTTTTACTTATAAAATATGATAGTCTAAGTTTAATTTAAATGTAAATATTGATGTTTTAGTTACTGCTTCAATGACTTAAAAATTATTGAAAATAAATACATTTTTTTTAAACAAGATGTTGGTGTATAACTGTTACTTTTGTAAACAGTTAGTAAAAGCAGGAGGCGAACCAATAACATTTTTAAGCAATTTAAGATTATAACATATTATTTGTCGTTTTACAGACTTCGCTTGTTAAATGCAAAAGTCAACACCCCGTTCCATTCCTAAGAGGCTAAGAAACTGACAACAATACATAGAATAGAATAGAATAGAAAACTCTCTTTATTGCAGGAATATACAAACTCAATTTCAAATTAAATTAAACAAATAACACAATTAAGTTTATAAATAAACAATAATTACTTACAACTAACAATAATTGCTACTAAAATATATACTATAAATATATGTAAATTCCGCAAAAGGTAGCCTTTACAGGCATAAAGCCCAATTATAAGGAAACCCTATGCTAAGGTATACCTCCTCGGTAAAACGAAAATTAAATAAAATCCTTATATCAAATTGAAGAAACAAACTTTCTCAATGAACAACTTTCATAACAAATTTAATGTCTATGTAAAAGAGTCTGCCAAACTACAAATAATAGTGGTAAAATTAATACAAACTTATTACTTTCATCATAAAAAATATTATATACATATATTATAATATATTACTTAATTTTGTAATAATAATTTATATAAATGTACCATTATATTGTATTTTACATATACTAGAGCTACATAAAAAAATTATACTACATTTATAAGGTTTGCGAAATAATATTAAAACATTTTCTCTTAAAATCCATAGTTTTTAAAGATATATCTAAACTATTGGCAACATTGTTTAGCAAATTAAATGCCGTCAACATTGGTGAAGTGGCATGCCCCAGCGTTCTAGCATACTCCACGTAGAGCAACCTACTTACTCGGCTTCCTCGTCTCGGCACATGCCACGGCACACACGCCAGCAGCTCGGGGTCATCCACGGACCCAGACATGACACCCCTAAGAAAAACAAGGCTTGCGACCTTTCTTCTTACATCCAAACGATGGAACTTAAACATCTCTAAGAGCTCTACATATCTGACTGTGTAAATAGGATAGATACGGAATCCAAATACCTTAAAATACAAAGTTCTTAAAAAAAGTTTCTGAACTCTTTCAATCATTTCAATTTATAAAGCTGAATGAGGAGACCAGACAATACTTGCAAACTCAAATTTTGATATAACTAATGACTTGTAAAGAGTTAGAAAAGTATGTGGATATTGAAACAAACTGCAAGTTCGAGTTATAAATCCAAGTGTGCTGAGGGACCTACTGACCGTATTGACAATATGCTCATTAAACTGCAAATCCGACGTCATTATAACTCCCAAATCTCTGAATCTTCTAACTCTTTCTAAAACTATCCCATCGATATTATATGGAAATAAAATTGGATGTAACATTCTATAGAATAACATAGTCGAACACTTAGATACGTTAAAAATCAATTTATTGCGGCTACAACACTGATTAAGTGAATCCAAGATAAATAGATTTAAAACAAAGAGGACCTAAATTACTGCCCTGAGGAACTCCAGATGGGGCTAGGAATGAATCGGACTTGTATCCCTGGAAGGAAACAAATTGCCGTCTATTTTGAAGGTAGGAGATAAAAAATTCTATTATTTCAGCTAAAAATCCATAGTAGTTCATTTTCTTCAAAAAAATAAAATGGTCAACCTTATCGAACGCTTTTGACATGTCCGTATAAACAACATCGACTTGATGCCTTGAGTCCAAAGCTGAAGAAGTAAAATTAACAAAATTCACCAGATTTGTACTTATAGAACGCGAAGGCATAAACCCGTGCTGACGACTGCTGATATATTGTTTCATATGAAAGGATACATGATCAAAAATTATTAGTTCAAACACTTTAGCTGGAGTACATAAAATAGCTACAGGTCTATAATTGGGGATTTCAAATCGGTTACCCTTCTTTAATATTGGAGTTATTTTAGTGATCTTCCAACAATCCGGAAAACACTTGTTAGCTAAACACAGGTTAAAAATATGACAGAGCGGTTTCTCAACAAATTCTGAACAACCTTTGACAATGTAATTGGGAATCAAATCAGGCCGTATGAACGCTTAGACGGAAGTTTTCGAATCGCGGCAGAAACCTCGCTCACAGAAATGGAACGTAAATTAAAATTATTAACTCCATACATGACAGGAGATTTATTAATCATGTCTGGGTCCAAGAACTCCCCGCGGTCGTAAACCTAACTGAAATATCGAGCAAACCCAGTCGCTGCGCTCAAACCATCACCAAACGTTTCATTTTCCCAGAAAAACCGCTGACCCACGGCATTTATTTGGAAATTTTTTTTTCAATTAATGAAACTCCAAAACTTTTTAGGATCACTCACAAGCGATTCTTCTGATTTACGTACATAATTGTCATAAGACTGTTTAACCATACGCTTGAGTGTTGATCTACACTGCCGAAACTTCTCCAAATGAACTGGATTTTTAAATCGCTTAAATAAATTTCTAAATTTATTCTTCTCTTTTATCTTAAATATTATGTCTGAAGTGTACCAGGAAGGATACTTCGATGGACGCTGCCTACGCGCAATTGTATGTTGATTTAAACAAGAATATAGAATTTCGTAGAAACAAGCAACTGATTCATTAGCATCGTTCGCCTCTAGGACGCGGTCCCAATTAGCGTTTTGAAACGTTATATACAGCTGGAAAAAATCTACTCTAGAAAAGTTATATCTAATTTCATTAGGCGGAACCGCACGCCACCTGCCTTTTGTCAGTACCAGACTAATCGCTAAAACTGGATGATGGTTATCCACAGGAACCAAAAAAATCACTGGACCTTTCCACTGACAAACCTTTAAAATTACTCATGACCAAATCTAAGATCCTATTATTGACATTCACAATATCATTATACAAACTAAAATTATAAAACTGTAAAAACTCATGAAAATATCTGTATATATCCCCTCCGCTTGAAAATTTAAATGTACTATTTTCAATTAAAGGAAGATTAAAGTCACCTATAATTAAAATTCTGTCATTAACAAAAAACCTATTTTCTAACGAATGAAAGAATGAGTTGTAAGTGACTAAGTTTGAGTTTGGCGGGATGTATACTGTACATAAATAGAAACTGAAACCGGTGTGGTTAATCAACTTAAGCCACAATACCGAAATAATTTCGTTATCTAAGAATGGCGGAAGTGGCTCGGCGGGCCAGGCACTGTCCCTGACCGCGACCAGCACCTCCCGCCCCCGCACACGGTCTGTACCATCACTCCTCCAAACTGACCACTCGTCCGTGAATAACTCAGAACTGTAAACGGACTCATCAAGCCATGTCTCTGTTAGACTCACTATATCAAACTTAAAATATTGCTAAAAAATGAGTTCACTTTAGATTTTAAACCCCTAACATTCTGATAATCAATGAAATTATTACTAACCATTCTTAACAAAATTATAATAAAATTATAATTATAATAAAACAAAACATATTTGAAAACGTGAAAACAAACATTAAAATAGTAGTTTACACAAATACCACATAATAAATTATGAAGATTACTGCTTTTAGGAAGCCCCAACACGTTGCAGATCCTGCAGTTGATGCTTAGAAGTTATGTGGATCGCCGGCTGACCGTCTCTCTTGCGGACCAACACCTTCCCGTTCCTGTACCAGGCGAACCTCACTCGGCCCTCCCGCGCTGCACACTTGGCGTGGTAGAGTAGTTCCCTGAAAGCCTTCGAAAGTGACGGGTTCACGAATACTTTGTTTTCGGATGAGAAGTCGAGTTCTGATGCTGGAAACCCACGCTTGACTTTCGCAAGCCGCAACAGCTCATCACAGTCCCCGCGACGAATAAACTTGAGATTGAAGCCCCGTGGTCTCGACGCGCCGCTACCGCCCGCGAGCCTGTGCACCGCATCAATCATTTCTGGCTTGAGGTCGAACCGCAGAACTTTTGCCACCGCCTTTACAACTTCAAACACATTCTCGGACTTATTCTCGGGCACACCTTGTATGTCAACCGTGTTTCTACGCGAATATTGTTGTTGCACATCGCAGAGCTCCTTCTTAACTTGCTCTAGCTCACGTTGTAGCTGCGAATTCTCCACCTTGAGAACATCGATTACGTCGAGGCACTTGCCAATATCTTCTCGTTGAGCGTTAATTAAAACCTTTACTTTGTCTATCTTGTCATGTGTAGAATCGATCGACTTTCCCATGGTTTTTGATTCGTCACGAAATTCACGCATTTCCTTCTTTGATTCCTCACGAAACTCACGCATTTCCTTAACAAGGTTTTCCAGTTGACTACTGAATGAACTCAAAATGTTACTGTCACTCATTGATCTAGTCTTCACTGTAGAGGGTTTTTCCGGGGGAGGCATGACGCACTTTGATCGGCGATAAGACAGACCGGTTGACCTTGAACTGCTCAACTCCGCCCGTCGCTGCTGCAAAAAAACTGAAAGTGCAACTGAACACTTGCAAAAAAAACTACACTTTCCTTAGACAAAACTTCATGAAACTTTAACACTAACGTAACAACATGTATATCTAACACTATGCCAAGGTACACAATCATCCGCTAAAGATAAGCCACTTAAAACAAGGCGAACAAGCGGAGCCGAAACAAACGCAGTCTAGCCTGAACTCATCGTCTCCTTATCTCCCTCATACATCATACAACCCCCATGAGATATAAAAGAATATCTTCCAGCCTACTGAATGATATATTTTATTGATCTCAATCAAATCCCGCGGACAGACTGGCATCTTCACAGAATTAATATTTATAAATTAAGTTACTAGCACAATTTAATATAGCCCTCAAATTAGATTGCTCTAGAGACTTCATGCGGTTAGTTAGGCTTCGTAATGGCTCGTGAAATTCAATGGCGGGGCATGAATATTATTTAACACAGCATTGACTAAGTAGAAATGATATTACATGTAAACTTCGAACTCTTTAGCTGAAATTGTTTAGGCAGACGGACAAGACAGGCAGCATAGGATTTTGGCAAAACCCTTAGTGAGTTAAGGAAATTAAAAAAGTGATCTTACAGCACGTCACTTATCGATGCTTTAAGGGATGACGTCAAAGCCACGAGATTAATTATCCTGGGGGACCGAGATTCCAACCGTCTGCTCGTCTGTCTGATAGCCCTCTTGATGGAAAAGTTTTAGTGACATTTTTGGACTCTTAGGTCAAGGAGTGTAGGACTATGTAATAATTTTAGAAACAAAATGTTGAATGGCAGCCTGTCTATCTTTTTGACCGTGTGTACAAAAATCCATTAGACCGATTCAATAGACTGGCATCTTGGTACCTGGCTTGTCTTGACCCAAAAAAGAAATCTAGTTTTTTAAGTGATAAGATTAAAGGTCAGTCCGTCCCTTTCTCTGTGTGATTAAACTTGATAAAAAGCTCCTAGTGATTTGAAAATTGGTACTTTGGTTTCTCGTTGTCCAAGAAAGATCTGTATTCATTTTAGAGTCCAAAATGAGAGTACCTTAATCTTTGCGATAAATGGTTCTTTATTTCCCGTCGGATCTATGTTACGCTAAATGTAACTTTAAACCTTTACTCCGCTGTATATGTATATGGTTTTTCCATAAATTTGTACACAATGTTTTATAGCATGCCTGCTAACTCAAAATTAGTGGTTAGAAATGTCATGCAGGCACATATAACCACATGGAAGATGTTAAACTTGTTCCAAATAGTATGGTTTATATTTATCCTATTTTGAGATATTTAGAAAGTCCACACCAGCTTCAATAAATCATAAATTAAGCTAATGAAAAACAAAGGAGAAGTGTTCCATGGTAAACGCTTATAACAGCTTTAAATATTGTTATTTATGTTGAAAAATAATAAGAAATTGAAATACGGTACTTATGAAATTTAAAAATGTAACGGTAGGCTGAAATCTTTGTAAAGATATACTTTGAAGACTTGCTTGATAAAAGGTCTTAAAAATATTGAGCAACATCGTGTTTATTTAATACCTTCAGCTCCACACGAAGACTGGAGGTTTTCTATAGCAATACTAATAGGTAAAGTACACAATGTTAATGGAGTTCCCTTTCAACCCCGGTTAGTTGAAGTGTTTCAGTAAAACGCCTGAGCAAGTTTCCTTTTGATACCTCTGTGCATTGCCCGACGTAATTAAAATAATTCTCATACCTTAACAATTCTTTTTTCTGTTATACAAACATATTTTTGTATCACGCATTAAACTTGCAATACTCATTTGTTCTGCAAACATGTACAAGCATAAGTTTTCACAATATTGCGAACCCTACTTTCTTACTAAATCAGAAGTACCGTAATGCAAATTTAGAAGGACTCAACTGTGTTAATTAATTGATTAACAATAAAAACGTGATTATGCTTGTAA
Organism: Homalodisca vitripennis; assembly: GCF_021130785.1. Taxonomy (NCBI): domain Eukaryota; kingdom Metazoa; phylum Arthropoda; class Insecta; order Hemiptera; family Cicadellidae; genus Homalodisca; species Homalodisca vitripennis. The sequence goes on from NC_060208.1 coordinate 120,274,520, forward strand.
AATCAATTAAAATAATAGTCACGCGTATAATATAACAATATATTACGGTTTACGTTTGTGGGTGATAACTACATCGTCTTTAAGAACTACTTGATTGAAAATAGTACAAGTCTATATCCCATTGTAACACACAGAGTTTGTTGTGATACAAGACCTTCAAGGATGGTTGAATTGGGAAGCAGCCTAACGTGTATTTTACTCTTAAGGAGGTTTCGTATCTAATAAGTTGGAAGAGGGAAAAGTAACAAGATAACGTATTTTTTAGTTTCAATTATATTTGATACTGACTTTATTTTGAATACTTGTCCTAATGTGATTTAAATAGTTGACAATAAAATATATTAATATTTTCCTTAAACATGTATTAATCATAATGTATTATTTATCATTATTATATTAAAATATAATTAATCATTATTTATTAAACAAAGTGATATTACTCTGTTAAAGATATTTAAAATTGATATTATCAATAATGTAAAATAAAAAATAAAATGTTTGAGTTGCTTTATATAGTAACGAACAGCCTATATGTAATGTAATGCTTTTTTATATAATAGTTTGCTCGTACTTATAAATATATTACTAAGATGTATATTTTGTATATATTAATATATTTATATTAATAAATTATTAAACATTATTAAATGTTTAATAATTTATATTTAAACAGCATGCCATTTAAAATATAAGGTCAAAATTGCCTCAGTAATAAGGTAAAACTAAAATAGTAAATAATAAATTCAAAATTGCAGGTTTACACAGATTTAAACTGTAAGTTTTCCAAAGCAAATTGTCATCCAAAATAGTTTCAATATTAAACTTATTGTGTGTAAAAAATCTAAACAAACCATTTTCGACTATTTTTGCAATACAACACGAGATAAAAATCTATAATGTTTGTATTAAATTGCATTATCTTTAAAATAAGTATAAGTGTTGTGCCATTTCTCTATATCAACCTTAAATGTTATTCATACTTTTTGTACTGTAATAAAAAAAAGCTAAATTTGATTCCAAAAAGTTTGTAAAGTTCAGGTTTAGACAAAAGGAATCAGACAATAAATCCTTAGACTTACAAAGCTAACAATATACATGTTTGAATAACGTGTCATATAACGTTTTGTTAGGCTAGCCTACTAATTGAAAACAAGGAAGTAGAAATTCAAATCGAAAGCCTGAATAATAATTGTCAGTATTATCACATATATTGATACGGCAGTTTTGTAACACTACATACCATCGAGATCGACATAGAAGTCACGTACATCAATAAAGTGTGGGAGTATATCACGTTTTATGGATTGAACGGTTTTATGACGGTGTGTACCAAAGTCAACATGTTTAATGCGCGTACTAAGCATGATACATGTTTTGTAGTGTAAGGCATTACAGTAAATGTAAATAATATGTGTTTGTATAATTTTAATTTTAATAACGAAAAAATGATATACCTTCATTACAAGTTTTATTTACACAGAACAGTGTTTTACACAGCCTTGTTATACTGTTTAAAATCTCCTGAGCAACATTCTATTTGGGACCGTTTAAGGGAGCAGATGAAAAGCAATATTTCAAAGAAAATTCGAGCCAACCAGCTGCGTTTACAACAGGAGCGTCTGCAGGATTATAAGTTTGGGCAGCGGTCTTGCTACCTAAGTAAACTTCATTGGGGTATCAACAGCAGCTGTGTGCCTTATTATTTAAAGAATTTATTTACAAGCCTCCAGATATTTAAATTATTGTTAATGCCCGCTGTCTTGTTATTGGTGTGTTCTTTTGTTTTAATACTATGCTTCCCCTGTTATTTATTAATATGATGCTTTTATTGGTTTTTATTTCGACTCTGTTGTTAGTACTGATATAATGTTTCACTTTTAATCTCTAATTACTAATATATATATATATATATATATATATATATATATATATATATATTATATATATATAATTATTATATATATATAATTATATATATTATATAGTTATTGTTATCACTATATACTTATCACTTATTATCTAAAATTGTTTTCTGTTGTTATTATCATGTTTATTATTGTTTTTGTTAACTTGCTATCTTGCTATAAAATTTTTCTGTTGCATAATATATTGCAAAATAAGAACTGGATTCTACCTTTTTTTTAGGAGTCACAAAGACTTAGGACGTAATAATTTGTATGCCTAACTGTATGCCTTAAGATATTTCACACCAGAAGAAATGGATTCTGACATTTTCTTAAAACGTAGTGTTCTATTTTTGATAATATCCAAAATCCTATTATTCTTTTAATATATAAAAGCTTCTAAAACTTTTATATATTGTATTTTTTTTTATATGATTTATATTTTTGGGTGCATATTGTATCTTTTGTTCAAAGTTTCGTTTAATAGCAATTGCTTGATTGTAAATTAACTATAATTATTTTTAACTTAGGAAATTTTACATGGGTATAGGTATCTTTACAGGTTATATTGTTTTGATATATCTTTTAATCTGTACCTAATAAGTAGAGACAACACTAATCACGACATTAATATATAGTTTAAACATTTCCTTTTCCTTCCAGAACTTTAAATGTTCTATTTTAGAAAAAGTTTTGTCAAACATTTAATGAAATTATTAGCTATTAATAATTCATTTGTGAAATACGTTCAAATTACCTTTACCATATCATACGATCATAGTATTGTATTATCCAACTCGTTATAATTCAATTACATATCGTTAGCTGAATTAAATGGGTTCGTTGAGGACATTCTTCTATCTTAATAATCTTGAAAATTATTCTTTTACTAACCAATCCTCAACTTACAACACAGTAGAAATTGAATAACAAAACATGAATGAAATAGTCACCTTTCTAGCCTGAGAAAATTTAATAATTTATTACAAATTTAAAATTGATCAAAATATTCATTCCTTTAACCAATATTACAAAATTATAAAGAGTGTGAAATCTTTTTAATTGTCAGCTTGAAGAAGCATTCACCTGTATCAGCGAATAAGGTAGGGGGGGAGCGAACTGGAAAATACCTTACAGATATTTGTGCGTAGAGCATACATGAGATTCCCTCCGTAATTACCAATAAATTGAAGACCAATTATTCGTTAATAATTTCGCTCTGGCTTCCTTTTTATGTATTATAAGATCAAGGCCTATAGAGAAATAATTTCGAGACAATAAACTGTGGACACTACCATCAATATCGCCTAATAAAGATAAGCATTATATAGGGTGTTTTGTTCTTTTACTGATGCTTCCTATACAAACGTTGTTAAAGCCAAGTGTATTATTTTATGACGACAATAGATATTGTATTGAAAATAAATGAACACCTTCCTACAATTAAAAGCGATTAAAAATGTATTATTATTAAAATTGTAATGTATAAAATTTGCTTCTCGTTCAACAACCCCATATCCTCACAATACAAATTACTTATATATATTGAACTCTTACAAGTTTTTTACAATAGATAATTAGTTTATACCCGTATGTTTCCTAATACCAAGATTACCAAGTTACACCAAGTTACCAAGTTACACCAACGGGGAGTATATGGTGTAACTTAAAGGATTTTAGACTAAATAAGTTCCAGTACTTACGATAAATACTAAACTGTTTTATGATTAACAAGAGCATCAAAATACACGTCTCTGAACTTGGTTGTGTCCATCAAACAGAGTTTTTTAAAGTATAATTTAAAGTGGCTAGTTTCGTTTTATTTTGGTGTTTTTTTAATCTCCATACTTCATAATATTGGAGTATCGTTGTCAGTCAGAAAGAATGCTAAATACATTTTCAAATGAGTTACATATATGTGAGACATCAAGTAAATACATTAGTTTTGGAACCACGTACTTTTTCCCTCCTTTACAAGCTAAAATGAGTTGAACAGTCAGTGTTAACAATTTTTGTAGTGACCACAGTTCAAGTGGAAGGAGTCCATATTGTTAAGCTCTTCAGCGATCAACTATGAAAAAAAATTGATAGCGATATTTATTATCATCTTAAATCCGTACAATAATCTTACACTGGTCTTGTGAGTGTGAAAATCTCGTAAATATAATTTTTGACTGACACATGTGGATATTATGAGATATTACTATTTTGTAAGAAATCACACGTATTTATTCGCTTTACCTTGTTAAAAACTAGACGCTCAAAAAAAGGAAACATCTTGATTGCAGATCCATAACAACTATTTTAAACCTAATGCACTTTCAAGACTTTTTTTCTAGCAGAATTAGATGTTTTATATTGAAGATATAAATATCTAACACCAGCTTTATTCTTGTGATTTTCAAATTTTTTGTATTTTTTCATAAAAACTTCAATTTTTATACTTCATCGTTTCAATGATCATAAAGTTATATACTTTAAATAAGGTACTTAATGTGACTAATAATCGGCAACAACATTTTTAAACATCGACTATTTTCTGAAATATATACTAAATTATACTATATGGTTTGTAGAACCTCAGATTAGAGAGAAATATTTTTTACGGCATATTGGATTTGTTGTTTGTACTATTTTATGCCATATTACGTACTTTATTTTTAAATTTTTAATTCATCACGTGTAAAACATTTTTTTAAATAAAAATCCATTATAGAGATAAAATATACATGCTAATTTATATTTCGTACTATTATTCTAAGTTCTATTTGTATTTAATACCTACTGGAGATTATACAACAGTTCAAAATTTCTAGGGATTAGTGGCGAAAAGGTTGTGAAGAGAATTAAAAATTATTATCTCAATCAATAATTGAACAATTTTGATACCATAGTGATACATATATAAAAGTTCTAAATTACAATAAAAACAATAAATACCATTAAATTCCTTTAAGCTAAAAAACAGCAATATTCCTGATATGTTACACTTTGTACGGAGTGCAGATTTGCTACAAAGAAGACATTGACGAATCGAACAGTTCTTCTCCTCATGGACTATGGTATCCTGCACGAAAAATAGTGCGGTTAGTATAAAGGTAAAATAATACTTTTTTTGAAATACTCCTATTATTAAAAATATTACAGAATCAATATTAATTACAGTTCCTCGTACAAATTAAAGTCAAAAGATACGAGGACAGTGATGTTTTACACTAGTATCTTAATCACTGCAAGAGGTGAGGAAATATTCTGTGACGCACTCTACATTAAAAGTATCGCCCCAGACATTAATTTGAAGTACATAAATAGCTGTGGCAATTTAATACATCTTCTTTGATGTACTCTACATCGAATTTTTCTTAAATTGTGTTTATACATTTTCTGCTAAAAGTTAAGAAATCTTCTGTGACATGCCCTACATCAAGAGTTTTGTACATTGAGTCCATACATTTTCACCGAGAAGTTAAGAAATATTCAGTGACATGCTCTACATCCAAAGTTTCACACAATTCGCCCACAAATCATCTGCGAGAAGTGATTACAAATTTGTGACTCACTCTACACTCCAAAAAACATCACCTTAAACTAAGATATCTTCAGACAGGTACTAATACTGAAAATGGTTGCACGTCAAAACCACATTTACAAACTGATTCCACGTATTTTTTCGCTTTTTTATGTAAAAATTTAGATGCACAGAAGAAGTGTATGATTTGATTTTAGTTCCTTAAAAAGTGTTTTAAAACCGCATGGGGTGTAAGAATTAATCATAACAGATTGAGGTGTTTTTATTGCACTTTGTAAATTGGTGAACTCTAGACGAAGCATCTAATTTACAACGACAGTTTTTTCAAACTGTGATCCCAAGCAATGACGGCCAGACACAGTCGGTCGCGTACATTATCCGCTACAACATTTGTTACTGCTGAGGTGTAGTATCTAGTTTGAGCTGAGCAGCAGTCGTATAAACATTGCCGCCTCTATTGATTCTCCCGCTAAATGTAAATTGCGGAGTTTTATTCGTTTCCTGCAAGTAGAAGGGAATAGTGAAATAGAATAATATCAGAATAAATAAATTTCTAATAAACTGAGTTCTTTCGTTTGAGATTTGAAGATTTGTAATGTTTATTTATAGAGTAAAATGAAATAAAATATAGTGGAAAGTTAATATTAAAAGTCTTTGACAACATTTGATTTAGTGTAAATTCTTCCTGCGTTATAGTCTACCTCATTAGATCTTTTACTTTTTAACCCTGCTCTGAAACCTAACTTAAACAACAAAAATGTAAATATCTTATGTATATAAGATATTTCAAGAATATGCCATCCATACGCTACAAATTTTGCATCAAATATAATCTTTACGTACGTACCAAGAATACAATGCGTATCAATGCAGCTAATGACTGTGCCTTACCGACCATCCAATTACTGAGCTGAGCGTGACTTTTGTGTCAATTTATTTTATCAGTGTCGGTAGATCTACCCGCAGTATAATCTCTAGCGTAAAATGAGTTTATAGATTTGAAATGTTGCATACAATCTCAGCGAAGCCTGTTACACAATACATGGTTCGGCGTATTCCTAGTTTATTATCTTTGGTCCATAGTATGAGAAACTTCTGTTATCCACTTTCATCCTCACTCTGTAGAAATAAAGATGTTTATAATGACTAGAGCTGCGCTGAGAACCTTATGACTTTACATCAGCCTCTTGCACACATGCTGCGTTTCCCTGGGTCAGCCGAGGGCATGGTTTACGAAGCGTTCGTGAGGTAGGTCTTTTCCAAATGGTGTATTTTTTGTCTCCTAGGCTCCGCTGCGGTTCACATTTGCTTACAATTTTCTTGCCGCAAAGCCCCCCCCCCTTTTTTTAATGATGAGCGTTTAGAAGAGCTGCAGTTAATGTTGTTGTTCGTTCCATTGTTTCTTTCTCGTTTATTTTAGTATTCAAAACCTCCGCTGTAATCTTCTTCTACGCTGCCAAGTGAACCTGTGTCCAGACATTGTGAATACGCCGTCACAGTCCTTTCATTGGAAAATTAAACTCTAGTGCTGAATTTTGGATTAATAAAACAAGATTAGTTGAATTTGGCAGTCATATGGATATGTCAAATTGTTCATTTTAGTATTGTTTGTATATTTGTGTAATAGGGATCCACTACTCATACTGTCACTCAACCACAACATAAGTTACCTCTTCATTATTCATTTGGCCCTTTGATTCTCATGTAACTGTACTTTTATATATTACCTTATTAATAATCTATAAATCAATTTAGGAAGAACAAAAACATTATTTCAATATTTAACTCAACGAAACAATTTTAATTAATTATATTTTGTATTAATAATAAAAATCTTAAACTATATTTAATATAAGAAAAACATTGCAAATACTCTCCATTATTTTAAAACTTCTTCATTCTTATCTTAATACTACATAAATAGATAAATATTTTGGTCAAACATAAATAAAACTGCCATCCTAATAAGTCAGGGTATCACAGTGTGGAAACACGTATTAGGTCACAGTTTTGCTGTATGTTCCAAAGTCAAAGCTTAAAGGATAATTATCTAAGAGATTAGAGTATCAGTGCTAATATCACTACACATCCATTAAACCGATTACAGTAGTTCCATTCAGATCCTTACATGATTTACCCAAAGGAATATTGAAATGATTTATCAGTTTCATATATTTAAAAAAATTGAAAGCCAAGGATAATTTGATTAGATTTTGTTTCCTTGTTTCACTTAGCACGCCCAATATAATGTTAATTGATATTTCATAATAACTACTAATATTATGATTTAGTATAACTAATTTTATAACTAGTTTATATTTATATAACTTTCTTCTATTTCATATTTATATAATTTTAAGTTTCTTTATTTTTTTATTTCAAGTATAAAATGTCTATCATATTAATTTTACTTCACACCATATTTAAGAACTACAATTCCGAACAGTAGTATAATACGTACCTCTAATAAAATAATCCATTAACTCTATTATTATTTTTATATTGGACCAATAAGAAACAAGAAACGATTGTTTTAAAATTATTATTTCGATTTTTAACTGTTTTGTAAGGGGCTCCTTAACTCCTTAACTATTAAAATTTGAAACATATAATATAATTTGTATTCATATATCTGTGTATATGTATTGTTATAAGCAATGTATGGTTTTAATAGTGTTTGTAGAAATTTTCGAAGTTGGATAAGAATTTTCTTAATCATATACTCGTTATAAGTGTATGTAACCTGTTGTAAATCATTTAAGCCAAAGGGACGCATATAACTCGAAGTCATGAATGATGCTATCGGACTCCCAATAGTAATTTTACAGTGTCCACTGCTTCGGCTACAGACCTACTTTTATCTTCCTGTTAGAGATCATGCTTAACCTTTCCTACGACATCTCATCACATTAATCACTGATGAGGGTCAATAGCATCAGTTACAGACGTGGTTTATTTTAATAAGACCCACATAACTTTTACCATGTAAAATCTAAAGCTATGTTTACGAATAATACCTTTAAAAATACCTACCTATACTGTTACGAAATATTTTGTACACAAGTAAGGGGTGTAGTAGTAGGTTACCGTAAACATGTATTGATTGAGGATGTAGAATTTATGTTAATTTAATATGAATTAAAAGCATTTAAAATAAATATTTTATTTCATTCATGAAAGTTATTATTTCACCAACAATTTCTCTATAATATTATTAAATCCTACCAGTATTATAAATGCAGTGTGATTAAAATATCATCTAACCTCGCTTAATGAACAAAATCGTAAACGTGTACATGTAATGTATACGTAATTGGTACGATATAAACAAAAATATGGATGGATCAGACATTAAATGATTTAATGAACCATTCATTTCCTTACTAAAACTTGAGGAGACAAGGGAGCGTAGTCAGTCATAGACTACATAAAATGCAATCATTAAGCAATAGTAAGTGCAGAGAACATTGCGTTCTTTTTTCCTGATAAGGGAATCAATAATTAGGTTTATGAATACTAATATAATTCCTTGAATGAAAAAAGAAAATATTATATAGTGAACAGGGAATGGGAAGGAAAATAATTATATAATACTGCATGTATCAAATTATTAGGTATTATACTTTAAAAAACTAATACCACTACACTACTTATTACACACGCACTACTAGGCAGCGTGACGGGTGGCTAGCAAAGTAGATATGAGTTTTCTTAAAAGTGAAAAAAACCTAACCAAAAATATTATTATGCCCTTTACACTAGCTGGGAATATGAATTATGAAAAATGAGGGGTATGAAATTTAAGTAGTAATAGAATATTTAGATTTGATTATATTTTGTTTTGTAAATAAGGAATGATGTCTCAATTCTTCAATTAAGAATACGCTTGATTCTCAACAGTGAAAAGCAGTCTATTAACTGCTTGTAATGAAAATTTCAATTTAATTATTAAAATTTAAAGTGACTATAATAAAAGTTTAATGTTACATAGCAAATAGAATACAAGAAAATATTAACGTTCTATTTGTATAGTATAATTTAAAAAATATATTGTTTTATTTACTAAGCTTCTAACTCACAGGAAATGTTACTGAATTAGTATATACTAGTTAAAATTAAACATTTAAAAACATATGTAATAATAGCCACACATACAATAATTAAAAACATTAAAGCTTGCTGGTGAAAGAATGGTGCCAGATAACATGCCATTGTAGCACTTCCTAATAAATTTGAAAACATATTTAACCGTATTATCGAATAATTTATAAAGTAAGACGGATTAAAATTGCTTATAAATAGTGAGATTGTTGGTGGTGTTTTTCTAACCCAATTATTCTAAAGATGCTTTAGCTTCCCAAATAGTTTGTACAATTTTCGTTGTGAAAGTTTAGACAGCCGGAGATGGCAGTCAGGCACCAAACATGTCTGTGTAATATTTAAGACGCAGTCTGGGTTTTATTTTACTTTAAAGATGTTTTGAATAAACTACTATATCTTAAATGTTTAGATGCTTGTGATCGTAAATACGATTGTTTGCATATTTATATGACTGCCATCAAAACCCAGGTAATACCATCTGAGACTTAAAAATAAATATGTGTTTGTCATATAATAATTAATATTTTACTTGTTAGCATGGTTTCTCAGACGCAAGTGAGCTCTGTTTTTGTTTAATTGTGTACGGGACATGTGCAAGGAAGTATTAATATAAATAACTTCATATATTAAAAATGTGTAAAATGTATGGTTGTACTCTAAAACATACATATATATATATATATATTATATGTATGTTTATTTATATGTTCACACACACACACACACACACACACACACACACACACACACACACACACACACACACACACACACACACACACACACACACACACACACACACACACACACACACACACACACACACACACACACACACACACACACACACACACACACACACACACACGCACGCACGCACGCACGCACGCGCACACACACACACACACACACACACACACACACACACACATATAATTTTATATATTTAAAATTTGTCACTATGAATAATAGTGTGTAATTTATTGCAGTGTCTTTCATGATGAAGGTAGATGACGATATTAGATTTGTGTTCTGGTGTTTATATTCACGACATCTTTCGAGTTACCGTTTAAGGGATTATCGATATGTATTACTGACAGAGATATATTACTTTAATTTAAGCATTTATTCAATGCCTTGGATAGCTTCAGCTTAGTGAAACATGTTTAGTATAATATGAAGTCATGTTTTAGGTTGTTAGTGTCGAATATACAATTAAAGGCGAATTCAAATCATAAACTTTCTTATATATATATATATATATATATATATATATATATATATATATATATATATATATAAGTTATGATCTTGAAAATAAATTGAATTTCAGATGTCGAAGTCACTGCCGGCTATAAAGTATTATGCTCAATAATCTGTGATGAGAGTAGGAACATAACTAAGGGGGTTTATAGCTTTAATACGCTTAGAGTTGTTACAGATATTTAGGAGTAGGCAATCATTACGTTTATATAAAAAATATTGATATTCATTTATGTATTTATAACACATTTTTTATGACGGTAGTACAACCATTAACTATTTAAATAGTCAGTCGGTTTAACATAATTTATTAAATGACCGGGGCATCCGTTATGTTTACGTATAAGGGAGGAGAGCTAGTTAAGTTTAAATATCACAATAGGTTAAGAAACTATAAATAAACATTTTCTGTAAATAATTTTTACCTCTGAATCTTTGGTTGAGTTAGCATAACATACCTTCTCAACCATTTACTTTATTTATAGTAGGATATCATTGGTCAGAGTTACATGAGTTTATACATGTCATGTAAAATTTTTTTACGTTTACGAAAAAATTTAAAATATAATACACAGTAAGACATGAACATGAACCTCATAAATTTATATTAGCATCCATAGGTTTTTAAAAGTTATTATTGGTTTTGCATAATTTAAATCTTAAATGTTTTCATTCATACGATTTGTAATTATCACCTTTAGATGCTCTATGCCAACTGTTTTCTCTGTATTTCAATATGATGATCTCTAATGAAATACGTCTTAGATGCACCATAAGATTTCTTTCAATAGCTGTACAATATATTTCCATATTCATTTCCAGTAAAAAAGTGATTTTTATACAAATTTATATCGTTTAACATGAACAAAACTAGATGCCGAACGGTTAATACAAATGTTCGTATTGAGATATGAAAGTGATTGAAAGTGTAAAGTTATCAGAGATTTATATAACGTTAAGTACCAACTTTAAAAATTTGAATTTGTCATTTACTAGGCAGTATAGTACATATTAGAATGTTCTACTTTAAAAGTACGTATACATAATAGAACAGCCATCTAAATGTAACAGATCTTTTAACCTCATACACAAGTTGTATAAGTATTTTGATAGATATTTTTAATTTAATAGTGTTTTAATATTAACAAACATTATTGAAATGTCAAACTCTCTTATTTCTCAATAATTGTTATAATTCTTAAATTATTCTGAATAGTTATTGTTCAGTAAAAGATTTTATTAAAGTTATGAACTTTAATTTTCATAAATATTTTCACATGATATTCTTAAAATTAAATGTCACCTATTAAAACCAATTATACAGTATGAATATGGACGGGCATCATAGTTACAGGTTAAATAGAAGCTGAATCTTATGTTTTCCAGGTTGTGTAATTCCAGGTAGTTAACAAATATTTCTTCTTTATGCGACAATCAAAATATATTAATATAAATCGTAGGAGATTAGATTTTATTACACAAAAAATACTGTTTTCAAAGCTCCAACTAACTTGGTAAAATGCTGGATTTGTAAGTTACTTCGGCTTAGTAGCATTAAGCTCCTTGACAGTGGCAGGAAATGTAAATATGTAGAGCCTTGTAAAGCCGAGAAAGCGACAAATAAAAATGGCGGCGACATGAGCTGGCGAAGCATATTTTGCAAATTGACTTTATACTGCACAGTCTAATATGTAATTTGATTAACGTTTCCACAATATAACGATTGACATCGGTCTCTATTTTAACAGTTTAGCTACGAAGGACTGAATTTAATAATAATCTATCATTTTACACTTTTGAGAAAGTTATCATCCATAAAACATAACAATAAAAAGATTAGAGGTGTTTCAGTTTAATAATAATAAAAACATATAGCACAAAAATTATCACTGAGTTATACAATTACGCACACTTTACAAGCCGCTACGTAACCCACCTATTCGTAAACATTATTGTATTTTGTATGATAGTGTTTTACGGTACACTCGTGTACCATTTTTAACGAATAAGTGTAATAGATCAGTTACATTGTTAATTTATGCTGAATATAAATTAAAGAATGGTAGATTATACTGGTATGCATTTCAATAATTTCTCTTTAAAGTTGTTAATGCGTATTTTATAAATTGTCATTTTCTTCCTACAAGATCTTTTATCTAGATACGATGTACCAGTTTAAAGATAGATTTATAAGCTACGTTCTTCCACGATATTAAAGCCATTCGATACCTCTGGCAGTAAATATGTAAAGCTTAAAAGGGCTGAGATAGAAAAAAAACAGGGTTCTTTACAAAACTTAGCGAACCACATGCTACATATCGGGTTTCTACCGTATACTAAATTTAAAGTGTATGCCGTTAAGCACTAACCCAACAGAAACTTTATTGTACTTGTCAATTTAATAGGTTTCAATATAGTCAATAGTACAGTTATTTCATCTCTTAAATAAATCAGTATGAATAGTTGTATTGGACTATACACGTACACTGTTGCCAAATTCTTTTAGTATGGTTCAATTTAACTGTATCATAAGAACTTACCAGTCTACATACACGTATGTGATAGATGAACCGGATATTGTCGCGCGGGAGATAAACCAAATACCTTATCTCGGTCAGTCAGATAACCGAGTGCCGCGTCAAGGTCAGAGTCAGGTACACGCGCATAATACCACCAGCTGTCCGTCATCTAATTTAGTTGTTACTGTCCTCAGTTCATTCTTTGTTTTACCGGTCACTGAAGGCGAACTGCTTGAAACTATTAGGCAACTAAAAAATAAACGTTCTAGCGGATTTGATTCTTTCACAGTTAATTTAATCAAGGAAATCTCTACTCTTATAGCTCCTGTTTTAACCTATATTATTAATTTAAGTTTTTACTAATGGCATTTTTTCCAGAAAAGCTAAAACTAAGTTCTATTATACCCATTTACAAAAGTAAAAGCTGTATAAAATTAGAAAATATAAGACCTATTAGTTTATTATCAGTATTCTCGAAAAATCTTTGAAAAGTTAATGAACAAAAGACTTTTAAGCTATCTAGAAAAAAATAACTTTTTTAATCAGAGTCAATTTGGCTTTTAGAAAGAATAGGTCAACTGAGAAAGCTATAACAAGGATGACAAATTGTATTTTTGAGAGTGTTAATGAAAACCGGAAAACTGTAGGCTTGTTCATTGATTTCAAGAAAGCTGTCGATCTAGTTAATCATACCATTTTACTACAGAAACTAAAAAATGTGGGAGTGAGAGGGGTGTGACTATTGACTGGTTCAAGAGTTTTCTATTTAAATAGAATCCAACAAGTGCGGATAAAAGATACAACCAGCCCCCCTCTGATCGTTGAGTCAGGTGTAGCTCAGGGATCCGTTTTAGCAGCAGCAACATTATTTTTAGTTTTTATAAATGAATTATTGGAAACCCCGTTTAATGGTCAGATAACTGCTTTTGCAGACGATGCAGCTTTTCTTTATTCTCCAAAAAACTATGCAATATTACACGAAAAGATAAGCAGTGATTTAAATTACTTACAAATTTGGTGCTGTCTCGGAATGACATGCAGGTAAATGTATCAAAAACTAAATATATAATCTTTGGATTTAAAAGACTTCGAATTAGAAAGGCCCTTAAAATACCACAAGATAAATTGGTAACGTAAATTCATGTAGCTGTCAGTGTATAGAAAGAGTAAATAGTTACAAATACCTTGGAGTAGTAATAGATAGTAAATTAACATGGGGGGGATCATATTACCGCGTTACATAATAAGTTAAGATCATCAATTAGAACTTTTTTATTTTCTAAAAAAATTATTGCGATACAGATCTTATGCGTACTTTATATTTTGCCCTAATCCAAATCTAGATTACAGTACTCAATTAGATTTCTGGGGAAATACGTATAAATTTTTGATAAATAAGATAAAAGTAACACAAAATTATTTCATCCGTATTATATTAAATAGAAGCAGAAGAGATAGCGTCTTTCCACTATATGTGCAGTTGAAAATCTTGCCTATAGGACATCTATACGTATACAAAGTTTTGAGAATATTTTATACTAGAAGCGGAAATTTAGGTACAAGTGGTTTGACGTATAAAACTAGAATTAGTGAAAGTAGAATCTTCAGGTTACCCAAAGTTAATAAAGAACTCTATAGACAGTCCATTCAATACGTGGGCCCAAAAATATTATTTAATCAAATGACTTGATGAAACCAAATCGAGTAATAACTTAAAACAATTCTGCTCCTTACTAAAATCCTGGCTATTTACAAAACCTGATATTGCTTTTTTAAACGAGTGTAATTAATTTAAGTTTTATGCAACCACCTATTATATTGTTTACATCATTATTACATAATTTTTAACCTGATTGTGTAAAACTATCATAATCATAGTAGTGTGTACGTGTGAATGTATGTTTTTGGAGTGTGGATGTTCTATCGTGTGCATGTAAGTGTACGTAATGTGATTTTCCTGATATTTGTATGTAGTTTTATGTAATAAATTAATTTAATTTTCCATTATTTCAATATATTTTTTATACATTCAATATATTTGTTTATACATTCAATATATTTGTTTATACATTTTTTGTAAACCTTTTTATGATTTTAGTACATAAGATTGTATATTTGTATTTTTGTCAAAACATTTGTTGTTACTCTTTGCATTGTCTAAATTAGTGTCTAATTAGTTATTAGTCACTCTGTATTATATAAACGTCGGCTATATGTATTTATTTTGGTTGTGGTTTTTTTGTAGTCTTGTGCAGACGTCCGCGGAAAGCAGTCTGTTGACCTTTTAGTTTTTTATGTGAGAGCAAGCTATAAACTGTTTCTTTGTGTATTGTGTATCTGTTACACTGACCAGCTATTTGTTCTTGGTCAGTGACTTCCTAAGTTTTTCATTTATTTGTAAACATGAATGTAAATGTTTGGAAATAAATATTTATTTATTTTACTTTTCTTGTTTACATTTTATTTTTAAAATATGGGTAACGTATGCGAATATAAAGTAAGAAATAGATGTAGGTAAAAATATAGTAAGTCTCGTACGCACAGTATTTGTAAAGCCTACAATTCAACAAAATATTTAGACTTATCGTAAGGTATAAGGTAGGGGAAGCACCTAAAATACCCCAATTACTAACACTATTTTAAATATTTTATATTACAGTATATTAAATACAGATGATATATATATATATATATATATATATATATATATATATATATATATATATATAATGTTACATATCTATATATAATTTCTATTAGAAAAAGATCAATCATGATTTTCTTATGACTGCATCTCTCCTTGCACTCATTAGCCTAATGCGACTTAGTTACATTCCAAGAATCGTGAAAGAATTTCTGAGATAAATGCATTCTCTGTGATAAATAAATTTAATAATACTTGAACTTTTTCCTTGTAAACAAATCTTCCAATACGGGAACTAATATTATTATTTATTCTATCTTAAATACTGTATATCAAAAAATAAGTCAGATACTAACATTGGTAAATATTCCAAATCTTGTATTTCTTGAAAATCATTTATTGCCTGCAATGATATTTAAACCTAGGATTAAATGCATTACGTATGCATTAAATGCATCAGTAGTCTCGCAATTCACCTTAACGTTTCAGTTTTATTTAATTCCCAGGTTTTTCTAAAATTACTTTCTAATCACATAAATTATTTGCTATTCTCTACCAATTAAATTTGGAAAAAATTCAATTCAAAATACGTTTTTTAATGTATTAAATTTATGACAGTTTCAAATTGTTTATTTCCTAATATTTAACACAATGTTTTATACCAATTTTAAAACCAATATAATAAAATATTTGTTAGGACGCGAGTTGATACAAAATATGCTATAAAGTTAAAAAGATGGAAATGTAAAATATAATAATTAAAGTAGCTACATCTATATGCCATCTATAATTACATGGAAATATACACAGCTATATTTCATCGTATGGAATAATCCCATTGTTGGGGTAAAGACATTAAATGATGTCTCATAAGTAACTATATTTACAGTAAACGAATGAAAATAATTTGAATTTAATAATGAAAGAAACAATAAAGATCAAGTTGATAAAGACGATAAATTTAAATATTTTATTTTAAAAACAATGGGATATTGAAGTGCCCCATTAAAAATTTAGAGAGTTACTATATTTATCAATGAACCATGCCTTTATTCTTTTGTTTTAAGATTTTACAAAGGAAAAGTTTTTAAAATTAGGTTGAAAAAGAGGTTTAACTTGTAATTCGAACAAATGGTGAGTATAAACTAAAAAAAATTAATGTATAAAAAATTAAATAATAAAAAAATTAAAATTTTATAATTACGAAGAAGTAATAATTATAAAAAAATGTGAAAAGCAATGTACAATTGGTTTTATTACCAAGCAAAACCAATTGTACATTGGTTTTCGATTGTTTTCTGGTGGTCTGGCTGGTCTGAGTGGTTTAGAGGATGGGTCTCTAAACTGGCTCAGTAATTTGGATTTAGCTTTGTGACGGGAGATTTTAATATTATTTTTAATTTATGACTCAAGAACTTTGTTCTTACGTACTTTTTAATAATTGTAATTTTTAATTTATTTATTTATGGATAGCTGCCTTTGTCCCCCATACGATATATATATATATATATATATATATATATATATATATATATATATATATATATATATATATATATATATATTACCAAACAAATAATATGTGATCATTAATTAAATCTTAAGTTTTTATATTAAATTAGGAAACCTTGATGACACCTCCAACTATTTCTTAAATAGATATTGTTTTGAGAAATCAAATTCTTTACCCTGTATATCTGATTCTCTTTTAACAGAAATCCCTATGTGTAGGATGATATATCTTGAAGATGCCCTCGAATGGTCAGCTTTGAATATTTTATATAATCATCTTATTCGTATTCCTCCAATGTTGCTTTACTAATCTCAGTTGATTGCGTTTAAAAACAATATTCAAATTCTTTTTTAAATATCGTATATTTTTTATAGAAATCTGAGATGATCTAAACTGTGAAGGATTATTTTTCTATGTATATTTAATTATATTTTAATTTTAATTTTGATTTACTTTTTTGTTGATGTATTAGCACAAAATCTTTTCAAACAAAAACGAGTATATTAATTTCATCTGGTAGGAAGTTTCTTTACATTCAATACAGAGTTAACGTAATTTTGTACGTGGTGATAATCACACTTTAAAAATGTTACGTTTTAAAATACTTAATTTAGATTTTGTGATTTACAACCCAAATTCTTTTGGTTGGGGTCTGTATCGAATAAATTACACAGCAAATTAAACAGGGTTTATTCCCACAAGTGTGTACACTAATCGAGGATTTAATTTTATTCAGGTTACTTCTGGTATATATGTGACTTATATTGAACTGTGTTAACCTACAATTATTTATATGTACAAAATATAAATTACCTTTCAAAAGCAATACCATTACTGAAGAAAGTTTAAGCCGAAAATTAGTAGAAACGCCCAAACGAGATCATTAGTATTTTACTCTAATTACTCAGAGGAGTACGCTTACCCTCCTGGTGGTTTAAAATAATAATCTCATAATTATACCACGGAAAAGTCAGTTATAATTATCTAATGAGAATACCACTTTGTAATAAAGACTACGGAATAATTAGTAGCTATTTATACGGATTTCATAGAATTATTTTCTTTTACATTACTTCATGAACTTGAATGAATAAGTGGTTTTCTTTGAATAGTTTTTGTGTTAAAAGAAATAAGAAGGTTGAATTTGAACGGGACTATTGTTTGAAATATGAAAAATTATATCCTTAAATATAACTTTGAAAGAGATTTTGTATTCATGTGCATAAAAATACCTTTATAGTCTAATATATACCAAAATTGAGTTTCTTGCCATTTTTAAGATATTTATCAATTCTTTCATACAATAATTGGGTCAGAATTTATTATATGAATATATTCCTATAATATAATGTTATAATACATTTATTTATATACATAAATTCTGACCCAATTATTCTATGAAAGAATTGATAAATATCTTAAAAATGGCAAGAAACTCATTTTTGGTATATATTAGACTAAAAGGTATTTTTTATGCATATAAGTACAAAAACAGTTTCAAAGTTATATTTGAGGTATATATATATATATATATATATATATATCGTATATATATATATATATCGTATATATATATATATATATATCGTATATATATATTCATCATATCATAGTAAGGAATATATTCTGGTTTCTTTCTGTAACTTTCACGTTAAGCCATTTTGAATACAAAGGTGGGATTTTGACGTAATATGAAACCAAGATGTGACTTTTCCACCAGAGGTTAACTCTTTACTAGTACCATTAGAGATAGCAGATTACTATTACCATGTTTTAGTTAGTATAAAGATTTAGTAACATTTTCATATTGCTTAAAAGTAAGAACGAAAGATCATAGACTAATTTAATAAATTGAATTTCAAAGCTTAATCCAGTATTAACCGATTCTACAACCTTTCATACAACACGAAAGCAAAATGCCATATGATTTGTAATCTACTAATAAAAGGAGTGCATGCGATGACCTTAGCAAAATTCACTTTGTTTTTTAAGTTTAATATTAACTATATATTATTAACACCATGAATTCAGCCCTACTTAGGAAATATTTCCCAAAATATATTAATACTTAAGTAATTGGCCATCATTGTATTAATAAGTACATTTGCTGGTAGAAATATACAAGCTATTAGTAATTGGCATTCTGTACGAAATTAGTATTGGGAAAAAATACAAGGAATTATCTATACGTATATAAAAGACTCCTGGAATTATATAAATGTATTAAATCCCCATAAAAATTATATTAATAGTTTTATACAGAAAGATGACTAAAATTAAAATACTTTAAAATTGAACGTCGAATCAAATGTTAAATATGCACTTTTAGTTGAAACTGCAGAGTTCACTCTCACCTCATCCACTATTCTTTCTTTAAAAACAGAGTAAACAATATTATAGAATACACAGTGTTTTATGAGTACTCATAACTTTATACGTATACTTTTATCTCTTTTAAGATGTAGTAAAAACAAAATATAAACTAGTAAACGGAATATAACACGCACTATTGAGTAATAAAATCAATCTCGGCAGAAAATGTAAGGATTTATTAAACATAAAGTTTGGGTAGAACTTATCATCGTCATAACGTTTGAAAGGTTATATAACTGTAACAAGCTTTAATACCGAATACCAGTAAATAACTAAGTAACAAAATATAGGATATAAATGACAATATTATAGTCAAAATTAGTTCCCCTGGTTTCATTTAACAGTTAGTAACACAGATTAACAAACCACTACGAAAAACAGTTAGGAAGGTTGGAATTAAAGCAAATTAATACTTATTTATTGCATATTTTAGATGATGTTCTAAAACTTCTAATATTCTATAATACTTTATATGCCGTTATCATAAGTAAGCAACGGTTGAACTTTAGTTTCGCTATTTATAACAAAAAGAGCATTTTCTATTACAGTCTCAAAATTAAATTAAAGACATAATTTAAGACCATCTTACAACATTGTATGATCTTTAGGACTTAAGGATTATACGCTTTATCGTATGAAATATTTCGATCATTGTGTTAGACGTAAAGACGCCGAATAAGATACAATTTTAAATGACTGATATACAATTTGTAAACAGTAAAGTAAACTGTCAGGCATAGTTTTGTTTTGCTTTACTGCAATTACTCTTGGAACATAGGCTCCCACAGGCAATGTGCGAATTGAATGATTTGTAACAGTTCACATCCGAGCTCTCAATAGTCAAGTAAACCGCGGCTTCTGGCTGGCGAGTGGAGCTGGGTGAAACTACTTGTATGTGTACGTCGAGTAATTTACCTGTTTTATGAATTATAACTTGCTTGGTGTGGAACTGCGCCACGAGAGCCAGTCCCACTTGAATTTACGAAGGAGTCACGTAACTTGACCGTACTAAACCTTACCGAGTAAGTAAACTACGATCGTTATTATTAATTTGTATATTGATTCTCACCATTTAATTATTTTTAATTAGTGTAATTATATTATGTGAATTAGCTCAAACAAAAGTTTATAGTTTGTCCCTTTTAAAATATGCAGGAAATAACGTAGGATTGTCGAAGCCTTTTGAAGAATCATAAAAAAATATTATAAATATACAGGGTGTCTCGTGATAACCTCCAAACATTTTACCATGTTGTTCAAATAAGCCAAAACAAATAACTTTTGTCACATAATGTACAGTCCTATCTTGTTAAATTGTGCGTCAGTGTGTCTTTTTGTTGATTTTAAAAAATATTTTTTTATCTCTGTAAAGGTTTGAGATACCAAACTTAAAAAATAGGTTTGTTTATATTATCAGTCTAAATTTTTAATAAAAATCCCTTAACCTTGCTATTTACTACAACAAAATGGTAGCTACATAAATATTTCGACACTTAATACCTTTTAAAAAGGGCAGTTTAAGTAAAACGATTCGAACATTAATTCTTTAGCCTGATCTCAACGAATTCTTGGTAATACTGGCACTTTCTCGGATGATGGACTGCACTAAACACCTTGCGATCTGTTTGATGTCTAGCGGGATTTCGCTCTGCGTACAATATTTTTGCTAATCTAGCATTCCCTAGCGCTAATACATATATGTAATGAGTATCGGTGTATTTAGCTACAGTAAATAGTTACACTTTTAGTTGAAATTATCATGAAATAAAGAAAAATAAAACAAAAATCACGAATAATGTAAACAAACTTACTATTTTATGGATGTGAATGAATAACAATAAGAAACTAATACATTACTTATGTATTTTAGAAACAAATCATCACAATATTTCGTTGTTCTTCTAACTACTATACAAGTAATCTGTACTTTTACTTCAGATCAACTAGTAAATAAAATATTCATAGTGCAACTTTCAGATCCATATTTAATAAAAGCAAATTAATGTGCCAAAACCTGACTTTAAAGTATTGTAACTAATTCTGTAAACACTTAGTGTCAAAGTTTGAATAAAATACCACAATTTTTTTACTCAAAGGGCCACATGTGTTTTGTATCGTACAATGTTTTACTAAAACTATCCTTTTAACAGTGTTATTAACGGTTTGAACTGTTTAGTACCTGCCATTTACAAGTAAGTAGCATGTTTTGAGACTTTTATTTAACATGTAGACTGATAAGATAAACAAGCCTACATATTTTGTATTTATATATCTCAAACCATTGCAGAGATAAAACATATTAAAAAAAACAAACAAAAACAGACGGACGGACAACTAAGCAAGATAGGACAATATATTATACGACAAAAATTATTTGTTTTGGCTTATTAAATAGCATATTAAAATTTTGGGCAGTTATTACGGAACACTCTGTATATTTCAGTCAGTAACGTACGAATAAATCGATAATAATAGCAAACAAATATATTGAAGTACGGAACAAGTAAGTTGAGGAGAGCAGAAGTTTATTAGTAGCTATTAACGAAATACTGTGTGCAAGGTATTTTGTTATAAATATTTGATTTTAATAGGTTTATTAGTAATGGCTTTTAATTTATTTAATTGATTAAAATGTATTGTAATAAAGTCCTTTATTTTTAAAATCATGTGAAGTTTTATTTTATTTTATTAGTAATTAATAAGATGGACGAATATAATTTTATACTCGAGCAACGGGTATACTTTTTACACATTATCTGCTTAGAAGCAGTATAACAGGTAACAAGCAAGGAAACTCGATGACACAATTCAGGTTGAATACCTAGTACAATTATTGAACACAATGTGTTATGATGTAGTAGTTGATGAAACACAACCTATCATATTACCCATTAGTGGTAGTGAGTACACTTAATGAATGTGCTGAGTCACATGTGCATAATTGTTAAAATCGATATTTACACCTGCATTATGGACTCTAGCTAAATTTTAAGTGGTTAAGAAAAACTTTTTTATTATTAATTTATATATGAGAATTTAGTTCTTTTGTGACTGTAAAACTTAGATAGTTCAATGAATACATGTAAAGAGAAGGTTTGACTAAAGATTATGATGAAATATGAAATATGTCAGTGACATCATAGTTTCTGAAAGTAGTTGATTGGTTTAAAATGGGCTTTAACCATGTTTTAACAGTTTTATCATATATTTCTCTTTCATCTCTATTTTTCAATGCTATTACAGCTTAAGGTACTACAAGGCATGGATATAATAAACTTTATTGATAAATAATAAAATCTTAGAGCATGTTCAGAGCAGTAATAATATACGGGTTTTATATGGACTCCCTGCTATTGATTTCCTTTGAATATTAAATTTTATGCCAAAAACTTGCGCTAAAAATTGGCATGAATCTTTAGAACTTTAAGCATATTATTTTCGTCGCCTTATGCACATCTATAACATTTATATTAAAGCAAAATACAGCTGCTAATTACTTAACAATTATATTTATTATCATTGAACTAAATCACGGATGTCATTTAAAACTAATTATTTTTACAAAAAAGAATTTAAATGAAATATCTGATGTCCCTTGCACTATTTATGTCAACATCATTAGCTTGCCCGGTAACAAAATAACACAAAACATCTGCTCGTAGCATTGGCTGTAACTGAATACTTAAATTAGTTTAAAAAGTTTAGAAAACAGAAAATAAAAATTATATGTTGGGTTCAATTTATTCCAAACATTCAGAATACAGAACATACAGAATTATACAGTTAATTAGAAGTTAAATTTCCTGAAATTAAAAGCTCAGTAATAAAGCTTCAATATAAATAATTTCAAACGCCATAATCATATATGAATTTAACATAAAAAAACTTTTCATAAAAAATATGATTACAGTGCTTGTGAATAAATAAAATTTTAGTAATAGTAACATTTTCATTTATTACGTACTTTCCGAGCCTAAGTAAGGCCATGTGAATTGGTCTGGTTAGTACGAAATATCATCCATCACTCAAAATTATTTTAAATATTTAAATTGTATTATATAAGTATGTAAAATTAACAAATCAGTTTGTGTTGCTTTACGGGTAACTTACATTCCATCATTATCAATTGTTATGTTTTGTAATTTTTAATATCCAGTGATTAGTTTTGGAATAAAGGAATTATTACATTTGACAAAGTAATGACATCCAAATACCTCAAAAATCTAGAAATGAATTTAGTCGCAAGGCAATGCATGTATCTGTTTTAAAAGTTTAATTTAAGCAGGGTTATGGAATAAAACATAACATGCATCTTTATAAGAAAGGCTTTGATTATATTTATGGAAGATAGTAAATTACTTCAAATATGTATCGAAGCTAACATTTATTTTATTTACCTATCCATTTTCAGTGTAACTTGGTCAAAATAATTACATATTTTGTTAAAAAAGCAATATAATCCAATGTTAATTAAAGGATCGTAGCAGAAGAAGCTTCCCAAAGGGTATCATTAGTACTTTAATTATAAAGAGGAAACTGCTTACTTAACCAATGGTTGGAAATGATAACCTTATAATTAAACCAAGATTTATTTAGCTACAACAAACTAGATAAAATAAAAATGTTTAATTGAATACCTATGATATATTCGTATCTGTTTATATAGAATTATCTTATATGATTTCATTTACAACTCTTTTGTTAACATCAAATTGTACTGATGGCGAGAGAAAAGAAGAGACCTGGATTCTGGCCTATTTGAAATTTGCAGGCGCTACTAATAGTATGTTGCCGCGCCTCGTTTCGTAATTCCATTATTGTTTCACTGTTCCATTGCTAGGATAAACAATGCGCAGGGTTGGCTGTGGAGAGAAGCGCCTGAAATTACCGCGCGGCAACACACTAGTACACAGCTGTGCGCCGGCACGGGCCAGGTCTCTCTTTTTCTCTCGCCACCAGTAGTTTCCTTGACAAGGGCTTGCAGTTTATGTAATAATCATGCCTATATTCCAACGAACAGTAGGATATGCATATGCTTTATTACTACGGCATCTTTGGAATGAGTAGTTGAAATAGTGTGGTAAATCACACTAAGCGTTTGTGGAATTTGTTCATGCATATAAATGAACAACGTGACAACAATATATTGAAATAGTGCTCTTGAGAAAGATTTATCTAAATGTTGTTTTCTTAAATGTATTATATATTTGAACCTTCTGTAACTAGTAAGAATATAACTTAAATATCGTCTTCATTTATTTATATTCCACGCTGAATCATCAATATCAAGAATGACTGTCTGCAAATTTCAACACTTTATTTAGGCTAGTAATTCTTGAACGTGATGTGAACGGGAAACTTTACACGTCAATTATCTATACCTAGTTCCTTCCGCAAGTATGATAATTTTCTCATTAGAAATTCGATATTATTTTAAGATTGTTAAAAATTAAAGTTACAAAAATACGTTAGAATTGTAAATGTATAGTAATTTATCGTCACTTTAGGTTCCTCATAAGAAGAAAATGAAATATAATAAAATATAAGATATTGATTTAATGAGTACTAGATACTTTATTACCTACGATATAATAGTTCTAATATGTAGTAAAACGTTAGTAAGAGTACTGTATCTTGATAAATGTAATATCTATAAACACTATAGCGTGTAACATCGTAAACCACCCGGGAAATTAAGGATGTGTTAATATAATGTATTGGTACAGTTTCTCATCTTACAACGTTATGTATCAAAGGAATCGATTAAATCTCACTGAATAACAGTGGCCTGTTTCCCATCATTTATTGATACACAAAAAAACTGTAATACATTTGTTTACTACGTATCCTGATTCCTTAAATATCCTTCCATCGTAAGAAATGAAACAAGATGTTGAAATATGGGTATATTGAGATATAAGTTGCATAAATCACATGGAAAAATTACTATAAATCTGGAATAGAGCATTTAGTATAATTTACAGTTTATAATTGCAACATATGCCAAATTGTTATACTAAATTTACACTAAGTGGTTATGTACTAAATGGCTGTATTAATTTGTTTAGTAGCTAAATTAAAGCTGACGATTTTTCTTTATACATCGAATATTTCCTTTAATTAGGTTAACCGTTAATCCTTTACAAGCCATGTTCTAAAATTTAGATAAAATTACAACATTAATTTAAGTAAACACTAAATTTGGTACACAAAAGTTCAGTTTAAGGAGATTAATTGAATATAATAAATTATACGCAATATTTATATGAATATATTTTTTACATTTTGTGTTTCTAAAAACATTATTAATTAGTTACATCCTTATATAATCAATATAGAATATTTTTGTAATAGTTTTACACTAAAGAAACAACCACTCCTCTTTTTACACCCCATATAAAAAAATCTGCTTAGGAAAGAGACTTTGTATTGTCCAAGAAAACATTGCATTACTCGTCAAAATTGGTCTGGTCTCCAACTTTACCTCAGTCTCTACATTCGACACCTAAACCGTGCTGTCATAAGATCTCCCGAAATTTTATTATCATGAAACTCAGTGTTCCCTATTTAAAACTGTAGTGCCATGTACAATTTCACGTCTATATGTAAGCTTGTTCTCGAGATATCAATAACAATAAACAGACAGACTAATACAATTGACAATTGTCCAGGCCTTCTGGTAATAGGTATAACTAGCGCTCAATCAATTAAAAGAAGCCTTGCCAAATAATAATTAGATTGTATTTCTATGTTGATACCTTTCTTTATAGGGATTCTTTTTCAGAGATTTGGTTCATTCTTAAAAACAATAACTTGAAAATAGCGGATATGCCATATTGTTTACTTGCTTACAAACAAAAACTATATATTTCCATTTACCAAAATTCCTCTATACAGAACTTGTAGATTCAAGTGGGTACATCTACAGTTGTAATATTGAAACAAGATAACAGGTACGTCACACCATGTGTCACGTAACAGGCTTCGCCAAAGTTGCATACAACACTTTATTTCAAGCTCTAGATATCTTGCGAGCAGATAGGCGGACATACTACTACACAAAAAATAAGTGTTTACATCTTCTCGGCTTGCAAAAGAGAATTTGTGCTATCGTACTGAGTGATAGGGATTACTGACACAAAAATATCAGATAAAAAAGCTAGAGCTCAATATACATCCACGTTGATATTATATGTTTATTCATGAATAAATACAATGAATGTACATATATATATATATATATATATATATATATATATTATATATATATATATCGAAATTAGTTAAATAATGACATTGTGTCATGTTTTATAATATAATTTCACCTATACAGTTGCCTTAGATGATGTCACCAACTGATATTTGTTAAAAGGAAATAACAGTTCTCAGAATATAACCATTATTTGTTTCTACGTTCACAATTAAACCAGCTTAATCAAGTTCCTGGGAGAATCTGTAGATATGCCAATTTATTTAAAAGATAACCGTTATAAAAATTAAATGAATTTTAAACAGTTTTAATCAAACATTTCTGCGCATTCATAACAAAATAATTCAATATTTAGAATTTCTAAAGAAGAACGATATTTGGATATTGCATATATTGGATGTAAACATTTTGACAGTAGATACAAATATAATTAATGACGGCCTACTCATAGTAATTAATGAATGTAACCTGTCACACCTTATTGTAAAGTACTCGAGATTCTCAGCTTTAATTATCGCACAAATATGATTTTTTAAATTTCTTAACTACCATAACGAATCTGCATGTTTTTAAAGAGTTAATTTTTTATTAAAATAAATTTAGTATTTGCCCCTTACGATTGAATGTATTCTTACGCCACACAATAAGATAATGACAAAGATAAACGAAAACGTGTAGTATTTTAAATAGTGATAATAATCTCACATCCATCTCACCGCTAATAATCGTGTTGGTTTCAGCTTGGAATACAACATTGCTTGCCATGAAAAGGTAAAGTGCACACAATCTATAAACAATAAATGGCTTGTATTCGGTATCTTTATTTGAAACATACGAGTATTAAAACTATCATGGATGGGGTCTAGCAACACAACTCGTAGATGTCTTATTTTACCAGGCGAAGTTAGGGCTAAAAAACCCTCTCTAACACTTAACCTGGGTAGGGTGTGAAGGTAGGGAGTTCTAGGGAAATAATACCTCTAACAACCTCTAATTCCTCTTTATCCTTGAAACTAAAGGCTTGAAGGTGACGCGAACCACTCACTACCAATGGCTCGCTGCATGCAAGCGGGCTGCTTTCAAGGACAACCTCGCTCAGTGGTTATATATCCCAGCAGCAACCATGCTCGACACTGCTTTATCCAGTTAAATCTAGTACATGTACAATATATAAATTATAATATACATATGTCCTAAATATCCAACATGGGGAATTAATTGGTGTAGTATGGTCACACAACAGCTCTGTCGGGATTAAAGATTATACATTTTGTAAAAAAATGTTTATTATATTATTACGTAACCTTTTTTTAAGAAGCCTCTCTTTTAATGTTTATAAATAATAAATTGTTATTTAAACCATGAGACTAAGGTTAACTTATACAAATTTCAAAAACACATTTTGATACTTAAATGGTTATGAAATATATAATACCTTGTAGTAAATAAGACACAAAAAGCTGTTTAAAAAAGGAAATGAGAGACACAAAATCTCAAAATAAAAATAAATAAAAAACATTTTTATTCTACATTAACACGTGCTTTTAGTTTACTATTTCATCATACATTAGTTGATAATTATTACTATGTTTGTATTACGCTTTTAAACTTTCATTACGTTAATTGAAATGACCGTAAGTAATACGTTTATGACACAAATAATTCAGGTATTTCGAGACTTGTTAAATGGTGATTTACACGTAAGATAGTGTAATTATAGAAATATCATCATTTTGTAATCCGCATTAGAAGGAGCACCATTGTTATATGACCCACGTAGTAGTGGTTAGATTAATGAAAGAATAATGTGTCTGAAGCAGG
Source organism: Homalodisca vitripennis (assembly GCF_021130785.1). NCBI lineage: Eukaryota > Metazoa > Arthropoda > Insecta > Hemiptera > Cicadellidae > Homalodisca > Homalodisca vitripennis. Next base: position 120,303,397 of record NC_060208.1, read on the forward strand.
ACTAAGATTTGCGTTTAATATGCTTTTAATAGTAACTTTCTCCGAAAAGGTAAAAAACTAAGACCCACGCCCACCTCTAACCATGAAATATAGATATAATGAAATGAAATATGTCTTTATTCAAGAGGCAGAGTTAGGGCTATTTAGCCCTCTCTACCACTCAACCTCACATAATATACAGATATATATATATATATATATATATATATATATATATATATATATACGCTATATATATTTATTTATATATATTACTATAAAAAATTACATTTTGAATTAAAATTTAAAATTAACCAAAATATATACTACTATATAATAATTAAAAATCAAATTTATCAGCTTAATATGTAGAAAAAAATTCAAACAAAGATACAATTGAAACTTAAATTAACAATTTACTTTTTAAAGAATTTCTTGTTATTGCTACATTCATTCTCTCAAACACACAGCCTGACCACAAGCACGCCACGAGCACCGCCACCTGTCACCCTTACAGACCGCCCAGCAACAAGTCCCTGACCCCCGCCCCAAAACGAGCTCGACCTTCTATAATACGGATATTATCAGGAGGAGAGTTCCGGAGAGAGGCGACGTGCCTGAACAGTGAACGACTTACTGAAGAAGTTCGATCGATTAACAGGAATTGAAAGTAACGTGGATCCCATTCTCGTAGGTCGTTCACTTATATCGGAAATAAATTTGAAATTTTCGGACAGGTAAACAGGTGACTTGTTTTTGAAAACTGATTGTAGAGTTGAAAGAATGTGAAGTTGGCGAAGTTGTTGAAATTTCAGAAGCGATAGCTGTTTGAAACATGGAGTCACATGCTCATAACGTCTGAGATTGAAAATAAATCTGATACAATAGTTTTAAGCACGTTGAAGCCTGTCCGATAGCTCAACAGTAATTCACAGCGTCACAGTAGTTGAAGTGTGGCAGTATGAGAGTTTTAACCAGCATGACCTTGACACTGAACGGTAGATATAAAGCAAAACGCTTTAAACTGTGAATGCCAGCAAATACTCTATTACACGTTACAGTAACCTGGTCATTCCACTTAAGACTTGAGCTCATAGTAAGACCAAGATTTTTTAATTTGTTTTGAAAATTTAGTACGTGGTTATTGAGTTTAAGTTTTGGTGCAACGTTGAAGTCCAAACGGTCGATCAATCTTGGGTTTCCCAATACCATTGCCTGCGTTTTGTCTTCATTTAATTTCAGCCCATGTTTATGTGCCCAACACGCAATTGATTCAATGTCTTGATTGAGTAGAACCATAAATATGCACAATTCATCAGGCGAACAGTGTACGTAAATTTGTAAATCATCGGCATAAAGATGAAACGTAGAGTGCCTTATAATAGATGTGACGTCTTTAATATAAATTGAGAACAATAGGGGTCCAATAACAGAGCCCTGTGAAACACCCCGTGTTACGGTTTTCCATTCAGATATTTTTTCCCTTTCTTTGACTCATTGCTGTCGCCCAGTAAGATAAGATTTGACCCAGTTAACACACCCATCGGAGAAACCATACTTCTTAAATTTGATGAGGAGAAGGGGGTAATAAACACAGTCGAAGGCTTTGGAAAAGTAAAAAAGCAGTAAAATGGTGATTAGTCTCTTAGGGTTGTGGTGGTGCTGTGATTAGGCCTGAATCCAGATTAGTATTTAGATAAAATGTTATAGGTATTCAGATAAGATGAAATTTGTTGATGTACCACTCTTTTAAGGCATTTGGAGAGACAAGGGAGAATACTGATTGGAGGTAGGTCAGATGGGGATTGCGGATTAGACACTTTTCTCAACGGACGAACTAGAGCATGCTTCCAGGTTAAGGAAAGAGAGAGGAATTTAAAGAATAATTGAAAATGAGTAATAAAACAGGAAGGGTGATTGGCAATGTATCTTTCAGAAAGCGCAAAGGTATGTTGTCAGCCCTTACATTATATATATATATATATACCTAGATGTTTGTCTTGTACTCTAAAGGGTACTCTATTAAGAAGCCATTTTTCTCATCAACCACAGGCCACCTCCACAGTGGCGAAAATTTCCGTTTGAAATCACATGATTAGATTAATAAGATTCAGTTTAATGATATCTGCTGTTCGATGTAAACCCATTCCAGTACACAATACATGAATAGGCGTACCTCAATACGTTTAAGCCTCGTTTATTTTATTCGATTCCGATAACAGTATTTTCATAAAATATTTATTGGCAGTCGTAGGTGGTTGATCGACAATTTTAAACAGTTAGTGTTGTGTTTAGTTTTGTATTAAGTGCATATTAGTGAAGTTGACACACATGGTGATTGTGATTCCTGACAGGCGTGACACAAAGCTCGGGTAAGATTTGTTTATTTTAGCCTAGTTTTTAATTATGTGCTAGGTTAGTTATTTACCTGAAGAAGAGATCAGATTGAGATCTCGAAACTTAGTGTTACTGATTTTTTGTTTCACCGAATGATGGCAAATGTCCGGAAAATACATCCTGTTCCTTCACAATCCTCCCATCGTCAAAAACAAACTTCAAACAAAGAATAACACATGTTTTATCAAATTATAAGTAAAATTATAAGAAATGCTTAAATGTATTATAAAATCGATCATATTTATTATATGATTTAACACAATGATTTGCTATGTTCTGTTCTAATATGTTCGTAATAATCAAAATTAGATTTTTATCAAAGTTATAAACATATACTTCAGTAAAACGATAAATTTATGGAGGTTTAAGAGCAGTAGTAACAATAATATTATCTACCTTTTACAAATCCAATCATACCAGTGGCAAATTAAATCTAATTTTGTCCATTTTGCATATTGTTTTAACATTCAGTTTAAATTAAAAATTCTAATAAACGCACGTAACCTAATTGATGTTGGGTTCTCTTCTCATTGTGCCACGGAGTATTTAAAGTAGCCAAAGAAAAAAATAAGAGAAAAGAGCAAGATACAACTCAATGGAGCCACTCACTCAATGGATTTAATTTTAGAAAACAAGCGAGCGCAGTGAACTTTTGACCATATCACATGAAATCACAAAACAATGCACCGGATACAAAAATCATTTTTGTATATGAGTAATCATTGAGGGAGAAGCGAATGGGTCAGAAATATATATATGTATATATATATATATATATATATATATATATATATATATATATATATATATATACTTATAATTTCTAATAACGTGGCCCGGAATGTAGGCTCATAATTGGTTTAGTTCTTTAATTTACAAAGTATAAAATAATTTAAATTAATTATTATTTCATGTAATTATTTTTATTTTGTGCTACTGCCATGTACAAGCTATAACGTACGGTTTTCTTACAATTTTACACAAACGCTGAAATTATATGTTCCCCAAATATCCTTATTCCGTTTCAAAAAATTCATTATCATAGAAAGACTCCTTCATATTAAATTATACGTGCTCTTACTAAGCAACTTAAGAGATTCCGAATTAATAATTCCTCACCTTGGACTAACACAGGTCTAGAGATAACGTTCAAAAATTTCGATAAATCGAATTGGAATATCCTATAAACTTATGTCACTTCTATAATGAGTGCTCTGCCACTTTCATAATGCAAATATATACATATGACTTTTCTAATAATGAGGAAAAAGTTGCATGCGGAGCGGCGGGTAACTTCTAGTAATAATATAAAAGTAACTGCTAGTAGTAATATCAATCGCATCGATAGGACGTACCGCAATATAACCGTTGTGCACATTTAGTAACTTATAGAATTTACGCAGAAGTTCTGTAAACATTTCTGCAATTATTACAATTTAAAAAAATATATGCTTGATACAAATTATATTTATGTCTCAATGTATATTCCTTGGAAATACACTTAATCCCGTAATAGTTATGTAAGACCTTTAGTGAAGGCCAATTCGAGGAAAGAATTTTGGAATGCTTTAGCTAGCAATAACAAACCATTAGTTCACAGGAAGCACAAAATAAATTATCTCTTTTACTCACTATCCTGTTAAGCAGCATTAAAGTTTAAAACAATATGGTAAACCAAGAAATTTCAAACGTTTCGTCTATGTTTTACAATACAAACATTTAAAACATTCTACAATTATAAGGTAAATAAACCACATATTTCCCCAAGTCACAGATTTTTGATACAAATGGTGAACGTAAAATGATTTGAAACTGTCACAAGAGGCTTCAGAGACTTGAAACTGATGATATAAGTTGAACAAACTTAAGTTGACATTTCTCACAATCTTGACATATTTGCTATTTCCATTTGGTCACCATTTTTTTCTTGTGGCTTTAATAAGAAAAAGAGGATCTTAAAAAGTGTCATAAGTGTGAAAAAAATATATTCATGTTCCATATTTATCGTAGAGAACCCAAAATTTCACAAATAATACTTAGTAGATCTGAGTATCTTCTAAAATCCATTAAGCTTTCCGGTATATTTATATATTTAGAATGCAGTGAAAAGTTTAGACAAAGAAAAGTGAATTTATTATCCTAATAGTTTCACAAGCTATGCTGTTAATATTAATGTTATTTTAACTATATACAATGTTGTTACAAAGAACATGTTTCAAAATACAAGGATCCGCAAGCAAAGACTATATATCTTCCATATATATTTTTTTCTATATTTTATGCTCACTGTATTTGAAATGGTAACGTAAAAACGAAAAAAAATTCATAATAAATAAGTACAATAAATGTGCCTATAAGCACGTTTTCAACTTTATATTTTGTAAAATCACCTATTTAGAAGTTCCAGCCACAATTAAATAAAATTTTACCACGTTGGCGAATAGGATGTATGGAGTAACAAGAAAGTTTAGATTGTGTTGTTGGGTATTGAATAGATCAGCAATATACCTACATTCCAGGATTATTCTTCCATGCCATGGAACCTTTCATACTCTGAATAACTGCCCCACAATAATTTCAGAATAATCAAGGATGAGAATGCATTTATTTGTTTTTAAATAGTTATAAAAATAGGTAACTCTGCTCAACAATACATTTTTACTGTAACCAGGTTCCGCACCTTGATAGCTCATAGCATAAACGATACTACTGGGAAACAGGAGTGCCTAAATAATATTACTGAAATAAACCTCCAACAACCGTTAGGAAGATAACAGTATTTAAATAATGTAACATTATATGAAATAATATTATAGAAATATTTTTAAATGTATTCAATTAAAAACCAATCTAATGTAATAATACAACGAAACATTTTGGAATATTTCAGATTCACTGTATGAAGTAGTCTACTATTTAATCATATTCATTATTTACTCATATTTTTCATACTATGAGAGAGAACTGCACTTTTTTACTCATACTCTGCCAACAGGTCGTAATCCATAGTTACTGTAACGAAGCAAAACGGATGTTAAAATTAAAACTGCCATCACAAAATCAATAGATTTACTATAGGAGCTGTGTCTTTTAGGAATCTATAAAGACAGTTATAAAACAATTTAAAATAAAAATGTACTTATAAATGCTTGGTATACGTATTCTGATAGAGTATATCGTTCAATCTCAGGTTCTGTATGAAATTGTATTCAGAGATTCATAAGTTATGTTTGCTACATAAAATTAAAAATACCGCATTTCTATTATAAAATGTTTTTGATATTTTTATTTAAAAAATTCTTTTGTAAAGTTTTATGTGCACAGTAAAATAAATCATAAACTAAATTTAAATTTAAATAGTCTATGAACCAATAGGGCGAGATTGAATCAGTAATCACTAGTGGAACAAATACATAATTAATTAAAAGAAATCAGACAAAGCTACCTTTACTAATGGATCCGACTACTTCAATAGCTGGTAATGGACTACTCCATTCTGTATAGAAGCGTCACATGGAACGTTTCTTTGATGATTATTTCAGGCAGTGACAAGTATTGAAGGGTACTCAATTGTTTTTTTACATTAAGGGAAATTTCTTGCCCATTTAAATTCAATTCCCAAAACTAAAAATTTTAACAATGATTAAATCTTAACCTTTTCCTATTGGTACTACATTCTAACTTCACGTTTTCAAAGTTAATTCAATTTTTATATTGAGAGAATGTTCACAAACCTTAAATACTAAAATGATGTTTCAGATAAAAATATACAGCTATAAAGTTTGTATATTTTACCTTCTTACATATTCCTCCCATGCCCATTGAATAACTATTCCATAAATTTGAATGCCTATTAATAAATCAACAATAGATTGGCAGTAATAAATGTTGGTACTTTTATCATTTTACATTATATTTTATCTGCATGTTTACAACAAGTATTTTGATCATTTTTCAGTCAAAGAATACGTAGATTATAAAGATAATAAACTGAATGCTGCCTTTCGTTGCGAGAAAGTTTAAAGACATGTAATAATCTTAATTTTCTTATTAATAAGAATTTATCTATTAAAATATTAAAGACAAATTTTCTTACTTGATAATATAACATATAGTAAATATAAATACATTTTCTTCATTTACTATCCGAGGGGTAATGTTTTAACAGATGATATTATTATATTTTGATTGAAGAAATATATTGAAAATGTCTCATGTGTTTCCTGCAAGGACAGAATTTTTCCAGCACTACCAAGAACTACGGCACAATATAAACAGATTAAATGACGAAAACCGAAATAAGTAGGCAATATAAAACGATTGAGGAAAACGATTTGGCGAATAAGTCCAACTTTATCAAAGATAGGTGCAGGGAACAGGGATTCGGCCTATCACCTTGCTATAATACAGGTATATGTATATTCTTAGTGACTTTAGATCGATTAAGCTGCATTATTAAAAATGTAAAATATGTCACATTTACAAACTGTCTCAATGCTATTTAAGAATATTAACCTGAGTATAAGTTGTTGACTACACTATTACAGAATCATATATTAGTTTAACATTATGGTATTTATTAAACAACAATGGTTTGCAACAATACAATGAATACATTGTTTTGGCTTTCTGAAAATAGTTTTAAGCAATTTGTATTACTGAATACCACATATGATGAACTTGCTCATATATTACGAACGTTAGATATTATCCATAAATTATATTCTACGTTTTTAATAAATTCAAGAAATGCTATTTCCCGAAAGTAGACTTTATTTAGCATTGTGCCAACTTTACTAGGATTGCGAAAAGTTCTATTTGTGCAATTAAGGTTCCTAAGTTTTACATTTTATGTGCAGCAAAATCGTAATAGCCATTTGAAAAAGTGTATGCATTGTGCACATTTCTACTATATACTGTATTTTGCACATTTTAACTACTTAGTGGACTATAAAAAGGTTTCGTTAATAGTCCTAGAGCATTTATTATATATGCTTTAGATTTTGTTTCTTGGAATAGAATTTATTCTTACAACAAATTACTCGATGAAATTCATAAATGTAGTAGGATATTATAATTTACAAGCCTTACTATAAAACACTAAAGAAATAAAAACTAAAAAAATATAAACTGTTACTTAAGACAATTATTTAAAAATTGATGTAAAAAGAGAAATAGCATTCAACATTTTCGTAGTTTGCCCAAGAATACGAGGTTTTCTGAAGAAAAAACCAAAAATTTAGAGTATTTGTCCCGTTATGAAAAAAAAAATTAGGAATTTATTGAACCTACTCTCACAACCAGTTAAGAGAAAATCATTTAGAAAATAAAAATGGACATAAAAACTCACCTACGATCTGAGGAATTTTCAATATACCAGTAATATAGATAATAAAGTAAAAAATACATTTTTTTAATAAAAAATATGTATCGTTGTTTTTATTATACATTGTGGAAAAACATTTATATCTACATTTGAACTAAAAGTGTATTTTTTAACTACATCCAGGTTCCCTTTGATAAAACATTTCATGCAGGAAAAGAAGTAACGTTATTATGCAGTTTAGCAATTAATTATCCAGCAAACAATGCAATAATTAATCAATATTATAGTTAATTAGAACCAACTCGACAAAGCTTTACTTCCTGTAGTGTCAACTGCAGTAGTCAGTTATGCTAATGTATTCCTTAATGTAAACTACTTTAGTCATCGTTTGAATGTATTATTGGAAGTATCTTTTAAATAATTGATTACTGTAAATGAAATTAAAGGAAACACACAAAAGGGGATTAAATTATAAGTAAAAGATTTTCATTGCTGTTACTCCGAGCATTATCATTGAAAATGTTAGAAGAAAAGAGTTTACTAATACAAAATAAAAGAATAATATATTTAATTAAATTTACAAAATTTGATGGCAAGTTTTTAGTTTTATCTACTTTTTTCAAGCTATGATTTTTATATTTTACAATTTTAAATGTACGTAATAAAACTCACGTTATTTATGTAAAAAAATTCAGACTAATATAAAATTCCGAGTTTGCCATAGTAAATAAAGTACAATATATTCTTGATTAAAAACTACATGAGTGTTTTTCATTACAATACATATATGACCAAAGGACATTAATTTCAAAACTTATATGCAGGATTTTTATATATGACATAACGGAGATATACTTCTTATCCAAACAAATTAAATCGTCATCAAGTTTGTAAATTATTAATTCTGAACTTATTCAATAATATACCAGCGCTTTTATAATTTAATTTCATAATGTATTATTTATTATTTAAAATTTCGCAACATATATTTATATTGCTTCACCCAAGATGGTAATAGCGGATAATAACTACTTTTTCAAGGTTACCTTATAGAACCACTGTTTTCACAGTATCTCCTCTATTCTTTTTAAACTCCAAAGTGGTACGGAATTGCTTTAACTATCTAAATTTAAATATAAAACTGATCAGTTTTAAAATACGTTATTGTTTGAAACTACGGTATTGTGCAATATATATTCATTGCCGCTTTCTTCGTAATGCTTTATAATACTTTATGGTATACTCCTATTTAAACATTTTGGAAGAAAAAGTCTCTCTACTCTGATCACTGGTAGAACTTGTTTATCGTAGCATATCATTTAATTTTTTAAATCCAGATTTTATTGCTAAATTCCTGAATGATAAAATAAACTGTATCATTACATTAAAAGTATTGTTTTCTTTTAAATACTAATATCTCCATAACATTCAAAAATCTAATTTAGTCTACTTTATAAAATATTAGAGTGTCACGTTTTCACAGTAAATGAAGAAATATCCGTTAAAAAGTAGTCTCAGTGATTTTGTGCTTTTTTCTTATTTTTAGTTCTGATTATGTGTCCATCAGCAGGTCACCTCAAGAATGAAATGAGATATAGACTCAAAATGCTGCATGCAAAATCAGCAAAGCCTGTTACATGTCACTTGATATGGCATACTTCTACCTCATATTCTTATAAAGAGTTCCATAAATAAAAAGATATAACTCATTGATATTTTAAGCAACAAATGACGAAAAGTATGGAATATTTAATAACAAATTTATTGATATGAGTAATAATTATAATTACATTATATACACACTTTAACTAATCAAACACAGCGTAAGTTTTAAATTTCCATAATTAAACGTAATTATACGTTCTTTTATATTTTATCTCTTTATATACTCATATATATACTCATTGAGGATGCACTGTATTATAATTAATAGAAAACTTTCATAGATAAACCAATTTTGCTTGTAGTTTTCATCGTATACAACCAAGTAAAAGTTTCAAGTTACACATAATTAGTATTTCTTAGAGGACTTTTTGTTACATCGCATGTTGTTTCTTATAGAGAGAAGAAGGAAAATAGTAACATAAAATTGTTTTACATTATAATTGATGCTACAAATAATTAACAAGTCAAACTTTATTTGATAGCTTAATTAGACATAAAATTAAAGAAGTTGGTAACTAGTTTTAGCCCATAGCATATATTGTTTATCCACGTATTTAAATAGTCATCAAAAAGTCTTTTAGATTCCAAGGAGTATGTTACTTTGATAGATCCACATAACGGTATTGATTGACGTGTGCAATAAAATGTTGCACTAGCTTAACAATTTTTATCAGCTTTAATCCCCTAAGCAAATATTTTTATAAGTAAAATACGACGTTTATTGAAATAATATAAAGAATGTTAAAAATGTATAAGGGGATCTTTATACGACAATGTTGATGTGTAATGAATGTTCAACTGTAGTGAGAATTATATAATGTACATACAAATAAAGAGAAACTCTATAATTTTATGCTTATATTATATGTGTTGGTTAAGAGTACTATTAAACACACAGAACACATCCAGTTACTAATAACTTACCATTGGTAAGTACTTATATAGTAACTGATAAAACTACTGCCTGTCTGAAATCCGTTGGGTCAACTGGAAGAAGCGTAGCATACATTTATTTATTCAAGAAGCTCAAAAGTAAAAATTGCACGGCTTCAGATGAGAAAAACCTGGTAGCTAAGCGTAAAAAGATCTGCTATTCATAGGTAAAATGCCGATTTATCAACTACTAGCAGTTACTCCCGGCTATCCACGCGTTTACCTATTTAGCATATTCGTTTTTAAATATAAAGCTCATAAAAAGTGATTTTTACTAAAAGATATTCCTAACATCATTTCAGATTAATTGCTTTTTAAAGACAACAAATTCTGGGGCCCTGATGTTGGGAAGACAAACAGTTTCCATGACTATAGATGAAATTCTCTGAAAAATTCTTTAATATTTGATTTGAATAGTTGCAACAGTTTAAGCAACATCTGAACTATTTAGGGAGACTGTGAATACTAAGTACGTAGTAATCATAGTGAAATCAACGAAGATGTAGTATTATGGAGCACTAGAAATAATTTTTAGTCAGAAGTAGACGCTTTTTAGGTACACATTACTAAATGTTAATGTTTTAAAAGGTAAAAAGTATCGCCACTAAATCTTATTTCAGGAGTACCACCTGATGAACCAATTATGGTTCCAAATTGGTTGTTTTTTAAATTAATCATATATTTTGTTTTGTTGCCACAATAAAAAAACATACTCCTTGATATCACTACAAATGGGTGGCAATTAAGTGCAGATTTTTCGACCTGTATTCTTTAGTTTGGTTTTAATATTTGAGTTCTGTTTTAGAATGCAAGGCACGGTATGCGTGGTTTACGTAATTTTAACTTATACTAATGTATAAAAAATCTTTTACTATTAAACAACCTAGAACGGATAATATGTGCATCGTTATTGGGGAGTATAAATATAGAGTCTTAACTAATAAAAACGAAGACTTATCACTCCAAAACTTGTGCAGCCCCTGTGAGAACAAATTCAGCTCGGTCCGACGTGATAAACCATTAGGACGTACACACAGGCAGTGAGCCGGCAACCAATCGCACAGTCACTGGCTCATACTACGCCAATCCGCTTTGCCGCTACATCAACTTTTCCAAATCTTCCGTTGTCACTTCTCATCTCTTAATCTGTTAACAAAGACACGAGACACGTTTTCACCTAAAGCCTTTTTTATATCCGACAAAGATGATCTCATAGAAAAAATTAAGTAGTAGCCCACTCTACAGACAGACATTGCGTTTTAAATACATGTAATTCATTTATAATTTTATAGTTTATTTTTGGTAGGTTACTATTCATCCTAACACCGTACCACATTTTTATAAACCCAAAATGATGTAGAATATTCCAAACATTGTTTATGGTGACTTTTCCGGACAAAATTTCATCAGTAAATACGAGTCTTTACTATTTGATAAAATCTGATTTCTCACTTTCCACACACATTTTATATAAATGTTACTCTCATATTAAAATATTTGTTATTACGTTTTTTAATCTTTAAGAAAGGTAAGATTATGAGGTAGTCAATGGAAGGTTTTCTAGTATAGAGCGTAATATAGTGTTTTTAAATACTAATACTGCTGTCGTTTCCCACTTTTTGTAACATTATGGCTAATAGTTTTCTATGATTCTATATTAGGCACTTGCTTGATTTTAAATGGCACAACTGCAACTCCTTCTTAAGGGTGTTAAAAAAATACCTTTAACAACATTTATAACTGTGGTTTTTTGTATATTTATAATTAATAATTTGGGATGAAAAAAACCCATAAGAACTTAATAATGGTGAAATGTTCCATTTTATTTAAAAAGTTTTGGCTATATAATTTATAAAGTAGTGTCCATATATATATATATATATATATATATATATAAATTTATATATATATATAAACAGAATTAGTATTATGTAGCATAGTGTTACAGTAAATACAAATAACTAATCAAACGCTGAGTCGATCACAATAGAACGAGCGTATGCCAAGCAAAGATCTCAATTATAGACTACTACTAATTACTGAACAACAATAAACCAGGTGCAAGATTTAATTACTGATTTAATTAAACTGAAACTCATGATAAACTGCAGTAATTCACCAAACAGAATTATCACGTAATTGTCAGCTAAGTGTATAATTGTAAATGCAGTCATGTGTTACATCAGGAGTAGTGTTCTGTAATAAGTGTGTCTGAGCAAACAATTCAAATTGTTATATGATCGTAACTGTGCTTCATCCGTTAAAGATCGATTGGATAAGCATTACCGAGACAATTACTCAATTTACTTAAAAAATTGTTGTTATAATTATAACCGTCAGTATTGTATCTCGAAGAACGTTTTATTTAATACATGTAAGCTTACGATACGAAAACTGTTCAGTACTTTAACACTTATTTTACTGAATTTTATTCAATTAAACATCATTGCTATTGAATAAAATAAACAAATGTTGCTAATGTTCAGTAAGGAACAATGAAAACTTTGATGAATGAATGTACGTTCAACAATAGATAGTAATAGTTTTAACATGCTTACAACTAATAAATCATACAAAATCTTTTTAATCTTAATATTTTATATTTTTAAAAGTTGCTATTTATAATAAATGTATATTAGAGAAAATATTATTAAGTTTTAAAAGAAGTTTCGATGACGAAATAATTAAAATTAGTGATAAGATGTAAATATTTTACGCACATAGGTAGTCTTAGTCCTGTTGTATATCTTATAAGTTTTTTAAGTGCAAATCAAGAATGTAGAATAATTTGACTATTTCGTGCTTTACACATTATTAATTAATGCGATATTATGTATTTTGCGAAATTAAATGTAATTATTCAATCCATACAACTGTACTTAACTACATATCCTTTATTAAAATATCTGGATACATCCTAATGTAATACAGTGTCGGGGCTATCCTGTTTAAAACCCCTTTCAACAATCTGTTTGGCGGAGCTACTTGCCACTTAATTCTGCTTTAGTACAGCATTTCAATTCGACAATACAATTTTACGATAATAGTTCAATATTTCTAAAACTTAATCAAACATATACTTTGCAAACGGAAGAAGTATTCAGTTTTATTATTGACGAAAAACATTTTTTCCAAAATATATTTTCAACGCATTATGATAAATGCGTAACTAATGTAAATTTGCTACATTAAAAACTTTAAAATGTACTAACTTTTTTATCTGTTATAAACGAAAATGTATGAGTGCAAATGCAATGTTATCCCTACCTTAGTATAAAGGATTTTTTTCTCAAAAACTGTTATTATCAAACTAGCACAAGTTATATCACACATAACCCTTCAAATAAAAAATTAAATGCAAAATATGAAGTGAAATTTAATAATAAACAATATTGTGTGTCATATTAATACAAATGAATCGCAAAATGTGTTGCTAAGCGTGAACATAGATTACAGATAGACGTTTCTGGCTTATTCTCTAAAAAATATTAGTTCAAATTCGAGTTAGGTTTATATGAAGAGAAAACTAAAAATATACCTGGTATATTTTGAAATTGGGGAAAATGGTAATATTTAAATGTCCAAAATTAACTGATACTGAACAACTTGACACTTTAGTTGAAGGTCGTCAAAGAGGAATATACATTTGTTTATAATTAAATCTGTATAACAGTGCATGATCAGTAACGAAACAGATAGCAAAGACAAAGATAAAAATCTAATTTTATTCCAGATTGCACCAGTAACGAATTAAAAACATCTAATGCGTTTTAAATACAAGGAATGAATAGGTTTTAAGTTCATAAACATTCTCAGTAGATTAAATTCCTCGTAATAATAGGTTTTGCACTTTAACTGTACTGACCAATAGTATCTAGTATCATTTTTGGAACTACTTAATCTAATGCTGTGGCATTTTTTGTATGAAAAGTAGTTACCGGAAAATTCTCCAAAAAAACTAACTACCAATAATTTTTAGATTTATATTTTTAATATGGTTTGATACCCTCTCTGTCTTATTAAAGTGAAAATAGCACTTATCCTACAAGAGTACCGATATTGTAACCTGTTTCATAACAAATGGGTATAAAAAAGTAAACTGATAAAAAAGTATGTTGAAGCATATAATACATGTATGTGTGTGTAGACTGGTTTAACACAAGCTTGTCATGATCGTTAAATAAACTTCACTAGAAAAGCCTACAGTGTTGTACGAAATCACGTAATTTTGTTGTAAACATTTTAGCGGTTTGAAATGAAAACTATATTAATACACGGAAAGTTATATCATAGAGGAGCACAATGAAGAGTCCCACAGTAAAATGGGATAAATAGATATATTTCATAATGTAACAGTCAAGAGTCAGCCAAGTAGAAACCACGTCCCGCATGCCTTGATGTTTCGGTTATCTTGCAAGACTCGCCGTACCCACTACACTGCTCCATTGGCAAGGTTGTTTATACTACGTTAAATATTTGAATTACATTTAGTACGCGTTTGATGAATAGAATATTAACACTACGGTATATTCTCCATTATACATTGTAAGCAATTTCTTAATAACATCATGCAGTTGAGATAATTTATTACGTAACGCATAACGTTAGAGTACAGACTTTATAAATAATGAATTAGTTTTAATTAACATAAATATATGAAGTATTTTCTAAGTAATAAATCCATAGTTTCATTGGACGATGATAAAAGAAATTGTTTGAATTTTCAAAATATGTCTTATAATTGCTGTATAATTTCATAGAATGGTTTTTTAAATGAATAAGTTGTTTTCCTACTACGTAAAGAAAGTCATGAGCGAGTGTTAAGATGTATGAAGTTTAAATTATGTATATAACATCTTTGTTTGGAAATCAGAAACGCATTTTATTTAATATGACTTAAAGGTGTCAATAGGTATCGATATGCTCTTAGTGGCATTGACGTCAGTTCCAACTGCGAGTATTTCGTTATTAATTTACCCGTGCTGATATTCAAATACACTTGTGTATATTAAATACATTGCACTCCCTTCTAACTACAATACTAAAACTACAGTGCTATACAATTAGTGTCTGCAATAAACATGGAAGTTAGAATGTTTTAGCATAATCTGTTACAACGAAATAATATTTGATGTCACCTTAGTTTTCACTATTGTAACTTATGCAGTTGCAGGATTCAACATTTCCTTCATACGTCCACCCAAAATAGAACGTAGAGCACCAAATCAATCCAATATAAAAAAGATAATAAATATCCTAAATATCCTATAGAATATGAGCATTGCTCGAAATACGAATAGAAAGTTTATATCAATAGATTTAATGATGCCTCATATGAATGACAACGTTTGGCAGGTTGTGAGTTTATGATTAAATAAGTTTATATATTTTAGAAATATTTATGAAAAATAAAACACAAATTGCATGCACTGGAGATTTGGTCTTGGTAAACAATTACTTCATTTTAAACTGCTACTGAAATTTATCCCTTGGTTCTTGGTCTCTGGTTCTGGATGAATATTATCTTAACGAAAATATTTATTTTTTCCGTTGGCACACATTTTTCCCGCGATATGAATCCTTGGTATTTTACTCTAAAGTTGTATAAACTGAAGAAAAAGTACAACCAAAATATATTTTTCCTGTATTAATTACAGAAAACTAACATTTCTAAATGTTCTATTTTTAATAACTATTAGTGGTTTTCTAATTGATATGCAATAATAATTTATTTTTATTAACTTCACACAATTCGTTTGCTAAGAGCTTAGGGTATTAGTTTGACTGATAGGCCCCACTGGAATCTAGAAAACAGAAAAATCATATATAAAAATATCAATATATTACTTAAACCATAGCCCCTAAATGGAGGGAATCCTTGTGTGAGATGCTTTGTTTGACACCTAGTAGCATTATGTAACACTCATAATAATGATTTTATTTAAGTTTATAAGTAACTAAATAGATTTTTTCAAGTAATTGATTGGAGAAACGCTTACGACCCTGTCCCAAAGGGATCCATTAAAAGTTCCAATCGCAACACAATGGGATCGTGACAGGTCTTAACAATAATGACGGATACTTAATTTTGTCAAAGGAGTATTAGTTCTTAACGACTTAGTTAAGAGAGCTTTGTGGTATTTCATCTCCACTGCCTTTTGAAATTCCCATTGGGAGTGTGATAGAATACCCTCTTTAGCCAACCAATTAAGTTCAAATCTTTTCAACTTTATACTGTCATATACAATAACCACGAAAATCCACTTTATTTTCTCCAGTTTACAACTAATTTATAATCGTTATTATTTCCACGATTGCTTGTACTGTATATTGTTGATTTTGCTTCAATAAAAATATATTTTTAAATTTTGAAGCTATTAGGTTAATAAATGTTTCTACTAGATAACTTTAAGTAAAATAATGAGGAAAACCATAAAAGTATAAGTTAAAATTAACATTAATATAACTTATATAAAGTAATCGTTTCGTAATAATTTCGTTTCTTCATATGTGTTACTATATGAGTCAAAACATTTAGTATCGATCTGTTAGTGGCAACCACTTTTATTATGCCAGGACGGGAAATTACTTCATATCCTCGTTCCAGATTTAAACCACGATCTGTCCATAATGTGTTTGATATAACATGCATAATCAATTTTTTTCGAATTGTTCCTTAGCAGCACACATTTAAAATAAAATCACAACCCGGTGTATGTGTAGAAAATTAAAACAATTTTAGAAATACAAATATATTGATCTTGAAATATTTTTGGTAGGGCAATAGTTTTGAAGTTAAATTTTTTAAACTTTCATTCAGTTTAATATGTGCATTTTAAATTAAATTACAACATAAAACAATTTACGATCGTATAACCATAATAACAAATCCTGAAATATAAGGTATTAAATATGAATGACTTGTGTTTTATGATTTAAAAAAAGTTTAAAAGCTTGAGTATATTATTTTTTAATTGGCTGAGCTGTAGGAAAGCTACTAAGGAGGCTGGGCTGGAATAATTTATTTTATGTTTGCCAGTATCGCTTTATGTATATGTAACCTGTCAGCTAAGACGGAGTAACCTATATAATAGAAAATATGCAATATCATGTTCAATGATGATGCATGTCAATCATGGGATTTGGGTAAACGTCAGCGAACATTTTTATACTGATCTTATGATTAAATATGACGAAAAAGAGAAAATCGCAAAATACATAAAGTCCTTAACAAACACAGCACATTACTTTAAACACGAAACGGGAAAATATTTAGTAATAGATTTCAAATTTTGCTTGCAGTCTCAGCGAAGCCTTCGACGCGAAATGTGATGTGTTGCATTCCTCCCTGCACCGATAAATTAATATTATTTGCTTTAGAATTGTTTTAGGTAAAGTTGTGTTAATCATATATCTTTATACCTACTCTTCTATCTACGCTTCTGTTACGACAATATTCTTACGAATTTATAAATTTTTGTTCCAAATTTGTTGCCCTAAAGACTACCCGGGTAGCACAACGCCCAGTTTTTTAAATTTATTAGAAAGTAAAATACACTTCACTTCCACATTGATTTTTAACTAAATCATCTCGAAAATTGTTTCTAATCATGTTTAAAAAATTATTGCTTTTTCGTTTAGACTTTCTAATAATCAAACTTAATGTTACCAAAATTATAAAAGGCAGTAACCAAATAGCCTAGTTTTTCCATGTTTGAAGTTTCAACAAAAGAACTTGTTCGCAAATGTATTATACTCTCAAAAAAATAAACATTTTCTTTATTGTATGGCACATCTCAATTGGTTTTTATATGGACTTTTACCTAATTTAAAAAAATGTGAACGTATGTATGTAGGGTACTCGTAATTGGTTTTTTTAGACATATTTACCATTCGCTCCGTGACTAAGATTTGAGGAAACAAGTCGTGTAATAAACCCGTAACAATGCAATCACAAATCAATACACTATATTTTTTATGCGTCTGTGCCCGACGCTGCTAGCAATGTTTGGAGGAATAGAGATAACAATCCAAAAAACATTAATAGTCTCGGTTGGGGACAGGTTCTCATTGTTTATGCATACATCTTAATTGGCCTCTTTCCCAGTTGTGACGGAGAAATTCTCCTACGGAGTAAACGGATGTAATAAAAAACGTTGCAATCGAAATTTAGTGATTGAGTTGCTTGGACTCGTTTACAAGATGAAGGAATTTTAACTCAAATGTTGAAGCTGCCTGCAAACTTAAGGGTTCATGCCTTTCGATGTTGTCTTATTAGGTATTTATACTTGCCTCTTGCTTTATGAGAACGAATATCACTGGGAGTGTAAGGTTACATGTAGTGCCTA
The DNA here is from genome assembly GCF_021130785.1 of Homalodisca vitripennis. Lineage (NCBI taxonomy): Eukaryota > Metazoa > Arthropoda > Insecta > Hemiptera > Cicadellidae > Homalodisca > Homalodisca vitripennis. Next base: position 120,322,045 of record NC_060208.1, read on the forward strand.
CATAATAAAGTTGCTGTAAGTATGAAAAGGACTGGTAAGTCTTAATATACCTAATTGAGTGAAGCCTTGCGTATACTTTCTGGAACGTAATGTTAAGATTATTTGAAATTTGTATTTTATCTGAAGATGTTTGTCAATTTAGAATTCGAATATCCTCACCCAAAGCAATCCCACAGGAAAGAGGATGCCATAGTAAGCCATGAGCAATAACTGCGTTAGAAACAATTTGGAGTCTCGTTAGAAAATAAACGCTTGAGGATATCTTGGGATAAGCTGAATTTGACCGTGATTTTTCAAGGTAAAACCAGGATTTAGGTATATTTCAAGGAAATTAACGAAGTCGATCTCTTCAACTGTGGTTTCATTAGATATACTGACGTGCCTATAATGCCTGATTTTCTCTATTTATGATAGAATTGTAAAGGTACTGTCTAGTTTACGTTGGTTTACATATTTAGTTAGTTGAAATGTTTTATAACCAGTTAAAATTCCTGAAAGTTTGGTTTTCCAATAGTTTTCTTAAATACAATCTGAATGGGAGTCGTGTAGTCGTCATATTGCCCCAGTGCAGTAGGAATGATTCTGCCTTAATGACATAAATTAAGAACAACAAGGAACTGAGTATTTATACCTATGGGACACCATATTTCAGTTTTGAAGTGTTTAGTGAGTCGAAACGTTAGTAAAATAAGTTCTGTTACTGAGTACTGACACAACATATCTCTCCTCAGCACCGTACATGTTAAGTTTTTGCCAAAAAAATGCAATCATCTACAAAGTCAAAAACTAGTATAATATGAGGCATCACACTCAAAGCACGTTCGTTATCTATGCTCAATGCCCTCTACTTTAAAAAAAGGACTCTCTACTGCGTAAATTTTAAACTCACCTTTCATAAAGCCAAATTGGTTCTCACACAGGTTTGTATACTTTTCAAGGAATTTGGAGTAGTGAATAAAATAGGGCTTTACAAAACTTTTGCTCAGAATAGAGAGGGACTGGGTTACGAAAAAGTAACTCACTTATTTTTTGAAGGGCAAAAATTTGTACTAACATGTTGAAATTGAATAAAGTCATTGTCTTTTTGCCATCAGTTCTAATACTACCCTGACAAAGTAAAGTTCTGTAACTGTAGTCAGCATCATGGAGTCCGCCAAGTTCACCTGACTGGTGTAGTGGGGAACTATTTATATGTTCAGCAACGTTAAAATAACAGTTGATAATGGTTTTGGGTTTGTAATTATAAAAGGGCCTCGACACAAACATATATGCACATATTTTAATTTATGTTTTATAATTTTCATGAATAGTAAAATTTAAATTTAGAATAATTTCATAGTTTTAATCTATTCCAAATAATTATTAATATTAATGTTTAGGTATAATTTCACAAAAGTAGGTTTTTGGTCTTAGTTTTGCTATATGTCACAAAGTTAAATCTTAAAAAAAATTGCCCAAGAGATAAGGGTATTAATACCAAAATCAGCGCATACCCTCAAAACCAATTTTTTCCTTGAGATCCTTATATGTTTTGCTTTAAGGATTATTGTTATAATCTTTGCCATGCGCTTATGAATTAAAATGTTAAATCGGAAAATTAGAACTGTCATGTTTTTGTTTACGTACAGTAAAAATAATACTTAGTTTTATTTTGAAGACAAATACAATATTTGTTTAATTTAATTTAATTTAATTTTAATGTTACATTTTAAAATTAAAAGTAAAAACCGACCAAGGCTCAGCCATTTACTTGCTTTTGTCTTAGTTGCTTATGAATTATAGCATATATAACTGTGCTATAATTTATAAATAAACACATAACAATCTTATAATATCTAGAAATAAGCCTGTGCTAAATTTAAATGTGGAATTTATAGTCTAAATTTTTCTCTAATTGTATTTTTGTGGTTATCCCTGTTATAATGTATTAATTGAAGCTAAGGATGGTCACCTTGACAAAAGCAATCCCTATCAAACTTATTTATATTTTTATACTACTAAAATACTGCAAATTATTGTCCTTATCAATCCCCCTGCCCAAATTATACAATTAAATTTCAAACAGCTACTCAAATCCTTGTGGCTTTGTGTTTGTGTTTATTTTAGAAGTTAATTTATAAGGTATCTCTACTTAAACTGCTTATAAACTGTCGATAACAATAAGTACGACTTGCATTGTTTGTTCGTACTCCAATTGCAAACAGTCTAAAACAAGCTTTAGCGTCCCAAATAGTGTGTGCAAGTTCTATTGTGCAAGTTTAGACAACCGAAGTTGGCAATCAGGCAGCAAACAAACATCACTGTGTTGGTTGTACTTAATGCCCATTATGGCTCTTATTTGTTCGAAGGCTTCATATTATTTTATGAGTTTATAATTACATGTATATATGGTATGTTTTCTCACCCCACTACGGCAAGGTGAGGAATGAAAAGGAAGATTTGCAACACTTATGTGAAGAAATTTAATATTGTTACGTAATGGATAGTAACAGGTTAAATTACGAGGATATTAATGCTATATTGGCTAACCTTCCTCCACTAACAATTTTAAGAACATAGCCAAAAATACAACTTAAACGAGTTTGAACGGCATTCAGAATTAAATTAATATTTTATAAGAATATTATAATTTATATATTAAAATTTGTAAGAAACGTTAATATAAATAAACGGATCAGATATACTTTTAATGAAATACAAATATCAGTTACCAGGTCAAGACCATAGAATGTTTCTTTTAAGAGCCAAGCATACAGTTTGAATAGACAGAAGAATAAGCTTTAGTACTTATGTGGTTCTGTGGATGTTTTGAAGAAGATCTTTAAAAAAGACGTTTTAAAATTTTTAATATACTAAAATTAAAAATAAATGGAATATTTCAGATTCAGCTTGCGGGTTTGAAGTGTTTTTTATAAATAAGAATATAAAAAACTGGAAATTAGTACATGGAGTTATTTAATCTTTCTAACACTGTGGATTATACATAGGAATAAAAGAGTTAGATAGTATAGATATGCTTGAATATAAATTTGAATTCGGTACTAATGTAACAGTGATTTAAATTCTAATTTGACTTCATATGCAATAAGTTCTTTATTAATTAAGATAGTTGAAATATATGTTTATTTAAGACTGTTTTAGAGATAGATAGAGAAGCCTCTGATAATTTAGGCATATCAATAGACTTATATCATGAACGCTTTGAGTATGAAACGTGTAGCAGCAAGATTTGTTTCAAATTTGTTAATTTTTGAACAAAAACAGCGGCGAATGGAAATTTCTCAGAAGATACTAAATAAAGGCAATGACGACGCAGAATTGCTGGAACATGTTCTATCAGTTGAAGAATATGTTTACGGATGTGAGATTGAAACTAAGGCATATAAGTCGAGACATGCTGGATCGGCTAAACTGAAAAATGCTTCACAATTCTAGTAAAACCTGAAGATCCTTTAATGTATTCGTTCCATGGTCACTGTGTTCTTAGATTTCAATGGCATAGTGCATCTCGAATTCTCGCCACACGGTCAGAATTTCAATAAGAGATACTACCTGAAATTTAAAAACCGTTTGCGTGAAGAATTGAATAAAAACGCCTGGATTTGTAGCAACACGATTCATGGCTTTTGCACCATGATAATGAACCTGCTCACACTTCATTGCTTGTGTGGTATTTTTTCCCAGTCTCCATATACTACAGAAATGGTTCCGTGTAACTCTTTTATTTAAAAAATCTTACAGAGCTCTTGTGTGGATGGGGTTAAATAATCACTGAAAGAGCTAAAGGCTGTCAAGTTTGAACAGTGGTTCGAGGATTAGAAGAAACGCTTGCAGAAATGAGTAGTAAGTAATGAAGCCTATTTTGAAGATAACATTAATTTACACGAATAAATAAATATTTGTTTCAAATAATGAAACGCCCTGTTATTTTCTGAACATACCTCATGTATAAGTTTTTAGAATTATGAGATACTACCATATTTTGTGTCTTTTTAGAGTTGATGATCTTGTAAATCACAAGACAATTCAGAAAAAAAGAAGTATTGAAACCAGTACAGTTTACAGTCTATTACTCTCCGTGATCAAACTCTTAGACCATCAAACAAACTGATCTTTTACAGGCAAAGGATGTGGTTAAATGCATTTTTCTATGGCTTGTTACTATTAGGTAAGGCAAAAACTTTTCAACTTCATCTAAAACACATTTGAATGAATTGTATATAGTTATACTGAAATTATTTTTATTTTTATTACTAGTAATCAATATATTTAAATATTCGTGAAGTTGGTTACAATTTATATGAAATAAAATTTTTCAAAACAAATGCTTAAGTTTTATACGTTAAAAGCTTATTACAACTGTAGAAAACATCTGACCATTAAACAAGCAGTCACGTGTACACTCACTGGCAATCTATTGTATTTTATATAGAAGCTTTCTCGGAATAACAGCAATTTAATTGTGAAACTCTCACACGTACCAAAAGGGCATCAGTTTTATAATCCGTTTGTTAGACCTATATATTTATAGTTTATGTTATGTTATTTTTATTCATCAGTCAATTTGCAATGAAATTTTATCAAGAGCTTGACATACAGTAGAATATAAAGTTTTTATTTATGTTAAATATGCAATAGTAAAAATGATATTGAAAATAACTGACGTTTAGTCTGTTTACATTGAACTATAGTGAAAACTTGTTAATAATTCAATTTATGGCACTTGATTTGAAATTTGATTCTTAAAAAAGTTTGAACCCATTTGTACTATAAAAATACAGACAACAAGTAAAATATTACCTGCTAATTAATAACGGTTTTCTTTATCTTTAAGTATATTTTTAGTCCTATTTATTGTTTTGTGCCTTTTTATGCTGTTAAGTATCGTGCAAGTTAAAACGTGAATGTACACGTGCCAGAAAATAATCTACATTAAGGCATAGTATAACCACACGATTTGAAGAACCTAAACAATCACACAAGATTTACAAAGAGTAAAAGGACGAAACTGAAAAAAAGATCTTACACAAATAGGTGGTAATGACATTGAATTTAAGGTCAGTGATTAACCGGCTTTGTGGCACTGCTCTGCCAAAACCTCCTCATTATAGATCATTTATCTCTTGCTGTCAGGCAATATTATAACTACACAGTTATAGGAATAAAGGTATAAAGGTTATATCTATACACGTTAAATGGAATCTTTCTACTAGATATGTCTGTAGTATTAAAACAATCATAATCGTTAAAGAAATTTTTAATTAAGGATTTCTTAAATTCTGCAATAGAATATTGTTGTATTTATCTTCAGCATTATAACACATACCTCATAGCTAAACATTATAAATACATATACTACAGATAATGTTTGCTAATAAACAATACCTTTGAAAATTTTAATTTTAATTTCTGATTAGCCAGACCTTGAAGTCAGACCTCAGCCACAACTTTTAATTAAATGTTTGTAACAAATATGAATAAAGTGGTCCTTAATATAGGGTAATAAACTTATTTTAGGCTGTCTTATAAGGGAGAAATTAATCTAACAAAGTAAGTTCATAACATGATTAATAAAAATCAGAAAAAGTTTTACATAACTAACTTCAGCTTTATGTATATATACATGTTATGAACTTACTTTGTTAGATTAATTTGTTCCTTACAAGACTTGAATATTGTAGTCCTGCAGTGTCAAATGATGAAGAGTAAAAGATTTTTCTGTGTTATTTTAATTATTACTAGCTGACCCGGCGAACTTCGTACCGCCTTAAAGGGTCCTCAGCATCCACACTGGTGCTTGAAATGTGCAGAATAAAAGACAAAGTAAAAAATAAATCAAATTAGGACCTATGTGATTTTTTTTTCCTTCACAACTAATCTGAAATTTAAATAGAAAAACAAAATAAAAAACACAATTCGTAAGTTATCTAAAATAATTTAAATCGCAATAAGCAGCAAAGCCACAGATACATTAATTTATTAATATTGATTCTCTTTCTTCAGTCGAGTACCTTGTGATATACACCATTTTTTGTCTTGTTATTAGGTGCAAGAATAAATAAAGCAGATGGTTTGCCGACACGTGAACATGCCACATATAGTTGTCCATGAGAAAAACATGGATTTTCTAAATTTAGTCCACAAACGCACAAAGATTGGCCTTGTGATTTATTGATCGTCATGGCAAATGCAAGACGAATCGGAAACTGAGTTCGTTTAAATTCAAAAGGCATATCGGTAGGAATCATCGGAATCCTTGGAATAAGAACTTCCTCACCTTTAAATTTTCCTTATGAATCGTCGCGTGAAACACATTTATCATCAATTTTTTTACAACCAAACGCGTTCCATTGCATAATTTTGGTTTATTTAGATTGCGAAGCATTATGACTACTGCACCAACCTTCAAAAGTAAATTATGGGGTGGTAAGCCGGGCACATCCAAAGAGTTTAAAAATTCAGTTGGATAGTTAGTGGCCTCATCTTCATTTGTTACGCAATCAATAGATTTGAAAAGTTTGCAGAGTACCATCAATTTGACTCTGAATTAAAAAGTTCAAGTCATCCACAACCTTGCTCTTAGCTGCCAAGATTGCTAGCTCACTCAACCAATTGTTATTTTTGTGATTAGTATTGATATTGGGGAATACTTTGCTGATTAGTTCATCTTTTGTTGAGATAAAGGTGCAAAAATTGGATGGAAATGAAATCAATCCACTTTCTTGATCTACAGGAACACAACCATTACCAATAGTCAACAACTGATTAGAAAAATGTTGAGCAGATGGATCGTTTAATAATTCAACTCTCATGTTTGTAGTCAACTGTAGTTTTTTTACATAACGCCACAAATTTGAGGATTTTATGCAAGCGTTTATTTCATCAGCAGCAGTCGATCTAGGAATAACTGGCAGTGTTTGGCGAAAATCACCAGACAGTAAAATTAATGCGCCTTCAAAACATCTTGTGTCATTGCGCAGATCTTTCAATGTTCTATCAAGTGCTTCCAATGCACGTTTATGGGCCATTATGCATTCGTCCCAGATAATGATTTTTGACGCTACTAAAACTTTTGCCATTGCTGAGTTCTTTGATATGTTGCACGTTGGTTGCTCAATGGTTTGAAGATTCAAAGGCAGTTTCAGCGCTGAATGAGCCGTACGACATCCTTCCAATAATGTGGCTGCTATCCCAGAAGAAGCAACTGCTACTGCAATATCAGATCTTGCACGAACAGTAGCCAAAATCAATGACATTAGGAATGTCTTTCCAGTTCCACTGGGGGCATCTAAGAATAATAACCCACCATTTCCATCACTGATTGCCTTTATTAATGTACTATAAACTTCCTTTTGTTGGGGGTTCAACAGGGGTACATTTGTTTGAACTAATTGTTCTAATTCACAACACGACGCTCTTGTCGTCCGATTTCACGTTCTTCTTCAGTAGAATTGTTCACAACGTTACGAAGCCTTCTTGCATTACGGCTTTGTTGAGACAGATTTGATCTTCTGGGTCGCGGCATCTTTATAATAATCCTCTCAATGTTCACAAACACTCGCAAATCGTTTAATTTCGTGCGAAACAAAGTTATCCTAACCGAAAGCAATCGAAGGAATAAGTTGTTTGTCTTTTTTAAAAACCAACAGATTATTGCAAAGGTAAAAAAAAATCACTTCATGATTGACTGATTATTAAGTAAAACTGAAAGGACAATCTATATGTCAGTAGCCATGATTTCATTTTGTTTGACTGAGTAACCCAGAAAAATGACACAGGCAGCTATCATAGTGTCAATCAAATTTACAGTTGTTTGTTTACATTTTGGAATTTAGGCAATTGTTTTTTTCAAGACACAGTTTTTTACTCTATGCTTTCAAACTATAAGTGTAAAGAAATTTAAAATAGTATTTAAATTATATAAACATATATTTCTTTTGTCGCATTATATATGTTTACAAAGAACAGCTGATTAAATTTAAAAAGGCTCTTTCACTTAATAACACATGTTTGCTGCAATGCATTTCTTACGGGTATTTCTGTAACTTTTAGAGACCAGTGGGGCGGAATCCTGAATCGGGAACGGGATAAAAAGTATCCTATGTCTTTCTCCCAGTTTTTAGCTACCTCCCTACCAATTTTCAGCCAAATCGGTTCAGCCGTTCTTGACTTATAAATAGTGTAACTAACACGACTTTCTTTTAGATATATAGATTCCTGATATAAATGAGAGGAACAGAGCATGGATGACATATATAGCAGTTCAAAAGTTTCCATTCCCTCAATTCTGTTTGGTTTAAACATTTTATTTACTTTAAACCTATCTTGATTTTACACCTAGATTCTTGAAATTCAAAACCTAAAAATATATAGTATGGTATTTACTTAATTAGTTAATACTGCCTTATATTGCCACTGGATTATGGAGTTACTTATTTACATATGACTAGACATATTGATAAATCTAGGTTCTTCAACTCTAGTTGTTGGGCATTTGTGGTCATCATCAAAGTTTCTCGATATTCTTATATATATATTGTTGTAAATAAATAGTCAGAGGATTAATAATCAAGTTAATGTTTATTAATTAGCAAAATACACACATTAAGCACACCGACAATGTAACACGTGGAAGACGTACGAAAAGAATAATAATAATATTTTATCTATAACAGCTGTTGTAAAAGTTGGCGCATGCGCACGTTGATTTCTTTGCTGTCGTAGTGTGTGGTCTGTGTGAACCACCAATACACGCGGGTATTGTCAATTATTTATAACACCCTCCTCAATATCTGCGTGGATCGGTTACTTCAGACCCAAGGTCCCACAATGTTGCCAGTGTTTGATTGATGGTAGTGATTTCGTGAAAATATCGGCTACCATTTCGTCCGTCGGTATATGTTCCACCTTGATCTGGCCTTCTTGCACTTTCTCTTGGATGAAGTGATGACGAATGTCTATATGTTTTGTCCGGGGGTGAAACATAGCATTTTCTGACATCATTTTGGCACTCTGATTGTCGCAAAGAATTGTGCCGTCGATTGACTCCGTTGCTCCCAATTCAACCAGTAGACGATTCAGGAATATTGATTCCTTTGCAGCCTCGCCCAGAGCCATGTATTCGGCTTCGGCAGTTGATTGTGCCACTGTTTTTTGTTTCTGGCTTGCCAGCTTATGGCTGCGCCGCCCAACAAGAAGGTGTATCCTGTGTATGACCTTCTGTCCAGTGTACATGCACCCCAATTCGCATCAGCGTAGCCTGTCAATTTTCGGATATTTCCATCAAAATGCAGGGAATGATTGGCTGTCCCTTTGAGGTATCTCAAAACCTTTTTAGCCGAATCCCAGTGATGATCGGATGATTTGTCGTTGAATTGTGCGAGCACACTCACGGTTGTAATGCTATATCCGCCTCGTACATACCGCCAAGTACATCATCAATGAGCCTACCAGCTCTTTGTACGGATGATTATTTGAAGATTTTCCTTGGTCTTCTGCTGTTCCCTCGATTTTTGTACTTGGACTCGCTGGTATTTCCACCGGGTTACAGGAAATCCATTCCAAATTTCTTCAAAATTTCCAGAACGTATCCTCTTTGTCCCATTTTGATCATCCCGTTTTGTTGATCAATTTCGATGCCTAAGAAATATTTGGCTTCTCTAAGGTCTTTGATGCGTATTTCTTTATTTATTTCATGTTTTACGTGATCCAGCAGCGCCTCATTGTCCGCAAATACCAACATATCATCTATCCAGACAGCAATTACGATGATATTATTTTCGTGCTTTGCAGTGAATAAACATGGGTCTGATACCGTCGGTTGCAATCCAATTTTTCTTAAAATTTTGGTTAAATGGTCGTACCACATTTTCCCTGATTGCTTTAACCCGTAGATAGCCCTTCTTCAAACTGCATACTTGGTTCTTTTTCTTCAACGCTTTCTGCATCTCCATAGCTGCTTTGTATGTCTTCGAATCACGTCTTTCAGTTCGTACGATGTCATTCACGGCCTCAGCTAGCCCCTCAGGCAGTTCCATGTACAGCTCTTCCTTGAGCTCACTGTTCAAATATGCCGTCTTGACATCCCAATGCTGAACTTTGGTATTTCAACCCCTGCTTCTAATGCCATCGCAGTTCTAATCGACTCGAATCTTGCACCGGAGCAAATGTATCGTCGTAATCAAAATCCTGGTCGTTGAGTAAACCCTCGTGCGACGATGCGCGCCTTTCTGCGCTCGATTGTACCGTCTGGATTTAATTTATTCTTGAGTACAGTTCGTGTACCGATGACGTTCTTGTTTTCCGGCCTTGGCACTACTTTCCAAGTCCCATATTCGAGATGTGACTTCACCTCGTCCATGATAGCACGCTTCCACAGCTCAGCGTCATCTCCAGTTAATGCTTTATCTGTTTGCACGTCGACATTGAACACTAACTCCTCGAAGATGTGTCTATCTTCGTTGTTATATTCATCAGAAATCGCAGGGAGTCTTTTTGCTCGCGGTGTCTCTTTCCAACTTGCACAAAAGGATGATTCTAACGGCCCTTTTCAAAACACGAACCTTGCTCGTCGTCAATGAATACGTCGTTGTCACCAGTATTCATATCTTTTCCGCGGCCTGATCCAGTGCTAGAGACACTTTCGGGTCTACGATACTTTCGTGGACGGCCTCGGCTGCCGGTCCGTATCTTAGGCGGTCTGCCGACTCTTTTTTCCTTTGACGATGAAGATCTCCCCGTTTTCCTGCTCGTTGACGATTTTCTTTTTCTTCTTCTTCTTCGAATTCAAGTGGGTCCAATTCGACCTTCGCGTAGATTATCTCTGGCTGGTCCTGAATTTTCGATTGTTGATTCTCAAAATTTTTATTTTTTATCGACTCTTCCAGTGGATCAACGTTGGCTCTCGATGACCCCATATTCTCGTCAAAACGTACATCTCGGGTCACGACCGTTTTTCCAGTATCCAGCCGCACTCTGTACGCTTTTGATTCCAGGTCGTATCCTATGAATCTACCTGCAGCAGCTCTCGGGTCCATTTTTCCTAGTCCGACTGTTTTATCTAACACGTACGCTCTCGAACCAAATATAACGCATGTGTTTGAGGTCCGGCAACTTGCCGTGCCAAATCTCGTACGGGGTTTTTTCCACCAATACATGTACTTGGACAGCGATTCCTGATATAGAATTCGCCGTCGCAATGGCTTTCAGCCCAAAATGATTCTGGCCATCCCGTCTCGATCAGCATGCATCTGGCTGTATCCAGCACGTCCGGTTCTTCCTCTCCGCTACACCGTTCTGCTCAGGTGTGTACGGCGCTGACAGTCTTTTCTGGATCCCCTCCTGCTTCAGGTACTCGTCGAAATCTCCATTTTCGGTATTCCCGACCGTTGTCCGACTGTAAAAATTTAATTTTTCGGCCAGTAAAACGTCTCAACAAAATTTTTATATTCTTTGAACTTACCGAGTACTTCGGATTTCTTCTTCAAGAAATTACACCTCGCACCACGTACTGTAGTCATCGGCAAACGTCACCATGTACTTCGATCCGCCGTTGGAATTTGCCCTCATTGGCCCGCAAACATCGGTATGTACAATCTCTAGTGGCACTCTACTCCTGTCAACCCTTTCTGTGAACGGTCTGGCAGCCTGCTTACCGCGACAGCAAAACGTCGCATACTGTTGCTTTGCCCTTGAACGACAAATTTATCCCGGTTGCCAGCTGCTCATCAAATAATTTCTTGACTGCATCCATGTGTATATGCCCAAGTCTCCTGTGCCAAATTTTCGGTGAAATTTTTGCCCCTTTTCTAAAAGGTTTTTTGACTTGACGTGTCCTCATAATTTGCTTGCGCTCGCGTAACCACCTGCGCATGTTCAGTATTTTCTTCTCTTACAAAGTTACAGGTCTCCCAGTCTATCGCGATAATCACGGTTTTGCCATCTGTATTACGTACCTCAGCTAATTTGTCATTGAAGATTACTGTATTACCCTTTGTCAGTAATCTTCGATACCGACATCAGATTAGTTCTTAATTCCGGTACATACAGCGTGCCATGCAAGTTCGCGGTTGAAATAACTCCACCACTTACATTTATCTTGGCTACGCCCTTTATATTTGCATTTGTCGATGCTTCTGTTGCTAACTTGAGCACAGAATCGCACGTCACCGTATCTTCAAGAATATCCTCGTCGCCGCACATGTGAGTTGTGCATCCACTATCCAAACACCATTCGGATTGGCTACGACCCTTGAACATTGTTGACCTCTTCTCGGTTCAGTTCCGAGATGTAAAAATCCTGTGCTACCCTAGCACTTCCTTGTGTTGATCTTCCATCCTCCTTTTCGGGACAAATTTTGGCAAAATGGCCCAACCTTGCCGCATTTGAAGCATTTTCCCTTGAAATTACCTTTTTCGCCGCCGCTGCTACGTCTACCAAAATTACGTGTTCTGGATCTGGCCATGAAATGCTTTGTCTTCGGCGTCTTGTGAATCGCCTACCCTGGCCAAACATTCATTTAAGATTTTTTATCTTGAGCTCTTCCCGGCTTTGGCAATTGATCACGACTCTCGATTACGCATCTAAAATTCTCAAAACTTGGTGGCAAACCGTGCAGTATCATAGTAGTTTAACAGATATCTTCATGAATCTCGATATCCATTTCCGCCAATTTGTCAACTACGTCGAAGAAGTTGTCCAGGTACTGGTGTATACTTTTTCCCCCTCCTTCACCTTGTGCACGAACAGCGACTTCAATAACGTGGCTTTTCTTGCCGGCCCTTTTGATGCGTAGATCGTTTCAAGTTTCAGCCACAGCTCACGAGTTGTCTTACAATTTTTTAATATTTTTCAACTCTGATGGCGCCATCGCCAAAATGATGCTTGCCTGAGCTGATTGATCTCCATCTTCCCACTTGACTACAGCGCTTCCATTTTCAAACACTTTCTGCCGGTTTCTGGAGACTTCCATCGGCATACGGCCATAATTTCTTCTGAATCAGCAATGCCCGAATCTGAATTTTCCATGTGTCGTAATTGTCCTTCGACAGTGCTCTGTATATTGCTACTTGTACCAGCCATCCCTTTTTAGGTTATACAAACCACTTTTTAACACAACGTGATACACACACTTAATTTCACTTTTACTGACTTTTATTAACTTTTAATGCCCAACGCTATCACACAAACGTTACTGGGCCCGTAACCTGTTGTAAATAAATAGTCAGAGGATTAATAATCAAGTTAATGTTTATTAATTAGCAAATATACACATTAAGCACACCGACAATGTAACACGTGGAAGACGTACGAAAAGAATAATAATAATATTGATCTATAACAGCTGTTGTAAAAGTTGGCGCATGCGCACGTTGATTTCTTTGCTGTCGTAGTGTGTGTCTGTGTGAACCACCAATACACGCGGGTATTGTCAATTATTTATAACATATATATATAAGTAGATATGAATATGGGGTTTCTAGGACACTTTTGGGACAGACAGAAAATCAATGTAAAATACTGTTCATTGAACCATAAACGAATCTATAAATCATGAACTAAAAATAAACGAATCTATAGCTGTTTGATTCTACTTTCTTAAGCTGAAACTTTAGTGAAATATGCTTCGAATCAATCTCATATCTGCTTCGAATCTACGAAAATTCTGTTGTAAATATATTAAAATCTTAATGAAAAAATCTTGGAAAAGTTAAAGAAAAAATTTTTGAAAAAAATAGTATAAAGAATTTAAATTGCCTCCTACAAACCAATATAGTAATTAAAGTACTATTTTGTCCTATAATTATACTATTTTTTCAAAAATTTTAAGTCTAGTTTACAGATTTTTCTATAATAAATAGAAGAATCTACAGCTGTTTTTACTACAATTTGTGCTGATTTGTGTCAAATTCTAGTAAAATTCTCCACTTTTAAAAGTCTGAGTTATACAAATTTTCCCTATATAAATAGAAGAATCTAACGCTGTTAAATCATAAATTCTGCTGATTTGTATCAAAATCTTTAAATTTTTCCTATATAAATAGAAACATTTAACGCTGTTTCTACATAAATTGTGCTAATTTTTATCAAATTTTGATAAAAATCCTTAGAAATCTACTGAATTATTGCTATTTTTCAGCTTAATAAAAAGATATTTTACTAAATAGTAAAACTTGGCAGATTTCAAATTTTCCCTATTTAAATGGAGAGGAAAAAGATATCCTGCCCGTACTGCAAAAAAGACATTTTCGAACATCATTATACCCGACATTATAAGTCGAAAAAATCATCTAAAAAATAAAGATATTTATGAAAAAGAACTAAATTATTTGAGGACTTGGGCTAAAGAAAATCAAATTGCCGATCACCAAAACATGTATAATATAGAAAAATTGCTGCGTGAACTAAAGAAAAATTTTAAGGAAAGTAAAAAAGATCTCAAATCTATTTAATGATGAAAAAATTCATTCAATAGCTGAAAAATTGGCTATCGAAACTAACGACAAAACTAAGTCAGAAATGATCGAAGAAATTGATAAAACGATTAATGAGAAACCTGAAAATATCATTGATGTAGAAGTTTTATCCTCAATACACGGTCTATTTAAGCAATACATTTTAACAAATTTGAACGACAATTTCATGTCAATTTACAAATATCTTTCTATTTTGCGCCCAGAAATTAAAAGTTTAATCGAAAAATTTCAAGAAACTGTGGAAAAATAGTAAAGGATATCTCTCTTTAGAATGCGAATACGAACGAACTTTAGTGAACGGTGAAACACAAACTTGTCCAATGTACTTTACTATAAAAGCAGACGAGATCTTTGATGTAAACGACTTTATTTCTAAACAATTTAATAAATTAACACATCGAGAACAGACAAATCATCCAAATCGAGGTTCTGGATGGACATTAAAACGCTGTAAACAAACTGATTTTGAGCCTTAATAAACACGAAATGCTGAACGCAGGATCATATATCGATTTACCACAAGAAATAAAGGTAAAGAAAGCTTGTGTAAATATCAAAAATGAAGATGACTATTGCTTTTATTTACTCTATCCGATGTGCAATGTGAAAAATCAAAATTTCATCCTGGACGTGTAAAACAATATGAAAAAATTTGTAAATGACGAGATATTTTCAGGTTTCGAGTATCCAATGTCTTTGAAAGATATACAAATTATTCGAGAAACGCAGCTCCAATTCCAAGTACAAATATCCAAAAATGTCTATAAATATCTATACTTATGATGAAAAAATTAATATGGTTCCGTTACAAATTTCAGAAATTTATGATGCCGAGTTAGAAATCGATTTATTGTATGTTAAACAAGATGACAAATCTCATTATGTTTTGATAACAGATTTAAATAAACTCGTGAGTTCTCAGTTATCCAAGCATAAGGAAAGAAAATTTCTTTGTAGAAGATGTTTAAGCCATTTCTACAAATCTGGAGATTTAACAGATCATTTAGAAATTTGCAAACAACATGAAGTTTGTAAGCCAATTATGCCGGTTTCCAGGTCAAACAACAACATTTACTAATTATCAAAAGAAGTTTAGCCATCCGTACGTTATTTATATGGATTTTGAGAGCATATTAGAAAAAATTCCGACATGCAAGAACAATCCACAAAGATCGACTACAACCAAGATTCAGAAGCATATTCCTTATGGTTTTACTCTATATTTAGTGTCAAATGTGACGAATCGCATGTATAAACCGATATGTTATCGAGCCGAAAATGAAGACGATTTGCCTAATGTTCCTGCAAAATTGTTTGAAGAGCTCAATAAAATATCAAAATACATAGCTAAAAAGTATAATTCTAAGAACAAAAAACCTATGAAATTGACCGAAGAAGAAGAATTAGCGTACCAAAATTCCAGTCTTTGTCATATTTGTGAATGTGAGGGTTTTGATAATCAAACAAGAAAAAAAGTACGAGATCATTGTCATTTAACCGGCAAATTTCGAGGTGCTGCTCATTTATCTTGTAACTTGAATCTCAAATTTCCTCAAAATATTCCCGTTTTCTGCCATAATATGTCAAATTACGATACTCATTTGTACATAAAAGAATTGGCTAAACAATATGGAAACGTTGATTTGATCGCAAACACCGATGAGAAATATATAAAATTATTCTGTAAATTCTGGCTATGGGTATGAGTTTGAAGATGATAAACCAAGAAAGTTCATCAAGTTTTCTTTCGTAGATACGTTCAGATTCATGGCCTCGTCTATAGAAAAGTTAGCTAAAAACCTCAAAAAAGATGATTTCAAGCATACAAATCATTTTATACAAGATGGAAGAATATTGAACGCAATTCTAGATAGACAACCAAATGACGAAGAAGAAATCTTTAAAATTCTATCTGGAAAAGGCATATTTCCTTACGAATTTATCGATAGTATTGAAAAACTTGATTACACAGAAGACCTGAAAATTCAAGATTTCTATTCAATTTTGACAGACGAGAGCATATCTGAGAAAGATTATCAACACTATTTGAGCGTTTGGAACAAATTAAAAGAGAAAAATCTAGGAAATTACTCTGATTTGTACAATATCCAAGATGTATTATTGCTAGCTGATATATTTCGAAAATTTCAGAAACATTTGTCTAAATTGTTACAAACTTCATCCAGCACATTATCCTAACAGCTCCAAGTCTCGCATGGGACGCTATGTTAAAATTAACGAAAATTGAGCTTCAGCTAATTAACGATTAATAACATGTATTTGATGATTGAAAAAGGTATTCGTGGAGGCATTTCTCAATGTATTAAACGAGATGTTAAAGCAAATAACAAATATTTGAAAGATTTTGATAAGACAAAGCCCGAAAACTATCTGTTGTACGTCGATGCTAATAACCTTTTATGGGTATGGCCTCATGCAAAAATTTACCATATAACGAAATCAAGTGGATGAACCCGAAAACATATACAACAGCAGAATGGCAAGAAACAATTTTGGGAACTCACTGGCGACGAAGATTATGGCTATATTCTTGAAGTCGATCTAGAATATCCAACAAATTTACACGAACATCACAAGGATTTACCTCTTGCTCCAGAACATTTTTTTAAAAACAAACTTTGCACAACTCTACTGGATAAAACTGAATACGTTGTTCATTCGAGAAATTTGAAGTTCTATTTGGAACAAGGTATGATTTTTAAACATGTGAATAGAGTTATCGCATTCGATCAGAAGCCTTTTATGAAAGAATACATTGATTTTAACACAAACATGAGAACCAAAGCTACAAGTGACTTCGAAAAGGACTTTTTTAAGCTGATGAACAACTCAGTTTTTGGAAAAAGTATGGAAGCGAAACAGATGTGATATTAAGCTTGGAAATGAAGAATTTTCAATGAAACAAGCTAAGAAAACAAATTTCAAATGCTTTAACATCTTTGACGACAACTGTATAGCGAGTCACATGTACAAACAAAAGGTTAAATTTAACAAACCGATTTACATAGGATTTTTCAGTTCTCGACCTCACAAAATTGTTAATGTATGAGTTTTATTACGATAAAATTAAAGAAGTTCGATCCAGATTTGAATCTGTGTTACATGGATACAGACAGTTATTTCCTAGAATTGAAACGAGATCCTTTTAAAAATTATTAAAGAAAATATAGATGACTTTGATACAAGTGATTATCCAAAAGATCACGAATGTTTCACTACTAAAAATAAGAAGGTAATAGGGAAATTCAAAGATGAGTTAAATAGCGAAGTTTTAGAAGAATTTTGTGGTTTAAAGATCAAAGATGTACTCGTACAAATATCTAGACAAAAATCCAGTTAGGTGTAAAGGGATTAAGAGAAGCGTTGTAAATAAAACAATAAATATCGAAACTTGAAGAAATGTTTGTTCGAAGATAAAGAAGAATTTAGGGAGATGACAGTAATCAAAAGCTACAACATGAGTTGTACACCGTCACTATAAAACAAGCTGGCACTGAACGCTAAAGATGATAAGAGAATTGTCCTAGAAAATAAGATCGATACAGTACCTTTTGGCTATAAAAAAGAAGCAAAATCTGATATATTAGATGAGTTAAATAAACTTGGAAACTTTGACATGTAAATGGAAGATGATTTGATTCACTGCCACAAATGCAAGAAAAAAAACGAAAAATATAGATTCTAAAATCGTTCAAACTCAAAACGGATTGTATATAATTGCAGCAAAATGTTCAAAATGTAAGACAAATAAGAGTAAATTTATAAAGAATCCAAATGAAAAACAAGTAAAGAAAGAATCTAAGAATAAGAAAGAAATCGAGATTGAAGCTAGAGAAATTCATGCACCAGTACGAAAAAAGTTTAAAAAGAGAAAAAAATTATAACATTAGGAATTGACGATTTTTATGGGCAGCAGATTTAGTTATAATGTCTAATTATTCGGATCAAAATGATGGATTTAAGTATATGTTAAATGTTATTGATACATTCTCCAAATTATGCTTGGTCAAGAGCTATCAAAAGAAAAAACGGCAAGGATGTTTCAAAAGCCTTCGAAGATATAGTAAAAGAATGCCATAAGGATCAATCACAAACCTCCTAACCTACTTCATACAGATAAGGGTTTAGAGTTTAAAAATAAAGAATTTAACGATGTTTTGAGAAAATACAACATTAAGATTTATCATACTGAAAATGAAGAGAAATCAAGTATCGTAGAAAGATATAACAGAACTCAAAACGAAAGGATGAAAGTTATTTTTGAGATTAATAAAAAACTTTAAATGGATCGATATTCTTCAAAAAATCGTAAACAATTATAACGATACAGTTCACAGCACAATACAAATGAAACCGAAAGGACGTAGATAAAGATGCAGAAAAGGAGTTATTAGAGACCGTTTTCAAGTATATTCCACCAGAAATTCACACAAAAACTAAATTTAAAGTCAATGATCATGTAAGAATTTTTAGTAAAAAAACAAACATTTTCAAACAAATATAAGAACGATTGGTCAAGAGAAATCTTTGTGATTTATCAAATTAATAACACAGATCCTGTAACTTATAGTATAAAAGATTTAATATTAATGAAGAAATAACCGGAAAGTTTTATGAATATGAATTGAGAAAGTCAAAGATTTTTTCTATATAAATGGAGGCTGAAAAGAAATGTATAAAGTGTCAAGAATTTAAAGATTTGACGAAGTTTTCTCAAGATAAGACTAGAAAAAGATGGATTATACTATTATTGTAAGGATTGTCGTAGTAAATATAACAGAGAATTATACGATAAAATAGAAAAATTAACGTTAGAAGAGAAAAAATGTTGCGTTTTGTAAAGAAATTAAGGATATTTCCAAATTTTACGATTGGCATTATAGTAAAAATAAAAACATGCACATTGTAAAGATTGTGCTAAAAGAAATTATTCAAAAATGTCAAAAGAAACCGACTCTTTGCGAGTGTGGACGAATCATTCAATGGTTACCTCATCTTCAAAAACATTTACAGACAAAATATCATAATTCTAGAGTTTAATAAAATTTAGAAACATTTTCATCGTAAAGTCCAGATTCATTGATAAAAACAGTGTCAGGATGAAGATTGTTAAGGGGCCATTCGAATAGCCCCTTGTTTTCTCGGGGTCTATGGGATAGACTCCTGTAATTTATACATTCAAACGTTGTTTTATCGTCATTATCGAGGACATTATTTATGATAGCTTGCCTCGTGTTTTCATATTCTAAAATTTCTGCAACATCTTTTGCTTTGAACCAAATCTTGAAACGTTTCTGCAATCTTCATTTTAGATTTTCAGTATTAAAGAATATATGCCTGGTTCATTAATGAAAATAGTGTTTTTTTGAAAGTTTTGAAGGTAAGAACGATTCGTTCCCCCTTCTGAATCTATGTTATCGTAGCTTTTTTTATATTTTGTCTTTAACGTGATCTCTAATCGCTTTCATCGTATTTTTAAATTCCAATATTTCTGCAATATCTTTTGCTTTAAACCAAAATTCATTATTTTCGTCAACAAATGTTAAAATTTCTTTATTATTGAATTTGAAGTAGATTCACAACTGACTCCATTTAGATAGAAAAGAAATTTAACTAGTAATTTGTATTTCGAGAATAAAGGCCAGATTCATTAACGAAAATAGTGTCAGGATGAAGATTTTGAAAGGGTCTATGGCATAGACTCTTGTAATTTTATATATTTAAAGGCTATTTTCTCGTCATTATCAATATTATTTATGATAGCTTGTCTAGTATTTTCATATTGTAAAATTTCTGCAACATCTTTAGCCTTAAACCAGATCACATTGTTTTCGTCTACAATCGTTAAGATATTCGTGTTATCGAATGTAAGTTGATTATTTCTTAGATCTATGACTGACTCCATTTAGATAGAAAAAAAATTTAACAAGCAATTATTATTTTGAGTTTAAAGGTCGAAAATAGTGTCTGGATGTAATTTTTGTAAGAGTCGCGATTTCGATACCCTTGAAAATGTATATCTTCTAGTCTTTCTTGAAAGTTTAAAGGTAGTCTATTCAATAGACCCCCTTGATTCATGTCCGTTGCTTCAACAATCTTAAGTAAATTGTAGTTTTACTCTCATTTTTCAATAAATTACCTTCAGAGTCTTGAACAGTTAAGACGATTTTTGAATTCTTTTCATATTTTTTTCTAATTGGATATATAGTTATTTCATTCGGTTTTTCACTGATTTTTGATCCATAAGCAACATTTGGAAAGAAAGTGTACAAAATTTCCCGATTCTTTGTGAAGATGTTCGTTTGATTTTCAAACTAGGTTCAACGAGATTACAATGTACTTCAATTACATCAAACGGTCTAAATTTTGGCGTTTTATTTCCTAAATATACCTGATTTGGCTCAATAGTTTCTTGAACAAACCCTAATAAATCTACTATAATTGCTGAAAACATTATTCTTACTGGTGATTTTATTTTGAATTTTTATTAGAGAGATAATTTTTTGCATTTCAAACTTGTTTTCGTCAAAGTTTAAAGATTTATCTGATTGTTTGAATGTTTTCAGATAATTTTTAAGGGAATTTTTTTATTTGATCGAAGGTATAATATCCTTTGTTTAAACCATAATATTTTGTTATGTTCTTCTCACTAAATCCTATACAATAAGGAGAACTTTCACTAAATATTTATTACAAAATTGTCAGAATAAAAACCGCTTAAACCGATAAAATAATTTGATTCTTCCTCTAAGTGTATAGGATGTTCCAAGTTTAAAACTAATTTAGAGCTTTCTGAAGACAACTTGAACAGCTTCATTTTAGCTATTTAAATGGAGAAATTTTTAAAGCAAAAAGATCAGATAAAACTTCAAACGTATGAAGAAAACAGAGAGATCAACCGATCAGATTGTTAATTGTTGGTTCAAGTGGATGTGGAAAAACAACTTTATTATTGAATTTTATCTACAATAGGTTGATTCCTTATTTCCAATTTGTTTGTTTTTAGTAAATCTTTAGAACAAGACGCCTATAAAAAATTACAAGAAAGATTTGAAAATATTGAGAAGAACTTAAGCAAAGAAATATCACATTTTTACAATGCTTCTGAGGACATAGTTCCATTAAGCGAATGTAAACCCAATTCGTTAATCGTTTTTGATGATTGTATTTTGGAAAAATTCAGGACGTTATTAAGGAATATTTCGTAATGTCTCGTCACAAAAATATCTCTTGTATCTATCTTTCTCAATGCTTTTCCAAAGGTTGATAAACAAGTTATTAGAAATAATTTGAATATGATGTGTGTTTTTAAGCAAGACGATCACTATTCGAGAAAGATTTACAACAATTATGTTGGTTCTGATATAGTTTTAACCACTTTATTGAGTTGTGTGATAAAATTTGGAAGGAAGACTACGGATTTTTAACTATTAATCTAACTTTGAAGCCTAAAAATGGCAAATATTTGAATAATTTTCTAATATAAATGCTGCTCAGTGGTCTGACAAATTTACTCGATAAAAATATTTGTTACAATTATTTTTACATTATCTTTACTTTTTATTTATATTATGAAAACAACTGAAAACGGTAAATCTGTTCACGTTTTCACGCTTCGTGTTTCACGTTTTACGTTACACGTTCACGTTCTCGTTCTCGTTCTCGTTTCTCGTTCTCGTTCTCGTTCTCGTTCTCGTTCTCGTTCTCGTTCTCGTTCTCGATCTCGTTCTCGTTCTCGTTCTCGTTCACGTTCACGTTTCAAAATTTTCCTAAATAAATGGCGAACGTAACTTCAGAAGAAGCAAAAAAACTTCATCAAATAGAAAAGAAAATTAATCAAAGAATTTAAAGAACAGATTCGAATTGATGAAAAAGAACAAGAATTTATTCAAAAAATTAATCAACCTGTAACTTCTGCAATAAAAAATGTTGAGGGCAAAATTGAAAATGTTTTAAGACGATAATCAAAAATTTAATGAATTTGGTTCCAGTTGTACGACAGTTTGCCGATATTTCGATACCAGAATCTGAGTTTGAATTGCCAAAATTACCATCTTCAACACCATTTAGACCTCGAATCATTGAAGACTCTACCATAGTTGAACCAATAAGTCCTGGAACAACGGATATAATAATTGGTGAAATTGGTAAAAAATTTCTTCCTAGAGCAAAGGATGATAAATTTGGTTTGTATTGGGACAGAAAAAAGAGAAGTTTTATGATTGGAAATTTACCCGTTAATTTTGAACATAATGATATCATTATTAATGAAAAAACATATGAAGGAACTTAAGGTTTATGGAGATTATTAACAGACTATATGACGCTCCAAAAGATAATTTATATTCTGAAGAAGATTTGAAAAAAGTATACTGAAATTTTATGGAAATCTGATTCAATTTACAAAAATAATGATCCATCAACTAAGAAACCAAAGTCAAGTAAAGGTAAAAAATATCTCAATTTGATTAAACCAATTTGGGAAAAACGAATCGAAGGATCAGGTGTAAGAAAATACAGTGATAATAAGATTGAATACAGATAATATCAACGATTTGACAAAACTCGATGGAATTATTAATTATATTTATGCTCAAGAGAAGGCTGGAAATAACAATTTTTTTGAATGAAAAGAAAGCAATTAAAGATTTTATTTCGAACAAACTTGACGAAAATGATTGAAAAACCTGATGGAATTAATATTTAAAACGAATTTTGCCGGCAATAAGTTCATCTATGATTGAGGGTAGTGGACTTTTGAATGATTTTATCAACAATTTACCTTTTGAATTACACGTACCAACTTATCAGTATCTGGGGCCCTGGCACAAAATCGAAAAAAGACTAAAAAGAGGAGATCCTGGTGTGAATAAATTAGATCAAGCTGCTATGGAACACGATATTTTTTATGCAAAACATAGAGACACAAATTCCAGACATATAGCAGATAAAGTTTTGCAAGATAAGGCAATGGATAGATTTTTTATCAAAAGATGCTAGTTTAGGTGAAAGATTTGTTGCGCTTCCAACAGCTGGAGCAATGTTTTTTGAAGAGAAAAACTAGAATGGGAATCGAAGAGAACTTGAAATTTTAACTATATAAATGGAGGTGAACGTAAATTTCAGCAAAAATCAGAAAGAAAAAATAAAATCCGCTTTTAAGAAAAAAATACCCGTTAGTATTCAATTTAAAATAGATCAACTAAAAAATGGCGAAGATAAGATATTTTTAACAAATAGACAATACAATAAACTCGAAAAACATAAGAAAAACAATAAAGGAACCAGAAATAGAATTTTCTTATAATCAGTTGAAAAAGAACTCAAAAATGGTGGACTTTTGAAAGATTTATTAGATTTTGGAGAAAATATTCCAGTTGTTAAAAATGTTGTTCCTTATGTTCGTAAGCTGCTCCAATCGTTAAAAAAGATGTGATTCCTATTGTTCGAAACATTTTAAATTGGTTAGATAAAGAGTTGGAAGATGTTACAGGATCTGGATTAGATGAAAAAACTTTGAATTACGTGAAATCAAACATTGAACAAAAAATTTAAACCTTTAACATTCGGGGAATTGGGAAGAAATCTGCAAAAATATTAAACATTTTAGAGGAATCTTCATGAGAGATACATTACCTGAAAAAGTTAAGAAATTTGAATGTGGATTGTGAATTTAGACTCGATTATGGGAAGTGGAAAACACATTGGATTTGTTATTATAAAAATGATAAGAATGCATGTTATTTTGATTCGTATGGAAGAATTGAGGACAAACTACCTATAGAATTGATTAAATAATTTGAAAAAATCAAACGTTTATTATAACAATTCTCAAATTCAAGACTACAAAGATCCCCCAATTTGTGGTCATTTATGTGTTTTTGTTTTGAATGAACTGAGTAATGGTAAAGATTTTAAAAGAAAGTTGTTAACAAATTATTGCTTAATAAATATGGATTCACAAAATATTTTTGACGTATTTGGTACATAAATTATTCAAAATGTAGATAATAGTTTTTTAAATTTTGATAGTTTTGAGAAATGAGTTTGATAACAAGTTAGAAAATTTATTACAAACCCTTCCAGATTCAGATATGTTTGCTGTCGAGATTGAAGATTTTAAAGCAGAATATGATAACAAACTTGCAAAATTTCATGAGTTCAAATGAAGTTGCTGATAAAATAAAAACATTGGAAAAAGAAGTCGATGATGGTGTAAAAAAATTATTTACCAATTTAATGTCTCATATTGAAAAAGCTGATAAAATTACTGAAGCGATCGAAGTTGAAAAAGAATTATGTTAGTTTGGCTAATAAAAAAAGAATTGTCGGTTGTTCGACCTGGTATTGACAAACATGATGTTGTTGTTAAAGAACAAATTTTAAAACCTCTAAAATTATCAGAAAACATCGATATTGTTGATTTACATGATCCGAATGTTAAAAAATGCCTTAGATTTTAAAGGAAAAGAATTAGCAGTGTTAGTAAAGGAATTAATCCTTTTGATGTTGTTGTAATGATTCATTTAGAGATCCTATTAAAATGTTTAATGAACTAAAACAAAATTATGAGAATCATAAAACAGCATGGTTAAAGATTTTACAACAGAAGTCTATGACAAGTTAGAAGCCCAGAAATAGAAGATCAGTAGACGATGTTGGTGAAATTAATGAAAAACTTACTAATTTTAAAAGAGTCTTTTGATAAGTTTAGTTTAGATGCTACGAAAACTTTTTGAGAATATTGGTCATAAATTTGTTGAAAACAATGATTCTTATGCTGTCAAATTTTCAAAAAATTAGAAGAAAAAATTAATAAGTTCGAGGAAGATCTTACTGAAATAGGTATTCTCGTAGGGTTTTATGCACGATAAATTTTCCCTAAATAAATGGCGCTCATATACTGTGTGAGATGTAAAGAAAAAACTGCAACAAATGATATAAAATACTATGCAAATATCAATGGAGTTAAAAGAATTTCTGGAAAATGTGCTGAATGTAACGCTAAAAAGAGCCAATTTATAAAAACTTGAAATTTTTTCTTAATAAATAGAGATGGCGGGACATTACAGTGCTTTCGATCTTTTTATAATGCAACACGAAAGAGATATGAAAAAAAGAACATTGGGATGACATTTCTCAAAAATATGAATTATCCGAAGATATGATGAGATTATAACGTAAACAAATTGAATTGGTATAACATTGCAAAATATCAAAATCTGTCCCCAGAGTTCATTCAAGAAAATATACATTATCAATTAAAAGATCATATGTCTGTTTCTTTGTCTCTATCAACACTTGAGTATAAACTTTTTGGATGAAAATAAAGATACAGTTGATTGGAACAATATTATAGATAGCGGTTACTATCCTGTGCAAATTTTATTGAAATATGTGACCGAGATCGCAAAATTTAAGGAAGAGAATCCCGAATATGACGAAGTAGATCATTAAAAATGACTAAAATTTATATCTTTTCTTATAAAAACGTACATTAGATCGATGAAAAAATGATATCTTTCTTATACATGATGTTTAAATTTTCTCTTATTAAATGGCGGACTACAGAAAATATGCTAGTGATATTGAAAGGGCGGAGTTTAAAAAATTTCTATCCAATTAGTAAACAACATTTGAATGAACCGAATAAAAGAACTGAGTTTAATATTGATTTTGGAGATAACTTTTTGCTCGTTCTAACTTCCAGTTTTATATTTCTGGAACTTTAACAAAACAAGATGGTCAAGCATATCTTGGAACTGATAATGTTAGATTAATCGATAATTTTATACCGTTTTTATTTTCTAAGATTGAAGTAAGAAAACACAATAAATTGATAGAAGAAGTCGAAAACTGTGGCCAATTAAGCACTATTAAAGGAACCATTTGTTATTCCAAAAGTGATGTATTTTCAAACAGTTTTGAATCAACTTTTAAATTTGGACAATTTGAAGCGGTCGGTGATTTAGCACATTTCGGCTTAGGATTCTTTAAAAATGTAAATTTTCCAATCTATAAAGGTGGATTTTACATTAGTTTCATAAGAGCTAAAGACGATGATGTGATTCTGAAGACTGCAAACTGGAAATGTTATATGCCTGTTGATGGCAAAATTACAATTAACGAGTTTTTCATTAGAGTTCCGATGATTTATTACAAAACCACGAGTAAAATTCAGTTGATTGATGAAATTACAAAATCTCAAAACATTATGTTTAATTTTCTAGATTGGCAATGTATTGAGCAAAAAGGTATTTCCGGAACAAGTTATTCGTTCGATATCACAAATATTTATAGAAATATCTTCAATCCTAAGTTTGTTATTATAGGTTTTCAAACAGATAGACAGAATAATCAAGAGAAAAATCCTTCAAAGTTTGATAGTTTGAATGTAAAAAATATCAGAGTAAAATTGAACGGTTCTTATTATCCAGATGAATTACAAAATTTAAACATTTCAGGAGGTCTTTTCAGAATCATGTATCAGATGTATCAAGATTTTAAGAAAGTTTACTACAAAAATATGGAAATGTATTATAATCCTAAAGAACTTTTAGCGAATAGACCTATTTATGTCATTGATACAACAAAGAGTTTGACAAATATTTCTTGGTTCAAAGAACGATATAATTATCAATATGGATTTTCAAAATGCTGTTACAAACGCGATTTGTTATGTTGTTGTTGTTTTCTGAGAAACTTTTAGCCTATGATGTGACTAAGAACGATATTAGAGAAATTCAGTAGTTAATGATGTTCATATTGTTCTCTTTCATTCCTTCTAAAACTTCAAAAATATACTCTTTCGCTGATGAAAAATCACGATTTCTTCCGGAATAATCTTTGTAATCATAGACAAAATATCCTAAATAGTTAAATAATAAAATAAAATCATTTCTTTTTATCTCGGTAGTTGAAAATTAAACATAAACATTTGCGCTGAAAAATTTATATCTCGGCAGAGTTAGTTCCATAACCTTCCATTTATTCTTTTTGTAAAAATGGAAGAGTATAATGCCAACTGTTACAAGTGTTATAATAGAGGAGAAATTGTTGATAAAAGATTAGTTTGTAGAGATTGTAATTTAATTTTGTATGAAAAGACCTAAACCTAAGAAAATTTCGAAATAAACTAACACATTTGAATAATCTGCTTACAAAATTGCAATATGGAGGTAAAAAACAAACACAATTTGTTACAGAATTTAGAAAACAGAATAAAAATTTTTACTTATCTCTTGGAACCGTTGAAAAAATTATTTTCCTTTTCAAAGAATACATTAGGTTTGTAGGTTTAAATACACGCGTTTATTATGAGAAGATTTTTACCTATAATCTTTCACTATTTGGACATTGAATTTGACTACGATTTTTTAAACCTGAAATCTTTGATGATTTTATAGTACATTTGGAGAAAGTAAATGAAGAACCTCGTGAAAAGAATGCGGTTTTACTCACATTCTCCCCGACTTCTCGAGTGATTGTTAGCAAATTTCATTTTTTCCGTTTATAGATTTTTCATTAAGATTTCTGGATTTTTTCATTAAAACAGCTTAAGAAATTTAGAAAGCCTACAATGAACAGTAAAACAGCTATAGATTCGGTTATTTTACATTCGTGAATTTACTGTTTGATTTCTCAGATTTGTTTATGGTTCAATGGACAGTATTTTACATTGATTTTCTGTCTGTCCCAAAAGTGTCCTAGAAACCCCATATTCATATCTACTTATATATATATTCTACGCTTTCCTCGTATTAACATGGTTAACTATAATAAAATAGCAGAAATCACTGTTAGACAAATATACATCAAAATTCGTTATGAACAGATTATTTTCATTTTAAACAGTAATGGAGACATAGTAAAGGTAGAGTTTAACAGAAAATGTCTACTTTCTAATTAACTCGTTTGGCACTCATCGCGCGTGCAGACTGACGAATCGGATTTCCTTCATCAGCAAACTACGGGGGAAGCTTCAGTAACACTCACCAACGATTGGTCAAAAACTAATTATAAATAGCGCCATAAATGGTAAACAAATATTTGGGTTTTCCTTGGACGGATTTATTTTGTCCCATTTGTTACTAAAGTACAGAATTAGTACAACCTTCATGCTTTTGCCTGGCTATGAAATACCACATGAAAAGAAATCCAGACCTAAATGCTAGTCACATATCACAATGCCATAGCCATCAAGTCCGGACGGCGCGGCTTGGCGAGCCATTGCCACATAAACTTCTCTTATTGTACTTTATACTTTATGGTGGCGTGAACTTTTGTAATGCCGTCTCCCTGGCCTTAGGATGGTGGCACTCTTATTGCTGTAGTTTTGTACCGAGTTTATATTTTTACAACCACTCGCATAGTTGTGTTAATAGAATTTGTTCAACAACCATTTGATCTAGATTATGAAACTCTGCATATGCATAAAGTATACAAACAGGTATAGGAAAGTATGAAAGGTTTATGGTCTTTTATAACGAAGAGATAATTATTATATACCATTAATTTAAAGTCAATCGCACTTTTGAGTTACTTCTCACATCCAATATTATCAGTTTTATCACAAAACTCTATTGAACAATACGGTTTATTTACAAAATGGTATTCGAATTATATAGGGCTCACTTGATGTCCCAAATGTATCTGTCATTTTTAAAACTAATGCAATTTTGCGCATTTATTTTTGCCATTCTTTCTGAAAACAACACATTAACTATCGAAGACGAAGTAGTTTGTAACTTATGTAGAAAACCAGACAATACAAAATCTAGAAAGCTATAAGTAATAAGAAACCGGTAATGGGGAATAATTTCAATAATAAAAAGTTTGCAATAACAATTTTAAAACAATAAACTATGCATTGCAATGTAAAAAATAATACTTAAACCACATCATCATTAAAAATTCCGAGATGAAATTTAATTATATAGATACTATTTATGTAGATACCACGGAACAATCTAGTTATTATCCACTGAAGAATCTCGGAGTAGCATTTAGGACTAAATGTCACACCATGAGATTCTGCACAACGCCACTATAAGATAATTATGGTGACTCAATATATTACTACTGAGATAAAATTATTTGTGCTGAACAAACCACTTAAAATAAATACTAGTGATTTTTGCCGATGGCTTATGGCTTTATTGATCAGTGCTGCCCAACGTCTATGTCACAGACACCCGAATTTGCCCAGAACGTAACCAGTGGGTCATTTGTGATTTGAAAGTGAAGGGTATTACTGATTCGTGTCCTATATTCATGATTATTCACGTAGTGGGCCGAAATTATGTCAAGAACTGAAAACGTTTACAAATTCGTAACATGCTAAACTTTTGTCGCTAAAATTACTTAATCTGCTAAACTTATTAAACAATAAACAAGTTGAGTGACAGAAATGCCTACCTTATTCGGGGGCCTCAAGAATTGCATTCCTGTTTCTCTATCAGTCTGCCTACACCATATTGCTAAAACGAACAGACTTAAGGACTTGGAAATTTCGATGAAGCTTCTTTCATAGGAAATACTGAGTTCACTGATGGTGCTGATCCATGAGTTTTGGATGATGGTTCGGGAAGATGTAATACATTGGTCTTATGGGTAATCATTATAGCATCGACAAAACATCAGATTGAATATATCAGTAAACAAACTGAGTACAGTTATATGACATTTTAACACACGTTGCCTAAGTAACATAACACATGTATAATCTTAGGTTAAATTCGTGTTGAAATTTATTATTTATAAATTTATCTTATAAAATTATAAACAATAATAAATGTTTGGTTGAACTCAGCTTTACCAAGTCAATGCATTTTGAGCCGAAAGGAGGATTTATTAATATTGAGTTAAAAGTACATAATTAAAATAAGAGTTACAAAATATGTTTACTCAAACATCTAACCGTAGTAGTGATAATTACTATACTACATCGTACCCAGGTTATTGGGTAAAATATAAAACTTTATTTAATGGTGAGCAATCGCATTGATGGTCAGTCAATTAGGTTACAAATACACAATATAAAGGTAGTTATATTGATGCAGTTATGCAGTTAGTTGTCACTAGCATCTTTAAATAACACATAGGTATCTTGTGTTATTTTAATAGGAACTTGTATAATCGTTATGGATTATTTTTTCTGGAAGACTAGATTTAACGTATTTTTCATCTCATTTCAGACTGTTTTGAATAGACCTAGGTTGTGTATCTGGCTAATCTCTTGAAGTAGTTGCTGAAGTAATGCCTAGTTAATATATGACTTGGGCCCGAAGTTAATTCCCGGAATATGATTGTTTTTTTATTTTAATTGCATAAAATATTAACATTCGAGCTATATATTATATTTGAAACTATATTGATTTGTACGTATGACAGCTTCTAGGCGTATTTGTATGTGAATGTAATGAATACAAGACATTGGTTGAATGATTTGTGAGTCATCTACCAATTGTATTTTAATTGCAATATGTAATGTTTTTCTAGACGGTAAATATATTTTAAGTTCATTGTAATAGCTATAGCGTTCACGGACATGATGGAATTTAGTGGAAATATCCATAAATCTAGGTTTGATCGGTAGAAAAAACATGGTTATAATTTACATACTAAATAATAATTTACTATGTAGATAAAATAAATGTAAGCTACGAAATTAGACTTGCCAATTACATTATAACTTATACATCTCTAAAGGTGTGCTTTGTGTAAAAAAGAACATAATCAAATAGAAATGCAGGATGGAAGGTCAAACAAACGTCTCTCATCTAGCGAATGAACATTTTACAGCTGTTTGGAATGAGAAGCGCGCAATTTCCCGAGGCTACCAAACGTGCACACGTCGAGTTAAGCAAACAATCACCAGAGTGGAATCTATTTTGTTACATGTTGTATCACGTAAGTGTTTCTATAAAACCATAATAATTTTCACTAACACTACTGAAATTGCAGCCTAGTGTTTCATGAAATATTATCAAAACAAATATAACATTTTAATAATTTAATATTTTATAACAAGTTTATTCATTCGCTTCAGAAATTTTTTGTAGTTTTTATCATAATAGTTATACATTGTGAAGTTTATATTAAAATAAACCTGCCCTCAGTTTTGTGCCAAGTACTTGCACAACTGATTCTACTATTACTGTTTAAAAGATGTTTTAAGTTTTTGAAACTTTTCTATTATTCGTGAATATTACGCTAAGTTGTAAAGGAAATTAATTATATATCTTCTGATTTATAACTCTCTTGGGTGTATCAAATACCAATATGAAAGTTAACAAAAAAAACAATTTTTTTAATGATTCGAAAAGGTTACAAATCTAGAAAAAATAGGTAAGAAACTATTTAAAATGAAGTATTAAATAATATTAAATTACAGGGTATTTAAAATATTCTAATTTTCATATAAAGTAACAAAAATACCATGCTAAGGTAAACGTACCGAAAATTCTATTTACAAGTATCTACTATTTATCATTGTTATTATTAAAATTAGTTTTTGGATTATCGTAATAATTAAAACGAATTTGTATACTTATTAATGATTAAATGGAGGTTAAAACATAAAATAATTTAATTTCAAAATATTTATTTTATTTTATTTTTCAGAAGAATCAATCGTTAAGATTACTTACTAATCTAAGAGGAGGTTGAGAAGCCTGGTCCTGCATAAATGATGTAGTTTATACCGATCTGACATAATTCGTCTGTATTATTGCTTCATTACATATATTAGATTGTGTGATATGTTAATAGTTGCTTCAATAAAGTGTACCTGTATAGTATAGGCCTGAAATCCCTCTGGTATAAAATATAATGTCCTGGATGCCATTTGATCAACAATATGTTGATTTTCTCTAAATAACAGGCTTGGCTACTTGTCTCACGCGCACTCCATAACTCAGCCAGTCCACAGCCGGTTGTTATTTCCCTCTCCAGTAGTAGTCGTAGTATGTGTAATATCCCACTACGATAAATCTCTCAAGAAATGTGCTCTGTCCAAACAGGAAGAGGTTACAATATTAACCAAGCAATCTTGCAAGTAGCCTACGCAACATTCTTGTAATCCTAAAAAGGCTTGAACTATATGGAATTATAAGTATCACTCTGGAGTGGGTTGCGTCTTCTTTATACAGGGTTAAAAACGGGAAGATTGGAGATGTCCTTGACAGTTGGAATGTGAGTGGTGGGGTTAATAGTGGCCGGCTCATTTCTACTGCGTGTTCCGCCATTTAGTTGAGATGGATCGTTGGAGGGGTGAACATCGCGGCTACGCAGTTAAAGCGTATTATACGAATGGTGAGAGTTTGGTGAAAACGCGACGTGCTTTTCGACTCCATTTCAACATACCACGCAACAGGCCTGTTCTTTCGGATAACGCAATTCGTTCGTGGATAAACAACCTTGAACAAACTGGATCAACGTTTAAAAAACGAGGTGGGAGTGCAAAAAAACCATTCGAACCCCTCAAAATATCACTAATGTTCAACAGGCAATGCTCAGAAGTCCACGCCGATCTGCCAAACAACATGCTCTACGCCTTGGAATAAGTAACACTTCGGTGAGATGGATTCTTCATCAAGATTTAAATTTTCACCCATACAAAATACAGATTGTGCAATCTCTCAAACCAACTGACCATCAGAAACGATTACAGTTTTGTGAGGAACTGGCCAGAAGACTTGAAGAAAATGTCGACCAAGTAAACAACTTGTGGATGAGCGATGAGGCGCATTTCCACCTCTCTTGTTTTGTTAATAAACAAAACTTCAGATACTGGTCTGAGGAAAACCCTGGTGCACTTCATGAAACGCCTCTTCATTCTGAAAAAGTGACGGTTTGGTGCACAATGTCAGCAAGAGGAATCATAGGCCCATTTTTCTTTGAGGATAGCAATGGAAGTGCTGTGACTGTTAACTCTGTGCGTTACGTTGCAATGATCCAGAACTTTCTTACGCCACAACATTCCCGTTTTCCAGTAAATGAGTACACAATGTTCCAACAAGATGGGGAAACAAGCCACACTGCAAGAGTTGCTATGAATGCTTTGTTTCCAGGTGGCGTCATTTCCCGAAACGGGGATATCCCTTGGCCCCCTCGCTCTCCAGATTTGACAGCCTGTGACTTTTTTCTATGGGGTTATTTAAAAACAAGAGTTTTTCAGAAAGATCCAACTAGAACTATCACTGCACTAAAAAAACGAATTCGGGACGAAATCAAAGGAATACAAGTCAATATGCTGCAAAATGTCATGAGAAACTTCCAGGCCCGGCTGCAGCAGTGCATAGATTCCAATGGAGGACATATAACAAGTGTTATATTCGAAAAATATTTTTTTCACTTATTGTACAGTAAATGGCTACCTTTTTCTTTATATTTATAACCATTAAACAACAAAATTAATTTTCTTAAAGAATTATTTACTTATTTAAATCTTCCCGTTTCACTGGCTAACCCGGTATTAGAAAGGGATAACCAAGCGTTCTCACTTTATGTTAGTCAAGACTGGCATAGTTCTGAGCTCAGGGCTGGACTTCATGGTTCCATTGATCATATTATAAAACTCATGAAGTTTATATAAATATTACAAAGAACAATTTATTGGAAACAAGTATATTTACAGATTATACATGTATAATATTTCACAATGTAAATTAGTTTGTTCTCATTTTGTGTTACATAATACTTTTATTTTGGTACAAAATATATCTTTATCCCAAATTAAGATATAAGTTTACTAGTTACTTACTTATGTCAATAAACTCCAAAAATATGTAAATGCTTGGTCAAAAGGCTATTTAATTCTTTTTGTAAATTACTTTGTTTCCCAGATTCACATATAGGATGATAGGTGATAGGTGATATTCTATCCACTTCACTCGGGATCCTCCTAATCCCAATGTATGGGACCTCGCCTGGCGAAGCAAACATAATAGCAGTGCTTTTATTACAATGGTTTATAATACTGCCTAGGATTGACAGTAAATAAAAATATAAGGGTTGATGCCCCAAACAATGGCTATTTTACAGCAGATATGAAAGGGATACAAATTTAAACTGCTTTATCATTGTATCACTGTTTTGAAAGATTAGTTAGACCGTTGACAAGGCATTGACGGCGCCAACTTTTGCAGCAATCAGGCAGCATTAAATCATATCAGGACTTCAGCATAGTCATTTGATATTTCTATGTTTTTATTTCTTACTCTATGGATTAAGAGTTTTTTTGACAATTTTATTTACAATCTGTTCAGACATTCTTGGAACAATAAGTAAATTAGATAAAATAATAAATTAACACGAGTTAGACTCTATCCAGCGATAGAGCTAACACACATAAACAAGAAAGTTTGAAATTAGAACCTAAGAGGTAAGTCCAGGATTGAGTGTCTCTTCAGACGTGTAACTGACGCACTATTATCCAACAGGTTCATCGCAAGGTAGTTCGGATGAGAATACAGCTTGTCTTGGTACTTCTTGCTGTAGCGAGTTATTTCCTCTTTTACTGTGGGAATTTTGGTGTCTAGATGTATCACTTGATTAGTTATATACCACGGAGCTTCCAGGATGTTCCGAAGGACTTTAGACTGAAAACGTTGGAGAATTTCGATGTTGGAGTTACTGGGCTGCACCCCAAAGCTGTATACCATAAGTCCAAACAGGTTTCAAAATCACCTTGTATACTAACAACTTATTTCTTAATGATAATTTCGACCTCTTGTTTGAAAGCCAGGATATTTTTTTGAATTTTGAGTTTAAAAATAATCTTTTGTGCCAGATATGAGAACGCCAAGTTAGTCTTCGGTCTAGATGCATACCCAGATATTTCACTTCTTCAGATTAGGGGGGAGGACATTATTAAAAGAGACAGGTGGGCAGTTAGCAGGCCTTGTTGTGAAAGTTACATGAGTGGACTTGGTTTCATTAACCTTCACCCTCCATCTCACAAGCCACTCCGACAAGTCATCCAGCTCAGATTGTAGTCGTTGGGATGCAGTTCCTGGGACTTCATGAGAAGCTAGTATAGCGGTATCATCAGCAAAGGTGGTCATGGTGATACAGGTATGTCAGATGTGAAGAGGGTGTAGAAGATGGGACCCAATACACTGCCTTGTGGAACGCCCGCCTCAATTTTGTGGAGGTCGGAGTATTCGTCTTGAAATTTGACTCGAAAAAACCTGTTTGACAAATAGGACTTGATGACATTAAAGAAAGAATGAGGAACAAGTAGTTTTAATTTATAGAGGAGACCCTCATGCCAAACTTTATCAAAAGCCTGACTGATATCAAGAAAAACAGCCGAGCAGTATCTTTTTGCTTCCAGATCTTCCTTCACTACACTGACCACACGATGAATCTGCTCAATGGTAGAATGCTTCTGGCGGAAACCAAACTGATGGTTGGGGATAAGGTTGCCGCTATCAATAACTTGCTGAAATCGTTTTAGAAAAAGCTTCTCAAAAACTTTTGAAGTCACAGGCAATAGACTTATGGGCCTATAAGAACTAACCTGATGTGGAGGCTTCCCAGGTTCAGCTACCATGACAATTTCCGATAATTTCCACTGTGCTGGAAAATGCTCAATTCTCAATATTGCGTTGAAGACAAAAGTCAAAAACATAATAGCTTTCCTCGGCAGTTCTTTTAAAATATTTCCTGTAATGAGGTCATATCCAGGAGCTTTGTACGGCTTCAATTGTTTTACAATTATTTCAGTTACTTCAGAGGGAGTAAAGGGCTGAACAGGAAGTGATAGTTGGGTAGGTGATTCTAATAAGTATTCAATTTCTGGGTCAGGAGCTTGAACTGAGTCACTGGGCTTGAACACATCGCGTAAGTGCGTAGCGAATAATTCAGCTTTCTCCTTGTTGTTCTTGGCCCAGCCACCACGTGGCAAGATAATCGGAGGAATCGGCACTCTTGGACTAGTCATGTGTTTAGTAGTTTTCCACATTGAATATTTCGTGTCTTCTGTAGGAGTTAGACTTGCAGTAAAAACATGAAACCTTTCATTATTGAAGTTAGATAACAAACGTTTCAAATCCCGCGCCGCTCTATTAAAGTTGTTTTTATCACGAGGATTCCTGAAATTTTGCCAAATCCTACGAAGTCTTCTTTTTTGAGCAATCTTTTTCTTGATGCTAAGAGGGTAGTTCAGGCCATTAGTGGTTCCATTTCGTTGATACGGCGTTGATTGCCAAGCACACTTCTGGACTGTCCTGTTAAACAATTCAACAGCTTCATCTATTTCACCATTTGTCTTCAAGGAAACGTGTAAATGCAAGTTTTCATCAAGAAGAGATCGAAATTGGTCCCAGTCAGTATATTTAGAACTTAACCGCAGTGGACCCTCTGTAGTAATGGCAGATGAACTTAAAGTGAAGATCAATGGAGAATGGTCTGAGGATAAATCAAGACAAGATTCTACACGTGTGTACGTTTGGGAAATACCTTTAGTCACGAAGAAATCAAGCAAATCAGGAATTTTTAAGGGATCAGTAGGCTAATAAGTCGGTTCTCCCGTAGAAAAATATTGATAGTTATTGTCGTTTATAGTCTTGAGGAGATTACGGCCTCTGGGATTGCACAGCCGAGAGCCCCACATGGTGTGTTTCGCATTAAAGTCACCCCCCGCAATAAATCTACAACCCAAGGTATTGAAGAAGTCGCTGTATTGCTGGTATGAAACGTTATGACGAGGAGGGGTATACACAGAAGATACCGTGAGTTGGACCTGACCAGTCTTCAATCACAGCACTGGAAGCTTGAATATAATTATACTTATAAGTAGGTATGGCATGGTGTTTTATACTATTTTTAACTAATACCGCACTACCACCATGAGCAGTATTATCTGGATTATTACAGTGACACAGAGAGTAAAAAGGAATTTTGAAATGTGTCATATTTGTGAAGTGAGTTTCGGTGATAAGCATAATATCAACTTTATGAAGACTAAGAAATATTTTAACCTCTTGAGTATGGTTAATCAAGCCATTGGCGTTCCAAAGTGCTATTCTCTAAAAATTATTCATTTTCGCTTCGAAATGACGGAAGACAATAGGTTCATTAAAGTACCTATCTGTTGAGCCTGTTGTATCATTTGCTGAATAACGAAATTTGCTGAAAAAGTCGTTAAGTGTTTTACTTAAAGCGTTTTGAGTACTGTTATCTTCAGACATCGAGTTGGATGCCACTTATGCATATAATCGTCCCGGCAGGATTCGAACAGTGGATGGACTGGGAGGTCTTACCACTTCTTGGGCTCCCCGAGGTGATTGATCATGAGTTTTACTTTCAGGTACTTTGGGCCTGATCGGGGGAAACGATTTTTGTTTAAGTTCGCGGTACACAGAACAACCTTTGTAGTTCGCCGGGTGGTTCCCCTCACATAGAGCGCAGGTGGGTGGGGTATCACTGGATTTCAAACATGCCCGTGTGTCATGGTTCTGGCCACATTTAACGCACCTGTAAGGGTGCCAGCAATACGTTTTGGTGTGTCCATAACTTTGACATCGCTTACACTGAACGATCTCGGATTTCCTGAGCGGTGGTTCAAAGGTAATTTTTGCATTAAGGAGGTACTCGATATTAAATATATCTTTGTTACACGGATTTGGTTCCAGATCAACAAAGAACATTGAAAGAGGTGCTTTGGTTTTATGCTGTCTCATATTCATTACGTTGCGAACCTGGAACCCACAGGATTCAATAGCAATCTTAATGTCCGCAACATCAGTGGAAAAGTGCATATTTTTTAAAACCACGCGATATCCTTTCTCTTGTTTGATTTGGTAGGTATGAAAGGTGACCTGCAACTCTTTTAGTTTGTGCACTAGCTTCCGATAACCGCCAATAGTTGTATTAACTTTGAATTTTTTTTGGCTGAGGCAATTAAATGTGTAGATGTCATTTGGGATAACAGTTTCAATAGCGGTTATCATACTCTTAACGTTTACAACGTTGGGTACGAAGATCGGAGGTGGTTTATCCTCACCAACATGAGACGGCGGCGTCGATGTGGTGCTCTCATCCATCGTATTTGACCCTCCAATAGCATCGAAACGAATATTTGTAGTTAATGAGAAGGTACTTGGGTTTGAACACAATTTCTTCGATATGTCGGGACCGTTCGAAACCAATTTCCTAGGTCTTTTGAATGAACCAGTCACTGTTTGCCAGTGGATGCCGTCATTCCTTTCTTTGTCCTCAGAGTTTCGGGAGTTTGGAATACCTGTAGATATTACTGCTGTCTGATTATAACCGTGATCATGTAGAACATGAGCACTATCATCAGTGAAAGCATTTTCACAAGTGGAACCTGTTTGCATCATAAGAATCTACAAAAACGTAAACAATCAAAACATAAACACAAACAAGACAAGGTTATGTAAAAGGAAGAACAAAATACATTACATTACGAACAATAAACTACATCAAAACTATTATCAAAATAAACTAAATCAATTAATAACAGTCCTTATTATCAGTTTGTGAAATATTTCACGAGAAAAAAGCAAGTTTATAACAAATTTCACAGAACCAATTACAATACATGTTCACCAAATAACAAAGTCAGCTGATCTCTATTAAGATTTATTAAATGATTTTGGAAGTCATCTGGTATATCGGAAAAATTGGTTTTGTTTACGAACTGGCTATTGCGTCGCTTCGGCCATTTGTTGCCATTTTGCTATTATTCTGCTAATTCGTCGTCTGCATTGTTATTTTTGTGCTAGCTATTACTTTTTTGCTTAACTTGTTATTACTATTAGTTTACAACGTGTAAATATAATTGTAAGTATTGAACACAATTGAGTGCTAGAAAAGTTACTTAGCTGTTTAAGTGACAGTAAAAGTGATGATTTATTCCAAGATGACAGAGATCATGATTCAGATTTTATTACTGATAAACTCCTTGGATATGCAAGTAAGGTTTTTGAAATTATTTTATGAAAATAAAATCATAGCTATAATAAAAACTTTTATTACGCTCTTTTATAAGGAAAAAGAATGAGGTAAGGCTGCAAGAAGAATCACTTCCTCTCTGTGTACCTAATGCAACATTTCCATGTGCAAAGAAACATGTTACAAGACTTTTCACACTAAAAAAATAAACATGAGTGAATTAAAATTTCAAATATGTTTAGCTATAGTGATAGTAATGAGTTTTCCGCTCTGTCAAGCATGTCCTCGTACACCAACAATATAATCCTTGGGCCATCCAAACTCAGTTCTTTAAATTGTTATTAATTTTTTAATTATCTCAATACTTATAACGCTTGCTGAAATGTTTATATCTTGCTTATGTAAATGAATTATCACGTTAAACATATTGCAAATATACTTAGAGTCATTTCAATAGTAATATCAAGTAGAATTACGCGAAATTTGGGAAATAATTTATAGCTTGGTTGCACGAACTGTGATATCTTTATTGTTTTAAAGTTTGAAAAATCATCTATGACTTACTATAACAATGAAAGTTTTCATTAAAGTACTATTACAATCCATCATGTTCACAGAATCCAGTGCCTTACGAAATGTTTTACGCCACATATGGAAAATATCTAAACATGGAATGCGAAATGTTCAGATAATTACCATAGGACATCCCTAAATACGAGTTTGCACAAGGTTTTATAAATTTTCAATTCGATTTAAAGAGTAGATTATGTACATTCAGGTTTAGTTTAGGTATTATAATATTAAAATACATAAAATAGTATACATTTCATATTAAGTAACATTAACAATGCACCAACCATGAGCCTAAAATTATATTTATATCAGCAGAAAATCTCTGAGGTAATCTGTGCTATTTATGGTGTAATGTTTGATTGCGATTTGAGACTTGGCCATGGTGTTTTAGCTTTTGCTGGACTTTTGCTTGTCGAATCTAAGTCAGGGGTTGTAAACTCACAACCAGTATTCTCAGCAGTGAATAAAATAAAATCATTATTTGCAAGGCTCAAAACCCATGATAAAATTGTATTTATTAATTCCTTTGGCTACCAGACTAATGTTATTATGATCACCTGAAAGATTCAGTTGGTATGAAGTACACGTAGAATACATAGGTCAATAATGATTAAGTCAGTGGTGGTGTAAGTGTTTTAATGTTGGATAGTCAAACATCATGGTATAATGGTTTTGAGTAAAAATAAACTTATTTAGGAATAAATTAAATGTTACATCGTTGAAGAATTCAAGGGCGATTAAATTTAATAAAGCAATAATTTTATTCGATTGTAATTAGCCTAATGTTAAGCATTACACATTTTCCAATGTAGAGTGAAAAGAAGTTCTTGGCCAAAGATAAAATTTTCTAACTTAGTACTTTCTAATCTTATCTAATCTTGCAAAATTAAATAATTCACCACATTTTCCCCATTTCAAAATCACATTTTCATCTTCATTTTCATAAGTCTTTATTCAGCTAAAACGTATGAGTTTCTATTTTTCCAAAACAATTTCTCATACAGAGTAGTTTTATTCTCTCATTTTCTTTAGATTTAAAACACGTTCATTATTATAAACAAACTGTGAAAAATGTAATCATAAATAAATACTCCATAAATCCTTAGAATATCACCAACAATGTTTTTGAATTTTACGAAGGTTCTTCATTATTTTTTAATTTAAATGTCTAATTAATTGTTTTTTAAAGTGTTTTTAAGTGTACATTTTATCGTAAAAGAAAATTTAATGTTTTTACCTATGAGTATTGCTCACGTTTTGATGAATTTTTGAGAATATTTGATATGAGGAAAGTTAACATTTCGTCTGGAGGCAAGACCGGAGTCACGACGGTAAACACGCAGTAAGATACTCGTATCAATATTGATGACGTTGTCTTGTCCCCACCAGCTGTAGCTTGTGACGTCACAGTTTTGTCTTTGTTCCGGCCATTTTTTATATTGTTCATATTATTGAGGCTATGTCATGATGAATGTTAGTTTTTTAAATCATATTGACACCAAAGGTAACAAAAGAATGGTGTTTTTATAGTTTAGACTAGCTGACTTAAACTTTTAAATATGGCCTTCGTTTATGGGGCGGTACTTGGCTTTGTTTACTGTAAATTTATTAAATGTTTGTGTTATAAATATTAATCCAAGGATTATCAATTAACTCAAATGTTAAATACAACACTCAACACTAGTAGAGCAAACCACAAACGCGATGTTAGCTCAACGTACTTGAGGGGGCCTCATGTAAATTTTTAATAATGCAATGTAAAAAAGCTCATAATTAAAGTATTTATATTGAGTTCACATATGCTATATGATTACGTGTTCGTATTACTATCTATCCGTCCTGAAATTCTAAAAATAAATTGTTCTATGTTTAATCAATCCTTAGAATCATAATACTATTGCT
The DNA here is from genome assembly GCF_021130785.1 of Homalodisca vitripennis. NCBI lineage: Eukaryota > Metazoa > Arthropoda > Insecta > Hemiptera > Cicadellidae > Homalodisca > Homalodisca vitripennis. The sequence goes on from NC_060208.1 coordinate 120,363,940, forward strand.
AGTTATTTCTCAAGACAGCTAACGCAATAGAACGTCTGTCACATTCAAGAGTTAAACTGCTGCACAACACCTGTCTAGCTACAGATATGCATGTTGTTAAATACAAACATTGTACGAAGTTACAAAGTTAAAGCTAGTGTGCTTTAATCCGTGCGTTTGTGCAGATGACAGCTTGGCAGACAACAGACAGTTGGTTATGTTGGAGATCATCTTCAGCTCGATTTCTTTGCTCATTGAATATACTGTCTTGGAACATTTATCTGCCCAGTCCTGCATAACTAGGTTTTTCTGTCAATACTTTCTGAAATATCTAGAACTTTTATTGTGTATATATTTTCAATATATTATATACATCAAACACTTTTATTGAACCAATTTAGTTTTGTAGACACTTATCAAGAATTTTCAGGATAAAATCCTCTCGTCCGTCCTTCCTCTGTTTGCACTTGTTAGGCACAAACAGGATGACCGTAAACTGGCCGATCAGATTGAGGTAATCCTTTCGTATCGCCTTCGTGACGCGATCTCGGTCTTCGACCCTCTGCTTCGGACTTAGAAATACCCTACTGGAAACTCTCCCTGTTCCTGCGCGAGTTTCCGGAGAACTCCTCCAGTACTGGATTCGTCCAGCTTCGCCTACTGCCTTATCAGTCCATGGATTTCGGTGTACGTTCTGCTAACACTAGGGTTGATCATTACTTGTTGTATCTTGGGCTTTGAGAGCTCCGAGATAGTTTTAGCCGGTTGTTTTGTAAGGGTGAACGTCTCCTGGCGTTTGTCCCAATTTTGGTTATCTTGTCATGGTCTTCTGTCTTCTTTCCTGTGCATTGGTCCGAATGTCAGTAAAACCGTCACTTTTGGTAACAGAGACTAAGGAGCTGTTCTCGGGTTTCTTCTTCCTTTCCTCCCCCCTACTTTTCCAAGGGAGGACTTGACGCGGCACGCTGTGTATATGAGTCGGGCGCTAAGGCAAACATCATGGACGGGGAGAGTCCTGCGTTTATTTGGCCACCGCCTCCGTCAGGAGCTAAAGGGAGGTTGAATCAAGATTCAAAATGCAGTTGATGACATTCATGGAACCCCAGAGAGCACAGGCTGTTCTTGTCTTCTATCGAGACAATTTTTGCCTGAATGCGTCCAAGCGCATGTCAAATATAGCTCTCCTCATTCTCTCCAATTCCGCTCCCACAGTTTCCCTAGCTAGGGCGACGATTTGAGGAGACTTGATGCTCGGATCTAGGCTGAGCATATGATATTTTAACCTCCATATTCTCGAAGGAGGCGACACACCAAGAGTACCTATCGGCAGTGCAAGCACATATCAGCCCTTGTAACACCACAGGGGAACTCAAAGAGACTCTCAGTGCTCGCCGGTCACATATACGAAAGAAGAATTTAAAAGACACCATTGCAGGTTCGATGAAAGAAACTAAAGGTAAGAGAAAGCTGTGAGGAGCAAGACATAGACTAGAGGAGGTCTTGACCTCGATAAAGGTGAGAGTTTTAATATAGAAGGATCTGTCACCCTTTTTTGTGTCGCAATTTTAGGGTTAGCTTATAATAGTGCGTTTTATCCTAAGCCAAATACCGCACGGCTAATGGTTTAATCTATAGAAAGAACAAGAATGACCTGGATAAAATGAAACAAGTCTTAGGAGAAGTTCAACTGATCACAATCCACGCCATGAGCTGTTGCGACGAGGAATTTTGTAGGTATAACATTCCCAATAATGAAAAAAAAAAAAAAACATACCCACCCAAACATTCCCTGTAACCTGCTGTAAGAGAGGTTATAAAGCCTACGTATAGGTACTAGGCTACCCCTGAGCTGAAAAAATTATATTTTCGTGGCCGCACACAGAACGTAAATGAATGTTTTAATTATGTGCTGTGGTGAAGAGTTCCTAAAATAAACTTTGTTCGACTGAATACCTTGAAAGTTAGAGCCTTTGATCCTGTGATTAAATATATTGATGGAAGATAAAGGCAAAAAAGTGTTTTGACATTCGGGTGTAAAATCAAGTCCTAACTGCTTACAAACTCTACACATCATTAATAAGCAGAGAATCATTAAAGCTGAAAAAGATTGCTAACCTGCAGGCAAAGAGGCCAGAAAGTGGTTCAGAATGCTAAAGAAAAAAATACTGAATGAATTAGGCAAATGAAGAACAGTTTATGACCTTGGAATATTTTATATTGTAAGTAAATCTCCTTGTAAAGGGCTAACAAATACACGGTTTTATTTCAATATTTTCCAAATAAGGCTTTTTTCGCTGACACGTGACTTATTATTTCAAAATTAATTAAGATACTAGCTTCAAATTTTTTACAAAATGTTTGTAATAAAAATGTTCAACAGTCATAATATTTTGATAAATATTACTAAAAAACCGAAATTAAAAATTGAAAAAATTGTAGTTACATAACATGTTTTAATGGAATGCATTATTGCATTATCACGGGATAATGGGACATTCGCATAGCCAAATTAACATATGTGGTATAAGGACGTACATCTCCCCTTCGTTTAGTTTATTTTGTGTGTATTGTATTTCTTACAATTTAACTTATTTCATTCACTAAGAGCTCCATTGTATTTTAATTATATATCAATACTAAATAACTAATGAATTATAAAAATGGAAACAAATAGCCATATTTAAAACGTTAATAAAAAATTAATAAGGACATTGTAAAGAATAGTTCATATTTCCCACGTTTATCTGCATCAATATAATTAATTGGGAGTTTAGATTTTGTTGCAGGTAAGTATTTGTGAATTTCAAAATAGTAGATTGTATTTAATTGGAAGCCATACACACTGTTTTCACGTTATACTCCATGAGAAATACATAATATATGTTAACGGAAATATGTCAAATGTTTATTCTTTAAATTCTTTAAACCATTTTGTTTCAAAATCATTACTAATATATAAAAGTCATTTTTAATGAGCTTTCGAATTTATTGTTTAATAAATCACAGCAGTTGCAACCTTGCGTACAACACATTGTTGACCGAGATTTAACGGACCTTATCACTTGTGAAGCTAAAAAATTTCATTTCAGTCTATCTGTCAGTAGTTCTACCTTATAATAATAGCTTATTCATTGGTTTAGTTCAAATGTTTACTAATTCATATTTTAATTGAATTTATACTGATTTAGGATTTTGTATTCATTATTGTTGAAGTTCTTAAAATGTGTTTAAATGTTTAGAAGCCATACATTTCGACAAAAGCATTACTCAAAATGTTTACTACTACAACAGTAAAGGCCACTGAGGTGTGTTGGGAAAGGGTTTAGAATAAATTTCAGAGAAAACAGATGTTTCTACAACGGTTTACTGCAAGTCTCTCGCACGCTGTCGCGTCAGTATTGTTAAGGGTAAATTAAATTGTAAAGCAATATTGAGGAATCAGTAGAAGATTGCTGTATCACTGGTTCTATGCGCTACACTAAGAGTGCGGAGAGTGTTATGTTTTGTTATACTGTAATACCCATTTGGGACCAAATTAACTTTTAGTAATTTGTTTTCAAATATATTAGGTTTATTTTATTATTTTGATGTTATAAAGGTGTTTTTCATCAATATTTGTTTTATTACTCAGGTTATTACTGAAATATTGTGTGTTCCAAAAATGGAACAGCGGTCCTGAATGGGTACGTTAAGTAAGCAAGTGCTTACTTCTATCTTGGAGCTTGGGTTACTGAAAGGAAATGTGGAAACAATAACTAAAATAAACCAGAAGCATGTATAATAAAGTTTTTGTATTAAAACATGTGTAAAGTTTACATTAGCAGTACAAATTATTTACAGATTACGAATACTGAGTTAATTTTTTCTCTCAAAAGACTAATTCTTTCATTTTTGATGGAAAAAACGAAACACTTAGAATGCAGTGCAACATTACACTTAACACATTTCATTGTGGTATTCTTTTTGCATTGTCCACATCTTATTTGTTTTTCTCCTTTTGAAATAAGATGGTTTGTTTTGTCATACCGAACTGGTGACTCGTTTGTCCACTGCAGACACATTTTAAAGTGGTCTTCATAATGTCAAACGAGTTGAATGTGATTTGAGGTATGTCAGTGAGATTTCTCTTGTAAAAGAATAAAGATCCAATCGTTTGTCCTTGTAGGTATTTGTCCAACGGAAAAACATTCCAGGCATTGTTAATCGATACATTTATTGGAAACATGAGCAACTGCCAATACCACTTTTTGCCACGAATTCCAATTCACAGTTTTGACACATTTTCATCGAGTCTGTCTACGCCGCCCATGTACTGATTGTACATTACAACACAGGATGGTTGGTTGACACTTGTATGTTTCTTCTCAGCAGCACTCCAGCGACGAACTTTACCAACAGGCTCGACTCCACATGCTGTTGACGCCACGGTGATAACGTTGTTATCATTGTACCGCACCAAAGTAACATTGGAATCTTTTTCAGTAATTTGATCAAAAGATCCTCTTGGCATCTTTGACACGCTCTTTACATCTGAAAGTGGTGCTTTCTCCACGCGGTTGGCACGGATAGTGCCTGCGGCATTGTGACCTTCCTCTGCTAGTTTTTCTAAAAGAACCACGGACGTAAAAAAGTTGTCAAAATACAAATTGTACCCGTCTGGTCTCTGAGGAAGTTTTTCACAAAGGTTAAGGACAACGGAAGCTCCCACACCTACTTCTGGGTATTTATTCCCTGTATTTGCTCCTTCATATAGATTGCCTTGGACTAGGTAACCAGATCTTGTACAAAGGCACCATGCCTTGTACCCAAACCGAATAGGTTTTCCGTGTATGTGTTGTTTTGTACTGTGACGGCCATAATAAGGTATCATGGATTCGTCTACACTAAGATTTACATCACCCGCAAAATACTTTAACCAACGCTTATTTAGCATCTTCCAAAGTGGGGAGACCTTAGCAAATTTTGTATTTGGGTCCAGATCATTATTGTTGCATACATGTAAACATCTCATTATGTTTAGGAATTTGTTTCTTGGCATTGCTTCCGCAATACCCTTGTTCCAAACATCATCCTTCATCTCCTAATACATTTTTACCCGAGGGACTTGACAGTACCCGGACTCTAATAAAATTCCTATGAAACAACGAATATCTTCGATTGTATGTCCAGATGGTATACAATCCCTTGGAAGCAGCATCTGGTTAGTATAGTCACAGATAAGTTTGATGACATCGTCATCATAGAACATTTCAAATAACTCAACGGGTGTTTTTTCATTGTTGTGAAGCCAGAAAGGAACTTTCCATTCCTTCTCAGAAAAAGGAGGAATATCCTTTTTTCCCCATCTGCGTTCATTTGGCTTTTTCTTTTTTGTAGGAAGCTTTTCAGATTCAAGTGCTTGGTTTACTGAAGTAACAGAACTATTTGCAGACGGTGTACAATCAGGACTGTTGACAGGCGAACGAGCTGCATTGTCAGGGGGTGCTATGGCCTGATTTGTAACTGCTTCACTAATGGAAATTACTTCAGAGGTTACCTCATTCTCGTTCACCAAAGTTACTCTTGCTTCAGCATCGGCTAGAAGCTGGTGTCTTGTTAGCCGATTTAGGTCCACCTCATCTTCTTCGCCGCTGTCCTCATCTGAGTCGTTTACGTTTGTTGGTGGGTTGATATACACTCTGGCGCTCAACACGTGGCAGTCGGACTCAATAAGGTTCAGAATTTCATCCAAGGAATACCTAAAAAGTTCAGTACGTATAAATTTCTCGTAAGGAAATAAATGAAATTAGTTGGTAAAAAAAAACAAAGCAAAGAAAAACTAGTAGAAGCCTAGGCCTACTTGTTATATATCACCTAGTGATAAATAGGCATGATATTGATAAGATAAAAAAGTGTAATGTTTATAAAAACACAAAGAGAACCGAAACTTTACATTTTATGTACACGTGACCTCTCGTGACCGCTGTTCCATTATTGGAACGCTAGAGTTTACGATAACCTAAAACTGGCACTAGTAAACATTTGACTAAAATTAGTACATATAATGTTTCAAAGCCTCTATAAAACATAAATAAAACCAATCTCATATAATTACACAAAACAATTATGTAGTTATATACTTACGTTTCACTTGATGACATGGTGAAAATAAGTGATCACATGTGGAAGAAGACAGACAACAGAAATCAGTCATGTATGAGTCCACTGTTTCAAAACCTGCTACAGTATAGCCAACACAACACTTTAGGGAGAATTATTCCCTTCTCTGAGGGAAATCCCGTTTTTTGGGAAATTATTATTTTAATGTTCCATTTTTGGAACAACGGTCCTAAATGGGTTAATAAATTTAATAACGGTTACAGTTAATCCTGTAATAGTACATTAGTAATATAGCAATAAAGAATAATTTGTATTTGTACAACAAAGACACTTTTATGGGAGATCTCACAACCTGCTTTGGAGAGAATGAAACGTAAATTAATATTCTCATAGTTATTGGAGAGACGTTAATTGTATTTTAAAGTAATGCATTCAACTATTTTTGAGTAAAAAACTCACAATTGTCTAAGACGTTTTTTCTCTTACAGATAATTTTATGAGATTAAATAGGTCTATTATACATAAATACAAGAAAAGCTATGAATGTAAATATGGTATTCAAATTGAAAATCGATGGTTATTGTATGCTTAGTTTATTTTTTTCATAACATAAAGTTTCTAAAAGTAAAATGTGAAACAGACATTTAATTACTACTTGTAATATTACAATATAGATTTTAGTTTAAAAACACAATTTGTGTAGCAATTTTGAGTCAATTGTAACTCATATATTAAGGATCCAACGCTGCATGAAACAAAATCTTACATTTCGTTATGGCGGACGTTTCCCTTAGCATTATCGTTGTCAGTGAGCAGGGAAATTGAGAATTTCCGGTCCGTCAAATTCACATCTTCTGCAGTATCACAGGAGAACATGAAAGAGATTATACTCCAAAATTTAAGAAGTGTGTCACATTATTCCATGTATTTAAAGAGTTTTTTTTATTGAAATTTTTAATAGGATTACTGGTAAATTATCTGACAGCGCTATAACTGTATAATAAACAATACCAAACAAATTGTGTTAATATATACATTTCAGATATTAAAGAATCTAAACGAAATCTCAGGGGAATTAATGTTAACCTAAATAGTGTGTACTCTGTAAAATATGAGATTTTTGACTTCGACTGTCTGTTATTATGTATGCTCAAGTATTTCTTATACTCAAGAGATCCTAATAATTTCAATTATAATAAAATCTTTATTTTTATTTGAAAAGGTATAATAAATAAGGATAAGATCATATTATGTTCATCAGAGTGCATGCAAAATCAAAATATACTGTATTAAACAAACTTTTCTCAAATTTAGTTTGAGTTCTAAGAGAACAGTTATCATTTTATTAACAAACCTATAGGACCTATGAATACGATATATATATTTATATTTCCTAGTCGGAAGACGTAAGGGACGTCTAATGTTGTAACGCTCTAAGTCTCGAAAAATGATCGAGATAATATAATATAACAAAATGCTTATGTAACATATTAATTAAACATATTCTTATACATATATATGGATATATATATATATATATATATATATATTTATTTATTTACATATATGTATTCTTATTATATTAATGTTTATATATAATTTCTAAATAAATAATATTATATAACACATTATTATGTAATGTCGTTTATTATTTAAATAAAACAGTATTTTGAACGATATCTGTTCAGTCTAAGTTATTTTCATAGAATAAAAGCGTTACTATCAGACATATATAGAATTCTTAATTTTGACACACTTTTTGGTTTATTTTGGACTTTAAATTTGATTAAGCCCTGATATATATATATATATATATATATATATATATATATATATATAAGTATTATCTTATAAATCAAGTATACGCAGGAGAGTCTAAGATTTATGAATATTTTGATATATTATCACTATTAACACAAAAATTTTTTAAGATTTTATATATTTGTTTACTTAAAGAAAATAGTTTTCAAAGCTAACATATTTATATGTATATAATTATAAAAAAACAATAACAAACCAACAATAACATTTTATTTATTATGTGTATAATTATTATTATTATTGATAATTTTTTAATTATTAAAAATATTAAAAAATTATTTTCATAATTTAACTTAACCTTAGTACCTGAAGATGAATTCCCAGAAATCGAAATGTACATAGCATTAAAATAACGAGTTTAAAAATTGTTAAAAGGTTTATAATTATATACATATTTATCAAACATTTTTCGAGGTTACATCTCTAACATATTTATGTAACAAAGTGTATTATTGAAGAGAATCTACTCAAATTTTAATGAAGAAAAGTTTGAACTAACACAGCAAAATCAATTTTCATTACAAATATGAATTTATTTTCGTAAACACATTTTAGATTAAATGCCAAAAACATTTTATCATGTTATTCATTGAAACATACACATAAGTTGTTAATTTGTCAGAAAGATACATAATATATTTATTATAATCGTAATCACAATGATCCTTACAGGATTTATAACAGTAATTGTACCGTTTAAAAATGTTTTTAATTACATAATTGTAACTTAATAATAACTTAAACGTATTTAGCTGTAAAATTTAAAATAAAAATTTAAAAAATGTCTAATACGTAGGTTGTGTGATTCGAAAACTAAATGTTACTTAAACATTCCTTGAAAAATTTGCTATAACAACTTTTATAACCAACTATGTTTTTGCACATATACGGTAATAAATAAAAAATAACACTAAAAGTAATAAAATCAATAGGATATTTAACGTTATAGTTTAATTTAAAACTAAGCTGACATAAAGTAGACAGGTCCGGTGGTAAAAGTAGCGTTATCTGATCACTTTTAATTAATTATGTATTCGTTCCATTAGTGGATACTGGTTGAACCCGTGCATTATTATTCAAAATTTCAACTAATAATAGGTAAAAACACAATTACAAAAATACTATGAACACTCTTTAGCTTGGCAATGGTTGATCTCTTTAATGAAACATGGTTTATTTAATACATTTATTTTGCTTTTGAACTAATTGGACAGATATTCTGATATTTACATAAAATGTGGCTACATAAAAAAAGTTAAAAAAAAATTGGGAATACATTTGTTTGGATGGGGATACAAAATTTGATTTTCTAATAATAAAACTAACACATATATTTTATAATTACATCAAAATTGTATAATAAAGGCTCAACGCAGTGACCATTGTTAGCTTTTAATGCTTGTTTTATGTTAAATAATAAAGGATGTTTCAAGTGAATGAAATACTCTCGTGTAGAGCATCTAGTCAATCACTCCGATAATTACACTTTAAAATTGGTAGTACAAAATAATTATCCTCAATCAATTTTTTGTTTAATTTTGATCTAAAGTCCCACATCAATTATGCTACTGAGGTACAAAACAAAAAGGCAGTTTGTAAAGTTTTTAATTAATATTATCAATTGCTTTAATAACACATTTCAGGACATTATGTACAAAAACCTTTTCCTCTTGTATTCCGTCTTGGACTATGATTTAAACCTTGGATCTTTCTAATAGACAGAAGTTCTTATCGAATGAATGTGACTAAATGAACAACTGTATATAAATTTTAGTATAAGTCTAGGAACCAGTGTAAAAATACTGTGAGAAAGTTAAATTGATAGACCTAAAAGATTAAGTAAGTTGATGAAAGCTTTAAAGTAACTCATAAAAAAATTCGCATTTGAAGCAATTTTTCTTAAAACGTGTACTTTACACAAGAGCTAATTTGTACGTAGATATATTGCCAAATACATTTTCAGAATATAGATACGCTATTGTGAGGATTAAGAGACGATAGTGTGTGTATATATATATATATATATATATATATATATATATATATATATATATATATGTGTGTGTGTGTGTGTGTGTGTATATATATATATATATATAAATATATATATATATATATATATATAAAACATTTTAAGCAGGTTAGCTCATCACCAAAAAAAATTATATACACACCGACTACTTTGATGACACCAATTTGTTTGACCTCCACCAAAATGTGCCTGACAATGGTTATTTTTGTTAGAGAAACTTCTAAATATATTTAAGGAAAATAACTTTGTTTGTTAATGTAGTGCAAATTTCCTGCTAAACTAGTTTGTAGACAACTACAAGTACAAGTACAATCGTGACATTATAACATGTGAAATAGTAACACATTTAATGTTACTTTGTTGGATTGGTTGGTAAGACTTTAATTGAGTTCTCATTGGTTTTTCGATACTCAGTTTTATGGAATTATTTATGTATGCGGTTGGAAGAAAGTTATATTTTGCTGCATGTATTTACATTAAACCAAGCTGAGCTTTAACAAATTACATAATTCACGGTTATACCTCAAGAATGTATTTAGCTTTAAACCTGTACATTTTGCTTAGACACGACTAAGAATTCTGACAACATTCCTCTTCTCTCTGCTATGTATCTGTCTATCTGTTTGCGTGTCTGTTCTGGATATCTTAAGAAGAATTTGAGCAATGGACTTGCACGTACTTCATACCTACATAAAACAGATTTCTTCGAGTTTGGTGATAAGCATGTCGCTCTATGGGATTCAAGCTGAATATTTCTATAGCCTAACTATCTGTATTCTGTACAGAAAAATATTTTAGATGTGTATTTGCACAAAATTAATTTATAAGTAGACAGAAATGAGCTCGAAAATGGACCTGGCTGAGCGTTATATTTTCTTTTTTGCGTCTAGGGGCTGCAGACATTGTTTCCTGCATATTAAATGAATAGATCTACGTAGCTAAATGTTTCAATGCACATTCAGTGAAGCCTTTTACGTGACACTTTATTTACTCTTTGAATGTAAGGGGTAACGAGATTGCCGGTTTTGACATGTCTTACCAGTATATGGTAATATCAAGTATAGTTAAATAAAATATAACTTTGTAAATATGAATTGCGCGGTGTCAGAATGCATTGTACCTGAAATGTCATACGAGCACAAGATTTGAGGCAGATGCACTAAAAATTTCCTCTTTAAATGCAAAGTGAGATACTAAATGGAGACACGTGACTGCCGAACTGAAAAGCAACTGACAATGTGTCAAGTGTTTGTTATATTTTTAGCTATCTTTTATATTTAAATATTAAGCGTACAATTCAGTGACTTTTTTACCTAGGGATAATTTGTAGTATATCTCTATTATACTTACAATAATGGTAATGTATTATTTACACAGTGGATTTACATTTATTACGGATATAGAAAAAATAGTTCACATCATTCACTTTCTATTACATTAGAAAACATATCCACAATGGTAAAATATGGCAAAAAAATTTAATTAAAAAATAATTTTATCGATTTTGGGGTAGTAAAAAAGGCAGATTTCTCTGATATCTATTTATTACCAAAGGTCAGTGGTATGTTATACAATTTTAATCACATCATGCATAAAACAGAGTAGAAAGTATTTCATCGAAATCATGGATAATGTATCCATATTACAGAATTTACGTATATTACCAATTTATGGTTTAATTCTATTTCTATGAGTTAAACATTTTTTCAGTAAAATGCTTTTATAGAAATGTTATAGAGTTTTATAACATTTGTACGTGAGGATCTGTACAAAAATACACGGTACAATTTGTGAATGCAGTGCTTTGTAGAGCGCTGTAAAATATTTTAGAATTTGAAATATCACCTAACCATATCAAACTAATCAACAAACTAGTTGTATTCAACAAAACAATGGATCATAGAGTGAAACAGTTTGTTTTTAACTTAGATAATAGGTAACATTTCCCTGTACACGTATATTGTGCTCTAAGTTTCACACGCAAGTTTAATTCACAACCATAGTTTCCAATCATTACTCATTCCACGATTTCCCAATTCGCCTTTTTTGCAGGGGTTACATTGTGCTGCGCTCCATACGGTAGGAAAAGTCAAATTTTAGATCATGTAAAATTCGAAATGTATTATTCTATAAAATCATATGGCCACAACGTTTCATAAAATAAAAAGGAATAATGTTCTAGTTTTATACACATTTCACTTTTTAAAAACTTTAAATTTTTCTGTTTCTCTATGCCAATGTTATTATATTGAAACTGTGGTATTTTAAGCAGCAAATGGTAAACACTTATCCTAGTTCTTAAATAGTCATTTGAACTAATAAAGCAGAGAATAAGGTTTCAGTTATTTATCAATGAGTTAAGGATAAAATAATTAGTAATTCTTTGTTATTTTATGTATACAGTATAATTTCTTTTGTTTATGAGAAAAATCTGTTTACGTACATAAATCAATTATATGATGAAATTTTCATAGCGACTTTCTACATAAGAAGGTAACTAAAGTATCAAATTACTAATAATGGGTTTCTCTCAGTGAACTTTCAGTAAATTTTTATCATGTAGAACCTATCATCGTATTAAAATTTTATAATAAATATTTCCCGTTTCTGAGGATAGGGATGGATCTACCAATCTAATAAGGTCCTAAGGGCTATGTTACTTTGGGATGGCCCACTTAAGTATAGAGTGACGCATTCCATATAACGTATGCAATAGCTTGACTTTTTCACCAGCTTTAGTGCAAAGCTAATATATTTATAAGTAAAAGGCAGCGCTTATTGACTTTAGTAAGTTTCAACCGAAATATATATATATATATATATATATATATATATATATAACATCATAAATCATATTTTTTAATATAATCTTCATATACAAAGCAATCATATACGGAATGTTTCAATGTAACATGTGACTTAGCGATTAATATTTGTATACCGCTCTATTTACCGTTATATAATACATCTTAAATAAAAAACAACATCAAACATTGTTAGCCTATCTCACAATCAGAATTTGAGACTAAATTATTCATCACCAAAGGTTCCAAAAATACGAATTAGAAAATATAGATGTTTAATTTGTAAAAACAACGTGAAAACCGTACTCTGTACACAATTATGATATAGATATAAGTGTCTCCGCGTAGGCAACACTGGATCTCTTTACTACCTTTCTGAAAGACTTAGACAGAACAGGTATTTCCATAGCTCAGTCATCGTAGATCATCCAGTAAAGTCTTTTTAGATTTACAGCAGGCATTTTGAAAATTATGATAATAGATACCATTATCACGTACAGTACATTGGAACTTAATATGGAGCTCACATTGAACTTTAATTATTTACTGACTCTCTGTTAACTGTGAGAACACATTTTTGATATTGATCGACATATTTAATTGACTAATAAGAGAGCGTTCATCCAACGGAAGAGACAGGGGAAGGGCACACGCATGCGCACAAGCAAACTAGTTATGTTTGTTAAACTTAGTAGTTATTTAATGTCATGTGTAATTTATAAATAAAACACCATATAATTACCTCGTAATACAAAACTTTTAAATGCCAATAGTTGATATCGTACCCTCTTTTTCATATGAATTACTATATATTCATCTGATCTACTTACTCAATTCGCGTTGAAATTTTACATTAAGGTCAATATATTACAACTAATACCGTGTATTCTAGGTAATAAATTCCATACATATTAGAGAGAAAAGTATGTAATAGATTTATCTTCCTTAGTACCGAGGTGTTTTATGTTGATTTAGAGCAAACTGGAAATATGGCGAATGACAAAATAAAGTAATTATTCAGGTTGGGTATTTATCATTATTATTTCGGTATTTTATGTTTATTAAAATAAATAAAAAGCTGACCCTATAAATAATATTATGTAAATTTTCAACTAGAAATTAATGTATTAGATTTATTGATATTTGGGTACAAATGAACAAACTCATGTTGTGCCATTTTTTTACAAATTTTAAGATAAGACTTGTAAAGCACTCTAAAAGCTATTTAATAATTGTAGTTCTATCTTAATAACACGTATTCAAAGTAACTAATATATTACAATTTATAGTTTTCATACAATATTTTATCATACAATATAAGTTAGAAAGATTACTTTGATTTATACCAGGTATTAAGCAAATTTTGTTTCATGTCGGTATCGAATATGTGAGTATTTCATATCACGTCATTATTAAATATTTAAAGTTTTTAAAATGCAGTAATGTGTAAAAACTTATTTTGTAAATGAGCAGAAATTCAAAGTATCTCTCAGTGAAAGTAAATGTTAATATTGTTATTTAGAGAAAACCCCGATGTGAACATACCAAAGCGTCAATTACGGCACATGTGGCCGCTTGTTAGTTAGCAGCCGAGTAGTTTCCAGCTCAATGAGTTTATAATTTAGGCTCATGTTGAATTTGCTACATTTTCACAAGTTAATTGTATGATTTAGTTAACTGAATTCGTTTAAAGTTCAGTGAAGGCTGTTGAACCCAAGGAATAATATTGGACTTGGCAAAAAATATAATTATGACCTTAAACAATGATCTTGATCGATACTACTTCTACCCTTGTAAACAATTTGAAATATTTGCTAAGTGGTTCTACAAAAATAAATTTCTTTTTTTTGTAGAACGAGCCTTAGAGCAAAAACATTCAAACTAAAATTATAATTATCATACACACAAAGTAGCTGTTGATGCGAGCGTCGATTTTAGCTCCAATTCATCTTCACTTAGTGCAGCGTCAATCTGACTCGATTTCTCGAGTCTGGAGTCAACGTCTGTCAGCAGAGAGCCAAATTATGTTGGCGACACAAATCTAAAAAACAACCTGTTTGCGTTCTTTAGACATCAGAGACTTTTAGGAACATTCATCCTGTGTAATCCAGATGAAGATATGTTCTTATTATCTTGTCAGCTATTCAATCAAATGAACTATACAATGTTTGAAATACGACCCTAAACCGTGGTGGAGCAACTTTATTTTTTGACAAAACATATATTACATTCGTACATAACTAAACAAACATAGTTTTAAATGGTTTCTCATAAAATAGCGTATTATTAAAACATATTCTATATAAAGTTATCCCTTCCACAAAATCGCACAATAAATTAGAGATTTCTATAATTACGTTTCTATTCTTCAACTGAGTATGTGACACTCGTAATTGAGTAAGGTTCTAAGGAGATTTTAACTTAATACAATTTTTAATATGCGCTCTTCTCTAAGTTATGTCTTTTACTAAAATGTTGTTGAGTGTCTCAAAACTTGATTGACGTTTTGAACACAGGTAATTAATTCTTTATGGTTTCTTTTTATTTGATATTAACTACTCGTTACTTTAATACGCTTGAAATCATGTAGAATATTCTTAAGAATTTTTCGTTTCCTCTAGACATCGATATCGAAATAAATATTGTTGGAACATGTGGCATTATATGTGATTATTCTATTTATATTAAATTTTACTATTTATTCAGCACTGGTTTAATCTAAAACTATGTTTACATATTTGTTATTATTTGGTAAACAAATCGTTAGCACAGTGTTCCCAACCCAATTACTGCAAGTTTTACTCTAATATTTCAATATAATTGTTTGATTTATTATAAAATATTACATATATTATTAAATTTAATTCAATAAGAATTATATAATAGCAAACATTGATGATTTTATTTTGCTTTGATAATAATTGTTTATTTATACTTCAACGAGCAATAGATATTTCAATTCTGAAATTTCTCACATTTGAGCAAATGTTATAGGTAACAATTTTCACCGATTTTCTAGTATTTTTTCTATTCAATTGGCACCACTGTACTTTTTGCAAAAAATGTTTGTTTATCAAAGTTTTTGATAGTATTTATCGTAATAGTGTATTAAAAGTCTTTACAACATAATTTTTAGACAAAATTTCCTTGATAATAATTTATAGAATGAAAGTATATTTCCATTCACTTTGCATAGTATTACAATATATTGAAATGTCAATCGGTTTACTTCTTATAACACGAGAACTAGCAGAACAGGACATTCCTTTAGAGCAATGCACCAATTTTTATTAAAACATATACATTTGGAACTATTATTGTTATAATGTAATTGTTATAAGTTAAAATACTAAAGGAGAAGAGTTCTTGTATTAAATTATGGTTTATAAAATTGTACATTATTAACATTTGTATATAGAAATACATTAGTGACTAGATCCCTCACCAAAATTATTTTTTAAGCTATGCAGTTTTACATTTAGTACATGTACAATTAAAAAACCAACCATTTCAAAGAAAAATAGCCGTACATTTAGTAAAGAGACTATAATACTAACAATTACAACAGAACAATAGATTAGTGCTTAATTTTCCACTGCAATCAATTATAAACCCTATGTGCTACATCAGGAGAGTTTAGTAATAAGTGTTTTTGAGTAAATTATAAAAATGTTTACATGATTGCATATACGATTGTAACTTTGTAACTTATATAATCATTAGGAGGAAAATTAATTATATTATTCAGAATAAAAAGTAACTCAGAATGTGGAAGTCATCATTTTATCTGCTAGTAAGATGTCTCTTTTTTCAGTATTTTTGTAAAAATTTAGTTAACTTCAACGGCACACATCTTTCTTTATAACTAAACAAGTAACTGCTTTTCTTAATCACGTCATGGAATGTTAAATGAAAAGAAGTATTCATGGAATGTTAAATGAAAAGAAGTGTTAGGCAAATTATGTAATGTGTTTCCTAGTAACAAAATAAATTAATTTGAGTGTTTCTAATTTATTTGCTATAATGAATTTGTGTCTATGGTAATAATTATATCACCAATGTAAATATATTTATTAAAATATTAAAATTTACCCAGATTTTAGAAATATTGCAGACATGATCAAGTTTGGAATTAGTACTTTGTTATAGGTTGTTACTTTAGGCAAAACTTATACTATTCGTAAAATTAACACTTTAGTTAAGTATTTCTAAATTTCAGATCCACATTATATCTCCCCTCATATTATGAAATTATAACCACTCTTTGTAAAATTATCATAGAATTTAGTAAAGTAATAAAGTAATTAATAATACTAATTAGGTGAGGGATATGAAACCTAATTGCTCTGATGCGAAGAATATCTTTAAGCTCTAAACAGACCTATTACATATTTTGAAATTTGTGAACCCTCTTAGGTAAAACTCATGCTGTAAAAAATACAAAAATAATGAAACGAGTTCGTGTTTTAGTTTGTTACGCCTTAAATTATTGAAATTGAATATATTCATAGAAATGTAAATATACGTGTACTTATTAAAGTGTAAACATATTACGCACGTTAATCTTAGTACTGTGATGGCATTATCTATTTTTGTCAGCAGTGTCATATCGTACATTAACTGTAAATCTACATAACAGGAAACCGAGTGACGTGATATTTTATTCAACGGATGAACACTACCATTCACGATCTCAGTATCTGTTTCAATTGACTTCACATTTGATAAAATTAGAAATATAACGTTAACCAAAATATAATAATAATAACAGTGTGTGTGTGTGTGTGTGTGTGTGTGTGTGTGTGTGTGTGTGTGTGTGTGTGTGTGTGTGTGTGTGTGTGTGAGAGAGAGAGAGAGAGTGAGAGAGTGCGTAGGTTAAGGCCAATATATTAATATGGATATACTATATGTTTAGCATTACGCTTCATCGGGTACAATTTGATATACAACCAACAACAAAATGCAACACATCAAATAACTAAAAACATTAAATACAAATTGATAAATATATACCTTTAATATTTATGCCCCAGACACATCCGGATTTTATAAAGTGTAGGGGCCTTCCGTTTCTGGGTCTCTTTCACATAATTACCTACTTGTATCTTAATTGCCCTTTAATATTATATATTCAACTGTTGTAGTTAAACATAATGATAATTTTTGTATCAAACATATGTATAAATGTCACATTAAATTAAAATGTCCCTACATATTGTTATCTCTTCTAAACGAAAATTCCAAAACATAAATAAAGTGTTACGACTAGCTTGGGTTAGAGTCTTTGTTTATGCGGAAACATTAACTAACAAATTCGCAACTGTTATATTAATGTTAATCAAAGTAATGTTAATTCTAAATTATGTTAAGAATCTTAAGTGAAAAGAATCATACAGTATTTCATAATGATTAACGGTATGATATGTTTGCTAATATTGCAATTAAAAAAAACTTGACATTTTGACAAAGGCTAAAAATACATTTGAGAGTAAGCTCATAAAGTAAAATATGGTGACTATTGATAGTTCTCTCGCCATATTTTGTCTCTAACTTTACGCAGAATACGGTGGTCATGGAGTGAAATGTTCTTGGAAAGTTTGGTATCAAACTCTGTATTGCTTTGTAAAACAAAATTTGAATCCTTAGTGTATACTAAATTAGCTATGAACAGTATAATACAACAAGATAGTGATCTTTTTAATACACTGGTGCTGAAAGGACTTTAGGTAATTAGGTAATCTGCTCGCCCTTTACATACATAAAGAAAAAGATAAAGACCATGTCTTACAACTGTTAAAAAGTAAAGCATACTGTACGGAATTGTTTGTTGGTTCACTTAAGGCAGTCAATACAAGTTTATTGATGTGTTGTACCAAACAAGCACGTTTGTAGTTAGATACGGTGGTGCATAAAATTTATATACAGAATGAGAAATGTTTGCAGTGTACACAACGCCAAAGTACACGATACTGGGAATTAGATGTCACTCACAGACACAACAATGTCTGGCATGAATGAACAATTTCAGACTTTACCTTAACATTGAATGGCTTTATATGAACTGGGTGAATTAGTATTGTCATTTTTAATGTACCTAGAAACATTATGTGTGAAATGACGTTAGTACTGGACATTAAAAGGTCTATTATGGTACAACCTTATGGAAACTATTATGCCAACGATAAAATTACAGAATACATCGTTTCTGAAAGAAACACACCACATTAATTATATAACATGATACAGTAAAATATGTAGCTTTAGAGTTGACATTTTTCTTGCAACCTCAGTGAGCCCTATAGTGTGAACCACATAGTGTAGTGTAATACTACCATGTATTTATAAATGTTTCGGCTAAATATAAAATACTTTAGATTTGGTTTGGATGATGTCGCGTTTTTAGTGTAATAAATGTTCATGTCAATCATCATCTTTATTCTGTCTTTTGCAAATGAATCCTTTATTATTTAAAATATGTGTTTACAGTTGAGGTCTTAGCAACCTTAAATCAAATCTACTAGTGAAATACATTTCAGTAATTAAAGGATTATTGGCTTTTAAAATTATTTGTATAATTTGATAATATATTTGAAATATTTAGGGCACGATTTCAAGGTCATTAGGATATAATTTCCTAGCAATATACTACTGCTAAGAGTTAGTTTCGTGCATTATTCAGTATAAACGGAAACCGTTGATATTCATCCACTAGTATTAAAACTATCTTATACTCAATTATTATCGTATAGCTCATTACAAGATGGATAGTGAGATTTTTTAGTAACCATACGCGATCTCTCTCTCTCTCTCTCTCTCTCTCTCTCTCTCTCTCTCTCTCTCTCTCTCTCATTTGTTACGTAGTAACGGAAGCGCAACTGTTTGTATTTCGTGTGTTCTAGTAGACAAGTTTAGTTTTTTATAGCTATTTTTATATGTAATAGGCGAGATCTTTAAACATTTACAAGTAGGATATATATATATATATATATATATATATATATATATATATATATATATATATATATATAAGATACGGATAGCAGTATGTATAAATTACACGTTACAATTTTAATTTATAACTTTATATTCCTTGTAATAAGCAAAATTATTTACTCTTTGTACGTAATTCAAAATTAGTTTTATTAACATATGATGTTTCTTTTGTTTATTATTTTTTGTTGATATATTTGCTTATTTACCTACTGTATATCTCTTGAAAATGTCTTAAGACGAAATATAGATAATTTTTATGTTCTTTTCTTCTATTCTTTTCTATTCTTATTGAAGTATATATATATATATATATATATATATATATATATATATATATATATATATATATATATATATATATATTTGTAGAAATCAATAAAGTCTATAAAGAAATTAAACAGATTAATATTGCACTATTGAATAAACTTTTATCAAAGGATATTGATTTAAATTCACACAAAGCTCTTCGTATTCAGGTAAGACATAAAGGCTCTTTAGAATAAATATTTAATCCTGAGATCTACTGCACGGTGCCTTGCTACTCTTGTTTAGTAAAATATAGCTTTGATACAAATGGTTTCATTTTCCTTTGGCAATTTTATGCATCTAATACTTATGTATATATATATATATATATATATATATATATATATATATATCACACCATGCGTGGTAGTAGGGGGAGTTATACAGTGATCACTATGGCGAATATCATCATTTATTTCCCTTCATATCCGTTTTATTCATCGTTTCCTTCCTATTGGTGTAGCTGTGAAGGAATGTTCTGAACATATATGATCTTGAATGTACTTACAGATCAGACACCAACGTTATCCTTTCTAAAAAACACAATCCAATCATAAACAGCGTAAACAATTATACTTTAATTTTTTATAACTTTATTCAAATTGAATGTAGACCCGATGTAAAAAAAAGTATGTTTTTCTTTGAAATTCAAGGTAAAATAATCCAAATCCCACTTTCGGCATAGAAAGCTTTGTCAAACTGCCAAGCCGGTAATATTGCTTCTCACTTGAACAAATGACTTCATCTTGAAGTCGGCAAAGGGTTTCTTTAAAATAATGTGCATAATTTATGCTCTAAAAAGCCCATTACAACAGGATTTTAGTCTGAAGTTTTTATTATGATCCATCAGTGTGTGTTTGTATTGCGAGGGTTAGGTTTTGCATAACAATTTTTAAATTACGTTTGTTTTAATTAGTCTAATAAAAATACTTACACATTTATATCCTCACGATACAAAATGAAAAATTAATTCTCCATTTGGATCCTAACCTGGTTCAGTTAAGATTGTCAGAAATTATAATTTATCTTGGAGTAAATTTCAAAAGAATATTATATATTATAGTAATATATACACTTTAGCTGTTTAAACAATCTCTGTTCTTACACGCATAAGGGGATTTGTTTTAATTCTGTAAACTTTATTCTTATTGACTATTTTAAATGTATCTTGAGATGGAATACCTCGAATGTTAACCGATGTAGTTCTAATTTTGCTATTACTAGAAAGCAATAGAAAGCTGTAAGCAATTTGAAATAAATTCATCGAAGAAAAAAAATAAGCAATACTGTTAAAATTACTAGATCATTTTTGGATTCTGTAACCTATATAGAACTACTCAATCACCATAACTAAACTGTTTGTATTTATTGACAACTGCTATTTTTTGTTTTATCATATATTAGATTCATATTCATAGCAAATGCATTTAGTGTTAACGCATACACGCACTACGTGTTAACTAGTGCCGTAATTAACCATTGTAAAAATATTACAAACAAAACAAAGCATTATCGGCCAGGCATGATGGGTAATTTCGGTAATGAATATCAATTTCGCCTGAAGCGACTATTACAGAACCTTTATTATAGTACTTTTAATGGCCATGGTTAACGATCCTTGAAGCAATATATTAATATGCCCTTGCTGTAAACGTATACAATCTGTTTCATTATACCTTTTATGCTCTTCATATTTCTCACTAGATAAAATACAAAACCCTTACCCAATATCCCACTTTTCCAAAATCTTCTGATTGAAGATTGTATTGAGAAGAAAAGAACGAGAAAGGATTTCGTTTATGTAGCCAGGTTTTAAGTTATAAATATTGGTACTACTTTTTAACCGTGCTCTATTTATCGTACTTCCTTTTTCTATTTTACCATTTGGTCCTGATAAAATTAAGTACTTTATGAGAATTACTTTAGAACAGGTGCTTTATTTCCAATGCCTAATCACAACATTGTGACGCGTGATTATGTAAATCGACGTTGCTTGATCATTTCAAAACATAGTTCATACATTTGAAATACTAATAGGATTAATTATAAATAATTAACTATTTTTGTACAGAAAATGCCATAAAGAATGAAAATACTT
This sequence comes from Homalodisca vitripennis, assembly GCF_021130785.1. NCBI lineage: Eukaryota > Metazoa > Arthropoda > Insecta > Hemiptera > Cicadellidae > Homalodisca > Homalodisca vitripennis. The sequence continues at coordinate 120,386,072 of NC_060208.1, forward strand.
ATTTATTAACTTTTATGTATATTTATCATGTACTAAGTCGAACTGAACTTATTTACATTCTGTAAATTATACTAGATCAAGGAAATAAGTTATACTATTATAATAAGAACTAATTCGCATATAAACTTGTGTATGTTTGGTGTATACTTGGTGTACAGATCTGTTACATCAACTTAGATATACAAAATTAAATAATGGAATTTCTGGAATTTGTAGGTTTAAATTAAAGGAATAATGGAATGTTCAAATCAGTAAAACTGCATACTCTAAGCTAGTGTTTGCCTTAATGCCACGATAGAATAAATATATACGTTCTTTGTCTATGAAGCTTACTTTAGTAAAAAAGTGTATACTTACAGCTATTGTAATCATCTTCAGGTTTTATGTTATATCCGGTGCCATTAAAGCCTTTTCCTTTTTACACTAAACAAGATAATATATAATTAAGTTGGCTTGAAATATCTCCTTCAGCCAAAAAGAGTCTACATCCGGCCATTGTAATCTACTTCCCATTATATTTCTGTTGTATTTAGTAGTATTTCCTTTTTTTCTGATCATCAAAATGTATACATATATATGTGAAACGCCTCTTTCGTTAAAAGAGTGTATATTTTTATTAGTAATAATCTACTTGCAGCCCAAGGTATTCTCGGTGCCACAGTATCATTTGACTTGCCGTTCCAATCTAGAAAATATTTTCACACGTTGGTCTGAAAATTCTACTTCCTTCGTGAAGCAAGTTCTTCCGCCCACTGTAATCTACTTTCGGTCTGAGTTATTTCCGGTGCCGGTAGTCTGTCGAGAGCATAATACGCTTGTTTGTAAAATTACCCAAATACCACCTTTCCAGGAGAGAAGGACGTTTAAAAACAAAAGTATACAGTTGCACTGTAGTTGCAACCATATTTTATCCCCGACAGCTGGTTGATACCTTTTATTTTTGTGTGTGCTGCATTATGCAATCCGTTTCAAATTTAACGTTCATAAAATAGGAGGGTGAAAATAAAAAGAAAAAAATATATAGTTCTTCCAGAAATTCAATGCAACCCCAATCTCTAAGGGTGGTTTATTTTCTTTAATTATTATTTTGTCGTTTCAAAAAATAAGACACATGTTTGTCAAATATTATTGTTGTAGTAGGTCGGGAAGTTGATTTTTAATTTTTACGATCTATACATAAAAATTAAACTGGTAATATTGAGCACTAGTCTTTTATGGAGTAAAATCATTACACCATGCTCTAACTAAATAAAACTTTAGATTGTGTGATACAAACTCAATTAGTAACTTGCGCTTCGCCAGCTCATGTAATGAATCCTGTTTGTCGCGCTCTAATCTTCTCTAGGCTTTACATATTTACATTTGAAGCTGTCGCTAGAGGTTTACCACATGAAAGAAACGCAGCTTACAAATCCATGTTTTCAACAAGTTTACAGTAGTTTTTACTAATATTTTGTGAACATATTAAAACTGTAAGAACTAGGTTTGGTAACAGACATTTGAAAATTCTTTTGGTTTCTTATAATAAAACAATTAATTTTCTATTAATTTTAATACAAGACAACCCACTTGTAATTAATAGATTGCTACTATCTGTTTACAAGGTAACACAAAATGTTATAACGGCTCACCGATATCGTTTCTCAGCTAAGTATTTCTACTGGCAATAATGATAAAATACATTTTGCATTTGGTTGAAAGTATTTGAATAAAATTAGAATTTCAACAAAATTAAGCAAATGCACGTTTAAAAATATAACTAATGAACCAACGCAGAATTGAGAAGCCTCCTTATTTCAATAGTTGAATATAGATTTAAGTTCCTATAATGCGAAGAGGGTCAAACGACCTATGATGCGGTTGTGTCGTAGGTGGTTGGTCGACGAATCCAACATACCTATTGTGTCCTGTATTATGTAGTAGAGTTTTAATAATTGGTGTTGTGTTTAGTTTTTATTAAGTGCATGTTTAGAATTAGTGAATTTGACACACAGCAATTGATTCCTGACTTACGCGTGTATTGCTCTGGTATGATTTGATTATCTCAATATAGTTTGTAATTATGTGTTAGGCTACTTATGTACCTGAAGAAGAGATAAGATTGCAGATCTCAAACCTTAGTGATACTGATTTTTGCATAACTGAATAAATAAATGTAAATAGGCACTAAAAGAACTTGGAATTTCTTACACTAATTTACTAAGTATCAAAATGTATTAGGTATCAGAATTTACATTAAAAAAGTAAACTAATTCCTTTTGATAAAATGTATTTTAATGGTTAAAAAGTTGTTTCATATAACTAATCCACAACATTTGGAATGTTAGAGAAAATTTAATTCAATTTCAACGAGTACAGTTAGCAAGCTTCTGGGTTGAGTGCTCATTATTTGCTTCGCGTTTAAAAGCATTTATGCTTTGAAATAAATGAATTACTTTACATGTGCAGTTTTCAAAATTTAAAAAACTTGTTTTATGGTTTTATTGCTAGAATTTCAATATTAATTTCTGTATTCTTTTTATTTAATCACATTTAAATATTTTAGTATTTTAAAGAACGACATAATTTGCAAAGATTACATTAGTGTAGGCAACACTAACGATTACCTTTCGTCTATTATCTAGAACCTATACAAACGTATAATACAACACAGATTCTTACAATTTAACATTCATTGAACTAAACATAATATTTCAAAGCCGACAGTGACATTATTTATTATTTGCAGAACATTGATTGAGTCTCAAGCACAACTTGCAAACAATCACGCAAAATCCTCACTCGGCGGACATCTTACTTCATAATACTCATTTAATTCTATTTGTAATGTTTTTGGTTAATTGCATTGGAATTTCAATAACTATTTAATTTGCGTTGTTGTACTATTTCAAAACAGTTAAGATATTATGTGGCATGGTTAATTTTAAGTAGAGCATAAAATTAAGATCCAAATTTATAATTAATTTTGTTTAAAGGATGCCATAATATTTCTGCAATACACATAATTTTTCAGTTACAAAATTATATTTAATTACTAGTTGGCACGAAATTTACAACACCCGGACAACCTCTAGTTCCATGACCAGAGTGATCATTAAGGAGTCCACCAACCTCTGTCCATTCATATTAGTGGACTACTAAAGGTATCCTAATTAAAGTTAGCAAAGTTAATGTAAAATTTGATAATGCGTTTGAGATTATAATTATAATATAGCCAGAAAATACATGCACGGGCTCTCTTGTTTATTAACGTAACAATTTATGATTGCTAACAGAATAGTTACTTTTAAAATTATATTCGCAGGAATTTAATATTATGAACACTTCTACCATATTCCATCCGTATTGAGACTTGGTATGATGTCGTAAAGTAAGTTTTAGGTCACAGTTTTGCTGTGTGTCGCAAAGTCAAAGCTTAAAGGAGATTGGACCAAGGGATAAGTGTATCAGTGCCAATATCACCATACACCCTGTAAACCGATTAGTTCACTTCAGCTCCTTACATGATTTGTCGAAAGGATTATTGTAATCACCTTTTCAAGTTCCCTATGTATTGAAAATGTTATAACGGAAATTTATTTTATAATAATTGTCTCCATTATTATTACATTACCCTCACAGTAACTCTTTCTGACAATTATTAATTGAGTAAAGTGTAAATAAATAGAAAACAGTGGTTAAAATAATTAAAAGTGTAGTATGCTGTGTAAAATAATATTTGCTCAGAACATTTAACAGGCACTGTCAACAATAATATTAGTTCACTGTAATGCAACTTTACAGAACAGTTGTGTGTAACTCAGAGGGACTTAAAAAATACGAATAGGCCTACATGAAAAAAAGGGAGCGTAAGATGTTCATGTAAAATGTAAGTGCTTTTTGATCAGTAATTTTAACGTGATTTATTAAAACATACACAGACGCACACACACGCAAACAAGTACGCACACACTCACACACACCATTATATATATATATATATATATATATATATATATATATATATATTTAGATTATAACATTGTTGTTAATAAATGGGATTACTAAGTAAAATGCTAAAATTGTAACCTGCAGTTCATCAGTACATTATTCTAACACTATATCAAAACATAGCAAATAGCTCACATATTTTTTTTGTACAAAAGATTTAAAATATTGAAGAGGTTTCATTTAGCTGAAACATATATTTCATATAATTTACTTCCTAATACGGTCCTCTTACATTTACAGGTATTACTTTTGAAGGAACAAGACGGATGGGAGAAGAACGAGTATGAAATATGCTCATATTTCTTATGAAATTGTTTCATGAACTGCCGTAAATTGAAGACGTAAGAAATTGTGAGATGTTTTTCACCTCGTGTTCTCGTCGTAAATAATATATGAAATGAAATAATGTCTAATACATTATACGGTTGTTGAATATCATCACACCAGTCATATTTAAATTAAAATGGCAAACAGATTTACTAGAGTTACATTACAATATTGGCAAGTTGATATATACTTTTTAATTAGTAAAATCTCTGTACAACGTTAAATGAAAATAATGACTGCCTTTTACGTACAAAATGCTTTTTACATGCAGACGAATCCATCCTATAATTTCACTAAAATCATAAAAACATTCATGATAATGTTATAATAAATACTATATATAACAAATTATTTCTTTCTGAATTGAGGAAACAAATTAGAAACTTATTTTTGTTTCAACATAAAAATGTATCGAAATATTTATTTCTACGCGCTAATATGACGAAAGGCTGCAACAATTTGACTAATTATTTTTGTAAAACCTTTTAAATCTAAGGAACGTTCATGTGTAGAGAAAGATTTAAAAATTTACCTAAAATATATAAAATTCAGGAAAAATAGTAGTATTTATGTTTTATAATCCAAATTTAACTTATATTGGACAGCTATTGACACCTTAAGTTGAAGATCGACAAATTGGCCGAAAGATATCTTTTATTTATATATAATAAAGTATTAATTGTGCATTGCTTCATTAGTAGTATAATACACTTAAAAATACAAAATAATATTTAAATTTTGTTGCATCAGCGACAAAACAAAAACAACAGACTATGAATTTTAAGTAATATTTTAGAATATTTATAAAAATAACCTTAACGGAAAAAGAGTGAAAAACAGAGAATTGAACACTTACATGCCTTTTCGATCTATTACTGTTAAGATTACCGCGCAAAAATCAACCAGGCTTTTAGCAAAACCTACGCAAAACCTTATAAACGAGATTTTTCAGTTGCACAAACATATTAAGGAGTTCTCCCTTAAACCGGAAGTAAATAGGAAGTCAGTAGGTTTTTCCTTCAGACCGTAATAGGCTTCTCTGTCCTACGTATGTAGCTACATTTTCTTCTTTGGACACAAGGCACTCAACTTATTCACTAGAAATACCTTAGATTATAAGAGCCGACAGTAGACGCCTTATGACCAAAGATGATTTCCAAGACTCAAATAATATATAATTTTTGATTGGGGCAATAAGGTAAACTCTCTTGTGACACTGTAACTGAATGTATAGTATATTATTTGTATAATTCTTTACAAGAGGAATAAATCTTCGGAAGGTATAATTATATCAGAAGCCGACTAGACTTTTTTATGTAGGCTATTTAAGAAGAAACCTTTGAAGATAATATGATTCACCTTAATACCCCATCATCATTGTTTCAATCAATCATTAAAGTTAATAATGCATATTCAGTTTGATATTTGATGTAAAATTTAATTTTATTCTAACTGATCTTGAAGGTTTGTTTTTATCACTAACAGTATTAGTTTGAAGCTCAACCTAAAGGGAATTTTGTTTATATTAAGTTAAAGTAAATTGATTAATATTCCTCTATTCTAAATAAATCCTGTTATTTGTGCTTGAAAATGTGTATGTTGATGTCTATCCGTTTCTATATCATAACGATATATATATATATATAATATATATATATATATATATATATATATATATATATATATATATATATCTCCTAGTCCGCAAGTATTCCGTAAAATATGCATAAAATTTTTTTGTATTATTCAATTCATCAGTATTTTATTTGAGTGAATTGGAGCATGCAATTTGGTTTAGGCCTATTATTATTTTAGGTGTGATTTTACAAACATTTTTTCAAATTAAAGCATCCATATTATTGTTTGGTGTCAAACAACGGTGAACTGTATCGACTTAATTACGTTAGAATTGGTACATCTCTATTGCCAGTTTCAGGCACAAAGATAATTATTATTAAGATTTTTATATTTTGGAGAGTAGAAAACCTGTTAAGTTAAAGAATGTATGTAGCTACATACAAGAAAATGATGTCGTATTGGTAGTATTTAGTGCATTGAACATAACATACATACAGGCTATTTATGGTGGTGTTGTAATGTCAAGTACCAGCTTGTATGCTTTGACTACATAACAATAAATACGGTATGCATTCAGCAGCTTCGCTCTGTTCTCTGCTGTTTGTCATAAACACACCATGTTCTCCAACCTCATATGTGTGGGGTTATACCTTTTAAATTTTAGAATTATAAGACAGTTTAATGAATATTATTTCAAACTGTTTTCTCGCCTTACAACTACGTAATATTATTTTCCCTATATATTATCTTAAAATAAAATTAGCTAGAATTTAGGTTTTTACTGTCACTTACTTAAACCACTGAATTGAATGTTATACTACACAACTATTTGAGGAAAGGGTAAAAATACATTTCATAAATAAGACCTCTTTAAATTATGAAATTGTGACGAAAAGAAATAACACAGATTAATATAGTTGTTAATGAAAACTGTAGTTTAAAAAACTTTCAAAATTGAACCACTAAATTATTTGATGAGTTTTTTCCTGAGTCTACACTGTATCACCAATGAAAACATATAACCCATACAGCCTCAATTTGTGCAGGTTTTTACGATCACCAAAATATTACCTACTCGTTTTCCATAATAACGTTCTATCTTTAGGTTACACCCAATTACTATTCAGTCTATTACGATTTCGTGCTGTCTTGTAAATAGTGCACTATCCTTGATTTAATTTCAGGACGTTTTATTACATTTTCTGAGTCAATAATTTTGAAAGCCCTTTCCTATTATTAATATAAGATGAAGATATGCAGAGAGTAAAAACTAAAAAGTACTGACCATATTCAGTAAATATCATGTTGACTTTAAAGTTAGCGTTTCTACAACACCTCCTAATAACATGTGATGAATAAAATCAGTTTAAAACTCGGCACTCAATTACGACTCGTTACGTTGCTTCCAACAAGAACGTTACTGAAGCCATTATTGTGAACAAATATATGTGTTTTCTACCATATGCGAAATTTATTCTAGTTATTGGAATAAAGCTATGTTTTGGTATAGCAATCCGTCTCGTTGCTCTATGTCATGTTTCAAAAAATCGCATAGTAGCAATTTTTCAAAATTTGTAGGCTATAAAACGTTCTCCAGCAACGCTTAGGTACTTTATTGTGCATGTTTTAAGTATACTCCAATAGGGACCTCGTCCCAAACCCAAACACTAAAAGTTATATTTTCTGCCATTTCAGAGCCAAGTTTAATAACTGTAAGAGCACGCTATTATGACGTAATTAGATTGGTCTGGCTTCTTTATAATTATGTTTCTATATATAATCAATTAATACTCTATTCAGATAATTGTATAATCCTTAAAGTAATTATTTTTATGTACTACGAGGCAGCTCTATTCTGTTTGAAAATCGATATTGTAGTTTCAGAACAAGCAATGTACATATATTATAAGATTGTACAGTATATAGAAAGAAATAAAAAAATAGTGAAAAATATCAAAGGAATTTCCTAAAAATGACCACTAATCAATACCTATTTTAAATTCTTATTTTTAAATATATTTAACACACTAATTGAGTTTGGATCATTAAAATTAGTTATGACATAACAACATACGAAGTAAGGAAACTCCAAATTTAATAAATTATGTGTGTGTTTAATTTTCTCCATTTAGCCATAATCGTATAGATTCTATGATAAGTAAATATCTTATATATTATATATATCGACTATTCAGATTAAACCTGTATGATATACTTCAGTAATGGCCATTTAGCAGGTAAAAACGTATTCACAAGATTGTATTCATAACGCATTTCATATATCAACTATGAACATAAAATTGTTTTCCAGTTAATGTGTTTGTCTACAAACTTTTCATAAAAAAAACTCGCGTGGGCTAGAAATAACATAGACATAGATAGACCATTGTTTATGGCAAACTCATGGCTATATTTTGTACTGTATAGTTTGTATTGCGAGATCACAGCACATTTCCTAGTGATTATGTAATAAGTGGTCTGTAACTGACATATGAGAATAAATGTCCAGGGCAAAGACTCATCGAATGGATGGATGAAAATTTCCATCAATATGTAATGTAGAATGTGCATGTAATGTGTGCATACCTATATCAACAGTGTTCTGAACTTGATAAACATTTTTGGAATGCAGCATATTTCTGTTAGTGAGACGAATATATATTTTTATGACGCAGATAGAAATAAAATCAATTATTGTTAAGCATTCATTTTGGAGCAGTTGCATGTAAAGGTACTTTAAATACAACAGTGAGACCTTCTATGTTATAGAATTAAATAATTAAACTTGCCTATGAAAATCAAGTAGGTTTTCTACACTTTCTTAAATTATTTATTAATATCGATATTCAGACAAATATTTCTAGCTTTTTTTATTTTACGTTTCCTTATTTTACTTTTTATTTGTTTACCAAAAAAGTTAATTTCATGTAAAACATAAAATAGAGGCTTAAAACTTTTATATAATTACTGCGTTTAGCTAAATAAACAAGCAAAACAAGATTTTAATGTCTTATAAGTATACGAGTAGAATTCAGAAATTGCAGCAATAATTTTAAATCTGTAAAACGATTTTGATAAATTAATTAATTTCCATAATAATAGCTGATGCAAATACTATATAGTTTCAGTCCATGGTTTAGAGTTATACATGGTTGGTTTGTGCAGTATTGTGATTTATAAAAAAAATCTACGCCCCTTATGATATGTTAAAATATGTTAATCTGTTAAAATACATTTCTTATCAAAGTGTCTGTAATAATTACACAGATCTTATGGAGTAAATCTCTTAACGGAACACAGTGTAAATATGAGTTTGCTAAATTATACAATGAGCTAAGAATCTTAATAATGTGAGTAGTAACCAGTCCATGCATTAAAATTGAAATCATGTATACTTATTATTATTTTGTGGTTTATGGAGAAGAGAGGTATTTACTTAAAAATTTTAGATTATCTAAATTTTGCAATTGAACTCTTAAAGATAAATAGTTATTAATCACTATAAACGTACACAAAATTTCATTAAAACAACATTACTGGAAATGAATAAAGTTTATATAATAAGATAATGGTAATTATTTTCGTATCACGTATTTATACATATTCATGTCAGGCCATGTTAGAACAAAGGCATTGCTTCTTCTATAAATCACTGAATACCATATCAAGGATGTTTGTAAGTTTTCCAGTCTGGTTGACGACAAACAGTGTTTATGTCAAAGATCAGTTTCAGCTTCATGTCTTTGCTGATTGACGACACTTTGGAGACTTTCTATCTGTTTATGCGTTTCTTTTAAGACAGATTTTCTCTCAATTTAAGTAAAACTGTATCTTTACAGTTTAAATAATGATTACTAGTTATAATGAACTAAGTAGGTAAAAATGCATTAACACTGGAATCATAAATAGTTATAGTTTTGTTGTTTACGGAAGAGAAAAAGTATGTATTTAAAAATGTGAGATTATTTACATATGAAATTAAACTCTAAAATATCAATTGTTATTAATCACCATGAGCTCACAAAACATTTCATTAAAATAACTTTTTTTCTATAAAAGGAGAATCCGATCTCCTTTTTATGCCTTATTCTGCCCGTCCTCATGGGTCACTGGCCTGTGTGAAGATCTTATCAAATAGAATAAGGGTGAGAGTCGATACAGTGCAAGGTCGATGGTACTGATAAAAAGTGCAACAGTCACAGACATGATTCGAACCTATGCTATCTCTAACTCAGACTCAAAGGTCAACGTCTTAGACCGCTCGACCATCGGCACTCCCTAACTGGTAGTTAGTGTAGTTTATTTAAATTAGATAATGATAATTATTTTTCTATCATGTATTTATACATATTCATGTCTAGCCCTGTTGCACGAATATGCAACCAAGTGATCATCGAGTAACATTTTTTCTTTTCATATTAAAAAAATTAAGGCAACATATACCGAAAATGATTTAAATAAAAATATAGTTATACTGGAAAAAAATCTCAGTAGTGTATATCGTAACTTTATTTAAAGTAAATTCTTTAGGAACTAAGTTCTGATATGTAAAAACTTTTGTAATGACATTTAGAAGTTTTGAAAGTTTGTTTTATAATGTGTAAATAATTTACTTTACTAGTATCCTTTAAGTACACAAATCTTTATATTCTACATTTTGTTTTAGAAAAGTCCCATATTTAATAATCAGTTCTATTCACATTTAACCATTAAATCATTATCATTAAATAATAACATACTTAACATGAAACATAATTAGTTTCCAGTATAAATACGGTAATGAAATTTCATTTGATATTAGAAACCTCGCGTAATGATGGTACGTTCTTCATAGTACATTCTTCTATTCTATGTATTTGATATTTATTTCTACGTTTTATTAATTTCACTATTAATATACGAATTACATACAACTTGGTACGCAAATATAATTGTATAATTGTCACAGGGTTGTTCTTAACTCTCTCAAAACATTTTAAGAAAACATATTCATAGGTCTGCCCTAATTCAAAATATAGCATTTAATGTTTGTATATAAATAATTTGAAATATAATATTATCAAAATTCAAATTATATTGGATACCAAAATCACCAATGAAAAAAAATATCTAATGTATATCCTTAATATAGTGATACGTTTGTTTATTGAGATATATATTCTATACAATTACGTCAAAAAATAACAGTGTAATAATGGTACCTACTTCTTTAACTTCTTTAGAAACCTGGAAATATTCTTAATTCCATCATATTTTCAACACAATTTATTATTTGTTGAATGTAAATTATTGGATAAAATTTTGAATAGTTCATAAAAACCATCTAGGATTGAAATGATATTGTTATTTTCAAGGAATAATTAGTATTGTTGTATTTCGACGTAACGCATAGAGCTAATCTTATCTTTACTTTTTAGGTCTAACTTTATCTAATAAATTGGATGGTAAACAAGATAATAATTAGTTCTGTTGTAACTCTGTTGAATAAACTGCCTTATATCAGTAATTTTTAAAATATGCAATGAGAATCAATTCAATGATTGAAGTGTTTCATTACTAAGTTTAATAAATATTACATATATATATATATATATATATATATATATATATATATATATATATATATATATATATATTCTGTATTCCTAAAAACACAATAAAATGGCTAAAAAGATTATTCTTAGCGTTTAGTATACTTTAAGACAGTTTGATATCATAATAATTTGTAAACGATCAGGATAGAGTTCATGAACATCTGAATGTACATAGTTTACATTGTATGAAAAGTAATAATTTTATTGCATAGGTATATCGTTGTACAAAATCAACTTAATACATTGCATACAATAATGATACAGGATCAAACTAATATTAAGGAGCAGAATATGGATCACAAGATTCATGAGTGCCTGCAAGGAGTTTTTCCTTATGGGTTACTTAGACATACACAGTAAAGGTTCAAAAATATATTTTCTCTATTTTGTTTCTAAATATATTTTCTCAAAACTCAGAAACTTAAAAGCCGATGGTCCTATTTATAGTGTAGGATATCATGATTACGAATATTCACTAGCCTAATGTTCACGAATATCGCTTTAATTATGAGTAACTTTAATTCCAAATTGCTGTGTCGTATTTGGTTAAAGATAAGGTCCTTGTATTTTTAAAATATTTAATATTTTATCCATATCGATGAAACGTAATTGATACATATTCTTGCTTTACTCTAGTTAATTATTGACAGGCTCCATGCACGCTGTTTTTAGAGATATCAGTTAAAACGAGTCTTGTTGAAATATTCTGGTTCTTAGAATAATATTATCTTGGTTCATGAACATTTCTAGAATCAAATCCTCTTATTACAATATCCCAGAGTAAGATAAAAACATATTTCTCTGCTTTCCATTCACTTTTAATTAACAAATAACGACTGTACTGATAAAAGATGAAAAGATCTGTACTGAGTATATATAATAATAAGTAAGAATAAATATGATAATCACAAATAACAGTTAAAAAAATTATTAACTTTATAATATTATTCTCAGGTTGGTAAGGTATATTTATTTTACCATAAAACCTGTAAAATAAATACATTTATTCTTATATTCAGAAGCGGTATTTTTTCTTGGATGTTTATTACAAATTACAAAATTAATATTTTCGAATATTTTACAGGGATGTATTAACAATCTGCAGATATAACTTGCTTTTTTGGAAGAATTTAAAGTAAACATTACGGAGATAACTCCGCTCTTAACGATAATGCTTCAGAGCGTTAAGGCTCCTTTGAGTCATTACAGCTTCTGTAACGACGTCGATTTAAAAGATTGCAAAACTGTCTGGGCTTTATATGCATTTGGCAATGTTTCTCGCTATACAATGATACTGAGAGTTACCAAATAACTAAACATATTTAGTGTAAGAATTGTAAGGTGTTTATCCACACGATACGTTTTAGTATAGCTTTGTATATGATAAAACCAATGTCCTTGAGTCTATGAGTGAAGACCACTGCCTGGCTTAGGCATTCACTATATTTATGTCTCTAATTTTTATACAGCTATATTGCTCTTTTCATATGTGTATTGAAGCCGTGAATGGTTCAAATAAAATTATTTTAACTTTAATTACATTGTCCAGATTTCTTTATTTTATATATTAAGCTGCTACACTTCGAATCATAAATACAAAAAAATACATGTGTTCTATGTTTATGCTCTTTTTAGAATGAATAGTTTATTAATTAATATCATATAACATTTGTTCCGTGAAATATGTATTTCATAATTAATATTATATAGATGGTTAAAAAATATTTTTGGTGTATTAATTATCTTCCTGTTACATCCAATTAAATTCAAGCATCATATAACTGATTTCCTTAATCTAAAATTACTTTCTAGACATGTTAAAGATTAAATATTTCTAAATAACGCTTTTGACTAATGCTCATATTTACAGTAAATCAAGATCCGTTAAGGATTGATTAATATAAAAACTTTCATTGATTTATTAACTTTCTGGTATTGACCAGAAATATAATCTCAGTGTTCTTTTATGTATTGTGGCTGGAAAATAATAGTGATTTTGTAGTTGTTGAGATAACATTGAACTATAGAATAGTATTATGAATAAGTCACAGCAGAGAAGATGATGCAATCTAAGTGCTGTTGCTGCAGCAGAGAGCATATCATACATACCGCAGGTTTATGGTGCTGATGCTGTGCCAACTACCAGCTTGCATGCTTCGCACATAACAATAAAGTCGGTGTATAGTCAGCAGCACGGCTATGTGACCTGATGCCTTATCACACCGAGGACTCCCACTTCACTAATTTAGAAACTTTAACATTTTTAATCTTTATGTATATTAATATACATAAAATGATCATTTATATTATGTAAATTTTAATTGTTTACAATTTAGTTTCAATAAAATTTAAAAACTTTTACTATACGATATTAGTATTTTTAAAATGTTAAATTAGTAACATATAAAACTGATGATAACTATAAACATATGAGATTTAAGAAAAATTTATTCCTTTTTCCAAAAAAAGGAGTATTTTTGTAATATTATTTTGTATTCTGCACCTTTTTGGTTATAAATTAAATGGATTTTCCAGATTTTAATCTAATTATGTAGTTCAAATTATGTAATAATTAGAACGCCACAGTCTGTCACATTTGTGAGAGCTCGGTAGAAACACAATTGTTATACAATATTCAATATTTATTTAGATTTACTTTACTTTTTGTTGTTAGTTGGAAAAACTAATTTCAAATTTACCCATTTTAGCTCCAGCTGTTTGGTTTGTATAAAACCGACAGTTATGATTACATACTTTCTGTTCAGTTAACCTTGTGAAATAATTATTTTAACGATACCTTTGAATGTGCATAAAATTACTAAAATATGATTTTGCGAACATTAAAGTTCTATAAAATAGTATAGATAAGATAGTATAGTAAAGATATATTATGCTAAAGTTTGGAAATGAGGGATTAGTCGCTCAAATTAGTACATTTACAAATAAATGTACTAAAATACGTGACAAAACATAGAGAATTCATATCTGAAGGAATATATCGCATCGACAGACAGTTAAGTTAGATAACGAAAGAGAGTGTCAGTAAGATACATAAGAAAAGAAGGGTAGGAAAATTATAATTTAAATAGTTTGGTGCATTTCACTATAGAAATAGAGTATAGTGACTTTACGGGCTTTAAGCTTTGTCATCGGATGAGGTGATCGTTAATTATTGATGGGCTGATATAGCGTGGTCTCTGTCAGTGTGCCAAAAAGGCGTGAGCTTGGCGCCCAGCCTCAGTGCCGCTGTGGACCTTGTCTTGTCAAGATACAGAGCGTGAGCTTGGCGCCCAGCCTCAGTGCCGCTGTGGACCTTGTCTTGTCAAGATACAGAGCGTGAGCTTGGCGCCCAGCCTCAGTGCCGCTGTGGACCTTGTCTTGTCAAGATACAGAGCGTGAGCTTGGCGCCCAGCCTCAGTGCCGCTGTGGACCTTGTCTTGTCAAGATACAGAGCGTGAGCTTGGCGCCCAGCCTCAGTGCCGCTGTGGACCTTGTCTTGTCAAGATACAGAGCGTGAGCTTGGCGCCCAGCCTCAGTGCCGCTGTGGACCTTGTCTTGTCAAGATACAGAGCGTGAGCTTGGCGCCCAGCCTCAGTGCCGCTGTGGACCTTGTCTTGTCAAGATACAGAGCGTGAGCTTGGCGCCCAGCCTCAGTGCCGCTGTGGACCTTGTCTTGTCAAGATACAGAGCGTGAGCTTGGCGCCCAGCCTCAGTGCCGCTGTGGACCTTGTCTTGTCAAGATACAGAGCGTGAGCTTGGCGCCCAGCCTCAGTGCCGCTGTGGACCTTGTCTTGTCAAGATACAGAGCGTGAGCGGTCTCTCAGTAAAGTCCGTGTCTCTTTGCCTCCTTGTACTCTCTATTAGCAGGAGCAGTGCCGCTCTGGATCTTTCTTTGTTATGCCCTAGCATAACAGGTCTCTTTTTTTGGCTGTGATAGGGGTATCTCAAAACCCCACTTGCCTCCTTTTTCAGATGTTTTCACCCGATAGGAGTGTTTCGTCGGTGTTGTTCCCGATATGACATGGTCCGAAAACGGTCACTCAACAAAGTACTGTATCTCGTTGGAGTTGCTTTGGAAGTCCTCTAGGTTGTAATCCGTTAGTGTGTGATAGACAGATGGAATCTCTTGAACTATGTGTCCCACCCTGATTCTAGTGACAACGGATCTATTACTCTTGGACATCGGTCGACCCCCTTTAAGTCCTGAGGATCTGAGCTAGATGTTCCACACCCTACGTCTGGTATGAAACGAAAACAACTTTGGTGGATTGGATTCGTTCCTGCTAAAACACTCTTATTAAGCTTTTTAATAAACCCGTCCCTTACATCGGCGTGTTTTACTATTTTACTTATTTTATTGTTAATTTGATAGTTTCATAAATCATTCAGAGTCCATATGTAATATTTTTATTATATCCTTTCATCTTTCCCTGAACAATACAGTGGTTAGGGAAAACTCAAGTGCCACTGCGTAGCAGTATGGGAATTTAAACATTAATATTCTCTTAGTAGTATTCGTCCAAAATTATATAAATATGAACGTTATATTAATAGCTCTTTAAATAACTTAACGATTAGAAACTGGAACTGAACTTATTATTCATTATAGGCTCTAAATCAAATAAAACAGAACTGCTACGAAAAAGATGCCTTTTGATCCGTACATGCTGAGAATTGTAAAATGTAGTTATTTTGCTCAGATTTAAAAGCCACAATAGATAACATGTCTATTTTTCTTTACCCTGCATACGTATATAATAATACAATATAAGCTTTTTGCATTGCATAATTTACGTAAAAATTGGAAACTATTTAAAGTTCTAAAAGGAACTCTATTTTACTATATAAATATATTTATAAATGTAAAATTTCGTTATAGTATTTTACCTAAGGATCCTGTTATATCAGTCTGCAGTTACGCTTATTTATATGTAAAATACAGTGATAAATATAATTTTATCAAAGTGAAGCCCTGGTATGGAATATTTTATATCCGGTAATACTCTTAAGTAATGAAGATATAGTTAGAATCTAGTGTTAATAGCTATACCGAATACAATTACGATTCCTAATAATTATGCATTTTTGAGGCTCTTATCTATCATTACTATTTCTCTTCCTTGAATAAAACTCAATGAATTAAACTTTCACACGGTCGTCATTTGGATTTCGAGCAACTCTTATTAATCAGTAAAGTAGAAGTATCATGTGACCATGAAGTAGTAAATGTATTACTGGCTACGCTAACTCTTTATTAAACGTGTAATTTGTCATAGCGTATTACATAATGCCTGATAATATGGATGTTTAATAATTTATTTGTGTGAACACTGTTTTGACCCGACGTAAATTAGATGACTTTTATTATAGTTACATACTATTATCTGAAACCAATGTGCTGGTAGACATACTGCTCTGTTGTCTGCGTAAAGTAGTTGCCAGAAAGATATACTGATGTGACCTATTTTGTATACTCCCCTACTAACTGACGTTGTAAAACTAGAGCACTAATGTTTAGATTACATGGTGTGCCTATGTTTAGCGCATATATAGGAGAATTTCTTATGTTTTCAGCTGTTTTAACAAACAATATGTTATAAATTGTTAAGATTATAAATTATTAATATTAAGTAAACTCGTTTATAACATTACTGTTAATAACAACTGTCTTACTTTTGTTTCTTTAAGTAGGACAGACAATTTAATTCCCAATATATATATATATATATATATATATATATATATATATATATATATATATATATATATATATATGCAGAAATTATATTTACTGTAATTAATCCTTTATATATTTTCTAAAAGAAAGTTTTTATTTCCTTAAATTGATGTAATACCTCATGAATTTGGCGCAATACGATACAGCAACTTTTAGAAAGCCTAGAATATAATATTTATTAAAATCGCTTTTCTCTAATATTCTTACGTTGAGCGAATAATTAAAAGAATATAAGGAGATGATATAAAACTTAACCGTTCAGACTGATACAAGTATACAGTATTATACTTCAAAATTCCTGTAAAGTGTCTCCTGAAACACATAATAATGAGGAATTATAATTTAAATATTGTGATGTGATGTGAAAATGTCTTTGACAACATGATATGCAGGGATGGGACCAACTCTCTCTACCTATGGGATCTGACGTATTTGAAACGTATAGCTCTGAAACCAACCATATACAGGATAAGCAGTATCACATGGCTGGACAGTTGTACGCAGCAATATACGAGTGTGCCTTCATTGTGACGCTCCCATGTTATACTGCTACACTCACTCTGTCCGTCGGTAATTGAATTGTGTAAACATTTACTGCCTAAGGAAAGAAGGTGCGTTTGACATAAATACTGTATTGTGTACTGTAAACAATCTATATTTCACTATGTTTGCTAAAATGTGTATAGTCAATCGATTACGAAATTTTGATATATAATTCTTACCATAAATACATGACACCAGTTTAATAAACTTAAAAATACATAAGAATCAATGGCTATATTAGAAACACTTAATAAGATATTATTAAAATGATAGTATTTATTCCAGAATTTAATTTGGGTAAATCGAAGGAAAACGTATAATATTGTCGCTGTTCATATGAATTGGGATTATAATGTTATTCATGTATTCTTTGAAACCATTATTATATTTATTATCTTTGAAGTCTGTTTTATTTAACTTTCTATTCTAATATTTTTTTATTTACTTTTAGGATAGTATTTTGCTATCGCTAATCGTCAAATATTGAATGTTAAATTTAAAATTTAAAGTTACATTCAATATATTTATACAATATATTTAAATACCATAGCCTTGACAATTATTTGTGTATAACTTTTTAAAAGACCAATAAAATATCAGAAGGCTTCAATCTCATCTATTTAGACTAACCGTGTGTAAAATCATAAGCACGTATCCAATATTTTGCGACTACGTACGTTACAGAGTTTACTACGCTGTCAAATATTTTATTGTTCATATATTTGATAGTCGGCTTAGCCCAATTCAAGAAACATACATTTTTCGCTATATTTTAGAATTAGAAAGTATGTCATAAAGATATTTTAAATACATTGCAACTCTTATCTTGTGACATTTCATTCGAAAGGTAGAATCACAATGACACGAACAAGTCATATCTACAACGATCCAAGCAAAAGTTATGGGCAGAAAAAAATTACATCTATGAGTGTAAATTAGGTCGTGTGGATATATTCATAACGGATTGAGATATCAATTTACAACGTTCACATTACTTATTAAATAAATTTGTTACATTTTTTAGGGTAAAAAGTTTAACCCCACTTTTCAAAAGAGGCGGGTATACAGGGAAGGGGTAACTTTAAATTATCATATTACAATACCTACCTTGTAACAGATTATTAAAAAAATTTTTACTAAAACTTTTAGAGAATTTAATACCGAAGGTAATAATGTAAAATAGGCTAATAATAAACAAACATCAAGTTACAAAAGTAATGCTTAATGAAATCAACCCATACGAAACACTAAGACATAAAATCCATAATCTGTTTTTTAAATGAACATTCTTCAAAAAAACAAAACATTGTAATTGCTGATCTTTGGTAACCTATTATTCCAATTTGCAAAGAATGGTACGTTTAATAAAACCAAGTGAAGCTTTTCTGGTAGCATATCAGTTGTTCTTAAATAGTTCAGAAGCGTTTAAAATTTGGTTAATATTCTTCTTCGGAATTAATTGGTTCTGCATATCCAAGTTTCTTTTTTATGATCCTTAAAGGTTATAATCAAACGGATGTAAATCAGGGGACCCAGAAGGCCAACTAATTGATTCACCTCAACCGACCCATCTGTCTGCAAAACACATCTGCAAGTGTTCTCTAACATTTTCAATAATGTGCCGATGCACCATCATGCTGGAATATCATATGATGTCTTATTTTTACATAAAAATTTGTATATAAAATTTCCGATTTTATATAAAACGTGTTAACTAAGGACATACTTTTTAATATTAAAACTCTAAATATATGTTCCAGCTCAGTCTCAAGAAAGAAATGTTTCACGTGTTTAGTTCCATCAGGTATGTAATTTACACAAGACTAATGTAAAATTAACTCTGATGTTGGCTTTTTAATGTAATCATAAAACTTTGAAATATTTATAAACTACTCAAACTTAAAAACTTGTATATGCACATGGAGTTATAAAAAACAACATGACTAGAGTAATTACAATTAATAAGAAGTTATGTTTGTAAACATATTTACCACTGTCTTAAAATCTTAAGAGGTAGAAATAAGTAAGACTAATTATTGCTTCTAACTACGTGGCAATTTTAAGAAAATAAGGTAACGTTAATTTATGTTATAAATAACACCATATAAAAATGTGTCTAACATGTGAAAGGCTGCCATCTCAAAGGCTTAATTAGTTACGACTGGATAGTGATCACATCTTGGATGAAATTTGTAAATACTGTCTATGTACTACGTTTGTTCATCTAAATATCGTGATGATATTTCATCGGCTGTAGTTTTACCTAATATGTAAACATATTTTTCAAATAACATTTTTGATAACATAAAACTTGACTTGAAACATTTTTCCTATAGTAACATATACAAGCATAATAACGACACTCTCACTTAGATGGATTTAAACCGTCCAATAAAAAAACATTTAGTTTCGTTCTCGAAGATCAATGTTAGTATATTGAACCCATTTACCTTATTAATACCAAAACCAAAATTAAATTACTAGGGTACAGTTTTTTTCGTCCAAACAATGTTAATATATTATACAATTTTATTAATATGTACGTCCTCTTACATGCTAAAAACTGCAATTAAATTTCAATGTATATATCTCGGTTTTATAAATGTATTATGAAAAACTATAGTATAATCTAACAGTTTTTGTATTAGTATTCTAATGAAATTGCTCATTCGTATGCATAAAGTTAAATACAACTTATGTTGTGAAAATGTTCAGTAGCAATATAAATATTAGAAGATACAAACCTTATGAGTTAGCGTAAATTTTAGAGTACGGATGTAAGTAGTCGCAGGTGTAGCAACTATAAGTTAAACGACAAACTTTGCATGTATTATGTAAATGTTTACGATTGAACTGACACCATCTATATGTAGTACATGACACATCAATCTGGCTTGCCAACATTGCCTATGCGTGCACACTCTAGGCTATGTTTTAAGTGGTTGTTTGTTACTACAAACTATTTGGGTTTTTTTACTCCAATCGTTGTTAATGTACCTTAGATGAAGTGCGATTAAATACTAGATGAATATATGGTGTTAAATATAGAAAATTCTATTTATATATAGTTTGAATCAATATAATACATTAGATATTAAGGCACATACGGTGTAATTAATATCTCTTTCTTAAACCACCAATTAATAATAAAAATCGTATTTGTTATTATACAAAAAAGCAAGTTTTAATTTGCAACTGTGATGTCAAAAGTATAAAGTGTAGAAAGAAGTTCCGCCAATCAAAACTTTCAGTTGTAAATAACAGCATTTCTGCCATAGATATAAACTAGCAAACTTCATTTACAATTCGCCAAACCTAAATATAAATGGTGTATCTTTAGATTCGACCGTAATTCATACATAAAATGAAAATCATTGCATAGTGTTTATTTTGCTCATTAAATCACAAGCTTATTAGAAAACAAAGCTATTGGCTAAGTTTATTGGTTGTCGTAATGTTAAAGGAATATATTGGGTAACTGTACAAAATCGAATTGAAAAGGAACCGGGATTGCAATAAGAAAGCTATTACGAATAACATCAGTCTTTACTAGGAAGTCAAGTTATTTTTTCTCTCAATATTAAAGTAAGTACTACTATCCTCTCTTTCTAGAACAAATGCTATTGTAATAAACATTTATATAGTTATTTCAAAAGTTTTAGAGCTATCAACCTCGTCTTTAGAGTGAGTAAAATATTTACTAGTATACACGCTTTACAATTATTATTTTCAAAACTAAGCAAGCTTCCAAAATTTGGAACTAATAATATCATTATAATCAGAACAAAAAGAAATTTGCTACAACGTTTATAAAAAGGTAAACGAAAATATCCATTAATGTAAACATGCTAAGTTATAAATATATGTTCACTTGTAGAAATATATAATTAATGGAAATCTAAAATGAAAGATGAAAAGTCTTAGTTTCTTATTAAATATTTAAAATACACGAAATTGGGGAAACCAGTACAACTTTTTACAACACCAGGGAAAGTTTTGACCGGAAATAGATTACAAGGGCCGAAAGGAGATACGTTTACCTTAAATTAGAGCTAACGTATGTTGTGCTTGCCTTTTTTTAACCTCTTAGCAATAAACACTAACATATTATGCACTGAATTAACGTGTACGTTTTTTGACAAATAATTCGTCTTATATTGTCGATAGTGGAGTATGTGGCATTTACATAAATTTGCTGTATTTAAGTATCTAAAAAAACAAAATATGTTTTAATCAATTGGTATTTGGTATACGAGTATTATAGATCACTTGGAGATCGGTAAACGATTGATTTATATTTCATATAAATGACATGTAAATACGGTAGTTATTCAACAGCTATAAGTCGAAGTTCAAATAGCTTCTACTCTAACTAGGTCAAAGAATTTAACAAAAACCCTACATGGAAAACCGTCGGGTGCTAATATTGTTTCAGTTGTTTACTAAATAAAAAAAAACACATGAAATCTAACATGGTGTGGAAAACTAATATTTAAACTAACAAAAATCTGTGGTGTTCATAATTTAAGCCCTACTTGGAGTTACAATTTCTAAAACGTAAACTACATGTGAACTAGGAATTACTTGAAATAGGAATTACTTAACAAAGTCTTAAATATATTTTTGCAGACAAAACTCTTACATCACAATTATAGGACTAAGGGAGTAGGTAACCGTCATAAGACATTCATGAATATTATCAAACCAAATTAAAATATATGGAAGTCATTGAAAATGCGAGTATAATTAATACTCCTATGGCTAAAATGAAATCACAAACAAATTAATCTTGGGTTCCAGTGAAAACCGTTATGTTGGGTAATGCTCTGTAAATAGATATGAGCCCAAGATCATATTTATTTAGGACGCTTTCAATACAGAGTAGCTACCAAGCGCTACTAGCGCAGCGTACTAGTAGTAAAGCTATCAGTCTAAATTGTTATATAATAATTTAGGCTAATACTGGGAGGTTAGGCTAAATGTTCCATAGGCTGAAACCTCTCAAAGATCGGAAGTATCCAAAAGGTAGATTAATACTAAATATCTGGAGATACATGAGGTTTTAAAATTTCATAAGGCAAAATCGTGTACAATCAAAAAACTTCTAGCGACCAGGCGCGCTTAAATTTATAATATTCGAGTACTGAAAGGGGTTTCCGGTCCGTAATATGTAAGTGTTGGGGGATTTTAGCATCTGCAAGCCAAAAGAGGCGATACAGACAAGAAGTATACAAATGTTTTAAACTTAAAGATTGCAGAAGAAAAACAGACTGCAGATATTCCTATCCAGAGACTAATATGATCAAGCTAAAACATACTTTTAGAGAGTGCAAACCTCAAGAGGTCTAATGCTTCTAGAAAGCATCCAGGAGCCAAATTAAATCAATAATCAATAGCTTTCTACAAAATTAACCAACAAGCTATCGTGACCAAGTACACAGCAATATGATGTAGCTTATAATAATGAATAGTTACAAAAAGGAGCAATAACGAATTCTCTTGCTTAGTGAACAATTTAAAGGAAACAGTTATATTTTCATTGTAAAGAAAGAGGGTTAAAGAGCAACATCTATTTAAAAATCAGCAGGTAAGTAATTAACATTATATGGTATAGAATAAGCAAATTATTTAGAGCTTGACCTTTAATTAGACTCCTTATATTTTACCAGTGGCTGTTACTTATATGAAAATTGCATGAGGAAAGACGGAGGTGGTATAAATTATACTCTTATCTTTGCTTGTACACTGGGACATTACGGATGACGACAATGAAAAGAACAATAAGCCGTCAATTATACAATTAAACAAGAGTGGTTCATCTAAAGGGATAGAAACTGTAATAAGTATATATATATTTCAAGCTATACAAAAAAATTTAAGAATTTAGACCACTGCAAAAGTCTGTAAATCTTAATATTCATTTGTCTCATTTTGAACAGCCACTTAACAATATTTATACTGTAAGGGGCAGGCCTACACTATACGAGTAGTTAAATTACATAAAAAAAATATTTTCTTGGTTAGGCTTTACTAAATATTAAAACAATAACGTTTGTTTATAATTATAATATTCTTTTATAACAAAAAGATGTTGAAAATTATTGTTTTACATTCATACTTAAGACAAGTCTTTCTTCTCTCACTATATAAGTTTTGTTATCAAATCAATTTCTTTAAAACATTTGTTTATATTACTTGCATTAAATTATTAGTATTAGTTGGATTAAGTATAAATAACACACAAACACCACAGACTCACGGTTTAATATTCAGGGTGTTAACGAAAACCCTTCAAAACTTCGGGCTATGAATGCCAACAAAACATAAATACAAAACGTTCACACTGCAGGTAAGTACCAAAATTCTCAGTTTTATTATCCCAATGTCATTTTTATATCTCTGTTTTCATTTTTTTTACATATTATTTGTGACAGATAATTAACCTCATTAGGTTAACTAACCCAAAT
This sequence comes from Homalodisca vitripennis, assembly GCF_021130785.1. Taxonomy (NCBI): domain Eukaryota; kingdom Metazoa; phylum Arthropoda; class Insecta; order Hemiptera; family Cicadellidae; genus Homalodisca; species Homalodisca vitripennis. Next base: position 120,410,308 of record NC_060208.1, read on the forward strand.
ATCAAGCTTTGTACTTGTACGTATGATGACAATAAAATCTCATTATATATTTTTGTTATATTTTTACCATATTCTTTTTATAATTCGCAACATTTTATATTTCCATCTTAATATTTAAAAGGAAAAAATAGAATTAACTTAAAAATCCCTAAATTAAATTTACTCTGATTCTATACACGTGTATATAAATAACCGAATAGTCTATATTCTTCCAAATGAGTACAAGCACATTTTTACAATCAAGGGAACTTTGTGCTAATTATCCCTTGAAATTTTTGTTTAAAAAAATTTTTTTATGAATTATTTTCTAACTTTTAGCACTACAAAAATCTAAGTATAGAAATTTTAAATTTTAAGAATATTTTTTAAAACCACTGTAAGCAAGCTACATTATCGTCATAAATTCTATAAATATATTTAACAGTGCAGGTATAGACTTGTAAATCACTTCAATACATTAATCTTTCCTCCTGGCCCTCATTAATAACCGCAAGGGCGACCAAGTAACAATAGAGTCTGACGCAAACAAATAGCCGGCTTGAGTTTATCCAGCTTGAGGGTTTTCGCTCTGTCAAGCATGTCCTCGTACACCAACAATGTACTACTTGAGCGATTCAAGACTGATTTCAATACACCGTTGACATTTAAGAAATATAAAACGAATTACTCTATTCAAAACCCTAAATACTGTGTTAACCTGATTTATCTTATTTACTCTATAACATTTATTAAACCTTACACTAAAATTATTTAAAATTAAATAACATAACACAATGCGAAATAAATTATTCTTATGCTATATGAAGTAATTTACTTTTTTTAATAGACCACCGGTTTTCCCCAAAAAAATTTAAAACGATTTGTTTAATTTGATGTAACAGGTACAATAACCACAAAATTACCATTGCTTTATTCGCTCCGTAGAATTAGTCGTAAATTTACGTATCAAAACTGATAGCCTATGTGTTTGTGAGCTCCTTTGACCACATCAGCAGCCCTGATTTGCGTATCTAATTGTTTTATTGTATGCAACAGAAATATTTGTTATATTATTATTTTATTTACCTTTATAAAGTAAAGCAGGATGGTTACTTTATACTTAAAGTCGAAAGTAACTAGTAACTTACAGGAGTAGTTTAGTTGTTTGTTATCTCTGTGTAAGACAAATATACCTGGTTTGATGACAAAGACAATTTTATTGGCGTTGTGATTTTCATTAAGAAAATATTAGTTCATTAAAATAATCCTGCAAAATTAAAATATGTTAAAATTAGTATAATGTAATTTAACTTTTAAAGTGAACTATAAAAGAAATATTGCAATTGTATTAAATATAATATAGCATACAATATGAATAAACAATAACACAATTCTTTATTAAATTTATTTTTAAAGAAACAACCAACGGATTATATTATTTCGAAGAGTAGATATAAACAACGCTACTAACGCCGCAGTATGTGTTGGAAATTAACAGAGCTGGCTTGTGGTTTAAGCCCTCCTTTCGCAGAGGAGATATATGATATATTGCGCCAATAACTAAAACAATGGTTAATTAAATCTACATATTTTCAGTACTTTCTCCTGAATGTATTGCATAAGTTATTATTATGAATGAATATAGCTTTTTTATTTACAATAAATATAGTTTAAAGTTAGTTTGCTGTAGCTTTATTTGAGTAGTTACGTAAAAATGACAAGAGAAGTATCTTATTTATATATACTTGATATTCCAAGACTCGTGCAATTCTGCGTCATTAGGTATTTAAGGCCTGGTCATATATCCTATTTTAATATCTACTTGTTTGTTATTATAAAAAGGTAGGAGTAAGCCACTCCTCTTGTCGCATAACAGTTTGAGGCGGTCTAGGAAGTCTACAGCTATTTCATAAACTATTTATCGATATATCTTATAGATATTTGGCCTACAAGTGTGTTTATGTCACATTTTAAATACGATATCATTGTACTTAATATCTTAAAAAATATATTTATTCAGTCATTTTTTCGTTGCCATCGTGATTACCCATAATACTAACATGACAAATTTTCAAAAACCCTTACAGAAAAATAATGGAAATGCATGCACTATCATTGAATTTGATGTTGCTTGTTTAAAAATCAAACTTGCAAAAGTCTATATGTCAATTCTTTCACGAAATACTGTGTGGAAAGATAGATATACAAAAAGACCTATGTACCCAAGAGCAAACTATGTAATTGCTTAGTAGGTAGATTTTTGTGAAATACATATTGCTATGAAACACAACTTGATAAGTAAAAATGTATCATATGGTAAGATTTCTCAAGAGGCTATCATGGTGTATGTCTACAGAAGAGATTTGGCCAGAACGTCATCAACTTATGATTTATTAAGCTGGCTAAAGTTATCATTCATCTGCATAGTAGTTGTAAAATTATCTTTTATATATTATTGTTTTTCTGTACGCGGGACAGTTAAAGAATAAAAATTAACTATAAAATTAAAACTTAGCATGTAACTGTTACGCGAAACATGGTATAATATACTCGTTCGTATTATATGGGCAGTGGTTCAAATCCTGTCTCTGACCACTGTACTTTATATCAGTACCATCAACATTTTACTGTATCGACTCTCCCCCTTATTCTGTTTAATAAGACCCTCGAACAGGCCAGTGGCCCATGAGGACGGACAGAATAAGGCTTAAAAGGAGATCGGTCTCTCCTTTTTTTTTTTAAAAAAAAGTGACAAAACTTGAGACGTTCGTACATATTTTAGCATCCGTATACTAAACTACTAAGCTTATGTTAACTATATAATTCCACAATATAACGACAGCTGTCGGTGATCGTATTTTGGCATTATGTGAAAGAACACAGCTAAAATAAAGTTTTTTATATTGATATTGCTGAAGATCTGGGTTTACAGTAATATTTCTTGCTACATAAAAGTAAATCTTATTGTTGATCTTAACACTAATGTAGTTCATCTTAAAAACAAAAGAGGCTAAATAATTTGCAATTACTAGAATAAAATCTTCTAAAATCGATTACATGACCAAATATTCTTAAATTTTGTGTTGTTTCTACAGTTCTGATCTGTGTCTATTAAATGAACTGAGGTTAACTAATATGAATGTTAGAGATGGTATTGATTTAGTTAAAAAAATATTAATAATTATTAACCAATAATGTAAAGCTAAACATTTAAACTATAATCACCCTTTTAAAATTAAATATAAGTCAAAATACAAAATGAGAAGTTAAGTTTTTGTTCTCACAAATTAAAAAATCTAAGAAAATACTTAAATGTAACTATTATATTATAATTTTTCTCAAATGTTTTTTCACAATGTTTACATAGGAAGTTGGTATCAGCCCCACAGTGTTTATGAGCCCATCTCATTAACGTCTTCACACAAAAGGAATACTGCATCTAGATAATCATTGTTGCCATCGCTACTGATGTCACGTAGTGAGAATCTTTATCAGTTTTACAATTTTTATTTTAAACTTTATTGTACAGTTGTGCTTGAAAATCATTGTTTTCTCATCAATGCTTGCTACAAGTTTTTCTTTATAAGGAATTTAAGTTTAAATGTCAGATTTACGTATCCTGTCTGGTTTGGATTGATCCACAGATTGTAGTCCTGTAGAGGAAGAGGAGCGATGCCTTCTGGAACAATGAAAACTTGCCCAGACCTGGTGGATGGTCGTTCTTTTGAGGTGAGGAGACACTTGACTGTGGATAGGAAAGTCGAGGGCACTAAAAACATCGATTGTTCGTTTAGCAGACACAGACAGGGTTTCGCAAAACGATTGACGGAATTTTGCATGGTGGAAACCTTGTCGTAATCAATCCCAAACGGCTCATTAACTTTTAAGTTTGTAACAACTTCTCTAGGGTTGGTATGAAGCCTTCCGTAGCAACAGCATAAAACTATTTTAGGGAGGATAAAATCCAATATAAAGCGATTCCACAAGAAGTAATGGGTTATCCTCAGAGAGTTTTGTGTGCTTTACAGAATGAACGAATTAAATTTTGGTCTGAATTCAACCTGAAGGATAATAAGCAGCAATTAAACCCACAAGTGTTCAATTAATTTGCAATCTTTTCCTTAATTTACATTACGTATTGCGTTTTTATGTCTAAACAAGCAAAGGAGAAACAGTCATATGAACCTGTAGCGTTCACGCATGTAACAACTTTAATCAGATGTCCATGTTCAGCAGAAGTCAAATTTGCTACATTTCTTGCATCTTATGGAGTTATCACTTTCAGTGACTTTTGTTAAACAAGGTAATACCAGATTAATACACATTATATATTGTAATGGTATTGCTGTTCATTTAAAAAAGTATAAGTCTCTTATAACTAATTTGACTAAGTCCTTGTAATATAGCCATTGATATCCCCTGAGACTTCAATATATGCTGAGGAAATATAGGGATGCCGTTTAAGAAACCTCTCAACCATTTTCTTCGTGTTTATTGTTTTGTGACGGAAAATTGGATTATTATCAAAAACTTCAAAAATTATTGACATCTTGACAACAACTCGTAAACGTATTGCTTTTCCACAGAGCTCTTCTGGTACTAGGAGATATTGTTCCTTACTTTGCTCACCAGGTTGCAGCATCTGCCGGACTCAGGAAGCTCGGGTCTCATATTACGGCACTTGATCCTATATAAATACATATCACTAACTCTTCTTTAAAGAGCGCATAATCTACAGAAAGATTAAATTTGTGCTGTATCATGGCAATGAAGACCTGAAATTTAACCCCTTGATTAATAAATTATAATATTGATTTTGATAATCAAAAATATATCAACCCTATATAATTTTACAAGGTTGCAATTATATATATATATATATATATTTATATATATATATAATATATAATATATATATATATATATATATATATATATATATAGGTAAGTAGTACTTTTGTTAATGTTGTAGTTCTTATTCGAGAACATTTATAGAGATGCAAAAGTATAATTAGTTTATTATATTTTTATCTAAACCCAAATCTGTGTATTCATAAGAAAACTTCTTGTAATTTTTTCACATAACATAGCAAAATGTGCCCTGAGATGAAGGTTTATATTTTGTCATGATCAACCTACCGTAATCCGATTACTATCGGGTTGTGTTTGTGTTTAAGTAATCGCCTTTGTCCTACGAAATATTATTACAAAGAAACCCTAATTAAAAGTAATTCTTTTATTTATTTACTTTGTATAATAGTATTGTATACATTTTTTTATAATTGAATTATACGGAAACCTGTGTTTATGTTTAGTATAGTTTTAATACATATAATTTACAGTTTTGATTGAAGTCAGTAAAATTATACTACTCCTTACTACTCTCATAGTTACTTGATTATACTGCGGTCATAGTCTAGCTTCATTGATCTAATGGTCATGATAGTTACTGATATAGTAACAATCTAACGGTCATTTCAACGACAACAAATTTATTTCTATTGTATTAAATATAGATTTCGACCTTACGTTTAGTACGTAGCCTATAGGATATATAATAAAACATTTCAATGTTTAACTCAAGGCTTGTCAGTATGTATAACAAGCTAAATATCTAACAAGCTCAGACAAATTACAGTGTAATTACAGAAGAAGCATCAATTCTGGCTGATTGAATCTACTACTTGAGTACAACAAAAATTAATCTGGTACTTACATCTGGGAAATCCTATGGGGTTTCTAGAAATGGCACACCACTAACCGCAAATATCGAAATAATGCAATCCATGTTGAATAGATTATTCCACAGCCTTCTGTGGAGGATGACTGTTGGATTGGTTTAAGTCTTAGTGCTAAATCCTGATGCTAGTCTGGAAATAAGACGGTATTGTTCCTTGCTCCCTTTCGCTGGAAGGGCTGTAACATAGCAGGCTTCTCTTTTAGAGGTGGATACAAGTGAAAATATTTCCCTAATGTCTGTGACGTAAGCTACGTTTATTTAAGGCGTTACTTTCTAAACTCTTCAAACTGTATGAACTGTTCTCAGACAGATTCTAAATGGCTTCAAATATAAATATCTCTATACGATTCGTATATAGTACAGTGTATTCGCTAGCAAATGTCAGTTAAGTTATGGTCTTTAAAAACAATTGATAAATTTTAGATTAATTGAACCATATCAAATAGCCCCATAAATAAAAAACATCCTATTTTAAATTGCCCCCTTTGACACCTAAAAGCATAGGCCCACTCTTAAATTTCAACTAATTATTCTCTCTCGTTCCTCCTTGCCATTAATCCGACCTTTGTAATCCTGTGTAACTTGAGAACCTTTATGATGCAAATATGAGGTATCAGATATATCTGATATATACATATATAAGATATATGTTAGTTTGGTTATTGAAACTCATATATGACATATACGGCGAAATACAAAATAATTGAATCTTAAAAAATGAGGGCTCTGTGGTGTAATGGTAGCACATTCACCCGGTAAGTGAGAGATCCGGGTTCGAGTGCCGGCGGAGTAAGTACGTTTTGCTATGTAATGTTTATTGAAACATGCTTCAAGCTCTATCAGGGCTACCCAGCATCTGTGAAGTAAGTAAAGGCTACTAAACAAATTACATCTTGGCATCTTATTCAGTCACGGTGCTCCATTTTATGTTTCTAAGTACTATTATAAGAGCGTTTTCTCGAACCCTGATGTATACTAGGAAACTTTCCACAGTATATTTAGAATATTTTACACTTCATTTTCTTCCTGTTCACTAAGATAACTTGTTAAATGTCATATTTCACTTAAAGAACTCCCACAGGAGAATTATCTTGTACCTTAATGTAGAATGAAAAGCTTTCCTCATCAACCCTGATGTGGCTTATAATGATTTGAAAATTCAAATTATCGTTGTCAATCCTGACTCCATACTGACTGAAGGATTGTAATATTACCTTGAAAAGTAACGTCACTCTGACCATTGACATGACAAAATTACATTGCCTAAAGAATGTGAGGTAAGTTTTGATCACTGGAAAAAACCTAATCACGGCATCTCATTACGTATCCGTTGTTCCATATCTGCTTGTCATGACTCAAAGGACTACAGGACAACAATCTTTCCACAGAAATGCTGATGTAAGATACTGTGTTTTGAGAAATTCTAATCTCCACATTCAATTCTGTCCCGTTAATCCAGTACGGATTTTTTTATATTATATCCAGTATTGACAACACTTGCACCAACAACATGAGCAACAATACGTTCCTTAAAATCTAAAACAATAGTTATCGTCATTCGAAGAAAACTACATTCCGGTATCTTATTAAATCCCGTGATTGCTCATCTTCTCAGCTAAAACTAATCTTAATGTACTTTAGCTAAACTAACGGTGAAGTGGATTCAAATCTTTTTTTCTGAACATAGAAGTACAATGTTTTCTTGGCCCCAGTCCAAAACCAACACACACAGTTTCACAGCTTAATCAGGCAGTAACAAGGATAGCTGTGATACCTTGGAGAGCGGCCAAATAAGTGCTTGTAATAGCTTTTATAAACAGTTTTCGTATCTCGTACAGTGATGCAGTATAAACGTAACTGAAGATCGATATAGGTATTCATATTTGTATGTATTTACAGTCTTTCGTGTTAATTTGTGATAGAAAAATTCTTAATAAAGAAATGATTATACAGCTCATGACATAAACTATAAATCATCACCAAATAATTATTATATTTCTTTCATAACTAAAAAATGAACTGACAAAATTATTTTGGTTCTATTGGAATTATGTAAAGTTTTGAACACAAACAAGGGATCTGTATTTATGGAAAGCTGAGCTTAGATGCAAATTGGGATTGCGGTAACGACACAGCCGGGGATTTTCATAGTTTAAAACTCGTTCAGTTCACGATTTTCTACATCGACTTAATTTATTGGATGGATTTTACAGTATCACTACACTCTAATAAGTTATGAAACTTTTCTTGTACCTATCAATCTAAATACGGTTTATGTGACTGTACAGGTAAAACAGTAAATTAAAAGTCTCTTTTCTAAAACTTGATTCTAGCACAATTGGGTAAGAACATACTATATAAGCCAAATTATGATATATTGTGTTGAAGAAAAATTCTTATTTACAATTTGATTTCATATTTGCTGGTTACAAGATCAAAATGACAGATCAAAGGAATACGACATATATAAGATATTTTAGCTTGCTTATGAACTATAGGAACGGAATCAGGACGCTTTTTCCAGTATCCGTAGCCCATAAAATATTATTTTTTGTCCATAATGCTTTTTCTATAGTTTTCTATATATCTCCAGTAAACTTTAGCAGCTCGCACTAGATCGGATCATTTCCGAGTGATAATGGGCAGTTATTTATAACGGTGCATGTTTGTTACTCCATTACAACTGGCTGAAGCAAAATTTATGTTATATTTACATATCTATATGTCTTTCTGTAACTTAACTTGAAAAATACTAAGCTATAAATAACTAATGTTTGAAAAACGGTAATTTCTTAAAAAATGGAGTTCAAAGAGTGTGCTTCCATGAGATGCTACTCATTCTATCTATGAAGAAATCTGTTACGTGACACAATACCCTCTACCTTGTTACAATATTGTTGTCCATCTGTAATAGGAATCCTGTATCTAATATTGTTTCTTCAAATTCTATTATTTAATTTCCGCAAATTTTGAAGCACTTTATACTACTGTAATTTACTTCTTATCCACCGAAAACGTACACTACAATGCTCAAACCTGTAATAAACCTTAAATGCCGGTAAAAGCGTAATGATGCACTTCTGTAACAGTAGATTTGATTATATCCTAAATTATGCAACCCAAAAGTGCGGAAAAAGATTTGTATTCAACGCCAATGAACATATAAATGCTACCACGACGGTTTACTCCTCACCAACCTCACACTGTTCCATCAATATTGCTCTAGTAAATTAAATTGGAAAGCAATATTTAGGAATCAGTAGAAAATTGCTCTATCATCCTATGCGCTTCACTGGGTTGTTGCATTTGTATAAAGTGTTCAGTTTTCTAATAGTGTTTATTAAATATAGTATATAATTAATCTTGCAAGCGTGTGTGTATAATAATAATAAAAAAAACGTTTTTTATATCTATCTGTCAACCCGTGCTTGGAGCGAATACGGCTATAATTACGTTCTCTTAATTGGAAGAAACAAAGAAGGTTACAACTCAAATTAAGCCTTAAACTGTATGCCTTCCAAATATTCTTATTTTTTGCCACATGTGATTATTCAAATAAACAAACTTTAAATAAAATAAAAATCAATGTGATAGTTGTTACATGAAGTCTAACTAAATATTTCCAAGTTCTCGTCTGTATATATTGGTATTATTATAAGGATTTTTTTTAATGGTTATGCCAAATAGTGCTGTTATATTTAGTTGAAAAAAGATATTCAAGTTTAGGAAATCTGACTGAGAATACCAGATTATTCCAATGTAACAAAATATATTATATATTCAGAGGAAATATATTAGCATACATGTGGATTTTTGGGACCGCGAAAAAATATTGGATGATGGTTAAAATGATTATACGTTGATTGGATGGGGTAATCGAAACTATCTAGACCACATGTCACACTCAAAACAATATATGGAATTTAACAAAAAATTGTGGAACACATATTGTAGAATTGTAGGAAGTATTTTATGCATATATTATTTTAATACTATACATTTGATCAGAAATTTACTTTTTTACCTAAAAAACCATAAATATCACTATTTTTTATTATTTATATAAGATAATAATTTCGTTATTCGTTATTGTGGAAACCTGTATGAGTGACCTTAAAAGATTTATTTTAGTAGGAAAACACTAAATATATAATATACATGAAAAACTTCACATATTTGGCACTATACACTTTTACCTTGATATTTTGATAACAAGATAATTAACAATTATTTAATAAAGGTAATTTGAGAAGCACATATATTACACTTAAAACTATATTTCTCATAATCTGAGAAACTAAACTCTTCCGGTCAGTCTAATTTCCATCGTCGTTAGTGTCAAAGAATAACATAAAAGATGCGACAATCAACTGTAAATGTCTAATATATCACAGTTGCTTGAGGAAAGAGGAAAGGGGTGACACTTAGCTCTATATATTTGTCAGATGGGTCAAATTTGCTTCCGATATTTGAAGGATATTCGTGATTGGATCTTCCGCTGGGATTGTCTACAATGTCTTGATTACTAATTTGTTAACTTCTCAACGGATATAAAACTGACTAAATTTATGAGAAATAAAAATTATTTAAAAATAATGTATTATAGACGTTTATAAATAATTTAAAACACGTGTAAGGTTTTTAAATCCAAGAATTCTTTTATAGTAATTGGTTCTATTACATACAAATACAAATATCTTTATTGTTATCAAACAAAATAAATTGCATCAACAATCGTTATTACAAACATTTTCTAAAAGCTAAACATATTTTTTATCTAAATAATCCTTAATATTATAAAAAGTATTTTTAAGGAGAAAATGTTTTACATTTCTTTTGAAATTAATTGCATTACATTCTTGTTTCAGAGCGATCGGAAGGCTATTGAAGACTTTAATACAATTATAAATAGTGTGGTTTTTTAAAAACTTTGATTTGTGTGGTGGTATATTATAACTGTGCTTGTTCCTGGTTTTACTATTCGAAGATGGTAAAAATGCAGAGAAAATGTGCTGGTTCTTTTTCATGAAAATAAGTGATTCCAAAATGTAAATAGATGGAAAGGTGAGTAAATTAAAAGATCCAAAGTGAGCAGCACATGATTCTGTTCTGCCAATTCCTGCAATAATCCTCACAGCTCTTTTTTCAGAATGAAGAGTCCTCGTATATGAGCTTTCAGATCCCCAAATCACAACTGCACATGAAAGGAAAGGATAGATGAGGGCATAATAGGCTATGCTGAAAGAAGGATTTCAATACTGGAGAAGGTGGACAGACGTCTTAATACAAAAACTCCTGACGACAAACGTTTAGCGACATGTTCAATGTGAAAGTGAAATTTTAAATTTGCATCAAGGTAAGGTCCCAAAATTGTTACGTTATCATCCGCAGTAACAATACTTTCACCTATGTAAAGTTTTAAAGGAATTGTGTATTTATAGCCAATATAAAAATCAAGCAGTTTAGTCTTATTAGAATTGACACACAACATATTTTCTTGGAACCATTGCACAATGTTATTTGATTCAACATAAGAGTCAATTTCCAAATCTTGTCGTGTCCGATGTGATATGGCTAGTGAGGTGTCATTTTCGAAAAGACACAGATTACCCTTATGAACACTTGTTTTTAAGTCATTTATGTACAAAATGAACATTAACGGGCCCAGGATGGAGCCCTGAGGGACTCCAGAGATTACAAACTTCTCATCTGAGTAAGAATATGTCATACAATCTTGATGTATGGAAGGTATCTTTACTATTTGTCTACGTCCAGTAAGGACGTAACTCTTCATGTTTATATTACATTTATAATAAACTCAAGAAACTATAAATCATAAAATATTTTTAAATTACTGACATTATAAAACTCAAAAATGTAATTCTTTTCGTTTTTGACTCGCTCAAAAGATTTCGTTTGTTTAAATTTTGGTTACGTGTATTCCAAAAGTATTATAAGCATTATAGCATACTTTTAGTGAATAGACCCTAAGTAATAAAAAATCTTAGATGTATAACGTCAACTAATCTGTGTCGCTTGACGTAATTAAAAATGGCCTTAACCGTAACAGGCTTCTCAGTTATACATATGTATGTATTCTTTCTTTACGGGAGATAAAGGAAAGCTGTACTATAATACTGAAGATATCTTGAACCAGAAACATATACCAAGGGCTAGAATTAAACGTTTTTTGATTTTGAAATAGGTTCCCGAGATCTGCGTACTTGTATTTCCTTGATCAGGTATACAAGGCGGACTCGTCTGAGATACAGCACGTATGAGTCGTTCGAAAAAGAAATGTTTCTATGCTTAATAAACATGGTATAAGTCTTTTTTCAAGTAGTATAAGAATTGAGATTTGGTAATATGTGAGTATAACCGAGGATACTAATTATTTACACAATAAAGTACTGTTTGCATTAACGCTCTTAACAGCTGTTGGCATTGTACTGGCTAAGATGGATAGAAAACACAAGAAAATGTTATTAAGAATGCGTTTATATATGCGGTTTAGAGACCAGTTAACCACTACTGAAGCCTTTCAGTACACTAATGTTTAAAGGCTTATATCAGGAATCGTAAGGGTGTACACGATGTAGTACGTAGTCATGGCTAAATCTACATGTAGACGTGTACAGTGTGCCGGACTCTGTAAGCTGCTTGCCACTATAAATTATAGATAGTTTCGGCAAGACAACGTATATTATAATCATTAAAACTAAACCGTACCTTTCACCTACACTTACAATAAACAAGTATAATTTCAGATATCGAGAAACGTCATGGATATGTACAAACGTCACTATTCGGCATACATTATTTGTGTTATAAATTGTTATGTGTTAGAAATTATTTGTGTTATTAGATGTTTTACTGAAATCAGTTTTGCTTAATGTGTTTACCGCTAAGAAATAGATTTAATAAATAAAAATCTATTAGTGAATTATGAGTATTCAAAGTAATTTTTTAATATATTTAATGTTTATACTATATTGGCAGCTTGGCTCATATTTACACATATTACACCTTTTTTGTCCCCTGAGAATTTAAATATGCACCACTAAAGCAATTGGGGAAGCAGTCACAAGAGGGAGAGCAAGGTTTATGTTAGTGATTTGTAAAACCAATGCTATAAGATAGGCAGTGATGATAAATTTTCTCTATAGGTGAAAAACTAATAATACTTTTTTTTGAAAATGTATTTATGTATGACAAATTTCGATTTTGAGTTGCTGATAGTTTTATGAAGTTAAATTAATAAATCTAATTTTCTCCCATGTACAATTTATCAAACACTCAAATAGTAAAATGTAAAATGATGATGCATTTGACAGAGAGTAAACCATTATTCGTTAAGAGGACACATAAATTAAAGTAAATATTTGTAATGCCTTTTGCTTTATGTTTCGAGAGTGCCTTTTAGTAGACTTAGGAGCTGGTGTTTATTTACTTCCTTTAAGAGACTGTACTTATTGAAATAAATTTAAAATATCATTTCTGTCTTAACTATTGACATTATATTATCATCTTGATAAATATACATCACATTTACTAACTTGAACTATAAAGCCCATTCCTGGTAGAGTTACAGGATATAATTTGTGGGTTATATTGCCGGACCCCTTCCATAATTATTCTTTCTACGATTCTCCGATAACAAAACTGAATTAAAGCAATTTATCGATGAATTGTATGTATTTACGTTCGTCATATTTAGCATATGTATGACAGCTCCATTTTTAAACAAAGATACTGTGTTGAGATAATTAATAATAATTTAAACACTATACGTTTTCAAGCGATTGTCGTCCATGTTTTTTATTACCTCAAAATTTTTGAAGCAACATGTGCCTTATGAAAACGTTCAATACTAATTGTCACAATATCATATTTTTAATGGGGAAACACTTTTTTTCAACATAGCAGATTCATTATAGCAATTAATACGTCCAGTATTTGAACTTTGATTAATAGAATTTGTTCGAAATTTGAAGCTCAATATCTTAAGTAACTTGGAATAGAACACATTTGGAAGATTACAATCATTAGTAACCACGGAATAAACTCCATTCTTAATATTTATTTCAACATCCAAACATAGTCCCAAAAATATATATATTCTTATAATAGTCCTGTTTTGTAGAAAATTCATGGAATTGCTTTATATTACTGTTAAAAAAAGAGTTTTTCAATACGTTACAATAATAATGTATAAGTTCAACCTGTCTAATAAAATACCTTCAAAACTTCTAAAAGATTAAACTGACTACTTATTTGCTTATAACTTAACATCATCATTGAGCTGAGTTATGAAAGGACTTTGGTGCTGCCACATTCAGGATGAGTAAGGTTGGGATCCATTATAGAGAGCAGATCCATGTTTCCCTAGATGCTGCACTGCACTCATTGCACCGAACAAATCGTCCGTGTAAGAAGATAGATTTCCACCATAAAACTGTGGCTTGAAGTTTGATCTACAAAGTGTTCTTTCTTCGAGTTTTATCTGAGTTTTCCTATCGTACTTTATAAAAGAATTTCGGTCAAATAAACTCGTGTATATGTTTAGACACATTACAAGTCTCAATGAAAGATTGATTTTCTTTAAATCTTGTATGAAACTTTCTTTCTATAATATAACTGTACGCTTGGATAAAATCTAGATTTCCTTTTACTAAATACTAACACCTACATCGATATTACTATTAACTTGTAAGGAGATGTATCACAGGTTGAGGTGGCTCTTCTCTTCCATTTATATAAATTTTGACTGTTTGAGTTCATTTAAAGCAGTATAATTAAATGATAAAAATTAATACATTGTTATGTTCTTAGTACTGATACACATTTTCATCTGTATTGACTGGGATTATATAAACTCATTTAAAACTTTACTATAACGAAATACCTATGAGTTATGTGTATTTTAGTATACATTATGACTATAGCATACACAGTAAAATAATATATATATATATATATATATATATATATATATACATTCAGCGTGGTTTTGAAGTTATATAAATATATATATATATATATATATATATATATATATATATATATATATATAATATAATATATTATTATATTTCCCTATGTCATAGAAAAGTTAAGTTTAACTCATCTCGAACTTATTCTCTTATCATGGAAAAGTTTTTGTAATGAATATCAACTACCCATAGAAAATCGCATGCAAAACCACAGAAAACTGCTAGTTAAGAAATAAAGGGCTGGTTGATTGCAATAATAAAAAAATTTAGTTCAGTACATTGAAGTGAACTCACTATCACTAATAAGGACTACGTTAGGGTTGGTTGACAGCTACATAATTAAGAAATGTCTGTTTTATAATTTTACCAGGTACTTATTTCCTCCAATAATAGCTAAGCTCTTAGTTATTAAAGCTTCATAGGTTTTGTATTAGAAATTGAATAAACTAAGTATCTCTATTGTATACTCCTACTTAGAGTAAGTTGTCGTCAATACAGATTGTTTGAAGAAGACGGGTTAAAGAATAGTGCAATATTCATCTCTTACTAGTACCTAAAGTAAAGAGTTCCTTGGAACAAGTGACCTCGAATTCTTTAAAAAACTGTTCCTTTAACAATTTGTTGTAAGGCTTACTGTTAAAATTGCTAATTGTTTTTAACTAACGATGGTAAAATAAAGAAAGGTCTTAACAAGAATAATCGTTATAATCATGCCACTTTAGCCACAAACATTTACATCAATATTTAGCTTAATATTCTAGTACCATTTAGTAGTTGTCACAAAAGTTAGATTGAATTTTGGTTGGAAAATTGTCTTTGATGCCCTACACTACTTGAAATAAAAACAAAACCATGGAATTCTTATACAAGTAGAAAGCGATATAGCACGAAGAAACCAGTAGATATTCTGAAACGCGTAAAATCTATTTTATTTTTCTACCGTATTTTGATGATAAATAACAGAAAATTGCTAACCTAAATATCAGATTTCTCTATAATTGGTTGAACTGGTAATATTGTGCTTGTAGATCCGAATATGATTTATTTTCTTCAACTATACAACTAACGTATCACATATAACTACAGAGATAAGAATAAACCATTTCATGTCAAATGCAATGTTTAAAATAAAGTTAATCATACATCTCGTTTCAATTACGAATCACTGCCAAGTGAAAAGCGTTCAACAACGAAATGTGATCGTCCCAAAAAGATCGCAAAATCAAGGCAAAAAGCCGTTGAATATTTATATTGCTTATTTTACAAATCTGTACCAAAGAGTGCTGTATTCCGGAAAACGTCTTTCTCTGTGATACTCCATGACATTTCAATGAATTTCTCAAACTCACTGAAATTTTTAATATTTTAGAACGCAGTGGAGTAATACTAAGTACGTCGTAACAATTTTATTGCAGGAACTTATAATACAATATGATTGAACACAATAATAATTTAGAACTATAAGAAGACTCATTTATGTCACATATTATTTCATTGTTCAACGTTAAGAGAACAAAAATTTAAACACCACTGATACTGGCTTTTATTTCTGTAGGTTTGGTTTCTAATAAAAGATTTTAAATCAAATAAATTTTATTTTCATACGACATAGAAGAGTTTGCATTACTGTCTCGATTAATAACAAAAACTAGGTCTGAAAAGCCAACTTCAGTCAACAATTGTTTACTGTAGGCTCTTGTAATCTTCATTTGGTCTTAGTTTTTTCCCTGTGGCACAGTATCTCTTGCAGTCTTTAAGAGATCCAGTATTTAATATTTAAATACGTTGGTGTGAAAAGCCTACTCTGTTAAAAAACCTTTGAACATTGAAATTTACCACTGCTGTCGTAGTAGCGTTTCTATTGTTGCCACATGAAGAAAGTATATCAAACGTTAGTGTAAAAAGACTAATTTTTTCCACATGTTAATAATTCTAATTTGTTGTAATATACTTCTTCTCTAAGGCATGTTCAAGTTGTATTAGTAATTGCGTGTTTCCTCTATCAAGCACACGATTAATGTAAGTATTAATGTTTAGATCTCACTTTATTTTACCATTATAAATTAATCACAGTTAGAACTTTTAAGAACAATTAAATTGTTGTAAATAAACGATTTTTAGAAGTAGGCTACTCGTGGTCACTTGATCCAAGGAACTCTTTAATTTAGGTACTCGAAGAGATAAATATTTCGCTATTAGTTGCGTTACTCTATCCTAGAAGTAGAATTGTAGGGAATATAGTAGCCATCTTCTAAATAGACTTTAAGAGCTATAACTAACCTAAACGAAACTTAACTTTTATGGGGACTAAAGACAAAACATTCATTTATCCTGCTATATTACTCCACTACTTCGATTATCCACTTTAGTTTCGCAAACTTGAGAATTTGTCATGGCCCAATCAATGAATGACTGTAGAGGGAAAGACAAGAAGTGCAAAAACCAATAATGCGACGTTGCTTGAGGTATCTAGTAGTATAACTATGTCCTCAACATTAGGGTGTAAAAGGGTAACAACATTAGGGGGGATGAATGTAGTAAAAAATACCATATTAGGGTTTTCGCGTTTATCTCATTGAAACTTTCACACATTTACAAAATCACAGAAGATATAAATTCCTATATATTTGTACTTATTCTGTATATGATACTGTGAAAGATATAAAAGCTCTTGTAAGTTAGTAATTTTAGGAATACACCTCATGGCAATACATGTTTTACGAAATTTCTATCTTCAGTGTTTTGTCTTCGGTGCGCATAAAATTTTTCAAACAAAGTTATAGAGAATTGAATTGACTTCATCAAGAATTTCTGCTTCATCGTTTTGTATGAATATAATTAAAAAATGGACATATGTTCATTGTTGAAGGCAGTAAAATATTATTTCCTGTACTCTTAAAATACACTGAGGGACAAAAAAAGTGTGACACTCAATATTTTTCAATCTTTTAATGTTATAATTGATGTAAAACCAAAAACCAAATTGAAAAGTGTTCTTTACACATTTCTGCAACAAACGAAGAACAATGTACAAAGATTTATTCGTAATTAAAAGTTAATTCCTAAAAAAAATTTTAAAAAAGAAAGAAATTTAATGGTTAGAATTATTTTTTTCTTGAACTTGGAGTAGTCCAAAGGAGTTTTAATATCTTGTGTTCCCACCTCGGGCTCTGATGACTGCCTGTAGTCTGCGACCGATGCTGTCAATCAAGCCCCGTATCACCTCCTCGTCCAAGTTAATTCCACTCCTCCTGCAGGGCCTGGCCAAGCTGTTGCAAAGAGTGTAACTCACCTCGACGATTTCTAATTGCTCTTCGCATGACATCCCAGATGTGTTCTAATGGATTAAGATCCGGGCTGTGTGCGAGCCATTCCATTACTTCGATTCCAACTTCACGTAAGTAATTTTGCACCGCCCTTGCGGTGTGTGGACGAGCATTATCTTGCATCAGCATGAATCTAGGACCCAAAAATCCCGCAAAAACCACAACATGTTCTGACAAAAACCTCTTCCACATAACTTTAAGCATTTAATGTTCCTCTATTAACAATTACAAGCTCAGTGTGAGCCTCTCTTGAAATTCCTCCCCAAACCATTATGGACACACCATCAAAACTGTGTCTAGGCGATATTGCACATTGAGCAAACCTCTCTCCACACTCTTTCACGACCGTCTGTTGATCTCAGGGAGAACCGAGACTCATCGGTCCCCAGCACTGGGCTCCACTGCTCTGCGGTCCAATTTACGTGAGTTCGAGCAAACTCCAAACGAGCTCTTCGGTGGCGCGGGAGCAGCCTAGGACCTATAGCTGGGCGATAAGCTCCAATTCCCACCTCCTGTAACCTTCTTTTAATTGTTCGTGTGGAAACATTCACTCCACGGGCTCTAATAAGCTCATTACGAACTTCTACAGAAGTTTGGAACCGATTTCGCAAACTTACTGACACAACAAAACGATAATCTCTGGCACTTGTTGTTCTGTAACGGCCTGATCCCTGCCTCATTTCATAACTTCCTGTTAATCTAAAGCGAATCACAGCTCTGCTTATGCTGGATCTAGGGAACCCTGTGATGTTTTCTACTTCTCGCAATGTTAAGCCACTATCAACTAGAGCAATGGCTCTGGAACAATCTGTTGGTGACAGAGGCATTTTCTGTTGTTGTCTAAGCTGGGAATGACCTGCAGTAATGGATAGACACACATACTGAGGCAGGCAATGATCACAAAGGGGATGAAAGTTCACTTCTGAGCTGATAAGGAAGACATTATTTTAGACTCATGATAATATTAGCAATATTAATAAAGTAAGCAAGATGTTTCAGGATACACTTTTAATATATTTTACCACCAGAAAAGCCAAAAAACGTCCAATAGTTATTTTTTCTGCTTATTGACCTTTCTTTTAGACCTCTTGTTTGGTTCTTCGTTGAATAGAATATCAGAGAACGCCAGATTATTAACTCTCTAGTTCTTAAGAACAATAACGCAAAATGTAATCTGTAACTGATCACCTTGACGGATTGCCACGGCACTGTGCACGATGGCCGAGATCTAAGGATTTCACACGTCCCATGTAAAAAAACCTTTTAATTCCTTTCGTAAAAACCTGATTTGTACTATCCAAACTCATTTTATCATTCCTATATGTACCTAAGTGTTAAAATTAATTTTTGTGTATCCATAGAAATGGTTTAAAATACAAAAGCAAATAAATGTAACTACAATCAAAGTGTTACTATGACTACTACGTCTAATACATCATAGGAAAAGAAAAATGGGCCGCGAACGTTTTAGCCTCTCAACTTTTCCTGACGGGTGCCCTGGTTCTGAAGTACACATTGTGGTTTAAGGCGTTCTCAACATACCAAAGTAAGAAAGCTTTACGATCTAAATAGCCTAGCTGAATTCGATTGGATCTACTAATTTTCGCTGTTGATTTTTATTCAATGTTTATGTGTACTTTGGACATTGTGAATAAACTCAAATTAATTGATTTCATCTTTCAGTTTAATTATAGCCCTGAGAGGGAAATATTTATGTATTATATGTGTCCAATTTCCAAATTTTCATCTTTTTACTTATAAAAATATGATAGTGGTCTTTCAAACCTGAATTCATATTTAATGCTCTGCGAAGCAGAACCAGTTAATGCAACGAATATATTTTTTTGTAACTATGATTTTACTCGTATTATTTGTGTTAATATCAACGGCAGTCACGAACATTTACATTGGAATGTCATAAAAAATATTATTTTTGACAATACTTTTAGCAATTGTTTAAAATTGCCATTTGAACTTGAAATGTCTCTAAACAAGCAAACAATTGGAATATTAAATATATTTTTAGCAGTTAAAATATAATTTCTTAAATGTGATCTGATACTCACACAAGATATTCCACAGTTTCTTTAAACGATTAATTTTAAAATAATTGTACAAGAAAGACTACTCTCGCCAATATAATATGTTTTTAATTTATCTTCAGGTGTCGTAATATCGTTTCCATTATTGCAAGGCTTAAAAATACATAATACGTAAGTCTGAATAGATGATTTATGTTAAAACATTATTGAAATGTATTTAATTTAATTACATGCATTAGAAGAATTTGGATGTTCATTTATGATCATGCTTTTGTTTTTCATTAAATGTTTGAAGCATAACTGTCAAATTTTATATTTTACGTTATTTTGGAAAATTTCTGAGAAGTGAGTGAATGATTGAGGGCCTTGCCTTTTATGTATAGGGATTTTTAAATCAGATCAAAAATAACTGGCAGCTAGTCCAAAGCTTCCCTTTATTTTTGCTAATAAAAATAATATTCTTATTTATCGAAACGTAAATACTGTGGGAACGGTTCATTCAATGTGGATGTGTTTAGCCCCAGTTTACCTTCGTCTTAGAGCAGTGCCTACGTTACGTCTATAGAAATCTCCACCGTGCTTAGAAATCGTATCGAAGACATCATAGTATACACAGTTGTGAACCTGATGAGATAATAAGAATACTATTTCACATGGATTAAACTATTTGTTTTAGTCTGGATGTCTCTGATGGCGAAAATATGTAAGTAGTTCATTTTAACTTTCTTAGTCGTCAAACTCTTCTTATCTCTTCAGACAAATATAACCATACATTCTTAGATTCAAGTTTGTGATGGTGTCACAAATCCATAACTTAGTTAGATAAACTAATTATTTATTACAAGGAAACCTGAATGAATTAGAAACTGGTTTAATAATGTTTCCAGGAGGAGAAAATACTCGTGGAAGGTAGCTATTGTTACAAAATAACGGGTACATTTTTAGGTTAACGACGTAGAAATATTTGGTACAAAATTTAATTAAATAAGCAATAATATCAAGTTTTGCAAAAGGAAAAAATATATGATTGCTATAAAGACGGGGGTATAAACTTAAGGAGTTTTAATATATCACAGACACATTCATCGACTCAGTGATGGAATACAAATAATATAAGATGATACATAAATATCGTTACAACTCACTCTCCTTTACTCTTTATCGTTCAAAATAGCGCAATATATAAAGTCAGAAGTAATAAGATGATATAAATAATACTAATTTTTCAAAGGTTTTCAAAGCAACGTTTACTTTGTTATAGCTAAATATATCATGGTGTAATTATAAGGTAATTAAGTCCAACTGTAGGATAAGTGAAAGCATACTCTTAATTAAAATATTTTTATATCCTTTGGGAAGCTTTTATTGCTAAGAATCTTCAACATTCTTCAATAATAATTATCATTGATTTTAAACCAACTATTGGATTGTTTTGACCGTTTTAGAAAATTTTACTAATAAAGGAAGAATTTTACCTAGCAGTAGTAAAATTTTAATATCAAGCTATATTCTTCTTAAGTATATACAAAAGGCAGGAATATGCCATTACACGTGTTGCTTAACATGCTTCGTTAAGGACGCATGCAAAATTTGTAATCTATAGGTCATTTGATATTGGAGAGCTGCAGACAAATAAAAGGAAAGACAATCATACAGCAAAAATATTAAAATAAAAATATAAACCAATTTTTTTATGTAAAAGTATTTAAAACATTTTACAAAGTTTATACAAAATTTAAACGATACACAGAATAAATATTACTCTACACATCTTACCACATGATATACTCACATTTATATTCGGGGTAACGAAATATATGGAGTGTAAAATGTTTACTCAATTTGTAATTTCTATCTTGTATAAATTTTTTAACTGCTAATTATTGTCAGTTATGTTACCTTCTTTATTTATTAAGGAGATTTTTCCATAAGTAATTAGACACTTGCATCTATATTGAACCTAATAATCGGTGCAAATAGATGCATTGTTTTATTTTCTGAATATTAGGACATTAAAAATTATGTGATTGAGGGCTGTTTAAAAAATAAAATCATAAATGTTTCAATTTCATAGATGTAAATCACTCCTCTGTGAGCAGTGATGTTTAATTGTATTTTATATTTATAATTTTTGGAAATTATAAGAACTTGTTGCTTTTAGATTTTTAATTGTATAGACTTGACTAGAAGTAGTATGCATGTTTTTTCTTAATTACATAAAATTTTAAATGACAAGATATAATATTAAAAAAAAAAAAACTACATTTACAAAAAGGATTCTGTCTGTCTATCCGCCTCCGTGGCAGCCTTGTAAAATAATGCGATAGTTTCATTTTCACTTTCACTTTTTTGTTTCTATGCTCACAACTAAAGTATCTAATTATGAAATAGTGGGATTGGAAGAGTAAGAACCACATTTGATATTACGTTTTATAAAAATTTTGTATGAAACGCCTCTTAAAAATGGATACAACTTATTCAGTTTTAGCATACAAATATATTTTGAAATATAACAAATAGTATGAAATAAGACATTACTACTACATAATTATTCTCTATTATTATGTAATAAGGAATCTTTCCTATAAGTAAGTATTTATTATACTTGTTAAAAAATAGGACATACTTAGTCATAAACATACATCTTCAGAAATAAAACAAGTATGTAGTAATTTTGTCATCGTAGCACTTAAGAGGTATTTTATAAAACTTTACCGAACATGACTTTTAGAGCCAAAACCATCTAAAATTTTAAATGTGACGTATATATTTATCGTACTTTTTGAAACGATAACACTGTGCAAAAACTCCAAACCATTTCTTTGTTTGAAGATTATTTTTGACGATGGAAGGATTATGAAGGAAACAGGATTTCAGTTCCGTAGTTCAGTTTTAATAATTAGTGTTTTGTAGTTTTTTATTAAGTGCATGTTTATAGAGTTAGTAAAGTTGACAAACAATATGTAGTTTGTGATTCCTGACTTAGGCGTGCCACAACGCTTTGGTAAGGTTTGTTTATTTTAATCTAGTTTTTAATTATGTATTAGGTTAGTTCTTTACCTGAAAAAGAGATCAGATTGCAGATCTCGAAACGTAGTGTTACTGATTTCTTGTTTCACTAAACGATGGCAATGTCCGGAAAAATCCTGTTTCTTTCACTCCAAATCAGTTGAAACGCACGAAAATTGATCGGTAATTAGTTTCATATATATATATATATATATATATATATATATATATATATATATATATATATATATATATATATATATATATATATATATATATATATATATGATTTATTCCCTTACGAGCTGAGGGATACTTTTCGTTCCTAACTGTGATCCGTATACCTTCTTCGCTATCATATCCTGTACTAAGGGCTAGAGGTACTAGTGATAGATCGTTCGGAAATAGAGGTACATTCTAATCATGGTACAACCATCATAAATACTTTCTGTATGTACATCACTACTTCAATAAATAAGTTTAAGATGGAGAAGCAGCTATAGTAATTTTACTATTGGGTATTTTTATTACTCTCAACGATTTATAACGGAAAATAATTAAAAAAAGTTATTTTAGACAGCTTTATTATGTAAAAAACTAGAAGTCAAAGTCCCATACTTCTTCAAGCCTTTCAAATATTAGACATCACAACAACATTATTTTTGCGTTCATACCTGCTATTCCATGTACTTAAGACAGTAATAGTGGCGTCCGTCGAAGATAGAATTTAATGTTGGTAGCATATATACCTGATGAAATGGAAAAAAATATTAAATAATGTAAGAATTTCGTACACGTTTCAATCACCTATTCAAAGATAGTTTCACTTGTATATTAAGAATTTTCCTGAGAAATTATTTTGTGAGCAAATTAAATTATGGTTACTGCTGAGCAAATCTTTGAGAGATTTCAAAGGTTGAGTTTGTAGATTATTATAGTAAATTACAGAAAATCCTGGAGTCTTGCTTGAACAGATAAACTTGAGTATTTCTTGGGAATGACCAGAAATAGCCATGCTATCTGTTATTAGTGAACGAACAGGATAAATTTACGTGATAAAAGTACTATTAAACCCTCAAAAGCAATAAAATTTCGTTGAAAACACACTAATTTATCAAGCCTTGGCTGTGAGTTTATTTAAAAACCTATTTTACCCTTTGATAGTTCATAACACTTTAGTTACATACAAATCTTTATATAACACTGAGTGAAGAACTTTCCTTTATAAAACAATTTTAATTTACTATTATAACATTTAAATTCTGAATGAATTAGATATAATGACGTTTTCAAGTAATTAACAACAGATATAAACAAAGATTCCATAAATTTTAAGTAATCGTCTGTATATAAAGTATTTAAAATAGTAAGATTAATCTTTATACATTAAAACTGTTACATCTAGTATTATTTTAACATGTACTGTACAATCTGTAATATCCATCTATAATATTTACCTCAGAAATGACTCATTGACATAATGTGAAAAAGTACAGTTTTACTACATATCTTCTGAGGAAAATCAAATATTTTGTGTTGCGATGATTTAGTAAACACAACACGTAAATATATATATTTGAAGTTGTATTTAAATATATTGTATTCCACGTTCGCTGTTATCAGATACACATACGTATAAAATGAAAAATGAAATGAAAAATTGTTTATTTTTACAAGTAAAGTTAGGGCTGCATGGCCCTTTCTTACACTTAATTAACCTGCGACAACGTAAAATTTAAAACATTAAATCAATATTATGTTAAGAATAAAACAAAAAATAATAATGAAAATAAAATAAAGAAATGTTTACATTTAAACAATGTGGTGAAATTAATGTAATATTTTAACGTGTTATAATTAAGAACACACGTATACATAAAATAACGTACTGTGTCACAGTTTAGACTTTCTTAGATTTACACAGTTATAGTTTTAAAAGTAAAATAAATGTATTAATAGCACAATACTGATGTTACACATTCATAACAATATAGCCATAATTGAACCGGTCTACGTAATTGTTATCTCAGTAGGGTGAGACAAAATTTTAAATACAAACAATAATACTATCTTTTAAAAACATCCGGTTTACCAGTTTTAAAACCCTGCAGTATGATTAAAATTTTGGTAATATATCGCCAAAACATTATTGTCAAAGAAATAAATTTGAGTTTGTTACATATATTTCAATTAAGACAGGGTATATGCATAGCTATGTAACATTCGGTACAGGTTTATTTATAGAACATATAATTTTAAAAACACAGGATTATTACAATAATAAAATTTTATCAAGGCCATCAGTTTAGAATATTTGCTCTGAAATTATTATGTACATATATTTATTATAATATTTTCGTTGCAGTAATAAAAAACCAAATTAGCGTTTATTTAAAACCATATTTTAAATAAGTTTGTTTGTTATCAACTTGCATAAAATCAATTTTGTGCTGTAAAGTTCTAAATTATTGAAATTGGTGATAATATAATGTATATTAACATATAATTTCTAAATAATGCATTATTCCTCTAAAATCGATTATAGAATTTTATTACTATTTTCTTAAATTTAGTTAAATCTATCGCTCAAGTGGATAGACAATTGTGTTTGTGTCTGTCAGCAAGGTATCTCAAAACAAACTAACCTGTACATTCGATATTTTAAATAAAGCTAAATATTTCTATACATAACCTCGAGTTTGATCATGGTCCATGCCTATAAAATGGGATTTGTCTGAGTGGTAGCGAATCATGGTCTTATTGGTCATGAACATGATAGCAATGAAAATATTAAAAGATTTGCATGTATAACCTCGACAAAGCATGCTAAGTTACATATACCTTAACAGAGTGATCCAATATTCTAAATGAAACAATATTGCAGTTAAAAATCTGTTTATTGGAAATATAAAATTTGTTGAAATCAGTTTTATGTACAATGTTTTGAGAATTAAGTCTGCTATGCTATGAATTTTATTGTCCATAAACAACTAAAAGCAATTTCCAAAGGCTGTCATCACCGGACATTTTGTAATATATTCTCATACATCCCTAGACGTCTTATAAAGTTAGTTGGTTTAAGTTGCTAAACAACTTGAGTTTTATATGCATAAAATTGTATGCATAATATGCCTTTTATTAAAA
Source organism: Homalodisca vitripennis (assembly GCF_021130785.1). Classification (NCBI taxonomy): domain Eukaryota; kingdom Metazoa; phylum Arthropoda; class Insecta; order Hemiptera; family Cicadellidae; genus Homalodisca; species Homalodisca vitripennis. Next base: position 120,436,541 of record NC_060208.1, read on the forward strand.
TTCTTTAAATTACAACAGATTGTGAGTACTGAAAGAAACTGTCTCACAGCCTAAATTTTTTTTCAGAAATTTGAGCACTTTTATGTTGGTCACATGATTTGTTTCTACACTTATCATGTTCGAAAGTGTTTAATCCACTATCGTCTTTTAACCAGGAACTTTTGTTAGAACTTGTTGAAATCGGATGGAAATTAGTAAAGAAATACGAACAACCCCCACCACTTTTTTCTACTGATACAAGCCAGTCTAAATAAAACAGGTGTTTTGGTCACACTGTATAGTAACTATGTGAGGATCAATCATTATACATTAAATAATGAATGCATGATCTGCATTGCGAAATACGTTTCTAAGGAACATAAATACATACAGAATCTGTGACACGCAACTTTCTTCAATACATCTTCTTTTTCTATGAGTTCTACAACTTTCATTTAGAAAAATACTGAGAAATTGCATTCAGTCCTGAAAGAACCCTTTGAACTGTTTCCAGGAATTTATGTTTGGAGATTACTTATAGAGGGGTCATAGGCAAATTCTTGAAATATGGAAAGGCGGAACGTACAGGTGAGATGCGAAACTAATGATTACGCTGCACATTTATTGCCTGGCTTAAACCACCCTTGTTGACAATGGGTAATTTTAAGGAATAATATTGTTTTGGTCAAACTGGAGAAATTGTTTCCGACTATGCTTTAGATATTCAAAACACAAGATATAGGGTACATAGTAATAATTATTTATATAATTTAAATATCGTTGAGGCATAGTACAAAATAAAACTTTCGTATGTCGAAAAATTGTAACATTAGTGTATATTGGAAACGTAGTCGGAAGAAACAAATAAAAAACACCATATAGCATCATGAACTGTGTACAAAATCTTATGTTTTTTTGTAGATTTTAATCAGGGTTAAACATCTTCCGATTATAACCTGTGAAGCGGAGTGTTAACATCACTTGGAAAATCGTTTTTCAATCTTTGTATCATACTATGATCACTTGCACAGACTAGTCAGCAACCAGCGTAGAGCCAGTGGCCTAGCGTTCTAAGATGTCAGACTTTGGGTCTGAGTTGGATAATGCAGCTTCAATAAATGAATTAATTATTTGTACAAACCGGTGGAGTTTGTTTGAAAATAGTTCTGAAGATTGACCATACCGGGAGTTCCTAATTTTATGCACAATGAAGGGATCTGGAAACTATAACAGACATGCTAAAGATTAAATAAAAAATCCGTGCGTAAGAAAACACTAACAAATAAAGGTAAATAAGTCAATTATTTGTGGCATATTTTATTCGCCGCACTTATAAAACTCTTTTTTTCAGAATGTTCAAAATGCCATAGCTCTCGTTTTCTTAATTATAAAGGAAAGTTTGTTACAATAAATATTTTATAATCTTATACAGAATAAAAATGTCTGCTGACCCGAACGTTCCCAATACTTGTCGACATTAGATTCGTTTTAAAGAACTCAGTAACCAGGTTTATATGCTCAAACCTACATGTAGCATTGCAATCGTGGGATGTATGAGATGCAGAGAAAGGGCAAAATTGAAAACCTTTTGTAAATTAAAAGCTACTTAAAACTCAGTCCTTACGTTTATGTTCCTGCTACATAAAGTAAAAAAGTTATTCATTGAATAATTCCTTAATTAGAGTAAAATATGTTATGTCAAATATTTAATTATCCTGTACACTTATTTCTATATAATTTTATTTTTGTTAACTTATAAAATATGATATAATTTGAAATTAACTTGTTACTATGGTAATAAGTCACAAAAATGTCAGTAAATATCATGTTTAGAATGATCCCTAAATGTCTGTTTTCACTAAACAACTGATAGGAGCTAGAACTATGTGCAGTGAAATATCAGTCAGGTAAACCAATCATCTGAATAGTATATTATAAATTCACTACAAAGAACTATGGGAAAACGAGTTTTGATAAATCAACAAGACAAGTATAACATATTAATTGTTATCATAACAAATTTACTTTATTTTGATATTTAAAAAATGGATCATTGCATTGAAAAATACTTACTTAAACTCTACCTAAAAACTGAAAAAATCATGTAGGTTTTTTTGTAAAAAAGTTATATTATGTACCAATAAGAAATATTTGATTAAACTCTGACTACATGCTGTTTTTGAGCATTGTGAATGACAAATTAACCACATTGATATTTGGCCTTGCTGTTCTGTAAAACATTTTACATTTCATTTTTGAACCCTTCAGTTTGCAAAAAGTTTCAAATACACCTCATACTAACAAAACAAGTTTGAAACACTCACCTGGCCAAGGAGGGTTTTCTTCACTCTCGTTTATACTTTCAAATTCAACCTAAACTGGGTACAGCAAAACTGATGTATCACTTAGACCTGACCAACCCTATGGATTTCTAGGAACGACACATCAATAACCCCAGATGTCAGTATATATATTTTGACTTAAGGGTAGTCGAGAAGTCTAGTCTGTTACGGAGTATAACCATCGGGTTTGTTAGGACTTTATACGTTTTAAAGGCAAAGGGTAGCTCAGACATAACGGAGTGCTACCCCTGATCCCTTTGACTAAAGAAGCTGGAAAAAGGCCCCGCCCTAAATAATATGATTGAGATATAACACTAAACCCTCCTCAGAATAGCACCCTGAATATTCTGTTATTTCGGAGAGAGGAGAAGGCTCTTTGTGTCCGGGCTATGAGCAATGTGACAATTCTTTCCTGAACGAACAGATAACATACTTACCTATCAAAGTAAGTCAATATTAATATAACTGGCAATCAATTAAAACTTATATCTACCTAAACTAGTAAGCTTTGTTTGTAGTTATGATATAAAGTTATAATACGTCCGGACACCATTCCACTTTTTGTAGTCATTAAGTATAAGTTTTTATGCTAAACTATTTAAGGTTAACTACAACTTTATCGACGATGTAATGAAGGTTTTGCGTGAGATGAGAGCAGAACAAGCCAAGATCGTAGCTGATTTTAATAAATCGCACGAAGCCCTATACGAGACACTGGAGAGGAATACCGACGCAGTGAATGCACAAACCTCGAGGATGGAGGAAGTACTGAAAAAGTACGAAGAATTAGCAACTGAAAACAGAATGCTTAAAAAGAAGGTTTCTACACTCGAAGGGAGGCTCGAAGAGGCGGAACAGTACTCCCGAAGAAACACTATTGAAATTCAAGGCGTCCCTGAGGAATCGAGGCGGGAATCTCAAGAGCAAACAATCGAGCTAATTAAAAAGGTTGGATCAGGACTGGGCTACGCAATCGATAGTTCTATGATCGATGTTTGCCAAAGACTTAAATATAAAACCGATTCTACTAAACCAGCTGGCATTGTGGTGAGGTTTGTACGTCGTATAGACAAAGAAGCCTTGATGCAGAAGAAGCGTGAAAAACGCGACTTTTCTACTCGTCATTTGGGGATGGCGGAGGACAAGCCGGTCTTCATAAATGAATCCCTGACCCGCACCAGAAGAATCCTTGTCGTTAAGGCAAGAGAACTTAAGAAGAACAAAGGATTCAAGTTTTTGTGGCAGCGAGGAGGAAACATTTTCTTGCGTAAGTGTGAGGAGGACGACGCCATCGCAATCACCTGCCAAGCGGATCTTGACAAACTTCAGTGAGTTCAACAGCGCCCTTTTCTGTTTTGATTTATTTTTTGTGTGTGGTTTTATCTGTTTAGTGAGAAAAGAGATTTAATTTTATTAGTTTCATACTCTGGTGAATTATGTTATTCTGTTAATATTAAGTCTTAATTTTACAATTTGGCATTTTACTGTTATTAGGAACGGCGATAACGTATTGTAAGTCGAAATAATTTTCTAAACAATTTTATGTTTATGAATATGTTTTATTCTTGTATTTTTATGTTACGCATATATTCACTGTCATTATAATTGAAAAACATCGTACCAAACAACATTTTGGATGAAAAAGGAAACAATCTAATAATTGTCCATCAGAATATAAGAAGCATGAGGAAAAATTTCGAATTATTCATATTAGAAATATTTTCATGCAAACCTTTACCAGATATTATTATTTTAACTGAAATTTGGATTTATGAACATGAAAAAGATTTATACAGTTTACCTAATTTTACTATGATTGGCAATTATAACGAACATTACAGGGCTGGTGGAGTAATGATTTATATTAGAGTTGAAACTATAGAAGGTGTAAGTGTTTCTTCGGAAAAAATATTGTCTGCGGACATTCTAAAGTTTTCCTTTTTGGCTTATAAACAACGTTTTTCTGTATTGGCAGTGTATAGATTATATGAATCGAGTGTAGTAAATTTTCTCAATGAATTTGAACAATACCTTGACCGTTATTGTAATAAAAGAATAAATTAAATTTTTTTTATAATTGGAGACATTAATATTGATATTTTAAAAGATGATTTGAATACAGATAATTATAAAATTTTATTGTCAAGTTATGGGTTTGAATCTGTTATAAATGAACCCACAAGAACAGTCCGTAGTGCGGATGACTTGCACGTCGTTTCAAGCACATGCTTAGATCACGTCTATACACGAATATTGGATAAGAGCAGATTGTGTGTCTTGGGGAGCGTTGTTGAAGCGGGTATAACCGACCACAGCCTGTGTGTGGTGCGCGTGCAGGGGCAGGCCGGACCTGTCGTGAACGCGTCCACTGCCACCGTAGCGGCCGTGGCACGTCGCATTGACTATCAGCTGTTGCACGGCCGGCTTGAAAATGCGGATTGGACAGCTGTTTACAACTGCATTGACGCGTCTCTTGCTTATGACACATTTGTAAACGTTTTTAAAATGTAGGCTATGTCGAACAATGTTATATTAAAACAACACACATAAATAAGGGAATGAAAAAGATTAAACCGTGGGTGACAGACAAACTAATAAAGAGGATTAAATTTAAAAAATATTTATTTAAAATAGCTAAACGGAATCCAAGCAATGAAAAATTAAGAACAAATTTTATACGGTACAGAAATATTCTGCAGTTTGATATAAATCAAACAAAACAAAGTTATTACAGAGAATTGTTCCAAAATTGCAAAGGTGACAGTAAAGCGACGTGGAAAGCTGTAAATGAAATTACCGGGCAAGGGGCTAAAGGGAGAGAAACATATGCGCTGGAAATAAATAATGTTATTGAACGAGATCCTTTCATTTTAGCCAATCAGTTTAATTCATATTTTTTGGGGGTTGTTAGAGATTTGATTTCTTTAGAGGCAAACTTTATTGATACCTTTCCTCAAAATATCGTACATTTTTTTAAGGAAAAAATAGAGTTATCGTCTATGTTCTTTGAACCCGTTACAATGTATGAGCTGGAAAAGATTGTAAGTTCGTTAAGAATAAATAAATCGCCTGGAATTGATGGTTTAAGTACTAACCTAATTAAAAACGTATTTTCAAAAATTTCAGACGTTCTTTTATTTTTGATAAATTTAAGTTTAACAAGTGGCATTTTCCCAAATCAATTGAAGGAAGCAGTTGTGGTGCCTTTACATAAAAAAGGCCCTAGTACTAAGTGCAGCAACCATAGGCCTGTGTCCCTTCTCTCGACCTTCTCCAAAATATTTGAAAAGGTAGTTAAGCAGAGACTGGTTAAATATCTTTTAAAAACTGAGTTTTTAAGTAAAAATCAATTTGGGTTCAGAAATGGGTGTAGTACGGAATCTGCTTTGTTACATTTTATGAGCAAGGTAGAGCATGGGATGAATGATAATAAAAAAGTAAGTGGGATATTTTTGGATATAAAGAAAGCATTCGATACGGTAAATCATGAAATATTATTAAATAAAATGTATAATTGTGGAATTAGAGGTGTCGTGTATGACTGGTTTTGCAGCTATTTAAAATCGAGAAAACAGAGGGTTGGAATAAATGGACTTTTGAGTGATTTTGGGGAAATTGAGCACGGAGTACCACAGGGATCGGTTTTGGGCCCGATTTTGTTTTTGATTTACATAAATGATCTTTGCAATGCTAAGTTAAAAGGATATGTTACATCATTTGCTGACGACACTGCCTTGTGTTATATTGAAAATAGTCGTGACGATGTAGAGCAGCATATCAATTTCGATCTGATATTGTTGAGGTGGTGGTTCCAAGTAAATAAGATGGTGCTCAGTCCAGAGAAAACAAATTATATACATTTTAGCCTAAGGGGAGAAAAAACAACTCAAAATCCGTTAGTGTACAGATGTTTAAACTGCTTAGAGGTTCCAACGTTTTGTGATGATTTTTGTTTCAAAATTAGGGGGTTGATACTATTAAGTATCTGGGAATCGTATTAGATAGGGAACTAAATTGGAAACCACATATAGCAATTTTGAAGGGAAAATTGATGAATCAACTTCGTATTTATAACTTTCTTAGACAATTATGCCCATCAGACGTACTTCGCACGGTTTACTTTTCTTTAATTCATAGTAGGTTTGATTACGCTCTCTCCTGCTGGGGCGGAACGTATATCACAAATTTAGGAACATTAATAACAATACAAAAGATTTTTATAAGACTAATGACCAAAGCTAATTTTAGGGAACATTCTTATCCCTTATTTGTAAGCATGAACATATTACCCCTTCGTTATATGTACATTTATAAAGTATTAAAATTGTTTTATATGAGAAGTGGTAATGCTCTGAAAAATGTAAATAAAGCAGAAATGAGATTAAGAAATGCAAATAATTTTTGTGTACCAAAGCCTCAAAAAACACATTTTACAAATTTTTTTTCTTTTATAGCTCCGAGGACATAATAATTTACTGCCGGATTAGTCAAAAATAGTAGGAACATAAATATATTTTCTAAAAAAATTAGAGTATGGTTGATAGGTCAAAATGATATTGAGTATATGTTTAAGATAATAAATTAGTGTATGGTTAGTCTTATCTGCTAAGTCATAAATCTATTTAAATAGACACGGTAGAGCATTATAAAAAAATTATTTATAATATAATATTTAATGTTACATGTATAAAGCCTAACATTTTAATATTGTAAGTCATGCATAAATCCTTTTTATTTAATACAGCACAATAGTTATAATAAATTTAAACTTTGAAACATACCTAATAGTACATTATTTACTACATAAGCTACAATAACTCATTTTTATAATTTAATTCTTGCTCGTTTCCGCAATTTTTATTTTTTACCCTTTTTGTATATAGTATCCCCAACACAGGCACAGCCTTATGGGGTACCTAAATTTCCCTTATTGTATAAATTTATTGGCCTAATTATTGGTTTAAAAAAAGAAAGAAAAACCTAAAAGGATGTAATCTGCTTTTTATATTTTATTACTCTAAGTACATAAAGTAGAAATAAAATAAGTGGAAAACATTTTTTTGTATTTGTTATTTACTGCTATTGTAAATACGTTATGTAATAGTATTATTTATTATTAAGCACTGGCAATAATATTTGTTTGTAATATCCAGTTTGTTATTTTGGGGAAATAAATGATTTATTATTATTATTATTATTATTAATTTATCGAATGTTATAAAGTATGATAAGATTTAATTCAAAATTTTTAAAATTTATTACGTAGTGATGGAATATCCCAGTTTAAATTGACATTCATTTAATGCAAAGACTATCATGTGATTTTTTTGGTTCAATCATAAACATTAAAAGCAAATTAACTTTTAATATTTTCGCATTAATTTGTAGTGTAATAAAATCTAAAGAGTTAGACAAAACTTAAATTAGAAACGTTTACTTCATACATGCTAGTCGAAGTGATGTGTTTGCAGTCGAATAAAATATCATGTGTTTGCTGATATATAAAAAATAAGTAATATAACAAAAGGGTGATCAATATTTCAGAGATTTCCAGGTTTTCGAAATGTTATGCTAGTTTCTGCCTACGAGTTATAAAAAAGCTATAATTATTGTTGGCCATATTGTTTGTTACTTGGGTAAAGTTTCCTTTTCTACTAAGCAGTACAGCTCGATGTTATTATTTGCAGTTTGGGTTAAAATCTGTTGTCTGAAGACGGCTATGTTGTCTGATTTGACTATGTTGGAAGAAAATCAGTTGCAACCAATAAGTCTATACAATTATAGTTTTAAAACGTGTCATACCTTTTACACAATTTGAATTAATTCCATAAGGTTATTATAGAAAACATATCCTGCAATATTTTATAACTAATTATATTAGTAGGTTACAGTTTGTTGATAAAATATAAAAAGTGTGACAAAACATGGAAAACATTATTCGTGGTTGAACATGGAGTATACCGTACACATTGCTTTATATGCCAGCTTAAAGTGACTTGAGTTAAAGTAACTTTTATACATTCTGTAGTTTTCAGAATACTACCGTGTGTGTTGAAGTTGGACGTGTTTTGTCGAACTGCCAACTCCATTTGTCCAAACTTGTACAATGGTACTTCAGTAAACTGTTGGGGATTCTTAAGTCTGGTGGACTACTTCCATTGGAATTGCGACATTGAAATACTTTACTGATGTTGAATATGTTCTTATATCATTTAATTAACTGCTTATTCATTTTTCTGACACATACATGCATGTTGAAATAAGATGAAGACTGTGGTACTATGATATACTATAGCTCGAGCGTGACTAGATAAGAACTAAGTAAATAATTAAGCATTAAAATTGTTATAAATAGGTAGGCGACTGAAAATAAAGTAACAAAACTTATTTATAAAACTATTGGTACTCATAATTTATGTACCAAAATAAAATAACTGATGTTTAAAAATATTTTTTTATTATAAATGAAGGGAAAAATATTTGTAATAATGTAAACGACCGTTAAAAGGTCTTGGTAGTGTTTATGTGATACTGACAGCAGAAACGTTCACGGTGAAGCAAAATCTGTATCCATTCAACATTTTCAATGTGTGTGTGTGTGTGTGTGTGTGTGTGTGTGTGTGTGTGTGTGTGTGTGTGCGTGTGTGTGTAATAAGGATCTGAAGGGAACTAATCGGTTTACCTGTTTTGAATGTACGGTGATATTGCCACTGATAACTGATTTATCTTGAAAAAATCTCCTTTAAACTTTGACTTAGGAACACAGCTAAACTATGAATTCAAATATTTTCTACACAATTATATCCTGAATTCTAGTGGTTGCAATCTCTTTTTGTTATAGTAAGGGTATTTTGCCTTAGAAGTATGATTCTTTTGAAATAAAATGCAACTTTATAAAATGGAAACTATTACAGCTATTTAGCGAGGTAGTTTTCTCAAGGTTATGTATATTACATATATTTTGAACAGTCGTTTGACACATATTACACCTGATCATATGTTAGTTTTGTTATATAAACAAACACGGACAGAAATTTAATATAAAGAATAATTTAATATTACAAAATAAGGCCTCTCAGGTATACTTTAACACTCTTCCCCAGCAAGTGAGACCCTTGTTCGAGTTTCGGTGGGATTTTAACAAGTAATTTGTAACGCTAAAATTTTTTATTTGAAACAAGTACAGAAGATAAACTCAATAATAGCAGGGGAAATACATAAGATTTTGCTTAAAATCTCTTAAAAAATATTAATAAAATGATATTTTGGACCTGTTATAAATCGTATCCCACGTAAAGGCTTGCACGTTCATCCTTATTACCAGTGTATCGCTGTGTTGAGTTTTAGTTTAAATATATTGGATGTACGATTAATTTACATTGGAATTTCGTTAAAACGAAGGTGTATATCAAATGCAATTTGAAGCAATAAAAGTTTCTCTTGTACACCTAATAAAACTATTCATGCACTTGCTTTTAAATACTTTCCTTTCAACCACTACTCCACTTCAAGGAATATCAACGAGTTTCATATTTTACATACATATCCTAATATTATAATTGAAAAAGAGTGTCTAGTGTCAAAACGATATGGCAGTAAATGACTTTGTTATAGAGGCACGTTGAACCCTCTTCGTTTAATACGCGTTATAGGATGAATTGATAATAAATTCTTACATTTATAAGTAGTAGTAAAATTTTAGCGGGTTTAATCGAATTTCCATGATGTTATTGTGATATATAACACATTTATTTCATATCAATTTCGTAAGCTTTTCACGTGTATGAGTACTTCTGGTTTGAGTAAATCATTATGCCAACGCTAATTTTGAGCTTAATTTGTTTACTTGATCAAGAAAATATATCAAAAACTGTATATTTATGACAATTTAAATTTACTCTTGTCTTATTAGTTTTGTGCTGCTTATTAATTTTGCCTTGTTTCCACGATCATATATACATACATATATATATATACATATATATACACACACACACACACACACACATATATATATATATATATATATATATAGTCTACTTCGATCAAAGAACAATTAGATGGGCTTTCTTAAAGTCTTTAAGTTTATTATAAAAGTTATATATTAATTTTTGTGTTATATCTGCATTAGAAGTCTAGTTATTATCAATCTTTTTCTACGCGTTGAAGACTGTAACTTTTTTATAGATTACTGGTTGAAATTTTAAGTCATGTTAATTCCTTATCTTTATAAAATATTGCTGTTTTGTTTAAACGCTTACTGATCGATTTTGCAACCAAAGTCAACTACAATTAAGTATATTGGAGACTCCATACTAAGTAAACATGGATTGCTTTATTAACAAAGCCAACTATTGGCTTTGATGAATACTGGGAATGTACATTATTAGTTAATTTGATGTGTACTGTGAGGAAAGTCAAGGAAAATTCATACTTCTGCCTTAATATTGCAAACAGTAAGTATCATTGGTCTTGTGTCTGAGGATCACGCCAGTGTTTGATGTTCGATTTAAATTGAAGTTTAATCTCAAAAATAGATGATATTAATAAAGTAGATTATTTTCCATATTTTAAAATCAATCAATATAAACATTGGCCAACATGAAGTTGTATTAATAATCATGTTATGGTACTGCGCATACCTACATACTTCTGTGATCGCGAGATATTTACTGTCATGCCCGCTTCTCTCACTTTATGTGGATGGAATGTAGAAAATATTTTCTAACCAGAGCTCCACAGTTATTGTGTAGTCTAGTTGGAAATTCCTCATATCTGAATAAAATGGGCCACCAGGACTTAAAGAATATAGTGAATATTATCACTATATTTGAGTATATCCTTTGTTATTGCTACGAATTCTATTCAAATTTATGGAACAGAAACTGAATAATAAAACATTAATTACTTTTAATTAGGTACTTTTATACTTCTAAATTAATGTAATAATCGAATAATACTCCATTTCCATAATTAATACATTTTTAATTATTAAAAAACTGATGATAAAGGGAGGAAGAGAAAGAGAGCACAAGGTTATAAACTTCCCAACTGAGATTCTTGATGGAAGTGATAAGAATCGATTATTATTTGAAGTCAGTAATGTCTTCTCTAACACAGAATACATCGGAACAGCGAAGCTGAAGACGCTTTTGACAGATTTTGACATGGCCTCATCAGGACCATGAAGTTCCACGTCAGTAGATGTAAGTGAAGAGGCTCCCGATTTTAGTAGGCCCTTCTCGGAAAAAAGGTATGAATAAAAAGTATCGGCATCTAAGTAACCAGGACAGTGATAGTGAGGGCTTTAATATCAGCTATGCTAATATCAACTATAACGTATTATATAAATAATAAAAATGACAAATCTTTTATTGCAGTCTATTATCAGCATACAATGAAATAGTCACAATAATTAGTCAGAGGACCCCATAGTTCCAATAGATTTATTTTCACCAATTAAATATTTTCTATTTATAATAGGGTCATTTAAAAATCAATTGTTCATCAATCGAACCTCTATGAATCAAAGTGAGCATAGCAAAGCCTAACTTACGAAAAATAGTTAGCTTTCTTAATAATGGAATTCCACATGCTGTCAGGTATGCGCTTTTATTGGTTATCTGAACCTATGTTTCATGTTTATAGAGTAGCAAAAATATAGTGTTGGTGGTGTTTTGCAGATCCTCAGGTTTTTACATTTAAATGAGAATTCCAAAATGTTAAATACAAAACAACCTAATATTGATAATCTCCATAAACAGGGCCCAATGATTGACTACTTAAAAAATACATAAATTATGTAATCCTAGTAGTTTTCCTACCGCTTATGTAAAGACGATTGGATTGAAAGGCTTCATGATTAAATGTAACGATATGTTCCCAACAAACTCAAAAAAACGTGGTTTTAAGGTTTTGGTATTTACCTATGCCATGCCTTGCTTTATGCTGAGTAAGAAGGAAAATTAAACACATTTTTAGATGTCCTACCACAAAAAACGATAGAAAATAATTCCCAACATCCCTGCTGAAACTTGCAATCTACTTTTGTGTTGAAAATTGGAGACATTGACTTTGCAAATTATATTTATATTATATTAGTAAAATATCAAAACGTGCAGCACTACTAACAAACTGCAAAGATGCAACTTAGAATGTAAAAAATTTAGTGTTTAAGATTTTTTGATCTATTTAATGGAATATATACTAAAATGGACTTTTGACTTTGTATGGATATTGTAACAGTCCACACCAGTCTCTGTTACTGATCCTGGCTAGCTCAGGGGAAAGGGGGGTAAGTTGTTCCAAGTCCTAGGCGAAGTCCACAACAACGAAGAAAATGTTTAATATTTATTTTGAGGCGCCACCTTGTTTTGGAAGGAGACTCCAAGGGACTGTAACAAGGAACCAGTCCTTTCCAGGTTCCGGGACTTCACCAGGGTAAGCAGGTGTAGGGACCCAAGAGAATTACCAAAGGTCGATGAACCGTTTACAATAAACGTTAAATTTAATTGTGAGAATAAGAATATATTTCTAAATTTAGTAAGTAGGAAAATGTTTGGCGTGACTCAAACTATATTAATGTAACTATATTATTGAATCCTTAGCTTTTCTTGGATCTTAGTAGAGTACTTTATAATAAAAGTATAGGAAAATTATGGTTAAGCTGTGAAAACGGGAAAACTCAAGACTACAGAACTTTACAGACTCGAGTTTATTGCAATAATTCCCGTACAGGGCAAAACGTATCCCATATTATTTTATAACAGTTACGGCCAGTATTGCCTCTAATCTGCGTTACAGTGAAACAAAACAACTAGATATAACCAAGACTATTACTGATATAACCACACAGACTTAGATAAGATATCTTAAGATAATTAAACCCTTCTTACAATACAGATATATAATTAAACATTTAACATAAACCAACTTAACTACCTAAAGACAGTAAAAGAGTAATAATTGATGCAACTCTTATTTCTGGAGTCCCAGGCGCTGAGTATCCTTCGAGAGGTATATCGAGAGGAATGGTCCCAGTCTCGGAGAGGAATATAGTATACCTGAGAGATCACCAGAAAATTTGTAAGTCACTCACCAGAAGACGACAAGTCCACGCCCGGTAACTTCAACGAAGTCGACCGAACCGAGAGGAAGCACACGACCGCGGGTGAACCGGATGTGCGGTACGGTAGTGTCGGTCGGTACGGCACGGCAGACGAACAGGCAGTTGCCGGCAACAGCAACTCGGAGAGCGCAGCAACAGCGGGGCTAACAGACTTATCCTCAGTCCAGTAGCCACGATCAGCTCCAGGGAATAAAAACCCTGCACAATGTACAAAGATGATAGCCCAGCTCTTAAAATTACTTCACATACAACGTATTCAAGTTTTAACTACACTGAATATTAAATACAATAACGAAAACACCATAACGAATAATAATTCAAGACAACAGTAAAAGACATATTTTAAAAGTAACTGTCACAGCATCTTCACGGGATTGCAACATCAATTACAGTTACTAAAAGGTACAAGTATCATAGCGGAAATAGTTTTGTGACCAAAAACGGAGTGCTTTTCGGACTAAATTGCTTTTAGTATTTACTAAGTTTAGCATTATTACTGCCCGTATTACTAATTATGTTCAAAGAAACAGTTTTATTACAATAATAATCAATCACACATTGCACAGTGCAATACCAATACTAGATACTAAAAGATTATATAGGTATATTTATTTTAGAGTAAATTACTATGTTACTGAGCGAGCAAACATTAAATTTAGTGACATAGAAAATAAGCTTAGAATACACAATTATGATTTACAAATATTTTTCATGGTGACCCATAGACTTGTGACATGACGACATTGTTTTACAAGACATAAAAATTATAAATTAGATTAATCAAATTAGCATTAATAATTATTTAATTAATTAAGCTGTAATTCAAAGTTGTTTTATAGTTTATCTTGTTTAACATCTACTGTACTACAACCGTTAAATACATTACATTTAACACAACAACTTTGAATAGGTTTCCTAATCCTCCTGTTACAATGATCATATAACTAAAATTACTTAATTAATTTATCTCAACCAAGGATAACTTAATGAAAGTTCTCTATATTTGAAACAAGTAGTAAACTATACATCTACTTTCATCTGAGCATTTACCTAAGTTGCGCACTGTATTTGAACATGAAATTAATGTGTAGTGTCAGCTGGTCAGCTGATTTAAAAATATAATTTATTTTTAATATTGTAAAAGATATAGACCATCTGTTTTGTCTTGGTCATTATTATAAAGAGTTATCATCCTCTCTCTGTAAATACAATACTATTATTTTGACTAATTATATATCTTTAATTTCTTAATTAGGGAATTATTTAATAATATATCATTCCCTATATTGGTGACCCCGAAAAGGAAAGGACATATTATTCAAGACCCGCTTTTATTCACATTCAATGGAAGATTTGCAAAGGCAAAACGACATTTTGCGGACTCAAGTTGAAGATCTGCAGCGTCATCTTCAAGGTCAGCAAGAAAACAATGCTGAAGAGATTCACCATCCTGATAACCAGGACAATGAACATGCGGAACCTGATATACAAACTGCAGACTCTCCCCAACGTGTCGTCAATTGGGTAAGTGTCAAACTTCCACCCTTTTGGCCCGAAGATGTGGAACTATGGTTTGCACAAGTCGAAGCTCAGTTTACCATCGCCCATGTTACACAGGAGAATACAAGATTTGCATACGCGGTAAGTCAGCTAGAAGGTCGCTACGCTCATGAGGTAAGGGATATAATTAAAGCTCCTCCTGTAGCCAACCCTTACACGCGTCTCAAAACCGAACTTATCCAAAGGCTCTCTCTCAGTACCAATCAACGACTAAAACAAATTCTGACGGAGGAAGAAATGGGATCTCGTAAACCATCCCAATTCCTTCGTCATCTACTATCGCTTTCCGGTAACACTCCAGTACATGAGGATCTTATTCGTCAACTATGGATCACTCGCCTACCATGCCAAGTCCAAGCAATACTGCAGGCACAACCTCAAGAACAGTCACTAGAGCAACTAGCTCATGTTGCTGACAAGATATTTGAAGTAAGCCCATCAATCCCTTTGAGTACAGTTCAAAGCACCGCAACTCCGAATGTAAGTGTATTTACTTTGCCATCTACAGTGTGTTCTATCAACCGTAAAACTGTAAATATTGACTCAGAACTCACCTTGGTCATAAAGGAATTGACGGATAGGATTTCTCAGATCGAGACAGCACTCTCAGCTCATCATCCTGGGTCTCGCTCAGACTTACACGGCCAGGATGGTTCTAAATCATTATCTAGCCCCTCCGATATATGTTGGTATCATTTTAAATATGGTAAAAAAGCTAATAAATGTATCAAGCCCTGTAAATTTTCTCAACAGCAGTCAATAATGGCGTCTACTGGCTGCTCAACTGGAGGACGACGCCTTCTCATCAGTGACCGGGTTACTGGTACTAAATTTCTCATAGACACTGGTTCTGATCTCTGCTGCTACCCACGTCACCTACTACAAAACAGACCACAACGCGTGGACTACGACTTGGTTGCAGCGAACTCATCACAAATTCACACCTACGGTTTTAGAAATTTTGGTCTAAATCTAGGTTTGCGACGCATCTTTCCATGGAAATTCATCATCGCTGATGTCACCATGCCCATCATTGGATCTGATTTTCTTGCTCACTACGGACTTCTTCCTGACTGTCGCAATCAACGCTTGATTGACTCAACAACTAATTTAACAGTAAGATGTCAAACTTCTGATGCCTCTGTTCCTAGTGTGAAGACCCTCACCGAGTCTTCTCTATTCCACGCTGTGCTTGCTGAGTTTCCTACCCTCACTCGTCCGGCTGGAACACCTCGTGAGGTGAAGCACAATACATTACACTTCATCAAGACGACGCCTGGCCCTCCAATCTCTTGCCGACCTCGCCGTCTTGCACCTGATCGCCTTAAAATCGCCAAAGCCGAATTCGATAGTATGGTCCAAGAAGGGACTGCCCGATGCTCTGATGGACCTTGGTCGTCTCCTCTGCACTTAGTTCCTAAGAAGGCTGATGGTTGGCCACCGTGCGGTGACTACCGTGCTCTAAACGCTAGAACCATTCCTGACAGCTATCCGGTACGTCACATTCATGACTTCAATCATCATATTCGTGGGTGCACAACATTTTCGGTCATTGATCTAGTAAAAGCTTACACCCAAATTCCAGTAAACCCTGACGACATCCCTAAGACAGCCATAACCACACCTTTCGGTTTGTTTGAATTTCCCTTCATGGGGTTTGGACTCAGAAATGCTGGACAGAAATTTCAGAGATTTATCGATGAAGTGGTTTCAGGACTTGATTTTTGTTTCCCATACATTGATGACATACTTATTTTCTCACAAACACCCGAACAACATCAAGATCACCTCCGTATCCTTTTTCAAAGACTCACAGACTATGGAATCCTTGTCAACGCTAACAAATGTGTCCTTGGAGTTCCAATAGTTACCTTTCTAGGCTACGAAGTATCTGCCAGTGGTACTAGACCTCTTCCCGATCGTATCACCGCTCTTCAGAACTTCGCTCGCCCGGAAACTGCCAAGGGACTACGTCGTTTTCTGGGCATGATTAATTTTTATAGAAGATTCATTCCTTCTGCATTTCAACACCAAGCACCACTTCACTCTGCTCTTGCAGGCCTAAAAGGAAATCAGAAGATAACCTGGACCACCGAGTTAGAACAGGCCTTCATCAATTGCAAGGAGAATCTCTCTCAAGCAACTCTGCTCAATCACCCTGACCCAAACGCTCCACTCGGACTTTTCACTGACGCCAGCACCTCATCTGTTGGGGCATGCCTTCAACAACTCGTCAAGAATGAATGGCAACCACTTGCTTTCTTTTCTCAAAAACTTACTGCAAGACAAATAGAGTGGCCCGCCTACTACCGTGAACTCTATGCCGTCTACTCATCAGTACATCATTTTAGACACATTTTAGAAGCTCAACGTTGTACTATATTCACTGATCATAAACCATTGACATTTGCTTTCCAACAGAGAAAAGATAAACTTCCTCCTGTTCAAGTCAATCAACTATCATTTATTGCCCAATTCACTACTGACATTCAGCACATATCTGGATCTGCAAACATCGTTGCCGATACTTTCTCACGTGTCGATGCCGTTTCAGGAATCACAACTGTCGACTACTGTACTCTTTCGCAGGCTCAACGAGAGGACACTGAACTTCAAGATCTTTTGAACCGTGACACAGCATTGAAGCTCAAGAGAATCACAGTCCCTGGTTCAAACGTTGACCTCTTCTGTGACACTTCTAATCCTTCACTCCGACCATTTGTACCTGCTCCTCTCAGACGACTGGTTTTTGACTCTCTACACAACTTAAGTCATCCCGGCATCAAAGCTTCAGCTCGCCTCATATCTCAACGTTTTGTTTGGCCTAATATTCAGCGAGATTGCCGCACTTGGGCCCAAGCTTGTCAGCTCTGCCAACGTGCCAAAGTTTCACGCCACGTTCACAGTCCACTTGGAACAGTCAATCCACCATCTGCTCGTTTTCGTCACATTCATGTAGACATAATTGGACCACTCCCACCAGCTGGCCCGTACCGATACTGTTTGACCGTTATTGACAGGTTTACCAGATGGCCAGAAGTTCACCCACTTCAGCAAATCACTGCTGAGGAAGTCGCCGAAGCTTTGGTGAACTGTTGGATATCCCGTTTTGGATGCCCAGAACGTATCACAACGGATCAAGGTCGTCAATTCGAATCTGGAATTTTCAAACGTCTCACCTCTACATTTGGGATTGAACGTCTACGGACCACCAGTTATCACCCACAACCCAATGGTATGGTCGAACGTTTTCACCGTCATCTAAAAGCGGCCATCATCTGTCACCCGGAATCAAGCTGGCTCCAAGCCCTCCCTCTAGTCCTGCTTGGTATCCGAAACGTATACAGAGAAGATTTAACAACGTCCTCTGCTGAACTAGTATACGGAGAACCCTTACGTCTACCTGGATCACTCCTTGCCAGCCCTCCGGGGTTGGGACGCAGTGAAGACATCTCTGACCTTGTTGTCAGGCTGCAACGTCAAACATCTCGCCTTCAACCTGTCTCTGGCTCAGCTCACAGCAAACCTCAGACATTTGTCTTCCAGGAATTATCAACATGCACTCATGTTTTCTTACGTGACGATACTGTGCGTCGAGCCCTGCAACCTCCCTACAGCGGACCTCACAAAGTGCTCAGCCGTGACGACAAAACTATGACCATCCAGATCGCAGATAGAAGCTCTAAAGTAAGCATTGACAGAGTGAAGCCTGCTTACATCCTACCTGACCCTTCCCCACAGCCTCAACCAAGAAGCGCCCACACACCGGTACCCAGCATCGGTACACCTGCTGCAGACCCGGACAACGCAACACCAGAGTACGCTACCAGATTTGGTCGCAATGTGCGTTTACGGCTTGATCCCTGACTTCCAGTCTCCCTAGGGGGCTCATGTAGTGTCAGCTGGTCAGCTGATTTAAAAATATAATTTATTTTTAATATTGTAAAAGATATAGACCATCTGTTTTGTCTTGGTCATTATTATAAAGAGTTATCATCCTCTCTCTGTAAATACAATACTATTATTTTGACTAATTATATATCTTTAATTTCTTGATTAGGGAATTATTTAATATTATATCATTCCCTATAAATGTATTATGAAATAAGAGTTGGTATTGTATACTACTAATTTAGATTGCATGTATATTAAACATAAAACAGATTTAGTTTTAATTATTTATTTGTAATTACTATATAATTAATTAGGGTAGACAAACATTTTTGTAATTATCATGACTGATTAATTGTATTCATTATGATTTCTTTATAACATTTTAATCGGAGTGTATACTAGAAGTGCAAATGAATTATTACAACAGTGATGAATTATCTTTAACCTACTAAAGTAGGGCAGTTACATGAAGTAATGGGAGGCTTCCAGTAAAGTAATACAATTACATGAACAAAACTATCTTTTCTACATTTTGGCAATCAAGATAAAATTATCTAATATTTATTAGGCTTTACATTGCTTAGGCCACAATGAGAAAATATTATAACATCCTTAATTAGCAAGGTAACGTACATAATCATTAATAATTTACATACAGAAATCAACAATCCTATTATATAAATGGGTTTTTACACCTTTATGAAATTTTTGGGATATATTTTGTGAATATATAGTTATCTTTTCCAGACATGAAAATATTTTCGGCAACGCCACGAGGTGACGCTACCGCCTACTACGGCCAATCGACCCTTTACTCAAAATATTACTGATACTTTAATTAAGGTTGGGGCTTGAATTTATAAAATCGGTAATGGATATTCTGTCCATGATTATACATATTATTAATAAGGACCCCTCTTACCTCTAAAATGTTCTTCTGAAAACCAAAGTAATCCACCGTAGTGTAGAGGGTTCATCTAGTGTCCGATGTCGTATCATCAATGTCCAGAAGCCACTAGAATGTTCCTTACTGGTAAGCATGTATAAACAGGGATGCCGCTATCAATCTATCAATGTCAATATCACTATCAACAGCCTGCCCTACCGGTAAACAGCTGTTGACCTACTGTTAGCAGTAGCCGATGTCCTTCACTCGCTAAAATGAATTTCTCCTGCGCCCTTATGGTAGGTTAGGCAAAATGCAACACTTCCAGGCTTGAGTATTTCGTCCAAACGTTAAAGGCTAGCTCTTTAACTAGATATTCTAATGAGGTGATCAGGCTCATTTGGGGACATATACTAAATCAAGTAGAAAGCATGTTACAATATGGACTTTGGATAAAATACTTGAAATATTATACTATTTATTATACTAATTTAAATATACTCGTACACGGTATTTTCTTTGTAATCGCTGAAATAGGACGAACTTCATTGCACAATCTTAACATAACAAGATAGAATCAAAAACATAAAAAGGAACATAAAGAAAGAAATAAATACTAAGGGTAAACTCTAAACAACGTTATCTACCAGGGAGCTAACAGACCAAGTAACCAAGTCGGAATGGGCTGAATACACACCACTCTTGCGGAGCTGACTTTAATTTGATTAAATCTTATCTGATCTTTCTTTCCTTACTTCTTCTTACATTTGTAATACTGTCTGTAATCCGATGAAAGAATTTCAGATAAGATTTACTGATAAATACGATATTGCTCGCATAAAAAATTAATTATTATTTTTGTATTAATCATCTTAAAACGACCAATGTTAAAAGTTTATAGGTTTGCTGAAAGAAAATTATGACTAGTAATGTCTGGAGACTGTCCTACATGTATGACGCCACACTATCTCCTATCTATCGCCTCTATTTCCATCCAGCGTGTCGTAAACCAAACTCATCACGAGCGCGTTAGCTGCTATGGCTTCAGCCATATATTTTAGACCATTTCCGCTCAGAGGACTCTATGTTGGCTACGTAATTTGGTATTCATGTTATGAACTGGTACTTGTGAAATTTAAAGGACTATTCAAGAAATTATTTTAGTATTTTATAACCTGTTAAATTATTTAACGACTTTGCAGACAGTTTTTTTTCTTTAAAGCAGGATAATCCAATTATGATCATAAATGTTAACTTCAGATCTAAAATTTATCATGTTCATATTTTCACTATGCTTTGCAATGAGAATGTAATAATGAATCACTAGCTAGCATTTCCCACCGTTTTTCATGTAATGTTACCTTAATATATATTAGGTGTCATTAGAAAGCTAATAAAAAATAATATTCTTGCCAGTATGAATATAGAAGCATTATTGAAGACTAGAATAGATTTTTAGCACTCCGTTACAGGGAATTCTTACAAATTACATGAGGGTTGAATACTCAGACGGATTTCGCTTCCTAGGCAGAGTACAGTACAGAATACAAGACTCATGCGGTTTCCATCTACACTGATATATCCGTGTCATCCGTAAAATAACTTTTGAATCCTTTCTAAACATGTACATACATGATATACTTTACTTTCTATATCAATCCATCAAATAGACAAATTTCACAAATCATGACTACTATTTGTAAATTATATGGATATTCTGTAGATTGTAATGATGTTTTCGTAATGAAGCAATACATTACTAACTTATATTACTTTATAAAACATATGTTATGTAGTATCAGTAATTTAATAATAAGTTGCAATAGTTTATTTATATTATTATTTTATTTATTTATTAACTACTAGCTTACCCTACGCGCGTTGCTACGCCACCAATTAAAATAAATTTTAAGGAAAGACTATACACAAATATTCAATTCGTTTTTAGTCATCCTATTGATTTTGTTCATTACGAAAAAATTGTGACATTGCAGCGTTTCGATTCAATTCGATATTTGTTGAAGGGCTGTGTTATACTCAATATTTCTTGTTTTTCCATCTGGTGCGTAAACAAATAAATCAGAAGGTTTTCCAACGCGTGAGCAGGCCACATAGAGCTGCCCATGTGAGAAGCATGGATTCTCAAAATTCAATCCACACACTTTCAACGATTGTCCTTGTGCTTTGTTGATAGTTATTGCGAAAGCGAGTAGCACCGGGAACTGCAAACGTTTAAATTCGAATGGCATATCTGTCGGGATCATTGGGATACGTGGCAACAGTACGTCTTCACCTTTGAATTTTCCAGTCAAAATTGTTGCTTCGATAACATTGTTCATCAATTTCTTGGCTGAAAGTCTGGTTCCGTTACAAAGTCGTGGTGGATTTATGTTTCGAAGAAGAATGATGGGTACGCCAATTTTCAATATAAGAACGTGCGGTGGCATGCCTGGCAAATCAAGCGAATTCAGAAATTCAGTTGGATAGTTTATTACTTCGTCTTGATTCACCACAGTATCGATAGCCTTATATATTGTCCTTTCGCCGGGTATTCCATTCTGAATATTGAAGTTGATGGTATTGACATCGATGTTTTTGGCTGCTAATTTAGCACGCGTACTGAGCCACTGATGAATTTTGTAGGTTTGTGCAATGTTTGGGAAAATTTTTTGCACTAATTAATCTATGCTTTTTGTGATCTTACAAAAGTTTGCTGGCAAGGTGATACATTGCGTAGATTCATCAATTTGCATTCGCTTATTTCCAATATCCATTAATTGTTTTGCAAAATTTTCAGCTGATGCATCCTGTTGTAGTTGTACACACATGTTGGTTTTCAAAATCAATTGCTTTAAATGACGCCATAAAACTGATTATTTGAGACGTGCATTAAGTTAATCAGCGGGTGTTGAACGTGGTATAAGCGGCAGTGTTTGTCGAAAATCACCAGACAATAAAACGAGTGCGCCACCGAAGATCTGTGTGGTTCCTCTTAACCCTCGCAGTGTACGATCAAGCGCTTCCAATGCTTTCTTATGAGACATTGTACATTCGTCCCATATGATAATTTGACACGTTTGGAGTAATTTGCCAATTCCAGAATTTTTACTGATGTCGCATGTTGGTGTCTCAGTGTTTTGCAAATTCAACAGCAGTTTCAATGCTGAATGCACTGTTAGGCCACCAACCAAAAGAGTTGCCGCAATTCCAGAAGATGCAATGGCCAGTGCAATATTATTTTGTGATCGTATGGTTGCCAAAATGAGTGAAAGAAGAAAAGTCTTCCCTGTACCACCAGGCGCATCTATGAAAAATAGTCCACCACTTTATTCTGTAATGGCACGCATAATTCCGTCATACGCAATGCGTTGTTCTGGAACTAACTGCGGAAGATTTATCTGAACAAATGTCCCCAATTCGTCAGAATCAAAGTGTGTTTCTCGTTGCAAATCACGATCGAAAAGGTCGTTCGCTGGTCGGTTTGGATCAGGCATTCCTAGTTGCACCAGTGCCTTGTTAGTAATTGCCAAACATATATCTTCAATTAAAATCAATGCATCATTATACACGTTTGGTGTGAATTGAATGTCCGGATTTTGAATCGCAGTGCCGCAAACATGTAGAATATCTTCACTCATGTAGTCCTTGTATTTTTCCCAAAGATCTTTTGCATTAGATGGAAAACAAGTTGTTAATATTATGGAAAATAACGTGCCTATTTGCTGTGGTCGAGCAGTATTCGATACATCAGCGAGTGCAGTATCCCAATGGGCATCATTTTCAAGAAGATTTAGTTCCTGGCAAGCTTGGAGATAAGTGGCGCACAACTGACCGTTAACTGTCCTTAAATCTTGGAAGGATATCGGTCCACGTACAATGATTAACAGCAATCGCAAATAGAAACATTCTGTATTGTTCAGGTGAACAGTGTACAGACGACCCAATGCTTCACTGGAATACAAATTGGGATGTTCTTCAACTACTTTACCTTGTTTGCGACGTTGAAACTTTTTAGCCGATGCATTCCACGAGTAGAATTTCGGTACCTCAGAATAAAGTAGAGTCTTTGCAAAATGATCATCTTGGCACAATGAGTAAAATGCAGTTAAAGTTGTTGCCGGTGGAACCAATGCTCTTGCACGTACATTATCTGTTGTGAAGTTCACGCGTTTTCCATTCTCGAGATCCACTGCAAAGTGTACTACTGTTGGATGTCGTTCATGGATTTGAAATGATAAGATGCGCCATACTGCTTCATTGCTGCTAATGTAACGTCCAAGTTAGTATTAGTTGATTTCATCGAGCGGTGCCGCCACATTCCCTACTCCGAAAACTGCCATGTCGCTTCCTTTGTTGACATACTTGCAAATGTATTTAATCGACTTTACTAAATTGCAATACTCAACATTAATGTGTAGTTTGAAGGTCTTTGAGAGCAACGGTGAATATGGAACAACCCAACCATTATCGACTTCGACATTGTTTCGTACTTTCAGAACGATGGATTAGCCGCCATCTTCAACGGATCGTCGACGATACAGTGGGTATTCGTCATTGCCAGTAATGTTCTCAGAAACCAAGTTTCTTGGGTATCGTTTCGTGCATTTTCCATCAGACGTGCATGGTGAATTGTTGTTGAATGCGCCGCATGGACAATAAATCATATTTTTGGTAACAACGTCGAATAAGTTTGAATCAATGTCCTTATCTGGTATTTCTGCCGAGATGATTTCGTCAATTTGATTTGGCGTAATTTTATTGACTAACCAAATCAAAATATGTGCATGTCGCAATCCTCTTTTCTGCGATTCAATTGAATACATCCAACAGGGTACCTCTCCAAAAACGTGATGCTTGATAATAAAATCCATCAAAGATTTCAATTTATGATTAAATACGCGTGCGGTAATGTCATGGCGGTCCGAAGATGATTGTCCAGCTAACAGAAGTTTATTAATTTCATTCCAAGTAGAATTGCATGTAAATGTGATGAACAAATCTGGATGACCGTATGCGCGACTCACATGTAACACCTGATAACAACATTGATAGTGGTTAGGGTGGTGGATGTAATTCTGGCAGTTAAACTTTTCCACTGGCGCAGCACATTCCTGTGTTTCATCCTTAAATTTAAGGGCGCCACAATACATACACATGTTGTCCATTTTTCCAATGACGACAATTGGATGAAGATTGTAATCATTATTACTATCATAATGGAATGCAACAAGATTTAAATCAATGGTGCAACGTTCGTCTTGAT
The DNA here is from genome assembly GCF_021130785.1 of Homalodisca vitripennis. Classification (NCBI taxonomy): domain Eukaryota; kingdom Metazoa; phylum Arthropoda; class Insecta; order Hemiptera; family Cicadellidae; genus Homalodisca; species Homalodisca vitripennis. The sequence goes on from NC_060208.1 coordinate 120,461,593, forward strand.
CGAACGGTGCTTGTTCTAATATTTCGCAGCCTTCTTTCCCATTGTTCAGTTGTCTCAGACGAACGGGCCTGAGTAGTACGTATTCGATTAGTTTCTAACCACAATTCTCGTTGTTCTGAACGGGTTTCAGCGGCATGTATTCTAATATTTACCAGCCTTAATACTCGTTGCTCGTCTGATTCTGAGGCTCCTATTGCTCTTTTCTTCCGTGCTTGAGATTTAGATCGACCAATTGCTTGTCGCTTTGGAGGCATAATTGTACGGGAACAACGTAAAAAAAGCGTTTGAATTTATATGATGTTAATCAGCACTCCTAATCACGCAATGTATCCAATCCAATTGAACCGGCTGTTCACACACGGATAGATGCTTTCTAACGTTATTATTATTATTAATACTAATCCTTTATAACTATTTAATTGTACTTACATTTTAATAATGTGACAGCTGCTCTATATTTTATAAAACAAATAGCAACCATAGTAACCGTTACCATAGCAAATTGATTTACTTTATATATCGACTATTAAAATTTTATTTCGCCGTTATAGTAGCTATGCGGTTTCTATGCGGTTATGCGTTTGCTACGCGATTGCTATGCGGTTGCTATGCCTTATACTGCAGGTATCTGCTAGGATAAGTTAAAGCAAAAAGGTACATACCCGTAAACCTTTGCAGGCTAATGCACAACACTTTGCTAAAGATTATCACACAATAAACTGCATCGTTCACGATTCCATAAAGGACAAACACACAAACATTCATTTTATATATATATATATATATATATATATATATATATATATATATATATATATATAGTATATATAGATAGTAGAATAAGTTTTATTAATATTTGTAAAATTGCACCATTATCTTATACCTTTATAATTACATTATATAATAGTAGTATTGTAAGTGCATTTATATGAATATAGAACATGTATTTTCAAAATATATTTATTAGTTTAATTATTGCTTGGAAATAAATAAATAAATAGTTATGCACCGTATAGCAAAACTCAATACACAAACTTTGGGATATTGTTCTTAATGACCAAGAGGAGCTGTCAACTAAATCCAATCAATGATTATTTAATTGAGGAATGATTGATCTCTTTTCGTTTACCATCTGTCTGCATGTATGTATTTTGTAGTTTATATTTCCGAAACCAGTCAACCCAGTTTTCATATTTACTCGTATGTGCCCAATTAGCACAAGCAACAGTTAAAATTATCTATTTACTGATACAATTTTATAAGATTGGTGACAAAATATTTTGTTCCTACATTTATTAAGTATTACTGCAAAAAATTCATAACCTTATGAGTTTATACAACTTGATATAATCATTTAATACTAATCTAGATCAGAGACTGCAAGAAACATAATTATACTAAATATTTGCGTATATATTTACTGGTTTCTGAATAAGAATAAGAAAATAAGAATAGAAATAAGAATAGAAATAAGAATAGAAAACAAGTACAGTCAGATATACGGTAAGAGAAAAGAGATGAACCACTGGTTACATTTAGATTTTAGCTCCTCTTGCTCCATGGAACTTTATCCTAAGGTTTCCGTAGTGAGTTTTGTTACATCCTGTATAAACTGCTGAATTAAGTTGCTGAAGCTATAGAAACAATAATATATTATAAAGTATGTTATGAAGCCAAACTACCTTTGTAAAATAAATATTATTGGAACTGTATTCCCGCGAAATTCGAAATTCTCGTACAAGGCAGACTGTGAGATAGTAAAGTATTGCATCCAATAATCAGCTATTGCAGTTTTCTAATATAATTAATTGTTAATATTTTATTAAGGTAAATACATATTGTACACATATTTTCGTAATAAATACAATATTTCTTGACTAATATTTGAGTACTCAATATTATAATCGGTGTATTTAAATTCGGAGGCTTAGAATACAGGTTATCTAAATAAGATTTGCAATGTTAATTAAGGTACACAGACAATTTTTCTCTCTCTAAATGAAGAGCTATGATTTGTATAAAGATTATATTCTTGCAAAGCATATTAAAAGCCGGCTGTATTGGCAGCCACTTCTGTTACAACCCTTTAAGAACAATGTTAAACCTCGTGTTCTTCTCCGGCCTTATTTTTAGTCATATAAACATGGAAAGTGACAAGTGTTAGAAACTAATTTATTACAGATCTAAACTTCTTTTTGTATTTTTATATATCTATATTGGTTATTCCGATAATTTTAAAATATGTTTGTACTTTATCATTATAATGGTAAAAAAGTACACAGTTTGCAACATACTAAAAACCGTACGGATCATATTAATTTATTTAAAATGAGGCATCTTCCATGAGACTACCATGATGAACTAGGTAAAAGTGCGCGAGGTTAAACATTTATCTTAAAGAGGAAACCTCAAGGTACGTTGACTGCAACCGGCTCTGATATCTAACATAACACTGGCTGGCAAAATAAATAACCATAGTAGATATATTGAAGTTTCGTACCGCAGTGCAGATAATTTAAGTAGGTTTAGAATGTGGAAGACGGTTATTTAAAACTCTTACTTCTGAGAACATAGCCTTTGCTTGAAAAGAATAAATGAGATGTTATAAATGTCAGTGTGAGGTGCATGTAGCCTTTTAGTCTGGAGTCATGAGGTACGATGTATCTTTAAAAACTACTGATGTGAAGATTCTAAAGCTGATCGAGGTGGAACTGTCAAATTATATTCGACTTTTGCAAGGTTCAACCTCCTTATGTTGCAACGTGCTCCTGCTATCCTCTTAACATATATAGCTGTAGGTAGAAATGTATCCGAGTGTGGTTTTAATATGAGAATTTTATTAATTTATTACTGTTTTGGAACACTCAACACAAAGATTTGTTGACCTTATGCATTGCCAATGTAAATACCTTTAACAATTAGGGGTTATTTGCAGGGTGAGACATAGTATTATGGTAATTATGACATACATGAAATATATAGAGTTAGCGGTTTGTTTTATAAAACACTATTTTAGGGTGTAAGTATTATCTTGTAATTCACTTTTTGAAGTTCCGATTCGTGTAACAGTAAGATTTAACTGATTGGTCCTTATTATATGGACAATTTTTCATCATAAAGGGATGAGGAGAACTGTCAGAAACATACATACAGATTTGCAATTTATTCAATGAAAGTACAAATGTAGATTAAATGCTTATACATGCTCAATTAACAAGGACCTAACCTTCAACTAAATATCATATAGACATTTAACTATCTGTACTATCAGACGGATTTCAATAATATCCTAATAATATTATAAATGCGAAAGTGCCTTTGTTTGTTTGTTTTGTTTTCAAGCGTAAACTACTCCACCGATTGCACCAAAGTTTAACATGGACATACTTACGGTTCCTACAATGAATATTCTATCAGAATGAATAGGGCTAATCTGATTTTGAAATTACTCCTCGCTACGCCCCACTGGTCTTAAAGCAGTCGACAAGAAATATGCTAGAAGAAATATCACTGAACAATTTGAACCAATCCATTCCAGGTCTAAGTTTTCTGAAATAACAAAAATAATTAATACAAATTTAAAGACTTTTATAAAACCCACCATATTTCTGTTTTGACAGAAGAAGGCTTTCCTAATATGTAATGTATAATTTCCTCATCAGAAAACAAAACAAAATCCACTACGTAACAAAAACATACTTAGCACGAAGTAAATTTAATACGACATAACTACAAACTTTTTGACATATTTTCTTCATCGTGCCAACAAGGCGAATTCAATATTGGCGTTCGAAGTATACTTGACTTGAACCAGCAATTGTCGTACACATGTAGCACCTGCAAAATTATGTGCAAAGAAGTGTTTAAACCGGCAGTAGAGCAGATATAAGATAAAATGTAGTTTAACATTTAGTATACATGTCTCTTATGACCTATCTAAGTAGGCTTTTCCAATGTGTGTATTCATACATATATTTTCTTTATCGGAATAGAGTAAAAGTCAACTATGGAGAAAAAAAACTGAGTAAATTAAAATAATACACATTCTCTCTCTCTCTCTCTCTCACTCTCGCTCTCTCTCTCAGATATATATATATATATATATATATATATATATATTAAATTTTTAACATATTTTCTTATACGTGCCAACAAGTCAAACTTAACATTAGCGTCGGAAATATAATTAACTTGAACGAAAAGTGTTCATCCATGTGCAAAACCTATTGAATTAGGTGCGAAGCCGCGGGTAACTGTTAGTACAAGCCAATACTACTAAATTATTTTAATTCAAATTAAAATCAAATTATGTTAAATAAATAAGAATAATTCTCAGAACGAACGAACGAGACCTAACTGACTTATAATAAGATGGTTATAAACTAAACCGGGATATTGGCAAGAATTATTTACATCTACCTATACACTCTAGTAATAAACCCATAATCTCACTGTAAGTTCTGGCCCCCCAAAAAAGGAATATTCGTCTTATTAAACATTCAGAGCCTCTTGTAGTACTCTTGAACTATCCTTTCTTCGTGGCTGCTATCAGGTTATAGCTAACTTTGAGCAAACTCTCTAGTTAGTTGCATAATTTCGAAATGTTTACTTATGTTTAAGAAACATGAACGCTCAATCTTAAGGATTAGTCTATAATATGGATAATAGTGAAGGTTCCAATTTTCTGAAAGTCATTTTTCTTTATTTATAGTAAATAATTATGGATAATGACCTTAATAATACTTTTGCTAGTGACTAATATTATCTGTTTATTATAATATCTTTTTATTTTGTTAAAATGTTTATGAATACAAACTGTTTGATAAATCATACATTAATACAATTTGGATACAGTTGATAAGTAGTTCAGCTCTACTTTTATTGTGAAATAAATAAAAAATTCAATATTATTAAATTAACATTTTATTTAGTATGTATAATAAATAAAACTAAACAATATATGCAGGGAATTATTAATATTTATTGTGTAATTATAAAATATCTGTAAACACATAATTACAGTGATGTTATGGATGGCCTATAGTGTACAAAAGTAGTAGCATGGTTATATATCGCGACTGAAAATGATGAAAAACTTTATTTTGCAACATTCATATTTCCAGGCAGTTTGATAAGAAAGTGAAGTTTCTGTACAATAACGTTTAATTATAGTCTTTATTTAGTTATATCTAATGAGTTTAGTTGCCCTATAATGTTTTTATTACACCGCAGTAATTGTGATCAAAGAAATACACAGATATATGTATAAAAATTTATTTTCCGGGAAAAAATTTATAAATTACAATAACATTTTATATTTGGCGTATGTTTTTGTGGTAATAAAGTAGTGGTTGCTGATATCTGAGAATTGAGCATAAAAAATCGACTTAAGTCAAAAAGTAACTATCCCGGTCAATAGAGTCTACCTCCTGTTCCATATTAGTGTTTGTATTGTTGTCCTGATTAATAAAATATATATTAGTTTGGTTTAAAGTATCTACTTCAGTAATGAAGTGACTATATTCCGACCTTTCTATGGGTTTCAACCCCATTTAAATCCCTGTGGGTTGTTGATATTGATGACAAATCTTTTATTTTTCTGTTAAGAGCAACACACTTTATTGTTGTAGTCCTTGCAACTCTATCTCATAAACTGTGGCTAAATTTGATATGTAAGGAATTTATTTAGATTTTCTATGTAAATCGTGAATTACTTATGTGCTAAATTTCTCTAAGACATTGGGAAGTTCGCAAACAAAAATAAAGTTCTTTTTAAAATACGAAAAGTAGCATTTTTAGAGATTGCAGCCCCAATTTCAACCCATGTGAATTTTTGATCTTTATAAAAGAGCTGTAATTTTTTCTATTATAGTCATTATGAATACATGTGGCACATTTTTTATGAAATCAGTGATCTTAGTTGGAGAATTAGCGATGAATGAGTGACTAAGAAAAGGCTAGCTTTGTTTGTAAAGATAAAAATGTTAAACAATGTTTAATATTTTTACGCGTAAATAAATTGATCAAACGTAAAAAATATGGAATTTTGGATATGAAAGGGCAACATTTTTATAATCATAACTCTTTTTGTGAGGCATAAATTTGTGATTACACCTTCCAGTTGAACCTACCACTTGGCACAGCAAAAACCAATGTGTCACTTAAATCTAGGCAACCTTATGAATGTTCAGGAGCGGCACATCACTAACAGCAAATGTTAAAATTCTTTACGTCTAGTCTGGTGGGGTAGATGACTATTTGAGATGGTGGGGATCGTTCTCTAAGTATTAGAGGTTGTTGCTAGCCTCATCAAGGGTGTGCCACCCCCTGCCTGCTTTGACTGTAGATGCTGGTTTAGAGCTGGCCTCCCCTTCTACAGGTGGAACATGAATTTGACATTTAGTGCCCTAATTATTACACATGAATCTAGAAACTGTGCTCATTAATTGAGGATTTAGAATTGGTTAATCCCGTTTGTAATGTTTAACTTCTCTACACTATGATCCATTAGAATTCATTAAGGAATCTGTAAGTAATGAACCTTTTCTACCTAATGTTACTTTCTTAATAATCCAATATTATACATAGTAAATATTATTAATACAGCCTCTAAATTAAATTAAGAATAGTGCAAACTGAGGAGTATTGAAGAATGCCTATATGAATGAATGTTAACATTCTGTAATAAACGTGTAAAAAATGTACATTAAATCTGTTTTATTCAAAGGTATTGATCTCAACTTTATTTCACAGATTTGTATCTGAAATATCCGTGTTAGTTACTTGGTGAATGAGCTCAAAGTCTTCAGTATTTGTTAAAATTAATATCATTTGTCCAATATCATAAATCCAATCATAACGTATTATTCTATTTGTGTTTGATAATAGCAGGAATCATGAAGCCTTAACTAAAGGCCCATATCTTGGTAGAGTATGATTATTTGACTGTGCCAATATTATTACGTAGCTACTTCTCTGTATAAACGTAGCAGTGAATGTTTTAATCTTCAGTAAAGTATTTCAATTAATCATATTTTTTTAAATGTTCAGTCATATAATTTCAATCATTATTGCATTGCATTGACTATTATGGATATTAAGAGATAAGGAAAATATGTTATAACACTAATAATATATGGTTATCATCATAAAATATATCTTAAAATGTAATAAAATAATTGAATCATGAATTGCAATAGCGGTAATTATAAAATAAAGTCGAGTAAATAGATCTACGATCTCAATTGTAGGTTGTCTGAAAACGGATGAAAGCGTTCAGATTATTAGCTTCAGTTGTTGAACCCTTTCAGCAGACATGATTTAATCAACACAATCAAGTTCTGAGTTCATTTCTTGTGGGCTTCTGCAGTGCTGGGAATATTTTTAACAAACATAGACCTAATTTAAAAAGTGGCATTCATTTTATAGAATACAGTATGGTAATATGAAGTCCATATTTTTATTCTTTTAATTCTTTCTTATGATCCACAACATTGTTTATTAAAGAAATATTATAATACTTACGACAAGCTGTTTTCTTTAAAGTTAACTAATTATAAAATTAGTTAAAAATTTTAGCTCATAGTTAAGCTATTGAAGCCAATAGCGTACATAGTTTGGAATGTAAACAGCATAAATAAGTAAAATTTGTTGACTTGCAGTTTCTTATTCGAGTCAACAATAGTCATGAGTAAAGCCGTCTAAATCGATGGTGGATGATGTTGACTTGTTAAAACTGTCACTTTAATTGTACTTATACTTGTTGAATTGCAACGGAGCTATCTCGCTATTAAACTGCACAATGTACATACTGTACTTTCTATCTATTACAACATACAAATGTAGTAAAATAACTTAAATAATGCTGTAACTATGATTTACAGTCAAATGGAGACAAACTCAATCTACATTTAGGGCTGCCAACTGGAGAATGATTTGTGAACCCATATTATATCCATGTTGTATCCATTACTGAATCATAAATTCGAAGGTTTGATTGATAACACCATAATTTTACGTTCATCACAATAGCGTTCATTTGTTTAATCTGTTATTTTATCTATTTAATTTAAATATAAAAAGTATATTGCATATTATATTTCAAATTATTAATAATCTGGAACGATTACGTCTACACAAGTACGGCTGTTTACAAAATCACATTGTATTAAACATTTATCAAACTATAATGTGCAAATAAAAAAAATACTAACATTTGACTAATTTATTTCCTAAAAGTAATTTTATATTAACAGAATAATATTAAAAAATAATATGAATTTCTTGAGTAAAATAATTCCCCTGCAAAAATAAACATTTTACGCATAAACAACGTTTGCTAGAAGTTTGATGTGTAGTATGAGTCATATATATTATGTACTTTTGATCGTAACATTATTATTTGTCGGTGTTCAAAAGTGAATGTTTCGGACATACGACAATGAGCAAGGTTTAAAAGTATGTCGTGCAAATAACACATAAAACAAATTTAAAATGAAATGTGTGTTTTATATAGATTATGGAGCGATGTCTAAAGGTTTTAAACTTATGTAAATCTTTTTCACATTACCAGTAAACCTCATTAATGTTTTCTCATTACAAGTAAACTTTTTCAACTAGTATCCATGTAACAAAATGTGCTCAAAAAACTGTTTATGTACTCATTTTAAAGTAAATCATTGTTAAATATTCTTGGAACTCTAAAAATCTGTAAATTTTTATAAATAGGAATACCATATGTTCGTTTGCCTAAACATATTTTGAGCAGGACAGTGAGTGACTAAATTGCTTACAATGGAGACTGCACTATTTCCACCAAACACAATCTCTCTCCATATTAAGTAAATGTTTACACAATTCAATTGCCGATGGACAGAGTGAGCGTAGCAGTAAAACATCACAGCGTCACCATCAAGGCACACTCGTATATTGCTGCGTGTATCTATCCAGCCATGCGATACTGTTTATCCTGTACATGGTTGATTTCAAAGCTATACGTTTCACATATGTGAATACTCTGATTATTAAGCATTTATCGAATCTATTATGTACATTATAATTGTAAACATTACAGGGTTTCCATCCAAATTATGTCATACATTCCACTACTAAATGTCTTCCCTTTAGAATCAAATCCTTTGTACAAACACTTAAATTCTAAAAACTTAAAAAACAAACTTATAACTTACTTACTAATAGGAGATACTCTTAAACAAACTTTTGAAACGGCTACTCAGACAAGCTAAGAAAGTTAAAAATATGCAAAATCACTTACAAAATAATACTAAATTAAAAAAAAAACTATATCCTGGTTTAAAAAGTTATAAGTTTAAGGTTTAAGTGAGATTATAAAAACTTAAAAAAAAACTGTTGCTTACCAAAACAATTAACCTACACATTAAGAGACTTACACATTTATGAACATGCTTTAAAATGCTAAATAAAATTATTTCACTTCATTTATATACCAGACAGTGAACCATGTAATAAACCGCATTGAAAAATTCTGAAGAAGAATTTTTAATTTCATAAGTAGTGTCACTCCAAGCTGATGGGAAATATTATCCAATAAGTGATAAATTATAGAATAATATAACTCCAAAAATGCAATCCACCAACAAAACAATAAGTTCGGTTCCCAGAACAACAAAATGCAAAACTCTGATTCTGTACAGGTAAGAATAACCGGGCACCAATTTCCAACAAATCACTAAGAAGAAAAATGGCAGAAGCCTTACACACCGTTTACCATAACAATCTTCTAGACAATAAAAGATTATAATTTATGGTATCATGAATTGGCACACTAGCTAATATAAAATAAATAGAACCATACGGACTATTCATAACTTGATTGAATTTTTACAAACTACGATAGAATTTGTTAGCTAAATTTAGGTTTATTTAGAAAGTGCCTTGTTAAATTAAAGTATACAATTAACTACTGAAGCCCGTCTATAGTACATTAACAATAAAACTTTTATAGAATTATATATTTGTTATTCTTAAACCAAAAATGCGAAAGGAATGTTAAAAATAAAAATCTTTAAGCTTTATTGAACGTATGTTATCTGTTACTTCTTATATTGTTTATTCGTTTTTATACTATGTTAGATTTTAAAAATTTGAAAACTTTAGAGAAAACCCAGGCAAATGGAAGAGTTCTATATATATTAAAGTTTAATAAAAACTTTGTATATATATGTGTGTGTGTGTGTGTGTGTGTGTGTGTGTGTGTGTGTGTGTGTGTGTGTGTGTGTGTGTGTGTGTGTGTGTGTGTGTGTGTGTGTGTGTGTGTGTGTGTGTGTGTGTGTGTGTGTGTGTGTGAGAGAGAGAGAGAGAGAGAGTGTGTTTAAGTGTTATATTACATAAACACATATATAACTTTTCCATTTGCTTCAATGGTGTACTACAACACACTTGAGCTATGCATCCGCTTTCCTGAATAGGAGACAGATGGCCTGTTAGCTAACAAATCTCCTTGAGGAAGTGGTTTTAACTATTCAGAACTTGGACTTGACGCCTTAGAACTTCGACTATTACTTTAAACTTTTGCCTCAAGGAGAAAACATTGGAATTTGTCAAACATTCACAACATATGGAAATACATATATAAAAGGGTAATACATATTTTTTATTCATAATTCTATATTTTTGTATTATTTATATATACGAGCATTGTTGGTTTTTATTCGTTTCTTTGTTACATTCCTTTGTTGGATTAGTATATTGAATACCATTTGCAGTTGCACAGGCTTTTAAAAAAGGACACAGCTTATTCTGTAAGATAAATGAATGCCTTTACATTTCATTTACAGCTTAGGTGGGAGGCTGCGGTTCTCTAAGAGGAGGTCACGGGTTCAATTCCTGGCAATTTCAATACAAATTTTGAAACTGGTTTTGATATTTTTTACATATAAACGTTTAAAATAATCAATAGAATTATAATATTGTCGGAAGAACCTGTAAAAGTTAATAAAAGATATGCCAAGTCACTTACGTGTCGGCTAGGGTCAGGTCCTGTTAGGATGATAAGCAATGTGTTCTGTTGTTTACTTTGCTTTTACCAATTAGCTAATAAGGGATTCTAGGTGGCAGTTACTTTCTTTGGCCACCTATATTACCGATTATATGGGTGTTCTCCTTTTCATAGGTCTGTCATGTCAATGAGAACTAATTCCACTGCCTGAACTCTGGGAAGTAGTTAGTTATGGAGTGTACCGATATTGAATATGAATAAAATATTGCTTTTGCAGTAAAATACGAATTATTCTTGAATCTTATGATATAATGGTTGTTACGAAATGTATCATTACTAAATCGGAAATTACGCAGTGTATCAGAGCAATTACCGATACTAATAAAACACTTTATAGCTTTGATTCAATAAAATATCATTTAAAAACCTAAAAATATTAAATCTGCATTTTTAATTTTAAAATTCATAGAAGGTGACATAAATGGTCTTTCATGTATACACTTTAATAATCTATTGGACACGTGACATAATTTTATAGCAAGATTATATATATATATATATATATATATATATATATATATATATATATATATATATATAAAATCCAAACATTAACATATGATAAGTACATTTAGAAGAAAAGTAAGAAATTTTGTTGAATAAACTACTCAAATTAAACATGGGTGTATTTTAGGGTGGTAAATGAAAGCTGTAGAAATGTTCACTATGATTCCTTCTTGAAAAAACCTTGCTTAAAATAGGTTTTTAATAACTCTTTAGCAATTAGTTATATGTAGTTTAAATATCGTTTCATTTACATAGGTTTAGAATTGTAAGCTATAGTGATGTTTATAATTTAAATAGAATATTCTCTTAATGTCATAGTTCAATAAAATGATCGTTTTAATTATTAAAACAAGTTGTGGAATTTCATTTGTTACATTTGAGACTGGAATGTTACATCATAAGATGACAAAGAACACAGACCACATTTATTCAAATGCTTTTCAAACTCAGCAAAAGAATTACATTTCCCAACCCTCTACAGTCCACACGTCTGATTCAAACGGCCTCTTTTTTCAGAAAAGCTCTGTGTTATTTGATTTAGAGCTTGAAATTATTAAGTATTTTAATTTTCAAGTTTAGTTTAAAACAATTTTTTAATTAGCAGAGCTTTTCAATAAAAATTATTTGGAATAAAATTGTGTCATATTGTTAACAAGGAAACATAAATCACGTACGTTGCGCGTACTTCTTAGAGTTTAGAATTAACGAAATGTATCATTTGGTAATGTTTTTTAATTAAATATGAAAAAATATTTATTAAATTTATGTAGTTATAAATTAGTCCATGTCCATGTAACGATTCAGTAAGTTCAAACGTCAATCATTACAATATTGAGATTGTTACTGATAATCGACATAAAAGCAAATGTGCTGTCGTTGGTCAAAGTACAGCATTAAAAAAAAGAAAGTGCATTCTTTCTGTCTATCTCTCTCACTAGAAATTACACTGGCTTTGTAATCTGTGTGGCTATAATAACTTTTATGAAAACAAAGATATTCATTGTTCCAGTTAAAAGTAATCATTTAGCATGTGGCCGCAGGTGGGCTGATAAAAATGAGTATTATTTTCATAACGCTATATAATGGTGGATTTAATCTGAACACCAAGAGAATTCACAAAACATTAAAAGTGTTTATCAACTAGGGTTTGTAAAATTGTAATAAATATTTTACAAAAATTATGGCTATGGGTTGAATATTTAATTTGTTATGTTAATAGTTTATGTAATTAAATTTGTTATTAATAATTGTTGGCCGCAACCCCAGATGAAAAAAGGATAAATACATAGGTATTTATAAGATGCTTGATAAGGCCAACTTGACTGGCGAATCAGTTTTATTTATTTTTGAATCGGCTAAACATTTCTTAACTCAGTGATTGATTTCATTCTTTACCGCGTCACTCCTTTTTCATGCAGTTAAATGATGACATAATGACATTCTCATTTAAAATAATTTTTTGGAAAGGGCTACATTACAATGTTGCATAATAATCTGCTGAGACCGTTTCAAAATGCAGTGCAAAGTCATAAAAAATTCGGAAAAATAGTAGGTTTTTTCCGGAAGTATGGTGTGAGATTTTTTGAGTTTCATTATTTTTAGGGAAGACAACATAACTTTATTCAAGAAGTTTAAGTTTGTAACTTTAAATTGTCGCCATTTTGGCTGGGGTGAACTTTTTGAGTTCGGGTCTGTGGCATTGGTTTTGTTAAAGAGAGACCTTTAATTTAATGTACAACAAGAAATATGCTGACTTAAATTTTAACACTCAATAACTTTAGATACTGTTTTGGATAGAAAAACTGAAAGGTTTGAGAAAAAAAAATGTTTAGTTTTATTCGATTTTATTATAATTTGTAGTTAACGATGCATATTAAGTTTAATCATTGAGCGATAGTGAGAGATCAGCTATTGTCCCTCAAATACAATTCTAAATTTATCACGGCGTAATCCCGCGCCGTTTGGCTGACCAGTGAGGATGCATATCTTTTACCGGTATAATCGTTGTCATTCTCGACACGACCTACTCCTCCTACATTACTACTGTATGTTTTCTGCACTGATTTACTTCTCTGCTCATTATCTCATCCCTCCATCTCTAGCTCACCATTCTTCTTCATTATTTTACCAATTTTTTATCCCATGTTTACCCTTTATGTGCCCCGTTGTGTATGGTAATCCGTGGACTATTCGCCAGTATGGACTTTTGGAGCCCGTCTGAAACACTCTCAGGTCTCGTCCGCTCTCATCTCATGCGCCTAGTCTAGGGATTCCTCTTGTGGTAATTATCGGGAAAGACAACCTCTCTTGGTAATTGATTTCTTTGGTATATTCCATGAAATTTCACATCATGGAATTAATTTTATTTCTTTTCTCGCAGTGCTTGATCCTCCGTGCCGGATCTCATACATAATAACTAACAAGATCATTTACCAAATACTGCTAACTCATATCCTTAATAAGTCATGAATATTACCATACTGAAGCGTATTAATTATTCATCATCACCATCGATATATGTGAGAGAAGATATCAAAGCTTTAGTGGTAATACAATACATAGGATAACTTTATAAATGATGTATGTTTAAAACAAAATGATGGTATTTATCCTGTTGATATTAAGAGTAAAACCATCCCAGCTTATCATTATATACAACTCTGGATTGTTTTGCACAATTCGATATGGAGGATGATATACACACATATTTCGTAATGTTTGTTTATCGTTTGAGAATTTAATAAGGAGATATTTAGATGGAAGTATTTAAGTTTTACATAAATTCATCCATAATATAGTAATATATCATCACAATGACTTTGTTCACCATTTTGAATATAATACCGTACGTATTTAACATTTCCTTTTAATTTGGAAAAACATATGTTGGAATGTTATTTATATGAGTTTTTGAAGGAAAAAGCACATACGTTTACAAATGCCGCTTTTAAATCTCAACAAGAAAAAATACATATTTCAGCCTTCAGCACGTCCGCTTCAAACGACTTCCTTTGTTCAAACAGCTATGCTTTATTTGATTTAGGGTCTGATATTAAGAACATTTTTAGTTTTATTTTCCTCCACAGACATTTACAGAGCGTAACAGTTTATTTTGAACGAAGTTGCATGATGAATAGCTAAACCAAGTATAACAGGATTCTCAATTAATTATGTACCTGGTGATTTGCTTTTATAGAATCTAATTATTAGTTTGTTAATTGCCATTATTGGAATAATAAAAATTCCCAATAAAGTTATACATATCGTCCGTTATATTTATTTAGACGCGACTCCTTTAAAAGCGTTGGTAAAAGAATTTCAGATTTTTAATAAAATAAATAGTACACACTGTTTGCAGTGAAAATTAGGCGCTGGCGAGAGGAATTTTACTAAAACCTAAATTCACCAAAAGAGATACAACTGGCTCTAAGGAACACAGCTTTCAAAATCTCTTATATCTGGAGATGTTTATGACACATATATAATTTCAATAAACATTGAATCACAAAAAATACTTGCTCCGCAGGGACTCGAACCCGAATCTCTCACTTGCCGGGTGAGTGTCCTACCAATACACCTCAGAGCGCTTACTTTTTAATATTAAATTATATTGTACCTGGGCATTCTGTCACATATGCGTTTAACTAATCAATCCAACATATGATCGGAAGACCAAGTACCTGTCAAACGGCTTTATTATACATTCATTAAATTTATATAAATGGCAATAACCTTGAATTATAATTCAAATATAGCAAAAAACGCTGAGATATTAATATGTAGAATAGCTTAACAACCTTAATTTTGTGTAAGTTTAGACATTCTTTCGGACCAACCCCTACTAACACACTTCCGAAAAAAGTTTAATTTAACGCCCCTACGTTTGACGACTTTTAGTATTTTATATTTCCAGTTATTCCAAACAACGTCTTATAGTTTAGCTTCTTCCGTAGTTTACTTCCCTTCAAGACCTTTAATTTGAACATTCTTACCTGGACTATATAAATTTATGGATAAAAAAATTACATGTACCTGGAATAAACGTCACAGTCCAACAGTGTTGAGCTTGAGTACAATAAATTATTTTCTGGATAAATATCATAGATAAAGTAGGTGTTATTTGATTTTAACTCAAATTTATATAACGAAATAAATCCTTTTTGTGATTAGTTTATTATAGACCTATTAAAAATTGAAGATTTACTTTATTTATATTTATGGTAATATGTATTTGATAGAAAACTAAAATAGACAAAAGAATTGCAGAAAAGAATAATACATGTTTTATAATTGTAAGTTTTATAATATTTGAAATAATTATTTTTTTCTATCTCAAGACATTGAGACTAAGCCAACATAAATTTAGATGTAACAAATGTAAACAGATAATGACGTATGAGGTGTTGTGACACCATCATTAGTTGTACAGTATGAATGCACAGTTTATAAGTTCCTTTATGAGCGGTTTCTTATACGTTTTTGTTTGTTCGAAATATTGTATATATAGAACTACACTATTATATATATATATATATTAAGACCAGGCTTCTACCCGTACCTCTTTGAGCTCGTATTTGAAACAAACATATTACACAAAACAGTAATTGTGACTCCAGACGGTGTGCACAGAATTACGTGGGATTATCATGTTATCTTTCTTCTTTTGACAGCTAATGGTAGGAGTTCAGGACATTTTTAATCCTTTGCTTTGTCACTGAGCAGGTTTTTAAGAAAATATTATACCATATGTTTCATATGCAACTTCTACAGAAGATTAAATTGTGTAGTCTATACTGTTATAACAAAATACCAAGGGCGTCTCTGTTTGTATTTGTTTGTGTTAGTTGAACAAATAATGATGTATAAACACAAACTCAAATACGTACAGGTATAAACCTTGAGCCGTATATACTGAAGGTTTGCATGGACATTAATACATCTCTGGTTAACTTTTAGGTCTATTCATATTTCGAAAATAACTCGGGGTTACGCCTAATTGGTCTGGGTCCTTTGGGGTCAGGGAAAATTCTCTGTTGGCTTAATTAGCAGATAGTACGTGTTATCAACCACTTGTCAATGAAAAGAATAATAAGTATAATAATCTATACAAATATAAACAGGTAATCTTATTCTTATTACGAGGACTATTTAAAAAAAAGGATATCCTCTAAACTTGACTGTAGTAAATCAATTGTTACTGTCATTATTAGAGCTATTAAAATAATACTCAAATAATTAAGATCAATTCGAGGCATACGTGAATGATGTATCTCCGAGTGGAACGTCTAAAAAATAGTTTCACTGGACAATTTGATGGTCCCATATTACCTGAGATGGATCAAGAGATTTTCGAATCTTTCAGTGACACTAATTAATCTCGGGATTGTTTGAAATGCCATTAAAAATGAATATATATGGTGTCAAGTTTACAAAATGAATTGTTTTTGCGAAGTCATCATTTACGGCTAGTACAGAAATGCCTTATACAAAAGTACTTTAGTACTTAATCGTGTAGCTCTATACATAATGGACTACTCGTTTCATTCTATACAAGGTGTACGACTTTTTTTAAAGGAAAAACAATTTATCAAATGTATATAAATTTTTTAAATTTTTAGTAAACAAAAAATTACAGACGTTATGGGGAGGCCAAAAATGATTTCTAAAACAGAAGTATTTCCTCAGAGCTTCAGTAGTCATAGATATAAATGTATGTTTAAATTTAGATTCAAGTATTGTTGTTATTCAAATTCAGCAGTTCTGTTTCAACTCTGAAAAATCCCGGATATATAAAGACATAAATGTGTAAATTATTGTATTTATGACGGGGATATAAAATATTACATCTAAGAAGAATTTATATAAAAGAAATGTTAAAATCAACAGTCTAGCCAGATTTGTTTTTTACATCTAAATGAATAACCTATGCTATGTTTTTACAACCTCATATGTATTTCGAAATATTAAATGTATTTTAAACATTACTGATAAGCAATAACACACACACACACACACACACACACACACACACACACACACACACACACACACACACACACACACACACACCACACACACGCACACACATACACACACACACGCACACACACACACACATATATATTATTTTTCGTAAATTACTGTACACATTAAATAAAATGTTTTTAAAACATTGGCACTACATTTCTGTGAAAACCGTATTCAGGTGCATAAATTATATAAAATAAAACAGTAGAAACGAAAGTAAATAAACAGTGAATAAATAATAATAATAATAAATACATATGACATGAACTAAATAATTGTTCCATATGTTGATTTCAAATTTAGACGTGTTTGGCTAATTTATCTGATGTTGAGTTCATGTGGAATTTTGCTCTTTAAAACCAATTGGTGTGCTTGATCTAATGTTCTGAGGTAAATTGGGTTTGAATTTGTATGTACTTGCCGAATAGGTTTGACTGAATATGTATTTTCAAAAGTTTCATTGTGATGTAGACCATGAGTCACGACAGTTTTCTTCAAATCTTGGTGTTTATAATCAAATCGGTTTCCTGTCATTCTTGTCCTCAAGGTATTTGTTGTTGAGCCAATATAATCTGCTGGACATTTTTTACATTGAATTTGGTAAATCACATTTTTAGATTCACAAGACAAGTTGCCGATGATAGGATATGCCTTGTGTGTTTTGCTGCTAGTGAATTTTAAAGAATTTGGTAACATTTTACAAATCAAACATCTTGGTTTATTACACGGATGTGATCCCTTTGGTTTTTGTATCGCTTTTTCATTGGTGTTTGTCATTGGTAATTTAGGTTTGACCAATATATCTTTAAGAATAGGAGGTCTTTTAAAGATTACTCTAGGAGTTGTTTTAAACATATCATAAGTTGAACTAGAATTTTGTAAGGTATTAAATGCTATTTTAAGAATATTATTATTTTGTGAAGCCCTGGATGGTATTGTACTATTAATTTTGGATCACTGTTTTCAAATTTAGAATGCATTGTTTTCTTTTTTACATTAAGTTTATCTTTGAGTAATTTTCTTGGATAACCTCTTTTTAAGAAAGCATTCATAATATCGTCAATGTATTTTTCCAAGTCATTTGTGTTACCACATAATTTTTGAGCTCTGCATGCTAAAAGTTTTGGTATATTCCTCTTGATATGGACTGGATGGCAGCTGTCGTAGTTTAAATACTCCAAATTATTAGTTAGTTTTACGTTTATTTTACTTTTTAAATGTCCATTTTCAATAAATACTTCCATATCTAAAAATTCGACTGATGTTAAAAAACGTCTCAAATGTGAATTTTAATTTGCTAAAATTGTTTAAATGTTCTAAAAAGTTGGGTAAATTATGCTTCCCATGTGTCCAAATAAAAAAATGTCATCAATAAAACGTTTCCAAAATATAGGCTTGTAATTTTGACTGTTGAGAAAATCTGTTTCTAGTTTTCCCATGAAAAGATTGGCATATGACGGAGCCATACGAGTTCCCATGGCTGTGCCTTTTTGTTGTAAATAAAATGTATCGTGAAAACGGAAGCAATTCATTGTAAGCACAAAATGGATTAATTTTATAATAAATGAAGTACTAGGTTTTGTGTCAATTTGTCTTTGATTAAGATAGTATGTTACAGCTTCAATTCCTTCATCGTGTTCTATATTTGTGTATAAAGAAGTGACATCAACAGTGACCAATATGGCATCATTAGGAAGAGGTTGGGGTACATTTTTAAGTTTATCTAAAAACTCATAAGAATTTTTTATGAATGATGGTCGATTTTGGACAAAGTCCTGTAGCTGGTGATCCACATATGCAGAAATTCTTTCTGTAGGTGATGAACAAGAAGATACTATCGGACGTCGTGGTGGTGGCATAATTTTCTTGTGTAATTTGGGAATAATATAAAGGACTGGTGTACTTGGATGTTGTGGTATCATTAAAGCTATTAAACTTTTGGACAGATTTTCATTTTCACAATTTTAATTTAAATATTTAGAAATGTTGGAATAGAACTGTTCTGTTGAGTTTTTGTCCAGTTTCTTATATGTATCTTCATCACTTAATTGTTTGTTTATTTCTGACACATAATCAACTGTATTCATTATTACCGTAGTATTTCCTTTACCTGCGGGAATAATGATTGTGTTTTTGTATATATATATATATATATATATATATATATATATATATATATACATATGTGTGTATGTATATATATATCATATTAAATAAAACTGCAGTGATATGAAAGAAATATAAACAGAAATCTAAATCAGAACTACTGAGAATTACAAGTAATAAAGTCAAACAACGATACGACAATGACTGAACGAACGGAACTGAATAAACTGCATAGTTAGTTGTTATTTGAATGTTATTTACATATAAAGCGTAGCAAGCTGCATTACTACTGATAATACGATCTATATTATTAGTTCAGCTTTGTATAAATTTAAGTTAACAACTGTGTTAGAAAGATTGATTCTTTCTAAGAATTTGTATCATTAGTGAATTTTTGTTGTGTATAAAGTTTTAATAACGAGAATTTCCGGACCTTATAATGTAATAAGGAATGACTTAACTCTAATACTGATTTTATAATGAATTCCATCATAAAGTTGTATTTTATCACAAACTATAATAGAATATTTTAGTTTAAATAATGTATAACTGACAATTAAAAGCCTCATTTACAAATCGTAAAACTTCAGAATAAACGCTGAAATAACTATGAATCCTTTCAGCAATCAATATTATCAAATATCATTATCAGACCTTTATATCTATTTTTTAATTTCGTACCAATTGCTATTAAATATATATATTTCATAAAATACTAAACGATTAGATTTTTGAATTCATAGATGTTTCCTGCAAATATTAGTTTGATAATTACTAGTTGAATATCTTACACGTAAAGTAAAAATTGAAATAATAATTTAGCATATACTCAGTAATAAATCAAATTATTTATTACAGTAATTGAATAAATATAAAAGTTATGTTTGCTCTTAATAAGCCAGTGTTTACACACGTTACTGCGTAGATAGTACTATTAATGAAACTTCTAAATTCCAATATACGAGTAGTAAATGTATTTTTACAGTTTATGGCCTCAAAACATTATTAAATAATTAAAATTAACAATAATTTTGCATTTATACATTTTTGATATTAATAATCCAATTAAATTGTATCATTTCTTTTAGTTTTCCATAATAGTTAACCTAATCTTTACGAATAACTAATATTTACTCGTAGCACCTACCCTTTACTTACGGTATATATTAATTAACAATTTTGAAATACAGAATTTTGAAATGTGATGGTATCATTCGTGTTCTTTACTAGAATTTATATTCTGACATTCCACAACTATGTATACGTTGTTCATGTAAAAAATATGAAACTACCGTAACAAGCTGTAAGTGTTTCACTTTACATACTAAATATATTTAAATATTACCAAACCAAAGTTGTCACAATGATTCACAATGACAAATATATTAGTTTTAAGATTATGCAATGTATAAAAGTCAAAGTCACTGACCTGATACATTTCAGCAAGCTGTTCTTGCGGTATACAGCAAAGCAGAGAGTCACGTGACTAGCAGTTGTGACGATTCTCTGCATTATAGATGGCGGCGTACCAGCTGCTACTCTAAACCCGAGTATCGGACACCAACTACTCTTGCTCAACTACTCATCTTTGAAACTTTTCCAATAACGTAGATTTTAAAGTTATTCTTTAATTTTATTTAAAATAAAGACCTGGTACAGGTTTAAATCCCCTAATTATTTTTTTTTATTTCTCATACACTCAGACGGAGAAACACATTAAAACTGAAATCTGGTATTGTCATCAAGTGGTGAGAGAGACTTCAAAGATCAGCTAACGAAAGTACATTGTGGCTAATTTTAATACACGAATGTGTCGTAAAGGCGCAATCCTAGATTTGACTAAGAGTAATGTCTTATTATTATTGATTATTAACGGTAATGTATTATTCTGTATACACAGGAATTGTTTTTTACGCAAGTAGATAAAAACTGTGTTAGCTTTTTTTAAAAAAACTTTCCTTTTTCTCCTAGAATTGGACGCTCAGATATTACACTTATTCCTAAAAGGACTTTTGCACTGCTGAAATATGTTAAACCTTGTTTTTACAGTAAATAAAACCGCATTTTAAAGTGACTAATATGTAATGATTTTAAGGTGAACCAAAATATTAATTCCGAATGTAGAGTACTATTTCAGGTATACTCATACACTTATATGACTATATACGTGTAGTTGTCTTGTTACGTAGTTGTGTGTTTTATTAATCTTTGGCATCAACAGACATAAAAGAAAGTATCTGATTGATAGGCCTAATTACTATTGATTGAAACTTCAATTTTACATCTACAAGAATGAGTTCAATGAAGGTGCGTGTCTACCCATAGGATTTTGACTGATATAATGAAGTTTATCACTCTGTAGGCTGGCAGATTTTCAATTTGCCTGAGAGCTGGAAAAATTGACTGATTATCAGTCTGACAAAAAAAACCTCTTAAGATTGAAATGAGTCATAAACTTACAATTTTTATATGCAAAATTCAGTGAGGCTTATTACGTACACTTGGTATGGTTTTCTAATAAATCGTTTAGGTTTAAGTTAGTTCACGTCTTATTTTATTTTATGTTTTAAGCACTAAAGTAACAGTTATTCATGAACTTTATTTTTGTAATAAAACTTTCTGTTTAAAATAATTTCTAAGCAACTGAGACAGCTAACAAGCAATCGTTCATATTTAAATTTAACATAGATACTTTTTAAGATCAACAAAAAGGCCTTTTGGCCTCTTTTTAATTATAGTAATACACAGTATACATAACATGTTGTTTTTGTACTGTTTAACTAACCCTCCCAATTTTTGTAATGGGGTACATCGTATGAACTACCTGAATTATTTTACTAGCCTATATTAAGATAAATTTCAGTTAAATTTTTATAGGGATTCACACAATGGTTAGAGCTGGGGTTTAACTTCATAAGCGTATCCATCATCAGTCATCAATAAAAAATGAAAATGTTGAAGGCTACTGTACTCTAGTATAGATGTAGCCTACACATCACTTTTAGTAAACAATGTAGAAATTTAAAACAGCCTCAGGGGCAAATGACTCAATTAAAGAATTATGTGTACAGAGATATTAATTGAATTGCAAATCCATGGAATTACAACCTGGATACACAATTAAATTAAAAAACTGTTTGATTAGTAGAGTGGTAGGTATACATATAGATACAGGGTTTTTATAATGTGCTAGATTATAATTAATTGTAGAGGTTAAAGTGACCAAAGTTGACTTCACCTGTCACACACACCACGATGCTATTAAGAAATGTTTTTCCCCCAAACAGACTGTCACAGGGTTGACTCACTCCCTACACATTGAAAATGATGTGGAATTCAGAAAATGAAGTCGAAATACAGTTTTCTGGAATCAGAGCCACATTTTATCGATGGGATGGATAGAAAATAGCACAGGAGAAAGCACAGACTAAGCAGATTTTAACGTGGAATATATGGAAGCTATGTTTCTGTTTGCTAATAAATTGTAATAAAAATATATAAAAATCCATAATTGACATTATCTTTAATGATTATTTATTTTTATTAAACAAAACATTGAAGAAAGAATTATCATAATTTTTAAATTGACCTTACATAAACCCAGTTACCATGTAATTATATTCATGCCGGACAACACAATACAAAGGCTGGGTAATGAGGAGGTTGTGGTACAACGGCGTCAACAAGCCGGGTCAGGTATCTATTGACATTAAAGCCAATGTTACTATCGCCTATCTATGAATTATAATTGTTTAAGTGTTATCCTGACATGCTTTGTTCATCATATATGTACATTTACTGTATGTAAAGTCCTGCATTTAATTTATATTACGAAGTATAGTATTACATTATTACCCATCAAATGGCCACCAAACCAATAATCGTGCTCAAAACCTTCTATCAGAAATAAGATGATTAGTTAAAACCATTATATTGAACTTAATCCTTGTATTTTCAAATCTAAAAAGGTCTGAACGTTTTTATGCAGCTCAGGTTAATATTTTATTAGGAATAAAATATTAGTTTGTACTATATTGCAATGTTAATTTGTATGTATTTTATTAGATTTGAATTATTTTACTGTTTTATAGTTAAATGTATGGATAAAATGCAAGTCTTTTTAAATATAAAATTTATTATTGTATATTTGTTATTTAAAATAGTAGTGATTTTAGACCAAACTTGTATTATATAACCTATTTCAAGCTCAGATTTAATTACAGATCTATTTACTTACAGATTTACAGATGTGTACAAAGAGCATAAACTATAAAGATATATCTCCAACAAACGTTGTATAAAACTCCATATTCCTTGGTGCGTGTAAATAATTTGACGTTAAATGAATGCTAACGAGACAAAACTTTATAACAAAGTAAAAAAAGAGTTCCAGTTATTTTAAACGTCGCCACTTGTTGAATAAGCAGATGTTTTCTCTAGTTTCATAAAATATAACTTTACAACTGGTTTAAAGAAAAAAATGTTATTCAACAAATATATCATTTAAAGTACCTTTACCTGAAAATATTAGACTTGGTTGAAGGTCTGAGAGTTTGAGAACTACCCAGCCATACCCTAATAGGCTTTATCCTAGCTATAAGCTTTACCTTGGCACTAGGTTTTATGCTAGTTATCATTCTTTACACCGGCTAGTAGTTTTTATCCTAGCTATAGGCTTTACCCTGGCCCTAGTCTTTACTCTAGAAGACTGCAACATGGACTTCAATACTTTTCAAAAAATCAAAACTCTGAAACATAAATCTTCGTTTTCCATGTCTTCTGTTTTTATTTTATTTTTATGATATCGACTCAGCGTTTATTATCAAGTTCTTAAACATTTCTATATATTATACACAATATGTATGCCTTTATGACGTATGACAAGTAACAACAGTACTTTAAAAATACTTAAACCTATTACTGTCATCAAGCTATTCTGCACTAACTCTATAATTAATTAAATTCTCTTTTTTTACTTTTTCTATTTAAAATGTATTGCATAGTGCATTTACCGTATTCGAATGTACTTAGGCAAAAAATGTGGTAGTGTAGTTTTATCTTGCATTTAGTTAATAGTAAAACAATAGGGTATTTATATACTGTATTTGTAGAACCTTCCTAGGTAATACAGATTTACAATAATTTTGTAACAGACACTGCACTCCTCAGATTGTGCAATTAACAATTAACCATTAATGTTTGGAACTGTGTATAAGAATCAAAACACAAAATGTACGAGTTTAACTTATTAAAAACTAACACTAAAACTTTTGTCCTTTATTATCTTAGGCTAAGCTGTTCGGAATTCAGCAAATTGTTATAAGAGGATTAACAAATTTTACATAATATAATATTAATATACATAAAAATAAAAATCTACTTTGCCAGTTTATGGATTATATGTTTATAATAATCGAAAAAAAAAATCAGGATAAAGATTAAATAAAATACATCTGCCTTTATATCCTATAAGCTGTAATGTTTTATTAATTTGATTAAGTACAGTATTGCAATTGTAGTATTGTATTCAAATTAGAGAAAACTACGAATTTTTATGTTCTAATAAACAGGAAATAATCTCGTTTTAGTCAAAACGTAAACTCTTTACGTGCCCGAAAAAACACTCAATAAACTACGATTAGTCAAACTAGTGGATGGTTGATCCATGATTGTCAGGTACTCACTCAATCCAACCTACAGTACACGATATCTTGTGAAGCACTGACTCATGCCCCGGAGCACTGAGATCACAGATACGCTATCAGTCCCGGCCACAGTGAATATTTAAGTATATAGATTATCCAGACAGAGCACACAAACAAAACATTAAAACAATAGAAACAACTAGTTATGAATATATACCCTAAAATCATGTTATTTGTAATTTGCACCTCCTACAACTATATATATTTTTGTTCAGGAGGGTGAGCAGAATAAGTTTATAACGTCAAGTTCGTGATTTTCCAGGTTGGCCTATAACCTTGTAATTTATAATGTGGTAATGTTATGAAGTGTTGTGTGTAAATATTATTTTATATAAGCATAACTATATACATTAATTCAGCCACTATTATAGTTTTAGACGTATATTCTTGAAAGTGTAGAGTAAGAATGATAGTAGTTACCCTTCTTATTTAAGCTTTCTTGTAACCTCTTTTGACCACACAGTGAGAACATATCCAGATACGAAAATTAAAGTTATTGTTTTAACTGCAAATTTCAGCAGATATTAAGTATGCAGTGTTTCATCAGAACTGTAGTAGAGATATTAATGATAACTTTATTGACCTAGTATTCAAGGAAATATGAACATTATTTGTTGCTATACGGAACCAAAAGAGGATTCAGATATCTGCTATAAAACGCAATTGTCAAAAGTGTTCCAACTTTCACTAAATATTTTCAAAGGTACTGTATACTTGGGTAGGATCTGGATTTGTAAGCTGCGTTACTTTGCTGTGGTAAATCCTCAGCGACAACACCAAATGTAAATAAGTCTTGTAAAGCTGAGAGAGCGACAAACAGGATTAATTACATGAACTGACGAAGCCCAAATTACAAATTGAGTTTGTATCGCACAATCTAAAGTTTAATTGAGTTAACAGCATGTTTTAATGGTATTACGCCATACAGGACTAAGTGTACAGGACTTGGACGCAGTGAGTATCCATATTTACAATTTATTTATCAATAAACTATCAATCTTAATATTATTTTAAAATAAATAAAAATAATGTAATAATTAAAAAAGACAAATTATTACAGTAAAATTTATATAATAAATCAAAAATTTCTACTTTTAAATTGATTTTTATTTGGGTATATAAATGTTTACTCTTACTACCCTGAGATCCATCATTCCATGAATTTACTGCTTAGTAGCTTGACAAAACTCTCAGTGCCGAAGGTGGTTTGTGTTATTTACCTTGAATTTAAACTGAAAACAACTTATTTTACTCCGTGTCTACATTCAACTTGCATAAAGTCTGCAAAAACAAAGTGTAGTTTGTTAAATGTTTTGTAACAGTAACAATGTTTGTATTATGCTGCTTAAAAAGGAAATGCTGTTGGTACTTTATAAATTATAAGTACACAGATCATTCTGTTACTGCTACAGTAATACTAAGGGATCAAAGAATAAAACGCATATCAACGGAAATAAATAATCAGATCGCTATAGTGATCAATTTATAACTCCCCCTACTACCACGGTTGGTGCGATTAAGTAGGTAATGTTATATGAGCTCTTACAGACAATGTACTAAAGTACATGTTTTTTTAAAAGATCGTGTTGATTGTGTTGTTTTTTTAAAGACAATGTTTTTTTAACTGGATAAGTTAATATGTTTCAAAGAACACAAATCCTGACTCTTCTAGTAAACTCAGATGTCACTTTATCGTTTGAAACAATTTGATAAATCGAAGTTATCATGTAAAATTAGAAAATTTAGTTACTAATGCAATTGTAATTGTAATTTTAATGGATTGTACAAAAACAAAAATTTATCTTAATTCTGTGGTTTGAACTAGATCAAACCATTTTAATGTTACGCGCATAACCCACCTTTTTACCACCTGCAAGTAATGTAAATCTGCACCTGTGCTAATAGAAAACGAGTATATATTAATGTGTGTGTGTGTGTTTGTGTGTGTGTGTTTGTGTGTGTGTGTGTGTGAGAGACCTCTGCTACTTCAAAAAATTGTTTTAGATTTTACTATGAAATCACAACTCCTAATAGTTCTATATTTGTTTAATTTCTCTAAATAAGCGGGTTTCCATACATGCTTCAATAAATCCCAGATTTAAAGGTTTATTTATCAGACCCTTTCTAACTTACGTGAAATTTAAGCTGTCTGTGAATGTCAACAGATAGCCTTTACTCTAAATAGATTCCTTAATGTTTATGTATATATATATATATATATATATATATATATATATATATATATATATTGGTGTGTGTGTGCTATGTCTGTGAGGGTCTGAATTTTAAATGTTTAAGTGTCTAAAATATCAAATATTTTAAAATACCCATTTGAAGAAATATTATCATTGTCTACAAGAAGATTTATAATATAAAAAAGGTGCGCTGTTATAGCTACGCAACAGCTGAGGAAAAAGGTTTATTGCAACAACGTTAAATCTTACCACATATCTCGTCATGAATTTTATAATATTAATGGAGTATAAGATAGTAGTTGTGAAACTCGTAAATGAGTATTACCTTTTCCAGGTTATAATAAATATTCTACGAATATAGTAGTTGGATTGAGTGATAGGATTTGCTAATGCTCATTACATTAAATAAATCGCGTGTAAAAGCTACTTCACCCACTAGCCAATTTACAAAAATAAAATTAGGAATTTTGAAATTAATTAATTTCATTTATGAAAGTTACGGAATAATTTTCGTGTTTTATTATTTGGCAGAATAAAGTGGAAAATATTTTAAATTGGTTGCGAAAAATGGTATTCTATCACACTGTCTATTCCAATTTAAAAAGGCAGTGGATATGGACTACCAAAAGCTCTCATAAACTTAAGTCGTTAAGGACTAATTTTCTTTTCACAAAATTAATCATCCGATATTATTGTTCATGAAGATTTCATAAAGAGTTCCATTGTGCTGAAATAAGAACTTTTAACGACACCCTTTGCGACAGAGTTGCCATCATTTTTGTATTCGATTTCTTTGGGTAGTCCCAAAGAATTTTTTACTTCTTTGGGTACTTCCAAACCTCAAATAAAATTATTGTAAAAAACTTTACATGCCAATGGATTCAATTTCTCAAATTTGAAATTTTACCAGATTTGAATATACTTTTGTGTAGTTATATAAAACACGAAATATTTTTGTATGTGAGGAAGAAGATTTCCGAAAGAATCATTACCTTACTCACTTCTTTTATTTATTATCCATTGAATAGTATATGTTTGTTACAATGCATATAAATCAAGTTAATAGCAAATTATTATTGCTTATATTGTTAAATAGTCAACGAAAAGTTTTTTTAATCTTTCATTTCTTGTGAATGTTGAATTTGTTTAGGTTCAATTCCCCTTAGTGCAGCGTCAGGAATCTAACTCTTCCAAAGACACATCAACAGATCCAACAAAAATCCCGACAACGGAGAAGCTTGAAATTAACTCCTTACATCGTTTCAACTCGCACCCGCTGACTCAAAATAAGAACTTAAGTGCTATGATCTTAAGCAATTTGTTTTGTATTATGATACACATTTATGTTTTCAACTTTATTTAAACTTTCTTGAATGAAATAAATATCTCTCGGAATCCTAAGAAAGGGAGAAGTGATATACTCGTATAAACCATTTAAAACCATATAACCACGTATGTAAAATTATGTATATGGCTAATTTAACACTTTAAAACGTTTAGCTGAGTAACAATTTTAAAATGTGTTCTCTGCATGTATTATTAAACAATAGATATTTTAAATGTATGAAAATACGTTTCTGTGGAGAAAGTCTCTAGTAGCATTATTCAGTTAACAATCAAGACTATTGGTTTACGTTGTGTAAAGTAATTTTGTTTTATGAATTCGTTTAAAATTTAATAATATATAAATCTGCAGTGCAAAAAATAATATAATAAACCGTTTTAACTGCTATAGTACAATTGTTCACTTTAAATGGTTTTTGAGAATATAATGTTATTATTACGAAAGTAAACAATTTAAACACATATAAAATAAATATTGGAATTGATAACTGATAATCAGATTGCAGTAATAGCACTGAGCATAACAACGAATTTGCTGGTTGCATTTGACAGGCTGGACGATAAAGGCCTCTCTCTATTATGTGATCATTTTATCACATGTACTTTCATTTATGAATAACTTATCAATGTGCACACATTTACGTCAGTAAAATAACTAATATTCGGTTATTGTTCCACCTTATATATAGAATAGCTACGTATGTGACAAATTTAAAACATGAATTAATTTACATACTTACGATTATTTTTTGCTAAGTCTATAAATGTTTACGCAAATTTACTTATTTAATTTTCCATCGGATGTTATAGGAAAGTTTGCAATGTGTCCAAATACGCAGACGCATGAAAAGTAAAAAAATAAAACGTAGATTAAATATCCATATTCTAATAATAATTCGTTAGGAACATGAAATAGCTTTACACATAACACTAGGGTGAAGGAAGGATCATAATATATCTCACTAATTTTAAGAAATTTTCAGATCAGATTCTTAGGTTATTAAAATAATTAGTAACTCCATGTGACTAGCTATTCATAACTTACGGCTAGTTAGTTAGTTTCACCTTCCATATGTAAACATTATTTAACATTGGAGAAATCCCAAACTGGCCAATGCTTATTACATTCATGGAGCAAATAAAGTTTCACGTAACATTTTTCAGTAAAGTTGCATAAACAAATTCTGGTTCATATGCCATTTTACCACACACACACACACATATATACATATATTTATACTTATTTATTTATTTAATAATTCGTATATTTAAATTTCTTATTAGTTGGTCATTGTTATTTTATTTTATATTACATTTAAATTTAATATTGAATAACATTGGTAATATTAGCGGGTTCATAGTTACACTATGCTATTTGTAATTGCTCATTACAATTTTAAAAAGATAAAATTAAGAACATTTGTGAATAATGTTAGTTGTATAGAAGAATAGCTACATAGCATAAATCACATGCCAACTGATTGTTTCTTAAGCATGTTTTAGTACAAAAATTATTCCGCGCGAGTTCAACAGAACTCATGGAATATGTATGTCTTTCTATATTACAAGAAAATAAACGTTTTTGAACTTGAACTTGAACTTGAACTTGAACACACACACACACACAAACACACACACACACACACACACACACACACACATACATACACACACACACTCACTCACACTCACACACACACAGTGAGTTTGAAATATATATATATATATATTAAATATATATATATATATATATATATATATAAATATATATATATATATATATATATTTATTTATTTATTTATTTCAAACTGATACATATAGACATTTTTCATTCTATTGTAAATTATAAGCCTATTAATTTTCATAAAATCATCAGTAACAAAAATGGAAATATCTTAGATAGTTAGTATTACGATTTAAAAACCTTAGTATAGTTGAAAGCACTAACATAAATTCCAATTAGTTTTCAAATTATTATGAGACATATTTTCTATTACAGCAATAACATTAACTGATATTTTAAACAATATAACAAAACTTTACGTTCTCACATATGCAACTAAGCTCGCGTTGCGCTTAGAACCAATGACACAGCAATCTCCCACTGATTTCTCAATATTGCTTTCCAATTTCATTTACCAGAGCAATATTGGCGCGATAACGTGAAACTGGCGTGTAGTAAACCATCAAAGAAATATCTGTCTTTAAATGACATTTATTGTAAACTATTTTCCCTCTCTCCTGAGTGGATTTTAGAATATCATAACATCTTCTGTTACAGTAATACACATGTTGAGTCGTCCTTTTGTCAATTATTGTATGTAAGTGTGCTAACAATTTAAAACATTGCGAGGAATAAAATCTTTAATAACTAACAATACAAAATCGAAAAACAGTAAAAATTCAATATGAAATTGATTTATTGAGCATTAAACTAGTTATTGCATAAACTATAATAAGAAAGAGATAGATGGAAAGAAATTGAATTTGGCCAGCGTCACGAGTCATAATCTACATAATATCACGGTCATAATCTATCTTTGAGTCATAGCTACACAAAATCTCACTGAACAAGGTGATACGCGGAAGTACTGTGTCTTCTTATACAATACATACAAATGCAAACATTAAACCTTAACTATTCCAATTAGGTACTGATATTTATTTATATATACGAATCGTTTCAAGTATAAGAAAAATCATTAGACATACTTATGTTATCATTTATTCGTAAAAGATTTCATATAAATATTTTTCATTGAGTATAAGGTAAAAACAGTGTGTATGGCTTCAAAGTAATTTCAATTACATATTGTAGTTAAAAAATACTATACTAATAGATGTATACTAATACTTAAAAAACTCACTACATATTCAATTAAAGACCACAATTGATCATTCAGCCTGTTAGTTCAGATTGCATAAACTGGTGCGCTTTTACACCTCTAATATGACTAATTCACAAGACATCACTGGAGCAATAATAAAACGGATTTCAACAAAGATCACCTAATGAAAACTGAGGCAGAAAACGATGCCGCTCTGTCGTGTCGCCACTGCGGTGTAGTGCTACCAAATACAAGCCTGTTTGTATCTGAAGAGCGTTTAGCACGACTGACAATGGCAACAGTCGCACTTGCTGCTTAGCTAGGACACTTACCTTGCTTACTATGTGCTTGTATAAGTCACTCTTGCCGTCTAGCTAGGACGATATCTAAAGTAATTCCTATGTAGTAGCAGTTTTTGCTTCGTTCTCCTGCTAAAGAAAATATATACATACAGAGTTCTAGCATACTTCTTCGGTGAGAAAAGTTTACTTTGAGTCACTGTTCCGGTAAAATGTATGTGCCCTCATAGCGTTGGTTTTGTTACCCCAGTTAAGAATATATTTACGTACATTAATCAGAAAACTTTTCTACTATCAAAAATCTACGGCTTTCGGTATTTCTGGTGCTGTAGTAACATTTGCATTGTTGCCCTGATCAAGAATATATATATATATATATATATATATATATATATATATATATGTAAAACGTTTTGCGATTGAATGTTTATTTAAATTAAATAAGGCTTTTGCTATTTATACAAGTTTAATGTAAATAAAAGCCATTTGACAGGTATTTGGTCTTCCGATCACATGTTTGGTTATTTAAACGCATATGTGACAGATACGGCCAAATACTAAATAATTTAATCGTAAAAAGTTACGGCTCTGTGGTGTAATGGTAGCACATTCACCCGGCAAGTGAGAGATCTGGGTTCGAGTCCTGGCGGAGCAAGTACTTTATGCGATTCAATGTTTATTGAAATATATATAAGCCTTCTTTAGTTAAAAAACGTCTGATTTCGCAATTTATCATTTGGATAGTATTGGGAATATTGATTTGGGTTATCCACTTTTAATTTGTAGCGATAATTTAAAACATTTAATAGGGTTGGTTTTATGAAACAGTCAAAATTATACTATGAAACAAATAGCTTCCGATGTAGCTAATAATTATATTGTACATCACCAGTTTAGAAGTCTTTGTAGCACGATATATGGCTCTGACTACAAAAAATAAGATCGTGACTAATTCCGGTCAGGATTGGTATCAGGGTAGTCAAGTTCCAGCTTTATATATATAGATATATATATATGACCTATAAGTACACCTTAAGTTATTTTTATCCAAATATGCAAGGGAAGTTATAATAGTACAACTTTACTACTACTCTTACAAAAACTAATCTCTCTTTAGCTCTATGAATTAAGTTTGAAATGCATACAATCATATGAAAAATGATTTTCATTTGTCTATTAGTAATAATTGATTAAAATGAAATAAGAGCATTTTAATGAGTACGTGTTTATTATTTTGTACTAGTTACTTGTAGCTGATCGCACGTCTAAAGAAAATTATGTTATTAAAAATCTGAAATATCAAAATTATGGCCGATGAATTTTATAGCTAACATTCGAGATAGTGTAGTCAACCTTTTAGTCACTTAAAGAATTTTAGATATAATAAAAAACAAAATAAATGTTCATTTTTGTAAATATGAATATAGTTTTGAACACTTAAAAAACACAGCAAGGAATCCGGTTTAAACTCATAAACTCATTTTATCTTAAAAATTAAGTTATTATAGTATTTAGAAAATTAATTTTAAAACTTAAAAAGTAATTTGAGATCTATTAGCATATCCCTTTTTACGTAGATCTTACTTCATTTCGTCTAGTGCTACGTGGTTTCCAGTTTAAATCTAAGATGGAATAAATTTTGCATTAATAGATAGATTGAAAGGTGACATTTTATGTAACATTAAATATTTTCTGATATATACGATATTCTCTTGATGTTGATCACCATCACTTCCAGTACTGATATTACTTTCTCGCCGAAAGACGCGCTTTATCTTATTTTACACTTTTTAAATCTCTCTGGACCATATATCCTTCTGATCTTGTACTTTCATTGTCATTAAATGATTGCATGCCTCTTTATTGACACGTTTTACCCTTTATATTAAAATACATATTAGCCTAAGCGCTGAGAAACAAACTGAGCTACAGGCTACAAATTATAACTTAAACTTCATATCTTTATACAAGACATCTAGTCGATAAAGTTGCACTTAACTCGATAAGTTTTGGTTGAGCCTTATTGAATATTTTTGTATTGGTATTGTGTCTAAGACATGTTAATATCAAGAAAATAGCATGATAAATAAATTTGTAAACAATACAATTAGTTATGTGACATTTTAAATATAACATAGCAACACGTGCAACTATAGAGCTTAAATGTTGCATGGAAATTCAGTGAAACCTTTTACACGACACATAGTGTGGCTTATTTTAACTTACACCTTTTTTGTTCTCTTAGGACAACGTGCTTAGAAAATTCCACCTAGTCCTATAAGGGTCTTTACGTTGCTTCCGGAGTGACAGGATATTATGGATGGGTAAGGATATAAGGATGGGGTAGAGGCCCCTCGAAAGAAGGGTAGGCCAGCTCTGAACTAGCCTCTCCATTCAAATCAGGTATTGGGTGGCACACCCTTATGTCTAGGCTGGCAAGAACCTTAGACTCATAGGGAACGAACCCCACCAGCTACAACAGTCATCTCCCGCAGTAGACTAGAGCTATCAAATTACCCTTTCGCCCCAAAAACTCGAAATTTGTGGGTAGTGTGCAGCTATTGGACATCGATAAGGTTGCCCTTATTTAAGTAACTCACTTGCTGTACCCAGTGTGGGTTCAATTGGATGGTATAAACCAGCCAGAAATTAATCTTCCTAGGGAAAACTTACACCATAAAAACCACAAAACATAAACACTATTGCAATTCCTCACAATCTGTAACTACTTCTTCAAATATATCGTTATACAACAATCACCTCTCCTTACGTATATGATTCTAGGATTTTAATTCCCATAAATAATTATAAAAGTATTTTTTTTATTGAATTGTGTGTACATTTTATGTAAAGAAAATACGTTTCTCGTGGAGAATGAATAGCGTACAAAGATGATTCAGTAGACCAAACAGTACAAAACGATGAGGGCTTGCAGTAATAAAATTAAAACGTTTCACGAAATTAGCTGTTTTATTTAAAATCTTATCTACTTTTACTTAACCCATTTGCATGATTAATTGATGAATCTTAATACTAACTTTTCATAAGGGTGCCAGGTAGTTTATTACAATCGTTGATGAATCAATATTCAAATGTGTTTGATAAACAAAAAATGTCGTTTTTGAGTAATTTAAATAATTAACAAATAGTATTTAAATTGAATTATGTAGATCATATCTTTATGATAACTCGAATACTTTCATCAACCCGTATTTCCATTGTCAATATACTTTTAGTTAATATATTCATGAAATAATATATTTTAATAAATTACATTTTATTATTTAATTTCCTAGTACTTTTTTGTTTTTAAAGAGTACCGCCAATTTAAAAACAATTAGTAACGAGTAGCCGTAGTAAATTTTAAATTATGCTTACTAAAATTTTACAAATTTATTAGTTCATTTAAGGGGAGTTCAACATAAAAAAAAATTATTTTATTTTTCTTGTAATTTGGACTTTTTTGAACATTTTGTTACCAAAAATATTATAGTTTTAAGCTTCTAAATAGTTTTTATAATTGTTATAAAATATGTCTGCATTGCCTTTTACGCTGGCAAATGCTGTCGCAATTGTGTTTCTTTCAATATTTGTTATAGTGAAGGTCTGGAAATTTACAATCTGTGATTTATTTTGGTTGGGTTGGCCACAGTATTACTGCAGATGACAAGCATTGACTCAGATGACATTTCTAACACTGTGTTTTGTTTGGTTATAAAAGAAATAATATGTTCAAGTTCAGCTCAACTTCAGTGGTTTGTGATTTATTTTAGTTCTTTTTTATCTAGTTACATTTTGTTTGAAGCTATGTCTAGACAAAAAGGTTGGTGTACAAAGAGGACGTTTTGTGGTAACTAATATACTAAAAGATCAAGTAGTTTGCTCAGTGATGTAGAGCCTAGGCTTAGTACTAGCTCAGGACTACCTATTGAAAAAGTGGACAAGCCTAGCCCAAAACCTAGTGCTTCGAAATTGTTGGCTACCTTAGAACAGTTTGAACAATACAGTTCTTCTGCTAGTAATATTTTGCTATCTTTTGGTATTTTATCCTCAGTCGTGTCTCAGTTTACAGCCTGTAAGGAGTGTTATTCCGAATTGCAACTTGATGAGGACATCAGTTGTCGGAACGGGTTAGCTTTGTAAACTAGTACTAAAACGCAGTAGCAGTTCATGTAAGTTTATTACGTACTTTTGGAGTTCACCTAAATATAAAGATAACAGATTTTTTGAAGTAAATATTAGGTTGTTGAACCTTCCCAAGCCTAATACAAATGTTAGGAAGTACACAAATGCTCTTAGGTATTCCCTTTGTACTGTAGCAGAGGATGTGATGAAGAAGGCTACATTAGAAGGAATTGAAGAGAATAGTGAAGCTACAACGCCTACTGATATTGCTATAGCTTTTGATGGAACCTGGCAAAAGCCGGGCTTCGTCTCAAAAAATGCTGCCTGTACTGTTACTAGCGTAGATACCGGTAAGATTATAGACGTAGAAATCCTTAGTAAATACTGCAGTGGTTGTGACCGAACAAAAGGTTCAGCAGAGAAAAACCTGCCCATCTTCCAACTGCCAGAAGAATTATGAACGAACCAGTGGTGGCATGGAGACAGTGGCTGCTGTGGCTGTTTGTCTGCGATCTGAAGCTAAGCGCAATGTCCACTACGTTAAATTTCTGGGTGACGGAGATAGTAAATCTTCCAGTGCATTAGTAGAAAGCAGGCCTTATGATGATTTGCAAGTGGAAAAACTTGAGTGTATAGGGCATGTTAGTAAATGTATGGGTACCCGTCTTCGCAAGCTGAAGCAAAAGTTAGGCGGAACATTGCTTTCCGATGGTAAATCAATAATTGG
The DNA here is from genome assembly GCF_021130785.1 of Homalodisca vitripennis. Classification (NCBI taxonomy): domain Eukaryota; kingdom Metazoa; phylum Arthropoda; class Insecta; order Hemiptera; family Cicadellidae; genus Homalodisca; species Homalodisca vitripennis. Next base: position 120,498,495 of record NC_060208.1, read on the forward strand.
CGCTGGAAGGCTGACAGACACTCTCATTGATAAGTTACAGATGTACTATGACAATGCTATCAGAAGCAATGTCAATGACTTGAATAAAATGAGGGAAGCTGTGTGGGCAATTTACTGCCATAGCTTGTCCACCGATGCTGCCCCGAACCATATACTTTGCCCACCCGCTCCCATCACATGGTGCAGATATAACAAAGCCTTAGCTGAAAAACATCTTACACACATAAACCAGTACCAAAAGCGGTAATGGAAGCCATTAGACCTGTGTTCAAGGACTTAGTTAACCCTAATCTCCTAAGGCGTTGTCTTCATGGCAAAACCCAAAATGTTAACGAAAGCTTCAACAATGTGGTGTGGAGTAGGGTGCCAAAGAATGTTTTTGTTGGACTGAAAACTCTTGAATTAGGTGTTTTTTATGCCATAGTTACTTTCAATGAAGGGACAATATGTAGATTAAAGGTTTTAGAACAGTTAGGCCTAACACACTCTGGAGGCGCTGAAGACGGCTGATGTGTCGCGAATCAGAAAAGCGGAGATTGCGGCGCAGTTAGCAACAAAAGAGTCCAGGATCAAGAGAAGAAGACTAAGGCTTGGGGAAGAAGAGGTTGATGATCCACACTATTGCCCCGGTGGATTTTAAAATGTAAGTGGAGTCTAATTAAAGTTTTGTCTTATGTTTATGTTCATTTTATTCAATTGTTTTCGTATTTATTCGATTACCGAAAAGTAAATTTTTTTGCACTTAGGTACACTTAAAACAGGAACCGTTTGAAATATCTTAATGCATTTTTTTGCTTGTAGGGTATACCAGAATGCAGCTCTGGAAGTAAAATAATAGTAATATTTTAAACAGCAGAATGTTCTTCACTGTTAGAATTTTTAAACCGTTGTACTTAGTGAAGGTGTTTTATTTAATATTTTAGCTTTTTTATTCCCGCGAAGAAAGTGAGGTTAGGCGGCGCTCAGTCGCCCAATTGGTCAACGTAATAATTGCAAGACTAAGGAGGGATATTCTCCAGCAGGGGAGGATTTTCTTCACCACCGCAGGGATATTCTCACGCATGCGTGACGTCAGAGGGGGCAGGATATGCTGCCACATTGGGGGTGGGGTTTAGCCGCCATCTTCGATCACGTAACCAGCTCTCGGCCATTCGGTGTCCGAGGCTAGAGTTTTGGGTGGACTACTGTACCAACCACACTGACACTACAAATCAAATCAAATCAAATCAAAACATCCTTTATTCCATATAACATATTACAATGCATTGGTTTGCGTCAACTTAGTACAATCATGTGTATAGAACAATTTACATAGGAACAAAATACATAGGAAGGACTAAATAAATTACGTATTGCTATTAATGTAGTCATCTACAGAATAGAAACAGTGTTCAATAAGATAAGCTTTAAGCATTCTTTTAAAACAAAATAAATCCTTTTCAGCTCTAAGAGCATCTGGAAGAGCGTTAAAAAGGGACGTGGCATTGTAAAAGGTGTGATGTTTAAAAAAAGTAGTGGAATGGTAAGGAATATTCAGTTTATGTTTTTGTCGAAGACTGTATCCCGACTGAGGAACAAGGGACCGGAAAACACCATGGTTCTGCTGTAATAAAATCAAGGTGTGAAAAACATAAATGCTTGGGAAGGTAAGTAATTTAAGTTCCTTAAAAACAGGCTTGCAAGTCTCCATTCGACGGATGCCAGCTACTATTCTCACTGCCTTCTTCTGCAAGACAAAAAGCCGTTTTGTGCGACAACTTTCCGATCCCCAGATTGTCACCGCATAGGAAAGATAAGGGAAAATTAGAGCGTAGTAGGTTGTTAAGAGGATCGCAGGGTTTGTAAAAGGTGTCAGTCTACGAAGCACAAAGATTCCATAACAAAGCTTACGTGCTACATAATCGATGTGGGATGAAAAATTCAGGTTTCTGTCTATAGACAATCCCAAAAACCTCACATGCTGTTCAGAAAGGATTTCCATATCATCGACCCAAACGCTGAGATTATTAATGCTATTAGATGAGATTACGAATTCAACAATTGCGGTTTTAGCAGCATTTACCACTAGACCATTTTCCATAAACCATTGAACAATCTTATTAGACTCCACAAAAGTGCTAACCTCCATGGCCTCACGACATTGGTTTTCCATTACGATGGACGTGTCGTCTGCAAACAAACACAATTGGGCCTCCGCAATACAACTCCTGAGGTCGTTTACATATTTAATAAACAGAAGAGGGCCGAGTATGGAGCCCTGTGGCACCCCCGCCTTAACGCTCAGCACATCCGAGTAGCATCGCCTCACAGTGCCTGCAGCATCGATGAAGGACACTTCTACGGCCTGTCGACGATTCCTCAAATAAGATGAAAGCCATTGGTTCGCCACTCCTCGAACTCCAATGCCTTCGAGCTTTTCCAACATGAAGTCATGGGAAACCATATCGAAAGCCTTCCGAAGATCGAAAAAGACACCGGAAGCAGACCTACCTTATCCAAGGCATTTACTATTTTGTTGATGAGCGTAAACATTGCATTGACAGTTGACCGTCCTTTAACAAACCCAAACTGATTTTCAAACAAAATACTGTTGTGATTAATAAAAGACCATAATCTATTTAAGAATGCCCTTTCAAATATCTTTGAAAACGTTGATGTGATAGATATTGTTCTAAAATTATCGAGTTCATCCTCTCTTCCTTTTTTAAGCAATGGCTTCACAACAGGAGAATGAAAATTTAGACATTCTATCTTATCACAAAACTTATAACATATTTTAATTCAATTATAAATAATCGTTTTAAAAGTATTCAAAGCTTGTTAAATTTCTTTAATTTACAAATAGATTTATTTTCATTCAGAGCAATAATTATTTAACTCATTGAAACAGATAACTCAGGTAAAAAAGAGCTAGATTGATTTTGTTGTATAGTCTTGTACTTGATACCAACTGAATCTTCCAGGTATCATAATAATGTTGGTCCGATAGCCAAAGAGTTTAATAGATATAGTAGCATGTTAGAATGACGAATGTATTAATTATATTTTATTTATTGCAAAGAATACCTGCTCAGTTTTTAAGTATACTTTTACCTCCCAGACCTGGATACGACAAGAGGACGTCTAGCAAACATCAGAAGTAAATGGCTAGTGCATCATAACGTATCATTTTTGAAGTTATTTCATTAAAACTTATTATAAATTTAGATATTTCAACACTATCATGACCTACAACTGAACATACATAATCTATTAATAATACAAAAAAATGCTTATTTAAATGCATATGTGACAGATAAATACAAAATAATTGAATCGGAAAAAGTGAGCGCTCTGTGGTGTAATGGTAGCACATTCACCCGGCAAGTGAGAGATCCGGGTTCGACTCCCGGCGGAGCAAGTACTTTTTGCGATTCAATGTTTATTGAAATTAAATAAGGCTATTGCCATTTATACAATTTAATGTAATACAAAAAACTAAAATATTAATATAGCGTACCATTTTACTAACACAAAGCATTTTCAAGATTATTTTAACATTTATCATACAACGTTTCCATGAATTCATATAATTTTCCTGCTTATTATAAAGTCTTTGGTAAAGCACAATATTCCCGGAACATAATATATTTTATTAGGCACTTTATGAAAAATGTGTTGTTCCAGCAAGTTGTAGACTAGTTCAAAAAATAAACAAATAATAATTTTCAGCTTGCTACAATAAAACTTTATATAAAGATTAAAAATAAAAGATACAAAAATATGCACAGTCAAGTTAGATTAATCCTTTGTAATTGGTTTACATATTTAAATTTAATATTGTGATTATTAAAACTCCGTAAAATACTACTAGCCTAAGTGTTTTTAAATTTTTTTAATTAACATAATTCATTTACATGTCAAGAGTATTTAAAGAAGCGTTTTAAATTTTGAGAAGGAATAATTTAAACAGCTGGGTTCTGATTTAAGACAGTAATATCTTTAATAAGAATGTGTACGAGGACATGCTTGACAGAGCGGAAACCCTCAGGCTGGATATACTGAAGCCGGCTATTTGTTTGCGCCAGACTCTTGTTACTTAGTCGCCCATGCGGTTACTGATGAAGTTCAGATGGAAAGCCCCATTCAAATATTTCGTAAGGTTTATAATATTTCTGTTGTATTTTATACCTTTACGTCGACAAAAAGTGTTCGTTTACCTTACCTTAGATAAGGTTGATATTGTATTAAAAATATATTCTTATTTCATATACTTTACATACTTTACTGATATAATCTTGTGCCTGGATATAAAATGAATTGCTAATAATTTAATATCTACCGTCATTTAACTAAATTGAAAATGTGTGAAATCTGTTCCAAGGTACGTTAATACAATTACATTTCCACTTACATGCCCTAAAAGTTACGTAATGGCAATGTTTGCCTTCTTTAACTAACGAAATATACTATAATACAATCTATATTCTCTCATTGAACTTTTTTCAGCTTCTAAAGATATATATGCAGTCTAGGGAATATACGAACCTATAAATTTAAACAGCTGCTCACTGATTGTTATGGTATTACGAATTAGTTGTGGTCAACCAGAATTTACACATCTCACCTTACAATACCCTCAGCTGGAAACAAGCGAGATGTTTGGTCTGCGAAATTGGCAAATGTTTCCAGTTTTCATAATATTAAAAATGGAAGAGAAAAAATGCTAAGTCAATATAATAACTTTGCTTCCTCAAATTGTACCTTAACTAAAGTTTTCCTGTTTTCTAATATATCTATTACTCGTTGAGTATTTATTTAATTGATAACCTCTCGGATTTCTTCATTACAAAATATTCTGGGGGTTTAGCTTAAAAATCGATTGTTTGTGATAAACTTTAGTGTTTACCAAATATATCTTTTACCTTTTTAAAATGAGGGGATATCTGTATTATCAATGACATCAGTTGGTCTGCTTTTCCTACAGTTTTGGATTGAGAATATATTACGCAGTATTAACAAAATTACCTATACCATTCATCGGAATAAGGTAACCACTTAAATTCTTCTAGCGAATTTATTTGTAAGAATCTATTAAGGTTTTCAACTAGAAATAGTAGTAAAAAAGTTTCCAGAGGTTTTCAACTATGTTCCAACTGAAATCCTTTCTTTATTTCTTAAGCTATGAGTTGATTTAATTTGACATTAGTGTATAATATAATAATTGATTGCTCTAACTTGTAATAAACCTAACTAGTTACTTTCATCTGCTACTATAAATGAACCGGTGTTCGTAGTAGCGGCAACAAAAGCAGCATTTATTAATTGCACAGTTAACTTTAATACGTTCTCTTACTTTTAATAATTTTTTATTAAAGCTTGCATCTTTATAATAATCTGAGCTTAACTAAATAACAACAAATAACAATTAAAAAATCTCAACAGCACTGAATTGCAGTTTTAATTGACGCTTCTCTGAAAACAATCAACACAAGCAAAATGGTTTCTAGGTTAGGTTGCCGTTTAAAAATTCTTAACGTATTACAGCCGCAACCGATATGTTGACAGGTTGGTTTATTTATCTGCGCATGCGCTGAAAACGTTCCGCACAGCGTTGACACATCGCTACACCATTGTCACGTTTTACAAATAAATTAGTATTAACAACAAGAATAGCAAAGCGGCATGCTGTAAAATCAACGAGGTAGTAAAATGTATATATTGATACTAAAAAAAGGAATTTTCATCAATTTATTTAAACTACGGTACTTACTTTAGTGTTTAGTGATACCTTCTATTTATTTAACTTTATCAAGAATGTTTTATTTATTTATTTTACTTCGGCGGGCCTGGGCCCTTTCGGCCCATGTATTAAGTTAGTTAGGTCTTGTATTTCGTATTTTAAAATATTTAATGATTGTACTCAGTTTGTTTACAATTAGGTTTATTCTGCTTTATATGTCGTTGAAATCGTCGTTACACATAAGATCCATGTACTGTATACTCACTAGCGCTCATCCAAATCCCATACAGTGACACTTTCATTTTAAAAAACGCTCTTTATTTTAAGAGGTTTGAACGCCAGTTAAATGTTCATGGGTGGTCATATATTGATATGAAAATCATTTGCTAACCCTATCTCAGAAGTCAACATAATCACCTTCTCGTCGAGCAGAATCCTTTAAAGAGTATTTATAATTTACTTACATATTTTATTAGTGCTATAATTTACTGTTAGCTTCTTAAGTGGATAAAGGCTAGAACGTTCCGTGGCATCTACATGAATACTGTTAATGTGAACTTGTTATTATTAATAGAATTAGGTCATGCAGTTTCGGTAATAATTTAAAATTTTGTGCTACGAAAAATGTGTTTTAAAAATGCTATTGATAAATTGTTATTATTACAAGTATTCTATAAATACCGGTTTCTCGTTACTTTAAGTAGGCTTCTAGATTTTGGATAAACTGATGTCCTAAATAAGTCTTTATCTATATCTTTAATAGTTATATATTGTTTTCAGAAAAAAGGCAAGAATAAACTCAAAACAGCTTTTAGTTTTAAAGATGATCGCTACTTCTAGGACCTGTAGAGGTACATGTACGACCTTAATATCTTGAGATATTGCGTTTTCTCTGGAAAGAACTGCAGCAAGACTGCCACTATCCTAAGGCTATGGAGACCGCATTACATAAGTTAACGCCGTCATAAAGTATAAAGTACAATAAGAGAAGTTTACGTGGCAATGTCTCGCCAAGGTGCGCCGTCCGGACTTGATGGTTCTGGCTTTGTGACTTGCTCTGAGGTCTGGATTTCTTTTCCTGTGATATTTCATGCCAGATAGAAACATCAAGGCTGTACTATTTCTGTACTTAAGTAAAAAAAGTGGAATAAATTTATACTTGAAAAATAAAAGCCTGAAATTATACTCAAACGTTTATTCTCCATTTTTGTTGCTCTTTATTCTCAGGCTTTGAACAGCATTTGAGGAGCCATTAGTGAAGCCTCTCCCACCAGTTGCTGATAAAGAAATCCGATTTCTGTCTGCTCACGATGAGTATCAAACGAATTGACCTAGAAGATTGAAGTTTTGTGGGAAACTCTACCTCTACTAGCCCTGCTTCATTATCTGAAATTGTAAAATTTGGTCCAAAGTGAATTATGATTTATATTTGTCATAAATTTATTTTTTTTATTTGCATATGGGTAACCATAAGAATGACATTCTGAAGCTAAAAACTATATAATGTAGTATACACTGATTTAAGCAATACTTCTTTACATTGCTACATGATTATATAGTTACCTATTTAGATATGAGATGACACGTTTATCAATAAAACTTCTTAAGTTTTCATTACCCTTTGTGGTCATGAAAGTTACGTTTCGTGGTGTAAACTTCAGCGGAGCCTATTAAAGGACATGTGATAAGGCGTACTTCTGCCTTGTAAAAATTTTATTTAGGTATCGTCATGTTTTTATTCACTGTATTAATCACTAGCAGTTCATTCGGAAACATTTAGTTTAAAATAAATATTCTCTTTTTTCTCTTATAATTTATGTAACTAAGCACAATATTTAAAAAGCATTGTTTGTTTTAGTTATATATTTAATTAAATATGCTACTACATGTTTACACGTCAACTTAAAGTCCTTTTTAGGCTTTATAACTGTACATACTATAGATTAAAAGTTGCTTGTTTAAAGTAGTTAACTATTTCTCACATTTAAGTTACGGCACACGTCCTATCAACCGCCTGAAATGAATGTATTACGTTATAATAAGCTTTAATTTAATTAAGATTACTGCAAGCATTTACTTAATTGTATGGCCTGACTTCATGGAAACCCTACTCAGAAATACAAAATCAAATATTCAATATATATATATATATATAGCTTATCTATTAAGCATGGGTTCGAACGTCAAATACACACACACACACACACACACACACACACACACAAAACTAAATTGTGTCGCCACGATGTCGATTATCCACTGTCCCTAAATTAAATATAATTACCGCCTATTTGTGTATGGGTTCCTGAAGCTATAATAACTCCACCAAGTATGAATAATACATACCTCCTTTCACACTTTGAACATCTTGTGTGTTTATTTAAATTTATTCAATCCCTATGTTTGTATTGTTCCATAATGTACATTTCATATTATTTTAGGATCTTGCACACTTACGTTTTAACTTTTATGGTTCAAAAAAGCATAACAATGAAAAACACAGTCATTGGCTACTAATAGAATAAACTATTTCATTTAATAGTAACAGCTAACATTTTTACGAAAGGAATACTGTTAATGAAAATTATAACCACTAAACTATTAACAAGAATGGTTTAACTGTAATTCAGCGAGAATGGATTAAACTTACAATATTTTAAAATGTTAATTTTATAATTGTATATTTTTTTTATAAATAGTTATTGCTTTCCAAACGAAACTGTTGTAACATACTGTATATCAGACTTTTAATGCAGTTTTACAAAAAATTGACGAATTTATAAAAGTAACGTGAATAATAAAGTTATACCTGCAACAAACAGTGTACAAACTTGTCGTCCTTTTGTTACGAGTGAGTATTTAATATTTAATTACTGCTAATGAAAGAAATTGTGAATATAAAACACAATAGACTGCTCATTAATGTACACATAGCTGTTTTTGTTATGGAAATATGCTTTATATAGCTAGTATAAGCTTTTTAGATACTTAAGATTTTTAATTGAAAAAACTTAATTCAAAGCATATTTCATCAAAACTACTAGAAAAGTAATTATTTTGATTACTGGTTTCAAAAAAGTAATGTTAGTATAACTAGATACAATTCATAAAAATATATTCAAACCCAAGATGGCTCTACCTAATAGTAACAAGCTATAGACAAATGCATTTTATTACATCCTTTGCCTGTTAAGGTTAAGCTTGTTTAATGGTTTGAGAGCTTGAGAACGGAGAGTAATAGGCTTTACCCTGGATGACTGCACACTGGAATGGATTCAATACTGGTTTTTGCTGAATTGTCTTGCGACTTCTAAGATTATCAACTCTCCAAAATACGAAATTTGATATTTTGTAATATACACCACATTCTCGGATTGGCTAGTACAACTTAAAAATCTGGGAATGTTGTTACAAGGTATGTTCAAAATATCACAGGATTTTTAGTTTAAAAATTATATGTATTTATTTGCTAACATTAACTTTGTCATCTATAAACTTTAGATTAACACCATCTCTGCTTTTTTTCTTTTTATTTATATACAAAAAGCCACACATAGCCATGTTTGGGGAAGATGTAGAATGGGGTGATAAATTACGAACAAACAATTAATTGTGAGTAGGTGCCTCGTCATGGTGCAATAGTATTGAACAGTTTTGCCACAAATCCAGGCGTGTTAATTCAGATTGCTCCACGCAAACGGCGATGAACTTGCAGTTAGTACTCATTATTTACCTTTAACCTTGTGCCAAGAATTCATGATTCACTATGCCATTAAAATCTAAGAACACGGTGAGCATGAAGCAGACACACAGAAGAATATTTACGTTCGACTGCACTTGTCGAGACGTTATTATCTGTCTTGATGATCCAGTGTACCTCCACTGGGATGGTTTTATTAAGTAGAGGCCGATCCCCTTTTAAGCCTTATTCTGTCCGTCCTCATGGGCTACTGGCCTGTGCGAGGATCTTATCAAACAGAATAAGGGGGAGAGTCGATACAGTAAGAGGTTGATTGTACTGATAAAAAGTGCAAGGTCACAGACAGGATTTGAACCAGCGCTATCTCAAACTCAGACCCTAAGTCCAACGACTTAGACCGCTCGGCCATCGGCAATCCCTTTAAGCTCGATGTCATATCCGTAAACACACGTTTATGCAACTGCTATCAATGTTTCAGTAATTCAGCATCGTCGTTGACTTCGATAGCTTCTTTTAGTGACTAATGAACAACTTTTTGGTAATTCTGTTTTGACATTTAGAAACTTTTTTTGACATTTGCCGCTGATTTTGTTAAAATTTAACAATATTTAAACATATTTGGCTTCCACATTTTTCACCCCAAAATGTTCGAAAACGTGATAGCATGAGACAACTGATATTTCAATATCATCAACGACTTCTCTAATCTTCGAACTTTCATGATTAATAAGTAAAGAAGGGAAAGACAAGGGTTCAGACTTACTTAAAAGCTCCTTGGAGACCAGTCCAGGCCTTTTCACTGCACAGAATGCAAATTACGAGCACAGATCACAAGTACGGGGATCACAATTACACATCACACTTGCACAGGCTACAGTGGGAAACTAACAAGAATGTCGATGTCAGCTCTTTCATGTTCACTTTCTCTTCAGCTCTTACTTCGTTCTGTTCTTTATTTTTGTATGTATAATATACCTAACCTACCTGGCAAAGAAGATCCTCGAAACTTTGTATTATACTTTTTATGACCTATAATGATGGCAAATAATCGAAAAATGTTATCCTTTTATACACATTAAATCGCCAAAAGTACATGCTCTGCCGGAACTCGAACTCGGATCTCTCACTTTTCGGATAAGTGCGGATCCACTACACTACAGACAACCTTACTTTTTATGATTTAATTATTTTGTATTTGGGCATTCCTGTTACGTGTGTTTGTAAATAACTTAGCTAACATATGATTGAAAGACGAAATGTCCGTTACCTATCAACGTGACATATCCGGGTTCGAGTTTCGGTTGAGCATGTACTTTTGGTATTGAATGTTTATTAAAATAAAATGAAGCTTTTGCCACTTACATAAACTTAATGAATAAAAGTTAAAGTCGATTTATTCATAAAAATTGTTTCCAATTATTTCAAGTTTTCGTCGGTGTTTGGTGTGCTGGGGCGTTCAAAGTGTTTGTCCTCTTTATTGTCTTCACGGAAATATTTGAAACGCTTTAAGCACTCATAAACCTTTCAACCTACAAAGGTTTAGAACCTTGATGAGGTCTTGTACCATATCAAACTCACCTAAGGTATTTAATAACGTTTCGCAAACATCATAAAATATGTCTAATCTTAGTAGTTGGCTTTGAAAAAGAAAACAACGAACTATTGTCGTAATCCCATCTATTAACCTTTTTTAAGACGTAGTATAACAGACAAAGTCAACAATATGCATTGAAACTATTCTCATTCATCCATTCATCTCTTTTATCATATTATATATATATATATATATATAATCTTTATATTTTAAAAATATATTTTTAAAATATATATATATTTTTTCTTGTGTGCGTGTGTATGAGGCTGAACTCCTCCTAAACGGGTGGACCGATTTTAACGAAATTTTTGTGTGTCCAGGTGGATCCGAGAATGGTTTAGATTCACAATTCGGTCCAATTTAAATAGTTTATTTAATTAATTTTTTAATAATAAATTGTTGTTGATGTTGGAGTGTTTTACATTGGATCCACCAGACTGCGCTACGAACGACACGTAATACAAAGTTAACTGATACTTAACAGCTGTGAATATTTTCAGCTGAAGTTCATCAAAGAGGCAGAAACATTTGTTCACATTTAAAATTTAGACAGTTCATATTTTAAATGTGTAAAGTGCTTGATCAGTAGTGTAATGCAGATTGCAAAGATGAAGTTTCACCAATTGTTCTACGTAAACATTATAATATTACACACACAGCCATAATGTTTTTTTCTATTTTAATTCCAGGTTTTCCTGACAGTTTGTGCTGCTATCAAATTTTGTGTGTGTTGTTTGTAACATTCTATCATTATTGTGTGAGTGCTAATTGTTATAATACATTAATAGAGATTGAAGATGTTCGAAGTGCATAAAAAACTATAGTTATTTATTAAAGTTATTGAACTCATTTTTGCAAATTTATTGAAGTGGGTATTATTGGTCGCATACCTCAAATAACCTAAGTAGCATACAAATCAAAAGGTTGTGTTTCTATGTGTGAATATTGTTAACAGTTTAGATAATCAAGTTTTAAACTAATTGGATTTAAAATAATTTGTTGTAATTTACATTTTTTTAATCTGCAGTCAGAATTGGTAACATAAGTTCAAATTAAGTAGCATACAAATCACATTTGTGAATAACTACTTATTGTTAACAGTGTAGGAATTGGTTTTAAATTAAATTCTGTTGGCCAGTTCCGATATTATACTGTAATTTTAAATTACTAATTTTTATAACAAGTATATTTTTTAATTTACAACTTAATTTATTGTAATGCTATTGAATGTACAATATTTTTTGATAATCCTTTAGGAGTGTACATAAACAAATTAGATGGTTTTCCGATAGGGCTGAAGTATAATAAGTTGCCTCCATCACTATTGAATTATTGATATTTCTGTATAGCCTATCCAAACTACTATCCGAATTGGATTATAGTTATTTAAAGGCTGAATATAATACGCAGCCACCATCACAATCGAATTATTGATATTTTCTGAATAGCCTATCCAAACTACTGAATTTCATTATAGTTATTTAATTCGGTCAAATTTAATTAAATTTTTTTAATTATAAATTGTTGTTGATGTTGGAGTGTTTTAATATTGGATCCGACAGACTGCGCTACGACACGTAATACAAAGTGAACTGATACTTAACAGCTGTGAATATTTTCAGCTAAAGTTCATCAAGAGGCAGAAACATTTGTTTACATTTAGATTACGTTATTATAAAGTGCTTGATCAGTAGTCTAATGCAGATTGCAAAGTTAAATTTTCACCAAATTGTTCTATGTAAACATTATAATATTACAACACAGCCATACGTTTAATCAATTATAGTCTTGAAAGCATAGAGTAAGCATAACCATATAAAAATAACACCACTTCTTATTTCAATATATTCTGTACTCACTTTGGAGGATAGAAATTATCCAGATATAAAATTGGAAGTTTTAGCTTTTAACTGAAATTCTTAGTAAATATTAAGTGTTGATCTTGGAAGAATTTCGCTACGATCGCAGTTTCAAATGTTTCTCTATTTTAATTCCAGGTTTTCCGACAGTTTGTGCTGCTATCAATGTGTGTGTGTTGTTTTGTAAGGTTCATGTTTCAAAAAGTAAATACGGCAAATAACATTAAAATATAATAGAATGACGTTATGAAAAGTGTACTACGTGGCCGCGTTATAAGTTTATAAAGGCCAGCCAACAGGCAAAAAGAAGAAAATAAAAAATTAAAACATTGTGTAATTATTGTGTGAGTGCTAAAATTGTAATAGTACATTAATAGAGATTATTGGTCGCATTACCTCAAATAACCTAAGTAGCATACAAATCAAAAGGTTGTGTTTCTATGTGTGAATAACTATTGTTAAACATTTTTAGATAATCAAGTTTTAAACTAATGGATTTAAAATATTTTGTTGTAATTTTCATTTTTAATCTGCAGTCAAAATTGGTCAGATAAGTTCAAATTAAGTAGCATACAAATCACATGTGTGAATAACTATTGTTAATAGTGTAGGAATTGGTTTTAAATTAAATTCTGTTTGCCAGTTCTGATACTATACTGTAATTTTAAAATAACTATAATGAAATTCGGTAGTTTAGATAGGCTAATCAGGAATATCAATAGAGGTTATCCAGATATAAAATTGGAAGTTTTAGTAAAATACACTATTAACTGGAATTCGTAAATATTAAGTGTGCAGTGATTGATCAGTTTAATTTTCTGTTTAAAAATAAATTGTTTTTTATCTTGTATGTTTTAAATTGGATCCAGCAGAATGCGCTACGATTACAGTTTCAAATGTTTTTCTATTTTAATTCCAGGTTTTTTACCGACAGTTTGTACTGCTATCAAATTTGTGTGTTGTTTTGTATCATCGTGTGATTATTGTGTGAGTGCTAATTGTAATATTATAAATTAATAGAGAATCACATGTGTCAATAACTATTGTTAATAATGTAGGAATTGGTTTTAAATTAAATTCTGTTGGCCAGTTCTGATACTATACTGTAATTTTAAAAAAACTATAATGAAATTCAGTAGTTTAGATAGGCTAATCAGAAATATAAATAATTAGATTGAGATGGTGTGCTGCTTATTATACTTCAGCCTTTAAATAACTATAATTTGGATCATCATTTTAGTAGTTTAGATAGGCTATTCATATATATCAATAATTTGATTGTGATGGTGGCCACTTATTGTACTTCAGACCTATAGGGAATACTTATTTAGTATATTAGATAAGTTAAATTCTGTTGGCCAGTTTCGGTACTATACTGTAATTTTAAATAACTATAATGTAATTCAGTAGTTTAGATAGACTAATCAGAAATATCAATAAGTTGATTGTGATGGTGGCCTTTTATTATACTTCAGCCTTTAAATAACTATAATCTAATTCGGATCGTCATTTTAGTAGTTTAGATAGGCTATTCAGATATATCAATAATTCGATTGTGATGGTGGCCACTTATTGAACTTCAGACCTATAGGGAATACTTATTTAGTATATTAGATAAATTAAATTCTGTTGACCAGTTCCGATAGTATACTGTAATTTTAAATACTTATAATGTAATTCGGCAGTTTAGATAGATTAATCAGAAATATCAATAATTCGATCGTGATGGTGACCACTTATTGTACTTCAGACCTATAGGGAATACTTATTTAGTATTTTAGATACCGTAGTCTACGTTGTTATACATTTTTATTTAGAAGTTACTTAATTAAAATTACATGTTCAATAAGTTACTCATATTCATTGTGTACTATTATACATAATTTTTAGTTTTACAGAAAAAATGCCACGTCTTCGTGGAAGAGGACGAATAGTTATTCAATCATGTGATTTATATGCTACTTAATTTGAACTTATGTGACCAAAACTGTTAACAATAGTTTTATTCACATATAGAAACACAACCTTTTGATTTGTACGCTACTTAGGTTATGCGACCAATATACTCACTTCGTTCAATAAATTTTCAAAATTAGTTCAATAACTTCAATAAATAACTATAGTTTTTTATGTACTTCAAACATCTTCAATCTCTATTAATGTAATATTACAATTAGCACTCACACAATAATTACACGGTGTTACAAAACAACACACATATTTGATAGTAGCACAAACTGTCAGGAAAACCTGGAATTAAAATAGAAAACATTTTGAAACTGTGATCGTAGCGCATTCTGCTGGATACAATGTAAAAGATTCCAAGATGGTCCACCCTTTTAGGAGGAGTTCAGCTCCATGCACACGAACACAAGAAATATAAAGATAATGAAATTCGGTAGTTTAGATAGACTAATTAGAAATATCAATAAATTTGATTGCGATGTTGGCCGCTTATTATAATTCAGCCTTTAAATAACTATAAGCTAATTCAGTTTGTCATTTTAGTAGTTTAGATAGGCTATTCAGAAATATCTATAATTCGATTGTGATGGTGGCCACTTATTATACTTCAGCCTTTACATAACTATAATCTAATTCGGATATAGTAGTTATATAGGCTATTCAGATATATCAATAATTCCATTGTGATGGGAGGTCACTTATTATACTTCAGCCCTATCGGAAAATCATCTAATTTTGTTTGTGTATACTCCTGAAGGGTTTAACAAAAAATATTGTACATTCAATGGCATTACGAATAAATTAAGTTGTAAATTGAAAACATATACCTGTTATAAAATAGTTTGTTTCAACTTTTTTACCTTCAGATTAAGTAAGTTTTCATTTAAAACATCCTCTACATTTCACATCACTCATGTTATACTCACACACTATCGGTTGGTCGAAGTATGATTAAATGTACATGTGATGAAGTTAGATATTGTAATAACTGTTTTAATAGACATTTTTATCAAAACAGCCCAGATTGTTACAGGTTAATCAAAGTTTAAAATTTTCGAATTAAAGACGTGTGTACAGGACAACGTCTGTCGGGTCTGCTAGTATATATATCCATATCCAGAGTAACTGATATCCATAGCTCCTTTAAATTATTTCTTTCATACACTATTTGAATCGGCACATAGTAAAAGGGCTTGACTGAGGCCCTACACAACAACCTACTTTTGAGAAAAACAAAAAAAAAACTGTTTCTAGAACATAGAATTAATAACAAAAATACCACAAGGTATGATAGGTATTGGTTAGTATTTTTGTTATAAGAAAACATTTTTATGAATTATTTGTATTTACAAAACAAATCTTGAAAGTGTCAGACTTAGGCCATTTTAGCATGGAACGGGGCAATGAATAATTGAGTTCAAAATCGTACTTTTGGAATATTTTATTAGTTAAAATGAGGCCAGTTTGCTTTTATATGAATATAAGAATATACAGAAGTAATATTTTAATTAACATTATGATCATAAACAGTTTATGAATCATCTTCAGGAATGAATGTCCCCAGATTGGGAAGAATTGTTCAATTTTGTCAAATCGCTTGGTGTCAGTTAAGGCTAAAAACATTCTCGCCAAAGAATTATTCTTATTTAGCTCCCCGCAGTTGTCGGAATACACATGAAGCTCTGTGTACTGCGATGAGACCTTCTGTAAGTAGTCATATACAAACGAGCATACCTCATTGGGGACTTTCTTGGCAGTACCCTCATGATACAGATACTGCATCATTCTTGTTTATGTCATGTATGCAAAACACACTGGTTGACAGCTGGCGAAGATAGAATGTCTCTTGGACAGGGATATTAGGGAGTTGAACATTTTGCATAAAATCAAAAGATATGGCTAGGACATGTGGTTCATCCCTATTTTCCACCTCATTTTAAGGCGGTTATAGGATATTCTTTTAATTACTACTAACTCTATACTGACAAAACTCATTATTATTAAAAGAAGAGACAATATAGAGTACAGCAGAGAATCAACTTTGTAGTTTCAGGTTAGAATAATCAGATTAAAATAACCAGCTGAAATAAATAGGTTTTACAGTGTTGCCAACAGCGTGTGCTAAAAGGCCCTCAGTCACAGACTGAGGCCATTCTAGCACATGACACAAATTTCATCAGCCAATTTCTCTACTAATAATGAATGTGACTGAGGTCCTTTTAGCACAGAATTGTGAAGCTATCCTCAAATACTTGGTTTCCATAGAGAACTTAATTTTCAATTTTCGTGACTGAAGCCCTTTTAGCATGTGCCTATTCATTTATGAACTCTAAGCAGCCTTTCTCATGAATATGGAATACTGGAAACCTATACATAAAATCCTGTCTAGTAAAGGTTATTGAGTCAAATATTATAAGAGTAGTATATATGGATTATGTATAGAGGCTTTTAGCTACTGATAGTAACTAGCTTGTCATTATTTAGTAATAACCCTTACACTTTACCATTTCAAAACTTAACCAACTAGTTAGAAACCATAGTATTAGGCTTTTGAAGGTGTATTGTTTAAAAATAAACATCTATTTAAACACCCAATAATGACATTTTAAATGCTCTTTCCTAATTGGAATTCTTTAACTAATTAAAAACAATCAGTTCATAAAAAATAACAAATTTATATGTATTTTAAACGCCCAAACAATTGGTTCCATACAACAATTAACTTTGCTTAACGTTGCTAATGTTTATAAGTATAACTAAAAAGTTTAATATTTCCTGAATTATGGCCTAAGAGCAAGTAAATGAATGATACTATATTAGATTTTCTCTTGAAAAAACAAAATTAAAAATGAACTAAAAGTACAACAATATATATATATATATATATATATATATATATATATATATATATTTGAAAATTACTAATTATTATTTTTGTAATATATTTAATACAAAAATGAGTAATCTCATCAATGGATTATTCTATTTAATATTTTAATTAATAGGGAAATTACAAAGATAATTACAATAAACCATGGTACAAAACATGTAATCGGAACTAAAGGGAACTAATCGGTTTAGAGTATGTGACGTGATATTAGCTATGATACGCTTGAAATCTCTTGGTAAAATTTCCCTTAAGCTTTGACTTTGCAGCACACAGCAAAACCGTGATCTAAATGTAGTTTTGTGAAATCATACCTGGAGTTTCCAATACTACAAGTCTATTTTAGAATAGAGTAAAAGTGTTTTATTATTAAATTGCTCTAAATATTATTTATTTAGGATACACTGACACTCTTAAGACGTGGGGGATGAATATAAGAGGAAATGTAACGGCACCGTAAGGTCGGCACAAAACGAGATCTACTAACGCACGATGTACGAGTACTTGTAATAAAGCAAAAAGATCAAAGGAAAAACTTTCACACAACCTTAAGTTGTAAATTGACCTTCAAAATAACCCAGTAACCGTGTAATTATATTCATGCCGGACAACACAAGACAAAGGCTATGTAATGAGGAGGTTGTGTCACAGAGGCGCCGAGCGCCACCATGATCATGTTTATCACTGGTCTGATATCCAGTGACCTTAAAGCCAATGTCATTATCTCCTATCTTCTTCTATTATCTTCTTTTAATTTTTATCCTTTTACGCTTTGTATATCATATATGCTTATTTAGTGTTTTCCTACATTTAATTTATACTATAATGTATAGCTTTACATTATTGTACTCTTTTCTACAATATAAACACGTAACATACGGAGTTAACATGTATAAGATATTAAAGAATAAAATTACTGAAAAATAATTATTGGTTCTTGAAATCTTCCGTTATATATAAAATGGTTAGTTAGGTTAGTTAAAAACGTGGAATTGCACTTAATCCCTGTTTTCCAAATGTAAAATGGATTAAACGGTTATATAAGAATTTTTTTTATTATATCAATAGGAATAAGATATTATTTCATAATACGTATATCTCAATATTAAACAACGTGTTTCTTAATTTGCTTTGAATTATTTTACTTTTTTTTAAACATCAGCGTTTAGTTATTTTTAATATGACTTTTATTATTGTGTAGCAAGATTTAAAATGGGTAGTGAGTTTAGAATAAACTTTTCTCAGCTAATCAATGTCAAGATATAAATAGCATTTAATTGCAGGTTTACGGATGTATACAAACAACATAAATCTTACATAATACTAACAACCTATAGAAAGATGCTTGGTCACCTTTTCCCGAAAATATTAAACTTAATTGATTAACTAAAAGCTTCAGCACAGAGAAGTATCAAGCAATACCCTTAGCTTTACCCTGGTTAGTTGGCTTTACCCTAGAGAATAGGTTTAACTCTGGCTAGTAGGCTTTACTCTGGATAGTGAGTTTATCCTGGCTAGTTGGCTTTACCCTAGAGAATAGGTTTTACTCTGGCTAGTAGGCTTTACGCTGGATATTGGGTTTATCCTGGCAAGTAGGAATTACCCTGACTAGTAGGGTTTACCCTAGAGAATAGGTTTTACTCTGGCTAGTAGGCTTTACTCTGGATAGTGAGTTTTACCTGGCAAGTTGGCTTTACCCTAGAGAATAGGTTTTACTCTGGCTAGTAGGCTTTACTCTGGATAGTGGGTTTATCCTGGCAAGTAGGAATTACCCTGACTAGTAGGGGTTACCCTAGAGAATAGGTTTTACTCTGGCTAGTAGGCTTTACTCTGGATAGTGGGTTTATCCTGGCTATTTGGCTTTACCCTAGAGAATAGGTTTTACTCTGGGTAGTAGGCTTTACGCTGGATATTGGGTTTATCCTGGCAAGTAGGAATTACCCTGACTAGTAGGGGTTACCCTAGAGAATAGGTTTTACTCTGGCTAGTAGGC